>NC_090941.1:1119993207-1121325409 GCF_040938575.1 Ambystoma mexicanum | reverse complement strand
AGGTTAGTGGGGAGAGCGGGGAACATGCAAGCTAACTTTGCTGTTGTGTTGATGGGCTCAGGGGAGTGCTTGAGGGGATGCAACTTAACTTTTCTCTCATTGTGACTGTCAGAGCCTGCTCCCCCTCTCTCTCTCTCTCTCTCTCTCTCTCTGGCTCCCTCTCTCTCTCACACATAGATACATTTACCCTGTCTGCCACAGAGCTCTGGGAATTGACAAATGTGCAACGGGGGAAGTGTAGAGACTCCACTCATTACCATATGCTAGGGGCTAAGGCTGATGGGAGGCAAGATGTTTTGGATAAGAGAAGCAGATCCCTGAGACATGAGGACCCCATGCCCCCATCCATTCAGCTGCCATAGTACATAGGTTGGCAGGCTTGTCCCTGAGTGAAACCTCACTCTAATTTCCTCAGGTACTGCACTGAGTGTCCAACTCAGACATTTGCCCGCCAGGGCAAAGCCCGCCAGGCGTTGGTAAGGCGTTGGTAAGGCGATCGGGGCAGGGGCCAGAATCTCTGGCGCTTTCGCCCAGAAATCTATTCCAGTGTCTTCTGCAGTCCTCAAACTCTTCTGACACTGCGCACACAGCCAAAGGACAGAATGAAATGGAATGTAATCCCCTGCCGCGCCATTCCCCTGGTTTTGTAGCTTTTCCATAACTTCAGTTTCAAAATGATGTTGAAATACTGCCAGTGGTTCTTCGTGGTGAAATGAGGAGCAGGACAGATAAAAGGTGGAGACTGAATACCTTAAAGTGCCCCGTGAAGCTTGGTGTGCCATCCGTTAGGCCTAGAGGGGTGCTGTATCTGCAGGAAGGTAAGGAGAAGCATGCTGACAGTCAATGGGAGAGGTTTGGAGGCAGGGGGATAGGACGGCGATCCAGTAAGAATTCAATCTGGAGGAGGCCCTTCAGGGTGTCCAGTATGTGTGATGCAGAGGGATAGCTCTGCTGTCCAATCCAAAAACGAACCCTTTACAGTGCAGTATGTGCAATGTAGGAGGCTTGCTTTGCTGTCGGAAGCCAGACCATGTGTGAGTGACGCTTGCAGTGTGGTTGTGCCCATTCTCTGTGACAGGAGTTTGTCCTGCTGCACCCGTTCAGTAGGAGGGTAGCCCACGCTGTAGCACTGTGTGAGTGAAGCTTCCCCTGCTGTTGCCCTGGCAGGACCTGCCATGTAGTGTGACACTCAGATGTCTGTTAAAGCTGGGACAGTGAAGCAGATTTGTCAGGGCCGTGCACTGTTCCTGGTTCATCCTTGATGCCTCGGAAATATGCTGAGGAGGGTTTTAGTGGAGCTAGACATGTGAACAGCATGTCCCAAATGGCATGACACATGTTGCTTTTGTATATGTACAGAGCTTAAAATGGTTTGTAGGAGTCATCAAGAAGGAAAGGACATTCCGATAAAACGCCCTTTCCTGCTCTGAGCCCCAGCCCTGGGGCCCCGGGGCCCCGGGGGGTCGAGCTCTGGAGCAGCTCAGGAGAAGCTGAGCTGAGGTGTGTCTTTGCCTTGCAAGCTCCCAGCCCTGGGCCCAGGCCCCAGCGGCGGGGGAGGGGAGGCTGTCATTTCACAATGCTCTGCCCAGCCTGAGGGTTCCGTTGGCACGGCGACGGCAGCAGGTGAGCCCTGGAGCAGGGGGCATGGAGAGGTCAAGGCAGACAGAGCTGGGAGCCCCAGGAACAGGACCCAGGCCAGTGGAGGTGGCTCAGCTGAGCCCACCTGACGGCTCGAGGCCACTCCTCACAGGGCCTCTGCTGCTGTCAGAAGCCCTGGGGCCCTGCTACTGGCAGAGGAAGCATTCAGGCCTCAAAGGGCACCGGCCTTCTCTGAGGCCTGTGACTGGGCTCAAAAACAGAACATGTGAAAAACAGGTCCCAGACACTGCACTGAAGAAAGGTAGGTTAAGGTGTGAAAACAAAAGCACCAATAAGAAAGGAAAAAGCATAGCTCTTAATACAGCCTCCTCTGGACTTTGTGGCCAGTCTCTGTAGATTAATTTTCAGTCCCCTAGTCAAGGCTAGGGGTGGGCAAAGTTACCCTCACTACTGGTGGAACGATGTTGCCTAAATTCGCCTCCAGCTCTGTTCTGCCTGCAGGGACATTTTTTAGCTGTTGTGCCAATTTTCTATGCAGATTTTGCTTCCTGAAATGTGTTCTTTCCCTGAAATATCATGTTTTTGACCGCTAAAACAAAATTTCATGGAAAAAATAAATGTCTTCTGGCAAACCATCTGAAATGGTGTTTTTTTCACAAACTATCTGTTTTTAGTCTGAAACTTCTTGTGGCCACCAAAAAACAACATTTCCCATAAAAAACAGAATTTCAGGGAGAAAAAGCCTGAAATTGGCAATTTCTCTCTGTGGGCAGAGCAGGCGAAGTGGCAGAATTTGCCCAGAATTCTGCATTTTTTCTGCTGAGCAAATTATCGGCCGTATCGACCACCCCCTAGTCAAGGCCATGATATCCCTGGACTTCAAGGGGAAGACACTTGCAGCAAACAATCATCACCTTCTAACACCTTCTCTATTTCCATTGACTTCATTGGGATCACCCACCCAAATATATAGCTCTTGCCGACTGGGAGACTCAACAGGATGAAATGTGTAAACCGAATGGTAGTGCGTAAAAAGGGCCAACGAAGGACGTCTTTCTCTTGTAATGTGAAGTGGAAAAAACAAAGGTGAAGTAGTTCCTTGGTTTTGTAGACAGTAGGGGAATAGTTCTATTTTGATATTTGTGTTTGTACCATGCTCCGCTGCCATCATTTCCAGGGTCTCTAGGCACTCTGCAAGTCCTGAAAGAGAGGAGGGTTGAGGTTAGTGGGGAGAGCACGGAACATGCAAGCTAACTTTGCTGTTGTGTTGATGGGCTCAGGGGAGTGCTTGAGGGGATGCAACTTAACTTTTCTCTCATTGTGACTGTCAGAGCCTGCTCCCCCTCTCTCTCTCTCTCTCTCTCTCTCTCTGGCTCCCTCTCTCTCTCACACATAGATACATTTACCCTGTCTGCCACAGAGCTCTGGGAATTGACAAATGTGCAACGGGGGAAGTGTAGAGACTCCACTCATTACCATATGCTAGGGGCTAAGGCTGATGGGAGGCAAGATGTTTTGGATAAGAGAAGCAGATCCCTGAGACATGAGGACCCCATGCCCCCATCCATTCAGCTGCCATAGTACATAGGTTGGCAGGCTTGTCCCTGAGTGAAACCTCACTCTAATTTCCTCAGGTACTGCGCTGAGTGTCCAACTCAGACATTTGCCCGCCAGGGCAAAGCCCGCCAGGCCTTTGTAAGGCGTTTGTAAGGCATTTGTAAGGTGATCGGGGCAGGGGCCAGAATCTCTGGCGCTTTCGCCCAGAAATCTATTCCAGTGTCTTCTGCAGTCCTCAAACTCTTCTGACACTGCGCACACAGCCAAAGGACAGAATGAAATGGAATGTAATCCCCTGCCGCGCCATTCCCCTGGTTTTGTAGCTGTTCCATAACTTCAGTTTCAAAATGATGTTGAAATACTGCCAGTGGTTCTTCGTGGTGAAATGAGGAGCAGGACAGATAAAAGGTGGAGACTGAATACCTTAAAGTGCCCCGTGAAGCTTGGTGTGCCATCCGTTAGGCCTAGAGGGGTGCTGTATCTGCAGGAAGGTAAGGAGAAGCATGCTGACAGTCAATGGGAGAGGTTTGGAGGCAGGGGGATAGGACGGCGATCCAGTAAGAATTCAATCTGGAGGAGGCCCTTCAGGGTGTCCAGTATGTGTGATGCAGAGGGATAGCTCTGCTGTCCAAAAACTAACCCTTTACAGTGCAGTATGTGCAATGTAGGAGGCTTGCTTTGCTGTCGGAAGCCAGACCATGTGTGAGTGACGCTTGCAGTGTGGTTGTGCCCATTCTCTGTGACAGGAGTTTGTCCTGCTGCACCCGTTCAGTAGGAGGGTAGCCCACGCTGTAGCACTGTGTGAGTGAAGCTTCCCCTGCTGTTGCCCTGGCAGGACCTGCCATGTAGTGTGACACTCAGATGTCTGTTAAAGCTGGGACAGTGAAGCAGATTTGTCAGGGCCGTGCACTGTTCCTGGTTCATCCTTGATGCCTCGGAAATATGCTAAGGAGGGTTTTAGTGGAGCTAGACATGTGAACAGCATGTCCCAAATGGCATGACACATGTTGCTTTTCTATATGTACAGAGCTTAAAATGGTTTGTAGGAGTCATCAAGAAGGAAAGGACATTCCAATAAAACGCCCTTTCCTGCTCTGAGCCCCAGCCCTGGGGCCCCGGGGCCCCGGGGGGTCGAGCTCTGGAGCAGCTCAGGAGAAGCTGAGCTGAGGTGTGTCTTTGCCTTGCAAGCTCCCAGCCCTGGGCCCAGGCCCCAGCGGCGGGGGAGGGGAGGCTGTCATTTCACAATGCTCTGCCCAGCCTGAGGGTTCCGTTGGCACGGCGACGGCAGCAGGTGAGCCCTGGAGCAGGGGGCATGGAGAGGTCAAGGCAGACAGAGCTGGGAGCCCCAGGAACAGGACCCAGGCCAGTGGAGGTGGCTCAGCTGAGCCCACCTGACGGCTCGAGGCCACTCCTCACAGGGCCTCTGCTGCTGTCAGAAGCCCTGGGGCCCTGCTACTGGCAGAGGAAGCATTCAGGCCTCAAAGGGCACCGGCCTTCTCTGAGGCCTGTGACTGGGCTCAAAAACAGAACATGTGAAAAACAGGTCCCAGACACTGCACTGAAGAAAGGTAGGTTAAGGTGTGAAAACAAAAGCACCAATAAGAAAGGAAAAAGCATAGCTCTTAATACACCCTCCTCTGGACTTTGTGGCCAGTCCCTGTAGATTCATTTTCAGTCCCCTAGTCAAGGCTAGGGGTGGGCAAAGTTACCCTCACTACTGGTGGAACGATATTGCCTAAATTCGCCTCCAGCTCTGTTCTGCCTGCAGGGACATTTTTTAGCTGTTGTGCCAATTTTCTATGCAGATTTTGCTTCCTGAAATGTGTTCTTTCCCTGAAATATCATGTTTTTGACCGCTAAAACAAAATTTCATGGAAAAAATAAATGTCTTCTGGCAAACCATCTGAAATGGTGTTTTTTTCACAAGCTATCTGTTTTTAGTCTGAAACTTCTTGTGGCCACCAAAAAACAACATTTCCCATAAAAAACAGAATTTCAGGGAGAAAAAGCCTGAAATTGGCAATTTCTCTCTGTGGGCAGAGCAGGCGAAGTGGCAGAATTTGCCCAGAATTCTGCATTTTTTCTGCTGAGCAAATTATCGGCCGTTTCGACCACCCCCTAGTCAAGGCCATGATATCCCTGGACTTCAAGGGGAAGACACTTGCAGCAAACAATCATCACCTTCTAACACCTTCTCTATTTCCATTGACTTCATTGGGATCACCCACCCAAATATATAGCTCTTGCCGACTGGGAGACTCAACAGGATGAAATGTGTAAACCGAATGGTAGTGCGTAAAAAGGGCCAACGAAGGACGTCTTTCTCTTGTAATGTGAAGTGGAAAAAACAAAGGTGAAGTAGTTCCTTGGTTTTGTAGACAGTAGGGGAATAGTTCTATTTTGATATTTGTGTTTGTACCATGCTCCGCTGCCATCATTTCCAGGGTCTCTAGGCACTCTGCAAGTCCTGAAAGAGAGGAGGGTTGAGGTTAGTGGGGAGAGCGGGGAACATGCAAGCTAACTTTGCTGTTGTGTTGATGGGCTCAGGGGAGTGCTTGAGGGGATGCAACTTAACTTTTCTCTCATTGTGACTGTCAGAGCCTGATCCCCCTCTCTCTCTCTCTCTGGCTCCCTCTCTCTCTCACACATAGATACATTTACCCTGTCTGCCACAGAGCTCTGGGAATTGACAAATGTGCAACGGGGGAAGTGTAGAGACTCCACTCATTACCATATGCTAGGGGCTAAGGCTGATGGGAGGCAAGATGTTTTGGATAAGAGAAGCAGATCCCTGAGACATGAGGACCCCATGCCCCCATCCATTCAGCTGCCATAGTACATAGGTTGGCAGGCTTGTCCCTGAGTGAAACCTCACTCTAATTTCCTCAGGTACTGCGCTGAGTGTCCAACTCAGACATTTGCCCGCCAGGGCAAAGCCCGCCAGGCGTTGGTAAGGCGTTGGTAAGGCGATCGGGGCAGGGGCCAGAATCTCTGGCGCTTTCGCCCAGAAATCTATTCCAGTGTCTTCTGCAGTCCTCAAACTCTTCTGACACTGCGCACACAGCCAAAGGACAGAATGAAATGGAATGTAATCCCCTGCCGCGCCATTCCCCTGGTTTTGTAGCTGTTCCATAACTTCAGTTTCAAAATGATGTTGAAATACTGCCAGTGGTTCTTCGTGGTGAAATGAGGAGCAGGACAGATAAAAGGTGGAGACTGAATACCTTAAAGTGCCCCGTGAAGCTTGGTGTGCCATCCGTTAGGCCTAGAGGGGTGCTGTATCTGCAGGAAGGTAAGGAGAAGCATGCTGACAGTCAATGGGAGAGGTTTGGAGGCAGGGGGATAGGACGGCGATCCAGTAAGAATTCAATCTGGAGGAGGCCCTTCAGGGTGTCCAGTATGTGTGATGCAGAGGGATAGCTCTGCTGTCCAATCCAAAAACGAACCCTTTACAGTGCAGTATGTGCAATGTAGGAGGCTTGCTTTGCTGTCGGAAGCCAGACCATGTGTGAGTGACGCTTGCAGTGTGGTTGTGCCCATTCTCTGTGACAGGAGTTTGTCCTGCTGCACCCGTTCAGTAGGAGGGTAGCCCACGCTGTAGCACTGTGTGAGTGAAGCTTCCCCTGCTGTTGCCCTGGCAGGACCTGCCATGTAGTGTGACACTCAGATGTCTGTTAAAGCTGGGACAGTGAAGCAGATTTGTCAGGGCCGTGCACTGTTCCTGGTTCATCCTTGATGCCTCGGAAATATGCTGAGGAGGGTTTTAGTGGAGCTAGACATGTGAACAGCATGTCCCAAATGGCATGACACATGTTGCTTTTGTATATGTACAGAGCTTAAAATGGTTTGTAGGAGTCATCAAGAAGGAAAGGACATTCCGATAAAACGCCCTTTCCTGCTCTGAGCCCCAGCCCTGGGGCCCCGGGGCCCCGGGGGGTCGAGCTCTGGAGCAGCTCAGGAGAAGCTGAGCTGAGGTGTGTCTTTGCCTTGCAAGCTCCCAGCCCTGGGCCCAGGCCCCAGCGGCGGGGGAGGGGAGGCTGTCATTTCACAATGCTCTGCCCAGCCTGAGGGTTCCGTTGGCACGGCGACGGCAGCAGGTGAGCCCTGGAGCAGGGGGCATGGAGAGGTCAAGGCAGACAGAGCTGGGAGCCCCAGGAACAGGACCCAGGCCAGTGGAGGTGGCTCAGCTGAGCCCACCTGACGGCTCGAGGCCACTCCTCACAGGGCCTCTGCTGCTGTCAGAAGCCCTGGGGCCCTGCTACTGGCAGAGGAAGCATTCAGGCCTCAAAGGGCACCGGCCTTCTCTGAGGCCTGTGACTGGGCTCAAAAACAGAACATGTGAAAAACAGGTCCCAGACACTGCACTGAAGAAAGGTAGGTTAAGGTGTGAAAACAAAAGCACCAATAAGAAAGGAAAAAGCATAGCTCTTAATACAGCCTCCTCTGGACTTTGTGGCCAGTCTCTGTAGATTAATTTTCAGTCCCCTAGTCAAGGCTAGGGGTGGGCAAAGTTACCCTCACTACTGGTGGAACGATGTTGCCTAAATTCGCCTCCAGCTCTGTTCTGCCTGCAGGGACATTTTTTAGCTGTTGTGCCAATTTTCTATGCAGATTTTGCTTCCTGAAATGTGTTCTTTCCCTGAAATATCATGTTTTTGACCGCTAAAACAAAATTTCATGGAAAAAATAAATGTCTTCTGGCAAACCATCTGAAATGGTGTTTTTTTCACAAACTATCTGTTTTTAGTCTGAAACTTCTTGTGGCCACCAAAAAACAACATTTCCCATAAAAAACAGAATTTCAGGGAGAAAAAGCCTGAAATTGGCAATTTCTCTCTGTGGGCAGAGCAGGCGAAGTGGCAGAATTTGCCCAGAATTCTGCATTTTTTCTGCTGAGCAAATTATCGGCCGTATCGACCACCCCCTAGTCAAGGCCATGATATCCCTGGACTTCAAGGGGAAGACACTTGCAGCAAACAATCATCACCTTCTAACACCTTCTCTATTTCCATTGACTTCATTGGGATCACCCACCCAAATATATAGCTCTTGCCGACTGGGAGACTCAACAGGATGAAATGTGTAAACCGAATGGTAGTGCGTAAAAAGGGCCAACGAAGGACGTCTTTCTCTTGTAATGTGACGTGGAAAAAACAAAGGTGAAGTAGTTCCTTGGTTTTGTAGACAGTAGGGGAATAGTTCTATTTTGATATTTGTGTTTGTACCATGCTCCGCTGCCATCATTTCCAGGGTCTCTAGGCACTCTGCAAGTCCTGAAAGAGAGGAGGGTTGAGGTTAGTGGGGAGAGCACGGAACATGCAAGCTAACTTTGCTGTTGTGTTGATGGGCTCAGGGGAGTGCTTGAGGGGATGCAACTTAACTTTTCTCTCATTGTGACTGTCAGAGCCTGCTCCCCTCTCTCTCTCTCTCTCTCTCTCTCTCTGGCTCCCTCTCTCTCTCACACATAGATACATTTACCCTGTCTGCCACAGAGCTCTGGGAATTGACAAATGTGCAACGGGGGAAGTGTAGAGACTCCACTCATTACCATATGCTAGGGGCTAAGGCTGATGGGAGGCAAGATGTTTTGGATAAGAGAAGCAGATCCCTGAGACATGAGGACCCCATGCCCCCATCCATTCAGCTGCCATAGTACATAGGTTGGCAGGCTTGTCCCTGAGTGAAACCTCACTCTAATTTCCTCAGGTACTGTGCTGAGTGTCCAACTCAGACATTTGCCCGCCAGGGCAAAGCCCGCCAGGCCTTTGTAAGGCGTTTGTAAGGCATTTGTAAGGCGATCGGGGCAGGGGCCAGAATCTCTGGCGCTTTCGCCCAGAAATCTATTCCAGTGTCTTCTGCAGTCCTCAAACTCTTCTGACACTGCGCACACAGCCAAAGGACAGAATGAAATGGAATGTAATCCCCTGCCGCGCCATTCCCCTGGTTTTGTAGCTGTTCCATAACTTCAGTTTCAAAATGATGTTGAAATACTGCCAGTGGTTCTTCGTGGTGAAATGAGGAGCAGGACAGATAAAAGGTGGAGACTGAATACCTTAAAGTGCCCCGTGAAGCTTGGTGTGCCATCCGTTAGGCCTAGAGGGGTGCTGTACCTGCAGGAAGGTAAGGAGAAGCATGCTGACAGTCAATGGGAGAGGTTTGGAGGCAGGGGGATAGGACGGCGATCCAGTAAGAATTCAATCTGGAGGAGGCCCTTCAGGGTGTCCAGTATGTGTGATGCAGAGGGATAGCTCTGCTGTCCAAAAACTAACCCTTTACGGTGCAGTATGTGCAATGTAGGAGGCTTGCTTTGCTGTCGGAAGCCAGACCATGTGTGAGTGACGCTTGCAGTGTGGTTGTGCCCATTCTCTGTGACAGGAGTTTGTCCTGCTGCACCCGTTCAGTAGGAGGGTAGCCCACGCTGTAGCACTGTGTGAGTGAAGCTTCCCCTGCTGTTGCCCTGGCAGGACCTGCCATGTAGTGTGACACTCAGATGTCTGTTAAAGCTGGGACAGTGAAGCAGATTTGTCAGGGCCGTGCACTGTTCCTGGTTCATCCTTGATGCCTCGGAAATATGCTAAGGAGGGTTTTAGTGGAGCTAGACATGTGAACAGCATGTCCCAAATGGCATGACACATGTTGCTTTTGTATATGTACAGAGCTTAAAATGGTTTGTAGGAGTCATCAAGAAGGAAAGGACATTCCAATAAAACGCCCTTTCCTGCTCTGAGCCCCAGCCCTGGGGCCCCGGGGCCCCGGGGGGTCGAGCTCTGGAGCAGCTCAGGAGAAGCTGAGCTGAGGTGTGTCTTTGCCTTGCAAGCTCCCAGCCCTGGGCCCAGGCCCCAGCGGCGGGGGAGGGGAGGCTGTCATTTCACAATGCTCTGCCCAGCCTGAGGGTTCCGTTGGCACGGCGACGGCAGCAGGTGAGCCCTGGAGCAGGGGGCATGGAGAGGTCAAGGCAGACAGAGCTGGGAGCCCCAGGAACAGGACCCAGGCCAGTGGAGGTGGCTCAGCTGAGCCCACCTGACGGCTCGAGGCCACTCCTCACAGGGCCTCTGCTGCTGTCAGAAGCCCTGGGGCCCTGCTACTGGCAGAGGAAGCATTCAGGCATCAAAGGGCACCGGCCTTCTCTGAGGCCTGTGACTGGGCTCAAAAACAGAACATGTGAAAAACAGGTCCCAGACACTGCACTGAAGAAAGGTAGGTTAAGGTGTGAAAACAAAAGCACCAATAAGAAAGGAAAAAGCATAGCTCTTAATACACCCTCCTCTGGACTTTGTGGCCAGTCCCTGTAGATTCATTTTCAGTCCCCTACTCAAGGCTAGGGGTGGGCAAAGATACCCTCACTACTGGTGGAACGATATTGCCTAAATTCGCCTCCAGCTCTGTTCTGCCTGCAGGGACATTTTTTAGCTGTTGTGCCAATTTTCTATGCAGATTTTGCTTCCTGAAATGTGTTCTTTCCCTGAAATGTCATGTTTTTGACCGCTAAAACAAAATTTCATGGAAAAAATAAATGTCTTCTGGCAAACCATCTGAAATGGTGTTTTTTTCACAAACTATCTGTTTTTAGTCTGAAACTTCTTGTGGCCACCAAAAAACAACATTTCCCATAAAAAACAGAATTTCAGGGAGAAAAAGCCTGAAATTGGCAATTTCTCTCTGTGGGCAGAGCAGGCGAAGTGGCAGAATTTGCCCAGAATTCTGCATTTTTTCTGCTGAGCAAATTATCGGCCGTATCGACCACCCCCTAGTCAAGGCCATGATATCCCTGGACTTCAAGGGGAAGACACTTGCAGCAAACAATCATCACCTTCTAACACCTTCTCTATTTCCATTGACTTCATTGGGATCACCCACCCAAATATATAGCTCTTGCCGACTGGGAGACTCAACAGGATGAAATGTGTAAACCGAATGGTAGTGCGTAAAAAGGGCCAACGAAGGACGTCTTTCTCTTGTAATGTGAAGTGGAAAAAACAAAGGTGAAGTAGTTCCTTGGTTTTGTAGACAGTAGGGGAATAGTTCTATTTTGATATTTGTGTTTGTACCATGCTCCGCTGCCATCATTTCCAGGGTCTCTAGGCACTCTGCAAGTCCTGAAAGAGAGGAGGGTTGAGGTTAGTGGGGAGAGCGGGGAACATGCAAGCTAACTTTGCTGTTGTGTTGATGGGCTCAGGGGAGTGCTTGAGGGGATGCAACTTAACTTTTCTCTCATTGTGACTGTCAGAGCCTGCTCCCCCTCTCTCTCTCTCTCTCTCTCTCTCTCCGGCTCCCTCTCTCTCTCACACATAGATACATTTACCCTGTCTGCCACAGAGCTCTGGGAATTGACAAATGTGCAACGGGGGAAGTGTAGAGACTCCACTCATTACCATATGCTAGGGGCTAAGGCTGATGGGAGGCAAGATGTTTTGGATAAGAGAAGCAGATCCCTGAGACATGAGGACCCCATGCCCCCATCCATTCAGCTGCCATAGTACATAGGTTGGCAGGCTTGTCCCTGAGTGAAACCTCACTCTAATTTCCTCAGGTACTGCGCTGAGTGTCCAACTCAGACATTTGCCTGCCAGGGCAAAGCCC
This sequence comes from Ambystoma mexicanum, assembly GCF_040938575.1. Classification (NCBI taxonomy): domain Eukaryota; kingdom Metazoa; phylum Chordata; class Amphibia; order Caudata; family Ambystomatidae; genus Ambystoma; species Ambystoma mexicanum. The sequence continues at coordinate 1,121,313,673 of NC_090941.1, read as the reverse complement.
GCCAGGCGTTTGTAAGGCGTTTGTAAGGCGTTTGTAAGGCGATCGGGGCAGGGGCCAGAATCTCTGGCGCTTTCGCCCAGAAATCTATTCCAGTGTCTTCTGCAGTCCTCAAACTCTTCTGACACTGCGCACACAGCCAAAGGACAGAATGAAATGGAATGTAATCCCCTGCCGCGCCATTCCCCTGGTTTTGTAGCTGTTCCATAACTTCAGTTTCAAAATGATGTTGAAATACTGCCAGTGGTTCTTCGTGGTGAAATGAGGAGCAGGACAGATAAAAGGTGGAAACTGAATACCTTAAAGTGCCCCGTGAAGCTTGGTGTGCCATCCGTTAGGCCTAGAGGGGTGCTGTATCTGCAGGAAGGTAAGGAGAAGCATGCTGACAGTCAATGGGAGAGGTTTGGAGGCAGGGGGATAGGACGGCGATCCAGTAAGAATTCAATCTGGAGGAGGCCCTTCAGGGTGTCCAGTATGTGTGATGCAGAGGGATAGCTCTGCTGTCCAAAAACGAACCCTTTACAGTGCAGTATGTGCAATGTAGGAGGCTTGCTTTGCTGTCGGAAGCCAGACCATGTGTGAGTGACGCTTGCAGTGTGGTTGTGCCCATTCTCTGTGACAGGAGTTTGTCCTGCTGCACCCGTTCAGTAGGAGGGTAGCCCACGCTGTAGCACTGTGTGAGTGAAGCTTCCCCTGCTGTTGCCCTGGCAGGACCTGCCATGTAGTGCGACACTCAGATGTCTGTTAAAGCTGGGACAGTGAAGCAGATTTGTCAGGGCCGTGCACTGTTCCTGGTTCATCCTTGATGCCTCGGAAATATGCTAAGGAGGGTTTTAGTGGAGCTAGACATGTGAACAGCATGTCCCAAATGGCATGACACATGTTGCTTTTGTATATGTACAGAGCTTAAAACGGTTTGTAGGAGTCATCAAGAAGGAAAGGACATTCCAATAAAACGCCCTTTCCTGCTCTGAGCCCCAGCCCTGGGGCCCCGGGGCCCCGGGGCCCCGGGGGGTCGAGCTCTGGAGCAGCTCAGGAGAAGCTGAGCTGAGGTGTGTCTTTGCCTTGCAAGCTCCCAGCCCTGGGCCCAGGCCCCAGCGGCGGGGGAGGGGAGGCTGTCATTTCACAATGCTCTGCCCAGCCTGAGGGTTCCGTTGGCACGGCGACGGCAGCAGGTGAGCCCTGGAGCAGGGAGCATGGAGAGGTCAAGGCAGACAGAGCTGGGAGCCCCAGGAACAGGACCCAGGCCAGTGGAGGTGGCTCAGCTGAGCCCACCTGACGGCTCGAGGCCACTCCTCACAGGGCCTCTGCTGCTGTCAGAAGCCCTGGGGCCCTGCTACTGGCAGAGGAAGCATTCAGGCCTCAAAGGGCACCGGCCTTCTCTGAGGCCTGTGACTGGGCTCAAAAACAGAACATGTGAAAAACAGGTCCCAGACACTGCACTGAAGAAAGGTAGGTTAAGGTGTGAAAACAAAAGCACCAATAAGAAAGGAAAAAGCATAGCTCTTAATACACCCTCCTCTGGACTTTGTGGCCAGTCCCTGTAGATTCATTTTCAGTCCCCTAGTCAAGGCTAGGGGTGGGCAAAGTTACCCTCACTACTGGTGGAACGATATTGCCTAAATTCGCCTCCAGCTCTGTTCTGCCTGCAGGGACATTTTTTAGCTGTTGTGCCAATTTTCTATGCAGATTTTGCTTCCTGAAATGTGTTCTTTCCCAGAAATATCATGTTTTTGACGGCTAAAACAAAATTTCATGGAAAAAATAAATGTCTTCTGGCAAACCATCTGAAATGGTGTTTTTTTCACAAACTATCTGTTTTTAGTCTGAAACTTCTTGTGGCCACCAAAAAACAACATTTCCCATAAAAAACAGAATTTCAGGGAGAAAAAGCCTGAAATTGGCAATTTCTCTCTGTGGGCAGAGCAGGCGAAGTGGCAGAATTTGCCAAGAATTCTGCATTTTTTCTGCTGAGCAAATTATCGGCCGTTTCGACCACCCCCTAGTCAAGGCCATGATATCCCTGGACTTCAAGGGGAAGACACTTGCAGCAAACAATCATCACCTTCTAACACCTTCTCTATTTCCATTGACTTCATTGGGATCACCCACCCAAATATATAGCTCTTGCCGACTGGGAGACTCAACAGGATGAAATGTGTAAACCGAATGGTAGTGCGTAAAAAGGGCCAACGAAGGACGTCTTTCTCTTGTAATGTGAAGTGGAAAAAACAAAGGTGAAGTAGTTCCTTGGTTTTGTAGACAGTAGGGGAATAGTTCTATTTTGATATTTGTGTTTGTACCATGCTCCGCTGCCATCATTTCCAGGGTCTCTAGGCACTCTGCAATTCCTGAAAGAGAGGAGGGTTGAGGTTAGTGGGGAGAGCGGGGAACATGCAAGCTAACTTTGCTGTTGTGTTGATGGGCTCAGGGGAGTGCTTGAGGGGATGCAACTTAACTTTTCTTTCATTGTGACTGTCAGAGCCTGCTCCCCCCCTCTCTCTCTCTCTCTCTCTCTGGCTCCCTCTCTCTCTCACACATAGATACATTTACCCTGTCTGCCACAGAGCTCTGGGAATTGACAAATGTGCAACGGGGGAAGTGTAGAGACTCCACTCATTACCATATGCTAGGGGCTAAGGCTGATGGGAGGCAAGATGTTTTGGATAAGAGAAGCAGATCCCTGAGACATGAGGACCCCATGCCCCCATCCATTCAGCTGCCATAGTACATAGGTTGGCAGGCTTGTCCCTGAGTGAAACCTCACTCTAATTTCCTCAGGTACTGCGCTGAGTGTCCAACTCAGACATTTGCCCACCAGGCGTTTGTAAGGCGTTTGTAAGGCGTTTGTAAGGCGATCGGGGCAGGGGCCAGAATCTGTGGCGCTTTCGCCCAGAAATCTATTCCAGTGTCTTCTGCAGTCCTCAAACTCTTCTGACACTGCGCACACAGCCAAAGGACAGAATGAAATGGAATGTAATCCCCTGCCGCGCCATTCCCCTGGTTTTGTAGCTGTTCCATAACTTCAGTTTCAAAATGATGTTGAAATACTGCCAGTGGTTCTTCGTGGTGAAATGAGGAGCAGGACAGATAAAAGGTGGAGACTGAATACCTTAAAGTGCCCCGTGAAGCTTGGTGTGCCATCCGTTAGGCCTAGAGGGGTGCTGTATCTGCAGGAAGGTAAGGAGAAGCATGCTGACAGTCAATGGGAGAGGTTTGGAGGCAGGGGGATAGGACGGCGATCCAGTAAGAATTCAATCTGGAGGAGGCCCTTCAGGGTGTCCAGTATGTGTGATGCAGAGGGATAGCTCTGCTGTCCAAAAACTAACCCTTTACAGTGCAGTATGTGCAATGTAGGAGGCTTGCTTTGCTGTCGGAAGCCAGACCATGTGTGAGTGACGCTTGCAGTGTGGTTGTGCCCATTCTCTGTGACAGGAGTTTGTCCTGCTGCACCCGTTCAGTAGGAGGGTAGCCCACGCTGTAGCACTGTGTGAGTGAAGCTTCCCCTGCTGTTGCCCTGGCAGGACCTGCCATGTAGTGTGACACTCAGATGTCTGTTAAAGCTGGGACAGTGAAGCAGATTTGTCAGGGCCGTGCACTGTTCCTGGTTCATCCTTGATGCCTCGGAAATATGCTGAGGAGGGTTTTAGTGGAGCTAGACATGTGAACAGCATGTCCCAAATGGCATGACACATGTTGCTTTTGTATATGTACAGAGCTTAAAACGGTTTGTAGGAGTCATCAAGAAGGAAAGGACATTCCAATAAAACGCCCTTTCCTGCTCTGAGCCCCAGCCCTGGGGCCCCGGGGCCCCGGGGGGTCGAGCTCTGGAGCAGCTCAGGAGAAGCTGAGCTGAGGTGTGTCTTTGCCTTGCAAGCTCCCAGCCCTGGGCCCAGGCCCCAGCGGCGGGGGAGGGGAGGCTGTCATTTCACAATGCTCTGCCCAGCCTGAGGGTTCCGTTGGCACGGCGACGGCAGCAGGTGAGCCCTGGAGCAGGGGGCATGGAGAGGTCAAGGCAGACAGAGCTGGGAGCCCCAGGAACAGGACCCAGGCCAGTGGAGGTGGCTCAGCTGAGCCCACCTGACGGCTCGAGGCCACTCCTCACAGGGCCTCTGCTGCTGTCAGAAGCCCTGGGGCCCTGCTACTGGCAGAGGAAGCATTCAGGCCTCAAAGGGCACCGGCCTTCTCTGAGGCCTGTGACTGGGCTCAAAAACAGAACATGTGAAAAACAGGTCCCAGACACTGCACTGAAGAAAGGTAGGTTAAGGTGTGAAAACAAAAGCACCAATAAGAAAGGAAAAAGCATAGCTCTTAATACACCCTCCTCTGGACTTTGTGGCCAGTCTCTGTAGATTAATTTTCAGTCCCCTAGTCAAGGCTAGGGGTGGGCAAAGTTACCCTCACTACTGGTGGAACGATATTGCCTAAATTCGCCTCCAGCTCTGTTCTGCCTGCAGGGACATTTTTTAGCTGTTGTGCCAATTTTCTATGCAGATTTTGCTTCCTGAAATGTGTTCTTTCCCTGAAATATCATGTTTTTGACCGCTAAAACAAAATTTCATGGAAAAAATAAATGTCTTCTGGCAAACCATCTGAAATGGTGTTTTTTTCACAAACTATCTGTTTTTAGTCTGAAACTTCTTGTGGCCACCAAAAAACAACATTTCCCATAAAAAACAGAATTTCAGGGAGAAAAAGCCTGAAATTGGCAATTTCTCTCTGTGGGCAGAGCAGGCGAAGTGGCAGAATTTTCCCAGAATTCTGCATTTTTTCTGCTGAGCAAATTATCGGCCGTATCGACCACCCCCTAGTCAAGGCCATGATATCCCTGGACTTCAAGGGGAAGACACTTGCAGCAAACAATCATCACCTTCTAACACCTTCTCTATTTCCATTGACTTCATTGGGATCACCCACCCAAATATATAGCTCTTGCCGACTGGGAGACTCAACAGGATGAAATGTGTAAACCGAATGGTAGTGCGTAAAAAGGGCCAACGAAGGACGTCTTTCTCTTGTAATGTGAAGTGGAAAAAACAAAGGTGAAGTAGTTCCTTGGTTTTGTAGACAGTAGGGGAATAGTTCTATTTTGATATTTGTGTTTGTACCATGCTCCGCTGCCATCATTTCCAGGGTCTCTAGGCACTCTGCAAGTCCTGAAAGAGAGGAGGGTTGAGGTTAGTGGGGAGAGCGGGGAACATGCAAGCTAACTTTGCTGTTGTGTTGATGGGCTCAGGGGAGTGCTTGAGGGGATGCAACTTAACTTTTCTCTCATTGTGACTGTCAGAGCCTGCTCCCCCTCTCTCTCTCTCTCTCTCTCTCTCTCTGGCTCCCTCTCTCTCTCACACATAGATACATTTACCCTGTCTGCCACAGAGCTCTGGGAATTGACAAATGTGCAACGGGGGAAGTGTAGAGACTCCACTCATTACCATATGCTAGGGGCTAAGGCTGATGGGAGGCAAGATGTTTTGGATAAGAGAAGCAGATCCCTGAGACATGAGGACCCCATGCCCCCATCCATTCAGCTGCCATAGTACATAGGTTGGCAGGCTTGTCCCTGAGTGAAACCTCACTCTAATTTCCTCAGGTACTGCACTGAGTGTCCAACTCAGACATTTGCCCGCCAGGGCAAAGCCCGCCAGGCGTTGGTAAGGCGTTGGTAAGGCGATCGGGGCAGGGGCCAGAATCTCTGGCGCTTTCGCCCAGAAATCTATTCCAGTGTCTTCTGCAGTCCTCAAACTCTTCTGACACTGCGCACACAGCCAAAGGACAGAATGAAATGGAATGTAATCCCCTGCCGCGCCATTCCCCTGGTTTTGTAGCTTTTCCATAACTTCAGTTTCAAAATGATGTTGAAATACTGCCAGTGGTTCTTCGTGGTGAAATGAGGAGCAGGACAGATAAAAGGTGGAGACTGAATACCTTAAAGTGCCCCGTGAAGCTTGGTGTGCCATCCGTTAGGCCTAGAGGGGTGCTGTATCTGCAGGAAGGTAAGGAGAAGCATGCTGACAGTCAATGGGAGAGGTTTGGAGGCAGGGGGATAGGACGGCGATCCAGTAAGAATTCAATCTGGAGGAGGCCCTTCAGGGTGTCCAGTATGTGTGATGCAGAGGGATAGCTCTGCTGTCCAATCCAAAAACGAACCCTTTACAGTGCAGTATGTGCAATGTAGGAGGCTTGCTTTGCTGTCGGAAGCCAGACCATGTGTGAGTGACGCTTGCAGTGTGGTTGTGCCCATTCTCTGTGACAGGAGTTTGTCCTGCTGCACCCGTTCAGTAGGAGGGTAGCCCACGCTGTAGCACTGTGTGAGTGAAGCTTCCCCTGCTGTTGCCCTGGCAGGACCTGCCATGTAGTGTGACACTCAGATGTCTGTTAAAGCTGGGACAGTGAAGCAGATTTGTCAGGGCCGTGCACTGTTCCTGGTTCATCCTTGATGCCTCGGAAATATGCTGAGGAGGGTTTTAGTGGAGCTAGACATGTGAACAGCATGTCCCAAATGGCATGACACATGTTGCTTTTGTATATGTACAGAGCTTAAAATGGTTTGTAGGAGTCATCAAGAAGGAAAGGACATTCCGATAAAACGCCCTTTCCTGCTCTGAGCCCCAGCCCTGGGGCCCCGGGGCCCCGGGGGGTCGAGCTCTGGAGCAGCTCAGGAGAAGCTGAGCTGAGGTGTGTCTTTGCCTTGCAAGCTCCCAGCCCTGGGCCCAGGCCCCAGCGGCGGGGGAGGGGAGGCTGTCATTTCACAATGCTCTGCCCAGCCTGAGGGTTCCGTTGGCACGGCGACGGCAGCAGGTGAGCCCTGGAGCAGGGGGCATGGAGAGGTCAAGGCAGACAGAGCTGGGAGCCCCAGGAACAGGACCCAGGCCAGTGGAGGTGGCTCAGCTGAGCCCACCTGACGGCTCGAGGCCACTCCTCACAGGGCCTCTGCTGCTGTCAGAAGCCCTGGGGCCCTGCTACTGGCAGAGGAAGCATTCAGGCCTCAAAGGGCACCGGCCTTCTCTGAGGCCTGTGACTGGGCTCAAAAACAGAACATGTGAAAAACAGGTCCCAGACACTGCACTGAAGAAAGGTAGGTTAAGGTGTGAAAACAAAAGCACCAATAAGAAAGGAAAAAGCATAGCTCTTAATACAGCCTCCTCTGGACTTTGTGGCCAGTCTCTGTAGATTAATTTTCAGTCCCCTAGTCAAGGCTAGGGGTGGGCAAAGTTACCCTCACTACTGGTGGAACGATGTTGCCTAAATTCGCCTCCAGCTCTGTTCTGCCTGCAGGGACATTTTTTAGCTGTTGTGCCAATTTTCTATGCAGATTTTGCTTCCTGAAATGTGTTCTTTCCCTGAAATATCATGTTTTTGACCGCTAAAACAAAATTTCATGGAAAAAATAAATGTCTTCTGGCAAACCATCTGAAATGGTGTTTTTTTCACAAACTATCTGTTTTTAGTCTGAAACTTCTTGTGGCCACCAAAAAACAACATTTCCCATAAAAAACAGAATTTCAGGGAGAAAAAGCCTGAAATTGGCAATTTCTCTCTGTGGGCAGAGCAGGCGAAGTGGCAGAATTTGCCCAGAATTCTGCATTTTTTCTGCTGAGCAAATTATCGGCCGTATCGACCACCCCCTAGTCAAGGCCATGATATCCCTGGACTTCAAGGGGAAGACACTTGCAGCAAACAATCATCACCTTCTAACACCTTCTCTATTTCCATTGACTTCATTGGGATCACCCACCCAAATATATAGCTCTTGCCGACTGGGAGACTCAACAGGATGAAATGTGTAAACCGAATGGTAGTGCGTAAAAAGGGCCAACGAAGGACGTCTTTCTCTTGTAATGTGACGTGGAAAAAACAAAGGTGAAGTAGTTCCTTGGTTTTGTAGACAGTAGGGGAATAGTTCTATTTTGATATTTGTGTTTGTACCATGCTCCGCTGCCATCATTTCCAGGGTCTCTAGGCACTCTGCAAGTCCTGAAAGAGAGGAGGGTTGAGGTTAGTGGGGAGAGCACGGAACATGCAAGCTAACTTTGCTGTTGTGTTGATGGGCTCAGGGGAGTGCTTGAGGGGATGCAACTTAACTTTTCTCTCATTGTGACTGTCAGAGCCTGCTCCCCTCTCTCTCTCTCTCTCTCTCTCTCTCTGGCTCCCTCTCTCTCTCACACATAGATACATTTACCCTGTCTGCCACAGAGCTCTGGGAATTGACAAATGTGCAACGGGGGAAGTGTAGAGACTCCACTCATTACCATATGCTAGGGGCTAAGGCTGATGGGAGGCAAGATGTTTTGGATAAGAGAAGCAGATCCCTGAGACATGAGGACCCCATGCCCCCATCCATTCAGCTGCCATAGTACATAGGTTGGCAGGCTTGTCCCTGAGTGAAACCTCACTCTAATTTCCTCAGGTACTGTGCTGAGTGTCCAACTCAGACATTTGCCCGCCAGGGCAAAGCCCGCCAGGCCTTTGTAAGGCGTTTGTAAGGCATTTGTAAGGCGATCGGGGCAGGGGCCAGAATCTCTGGCGCTTTCGCCCAGAAATCTATTCCAGTGTCTTCTGCAGTCCTCAAACTCTTCTGACACTGCGCACACAGCCAAAGGACAGAATGAAATGGAATGTAATCCCCTGCCGCGCCATTCCCCTGGTTTTGTAGCTGTTCCATAACTTCAGTTTCAAAATGATGTTGAAATACTGCCAGTGGTTCTTCGTGGTGAAATGAGGAGCAGGACAGATAAAAGGTGGAGACTGAATACCTTAAAGTGCCCCGTGAAGCTTGGTGTGCCATCCGTTAGGCCTAGAGGGGTGCTGTACCTGCAGGAAGGTAAGGAGAAGCATGCTGACAGTCAATGGGAGAGGTTTGGAGGCAGGGGGATAGGACGGCGATCCAGTAAGAATTCAATCTGGAGGAGGCCCTTCAGGGTGTCCAGTATGTGTGATGCAGAGGGATAGCTCTGCTGTCCAAAAACTAACCCTTTACGGTGCAGTATGTGCAATGTAGGAGGCTTGCTTTGCTGTCGGAAGCCAGACCATGTGTGAGTGACGCTTGCAGTGTGGTTGTGCCCATTCTCTGTGACAGGAGTTTGTCCTGCTGCACCCGTTCAGTAGGAGGGTAGCCCACGCTGTAGCACTGTGTGAGTGAAGCTTCCCCTGCTGTTGCCCTGGCAGGACCTGCCATGTAGTGTGACACTCAGATGTCTGTTAAAGCTGGGACAGTGAAGCAGATTTGTCAGGGCCGTGCACTGTTCCTGGTTCATCCTTGATGCCTCGGAAATATGCTAAGGAGGGTTTTAGTGGAGCTAGACATGTGAACAGCATGTCCCAAATGGCATGACACATGTTGCTTTTGTATATGTACAGAGCTTAAAATGGTTTGTAGGAGTCATCAAGAAGGAAAGGACATTCCAATAAAACGCCCTTTCCTGCTCTGAGCCCCAGCCCTGGGGCCCCGGGGCCCCGGGGGGTCGAGCTCTGGAGCAGCTCAGGAGAAGCTGAGCTGAGGTGTGTCTTTGCCTTGCAAGCTCCCAGCCCTGGGCCCAGGCCCCAGCGGCGGGGGAGGGGAGGCTGTCATTTCACAATGCTCTGCCCAGCCTGAGGGTTCCGTTGGCACGGCGACGGCAGCAGGTGAGCCCTGGAGCAGGGGGCATGGAGAGGTCAAGGCAGACAGAGCTGGGAGCCCCAGGAACAGGACCCAGGCCAGTGGAGGTGGCTCAGCTGAGCCCACCTGACGGCTCGAGGCCACTCCTCACAGGGCCTCTGCTGCTGTCAGAAGCCCTGGGGCCCTGCTACTGGCAGAGGAAGCATTCAGGCATCAAAGGGCACCGGCCTTCTCTGAGGCCTGTGACTGGGCTCAAAAACAGAACATGTGAAAAACAGGTCCCAGACACTGCACTGAAGAAAGGTAGGTTAAGGTGTGAAAACAAAAGCACCAATAAGAAAGGAAAAAGCATAGCTCTTAATACACCCTCCTCTGGACTTTGTGGCCAGTCCCTGTAGATTCATTTTCAGTCCCCTACTCAAGGCTAGGGGTGGGCAAAGATACCCTCACTACTGGTGGAACGATATTGCCTAAATTCGCCTCCAGCTCTGTTCTGCCTGCAGGGACATTTTTTAGCTGTTGTGCCAATTTTCTATGCAGATTTTGCTTCCTGAAATGTGTTCTTTCCCTGAAATGTCATGTTTTTGACCGCTAAAACAAAATTTCATGGAAAAAATAAATGTCTTCTGGCAAACCATCTGAAATGGTGTTTTTTTCACAAACTATCTGTTTTTAGTCTGAAACTTCTTGTGGCCACCAAAAAACAACATTTCCCATAAAAAACAGAATTTCAGGGAGAAAAAGCCTGAAATTGGCAATTTCTCTCTGTGGGCAGAGCAGGCGAAGTGGCAGAATTTGCCCAGAATTCTGCATTTTTTCTGCTGAGCAAATTATCGGCCGTATCGACCACCCCCTAGTCAAGGCCATGATATCCCTGGACTTCAAGGGGAAGACACTTGCAGCAAACAATCATCACCTTCTAACACCTTCTCTATTTCCATTGACTTCATTGGGATCACCCACCCAAATATATAGCTCTTGCCGACTGGGAGACTCAACAGGATGAAATGTGTAAACCGAATGGTAGTGCGTAAAAAGGGCCAACGAAGGACGTCTTTCTCTTGTAATGTGAAGTGGAAAAAACAAAGGTGAAGTAGTTCCTTGGTTTTGTAGACAGTAGGGGAATAGTTCTATTTTGATATTTGTGTTTGTACCATGCTCCGCTGCCATCATTTCCAGGGTCTCTAGGCACTCTGCAAGTCCTGAAAGAGAGGAGGGTTGAGGTTAGTGGGGAGAGCGGGGAACATGCAAGCTAACTTTGCTGTTGTGTTGATGGGCTCAGGGGAGTGCTTGAGGGGATGCAACTTAACTTTTCTCTCATTGTGACTGTCAGAGCCTGCTCCCCCTCTCTCTCTCTCTCTCTCTCTCTCTCCGGCTCCCTCTCTCTCTCACACATAGATACATTTACCCTGTCTGCCACAGAGCTCTGGGAATTGACAAATGTGCAACGGGGGAAGTGTAGAGACTCCACTCATTACCATATGCTAGGGGCTAAGGCTGATGGGAGGCAAGATGTTTTGGATAAGAGAAGCAGATCCCTGAGACATGAGGACCCCATGCCCCCATCCATTCAGCTGCCATAGTACATAGGTTGGCAGGCTTGTCCCTGAGTGAAACCTCACTCTAATTTCCTCAGGTACTGCGCTGAGTGTCCAACTCAGACATTTGCCTGCCAGGGCAAAGCCCGCCAGGCGTTTGTAAGGCGTTTGTAAGGCGTTTGTAAGGCGATCGGGGCAGGGGCCAGAATCTCTGGCGCTTTCGCCCAGAAATCTATTCCAGTGTCTTCTGCAGTCCTCAAACTCTTCTGACACTGCGCACACAGCCAAAGGACAGAATGAAATGGAATGTAATCCCCTGCCGCGCCATTCCCCTGGTTTTGTAGCTGTTCCATAACTTCAGTTTCAAAATGATGTTGAAATACTGCCAGTGGTTCTTCGTGGTGAAATGAGGAGCAGGACAGATAAAAGGTGGAAACTGAATACCTTAAAGTGCCCCGTGAAGCTTGGTGTGCCATCCGTTAGGCCTAGAGGGGTGCTGTATCTGCAGGAAGGTAAGGAGAAGCATGCTGACAGTCAATGGGAGAGGTTTGGAGGCAGGGGGATAGGACGGCGATCCAGTAAGAATTCAATCTGGAGGAGGCCCTTCAGGGTGTCCAGTATGTGTGATGCAGAGGGATAGCTCTGCTGTCCAAAAACGAACCCTTTACAGTGCAGTATGTGCAATGTAGGAGGCTTGCTTTGCTGTCGGAAGCCAGACCATGTGTGAGTGACGCTTGCAGTGTGGTTGTGCCCATTCTCTGTGACAGGAGTTTGTCCTGCTGCACCCGTTCAGTAGGAGGGTAGCCCACGCTGTAGCACTGTGTGAGTGAAGCTTCCCCTGCTGTTGCCCTGGCAGGACCTGCCATGTAGTGCGACACTCAGATGTCTGTTAAAGCTGGGACAGTGAAGCAGATTTGTCAGGGCCGTGCACTGTTCCTGGTTCATCCTTGATGCCTCGGAAATATGCTAAGGAGGGTTTTAGTGGAGCTAGACATGTGAACAGCATGTCCCAAATGGCATGACACATGTTGCTTTTGTATATGTACAGAGCTTAAAACGGTTTGTAGGAGTCATCAAGAAGGAAAGGACATTCCAATAAAACGCCCTTTCCTGCTCTGAGCCCCAGCCCTGGGGCCCCGGGGCCCCGGGGCCCCGGGGGGTCGAGCTCTGGAGCAGCTCAGGAGAAGCTGAGCTGAGGTGTGTCTTTGCCTTGCAAGCTCCCAGCCCTGGGCCCAGGCCCCAGCGGCGGGGGAGGGGAGGCTGTCATTTCACAATGCTCTGCCCAGCCTGAGGGTTCCGTTGGCACGGCGACGGCAGCAGGTGAGCCCTGGAGCAGGGAGCATGGAGAGGTCAAGGCAGACAGAGCTGGGAGCCCCAGGAACAGGACCCAGGCCAGTGGAGGTGGCTCAGCTGAGCCCACCTGACGGCTCGAGGCCACTCCTCACAGGGCCTCTGCTGCTGTCAGAAGCCCTGGGGCCCTGCTACTGGCAGAGGAAGCATTCAGGCCTCAAAGGGCACCGGCCTTCTCTGAGGCCTGTGACTGGGCTCAAAAACAGAACATGTGAAAAACAGGTCCCAGACACTGCACTGAAGAAAGGTAGGTTAAGGTGTGAAAACAAAAGCACCAATAAGAAAGGAAAAAGCATAGCTCTTAATACACCCTCCTCTGGACTTTGTGGCCAGTCCCTGTAGATTCATTTTCAGTCCCCTAGTCAAGGCTAGGGGTGGGCAAAGTTACCCTCACTACTGGTGGAACGATATTGCCTAAATTCGCCTCCAGCTCTGTTCTGCCTGCAGGGACATTTTTTAGCTGTTGTGCCAATTTTCTATGCAGATTTTGCTTCCTGAAATGTGTTCTTTCCCAGAAATATCATGTTTTTGACGGCTAAAACAAAATTTCATGGAAAAAATAAATGTCTTCTGGCAAACCATCTGAAATGGTGTTTTTTTCACAAACTATCTGTTTTTAGTCTGAAACTTCTTGTGGCCACCAAAAAACAACATTTCCCATAAAAAACAGAATTTCAGGGAGAAAAAGCCTGAAATTGGCAATTTCTCTCTGTGGGCAGAGCAGGCGAAGTGGCAGAATTTGCCAAGAATTCTGCATTTTTTCTGCTGAGCAAATTATCGGCCGTTTCGACCACCCCCTAGTCAAGGCCATGATATCCCTGGACTTCAAGGGGAAGACACTTGCAGCAAACAATCATCACCTTCTAACACCTTCTCTATTTCCATTGACTTCATTGGGATCACCCACCCAAATATATAGCTCTTGCAGACTGGGAGACTCAACAGGATGAAATGTGTAAACCGAATGGTAGTGCGTAAAAAGGGCCAACGAAGGACGTCTTTCTCTTGTAATGTGAAGTGGAAAAAACAAAGGTGAAGTAGTTCCTTGGTTTTGTAGACAGTAGGGGAATAGTTCTATTTTGATATTTGTGTTTGTACCATGCTCCGCTGCCATCATTTCCAGGGTCTCTAGGCACTCTGCAATTCCTGAAAGAGAGGAGGGTTGAGGTTAGTGGGGAGAGCGGGGAACATGCAAGCTAACTTTGCTGTTGTGTTGATGGGCTCAGGGGAGTGCTTGAGGGGATGCAACTTAACTTTTCTTTCATTGTGACTGTCAGAGCCTGCTCCCCCCCTCTCTCTCTCTCTCTCTCTCTGGCTCCCTCTCTCTCTCACACATAGATACATTTACCCTGTCTGCCACAGAGCTCTGGGAATTGACAAATGTGCAACGGGGGAAGTGTAGAGACTCCACTCATTACCATATGCTAGGGGCTAAGGCTGATGGGAGGCAAGATGTTTTGGATAAGAGAAGCAGATCCCTGAGACATGAGGACCCCATGCCCCCATCCATTCAGCTGCCATAGTACATAGGTTGGCAGGCTTGTCCCTGAGTGAAACCTCACTCTAATTTCCTCAGGTACTGCGCTGAGTGTCCAACTCAGACATTTGCCCACCAGGCGTTTGTAAGGCGTTTGTAAGGCGTTTGTAAGGCGATCGGGGCAGGGGCCAGAATCTGTGGTGCTTTCGCCCAGAAATCTATTCCAGTGTCTTCTGCAGTCCTCAAACTCTTCTGACACTGCGCACACAGCCAAAGGACAGAATGAAATGGAATGTAATCCCCTGCCGCGCCATTCCCCTGGTTTTGTAGCTGTTCCATAACTTCAGTTTCAAAATGATGTTGAAATACTGCCAGTGGTTCTTCGTGGTGAAATGAGGAGCAGGACAGATAAAAGGTGGAGACTGAATACCTTAAAGTGCCCCGTGAAGCTTGGTGTGCCATCCGTTAGGCCTAGAGGGGTGCTGTATCTGCAGGAAGGTAAGGAGAAGCATGCTGACAGTCAATGGGAGAGGTTTGGAGGCAGGGGGATAGGACGGCGATCCAGTAAGAATTCAATCTGGAGGAGGCCCTTCAGGGTGTCCAGTATGTGTGATGCAGAGGGATAGCTCTGCTGTCCAAAAACTAACCCTTTACAGTGCAGTATGTGCAATGTAGGAGGCTTGCTTTGCTGTCGGAAGCCAGACCATGTGTGAGTGACGCTTGCAGTGTGGTTGTGCCCATTCTCTGTGACAGGAGTTTGTCCTGCTGCACCCGTTCAGTAGGAGGGTAGCCCACGCTGTAGCACTGTGTGAGTGAAGCTTCCCCTGCTGTTGCCCTGGCAGGACCTGCCATGTAGTGTGACACTCAGATGTCTGTTAAAGCTGGGACAGTGAAGCAGATTTGTCAGGGCCGTGCACTGTTCCTGGTTCATCCTTGATGCCTCGGAAATATGCTGAGGAGGGTTTTAGTGGAGCTAGACATGTGAACAGCATGTCCCAAATGGCATGACACATGTTGCTTTTGTATATGTACAGAGCTTAAAACGGTTTGTAGGAGTCATCAAGAAGGAAAGGACATTCCAATAAAACGCCCTTTCCTGCTCTGAGCCCCAGCCCTGGGGCCCCGGGGCCCCGGGGGGTCGAGCTCTGGAGCAGCTCAGGAGAAGCTGAGCTGAGGTGTGTCTTTGCCTTGCAAGCTCCCAGCCCTGGGCCCAGGCCCCAGCGGCGGGGGAGGGGAGGCTGTCATTTCACAATGCTCTGCCCAGCCTGAGGGTTCCGTTGGCACGGCGACGGCAGCAGGTGAGCCCTGGAGCAGGGGGCATGGAGAGGTCAAGGCAGACAGAGCTGGGAGCCCCAGGAACAGGACCCAGGCCAGTGGAGGTGGCTCAGCTGAGCCCACCTGACGGCTCGAGGCCACTCCTCACAGGGCCTCTGCTGCTGTCAGAAGCCCTGGGGCCCTGCTACTGGCAGAGGAAGCATTCAGGCCTCAAAGGGCACCGGCCTTCTCTGAGGCCTGTGACTGGGCTCAAAAACAGAACATGTGAAAAACAGGTCCCAGACACTGCACTGAAGAAAGGTAGGTTAAGGTGTGAAAACAAAAGCACCAATAAGAAAGGAAAAAGCATAGCTCTTAATACACCCTCCTCTGGACTTTGTGGCCAGTCTCTGTAGATTAATTTTCAGTCCCCTAGTCAAGGCTAGGGGTGGGCAAAGTTACCCTCACTACTGGTGGAACGATATTGCCTAAATTCGCCTCCAGCTCTGTTCTGCCTGCAGGGACATTTTTTAGCTGTTGTGCCAATTTTCTATGCAGATTTTGCTTCCTGAAATGTGTTCTTTCCCTGAAATATCATGTTTTTGACCGCTAAAACAAAATTTCATGGAAAAAATAAATGTCTTCTGGCAAACCATCTGAAATGGTGTTTTTTTCACAAACTATCTGTTTTTAGTCTGAAACTTCTTGTGGCCACCAAAAAACAACATTTCCCATAAAAAACAGAATTTCAGGGAGAAAAAGCCTGAAATTGGCAATTTCTCTCTGTGGGCAGAGCAGGCGAAGTGGCAGAATTTTCCCAGAATTCTGCATTTTTTCTGCTGAGCAAATTATCGGCCGTATCGACCACCCCCTAGTCAAGGCCATGATATCCCTGGACTTCAAGGGGAAGACACTTGCAGCAAACAATCATCACCTTCTAACACCTTCTCTATTTCCATTGACTTCATTGGGATCACCCACCCAAATATATAGCTCTTGCCGACTGGGAGACTCAACAGGATGAAATGTGTAAACCGAATGGTAGTGCGTAAAAAGGGCCAACGAAGGACGTCTTTCTCTTGTAATGTGAAGTGGAAAAAACAAAGGTGAAGTAGTTCCTTGGTTTTGTAGACAGTAGGGGAATAGTTCTATTTTGATATTTGTGTTTGTACCATGCTCCGCTGCCATCATTTCCAGGGTCTCTAGGCACTCTGCAAGTCCTGAAAGAGAGGAGGGTTGAGGTTAGTGGGGAGAGCGGGGAACATGCAAGCTAACTTTGCTGTTGTGTTGATGGGCTCAGGGGAGTGCTTGAGGGGATGCAACTTAACTTTTCTCTCATTGTGACTGTCAGAGCCTGCTCCCCCTCTCTCTCTCTCTCTGGCTCCCTCTCTCTCTCACACATAGATACATTTACCCTGTCTGCCACAGAGCTCTGGGAATTGACAAATGTGCAACGGGGGAAGTGTAGAGACTCCACTCATTACCATATGCTAGGGGCTAAGGCTGATGGGAGGCAAGATGTTTTGGATAAGAGAAGCAGATCCCTGAGACATGAGGACCCCATGCCCCCATCCATTCAGCTGCCATAGTACATAGGTTGGCAGGCTTGTCCCTGAGTGAAACCTCACTCTAATTTCCTCAGGTACTGCGCTGAGTGTCCAACTCAGACATTTGCCCGCCAGGGCAAAGCCCGCCAGGCGTTGGTAAGGTGTTGGTAAGGCGATCGGGGCAGGGGCCAGAATCTCTGGCGCTTTCGCCCAGAAATCTATTCCAGTGTCTTCTGCAGTCCTCAAACTCTTCTGACACTGCGCACACAGCCAAAGGACAGAATGAAATGGAATGTAATCCCCTGCCGCGCCATTCCCCTGGTTTTGTAGCTGTTCCATAACTTCAGTTTCAAAATGATGTTGAAATACTGCCAGTGGTTCTTCGTGGTGAAATGAGGAGCAGGACAGATAAAAGGTGGAGACTGAATACCTTAAAGTGCCCCGTGAAGCTTGGTGTGCCATCCGTTAGGCCTAGAGGGGTGCTGTATCTGCAGGAAGGTAAGGAGAAGCATGCTGACAGTCAATGGGAGAGGTGTGGAGGCAGGGGGATAGGACGGCGATCCAGTAACAATTCAATCTGGAGGAGGCCCTTCAGGGTGTCCAGTATGTGTGATGCAGAGGGATAGCTCTGCTGTCCAAAAACGAACCCTTTACAGTGCAGTATGTGCAATGTAGGAGGCTTGCTTTGCTGTCGGAAGCCAGACCATGTGTGAGTGACGCTTGCAGTGTGGTTGTGCCCATTCTCTGTGACAGGAGTTTGTCCTGCTGCACCCGTTCAGTAGGAGGGTAGCCCACGCTGTAGCACTGTGTGAGTGAAGCTTCCCCTGCTGTTGCCCTGGCAGGACCTGCCATGTAGTGTGACACTCAGATGTCTGTTAAAGCTGGGACAGTGAAGCAGATTTGTCAGGGCCGTGCACTGTTCCTGGTTCATCCTTGATGCCTCGGAAATATGCTAAGGAGGGTTTTAGTGGAGCTAGACATGTGAACAGCATGTCCCAAATGGCATGACACATGTTGCTTTTGTATATGTACAGAGCTTAAAATGGTTTGTAGGAGTCATCAAGAAGGAAAGGACATTCCAATAAAACGCCCTTTCCTGCTCTGAGCCCCAGCCCTGGGGCCCCGGGGCTCCGGGGGGTCGAGCTCTGGAGCAGCTCAGGAGAAGCTGAGCTGAGGTGTGTCTTTGCCTTGCAAGCTCCCAGCCCTGGGCCCAGGCCCCAGCGGCGGGGGAGGGGAGGCTGTCATTTCACAATGCTCTGCCCAGCCTGAGGGTTCTGTTGGCACGGCGATGGCAGCAGGTGAGCCCTGGAGAAGGGGGCATGGAGAGGTCAAGGCAGACAGAGCTGGGAGCCCCAGGAACAGGACCCAGGCCAGTGGAGGTGGCTCAGCTGAGCCCACCTGACGGCTCGAGGCCACTCCTCACAGGGCCTCTGCTGCTGTCAGAAGCCCTGGGGCCCTGCTACTGGCAGAGGAAGCATTCAGGCCTCAAAGGGCACCGGCCTTCTCTGAGGCCTGTGACTGGGCTCAAAAACAGAACATGTGAAAAACAGGTCCCAGACACTGCACTGAAGAAAGGTAGGTTAAGGTGTGAAAACAAAAGCACCAATAAGAAAGGAAAAAGCATAGCTCTTAATACACCCTCCTCTGGACTTTGTGGCCAGTCCCTGTAGATTCATTTTCAGTCCCCTAGTCAAGGCTAGGGGTGGGCAAAGATACCCTCACTACTGGTGGAACGATATTGCCTAAATTCGCCTCCAGCTCTGTTCTGCCTGCAGGGACATTTTTTAGCTGTTGTGCCAATTTTCTATGCAGATTTTGCTTCCTGAAATGTGTTCTTTCCCTGAAATATCATGTTTTTGACCGCTAAAACAAAATTTCATGGAAAAAATAAATGTCTTCTGGCAAACCATCTGAAATGGTGTTTTTTTCACAAACTATCTGTTTTTAGTCTGAAACTTCTTGTGGCCACCAAAAAACAACATTTCCCATAAAAAACAGAATTTCAGGGAGAAAAAGCCTGAAATTGGCAATTTCTCTCTGTGGGCAGAGCAGGCGAAGTGGCAGAATTTGCCCAGAATTCTGCATTTTTTCTGCTGAGCAAATTATCGGCCGTATCGACCACCCCCTAGTCAAGGCCATGATATCCCTGGACTTCAAGGGGAAGACACTTGCAGCAAACAATCATCACCTTCTAACACCTTCTCTATTTCCATTGACTTCATTGGGATCACCCACCCAAATATATAGCTCTTGCCGACTGGGAGACTCAACAGGATGAAATGTGTAAACCGAATGGTAGTGCGTAAAAAGGGCCAACGAAGGACGTCTTTCTCTTGTAATGTGAAGTGGAAAAAACAAAGGTGAAGTAGTTCCTTGGTTTTGTAGACAGTAGGGGAATAGTTCTATTTTGATATTTGTGTTTGTACCATGCTCCGCTGCCATCATTTCCAGGGTCTCTAGGCACTCTGCAAGTCCTGAAAGAGAGGAGGGTTGAGGTTAGTGGGGAGAGCACGGAACATGCAAGCTAACTTTGCTGTTGTGTTGATGGGCTCAGGGGAGTGCTTGAGGGGATGCAACTTAACTTTTCTCTCATTGTGACTGTCAGAGCCTGCTCCCCCCCTCTCTCTCTCTCTCTCTCTCTCTGGCTCCCTCTCTCTCTCACACATAGATACATTTACCCTGTCTGCCACAGAGCTCTGGGAATTGACAAATGTGCAACGGGGGAAGTGTAGAGACTCCACTCATTACCATATGCTAGGGGCTAAGGCTGATGGGAGGCAAGATGTTTTGGATAAGAGAAGCAGATCCCTGAGACATGATGACCCCATGCCCCCATCCATTCAGCTGCCATAGCACATAGGTTGGCAGGCTTGTCCCTGAGTGAAACCTCACTCTAATTTCCTCAGGTACTGCGCTGAGTGTCCAACTCAGACATTTGCCCGCCAGGGCAAAGCCCGCCAGGCCTTTGTAAGGCGTTTGTAAGGCGTTTGTAAGGCGATCGGGGCAGGGGCCAGAATCTCTGGCGCTTTCGCCCAGAAATCTATTCCAGTGTCTTCTGCAGTCCTCAAACTCTTCTGACACTGCGCACACAGCCAAAGGACAGAATGAAATGGAATGTAATCCCCTGCCGCGCCATTCCCCTGGTTTTGTAGCTGTTCCATAACTTCAGTTTCAAAATGATGTTGAAATACTGCCAGTGGTTCTTCGTGGTGAAATGAGGAGCAGGACAGATAAAAGGTGGAGACTGAATACCTTAAAGTGCCCCGTGAAGCTTGGTGTGCCATCCGTTAGGCCTAGAGGGGTGCTGTATCTGCAGGAAGGTAAGGAGAAGCATGCTGACAGTCAATGGGAGAGGTTTGGAGGCAGGGGGATAGGACGGCGATCCAGTAAGAATTCAATCTGGAGGAGGCCCTTCAGGGTGTCCAGTATGTGTGATGCAGAGGGATAGCTCTGCTGTCCAAAAACTAACCCTTTACAGTGCAGTATGTGCAATGTAGGAGGCTTGCTTTGCTGTCGGAAGCCAGACCATGTGTGAGTGACGCTTGCAGTGTGGTTGTGCCCATTCTCTGTGACAGGAGTTTGTCCTGCTGCACCCGTTCAGTAGGAGGGTAGCCCACGCTGTAGCACTGTGTGAGTGAAGCTTCCCCTGCTGTTGCCCTGGCAGGACCTGCCATGTAGTGTGACACTCAGATGTCTGTTAAAGCTGGGACAGTGAAGCAGATTTGTCAGGGCCGTGCACTGTTCCTGGTTCATCCTTGATGCCTCGGAAATATGCTAAGGAGGGTTTTAGTGGAGCTAGACATGTGAACAGCATGTCCCAAATGGCATGACACATGTTGCTTTTCTATATGTACAGAGCTTAAAACGGTTTGTAGGAGTCATCAAGAAGGAAAGGACATTCCAATAAAACGCCCTTTCCTGCTCTGAGCCCCAGCCCTGGGGCCCCGGGGCCCCGGGGGGTCGAGCTCTGGAGCAGCTCAGGAGAAGCTGAGCTGAGGTGTGTCTTTGCCTTGCAAGCTCCCAGCCCTGGGCCCAGGCCCCAGCGGCGGGGGAGGGGAGGCTGTCATTTCACAATGCTCTGCCCAGCCTGAGGGTTCCGTTGGCACGGCGACGGCAGCAGGTGAGCCCTGGAGCAGGGGGCATGGAGAGGTCAAGGCAGACAGAGCTGGGAGCCCCAGGAACAGGACCCAGGCCAGTGGAGGTGGCTCAGCTGAGCCCACCTGACGGCTCGAGGCCACTCCTCACAGGGCCTCTGCTGCTGTCAGAAGCCCTGGGGCCCTGCTACTGGCAGAGGAAGCATTCAGGCCTCAAAGGGCACCGGCCTTCTCTGAGGCCTGTGACTGGGCTCAAAAACAGAACATGTGAAAAACAGGTCCCAGACACTGCACTGAAGAAAGGTAGGTTAAGGTGTGAAAACAAAAGCACCAATAAGAAAGGAAAAAAGCATAGCTCTTAATACACCCTCCTCTGGACTTTGTGGCCAGTCCCTGTAGATTCATTTTCAGTCCCCTAGTCAAGGCTAGGGGTGGGCAAAGTTACCCTCACTACTGGTGGAACGATATTGCCTAAATTCGCCTCCAGCTCTGTTCTGCCTGCAGGGACATTTTTTAGCTGTTGTGCCAATTTTCTATGCAGATTTTGCTTCCTGAAATGTGTTCTTTCCCTGAAATATCATGTTTTTGACCGCTAAAACAAAATTTCATGGAAAAAATAAATGTCTTCTGGCAAACCATCTGAAATGGTGTTTTTTTCACAAGCTATCTGTTTTTAGTCTGAAACTTCTTGTGGCCACCAAAAAACAACATTTCCCATAAAAAACAGAATTTCAGGGAGAAAAAGCCTGAAATTGGCAATTTCTCTCTGTGGGCAGAGCAGGCGAAGTGGCAGAATTTGCCCAGAATTCTGCATTTTTTCTGCTGAGCAAATTATCGGCCGTTTCGACCACCCCCTAGTCAAGGCCATGATATCCCTGGACTTCAAGGGGAAGACACTTGCAGCAAACAATCATCACCTTCTAACACCTTCTCTATTTCCATTGACTTCATTGGGATCACCCACCCAAATATATAGCTCTTGCCGACTGGGAGACTCAACAGGATGAAATGTGTAAACCGAATGGTAGTGCGTAAAAAGGGCCAACGAAGGACGTCTTTCTCTTGTAATGTGAAGTGGAAAAAACAAAGGTGAAGTAGTTCCTTGGTTTTGTAGACAGTAGGGGAATAGTTCTATTTTGATATTTGTGTTTGTACCATGCTCCGCTGCCATCATTTCCAGGGTCTCTAGGCACTCTGCAAGTCCTGAAAGAGAGGAGGGTTGAGGTTAGTGGGGAGAGCGGGGAACATGCAAGCTAACTTTGCTGTTGTGTTGATGGGCTCAGGGGAGTGCTTGAGGGGATGCAACTTAACTTTTCTCTCATTGTGACTGTCAGAGCCTGCTCCCCCTCTCTCTCTCTCTCTCTCTCTCTCTCTCTCTGGCTCCCTCTCTCTCTCACACATAGATACATTTACCCTGTCTGCCACAGAGCTCTGGGAATTGACAAATGTGCAACGGGGGAAGTGTAGAGACTCCACTCATTACCATATGCTAGGG
Organism: Ambystoma mexicanum; assembly: GCF_040938575.1. Taxonomy (NCBI): domain Eukaryota; kingdom Metazoa; phylum Chordata; class Amphibia; order Caudata; family Ambystomatidae; genus Ambystoma; species Ambystoma mexicanum. The sequence goes on along the minus strand of NC_090941.1, from coordinate 1,121,291,326 downwards.
GCTAAGGCTGATGGGAGGCAAGATGTTTTGGATAAGAGAAGCAGATCCCTGAGACATGAGGACCCCATGCCCCCATCCATTCAGCTGCCATAGTACATAGGTTGGCAGGCTTGTCCCTGAGTGAAACCTCACTCTAATTTCCTCAGGTACTGCGCTGAGTGTCCAACTCAGACATTTGCCCGCCAGGGCAAAGCCCGCCAGGCGTTGGTAAGGCGTTGGTAAGGCGATCGGGGCAGGGGCCAGAATCTCTGGCGCTTTCGCCCAGAAATCTATTCCAGTGTCTTCTGCAGTCCTCAAACTCTTCTGACACTGCGCACACAGCCAAAGGACAGAATGAAATGGAATGTAATCCCCTGCCGCGCCATTCCCCTGGTTTTGTAGCTGTTCCATAACTTCAGTTTCAAAATGATGTTGAAATACTGCCAGTGGTTCTTCGTGGTGAAATGAGGAGCAGGACAGATAAAAGGTGGAGACTGAATACCTTAAAGTGCCCCGTGAAGCTTGGTGTGCCATCCGTTAGGCCTAGAGGGGTGCTGTATCTGCAGGAAGGTAAGGAGAAGCATGCTGACAGTCAATGGGAGAGGTTTGGAGGCAGGGGGATAGGACGGCGATCCAGTAAGAATTCAATCTGGAGGAGGCCCTTCAGGGTGTCCAGTATGTGTGATGCAGAGGGATAGCTCTGCTGTCCAAAAACTAACCCTTTACAGTGCAGTATGTGCAATGTAGGAGGCTTGCTTTGCTGTCGGAAGCCAGACCATGTGTGAGTGACGCTTGCAGTGTGGTTGTGCCCATTCTCTGTGACAGGAGTTTGTCCTGCTGCACCCGTTCAGTAGGAGGGTAGCCCACGCTGTAGCACTGTGTGAGTGAAGCTTCCCCTGCTGTTGCCCTGGCAGGACCTGCCATGTAGTGTGACACTCAGATGTCTGTTAAAGCTGGGACAGTGAAGCAGATTTGTCAGGGCCGTGCACTGTTCCTGGTTCATCCTTGATGCCTCGGAAATATGCTAAGGAGGGTTTTAGTGGAGCTAGACATGTGAACAGCATGTCCCAAATGGCATGACACATGTTGCTTTTGTATATGTACAGAGCTTAAAATGGTTTGTAGGAGTCATCAAGAAGGAAAGGACATTCCAATAAAACGCCCTTTCCTGCTCTGAGCCCCAGCCCTGGGGCCCCGGGGCCCCGGGGGGTCGAGCTCTGGAGCAGCTCAGGAGAAGCTGAGCTGAGGTGTGTCTTTGCCTTGCAAGCTCCCAGCCCTGGGCCCAGGCCCCAGCGGCGGGGGAGGGGAGGCTGTCATTTCACAATGCTCTGCCCAGCCTGAGGGTTCCGTTGGCACGGCGACGGCAGCAGGTGAGCCCTGGAGCAGGGGGCATGGAGAGGTCAAGGCAGACAGAGCTGGGAGCCCCAGGAACAGGACCCAGGCCAGTGGAGGTGGCTCAGCTGAGCCCACCTGACGGCTCGAGGCCACTCCTCACAGGGCCTCTGCTGCTGTCAGAAGCCCTGGGGCCCTGCTACTGGCAGAGGAAGCATTCAGGCCTCAAAGGGCACCGGCCTTCTCTGAGGCCTGTGACTGGGCTCAAAAACAGAGAATGTGAAAAACAGGTCCCAGACACTGCACTGAAGAAAGGTAGGTTAAGGTGTGAAAACAAAAGCACCAATAAGAAAGGAAAAAGCATAGCTCTTAATACACCCTCCTCTGGACTTTGTGGCCAGTCCCTGTAGATTCATTTTCAGTCCCCTACTCAAGGCTAGGGGTGGGCAAAGATACCCTCACTACTGGGGGAACGATATTGCCTAAATTCGCCTCCAGCTCTGTTCTGCCTGCAGGGACATTTTTTAGCTGTTGTGCCAATTTTCTATGCAGATTTTGCTTCCTGAAATGTGTTCTTTCCCTGAAATATCATGTTTTTGACCGCTAAAACAAAATTTCATGGAAAAAATAAATGTCTTCAGGCAAACCATCTGAAATGGTGTTTTTTTCACAAACTATCTGTTTTTAGTCTGAAACTTCTTGTGGCCACCAAAAAACAACATTTCCCATAAAAAACAGAATTTCAGGGAGAAAAAGCCTGAAATTGGCAATTTCTCTCTGTGGGCAGAGCAGGCGAAGTGGCAGAATTTGCCCAGAATTCTGCATTTTTTCTGCTGAGCAAATTATCGGCCGTTTCGACCACCCCCTAGTCAAGGCCATGATATCCCTGGACTTCAAGGGGAAGACACTTGCAGCAAACAATCATCACCTTCTAACACCTTCTCTATTTCCATTGACTTCATTGGGATCACCCACCCAAATATATAGCTCTTGCTGACTGGGAGACTCAACAGGATGAAATGTGTAAACCGAATGGTAGTGCGTAAAAAGGGCCAACGAAGGACGTCTTTCTCTTGTAATGTGAAGTGGAAAAAACAAAGGTGAAGTAGTTCCTTGGTTTTGTAGACAGTAGGGGAATAGTTCTATTTTGATATTTGTGTTTGTACCATGCTCCGCTGCCATCATTTCCAGGGTCTCTAGGCACTCTGCAAGTCCTGAAAGAGAGGAGGGTTGAGGTTAGTGGGGAGAGCACGGAACATGCAAGCTAACTTTGCTGTTGTGTTGATGGGCTCAGGGGAGTGCTTGAGGGGATGCAACTTAACTTTTCTCTCATTGTGACTGTCAGAGCCTGCTCCCCCTCTCTCTCTCTCTCTCTCTCTCTCTCTCTCTCTCTCTGGCTCCCTCTCTCTCTCACACATAGATACATTTACCCTGTCTGCCACAGAGCTCTGGGAATTGACAAATGTGCAACGGGGGAAGTGTAGAGACTCCACTCATTACCATATGCTAGGGGCTAAGGCTGATGGGAGGCAAGATGTTTTGGATAAGAGAAGCAGATCCCTGAGACATGAGGACCCCATGCCCCCATCCATTCAGCTGCCATAGTACATAGGTTGGCAGGCTTGTCCCTGAGTGAAACCTCACTCTAATTTCCTCAGGTACTGCGCTGAGTGTCCAACTCAGACATTTGCCCGCCAGGGCAAAGCCCGCCAGGCCTTTGTAAGGCGTTTGTAAGGCATTTGTAAGGCGATCGGGGCAGGGGCCAGAATCTCTGGCGCTTTCGCCCAGAAATCTATTCCAGTGTCTTCTGCAGTCCTCAAACTCTTCTGACACTGCGCACACAGCCAAAGGACAGAATGAAATGGAATGTAATCCCCTGCCGCGCCATTCCCCTGGTTTTGTAGCTGTTCCATAACTTCAGTTTCAAAATGATGTTGAAATACTGCCAGTGGTTCTTCGTGGTGAAATGAGGAGCAGGACAGATAAAAGGTGGAGACTGAATACCTTAAAGTGCCCCGTGAAGCTTGGTGTGCCATCCGTTAGGCCTAGAGGGGTGCTGTATCTGCAGGAAGGTAAGGAGAAGCATGCTGACAGTCAATGGGAGAGGTTTGGAGGCAGGGGGATAGGACGGCGATCCAGTAAGAATTCAATCTGGAGGAGGCCCTTCAGGGTGTCCAGTATGTGTGATGCAGAGGGATAGCTCTGCTGTCCAAAAACTAACCCTTTACAGTGCAGTATGTGCAATGTAGGAGGCTTGCTTTGCTGTCGGAAGCCAGACCATGTGTGAGTGACGCTTGCAGTGTGGTTGTGCCCATTCTCTGTGACAGGAGTTTGTCCTGCTGCACCCGTTCAGTAGGAGGGTAGCCCACGCTGTAGCACTGTGTGAGTGAAGCTTCCCCTGCTGTTGCCCTGGCAGGACCTGCCATGTAGTGTGACACTCAGATGTCTGTTAAAGCTAGGACAGTGAAGCAGATTTGTCAGGGCCGTGCACTGTTCCTGGTTCATCCTTGATGCCTCGGAAATATGCTAAGGAGGGTTTTAGTGGAGCTAGACATGTGAACAGCATGTCCCAAATGGCATGACACATGTTGCTTTTGTATATGTACAGAGCTTAAAATGGTTTGTAGGAGTCATCAAGAAGGAAAGGACATTCCAATAAAACGCCCTTTCCTGCTCTGAGCCCCAGCCCTGGGGCCCCGGGGCCCCGGGGGGTCGAGCTCTGGAGCAGCTCAGGAGAAGCTGAGCTGAGGTGTGTCTTTGCCTTGCAAGCTCCCAGCCCTGGGCCCAGGCCCCAGCGGCGGGGGAGGGGAGGCTGTCATTTCACAATGCTCTGCCCAGCCTGAGGGTTCCGTTGGCACGGCGACGGCAGCAGGTGAGCCCTGGAGCAGGGGGCATGGAGAGGTCAAGGCAGACAGAGCTGGGAGCCCCAGGAACAGGACCCAGGCCAGTGGAGGTGGCTCAGCTGAGCCCACCTGACGGCTCGAGGCCACTCCTCACAGGGCCTCTGCTGCTGTCAGAAGCCCTGGGGCCCTGCTACTGGCAGAGGAAGCATTCAGGCCTCAAAGGGCACCGGCCTTCTCTGAGGCCTGTGACTGGGCTCAAAAACAGAACATGTGAAAAACAGGTCCCACACACTGCACTGAAGAAAGGTAGGTTAAGGTGTGAAAACAAAAGCACCAATAAGAAAGGAAAAAGCATAGCTCTTAATACACCCTCCTCTGGACTTTGTGGCCAGTCCCTGTAGATTCATTTTCAGTCCCCTAGTCAAGGCTAGGGGTGGGCAAAGATACCCTCACTACTGGTGGAACGATATTGCCTAAATTCGCCTCCAGCTCTGTTCTGCCTGCAGGGACATTTTTTAGCTGTTGTGCCAATTTTCTATGCAGATTTTGCTTCCTGAAATGTGTTCTTTCCCTGAAATATCATGTTTTTGACCGCTAAAACAAAATTTCATGGAAAAAATAAATGTCTTCTGGCAAACCATCTGAAATGGTGTTTTTTTCACAAGCTATCTGTTTTTAGTCTGAAACTTCTTGTGGCCACCAAAAAACAACATTTCCCATAAAAAACAGAATTTCAGGGAGAAAAAGCCTGAAATTGGCAATTTCTCTCTGTGGGCAGAGCAGGCGAAGTGGCAGAATTTGCCCAGAATTCTGCATTTTTTCTGCTGAGCAAATTATCGGCCGTTTCGACCACCCCCTAGTCAAGGCCATGATATCCCTGGACTTCAAGGGGAAGACACTTGCAGCAAACAATCATCACCTTCTAACACCTTCTCTATTTCCATTGACTTCATTGGGATCACCCACCCAAATATATAGCTCTTGCCGACTGGGAGACTCAACAGGATGAAATGTGTAAACCGAATGGTAGTGCGTAAAAAGGGCCAACGAAGGACGTCTTTCTCTTGTAATGTGAAGTGGAAAAAACAAAGGTGAAGTAGTTCCTTGGTTTTGTAGACAGTAGGGGAATAGTTCTATTTTGATATTTGTGTTTGTACCATGCTCCGCTGCCATCATTTCCAGGGTCTCTAGGCACTCTGCAAGTCCTGAAAGAGAGGAGGGTTGAGGTTAGTGGGGAGAGCGGGGAACATGCAAGCTAACTTTGCTGTTGTGTTGATGGGCTCAGGGGAGTGCTTGAGGGGATGCAACTTAACTTTTCTCTCATTGTGACTGTCAGAGCCTGCTCCCCCTCTCTCTCTCTCTCACTCTCTCTCTCTCTCTGGCTCCCTCTCTCTCTCACACATAGATACATTTACCCTGTCTGCCACAGAGCTCTGGGAATTGACAAATGTGCAACGGGGGAAGTGTAGAGACTCCACTCATTACCATATGCTAGGGGCTAAGGCTGATGGGAGGCAAGATGTTTTGGATAAGAGAAGCAGATCCCTGAGACATGAGGACCCCATGCCCCCATCCATTCAGCTGCCATAGTACATAGGTTGGCAGGCTTGTCCCTGAGTGAAACCTCACTCTAATTTCCTCAGGTACTGCGCTGAGTGTCCAACTCAGACATTTGCCCGCCAGGGCAAAGCCCGCCAGGCGTTGGTAAGGCGTTGGTAAGGCGATCGGGGCAGGGGCCAGAATCTCTGGCGCTTTCGCCCAGAAATCTATTCCAGTGTCTTCTGCAGTCCTCAAACTCTTCTGACACTGCGCACACAGCCAAAGGACAGAATGAAATGGAATGTAATCCCCTGCCGCGCCATTCCCCTGGTTTTGTAGCTGTTCCATAACTTCAGTTTCAAAATGATGTTGAAATACTGCCAGTGGTTCTTCGTGGTGAAATGAGGAGCAGGACAGATAAAAGGTGGAGACTGAATACCTTAAAGTGCCCCGTGAAGCTTGGTGTGCCATCCGTTAGGCCTAGAGGGGTGCTGTATCTGCAGGAAGGTAAGGAGAAGCATGCTGACAGTCAATGGGAGAGGTTTGGAGGCAGGGGGATAGGACGGCGATCCAGTAAGAATTCAATCTGGAGGAGGCCCTTCAGGGTGTCCAGTATGTGTGATGCAGAGGGATAGCTCTGCTGTCCAAAAACTAACCCTTTACGGTGCAGTATGTGCAATGTAGGAGGCTTGCTTTGCTGTCGGAAGCCAGACCATGTGTGAGTGACGCTTGCAGTGTGGTTGTGCCCATTCTCTGTGACAGGAGTTTGTCCTGCTGCACCCGTTCAGTAGGAGGGTAGCCCACGCTGTAGCACTGTGTGAGTGAAGCTTCCCCTGCTGTTGCCCTGGCAGGACCTGCCATGTAGTGTGACACTCAGATGTCTGTTAAAGCTGGGACAGTGAAGCAGATTTGTCAGGGCCGTGCACTGTTCCTGGTTCATCCTTGATGCCTCGGAAATATGCTAAGGAGGGTTTTAGTGGAGCTAGACATGTGAACAGCATGTCCCAAATGGCATGACACATGTTGCTTTTGTATATGTACGGAGCTTAAAATGGTTTGTAGGAGTCATCAAGAAGGAAAGGACATTCCAATAAAACGCCCTTTCCTGCTCTGAGCCCCAGCCCTGGGTCCCCAGGGCCCCGGGGGGTCGAGCTCTGGAGCAGCTCAGGAGAAGCTGAGCTGAGGTGTGTCTTTGCCTTGCAAGCTCCCAGCCCTGGGCCCAGGCCCCAGCGGCGGGGGAGGGGAGGCTGTCATTTCACAATGCTCTGCCCAGCCTGAGGGTTCCGTTGGCACGGCGACGGCAGCAGGTGAGCCCTGGAGCAGGGGGCATGGAGAGGTCAAGGCAGACAGAGCTGGGAGCCCCAGGAACAGGACCCAGGCCAGAGGAGGTGGCTCAGCTGAGCCCACCTGACGGCTCGAGGCCACTCCTCACAGGGCCTCTGCTGCTGTCAGAAGCCCTGGGGCCCTGCTACTGGCAGAGGAAGCATTCAGGCCTCAAAGGGCACCGGCCTTCTCTGAGGCCTGTGACTGGGCTCAAAAACAGAACATGTGAAAAACAGGTCCCAGACACTGCACTGAAGAAAGGTAGGTTAAGGTGTGAAAACAAAAGCACCAATAAGAAAGGAAAAAGCATAGCTCTTAATACACCCTCCTCTGGACTTTGTGGCCAGTCCCTGTAGATTCATTTTCAGTCCCCTACTCAAGGCTAGGGGTGGGCAAAGATACCCTCACTACTGGTGGAACGATATTGCCTCAATTCGCCTCCAGCTCTGTTCTGCCTGCAGGGACATTTTTTAGCTGTTGTGCCAATTTTCTATGCAGATTTTGCTTCCTGAAATGTGTTCTTTCCCTGAAATATCATGTTTTTGACCGCTAAAACAAAATTTCATGGAAAAAATAAATGTCTTCTGGCAAACCATCTGAAATGGTGTTTTTTTCACAAACTATCTGTTTTTAGTCTGAAACTTCTTGTGGCCACCAAAAAACAACATTTCCCATAAAAAACAGAATTTCAGGGAGAAAAAGCCTGAAATTGGCAATTTCTCTCTGTGGGCAGAGCAGGCGAAGTGGCAGAATTTGCCCAGAATTCTGCATTTTTTCTGCTGAGCAAATTATCGGCCGTTTCGACCACCCCCTAGTCAAGGCCATGATATCCCTGGACTTCAAGGGGAAGACACTTGCAGCAAACAATCATCACCTTCTAACACCTTCTCTATTTCCATTGACTTCATTGGGATCACCCACCCAAATATATAGCTCTTGCTGACTGGGAGACTCAACAGGATGAAATGTGTAAACCGAATGGTAGTGCGTAAAAAGGGCCAACGAAGGACGTCTTTCTCTTGTAATGTGAAGTGGAAAAAACAAAGGTGAAGTAGTTCCTTGGTTTTGTAGACAGTAGGGGAATAGTTCTATTTTGATATTTGTGTTTGTACCATGCTCCGCTGCCATCATTTCCAGGGTCTCTAGGCACTCTGCAAGTCCTGAAAGAGAGGAGGGTTGAGGTTAGTGGGGAGAGCACGGAACATGCAAGCTAACTTTGCTGTTGTGTTGATGGGCTCAGGGGAGTGCTTGAGGGGATGCAACTTAACTTTTCTCTCATTGTGACTGTCAGAGCCTGCTCCCCCTCTCTCTCTCTCTCTCTCTCTCTCTCTGGCTCCCTCTCTCTCTCACACATAGATACATTTACCCTGTCTGCCACAGAGCTCTGGGAATTGACAAATGTGCAACGGGGGAAGTGTAGAGACTCCACTCATTGCCATATGCTAGGGGCTAAGGCTGATGGGAGGCAAGATGTTTTGGATAAGAGAAGCAGATCCCTGAGACATGAGGACCCCATGCCCCCATCCATTCAGCTGCCATAGTACATAGGTTGGCAGGCTTGTCCCTGAGTGAAACCTCACTCTAATTTCCTCAGGTACTGCGCTGAGTGTCCAACTCAGACATTTGCCCGCCAGGGCAAAGCCCGCCAGGCCTTTGTAAGGCGTTTGTAAGGCATTTGTAAGGCGATCGGGGCAGGGGCCAGAATCTCTGGCGCTTTCGCCCAGAAATCTATTCCAGTGTCTTCTGCAGTCCTCAAACTCTTCTGACACTGCGCACACAGCCAAAGGACAGAATGAAATGGAATGTAATCCCCTGCCGCGCCATTCCCCTGGTTTTGTAGCTGTTCCATAACTTCAGTTTCAAAATGATGTTGAAATACTGCCAGTGGTTCTTCGTGGTGAAATGAGGAGCAGGACAGATAAAAGGTGGAGACTGAATACCTTAAAGTGCCCCGTGAAGCTTGGTGTGCCATCCGTTAGGCCTAGAGGGGTGCTGTATCTGCAGGAAGGTAAGGAGAAGCATGCTGACAGTCAATGGGAGAGGTTTGGAGGCAGGGGGATAGGACGGCGATCCAGTAAGAATTCAATCTGGAGGAGGCCCTTCAGGGTGTCCAGTATGTGTGATGCAGAGGGATAGCTCTGCTGTCCAAAAACTAACCCTTTACAGTGCAGTATGTGCAATGTAGGAGGCTTGCTTTGCTGTCGGAAGCCAGACCATGTGTGAGTGACGCTTGCAGTGTGGTTGTGCCCATTCTCTGTGACAGGAGTTTGTCCTGCTGCACCCGTTCAGTAGGAGGGTAGCCCACGCTGTAGCACTGTGTGAGTGAAGCTTCCCCTGCTGTTGCCCTGGCAGGACCTGCCATGTAGTGTGACACTCAGATGTCTGTTAAAGCTGGGACAGTGAAGCAGATTTGTCAGGGCCGTGCAGTGTTCCTGGTTCATCCTTGATGCCTCGGAAATATGCTAAGGAAGGTTTTAGTGGAGCTAGACATGTGAACAGCATGTCCCAAATGGCATGACACATGTTGCTTTTGTATATGTACAGAGCTTAAAATGGTTTGTAGGATTCATCAAGAAGGAAAGGACATTCCAATAAAACGCCCTTTCCTGCTCTGAGCCCCAGCCCTGGGGCCCCGGGGCCCCGGGGGGTCGAGCTCTGGAGCAGCTCAGGAGAAGCTGAGCTGAGGTGTGTCTTTGCCTTGCAAGCTCCCAGCCCTGGGCCCAGGCCCCAGCGGCGGGGGAGGGGAGGCTGTCATTTCACAATGCTCTGCCCAGCCTGAGGGTTCCGTTGGCACGGCGACGGCAGCAGGTGAGCCCTGGAGCAGGGGGCATGGAGAGGTCAAGGCAGACAGAGCTGGGAGCCCCAGGAACAGGACCCAGGCCAGAGGAGGTGGCTCAGCTGAGCCCACCTGACGGCTCGAGGCCACTCCTCACAGGGCCTCTGCTGCTGTCAGAAGCCCTGGGGCCCTGCTACTGGCAGAGGAAGCATTCAGGCCTCAAAGGGCACCGGCCTTCTCTGAGGCCTGTGACTGGGCTCAAAAACAGAACATGTGAAAAACAGGTCCCAGACACTGCACTGAAGAAAGGTAGGTTAAGGTGTGAAAACAAAAGCACCAATAAGAAAGGAAAAAGCATAGCTCTTAATACACCCTCCTCTGGACTTTGTGGCCAGTCCCTGTAGATTCATTTTCAGTCCCCTACTCAAGGCTAGGGGTGGGCAAAGATACCCTCACTACTGGTGGAACGATATTGCCTCAATTCGCCTCCAGCTCTGTTCTGCCTGCAGGGACATTTTTTAGCTGTTGTGCCAATTTTCTATGCAGATTTTGCTTCCTGAAATGTGTTCTTTCCCTGAAATATCATGTTTTTGACCGCTAAAACAAAATTTCATGGAAAAAATAAATGTCTTCTGGCAAACCATCTGAAATGGTGTTTTTTTCACAAACTATCTGTTTTTAGTCTGAAACTTCTTGTGGCCACCAAAAAACAACATTTCCCATAAAAAACAGAATTTCAGGGAGAAAAAGCCTGAAATTGGCAATTTCTCTCTGTGGGCAGAGCAGGCGAAGTGGCAGAATTTGCCCAGAATTCTGCATTTTTTCTGCTGAGCAAATTATCGGCCGTTTCGACCACCCCCTAGTCAAGGCCATGATATCCCTGGACTTCAAGGGGAAGACACTTGCAGCAAACAATCATCACCTTCTAACACCTTCTCTATTTCCATTGACTTCATTGGGATCACCCACCCAAATATATAGCTCTTGCTGACTGGGAGACTCAACAGGATGAAATGTGTAAACCGAATGGTAGTGCGTAAAAAGGGCCAACGAAGGACGTCTTTCTCTTGTAATGTGAAGTGGAAAAAACAAAGGTGAAGTAGTTCCTTGGTTTTGTAGACAGTAGGGGAATAGTTCTATTTTGATATTTGTGTTTGTACCATGCTCCGCTGCCATCATTTCCAGGGTCTCTAGGCACTCTGCAAGTCCTGAAAGAGAGGAGGGTTGAGGTTAGTGGGGAGAGCACGGAACATGCAAGCTAACTTTGCTGTTGTGTTGATGGGCTCAGGGGAGTGCTTGAGGGGATGCAACTTAACTTTTCTCTCATTGTGACTGTCAGAGCCTGCTCCCCCTCTCTCTCTCTCTCTCTCTCTCTCTCTGGCTCCCTCTCTCTCTCACACATAGATACATTTACCCTGTCTGCCACAGAGCTCTGGGAATTGACAAATGTGCAACGGGGGAAGTGTAGAGACTCCACTCATTGCCATATGCTAGGGGCTAAGGCTGATGGGAGGCAAGATGTTTTGGATAAGAGAAGCAGATCCCTGAGACATGAGGACCCCATGCCCCCATCCATTCAGCTGCCATAGTACATAGGTTGGCAGGCTTGTCCCTGAGTGAAACCTCACTCTAATTTCCTCAGGTACTGCGCTGAGTGTCCAACTCAGACATTTGCCCGCCAGCCTTCCTGCCTCCCTGAAACTTGAGGAGAACCATCTCCGGTTCCGGAAGCACCTCAAAACCTTCCTCTTCGCTTCTGCCTTCTCTCTCCCTCTCCCCTGCTAAACCTGCTTAACTCCCCACTGAATTCTGCACTAAACCTGCATCTGAGCCACTCTCAGCGACCTCGGTCCAGGTCCCAGCCACTCTCCACTTGCACTGCCTCCCTGGCTCCCCCTGCACTGTGGGACTGTCACTGCATCCCTACAGCCCCCTTCCCAGCACTTGCTCTGCACTTACCTCGCACTTTGCCACCAGCTGGCCCTTTTATTTATTATTTATTATTTATTTATTTTTACGCTACTTACCTTGTACCGCACTTCCCCCCCACCTCCTCCCCCTGCACTTTCTCCTTTTCCCCTTACCTCTGCACTTGCGCGATCTGAATGACACCTGGCCTAGTAGGATCGTTTGTCTGTCTTCCCCTTGTTTCCCTCCCTCCCTGCCTCGTCGCGCCTTGAAACACTTGTGTATAGGCGCGTTACAAATATCATATCATATCATATCATATCATATCAGGGCAAAGCCCGCCAGGCCTTTGTAAGGCGTTTGTAAGGCATTTGTAAGGCGATCGGGGCAGGGGCCAGAATCTCTGGCGCTTTCGCCCAGAAATCTATTCCAGTGTCTTCTGCAGTCCTCAAACTCTTCTGACACTGCGCACACAGCCAAAGGACAGAATGAAATGGAATGTAATCCCCTGCCGCGCCATTCCCCTGGTTTTGTAGCTGTTCCATAACTTCAGTTTCAAAATGATGTTGAAATACTGCCAGTGGTTCTTCGTGGTGAAATGAGGAGCAGGACAGATAAAAGGTGGAGACTGAATACCTTAAAGTGCCCCGTGAAGCTTGGTGTGCCATCCGTTAGGCCTAGAGGGGTGCTGTATCTGCAGGAAGGTAAGGAGAAGCATGCTGACAGTCAATGGGAGAGGTTTGGAGGCAGGGGGATAGGACGGCGATCCAGTAAGAATTCAATCTGGAGGAGGCCCTTCAGGGTGTCCAGTATGTGTGATGCAGAGGGATAGCTCTGCTGTCCAAAAACTAACCCTTTACAGTGCAGTATGTGCAATGTAGGAGGCTTGCTTTGCTGTCGGAAGCCAGACCATGTGTGAGTGACGCTTGCAGTGTGGTTGTGCCCATTCTCTGTGACAGGAGTTTGTCCTGCTGCACCCGTTCAGTAGGAGGGTAGCCCACGCTGTAGCACTGTGTGAGTGAAGCTTCCCCTGCTGTTGCCCTGGCAGGACCTGCCATGTAGTGTGACACTCAGATGTCTGTTAAAGCTGGGACAGTGAAGCAGATTTGTCAGGGCCGTGCACTGTTCCTGGTTCATCCTTGATGCCTCGGAAATATGCTAAGGAGGGTTTTAGTGGAGCTAGACATGTGAACAGCATGTCCCAAATGGCATGACACATGTTGCTTTTGTATATGTACAGAGCTTAAAATGGTTTGTAGGAGTCATCAAGAAGGAAAGGACATTCCAATAAAACGCCCTTTCCTGCTCTGAGCCCCAGCCCTGGGGCCCCGGGGCCCCGGGGGGTCGAGCTCTGGAGCAGCTCAGGAGAAGCTGAGCTGAGGTGTGTCTTTGCCTTGCAAGCTCCCAGCCCTGGGCCCAGGCCCCAGCGGCGGGGGAGGGGAGGCTGTCATTTCACAATGCTCTGCCCAGCCTGAGGGTTCCGTTGGCACGGCGACGGCAGCAGGTGAGCCCTGGAGCAGGGGGCATGGAGAGGTCAAGGCAGACAGAGCTGGGAGCCCCAGGAACAGGACCCAGGCCAGTGGAGGTGGCTCAGCTGAGCCCACCTGACGGCTCGAGGCCACTCCTCACAGGGCCTCTGCTGCTGTCAGAAGCCCTGGGGCCCTGCTACTGGCAGAGGAAGCATTCAGGCCTCAAAGGGCACCGGCCTTCTCTGAGGCCTGTGACTGGGCTCAAAAACAGAACATGTGAAAAACAGGTCCCAGACACTGCACTGAAGAAAGGTAGGTTAAGGTGTGAAAACAAAAGCACCAATAAGAAAGGAAAAAGCATAGCTCTTAATACACTCTCCTCTGGACTTTGTGGCCAGTCCCTGTAGATTCATTTTCAGTCCCCTAGTCAAGGCTAGGGGTGGGCAAAGTTACCCTCACTACTGGTGGAACGATATTGCCTAAATTCGCCTCCAGCTCTGTTCTGCCTGCAGGGACATTTTTTAGCTGTTGTGCCAATTTTCTATGCAGATTTTGCTTCCTGAAATGTGTTCTTTCCCTGAAATATCATGTTTTTGACAGCTAAAACAAAATTTCATGGAAAAAATAAATGTCTTCTGGCAAACCATCTGAAATGGTGTTTTTTTCACAAACTATCTGTTTTTAGTCTGAAACTTCTTGTGGCCACCAAAAAACAACATTTCCCATAAAAAAACAGAATTTCAGGGAGAAAAAGCCTGAAATTGGCAATTTCTCTCTGTGGGCAGAGCAGGCGAAGTGGCAGAATTTGCCCAGAATTCTGCATTTTTTCTGCTGAGCAAATTATCGGCCGTTTCGACCACCCCCTAGTCAAGGCCATGATATCCCTGGACTTCAAGGGGAAGACACTTGCAGCAAACAATCATCACCTTCTAACACCTTCTCTATTTCCATTGACTTCATTGGGATCACCCACCCAAATATATAGCTCTTGCCGACTGGGAGACTCAACAGGATGAAATGTGTAAACCGAATGGTAGTGCGTAAAAAGGGCCAACGAAGGACGTCTTTCTCTTGTAATGTGAAGTGGAAAAAACAAAGGTGAAGTAGTTCCTTGGTTTTGTAGACAGTAGGGGAATAGTTCTATTTTGATATTTGTGTTTGTACCATGCTCCGCTGCCATCATTTCCAGGGTCTCTAGGCACTCTGCAAGTCCTGAAAGAGAGGAGGGTTGAGGTTAGTGGGGAGAGCGGGGAACATGCAAGCTAACTTTGCTGTTGTGTTGATGGGCTCAGGGGAGTGCTTGAGGGGATGCAACTTAACTTTTCTCTCATTGTGACTGTCAGAGCCTGCTCCCCCTCTCTCTCTCTCTCTCTCTCTCTCTCTGGCTCCCTCTCTCTCTCACACATAGATACATTTACCCTGTCTGCCACAGAGCTCTGGGAATTGACAAATGTGCAACGGGGGAAGTGTAGAGACTCCACTCATTACCATATGCTAGGGGCTAAGGCTGATGGGAGGCAAGATGTTTTGGATAAGAGAAGCAGATCCCTGAGACATGAGGACCCCATGCCCCCATCCATTCAGCTGCCATAGTACATAGGTTGGCAGGCTTGTCCCTGAGTGAAACCTCACTCTAATTTCCTCAGGTACTGCGCTGAGTGTCCAACTCAGACATTTGCCCGCCAGGGCAAAGCCCGCCAGGCCTTTGTAAGGCGTTTGTAAGGCATTTGTAAGGCGATCGGGGCAGGGGCCAGAATCTCTGGCGCTTTCGCCCAGAAATCTATTCCAGTGTCTTCTGCAGTCCTCAAACTCTTCTGACACTGCGCACACAGCCAAAGGACAGAATGAAATGGAATGTAATCCCCTGCCGCGCCATTCCCCTGGTTTTGTAGCTGTTCCATAACTTCAGTTTCAAAATGATGTTGAAATACTGCCAGTGGTTCTTCGTGGTGAAATGAGGAGCAGGACAGATAAAAGGTGGAGACTGAATACCTTAAAGTGCCCCGTGAAGCTTGGTGTGCCATCCGTTAGGCCTAGAGGGGTGCTGTATCTGCAGGAAGGTAAGGAGAAGCATGCTGACAGACAATGGGAGAGGTTTGGAGGCAGGGGGATAGGACGGCGATCCAGTAACAATTCAATCTGGAGGAGGCCCTTCAGGGTGTCCAGTATGTGTGATGCAGAGGGATAGCTCTGCTGTCCAAAAACTAACCCTTTACGGTGCAGTATGTGCAATGTAGGAGGCTTGCTTTGCTGTCGGAAGCCAGACCATGTGTGAGTGACGCTTGCAGTGTGGTTGTGCCCATTCTCTGTGACAGGAGTTTGTCCTGCTGCACCCGTTCAGTAGGAGGGTAGCCCACGCTGTAGCACTGTGTGAGTGAAGCTTCCCCTGCTGTTGCCCTGGCAGGACCTGCCATGTAGTGTGACACTCAGATGTCTGTTAAAGCTGGGACAGTGAAGCAGATTTGTCAGGGCCGTGCACTGTTCCTGGTTCATCCTTGATGCCTCGGAAATATGCTAAGGAGGGTTTTAGTGGAGCTAGACATGTGAACAGCATGTCCCAAATGGCATGACACATGTTGCTTTTCTATATGTACAGAGCTTAAAACGGTTTGTAGGAGTCATCAAGAAGGAAAGGACATTCCAATAAAACGCCCTTTCCTGCTCTGAGCCCCAGCCCTGGGGCCCCGGGGCCCCGGGGGGTCGAGCTCTGGAGCAGCTCAGGAGAAGCTGAGCTGAGGTGTGTCTTTGCCTTGCAAGCTCCCAGCCCTGGGCCCAGGCCCCAGCGGCGGGGGAGGGGAGGCTGTCATTTCACAATGCTCTGCCCAGCCTGAGGGTTCCGTTGGCACGGCGACGGCAGCAGGTGAGCCCTGGAGCAGGGGGCATGGAGAGGTCAAGGCAGACAGAGCTGGGAGCCCCAGGAACAGGACCCAGGCCAGTGGAGGTGGCTCAGCTGAGCCCACCTGACGGCTCGAGGCCACTCCTCACAGGGCCTCTGCTGCTGTCAGAAGCCCTGGGGCCCTGCTACTGGCAGAGGAAGCATTCAGGCCTCAAAGGGCACCGGCCTTCTCTGAGGCCTGTGACTGGGCTCAAAAACAGAACATGTGAAAAACAGGTCCCAGACACTGCACTGAAGAAAGGTAGGTTAAGGTGTGAAAACAAAAGCACCAATAAGAAAGGAAAAAAGCATAGCTCTTAATACACCCTCCTCTGGACTTTGTGGCCAGTCCCTGTAGATTCATTTTCAGTCCCCTAGTCAAGGCTAGGGGTGGGCAAAGTTACCCTCACTACTGGTGGAACGATATTGCCTAAATTCGCCTCCAGCTCTGTTCTGCCTGCAGGGACATTTTTTAGCTGTTGTGCCAATTTTCTATGCAGATTTTGCTTCCTGAAATGTGTTCTTTCCCTGAAATATCATGTTTTTGACCGCTAAAACAAAATTTCATGGAAAAAATAAATGTCTTCTGGCAAACCATCTGAAATGGTGTTTTTTTCACAAGCTATCTGTTTTTAGTCTGAAACTTCTTGTGGCCACCAAAAAACAACATTTCCCATAAAAAACAGAATTTCAGGGCGAAAAAGCCTGAAATTGGCAATTTCTCTCTGTGGGCAGAGCAGGCGAAGTGGCAGAATTTGCCCAGAATTCTGCATTTTTTCTGCTGAGCAAATTATCGGCCGTTTCGACCACCCCCTAGTCAAGGCCATGATATCCCTGGACTTCAAGGGGAAGACACTTGCAGCAAACAATCATCACCTTCTAACACCTTCTCTATTTCCATTGACTTCATTGGGATCACCCACCCAAATATATAGCTCTTGCCGACTGGGAGACTCAACAGGATGAAATGTGTAAACCGAATGGTAGTGCGTAAAAAGGGCCAACGAAGGACGTCTTTCTCTTGTAATGTGAAGTGGAAAAAACAAAGGTGAAGTAGTTCCTTGGTTTTGTAGACAGTAGGGGAATAGTTCTATTTTGATATTTGTGTTTGTACCATGCTCCGCTGCCATCATTTCCAGGGTCTCTAGGCACTCTGCAAGTCCT
This sequence comes from Ambystoma mexicanum, assembly GCF_040938575.1. NCBI lineage: Eukaryota > Metazoa > Chordata > Amphibia > Caudata > Ambystomatidae > Ambystoma > Ambystoma mexicanum. Next base: position 1,121,274,118 of record NC_090941.1, on the reverse strand, counting down.
GAAAGAGAGGAGGGTTGAGGTTAGTGGGGAGAGCGGGGAACATGCAAGCTAACTTTGCTGTTGTGTTGATGGGCTCAGGGGAGTGCTTGAGGGGATGCAACTTAACTTTTCTCTCATTGTGACTGTCAGAGCCTGCTCCCCCTCTCTCTCTCTCTCTCTCTCTCTCTCTCTGGCTCCCTCTCTCTCTCACACATAGATACATTTACCCTGTCTGCCACAGAGCTCTGGGAATTGACAAATGTGCAACGGGGGAAGTGTAGAGACTCCACTCATTACCATATGCTAGGGGCTAAGGCTGATGGGAGGCAAGATGTTTTGGATAAGAGAAGCAGATCCCTGAGACATGAGGACCCCATGCCCCCATCCATTCAGCTGCCATAGTACATAGGTTGGCAGGCTTGTCCCTGAGTGAAACCTCACTCTAATTTCCTCAGGTACTGCGCTGAGTGTCCAACTCAGACATTTGCCCGCCAGGGCAAAGCCCGCCAGGCGTTGGTAAGGCGTTGGTAAGGCGATCGGGGCAGGGGCCAGAATCTCTGGCGCTTTCGCCCAGAAATCTATTCCAGTGTCTTCTGCAGTCCTCAAACTCTTCTGACACTGCGCACACAGCCAAAGGACAGAATGAAATGGAATGTAATCCCCTGCCGCGCCATTCCCCTGGTTTTGTAGCTGTTCCATAACTTCAGTTTCAAAATGATGTTGAAATACAGCCAGTGGTTCTTCGTGGTGAAATGAGGAGCAGGACAGATAAAAGGTGGAGACTGAATACCTTAAAGTGCCCCGTGAAGCTTGGTGTGCCATCCGTTAGGCCTAGAGGGGTGCTGTATCTGCAGGAAGGTAAGGAGAAGCATGCTGACAGTCAATGGGAGAGGTTTGGAGGCAGGGGGATAGGACGGCGATCCAGTAAGAATTCAATCTGGAGGAGGCCCTTCAGGGTGTCCAGTATGTGTGATGCAGAGGGATAGCTCTGCTGTCCAAAAACTAACCCTTTACGGTGCAGTATGTGCAATGTAGGAGGCTTGCTTTGCTGTCGGAAGCCAGACCATGTGTGAGTGACGCTTGCAGTGTGGTTGTGCCCATTCTCTGTGACAGGAGTTTGTCCTGCTGCACCCGTTCAGTAGGAGGGTAGCCCACGCTGTAGCACTGTGTGAGTGAAGCTTCCCCTGCTGTTGCCCTGGCAGGACCTGCCATGTAGTGTGACACTCAGATGTCTGTTAAAGCTGGGACAGTGAAGCAGATTTGTCAGGGCCGTGCACTGTTCCTGGTTCATCCTTGATGCCTCGGAAATATGCTAAGGAGGGTTTTAGTGGAGCTAGACATGTGAACAGCATGTCCCAAATGGCATGACACATGTTGCTTTTCTATATGTACAGAGCTTAAAACGGTTTGTAGGAGTCATCAAGAAGGAAAGGACATTCCAATAAAACGCCCTTTCCTGCTCTGAGCCCCAGCCCTGGGGCCCCGGGGCCCCGGGGGGTCGAGCTCTGGAGCAGCTCAGGAGAAGCTGAGCTGAGGTGTGTCTTTGCCTTGCAAGCTCCCAGCCCTGGGTCCAGGCCCCAGCGGCGGGGGAGGGGAGGCTGTCATTTCACAATGCTCTGCCCAGCCTGAGGGTTCCGTTGGCACGGCGACGGCAGCAGGTGAGCCCTGGAGCAGGGGGCATGGAGAGGTCAAGGCAGACAGAGCTGGGAGCCCCAGGAACAGGACCCAGGCCAGTGGAGGTGGCTCAGCTGAGCCCACCTGACGGCTCGAGGCCACTCCTCACAGGGCCTCTGCTGCTGTCAGAAGCCCTGGGGCCCTGCTACTGGCAGAGGAAGCATTCAGGCCTCAAAGGGCACCGGCCTTCTCTGAGGCCTGTGACTGGGCTCAAAAACAGAACATGTGAAAAACAGGTCCCAGACACTGCACTGAAGAAAGGTAGGTTAAGGTGTGAAAACAAAAGCACCAATAAGAAAGGAAAAAAGCATAGCTCTTAATACACCCTCCTCTGGACTTTGTGGCCAGTCCCTGTAGATTCATTTTCAGTCCCCTAGTCAAGGCTAGGGGTGGGCAAAGTTACCCTCACTACTGGTGGAACGATATTGCCTAAATTCGCCTCCAGCTCTGTTCTGCCTGCAGGGACATTTTTTAGCTGTTGTGCCAATTTTCTATGCAGATTTTGCTTCCTGAAATGTGTTCTTTCCCTGAAATATCATGTTTTTGACCGCTAAAACAAAATTTCATGGAAAAAATAAATGTCTTCTGGCAAACCATCTGAAATGGTGTTTTTTTCACAAGCTATCTGTTTTTAGTCTGAAACTTCTTGTGGCCACCAAAAAACAACATTTCCCATAAAAAACAGAATTTCAGGGAGAAAAAGCCTGAAATTGGCAATTTCTCTCTGTGGGCAGAGCAGGCGAAGTGGCAGAATTTGCCCAGAATTCTGCATTTTTTCTGCTGAGCAAATTATCGGCCGTTTCGACCACCCCCTAGTCAAGGCCATGATATCCCTGGACTTCAAGGGGAAGACACTTGCAGCAAACAATCATCACCTTCTAACACCTTCTCTATTTCCATTGACTTCATTGGGATCACCCACCCAAATATATAGCTCTTGCCGACTGGGAGACTCAACAGGATGAAATGTGTAAACCGAATGGTAGTGCGTAAAAAGGGCCAACGAAGGACGTCTTTCTCTTGTAATGTGAAGTGGAAAAAACAAAGGTGAAGTAGTTCCTTGGTTTTGTAGACAGTAGGGGAATAGTTCTATTTTGATATTTGTGTTTGTACCATGCTCCGCTGCCATCATTTCCAGGGTCTCTAGGCACTCTGCAAGTCCTGAAAGAGAGGAGGGTTGAGGTTAGTGGGGAGAGCGGGGAACATGCAAGCTAACTTTGCTGTTGTGTTGATGGGCTCAGGGGAGTGCTTGAGGGGATGCAACTTAACTTTTCTCTCATTGTGACTGTCAGAGCCTGCTCCCCCTCTCTCTCTCTCTCTCTCTCTCTCTCTGGCTCCCTCTCTCTCTCACACATAGATACATTTACCCTGTCTGCCACAGAGCTCTGGGAATTGACAAATGTGCAACGGGGGAAGTGTAGAGACTCCACTCATTACCATATGCTAGGGGCTAAGGCTGATGGGAGGCAAGATGTTTTGGATAAGAGAAGCAGATCCCTGAGACATGAGGACCCCATGCCCCCATCCATTCAGCTGCCATAGTACATAGGTTGGCAGGCTTGTCCCTGAGTGAAACCTCACTCTAATTTCCTCAGGTACTGCGCTGAGTGTCCAACTCAGACATTTGCCCGCCAGGGCAAAGCCCGCCAGGCGTTGGTAAGGCGTTGGTAAGGCGATCGGGGCAGGGGCCAGAATCTCTGGCGCTTTCGCCCAGAAATCTATTCCAGTGTCTTCTGCAGTCCTCAAACTCTTCTGACACTGCGCACACAGCCAAAGGACAGAATGAAATGGAATGTAATCCCCTGCCGCGCCATTCCCCTGGTTTTGTAGCTGTTCCATAACTTCAGTTTCAAAATGATGTTGAAATACAGCCAGTGGTTCTTCGTGGTGAAATGAGGAGCAGGACAGATAAAAGGTGGAGACTGAATACCTTAAAGTGCCCCGTGAAGCTTGGTGTGCCATCCGTTAGGCCTAGAGGGGTGCTGTATCTGCAGGAAGGTAAGGAGAAGCATGCTGACAGTCAATGGGAGAGGTTTGGAGGCAGGGGGATAGGACGGCGATCCAGTAAGAATTCAATCTGGAGGAGGCCCTTCAGGGTGTCCAGTATGTGTGATGCAGAGGGATAGCTCTGCTGTCCAAAAACTAACCCTTTACGGTGCAGTATGTGCAATGTAGGAGGCTTGCTTTGCTGTCGGAAGCCAGACCATGTGTGAGTGACGCTTGCAGTGTGGTTGTGCCCATTCTCTGTGACAGGAGTTTGTCCTGCTGCACCCGTTCAGTAGGAGGGTAGCCCACGCTGTAGCACTGTGTGAGTGAAGCTTCCCCTGCTGTTGCCCTGGCAGGACCTGCCATGTAGTGTGACACTCAGATGTCTGTTAAAGCTGGGACAGTGAAGCAGATTTGTCAGGGCCGTGCACTGTTCCTGGTTCATCCTTGATGCCTCTGAAATATGCTAAGGAGGGTTTTAGTGGAGCTAGACATGTGAACAGCATGTCCCAAATGGCATGACACATGTTGCTTTTGTATATGTACAGAGCTTAAAATGGTTTGTAGGAGTCATCAAGAAGGAAAGGACATTCCAATAAAACGCCCTTTCCTGCTCTGAGCCCCAGCCCTGGGGCCCCGGGGCCCCGGGGGGTCGAGCTCTGGAGCAGCTCAGGAGAAGCTGAGCTGAGGTGTGCCTTTGCCTTGCAAGCTCCCAGCCCTGGGCCCAGGCCCCAGCGGCGGGGGAGGGGAGGCTGTCATTTCACAATGCTCTGCCCAGCCTGAGGGTTCCGTTGGCACGGCGACGGCAGCAGGTGAGCCCTGGAGCAGGGGGCATGGAGAGGTCAAGGCAGACAGAGCTGGGAGCCCCAGGAACAGGACCCAGGCCAGTGGAGGTGGCTCAGCTGAGCCCACCTGACTGCTCGAGGCCACTCCTCACAGGGCCTCTGCTGCTGTCAGAAGCCCTGGGGCCCTGCTACTGGCAGAGGAAGCCTTCAGGCCTCAAAGGGCACCGGCCTCCTCTGAGGCCTGTGACTGGGCTCAAAAACAGAACATGTGAAAAACAGGTCCCAGACACTGCACTGAAGAAAGGTAGGTTAAGGTGTGAAAACAAAAGCACCAATAAGAAAGGAAAAAGCATAGCTCTTAATACACCCTCCTCTGGACTTTGTGGCCAGTCCCTGTAGATTCATTTTCAGTCCCCTACTCAAGGCTAGGGGTGGGCAAAGATACCCTCACTACTGGTGGAACGATATTGCCTAAATTCGCCTCCAGCTCTGTTCTGCCTGCAGGGACATTTTTTAGCTGTTGTGCCAATTTTCTATGCAGATTTTGCTTCCTGAAATGTGTTCTTTCCCTGAAATATCATGTTTTTGACCGCTAAAACAAAATTTCATGGAAAAAATAAATGTCTTCTGGCAAACCATCTGAAATGGTGTTTTTTTCACAAACTATCTGTTTTTAGTCTGAAACTTCTTGTGGCCACCAAAAAACAACATTTCCCATAAAAAACAGAATTTCAGGGAGAAAAAGCCTGAAATTGGCAATTTCTCTCTGTGGGCAGAGCAGGCGAAGTGGCAGAATTTGCCCAGAATTCTGCATTTTTTCTGCTGAGCAAATTATCGGCCGTTTCGACCACCCCCTAGTCAAGGCCATGATATCCCTGGACTTCAAGGGGAAGACACTTGCAGCAAACAATCATCACCTTCTAACACCTTCTCTATTTCCATTGACTTCATTGGGATCACCCACCCAAATATATAGCTCTTGCTGACTGGGAGACTCAACAGGATGAAATGTGTAAACCGAATGGTAGTGCGTAAAAAGGGCCAACGAAGGACGTCTTTCTCTTGTAATGTGAAGTGGAAAAAACAAAGGTGAAGTAGTTCCTTGGTTTTGTAGACAGTAGGGGAATAGTTCTATTTTGATATTTGTGTTTGTACCATGCTCCGCTGCCATCATTTCCAGGGTCTCTAGGCACTCTGCAAGTCCTGAAAGAGAGGAGGGTTGAGGTTAGTGGGGAGAGCACGGAACATGCAAGCTAACTTTGCTGTTGTGTTGATGGGCTCAGGGGAGTGCTTGAGGGGATGCAACTTAACTTTTCTCTCATTGTGACTGTCAGAGCCTGCTCCCCCTCTCTCTCTCTCTCTCTCTCTCTCTCTGGCTCCCTCTCTCTCTCACACATAGATACATTTACCCTGTCTGCCACAGAGCTCTGGGAATTGACAAATGTGCAACGGGGGAAGTGTAGAGACTCCACTCATTACCATATGCTAGGGGCTAAGGCTGATGGGAGGCAAGATGTTTTGGATAAGAGAAGCAGATCCCTGAGACATGAGGACCCCATGCCCCCATCCATTCAGCTGCCATAGTACATAGGTTGGCAGGCTTGTCCCTGAGTGAAACCTCACTCTAATTTCCTCAGGTACTGCGCTGAGTGTCCAACTCAGACATTTGCCCGCCAGGGCAAAGCCCGCCAGGCCTTTGTAAGGCGTTTGTAAGGCATTTGTAAGGCGATCGGGGCAGGGGCCAGAATCTCTGGCGCTTTCGCCCAGAAATCTATTCCAGTGTCTTCTGCAGTCCTCAAACTCTTCTGACACTGCGCACACAGCCAAAGGACAGAATGAAATGGAATGTAATCCCCTGCCGCGCCATTCCCCTGGTTTTGTAGCTGTTCCATAACTTCAGTTTCAAAATGATGTTGAAATACTGCCAGTGGTTCTTCGTGGTGAAATGAGGAGCAGGACAGATAAAAGGTGGAGACTGAATACCTTAAAGTGCCCCGTGAAGCTCGGTGTGCCATCCGTTAGGCCTAGAGGGGTGCTGTATCTGCAGGAAGGTAAGGAGAAGCATGCTGACAGTCAATGGGAGAGGTTTGGAGGCAGGGGGATAGGACGGCGATCCAGTAAGAATTCAATCTGGAGGAGGCCCTTCAGGGTGTCCAGTATGTGTGATGCAGAGGGATAGCTCTGCTGTCCAAAAACTAACCCTTTACAGTGCAGTATGTGCAATGTAGGAGGCTTGCTTTGCTGTCGGAAGCCAGACCATGTGTGAGTGACGCTTGCAGTGTGGTTGTGCCCATTCTCTGTGACAGGAGTTTGTCCTGCTGCACCCGTTCAGTAGGAGGGTAGCCCACGCTGTAGCACTGTGTGAGTGAAGCTTCCCCTGCTGTTGCCCTGGCAGGACCTGCCATGTAGTGTGACACTCAGATGTCTGTTAAAGCTGGGACAGTGAAGCAGATTTGTCAGGGCCGTGCACTGTTCCTGGTTCATCCTTGATGCCTCGGAAATATGCTAAGGAGGGTTTTAGTGGAGCTAGACATGTGAACAGCATGTCCCAAATGGCATGACACATGTTGCTTTTGTATATGTACAGAGCTTAAAATGGTTTGTAGGAGTCATCAAGAAGGAAAGGACATTCCAATAAAACGCCCTTTCCTGCTCTGAGCCCCAGCCCTGGGGCCCCGGGGCCCCGGGGGGTCGAGCTCTGGAGCAGCTCAGGAGAAGCTGAGCTGAGGTGTGTCTTTGCCTTGCAAGCTCCCAGCCCTGGGCCCAGGCCCCAGCGGCGGGGGAGGGGAGGCTGTCATTTCACAATGCTCTGCCCAGCCTGAGGGTTCCGTTGGCACGGCGACGGCAGCAGGTGAGCCCTGGAGCAGGGGGCATGGAGAGGTCAAGGCAGACAGAGCTGGGAGCCCCAGGAACAGGACCCAGGCCAGTGGAGGTGGCTCAGCTGAGCCCACCTGACGGCTCGAGGCCACTCCTCACAGGGCCTCTGCTGCTGTCAGAAGCCCTGGGGCCCTGCTACTGGCAGAGGAAGCATTCAGGCCTCAAAGGGCACCGGCCTTCTCTGAGGCCTGTGACTGGGCTCAAAAACAGAACATGTGAAAAACAGGTCCCAGACACTGCACTGAAGAAAGGTAGGTTAAGGTGTGAAAACAAAAGCACCAATAAGAAAGGAAAAAGCATAGCTCTTAATACACTCTCCTCTGGACTTTGTGGCCAGTCCCTGTAGATTCATTTTCAGTCCCCTAGTCAAGGCTAGGGGTGGGCAAAGTTACCCTCACTACTGGTGGAACGATATTGCCTAAATTCGCCTCCAGCTCTGTTCTGCCTGCAGGGACATTTTTTAGCTGTTGTGCCAATTTTCTATGCAGATTTTGCTTCCTGAAATGTGTTCTTTCCCTGAAATATCATGTTTTTGACCGCTAAAACAAAATTTCATGGAAAAAATAAATGTCTTCTGGCAAACCATCTGAAATGGTGTTTTTTTCACAAACTATCTGTTTTTAGTCTGAAACTTCTTGTGGCCACCAAAAAACAACATTTCCCATAAAAAACAGAATTTCAGGGAGAAAAAGCCTGAAATTGGCAATTTCTCTCTGTGGGCAGAGCAGGCGAAGTGGCAGAATTTGCCCAGAATTCTGCATTTTTTCTGCTGAGCAAATTATCGGCCGTTTCGACCACCCCCTAGTCAAGGCCATGATATCCCTGGACTTCAAGGGGAAGACACTTGCAGCAAACAATCATCACCTTCTAACACCTTCTCTATTTCCATTGACTTCATTGGGATCACCCACCCAAATATATAGCTCTTGCCGACTGGGAGACTCAACAGGATGAAATGTGTAAACCGAATGGTAGTGCGTAAAAAGGGCCAACGAAGGACGTCTTTCTCTTGTAATGTGAAGTGGAAAAAACAAAGGTGAAGTAGTTCCTTGGTTTTGTAGACAGTAGGGGAATAGTTCTATTTTGATATTTGTGTTTGTACCATGCTCCGCTGCCATCATTTCCAGGGTCTCTAGGCACTCTGCAAGTCCTGAAAGAGAGGAGGGTTGAGGTTAGTGGGGAGAGCGGGGAACATGCAAGCTAACTTTGCTGTTGTGTTGATGGGCTCAGGGGAGTGCTTGAGGGGATGCAACTTAACTTTTCTCTCATTGTGACTGTCAGAGCCTGCTCCCCCTCTCTCTCTCTCTCTCTCTCTCTCTGGCTCCCTCTCTCTCTCACACATAGATACATTTACCCTGTCTGCCACAGAGCTCTGGGAATTGACAAATGTGCAACGGGGGAAGTGTAGAGACTCCACTCATTACCATATGCTAGGGGCTAAGGCTGATGGGAGGCAAGATGTTTTGGATAAGAGAAGCAGATCCCTGAGACATGAGGACCCCATGCCCCCATCCATTCAGCTGCCATAATACATAGGTTGGCAGGCTTGTCCCTGAGTGAAACCTCACTCTAATTTCCTCAGGTACTGCGCTGAGTGTCCAACTCAGACATTTGCCCGCCAGGGCAAAGCCCGCCAGGCCTTTGTAAGGCGTTTGTAAGGCATTTGTAAGGCGATCGGGGCAGGGGCCAGAATCTCTGGCGCTTTCGCCCAGAAATCTATTCCAGTGTCTTCTGCAGTCCTCAAACTCTTCTGACACTGCGCACACAGCCAAAGGACAGAATGAAATGGAATGTAATCCCCTGCCGCGCCATTCCCCTGGTTTTGTAGCTGTTCCATAACTTCAGTTTCAAAATGATGTTGAAATACTGCCAGTGGTTCTTCGTGGTGAAATGAGGAGCAGGACAGATAAAAGGTGGAGACTGAATACCTTAAAGTGCCCCGTGAAGCTTGGTGTGCCATCCGTTAGGCCTAGAGGGGTGCTGTATCTGCAGGAAGGTAAGGAGAAGCATGCTGACAGTCAATGGGAGAGGTTTGGAGGCAGGGGGATAGGACGGCGATCCAGTAAGAATTCAATCTGGAGGAGGCCCTTCAGGGTGTCCAGTATGTGTGATGCAGAGGGATAGCTCTGCTGTCCAAAAACTAACCCTTTACGGTGCAGTATGTGCAATGTAGGAGGCTTGCTTTGCTGTCGGAAGCCAGACCATGTGTGAGTGACGCTTGCAGTGTGGTTGTGCCCATTCTCTGTGACAGGAGTTTGTCCTGCTGCACCCGTTCAGTAGGAGGGTAGCCCACGCTGTAGCACTGTGTGAGTGAAGCTTCCCCTGCTGTTGCCCTGGCAGGACCTGCCATGTAGTGTGACACTCAGATGTCTGTTAAAGCTGGGACAGTGAAGCAGATTTGTCAGGGCCGTGCACTGTTCCTGGTTCATCCTTGATGCCTCGGAAATATGCTAAGGAGGGTTTTAGTGGAGCTAGACATGTGAACAGCATGTCCCAAATGGCATGACACATGTTGCTTTTCTATATGTACAGAGCTTAAAACGGTTTGTAGGAGTCATCAAGAAGGAAAGGACATTCCAATAAAACGCCCTTTCCTGCTCTGAGCCCCAGCCCTGGGGCCCCGGGGCCCCGGGGGGTCGAGCTCTGGAGCAGCTCAGGAGAAGCTGAGCTGAGGTGTGTCTTTGCCTTGCAAGCTCCCAGCCCTGGGTCCAGGCCCCAGCGCCGGGGGAGGGGAGGCTGTCATTTCACAATGCTCTGCCCAGCCTGAGGGTTCCGTTGGCACGGCGACGGCAGCAGGTGAGCCCTGGAGCAGGGGGCATGGAGAGGTCAAGGCAGACAGAGCTGGGAGCCCCAGGAACAGGACCCAGGCCAGTGGAGGTGGCTCAGCTGAGCCCACCTGACGGCTCGAGGCCACTCCTAACAGGGCCTCTGCTGCTGTCAGAAGCCCTGGGGCCCTGCTACTGGCAGAGGAAGCATTCAGGCCTCAAAGGGCACCGGCCTTCTCTGAGGCCTGTGACTGGGCTCAAAAACAGAACATGTGAAAAACAGGTCCCAGACACTGCACTGAAGAAAGGTAGGTTAAGGTGTGAAAACAAAAGCACCAATAAGAAAGGAAAAAAGCATAGCTCTTAATACACCCTCCTCTGGACTTTGTGGCCAGTCCCTGTAGATTCATTTTCAGTCCCCTAGTCAAGGCTAGGGGTGGGCAAAGTTACCCTCACTACTGGTGGAACGATATTGCCTAAATTCGCCTCCAGCTCTGTTCTGCCTGCAGGGACATTTTTTAGCTGTTGTGCCAATTTTCTATGCAGATTTTGCTTCCTGAAATGTGTTCTTTCCCTGAAATATCATGTTTTTGACCGCTAAAACAAAATTTCATGGAAAAAATAAATGTCTTCTGGCAAACCATCTGAAATGGTGTTTTTTTCACAAGCTATCTGTTTTTAGTCTGAAACTTCTTGTGGCCACCAAAAAACAACATTTCCCATAAAAAACAGAATTTCAGGGCGAAAAAGCCTGAAATTGGCAATTTCTCTCTGTGGGCAGAGCAGGCGAAGTGGCAGAATTTGCCCAGAATTCTGCATTTTTTCTGCTGAGCAAATTATCGGCCGTTTCGACCACCCCCTAGTCAAGGCCATGATATCCCTGGACTTCAAGGGGAAGACACTTGCAGCAAACAATCATCACCTTCTAACACCTTCTCTATTTCCATTGACTTCATTGGGATCACCCACCCAAATATATAGCTCTTGCCGACTGGGAGACTCAACAGGATGAAATGTGTAAACCGAATGGTAGTGCGTAAAAAGGGCCAACGAAGGACGTCTTTCTCTTGTAATGTGAAGTGGAAAAAACAAAGGTGAAGTAGTTCCTTGGTTTTGTAGACAGTAGGGGAATAGTTCTATTTTGATATTTGTGTTTGTACCATGCTCCGCTGCCATCATTTCCAGGGTCTCTAGGCACTCTGCAAGTCCTGAAAGAGAGGAGGGTTGAGGTTAGTGGGGAGAGCGGGGAACATGCAAGCTAACTTTGCTGTTGTGTTGATGGGCTCAGGGGAGTGCTTGAGGGGATGCAACTTAACTTTTCTCTCATTGTGACTGTCAGAGCCTGCTCCCCCTCTCTCTCTCTCTCTCTCTCTCTCTCTCTGGCTCCCTCTCTCTCTCACACATAGATACATTTACCCTGTCTGCCACAGAGCTCTGGGAATTGACAAATGTGCAACGGGGGAAGTGTAGAGACTCCACTCATTACCATATGCTAGGGGCTAAGGCTGATGGGAGGCAAGATGTTTTGGATAAGAGAAGCAGATCCCTGAGACATGAGGACCCCATGCCCCCATCCATTCAGCTGCCATAGTACATAGGTTGGCAGGCTTGTCCCTGAGTGAAACCTCACTCTAATTTCCTCAGGTACTGCGCTGAGTGTCCAACTCAGACATTTGCCCGCCAGGGCAAAGCCCGCCAGGCGTTGGTAAGGCGTTGGTAAGGCGATCGGGGCAGGGGCCAGAATCTCTGGCGCTTTCGCCCAGAAATCTATTCCAGTGTCTTCTGCAGTCCTCAAACTCTTCTGACACTGCGCACACAGCCAAAGGACAGAATGAAATGGAATGTAATCCCCTGCCGCGCCATTCCCCTGGTTTTGTAGCTGTTCCATAACTTCAGTTTCAAAATGATGTTGAAATACAGCCAGTGGTTCTTCGTGGTGAAATGAGGAGCAGGACAGATAAAAGGTGGAGACTGAATACCTTAAAGTGCCCCGTGAAGCTTGGTGTGCCATCCGTTAGGCCTAGAGGGGTGCTGTATCTGCAGGAAGGTAAGGAGAAGCATGCTGACAGTCAATGGGAGAGGTTTGGAGGCAGGGGGATAGGACGGCGATCCAGTAAGAATTCAATCTGGAGGAGGCCCTTCAGGGTGTCCAGTATGTGTGATGCAGAGGGATAGCTCTGCTGTCCAAAAACTAACCCTTTACGGTGCAGTATGTGCAATGTAGGAGGCTTGCTTTGCTGTCGGAAGCCAGACCATGTGTGAGTGACGCTTGCAGTGTGGTTGTGCCCATTCTCTGTGACAGGAGTTTGTCCTGCTGCACCCGTTCAGTAGGAGGGTAGCCCACGCTGTAGCACTGTGTGAGTGAAGCTTCCCCTGCTGTTGCCCTGGCAGGACCTGCCATGTAGTGTGACACTCAGATGTCTGTTAAAGCTGGGACAGTGAAGCAGATTTGTCAGGGCCGTGCACTGTTCCTGGTTCATCCTTGATGCCTCGGAAATATGCTAAGGAGGGTTTTAGTGGAGCTAGACATGTGAACAGCATGTCCCAAATGGCATGACACATGTTGCTTTTCTATATGTACAGAGCTTAAAACGGTTTGTAGGAGTCATCAAGAAGGAAAGGACATTCCAATAAAACGCCCTTTCCTGCTCTGAGCCCCAGCCCTGGGGCCCCGGGGCCCCGGGGGGTCGAGCTCTGGAGCAGCTCAGGAGAAGCTGAGCTGAGGTGTGTCTTTGCCTTGCAAGCTCCCAGCCCTGGGTCCAGGCCCCAGCGGCGGGGGAGGGGAGGCTGTCATTTCACAATGCTCTGCCCAGCCTGAGGGTTCCGTTGGCACGGCGACGGCAGCAGGTGAGCCCTGGAGCAGGGGGCATGGAGAGGTCAAGGCAGACAGAGCTGGGAGCCCCAGGAACAGGACCCAGGCCAGTGGAGGTGGCTCAGCTGAGCCCACCTGACGGCTCGAGGCCACTCCTCACAGGGCCTCTGCTGCTGTCAGAAGCCCTGGGGCCCTGCTACTGGCAGAGGAAGCATTCAGGCCTCAAAGGGCACCGGCCTTCTCTGAGGCCTGTGACTGGGCTCAAAAACAGAACATGTGAAAAACAGGTCCCAGACACTGCACTGAAGAAAGGTAGGTTAAGGTGTGAAAACAAAAGCACCAATAAGAAAGGAAAAAAGCATAGCTCTTAATACACCCTCCTCTGGACTTTGTGGCCAGTCCCTGTAGATTCATTTTCAGTCCCCTAGTCAAGGCTAGGGGTGGGCAAAGTTACCCTCACTACTGGTGGAACGATATTGCCTAAATTCGCCTCCAGCTCTGTTCTGCCTGCAGGGACATTTTTTAGCTGTTGTGCCAATTTTCTATGCAGATTTTGCTTCCTGAAATGTGTTCTTTCCCTGAAATATCATGTTTTTGACCGCTAAAACAAAATTTCATGGAAAAAATAAATGTCTTCTGGCAAACCATCTGAAATGGTGTTTTTTTCACAAGCTATCTGTTTTTAGTCTGAAACTTCTTGTGGCCACCAAAAAACAACATTTCCCATAAAAAACAGAATTTCAGGGAGAAAAAGCCTGAAATTGGCAATTTCTCTCTGTGGGCAGAGCAGGCGAAGTGGCAGAATTTGCCCAGAATTCTGCATTTTTTCTGCTGAGCAAATTATCGGCCGTTTCGACCACCCCCTAGTCAAGGCCATGATATCCCTGGACTTCAAGGGGAAGACACTTGCAGCAAACAATCATCACCTTCTAACACCTTCTCTATTTCCATTGACTTCATTGGGATCACCCACCCAAATATATAGCTCTTGCCGACTGGGAGACTCAACAGGATGAAATGTGTAAACCGAATGGTAGTGCGTAAAAAGGGCCAACGAAGGACGTCTTTCTCTTGTAATGTGAAGTGGAAAAAACAAAGGTGAAGTAGTTCCTTGGTTTTGTAGACAGTAGGGGAATAGTTCTATTTTGATATTTGTGTTTGTACCATGCTCCGCTGCCATCATTTCCAGGGTCTCTAGGCACTCTGCAAGTCCTGAAAGAGAGGAGGGTTGAGGTTAGTGGGGAGAGCGGGGAACATGCAAGCTAACTTTGCTGTTGTGTTGATGGGCTCAGGGGAGTGCTTGAGGGGATGCAACTTAACTTTTCTCTCATTGTGACTGTCAGAGCCTGCTCCCCCTCTCTCTCTCTCTCTCTCTCTCTCTCTCTGGCTCCCTCTCTCTCTCACACATAGATACATTTACCCTGTCTGCCACAGAGCTCTGGGAATTGACAAATGTGCAACGGGGGAAGTGTAGAGACTCCACTCATTACCATATGCTAGGGGCTAAGGCTGATGGGAGGCAAGATATTTTGGATAAGAGAAGCAGATCCCTGAGACATGAGGACCCCATGCCCCCATCCATTCAGCTGCCATAGTACATAGGTTGGCAGGCTTGTCCCTGAGTGAAACCTCACTCTAATTTCCTCAGGTACTGCGCTGAGTGTCCAACTCAGACATTTGCCCGCCAGGGCAAAGCCCGCCAGGCCTTTGTAAGGCGTTTGTAAGGCATTTGTAAGGCGATCGGGGCAGGGGCCAGAATCTCTGGCGCTTTCGCCCAGAAATCTATTCCAGTGTCTTCTGCAGTCCTCAAACTCTTCTGACACTGCGCACACAGCCAAAGGACAGAATGAAATGGAATGTAATCCCCTGCCGCGCCATTCCCCTGGTTTTGTAGCTGTTCCATAACTTCAGTTTCAAAATGATGTTGAAATACTGCCAGTGGTTCTTCGTGGTGAAATGAGGAGCAGGACAGATAAAAGGTGGAGACTGAATACCTTAAAGTGCCCCGTGAAGCTTGGTGTGCCATCCGTTAGGCCTAGAGGGGTGCTGTATCTGCAGGAAGGTAAGGAGAAGCATGCTGACAGTCAATGGGAGAGGTTTGGAGGCAGGGGGATAGGACGGCGATCCAGTAAGAATTCAATCTGGAGGAGGCCCTTCAGGGTGTCCAGTATGTGTGATGCAGAGGGATAGCTCTGCTGTCCAAAAACTAACCCTTTACGGTGCAGTATGTGCAATGTAGGAGGCTTGCTTTGCTGTCGGAAGCCAGACCATGTGTGAGTGACGCTTGCAGTGTGGTTGTGCCCATTCTCTGTGACAGGAGTTTGTCCTGCTGCACCCGTTCAGTAGGAGGGTAGCCCACGCTGTAGCACTGTGTGAGTGAAGCTTCCCCTGCTGTTGCCCTGGCAGGACCTGCCATGTAGTGTGACACTCAGATGTCTGTTAAAGCTGGGACAGTGAAGCAGATTTGTCAGGGCCGTGCACTGTTCCTGGTTCATCCTTGATGCCTCGGAAATATGCTAAGGAGGGTTTTAGTGGAGCTAGACATGTGAACAGCATGTCCCAAATGGCATGACACATGTTGCTTTTGTATATGTACAGAGCTTAAAATGGTTTGTAGGAGTCATCAAGAAGGAAAGGACATTCCAATAAAACGCCCTTTCCTGCTCTGAGCCCCAGCCCTGGGGCCCCGGGGCCCCGGGGGGTCGAGCTCTGGAGCAGCTCAGGAGAAGCTGAGCTGAGGTGTGTCTTTGCCTTGCAAGCTCCCAGCCCTGGGCCCAGGCCCCAGCGGCGGGGGAGGGGAGGCTGTCATTTCACAATGCTCTGCCCAGCCTGAGGGTTCCGTTGGCACGGCGACGGCAGCAGGTGAGCCCTGGAGCAGGGGGCATGGAGAGGTCAAGGCAGACAGAGCTGGGAGCCCCAGGAACAGGACCCAGGCCAGTGGAGGTGGCTCGCAGGAGCCCGCCTGATCGCTCGAGGCCACTCCTCACAGGGCCTCTGCTGCTGTCAGAAGCCCTGGGGCCCTGCTACTGGCAGAGGAAGCATTCAGGCCTCAAAGGGCACCGGCCTTCTCTGAGGCCTGTGACTGGGCTCAAAAACAGAACATGTGAAAAACAGGTCCCAGACACTGCACTGAAGAAAGGTAGGTTAAGGTGTGAAAACAAAAGCACCAATAAGAAAGGAAAAAGCATAGCTCTTAATACACTCTCCTCTGGACTTTGTGGCCAGTCCCTGTAGATTCATTTTCAGTCCCCTAGTCAAGGCTAGGGGTGGGCAAAGTTACCCTCACTACTGGTGGAACGATATTGCCTAAATTCGCCTCCAGCTCTGTTCTGCCTGCAGGGACATTTTTTAGCTGTTGTGCCAATTTTCTATGCAGATTTTGCTTCCTGAAATGTGTTCCTTCCCTGAAATATCATGTTTTTGACCGCTAAAACAAAATTTCATGGAAAAAATAAATGTCTTCTGGCAAACCATCTGAAATGGTGTTTTTTTCACAAACTATCTGTTTTTAGTCTGAAACTTCTTGTGGCCACCAAAAAACAACATTTCCCATAAAAAACAGAATTTCAGGGAGAAAAAGCCTGAAATTGGCAATTTCTCTCTGTGGGCAGAGCAGGCGAAGTGGCAGAATTTGCCCAGAATTCTGCATTTTTTCTGCTGAGCAAATTATCGGCCGTTTCGACCACCCCCTAGTCAAGGCCATGATATCCCTGGACTTCAAGGGGAAGACACTTGCAGCAAACAATCATCACCTTCTAACACCTTCTCTATTTCCATTGACTTCATTGGGATCACCCACCCAAATATATAGCTCTTGCCGACTGGGAGACTCAACAGGATGAAATGTGTAAACCGAATGGTAGTGCGTAAAAAGGGCCAACGAAGGACGTCTTTCTCTTGTAATGTGAAGTGGAAAAAACAAAGGTGAAGTAGTTCCTTGGTTTTGTAGACAGTAGGGGAATAGTTCTATTTTGATATTTGTGTTTGTACCATGCTCCGCTGCCATCATTTCCAGGGTCTCTAGGCACTCTGCAAGTCCTGAAAGAGAGGAGGGTTGAGGTTAGTGGGGAGAGCGGGGAACATGCAAGCTAACTTTGCTGTTGTGTTGATGGGCTCAGGGGAGTGCTTGAGGGGATGCAACTTAACTTTTCTCTCATTGTGACTGTCAGAGCCTGCTCCCCCTCTCTCTCTCTCTCTCTCTCTCTCTCTCTGGCTCCCTCTCTCTCTCACACATAGATACATTTACCCTGTCTGCCACAGAGCTCTGGGAATTGACAAATGTGCAACGGGGGAAGTGTAGAGACTCCACTCATTACCATATGCTAGGGGCTAAGGCTGATGGGAGGCAAGATGTTTTGGATAAGAGAAGCAGATCCCTGAGACATGAGGACCCCATGCCCCCATCCATTCAGCTGCCATAGTACATAGGTTGGCAGGCTTGTCCCTGAGTGAAACCTCACTCTAATTTCCTCAGGTACTGCGCTGAGTGTCCAACTCAGACATTTGCCCGCCAGGGCAAAGCCCGCCAGGCCTTTGTAAGGCGTTTGTAAGGCATTTGTAAGGCGATCGGGGCAGGGGCCAGAATCTCTGGCGCTTTCGCCCAGAAATCTATTCCAGTGTCTTCTGCAGTCCTCAAACTCTTCTGACACTGCGCACACAGCCAAAGGACAGAATGAAATGGAATGTAATCCCCTGCCGCGCCATTCCCCTGGTTTTGTAGCTGTTCCATAACTTCAGTTTCAAAATGATGTTGAAATACTGCCAGTGGTTCTTCGTGGTGAAATGAGGAGCAGGACAGATAAAAGGTGGAGACTGAATACCTTAAAGTGCCCCGTGAAGCTTGGTGTGCCATCCGTTAGGCCTAGAGGGGTGCTGTATCTGCAGGAAAGTAAGGAGAAGCATGCTGACAGTCAATGGGAGAGGTTTGGAGGCAGGGGGATAGGACGGCGATCCAGTAAGAATTCAATCTGGAGGAGGCCCTTCAGGGTGTCCAGTATGTGTGATGCAGAGGGATAGCTCTGCTGTCCAAAAACTAACCCTTTACGGTGCAGTATGTGCAATGTAGGAGGCTTGCTTTGCTGTCGGAAGCCAGACCATGTGTGAGTGACGCTTGCAGTGTGGTTGTGCCCATTCTCTGTGACAGGAGTTTGTCCTGCTGCACCCGTTCAGTAGGAGGGTAGCCCACGCTGTAGCACTGTGTGAGTGAAGCTTCCCCTGCTGTTGCCCTGGCAGGACCTGCCATGTAGTGTGACACTCAGATGTCTGTTAAAGCTGGGACAGTGAAGCAGATTTGTCAGGGCCGTGCACTGTTCCTGGTTCATCCTTGATGCCTCGGAAATATGCTAAGGAGGGTTTTAGTGGAGCTAGACATGTGAACAGCATGTCCCAAATGGCATGACACATGTTGCTTTTCTATATGTACAGAGCTTAAAACGGTTTGTAGGAGTCATCAAGAAGGAAAGGACATTCCAATAAAACGCCCTTTCCTGCTCTGAGCCCCAGCCCTGGGGCCCCGGGGCCCCGGGGGGTCGAGCTCTGGAGCAGCTCAGGAGAAGCTGAGCTGAGGTGTGTCTTTGCCTTGCAAGCTCCCAGCCCTGGGTCCAGGCCCCAGCGGCGGGGGAGGGGAGGCTGTCATTTCACAATGCTCTGCCCAGCCTGAGGGTTCCGTTGGCACGGCGACGGCAGCAGGTGAGCCCTGGAGCAGGGGGCATGGAGAGGTCAAGGCAGACAGAGCTGGGAGCCCCAGGAACAGGACCCAGGCCAGTGGAGGTGGCTCAGCTGAGCCCACCTGACGGCTCGAGGCCACTCCTCACAGGGCCTCTGCTGCTGTCAGAAGCCCTGGGGCCCTGCTACTGGCAGAGGAAGCATTCAGGCCTCAAAGGGCACCGGCCTTCTCTGAGGCCTGTGACTGGGCTCAAAAACAGAACATGTGAAAAACAGGTCCCAGACACTGCACTGAAGAAAGGTAGGTTAAGGTGTGAAAACAAAAGCACCAATAAGAAAGGAAAAAAGCATAGCTCTTAATACACCCTCCTCTGGACTTTGTGGCCAGTCCCTGTAGATTCATTTTCAGTCCCCTAGTCAAGGCTAGGGGTGGGCAAAGTTACCCTCACTACTGGTGGAACGATATTGCCTAAATTCGCCTCCAGCTCTGTTCTGCCTGCAGGGACATTTTTTAGCTGTTGTGCCAATTTTCTATGCAGATTTTGCTTCCTGAAATGTGTTCTTTCCCTGAAATATCATGTTTTTGACCGCTAAAACAAAATTTCATGGAAAAAATAAATGTCTTCTGGCAAACCATCTGAAATGGTGTTTTTTTCACAAGCTATCTGTTTTTAGTCTGAAACTTCTTGTGGCCACCAAAAAACAACATTTCCCATAAAAAACAGAATTTCAGGGCGAAAAAGCCTGAAATTGGCAATTTCTCTCTGTGGGCAGAGCAGGCGAAGTGGCAGAATTTGCCCAGAATTCTGCATTTTTTCTGCTGAGCAAATTATCGGCCGTTTCGACCACCCCCTAGTCAAGGCCATGATATCCCTGGACTTCAAGGGGAAGACACTTGCAGCAAACAATCATCACCTTCTAACACCTTCTCTATTTCCATTGACTTCATTGGGATCACCCACCCAAATATATAGCTCTTGCCGACTGGGAGACTCAACAGGATGAAATGTGTAAACCGAATGGTAGTGCGTAAAAAGGGCCAACGAAGGACGTCTTTCTCTTGTAATGTGAAGTGGAAAAAACAAAGGTGAAGTAGTTCCTTGGTTTTGTAGACAGTAGGGGAATAGTTCTATTTTGATATTTGTGTTTGTACCATGCTCCGCTGCCATCATTTCCAGGGTCTCTAGGCACTCTGCAAGTCCTGAAAGAGAGGAGGGTTGAGGTTAGTGGGGAGAGCGGGGAACATGCAAGCTAACTTTGCTGTTGTGTTGATGGGCTCAGGGGAGTGCTTGAGGGGATGCAACTTAACTTTTCTCTCATTGTGACTGTCAGAGCCTGCTCCCCCTCTCTCTCTCTCTCTCTCTCTCTCTCTCTGGCTCCCTCTCTCTCTCACACATAGATACATTTACCCTGTCTGCCACAGAGCTCTGGGAATTGACAAATGTGCAACGGGGGAAGTGTAGAGACTCCACTCATTACCATATGCTAGGGGCTAAGGCTGATGGGAGGCAAGATGTTTTGGATAAGAGAAGCAGATCCCTGAGACATGAGGACCCCATGCCCCCATCCATTCAGCTGCCATAGTACATAGGTTGGCAGGCTTGTCCCTGAGTGAAACCTCACTCTAATTTCCTCAGGTACTGCGCTGAGTGTCCAACTCAGACATTTGCCCGCCAGGGCAAAGCCCGCCAGGCGTTGGTAAGGCGTTTGTAAGGCGTTTGTAAGGCGATCAGGGCAGGGGCCAGAATCTCTGGCGCTTTCGCCCAGAAATCTATTCCAGTGTCTTCTGCAGTCCTCAAACTCTTCTGACACTGCGCACACAGCCAAAGGACAGAATGAAATGGAATGTAATCCCCTGCCGCGCCATTCCCCTGGTTTTGTAGCTGTTCCATAACTTCAGTTTCAAAATGATGTTGAAATACAGCCAGTGGTTCTTCGTGGTGAAATGAGGAGCAGGACAGATAAAAGGTGGAGACTGAATACCTTAAAGTGCCCCGTGAAGCTTGGTGTGCCATCCGTTAGGCCTAGAGGGGTGCTGTATCTGCAGGAAGGTAAGGAGAAGCATGCTGACAGTCAATGGGAGAGGTTTGGAGGCAGGGGGATAGGACGGCGATCCAGTAAGAATTCAATCTGGAGGAGGCCCTTCAAGGTGTCCAGTATGTGTGATGCAGAGGGATAGCTCTGCTGTCCAAAAACTAACCCTTTACGGTGCAGTATGTGCAATGTAGGAGGCTTGCTTTGCTGTCGGAAGCCAGACCATGTGTGAGTGACGCTTGCAGTGTGGTTGTGCCCATTCTCTGTGACAGGAGTTTGTCCTGCTGCACCCGTTCAGTAGGAGGGTAGCCCACGCTGTAGCACTGTGTGAGTGAAGCTTCCCCTGCTGTTGCCCTGGCAGGACCTGCCATGTAGTGTGACACTCAGATGTCTGTTAAAGCTGGGACAGTGAAGCAGATTTGTCAGGGCCGTGCACTGTTCCTGGTTCATCCTTGATGCCTCGGAAATATGCTAAGGAGGGTTTTAGTGGAGCTAGACATGTGAACAGCATGTCCCAAATGGCATGACACATGTTGCTTTTCTATATGTACAGAGCTTAAAACGGTTTGTAGGAGTCATCAAGAAGGAAAGGACATTCCAATAAAACGCCCTTTCCTGCTCTGAGCCCCAGCCCTGGGGCCCCGGGGCCCCGGGGGGTCGAGCTCTGGAGCAGCTCAGGAGAAGCTGAGCTGAGGTGTGTCTTTGCCTTGCAAGCTCCCAGCCCTGGGTCCAGGCCCCAGCGGCGGGGGAGGGGAGGCTGTCATTTCACAATGCTCTGCCCAGCCTGAGGGTTCCGTTGGCACGGCGACGGCAGCAGGTGAGCCCTGGAGCAGGGGGCATGGAGAGGTCAAGGCAGACAGAGCTGGGAGCCCCAGGAACAGGACCCAGGCCAGTGGAGGTGGCTCAGCTGAGCCCACCTGACGGCTCGAGGCCACTCCTCACAGGGCCTCTGCTGCTGTCAGAAGCCCTGGGGCCCTGCTACTGGCAGAGGAAGCATTCAGGCCTCAAAGGGCACCGGCCTTCTCTGAGGCCTGTGACTGGGCTCAAAAACAGAACATGTGAAAAACAGGTCCAAGACACTGCACTGAAGAAAGGTAGGTTAAGGTGTGAAAACAAAAGCACCAATAAGAAAGGAAAAAAGCATAGCTCTTAATACACCCTCCTCTGGACTTTGTGGCCAGTCCCTGTAGATTCATTTTCAGTCCCCTAGTCAAGGCTAGGGGTGGGCAAAGTTACCCTCACTACTGGTGGAACGATATTGCCTAAATTCGCCTCCAGCTCTGTTCTGCCTGCAGGGACATTTTTTAGCTGTTGTGCCAATTTTCTATGCAGATTTTGCTTCCTGAAATGTGTTCTTTCCCTGAAATATCATGTTTTTGACCGCTAAAACAAAATTTCATGGAAAAAATAAATGTGTTCTGGCAAACCATCTGAAATGGTGTTTTTTTCACAAACTATCTGTTTTTAGTCTGAAACTTCTTGTGGCCACCAAAAAACAACATTTCCCATAAAAAACAGAATTTCAGGGAGAAAAAGCCTGAAATTGGCAATTTCTCTCTGTGGGCAGAGCAGGCGAAGTGGCAGAATTTGCCCAGAATTCTGCATTTTTTCTGCTGAGCAAATTATCGGCCGTTTCGACCACCCCCTAGTCAAGGCCATGATATCCCTGGACTTCAAGGGGAAGACACTTGCAGCAAACAATCATCACCTTCTAACACCTTCTCTATTTCCATTGACTTCATTGGGATCACCCACCCAAATATATAGCTCTTGCCGACTGGGAGACTCAACAGGATGAAATGTGTAAACCGAATGGTAGTGCGTAAAAAGGGCCAACGAAGGACGTCTTTCTCTTGTAATGTGAAGTGGAAAAAACAAAGGTGAAGTAGTTCCTTGGTTTTGTAGACAGTAGGGGAATAGTTCTATTTTGATATTTGTGTTTGTACCATGCTCCGCTGCCATCATTTCCAGGGTCTCTAGGCACTCTGCAAGTCCTGAAAGAGAGGAGGGTTGAGGTTAGTGGGGAGAGCGGGGAACATGCAAGCTAACTTTGCTGTTGTGTTGATGGGCTCAGGGGAGTGCTTGAGGGGATGCAACTTAACTTTTCTCTCATTGTGACTGTCAGCAAATGTGCAACGGGGGAAGTGTAGAGACTCCACTCATTACCATATGCTAGGGGCTAAGGCTGATGGGAGGCAAGATGTTTTGGATAAGAGAAGCAGATCCCTGAGACATGAGGACCCCATGCCCCCATCCATTCAGCTGCCATAGTACATAGGTTGGCAGGCTTGTCCCTGAGTGAAACCTCACTCTAATTTCCTCAGGTACTGCGCTGAGTGTCCAACTCAGACATTTGCCCGCCAGGGCAAAGCCCGCCAGGCGTTGGTAAGGCGTTGGTAAGGCGATCGGGGCAGGGGCCAGAATCTCTGGCGCTTTCGCCCAGAAATCTATTCCAGTGTCTTCTGCAGTCCTCAAACTCTTCTGACACTGCGCACACAGCCAAAGGACAGAATGAAATGGAATGTAATCCCCTGCCGCGCCATTCCCCTGGTTTTGTAGCTGTTCCATAACTTCAGTTTCAAAATGATGTTGAAATACAGCCAGTGGTTCTTCGTGGTGAAATGAGGAGCAGGACAGATAAAAGGTGGAGACTGAATACCTTAAAGTGCCCCGTGAAGCTTGGTGTGCCATCCGTTAGGCCTAGAGGGGTGCTGTATCTGCAGGAAGGTAAGGAGAAGCATGCTGACAGTCAATGGGAGAGGTTTGGAGGCAGGGGGATAGGACGGCGATCCAGTAAGAATTCAATCTGGAGGAGGCCCTTCAGGGTGTCCAGTATGTGTGATGCAGAGGGATAGCTCTGCTGTCCAAAAACTAACCCTTTACGGTGCAGTATGTGCAATGTAGGAGGCTTGCTTTGCTGTCGGAAGCCAGACCATGTGTGAGTGACGCTTGCAGTGTGGTTGTGCCCATTCTCTGTGACAGGAGTTTGTCCTGCTGCACCCGTTCAGTAGGAGGGTAGCCCACGCTGTAGCACTGTGTGAGTGAAGCTTCCCCTGCTGTTGCCCTGGCAGGACCTGCCATGTAGTGTGACACTCAGATGTCTGTTAAAGCTGGGACAGTGAAGCAGATTTGTCAGGGCCGTGCACTGTTCCTGGTTCATCCTTGATGCCTCGGAAATATGCTAAGGAGGGTTTTAGTGGAGCTAGACATGTGAACAGCATGTCCCAAATGGCATGACACATGTTGCTTTTGTATATGTACAGAGCTTAAAACGGTTTGTAGGAGTCATCAAGAAGGAAAGGACATTCCAATAAAACGCCCTTTCCTGCTCTGAGCCCCAGCCCTGGGGCCCCGGGGCCCCGGGGGGTCGAGCTCTGGAGCAGCTCAGGAGAAGCTGAGCTGAGGTGTGCCTTTGCCTTGCAAGCTCCCAGCCCTGGGCCCAGGCCCCAGCGGCGGGGGAGGGGAGGCTGTCATTTCACAATGCTCTGCCCAGCCTGAGGGTTCCGTTGGCACGGCGACGGCAGCAGGTGAGCCCTGGAGCAGGGGGCATGGAGAGGTCAAGGCAGACAGAGCTGGGAGCCCCAGGAACAGGACCCAGGCCAGTGGAGGTGGCTCAGCTGAGCCCACCTGACTGCTCGAGGCCACTCCTCACAGGGCCTCTGCTGCTGTCAGAAGCCCTGGGGCCCTGCTACTGGCAGAGGAAGCCTTCAGGCCTCAAAGGGCACCGGCCTCCTCTGAGGCCTGTGACTGGGCTCAAAAACAGAACATGTGAAAAACAGGTCCCAGACACTGCACTGAAGAAAGGTAGGTTAAGGTGTGAAAACAAAAGCACCAATAAGAAAGGAAAAAGCATAGCTCTTAATACACCCTCCTCTGGACTTTGTGGCCAGTCCCTGTAGATTCATTTTCAGTCCCCTACTCAAGGCTAGGGGTGGGCAAAGATACCCTCACTACTGGTGGAACGATATTGCCTAAATTCGCCTCCAGCTCTGTTCTGCCTGCAGGGACATTTTTTAGCTGTTGTGCCAATTTTCTATGCAGATTTTGCTTCCTGAAATGTGTTCTTTCCCTGAAATATCATGTTTTTGACCGCTAAAACAAAATTTCATGGAAAAAATAAATGTCTTCTGGCAAACCATCTGAAATGGTGTTTTTTTCACAAACTATCTGTTTTTAGTCTGAAACTTCTTGTGGCCACCAAAAAACAACATTTCCCATAAAAAACAGAATTTCAGGGAGAAAAAGCCTGAAATTGGCAATTTCTCTCTGTGGGCAGAGCAGGCGAAGTGGCAGAATTTGCCCAGAATTCTGCATTTTTTCTGCTGAGCAAATTATCGGCCGTTTCGACCACCCCCTAGTCAAGGCCATGATATCCCTGGACTTCAAGGGGAAGACACTTGCAGCAAACAATCATCACCTTCTAACACCTTCTCTATTTCCATTGACTTCATTGGGATCACCCACCCAAATATATAGCTCTTGCTGACTGGGAGACTCAACAGGATGAAATGTGTAAACCGAATGGTAGTGCGTAAAAAGGGCCAACGAAGGACGTCTTTCTCTTGTAATGTGAAGTGGAAAAAACAAAGGTGAAGTAGTTCCTTGGTTTTGTAGACAGTAGGGGAATAGTTCTATTTTGATATTTGTGTTTGTACCATGCTCCGCTGCCATCATTTCCAGGGTCTCTAGGCACTCTGCAAGTCCTGAAAGAGAGGAGGGTTGAGGTTAGTGGGGAGAGCACGGAACATGCAAGCTAACTTTGCTGTTGTGTTGATGGGCTCAGGGGAGTGCTTGAGGGGATGCAACTTAACTTTTCTCTCATTGTGACTGTCAGAGCCTGCTCCCCCTCTCTCTCTCTCTCTCTCTCTCTCTCTGGCTCCCTCTCTCTCTCACACATAGATACATTTACCCTGTCTGCCACAGAGCTCTGGGAATTGACAAATGTGCAACGGGGGAAGTGTAGAGACTCCACTCATTACCATATGCTAGGGGCTAAGGCTGATGGGAGGCAAGATGTTTTGGATAAGAGAAGCAGATCCCTGAGACATGAGGACCCCATGCCCCCATCCATTCAGCTGCCATAGTACATAGGTTGGCAGGCTTGTCCCTGAGTGAAACCTCACTCTAATTTCCTCAGGTACTGCGCTGAGTGTCCAACTCAGACATTTGCCCGCCAGGGCAAAGCCCGCCAGGCCTTTGTAAGGCGTTTGTAAGGCATTTGTAAGGCGATCGGGGCAGGGGCCAGAATCTCTGGCGCTTTCGCCCAGAAATCTATTCCAGTGTCTTCTGCAGTCCTCAAACTCTTCTGACACTGCGCACACAGCCAAAGGACAGAATGAAATGGAATGTAATCCCCTGCCGCGCCATTCCCCTGGTTTTGTAGCTGTTCCATAACTTCAGTTTCAAAATGATGTTGAAATACTGCCAGTGGTTCTTCGTGGTGAAATGAGGAGCAGGACAGATAAAAGGTGGAGACTGAATACCTTAAAGTGCCCCGTGAAGCTTGGTGTGCCATCCGTTAGGCCTAGAGGGGTGCTGTATCTGCAGGAAGGTAAGGAGAAGCATGCTGACAGTCAATGGGAGAGGTTTGGAGGCAGGGGGATAGGACGGCGATCCAGTAAGAATTCAATCTGGAGGAGGCCCTTCAGGGTGTCCAGTATGTGTGATGCAGAGGGATAGCTCTGCTGTCCAAAAACTAACCCTTTACAGTGCAGTATGTGCAATGTAGGAGGCTTGCTTTGCTGTCGGAAGCCAGACCATGTGTGAGTGACGCTTGCAGTGTGGTTGTGCCCATTCTCTGTGACAGGAGTTTGTCCTGCTGCACCCGTTCAGTAGGAGGGTAGCCCACGCTGTAGCACTGTGTGAGTGAAGCTTCCCCTGCTGTTGCCCTGGCAGGACCTGCCATGTAGTGTGACACTCAGATGTCTGTTAAAGCTGGGACAGTGAAGCAGATTTGTCAGGGCCGTGCACTGTTCCTGGTTCATCCTTGATGCCTCGGAAATATGCTAAGGAGGGTTTTAGTGGAGCTAGACATGTGAACAGCATGTCCCAAATGGCATGACACATGTTGCTTTTGTATATGTACAGAGCTTAAAATGGTTTGTAGGAGTCATCAAGAAGGAAAGGACATTCCAATAAAACGCCCTTTCCTGCTCTGAGCCCCAGCCCTGGGGCCCCGGGGCCCCGGGGGGTCGAGCTCTGGAGCAGCTCAGGAGAAGCTGAGCTGAGGTGTGTCTTTGCCTTGCAGGCTCCCAGCCCTGGGCCCAGGCCCCAGCGGCGGGGGAGGGGAGGCTGTCATTTCACAATGCTCTGCCCAGCCTGAGGGTTCCGTTGGCACGGCGACGGCAGCAGGTGAGCCCTGGAGCAGGGGGCATGGAGAGGTCAAGGCAGACAGAGCTGGGAGCCCCAGGAACAGGACCCAGGCCAGTGGAGGTGGCTCAGCTGAGCCCACCTGACGGCTCGAGGCCACTCCTCACAGGGCCTCTGCTGCTGTCAGAAGCCCTGGGGCCCTGCTACTGGCAGAGGAAGCATTCAGGCCTCAAAGGGCACCGGCCTTCTCTGAGGCCTGTGACTGGGCTCAAAAACAGAACATGTGAAAAACAGGTCCCAGACACTGCACTGAAGAAAGGTAGGTTAAGGTGGGAAAACAAAAGCACCAATAAGAAAGGAAAAAGCATAGCTCTTAATACACTCTCCTCTGGACTTTGTGGCCAGTCCCTGTAGATTCATTTTCAGTCCCCTAGTCAAGGCTAGGGGTGGGCAAAGTTACCCTCACTACTGGTGGAACGATATTGCCTAAATTCGCCTCCAGCTCTGTTCTGCCTGCAGGGACATTTTTTAGCTGTTGTGCCAATTTTCTATGCAGATTTTGCTTCCTGAAATGTGTTCTTTCCCTGAAATATCATGTTTTTGACCGCTAAAACAAAATTTCATGGAAAAAATAAATGTCTTCTGGCAAACCATCTGAAATGGTGTTTTTTTCACAAACTATCTGTTTTTAGTCTGAAACTTCTTGTGGCCACCAAAAAACAACATTTCCCATAAAAAACAGAATTTCAGGGAGAAAAAGCCTGAAATTGGCAATTTCTCTCTGTGGGCAGAGCAGGCGAAGTGGCAGAATTTGCCCAGAATTCTGCATTTTTTCTGCTGAGCAAATTATCGGCCGTTTCGACCACCCCCTAGTCAAGGCCATGATATCCCTGGACTTCAAGGGGAAGACACTTGCAGCAAACAATCATCACCTTCTAACACCTTCTCTATTTCCATTGACTTCATTGGGATCACCCACCCAAATATATAGCTCTTGCCGACTGGGAGACTCAACAGGATGAAATGTGTAAACCGAATGGTAGTGCGTAAAAAGGGCCAACGAAGGACGTCTTTCTCTTGTAATGTGAAGTGGAAAAAACAAAGGTGAAGTAGTTCCTTGGTTTTGTAGACAGTAGGGGAATAGTTCTATTTTGATATTTGTGTTTGTACCATGCTCCGCTGCCATCATTTCCAGGGTCTCTAGGCACTCTGCAAGTCCTGAAAGAGAGGAGGGTTGAGGTTAGTGGGGAGAGCGGGGAACATGCAAGCTAACTTTGCTGTTGTGTTGATGGGCTCAGGGGAGTGCTTGAGGGGATGCAACTTAACTTTTCTCTCATTGTGACTGTCAGAGCCTGCTCCCCCTCTCTCTCTCTCTCTCTCTCTCTCTCTCTGGCTCCCTCTCTCTCTCACACATAGATACATTTACCCTGTCTGCCACAGAGCTCTGGGAATTGACAAATGTGCAACGGGGGAAGTGTAGAGACTCCACTCATTACCATATGCTAGGGGCTAAGGCTGATGGGAGGCAAGATGTTTTGGATAAGAGAAGCAGATCCCTGAGACATGAGGACCCCATGCCCCCATCCATTCAGCTGCCATAGTACATAGGTTGGCAGGCTTGTCCCTGAGTGAAACCTCACTCTAATTTCCTCAGGTACTGCGCTGAGTGTCCAACTCAGACATTTGCCCGCCAGGGCAAAGCCCGCCAGGCGTTGGTAAGGCGTTGGTAAGGCGATCGGGGCAGGGGCCAGAATCTCTGGCGCTTTCGCCCAGAAATCTATTCCAGTGTCTTCTGCAGTCCTCAAACTCTTCTGACACTGCGCACACAGCCAAAGGACAGAATGAAATGGAATGTAATCCCCTGCCGCGCCATTCCCCTGGTTTTGTAGCTGTTCCATAACTTCAGTTTCAAAATGATGTTGAAATACTGCCAGTGGTTCTTTGTGGTGAAATGAGGAGCAGGACAGATAAAAGGTGGAGACTGAATACCTTAAAGTGCCCCGTGAAGCTTGGTGTGCCATCCGTTAGGCCTAGAGGGGTGCTGTATCTGCAGGAAGGTAAGGAGAAGCATGCTGACAGTCAATGGGAGAGGTTTGGAGGCAGGGGGATAGGACGGCGATCCAGTAAGAATTCAATCTGGAGGAGGCCCTTCAGGGTGTCCAGTATGTGTGATGCAGAGGGATAGCTCTGCTGTCCAAAAACTAACCCTTTACGGTGCAGTATGTGCAATGTAGGAGGCTTGCTTTGCTGTCGGAAGCCAGACCATGTGTGAGTGACGCTTGCAGTGTGGTTGTGCCCATTCTCTGTGACAGGAGTTTGTCCTGCTGCACCCGTTCAGTAGGAGGGTAGCCCACGCTGTAGCACTGTGTGAGTGAAGCTTCCCCTGCTGTTGCCCTGGCAGGACCTGCCATGTAGTGTGACACTCAGATGTCTGTTAAAGCTGGGACAGTGAAGCAGATTTGTCAGGGCCGTGCACTGTTCCTGGTTCATCCTTGATGCCTCGGAAATATGCTAAGGAGGGTTTTAGTGGAGCTAGACATGTGAACAGCATGTCCCAAATGGCATGACACATGTTGCTTTTCTATATGTACAGAGCTTAAAACGGTTTGTAGGAGTCATCAAGAAGGAAAGGACATTCCAATAAAACGCCCTTTCCTGCTCTGAGCCCCAGCCCTGGGGCCCCGGGGCCCCGGGGGGTCGAGCTCTGGAGCAGCTCAGGAGAAGCTGAGCTGAGGTGTGTCTTTGCCTTGCAAGCTCCCAGCCCTGGGTCCAGGCCCCAGCGGCGGGGGAGGGGAGGCTGTCATTTCACAATGCTCTGCCCAGCCTGAGGGTTCCGTTGGCACGGCGACGGCAGCAGGTGAGCCCTGGAGCAGGGGGCATGGAGAGGTCAAGGCAGACAGAGCTGGGAGCCCCAGGAACAGGACCCAGGCCAGTGGAGGTGGCTCAGCTGAGCCCACCTGACGGCTCGAGGCCACTCCTCACAGGGCCTCTGCTGCTGTCAGAAGCCCTGGGGCCCTGCTACTGGCAGAGGAAGCATTCAGGCCTCAAAGGGCACCGGCCTTCTCTGAGGCCTGTGACTGGGCTCAAAAACAGAACATGTGAAAAACAGGTCCCAGACACTGCACTGAAGAAAGGTAGGTTAAGGTGTGAAAACAAAAGCACCAATAAGAAAGGAAAAAGCATAGCTCTTAATACACTCTCCTCTGGACTTTGTGGCCAGTCCCTGTAGATTCATTTTCAGTCCCCTAGTCAAGGCTAGGGGTGGGCAAAGTTACCCTCACTACTGGTGGAACGATATTGCCTAAATTCGCCTCCAGCTCTGTTCTGCCTGCAGGGACATTTTTTAGCTGTTGTGCCAATTTTCTATGCAGATTTTGCTTCCTGAAATGTGTTCTTTCCCTGAAATATCATGTTTTTGACCGCTAAAACAAAATTTCATGGAAAAAATAAATGTCTTCTGGCAAACCATCTGAAATGGTGTTTTTTTCACAAACTATCTGTTTTTAGTCTGAAACTTCTTGTGGCCACCAAAAAACAACATTTCCCATAAAAAACAGAATTTCAGGGAGAAAAAGCCTGAAATTGGCAATTTCTCTCTGTGGGCAGAGCAGGCGAAGTGGCAGAATTTGCCCAGAATTCTGCATTTTTTCTGCTGAGCAAATTATCGGCCGTTTCGACCACCCCCTAGTCAAGGCCATGATATCCCTGGACTTCAAGGGGAAGACACTTGCAGCAAACAATCATCACCTTCTAACACCTTCTCTATTTCCATTGACTTCATTGGGATCACCCACCCAAATATATAGCTCTTGCCGACTGGGAGACTCAACAGGATGAAATGTGTAAACCGAATGGTAGTGCGTAAAAAGGGCCAACGAAGGACGTCTTTCTCTTGTAATGTGAAGTGGAAAAAACAAAGGTGAAGTAGTTCCTTGGTTTTGTAGACAGTAGGGGAATAGTTCTATTTTGATATTTGTGTTTGTACCATGCTCCGCTGCCATCATTTCCAGGGTCTCTAGGCACTCTGCAAGTCCTGAAAGAGAGGAGGGTTGAGGTTAGTGGGGAGAGCGGGGAACATGCAAGCTAACTTTGCTGTTGTGTTGATGGGCTCAGGGGAGTGCTTGAGGGGATGCAACTTAACTTTTCTCTCATTGTGACTGTCAGAGCCTGCTCCCCCTCTCTCTCTCTCTCTCTCTCTCTCTCTCTGGCTCCCTCTCTCTCTCACACATAGATACATTTACCCTGTCTGCCACAGAGCTCTGGGAATTGACAAATGTGCAACGGGGGAAGTGTAGAGACTCCACTCATTACCATATGCTAGGGGCTAAGGCTGATGGGAGGCAAGATGTTTTGGATAAGAGAAGCAGATCCCTGAGACATGAGGACCCCATGCCCCCATCCATTCAGCTGCCATAGTACATAGGTTGGCAGGCTTGTCCCTGAGTGAAACCTCACTCTAATTTCCTCAGGTACTGCGCTGAGTGTCCAACTCAGACATTTGCCCGCCAGGGCAAAGCCCGCCAGGCCTTTGTAAGGCGTTTGTAAGGCATTTGTAAGGCGATCGGGGCAGGGGCCAGAATCTCTGGCGCTTTCGCCCAGAAATCTATTCCAGTGTCTTCTGCAGTCCTCAAACTCTTCTGACACTGCGCACACAGCCAAAGGACAGAATGAAATGGAATGTAATCCCCTGCCGCGCCATTCCCCTGGTTTTGTAGCTGTTCCATAACTTCAGTTTCAAAATGATGTTGAAATACTGCCAGTGGTTCTTCGTGGTGAAATGAGGAGCAGGACAGATAAAAGGTGGAGACTGAATACCTTAAAGTGCCCCGTGAAGCTCGGTGTGCCATCCGTTAGGCCTAGAGTGGTGCTGTATCTGCAGGAAGGTAAGGAGAAGCATGCTGACAGTCAATGGGAGAGGTTTGGAGGCAGGGGGATAGGACGGCGATCCAGTAAGAATTCAATCTGGAGGAGGCCCTTCAGGGTGTCCAGTATGTGTGATGCAGAGGGATAGCTCTGCTTTCCAAAAACTAACCCTTTACAGTGCAGTATGTGCAATGTAGGAGGCTTGCTTTGCTGTCGGAAGCCAGACCATGTGTGAGTGACGCTTGCAGTGTGGTTGTGCCCATTCTCTGTGACAGGAGTTTGTCCTGCTGCACCCGTTCAGTAGGAGGGTAGCCCACGCTGTAGCACTGTGTGAGTGAAGCTTCCCCTGCTGTTGCCCTGGCAGGACCTGCCATGTAGTGTGACACTCAGATGTCTGTTAAAGCTGGGACAGTGAAGCAGATTTGTCAGGGCCGTGCACTGTTCCTGGTTCATCCTTGATGCCTCGGAAATATGCTAAGGAGGGTTTTAGTGGAGCTAGACATGTGAACAGCATGTCCCAAATGGCATGACACATGTTGCTTTTGTATATGTACAGAGCTTAAAATGGTTTGTAGGAGTCATCAAGAAGGAAAGGACATTCCAATAAAACGCCCTTTCCTGCTCTGAGCCCCAGCCCTGGGGCCCCGGGGCCCCGGGGGGTCGAGCTCTGGAGCAGCTCAGGAGAAGCTGAGCTGAGGTGTGTCTTTGCCTTGCAAGCTCCCAGCCCTGGGCCCAGGCCCCAGCGGCGGGGGAGGGGAGGCTGTCATTTCACAATGCTCTGCCCAGCCTGAGGGTTCCGTTGGCACGGCGACGGCAGCAGGTGAGCCCTGGAGCAGGGGGCATGGAGAGGTCAAGGCAGACAGAGCTGGGAGCCCCAGGAACAGGACCCAGGCCAGTGGAGGTGGCTCAGCTGAGCCCACCTGACGGCTCGAGGCCACTCCTCACAGGGCCTCTGCTGCTGTCAGAAGCCCTGGGGCCCTGCTACTGGCAGAGGAAGCATTCAGGCCTCAAAGGGCACCGGCCTTCTCTGAGGCCTGTGACTGGGCTCAAAAACAGAACATGTGAAAAACAGGTCCCAGACACTGCACTGAAGAAAGGTAGGTTAAGGTGTGAAAACAAAAGCACCAATAAGAAAGGAAAAAGCATAGCTCTTAATACACCCTCCTCTGGACTTTGTGGCCAGTCCCTGTAGATTCATTTTCAGTCCCCTAGTCAAGGCTAGGGGTGGGCAAAGTTACCCTCACTACTGGTGGAACGATATTGCCTAAATTCGCCTCCAGCTCTGTTCTGCCTGCAGGGACATTTTTTAGCTGTTGTGCCAATTTTCTATGCAGATTTTGCTTCCTGAAATGTGTTCTTTCCCTGAAATATCATGTTTTTGACCGCTAAAACAAAATTTCATGGAAAAAATAAATGTCTTCTGGCAAACCATCTGAAATGGTGTTTTTTTCACAAGCTATCTGTTTTTAGTCTGAAACTTCTTGTGGCCACCAAAAAACAACATTTCCCATAAAAAACAGAATTTCAGGGAGAAAAAGCCTGAAATTGGCAATTTCTCTCTGTGGGCAGAGCAGGCGAAGTGGCAGAATTTGCCCAGAATTCTGCATTTTTTCTGCTGAGCAAATTATCGGCCGTTTCGACCACCCCCTAGTCAAGGCCATGATATCCCTGGACTTCAAGGGGAAGACACTTGCAGCAAACAATCATCACCTTCTAACACCTTCTCTATTTCCATTGACTTCATTGGGATCACCCACCCAAATATATAGCTCTTGCCGACTGGGAGACTCAACAGGATGAAATGTGTAAACCGAATGGTAGTGCGTAAAAAGGGCCAACGAAGGACGTCTTTCTCTTGTAATGTGAAGTGGAAAAAACAAAGGTGAAGTAGTTCCTTGGTTTTGTAGACAGTAGGGGAATAGTTCTATTTTGATATTTGTGTTTGTACCATGCTCCGCTGCCATCATTTCCAGGGTCTCTAGGCACTCTGCAAGTCCTGAAAGAGAGGAGGGTTGAGGTTAGTGGGGAGAGCGGGGAACATGCAAGCTAACTTTGCTGTTGTGTTGATGGGCTCAGGGGAGTGCTTGAGGGGATGCAACTTAACTTTTCTCTCATTGTGACTGTCAGAGCCTGCTCCCCCTCTCTCTCTCTCTCTCTCTCTCTCTCTGGCTCCCTCTCTCTCTCACACATAGATACATTTACCCTGTCTGCCACAGAGCTCTGGGAATTGACAAATGTGCAACGGGGGAAGTGTAGAGACTCCACTCATTACCATATGCTAGGGGCTAAGGCTGATGGGAGGCAAGATGTTTTGGATAAGAGAAGCAGATCCCTGAGACATGAGGACCCCATGCCCCCATCCATTCAGCTGCCATAGTACATAGGTTGGCAGGCTTGTCCCTGAGTGAAACCTCACTCTAATTTCCTCAGGTACTGCGCTGAGTGTCCAACTCAGACATTTGCCCGCCAGGGCAAAGCCCGCCAGGCCTTTGTAAGGCGTTTGTAAGGCATTTGTAAGGCGATCGGGGCAGGGGCCAGAATCTCTGGCGCTTTCGCCCAGAAATCTATTCCAGTGTCTTCTGCAGTCCTCAAACTCTTCTGACACTGCGCACACAGCCAAAGGACAGAATGAAATGGAATGTAATCCCCTGCCGCGCCATTCCCCTGGTTTTGTAGCTGTTCCATAACTTCAGTTTCAAAATGATGTTGAAATACTGCCAGTGGTTCTTCGTGGTGAAATGAGGAGCAGGACAGATAAAAGGTGGAGACTGAATACCTTAAAGTGCCCCGTGAAGCTTGGTGTGCCATCCGTTAGGCCTAGAGGGGTGCTGTATCTGCAGGAAGGTAAGGAGAAGCATGCTGACAGTCAATGGGAGAGGTTTGGAGGCAGGGGGATAGGACGGCGATCCAGTAAGAATTCAATCTGGAGGAGGCCCTTCAGGGTGTCCAGTATGTGTGATGCAGAGGGATAGCTCTGCTGTCCAAAAACGAACCCTTTACAGTGCAGTATGTGCAATGTAGGAGGCTTGCTTTGCTGTCGGAAGCCAGACCATGTGTGAGTGACGCTTGCAGTGTGGTTGTGCCCATTCTCTGTGACAGGAGTTTGTCCTGCTGCACCCGTTCAGTAGGAGGGTAGCCCACGCTGTAGCACTGTGTGAGTGAAGCTTCCCCTGCTGTTGCCCTGGCAGGACCTGCCATGTAGTGTGACACTCAGATGTCTGTTAAAGCTGGGACAGTGAAGCAGATTTGTCAGGGCCGTGCACTGTTCCTGGTTCATCCTTGATGCCTCGGAAATATGCTGAGGAGGGTTTTAGTGGAGCTAGACATGTGAACAGCATGTCCCAAATGGCATGACACATGTTGCTTTTGTATATGTACAGAGCTTAAAACGGTTTGTAGGAGTCATCAAGAAGGAAAGGACATTCCAATAAAACGCCCTTTCCTGCTCTGAGCCCCAGCCCTGGGGCCCCGGGGCTCCGGGGGGTCGCGCTCTGGAGCAGCTCAGGAGAAGCTGAGCTGAGGTGTGTCTTTGCCTTGCAAGCTCCCAGCCCTGGGCCCAGGCCCCAGCGGCGGGGGAGGGGAGGCTGTCATTTCACAATGCTCTGCCCAGCCTGAGGGTTCCGTTGGCACGGCGACGGCAGCAGGTGAGCCCTGGAGCAGGGGGCATGGAGAGGTCAAGGCAGACAGAGCTGGGAGCCCCAGGAACAGGACCCAGGCCAGTGGAGGTAGCTCAGCTGAGCCCACCTGACGGCTCGAGGCCACTCCTCACAGGGCCTCTGCTGCTGTCAGAAGCCCTGGGGCCCTGCTACTGGCAGAGGAAGCATTCAGGCCTCAAAGGGCACCGGCCTTCTCTGAGGCCTGTGACTGGGCTCAAAAACAGAACATGTGAAAAACAGGGCCCAGACACTGCACTGAAGAAAGGTAGGTTAAGGTGTGAAAACAAAAGCACCAATAAGAAAGGAAAAAGCATAGCTCTTAATACACCCTCCTCTGGACTTTGTGGCCAGTCTCTGTAGATTAATTTTCAGTCCCCTAGTCAAGGCTAGGGGTGGGCAAAGTTACCCTCACTACTGGTGGAACGATATTGCCTAAATTCGCCTCCAGCTCTGTTCTGCCTGCAGGGACATTTTTTAGCTGGTGTGCCAATTTTCTATGCAGATTTTGCTTCCTGAAATGTGTTCTTTCCCTGAAATATCATGTTTTTGACCGCTAAAACAAAATTTCATGGAAAAAATAAATGTCTTCTGGCAAACCATCTGAAATGGTGTTTTTTTCACAAACTATCTGTTTTTAGTCTGAAACTTCTTGTGGCCACCAAAAAACAACATTTCCCATAAAAAAACAGAATTTCAGGGAGAAAAAGCCTGAAATTGGCAATTTCTCTCTGTGGGCAGAGCAGGCGAAGTGGCAGAATTTGCCCAGAATTCTGCATTTTTTCTGCTGAGCAAATTATCGGCCGTATCGACCACCCCCTAGTCAAGGCCATGATATCCCTGGACTTCAAGGGGAAGACACTTGCAGCAAACAATCATCACCTTCTAACACCTTCTCTATTTCCATTGACTTCATTGGGATCACCCACCCAAATATATAGCTCTTGCCGACTGGGAGACTCAACAGGATGAAATGTGTAAACCGAATGGTAGTGCGTAAAAAGGGCCAACGAAGGACGTCTTTCTCTTGTAATGTGAAGTGGAAAAAACAAAGGTGAAGTAGTTCCTTGGTTTTGTAGACAGTAGGGGAATAGTTCTATTTTGATATTTGTGTTTGTACCATGCTCCGCTGCCATCATTTCCAGGGTCTCTAGGCACTCTGCAAGTCCTGAAAGAGAGGAGGGTGGGTGGGTGGGTTAGTGGGGAGAACGGGGAACCTGCAAGCTAACGTTGCTGTTGTGTTGATGGGTGCAGGGGAGTGCTTGAGGGGATGCAACTTCACTTTTCTCTCATTGTGACTGTCAGAGCCTGCTCCCCCCCTCTCTCTCTCTCTCTCTCTCTCTCTTTCTCTCTCTCTATCTGGCTCCCTCTCTCTCTCACACATAGATACTTTTACCCTGTCTGCCACAGAGCTCTGGGAATCGACAAATGTGCAACGGGGGAAGTGTAGAGACTCCACTCATTACCATATGCTAGGGGCTAAGGCTGATGGGAGGCAAGATGTTTTGGATAAGAGAAGCAGATCCCTGAGACATGAGGACCCCATGCCCCCATCCATTCAGCTGCCATAGTACATAGGTTGGCAGGCTTGTCCCTGAGTGAAACCTCACTCTAATTTCCTCAGGTACTGCGCTGAGTGTCCAACTCAGACATTTGCCTGCCAGGGCAAAGCCCGCCAGGCGTTTGTAAGGCGTTTGTAAGGCGTTTGTAAGGCGATCGGGGCAGGGGCCAGAATCTCTGGCGCTTTCGCCCAGAAATCTATTCCAGTGTCTTCTGCAGTCCTCAAACTCTTCTGACACTGCGCACACAGCCAAAGGACATAATGAAATGGAATGTAGTCCCCTGCCGCGGCAAATTCCCCTGGTTTTGTAGCTGTTCCATAACTTCAGTTTCAAAATGATGTTGAAATACTGCCAGTGGTTCTTCGTGGTGAAATGAGGAGCAGGACAGATAAAAGGTGGAGACTGAATACCTTAAAGTGCCCCGTGAAGCTTGGTGTGCCATCCGTTAGGCCTAGAGGGGTGCTGTATCTGCAGGAAGGTAAGGAGAAGCATGCTGACAGTCAATGGGAGAGGTTTGGAGGCAGGGGGATAGGACGGCGATCCAGTAAGAATTCAATCTGGAGGAGGCCCTTCAGGGTGTCCAGTATGTGTGATGCAGAGGGATAGCTCTGCTGTCCAAAAACTAACCCTTTACGGTGCAGTATGTGCAATGTAGGAGGCTTGCTTTGCTGTCGGAAGCCAGACCATGTGTGAGTGACGCTTGCAGTGTGGTTGTGCCCATTCTCTGTGACAGGAGTTTGTCCTGCTGCACCCGTTCAGTAGGAGGGTAGCCCACGCTGTAGCACTGTGTGAGTGAAGCTTCCCCTGCTGTTGCCCTGGCAGGACCTGCCATGTAGTGTGACACTCAGATGTCTGTTAAAGCTGGGACAGTGAAGCAGATTTGTCAGGGCCGTGCACTGTTCCTGGTTCATCCTTGATGCCTCGGAAATATGCTAAGGAGGGTTTTAGTGGAGCTAGACATGTGAACAGCATGTCCCAAATGGCATGACACATGTTGCTTTTGTATATGTACAGAGCTTAAAATGGTTTGTAGGAGTCATCAAGAAGGAAAGGACATTCCAATAAAACGCCCTTTCCTGCTCTGAGCCCCAGCCCTGGGGCCCCGGGGCCCCGGGGGGTCGAGCTCTGGAGCAGCTCAGGAGAAGCTGAGCTGAGGTGTGTCTTTGCCTTGCAAGCTCCCAGCCCTGGGCCCAGGCCCCAGCGGCGGGGGAGGGGAGGCTGTCATTTCACAATGCTCTGCCCAGCCTGAGGGTTCCGTTGGCACGGCGACGGCAGCAGGTGAGCCCTGGAGCAGGGGGCATGGAGAGGTCAAGGCAGACAGAGCTGGGAGCCCCAGGAACAGGACCCAGGCCAGTGGAGGTGGCTCAGCTGAGCCCACCTGACGGCTCGAGGCCACTCCTCACAGGGCCTCTGCTGCTGTCAGAAGCCCTGGGGCCCTGGTACTGGCAGAGGAAGCATTCAGGCCTCAAAGGGCACCGGCCTTCTCTGAGGCCTGTGACTGGGCTCAAAAACAGAACATGTGAAAAACAGGTCCCAGACACTGCACTGAAGAAAGGTAGGTTAAGGTGTGAAAACAAAAGCACCAATAAGAAAGGAAAAAGCATAGCTCTTAATACACCCTCCTCTGGGCTTTGTGGCCAGTCCCTGTAGATTCATTTTCAGTCCCCTAGTCAAGGCTAGGGGTGGGCAAAGTTACCCTCACTACTGGTGGAACGATATTGCCTAAATTCGCCTCCAGCTCTGTTCTGCCTGCAGGGACATTTTTTAGCTGTTGTGCCAATTTTCTATGCAGATTTTGCTTCCTGAAATGTGTTCTTTCCCTGAAATATCATGTTTTTGACCGCTAAAACAAAATTTCATGGAAAAAATAAATGTCTTCTGGCAAACCATCTGAAATGGTGTTTTTTTCACAAACTATCTGTTTTTAGTCTGAAACTTCTTGTGGCCACCAAAAAACAACATTTCCCATAAAAAACAGAATTTCAGGGAGAAAAAGCCTGAAATTGGCAATTTCTCTCTGTGGGCAGAGCAGGCGAAGTGGCAGAATTTGCCCAGAATTCTGCATTTTTTCTGCTGAGCAAATTATCGGCCGTTTCGACCACCCCCTAGTCAAGGCCATGATATCCCTGGACTTCAAGGGGAAGACACTTGCAGCAAACAATCATCACCTTCTAACACCTTCTCTATTTCCATTGACTTCATTGGGATCACCCACCCAAATATATAGCTCTTGCCGACTGGGAGACTCAACAGGATGAAATGTGTAAACCGAATGGTAGTGCGTAAAAAGGGCCAACGAAGGACGTCTTTCTCTTGTAATGTGAAGTGGAAAAAACAAAGGTGAAGTAGTTCCTTGGTTTTGTAGACAGTAGGGGAATAGTTCTATTTTGATATTTGTGTTTGTACCATGCTCCGCTGCCATCATTTCCAGGGTCGCTAGGCACTCTGCAATTCCTGAAAGAGAGGAGGGTTGAGGTTAGTGGGGAGAGCGGGGAACATGCAAGCTAACTTTGCTGTTGTGTTGATGGGCTCAGGGGAGTGCTTGAGGGGATGCAACTTAACTTTTCTTTCATTGTGACTGTCAGAGCCTGCTCCCCCTCTCTCTCTCTCTCTCTCTCTCTGGCTCCCTCTCTCTCTCACACATAGATACATTTACCCTGTCTGCCACAGAGCTCTGGGAATTGACAAATGTGCAACGGGGGAAGTGTAGAGACTCCACTCATTACCATATGCTAGGGGCTAAGGCTGATGGGAGGCAAGATGTTTTGGATAAGAGAAGCAGATCCCTGAGACATGAGGACCCCATGCCCCCATCCATTCAGCTGCCATAGTACATAGGTTGGCAGGCTTGTCCCTGAGTGAAACCTCACTCTAATTTCCTCAGGTACTGCGCTGAGTGTCCATCTCAGACATTTGCCCGCCAGGCGTTTGTAAGGCGTTTGTAAGGCGTTTGTAAGGCAATCGGGGCAGGGGCCAGAATCTGTGGCGCTTTCGCCCAGAAATCTATTCCAGTGTCTTCTGCAGTCCTCAAACTCTTCTGACACTGCGCACACAGCCAAAGGACAGAATGAAATGGAATGTAATCCCCTGCCGCGCCATTCCCCTGGTTTTGTAGCTGTTCCATAACTTCAGTTTCAAAATGATGTTGAAATACTGCCAGTGGTTCTTCGTGGTGAAATGAGGAGCAGGACAGATAAAAGGTGGAGACTGAATACCTTAAAGTGCCCCGTGAAGCTTGGTGTGCCATCCGTTAGGCCTAGAGGGGTGCTGTATCTGCAGGAAGGTAAGGAGAAGCATGCTGACAGTCAATGGGAGAGGTTTGGAGGCAGGGGGATAGGACGGCGATCCAGTAAGAATTCAATCTGGAGGAGGCCCTTCAGGGTGTCCAGTATGTGTGATGCAGAGGGATAGCTCTGCTGTCCAAAAACTAACCCTTTACAGTGCAGTATGTGCAATGTAGGAGGCTTGCTTTGCTGTCGGAAGCCAGACCATGTGTGAGTGACGCTTGCAGTGTGGTTGTGCCCATTCTCTGTGACAGGAGTTTGTCCTGCTGCACCCGTTCAGTAGGAGGGTAGCCCACGCTGTAGCACTGTGTGAGTGAAGCTTCCCCTGCTGTTGCCCTGGCAGGACCTGCCATGTAGTGTGACACTCAGATGTCTGTTAAAGCTGGGACAGTGAAGCAGATTTGTCAGGGCCGTGCACTGTTCCTGGTTCATCCTTGATGCCTCGGAAATATGCTGAGGAGGGTTTTAGTGGAGCTAGACATGTGAACAGCATGTCCCAAATGGCATGACACATGTTGCTTTTGTATATGTACAGAGCTTAAAACGGTTTGTAGGAGTCATCAAGAAGGAAAGGACATTCCAATAAAACGCCCTTTCCTGCTCTGAGCCCCAGCCCTGGGGCCCCGGGGCCCCGGGGGGTCGAGCTCTGGAGCAGCTCAGGAGAAGCTGAGCTGAGGTGTGTCTTTGCCTTGCAAGCTCCCAGCCCTGGGCCCAGGCCCCAGCGGCGGGGGAGGGGAGGCTGTCATTTCACAATGCTCTGCCCAGCCTGAGGGTTCCGTTGGCACGGCGACGGCAGCAGGTGGGCCCTGGAGCAGGGGGCATGGAGAGGTCAAGGCAGACAGAGCTGGGAGCCCCAGGAACAGGACCCAGGCCAGTGGAGGTGGCTCAGCTGAGCCCACCTGACGGCTCGAGGCCACTCCTCACAGGGCCTCTGCTGCTGTCAGAAGCCCTGGGGCCCTGCTACTGGCAGAGGAAGCATTCAGGCCTCAAAGGGCACCGGCCTTCTCTGAGGCCTGTGACTGGGCTCAAAAACAGAACATGTGAAAAACAGGTCCCAGACACTGCACTGAAGAAAGGTAGGTTAAGGTGTGAAAACAAAAGCACCAATAAGAAAGGAAAAAGCATAGCTCTTAATACACCCTCCTCTGGACTTTGTGGCCAGTCTCTGTAGATTAATTTTCAGTCCCCTAGTCAAGGCTAGGGGTGGGCAAAGTTACCCTCACTACTGGTGGAACGATATTGCCTAAATTCGCCTCCAGCTCTGTTCTGCCTGCAGGGACATTTTTTAGCTGTTGTGCCAATTTTCTATGCAGATTTTGCTTCCTGAAATGTGTTCTTTCCCTGAAATATCATGTTTTTGACCGCTAAAACAAAATTTCATGGAAAAAATAAATGTCTTCTGGCAAACCATCTGAAATGGTGTTTTTTTCACAAACTATCTGTTTTTAGTCTGAAACTTCTTGTGGCCACCAAAAAACAACATTTCCCATAAAAAACAGAATTTCAGGGAGAAAAAGCCTGAAATTGGCAATTTATCTCTGTGGGCAGAGCAGGCGAAGTGGCAGAATTTGCCCAGAATT
The DNA here is from genome assembly GCF_040938575.1 of Ambystoma mexicanum. Taxonomy (NCBI): domain Eukaryota; kingdom Metazoa; phylum Chordata; class Amphibia; order Caudata; family Ambystomatidae; genus Ambystoma; species Ambystoma mexicanum. The sequence continues at coordinate 1,121,232,291 of NC_090941.1, read as the reverse complement.
CTGCATTTTTTCTGCTGAGCAAATTATCGGCCGTATCGACCACCCCCTAGTCAAGGCCATGATATCCCTGGACTTCAAGGGGAAGACACTTGCAGCAAACAATCATCACCTTCTAACACCTTCTCTATTTCCATTGACTTCATTGGGATCACCCACCCAAATATATAGCTCTTGCCGACTGGGAGACTCAACAGGATGAAATGTGTAAACCGAATGGTAGTGCGTAAAAAGGGCCAACGAAGGACGTCTTTCTCTTGTAATGTGAAGTGGAAAAAACAAAGGTGAAGTAGTTCCTTGGTTTTGTAGACAGTAGGGGAATAGTTCTATTTTGATATTTGTGTTTGTACCATGCTCCGCTGCCATCATTTCCAGGGTCTCTAGGCACTCTGCAAGTCCTGAAAGAGAGGAGGGTTGAGGTTAGTGGGGAGAGCGGGGAACATGCAAGCTAACTTTGCTGTTGTGTTGATGGGCTCAGGGGAGTGCTTGAGGGGATGCAACTTAACTTTTCTCTCATTGTGACTGTCAGAGCCTGCTCCCCCTCTCTCTCTCTCTCTCTCTCTCTCTCTCCGGCTCCCTCTCTCTCTCACACATAGATACATTTACCCTGTCTGCCACAGAGCTCTGGGAATTGACAAATGTGCAACGGGGGAAGTGTAGAGACTCCACTCATTACCATATGCTAGGGGCTAAGGCTGATGGGAGGCAAGATGTTTTGGATAAGAGAAGCAGATCCCTGAGACATGAGGACCCCATGCCCCCATCCATTCAGCTGCCATAGTACATAGGTTGGCAGGCTTGTCCCTGAGTGAAACCTCACTCTAATTTCCTCAGGTACTGCGCTGAGTGTCCAACTCAGACATTTGCCTGCCAGGGCAAAGCCCGCCAGGCGTTTGTAAGGCGTTTGTAAGGCGTTTGTAAGGCGATCGGGGCAGGGGCCAGAATCTCTGGCGCTTTCGCCCAGAAATCTATTCCAGTGTCTTCTGCAGTCCTCAAACTCTTCTGACACTGCGCACACAGCCAAAGGACATAATGAAATGGAATGTAGTCCCCTGCCGCGGCAAATTCCCCTGGTTTTGTAGCTGTTCCATAACTTCAGTTTCAAAATGATGTTGAAATACTGCCAGTGGTTCTTCGTGGTGAAATGAGGAGCAGGACAGATAAAAGGTGGAGACTGAATACCTTAAAGTGCCCCGTGAAGCTTGGTGTGCCATCCGTTAGGCCTAGAGGGGTGCTGTATCTGCAGGAAGGTAAGGAGAAGCATGCTGACAGTCAATGGGAGAGGTTTGGAGGCAGGGGGATAGGACGGCGATCCAGTAAGAATTCAATCTGGAGGAGGCCCTTCAGGGTGTCCAGTATGTGTGATGCAGAGGGATAGCTCTGCTGTCCAAAAACTAACCCTTTACGGTGCAGTATGTGCAATGTAGGAGGCTTGCTTTGCTGTCGGAAGCCAGACCATGTGTGAGTGACGCTTGCAGTGTGGTTGTGCCCATTCTCTGTGACAGGAGTTTGTCCTGCTGCACCCGTTCAGTAGGAGGGTAGCCCACGCTGTAGCACTGTGTGAGTGAAGCTTCCCCTGCTGTTGCCCTGGCAGGACCTGCCATGTAGTGTGACACTCAGATGTCTGTTAAAGCTGGGACAGTGAAGCAGATTTGTCAGGGCCGTGCACTGTTCCTGGTTCATCCTTGATGCCTCGGAAATATGCTAAGGAGGGTTTTAGTGGAGCTAGACATGTGAACAGCATGTCCCAAATGGCATGACACATGTTGCTTTTGTATATGTACAGAGCTTAAAATGGTTTGTAGGAGTCATCAAGAAGGAAAGGACATTCCAATAAAACGCCCTTTCCTGCTCTGAGCCCCAGCCCTGGGGCCCCGGGGCCCCGGGGGGTCGAGCTCTGGAGCAGCTCAGGAGAAGCTGAGCTGAGGTGTGTCTTTGCCTTGCAAGCTCCCAGCCCTGGGCCCAGGCCCCAGCGGCGGGGGAGGGGAGGCTGTCATTTCACAATGCTCTGCCCAGCCTGAGGGTTCCGTTGGCACGGCGACGGCAGCAGGTGAGCCCTGGAGCAGGGGGCATGGAGAGGTCAAGGCAGACAGAGCTGGGAGCCCCAGGAACAGGACCCAGGCCAGTGGAGGTGGCTCAGCTGAGCCCACCTGACGGCTCGAGGCCACTCCTCACAGGGCCTCTGCTGCTGTCAGAAGCCCTGGGGCCCTGGTACTGGCAGAGGAAGCATTCAGGCCTCAAAGGGCACCGGCCTTCTCTGAGGCCTGTGACTGGGCTCAAAAACAGAACATGTGAAAAACAGGTCCCAGACACTGCACTGAAGAAAGGTAGGTTAAGGTGTGAAAACAAAAGCACCAATAAGAAAGGAAAAAGCATAGCTCTTAATACACCCTCCTCTGGGCTTTGTGGCCAGTCCCTGTAGATTCATTTTCAGTCCCCTAGTCAAGGCTAGGGGTGGGCAAAGTTACCCTCACTACTGGTGGAACGATATTGCCTAAATTCGCCTCCAGCTCTGTTCTGCCTGCAGGGACATTTTTTAGCTGTTGTGCCAATTTTCTATGCAGATTTTGCTTCCTGAAATGTGTTCTTTCCCTGAAATATCATGTTTTTGACCGCTAAAACAAAATTTCATGGAAAAAATAAATGTCTTCTGGCAAACCATCTGAAATGGTGTTTTTTTCACAAACTATCTGTTTTTAGTCTGAAACTTCTTGTGGCCACCAAAAAACAACATTTCCCATAAAAAACAGAATTTCAGGGAGAAAAAGCCTGAAATTGGCAATTTCTCTCTGTGGGCAGAGCAGGCGAAGTGGCAGAATTTGCCCAGAATTCTGCATTTTTTCTGCTGAGCAAATTATCGGCCGTTTCGACCACCCCCTAGTCAAGGCCATGATATCCCTGGACTTCAAGGGGAAGACACTTGCAGCAAACAATCATCACCTTCTAACACCTTCTCTATTTCCATTGACTTCATTGGGATCACCCACCCAAATATATAGCTCTTGCCGACTGGGAGACTCAACAGGATGAAATGTGTAAACCGAATGGTAGTGCGTAAAAAGGGCCAACGAAGGACGTCTTTCTCTTGTAATGTGAAGTGGAAAAAACAAAGGTGAAGTAGTTCCTTGGTTTTGTAGACAGTAGGGGAATAGTTCTATTTTGATATTTGTGTTTGTACCATGCTCCGCTGCCATCATTTCCAGGGTCGCTAGGCACTCTGCAATTCCTGAAAGAGAGGAGGGTTGAGGTTAGTGGGGAGAGCGGGGAACATGCAAGCTAACTTTGCTGTTGTGTTGATGGGCTCAGGGGAGTGCTTGAGGGGATGCAACTTAACTTTTCTTTCATTGTGACTGTCAGAGCCTGCTCCCCCTCTCTCTCTCTCTCTCTCTCTCTGGCTCCCTCTCTCTCTCACACATAGATACATTTACCCTGTCTGCCACAGAGCTCTGGGAATTGACAAATGTGCAACGGGGGAAGTGTAGAGACTCCACTCATTACCATATGCTAGGGGCTAAGGCTGATGGGAGGCAAGATGTTTTGGATAAGAGAAGCAGATCCCTGAGACATGAGGACCCCATGCCCCCATCCATTCAGCTGCCATAGTACATAGGTTGGCAGGCTTGTCCCTGAGTGAAACCTCACTCTAATTTCCTCAGGTACTGCGCTGAGTGTCCATCTCAGACATTTGCCCGCCAGGCGTTTGTAAGGCGTTTGTAAGGCGTTTGTAAGGCGATCGGGGCAGGGGCCAGAATCTGTGGCGCTTTCGCCCAGAAATCTATTCCAGTGTCTTCTGCAGTCCTCAAACTCCTCTGACACTGCGCACACAGCCAAAGGACAGAATGAAATGGAATGTAATCCCCTGCCGCGCCATTCCCCTGGTTTTGTAGCTGTTCCATAACTTCAGTTTCAAAATGATGTTGAAATACTGCCAGTGGTTCTTCGTGGTGAAATGAGGAGCAGGACAGATAAAAGGTGGAGACTGAATACCTTAAAGTGCCCCGTGAAGCTTGGTGTGCCATCCGTTAGGCCTAGAGGGGTGCTGTATCTGCAGGAAGGTAAGGAGAAGCATGCTGACAGTCAATGGGAGAGGTTTGGAGGCAGGGGGATAGGACGGCGATCCAGTAAGAATTCAATCTGGAGGAGGCCCTTCAGGGTGTCCAGTATGTGTGATGCAGAGGGATAGCTCTGCTGTCCAAAAACTAACCCTTTACAGTGCAGTATGTGCAATGTAGGAGGCTTGCTTTGCTGTCGGAAGCCAGACCATGTGTGAGTGACGCTTGCAGTGTGGTTGTGCCCATTCTCTGTGACAGGAGTTTGTCCTGCTGCACCCGTTCAGTAGGAGGGTAGCCCACGCTGTAGCACTGTGTGAGTGAAGCTTCCCCTGCTGTTGCCCTGGCAGGACCTGCCATGTAGTGTGACACTCAGATGTCTGTTAAAGCTGGGACAGTGAAGCAGATTTGTCAGGGCCGTGCACTGTTCCTGGTTCATCCTTGATGCCTCGGAAATATGCTGAGGAGGGTTTTAGTGGAGCTAGACATGTGAACAGCATGTCCCAAATGGCATGACACATGTTGCTTTTGTATATGTACAGAGCTTAAAACGGTTTGTAGGAGTCATCAAGAAGGAAAGGACATTCCAATAAAACGCCCTTTCCTGCTCTGAGCCCCAGCCCTGGGGCCCCGGGGCCCCGGGGGGTCGAGCTCTGGAGCAGCTCAGGAGAAGCTGAGCTGAGGTGTGTCTTTGCCTTGCAAGCTCCCAGCCCTGGGCCCAGGCCCCAGCGGCGGGGGAGGGGAGGCTGTCATTTCACAATGCTCTGCCCAGCCTGAGGGTTCCGTTGGCACGGCGACGGCAGCAGGTGGGCCCTGGAGCAGGGGGCATGGAGAGGTCAAGGCAGACAGAGCTGGGAGCCCCAGGAACAGGACCCAGGCCAGTGGAGGTGGCTCAGCTGAGCCCACCTGACGGCTCGAGGCCACTCCTCACAGGGCCTCTGCTGCTGTCAGAAGCCCTGGGGCCCTGCTACTGGCAGAGGAAGCATTCAGGCCTCAAAGGGCACCGGCCTTCTCTGAGGCCTGTGACTGGGCTCAAAAACAGAACATGTGAAAAACAGGTCCCAGACACTGCACTGAAGAAAGGTAGGTTAAGGTGTGAAAACAAAAGCACCAATAAGAAAGGAAAAAGCATAGCTCTTAATACACCCTCCTCTGGACTTTGTGGCCAGTCTCTGTAGATTAATTTTCAGTCCCCTAGTCAAGGCTAGGGGTGGGCAAAGTTACCCTCACTACTGGTGGAACGATATTGCCTAAATTCGCCTCCAGCTCTGTTCTGCCTGCAGGGACATTTTTTAGCTGTTGTGCCAATTTTCTATGCAGATTTTGCTTCCTGAAATGTGTTCTTTCCCTGAAATATCATGTTTTTGACCGCTAAAACAAAATTTCATGGAAAAAATAAATGTCTTCTGGCAAACCATCTGAAATGGTGTTTTTTTCACAAACTATCTGTTTTTAGTCTGAAACTTCTTGTGGCCACCAAAAAACAACATTTCCCATAAAAAACAGAATTTCAGGGAGAAAAAGCCTGAAATTGGCAATTTATCTCTGTGGGCAGAGCAGGCGAAGTGGCAGAATTTGCCCAGAATTCTGCATTTTTTCTGCTGAGCAAATTATCGGCCGTATCGACCACCCCCTAGTCAAGGCCATGATATCCCTGGACTTCAAGGGGAAGACACTTGCAGCAAACAATCATCACCTTCTAACACCTTCTCTATTTCCATTGACTTCATTGGGATCACCCACCCAAATATATAGCTCTTGCCGACTGGGAGACTCAACAGGATGAAATGTGTAAACCGAATGGTAGTGCGTAAAAAGGGCCAACGAAGGACGTCTTTCTCTTGTAATGTGAAGTGGAAAAAACAAAGGTGAAGTAGTTCCTTGGTTTTGTAGACAGTAGGGGAATAGTTCTATTTTGATATTTGTGTTTGTACCATGCTCCGCTGCCATCATTTCCAGGGTCTCTAGGCACTCTGCAAGTCCTGAAAGAGAGGAGGGTTGAGGTTAGTGGGGAGAGCGGGGAACATGCAAGCTAACTTTGCTGTTGTGTTGATGGGCTCAGGGGAGTGCTTGAGGGGATGCAACTTAACTTTTCTCTCATTGTGACTGTCAGAGCCTGCTCCCCCTCTCTCTCTCTCTCTCTCTCTCTCTCTCCGGCTCCCTCTCTCTCTCACACATAGATACATTTACCCTGTCTGCCACAGAGCTCTGGGAATTGACAAATGTGCAACGGGGGAAGTGTAGAGACTCCACTCATTACCATATGCTAGGGGCTAAGGCTGATGGGAGGCAAGATGTTTTGGATAAGAGAAGCAGATCCCTGAGACATGAGGACCCCATGCCCCCATCCATTCAGCTGCCATAGTACATAGGTTGGCAGGCTTGTCCCTGAGTGAAACCTCACTCTAATTTCCTCAGGTACTGCGCTGAGTGTCCAACTCAGACATTTGCCTGCCAGGGCAAAGCCCGCCAGGCGTTTGTAAGGCGTTTGTAAGGCGTTTGTAAGGCGATCGGGGCAGGGGCCAGAATCTCTGGCGCTTTCGCCCAGAAATCTATTCCAGTGTCTTCTGCAGTCCTCAAACTCTTCTGACACTGCGCACACAGCCAAAGGACAGAATGAAATGGAATGTAATCCCCTGCCGCGCCATTCCCCTGGTTTTGTAGCTGTTCCATAACTTCAGTTTCAAAATGATGTTGAAATACTGCCAGTGGTTCTTCGTGGTGAAATGAGGAGCAGGACAGATAAAAGGTGGAGACTGAATACCTTAAAGTGCCCCGTGAAGCTTGGTGTGCCATCCGTTAGGCCTAGAGGGGTGCTGTATCTGCAGGAAGGTAAGGAGAAGCATGCTGACAGTCAATGGGAGAGGTTTGGAGGCAGGGGGATAGGACGGCGATCCAGTAAGAATTCAATCTGGAGGAGGCCCTTCAGGGTGTCCAGTATGTGTGATGCAGAGGGATAGCTCTGCTGTCCAAAAACGAACCCTTTACAGTGCAGTATGTGCAATGTAGGAGGCTTGCTTTGCTGTCGGAAGCCAGACCATGTGTGAGTGACGCTTGCAGTGTGGTTGTGCCCATTCTCTGTGACAGGAGTTTGTCCTGCTGCACCCGTTCAGTAGGAGGGTAGCCCACGCTGTAGCACTGTGTGAGTGAAGCTTCCCCTGCTGTTGCCCTGGCAGGACCTGCCATGTAGTGTGACACTCAGATGTCTGTTAAAGCTGGGACAGTGAAGCAGATTTGTCAGGGCCGTGCACTGTTCCTGGTTCATCCTTGATGCCTCGGAAATATGCTAAGGAGGGTTTTAGTGGAGCTAGACATGTGAACAGCATGTCCCAAATGGCATGACACATGTTGCTTTTGTATATGTACAGAGCTTAAAATGGTTTGTAGGAGTCATCAAGAAGGAAAGGACATTCCAATAAAACGCCCTTTCCTGCTCTGAGCCCCAGCCCTGGGGCCCCGGGGCCCCGGGGGGTCGAGCTCTGGAGCAGCTCAGGAGAAGCTGAGCTGAGGTGTGTCTTTGCCTTGCAAGCTCCCAGCCCTGGGCCCAGGCCCCAGCGGCGGGGGAGGGGAGGCTGTCATTTCACAATGCTCTGCCCAGCCTGAGGGTTCCGTTGGCACGGCGACGGCAGCAGGTGAGCCCTGGAGCAGGGGGCATGGAGAGGTCAAGGCAGACAGAGCTGGGAGCCCCAGGAACAGGACCCAGGCCAGTGGAGGTGGCTCAGCTGAGCCCACCTGACGGCTCGAGGCCACTCCTCACAGGGCCTCTGCTGCTGTCAGAAGCCCTGGGGCCCTGCTACTGGCAGAGGAAGCATTCAGGCCTCAAAGGGCACCGGCCTTCTCTGAGGCCTGTGACTGGGCTCAAAAACAGAACATGTGAAAAACAGGTCCCAGACACTGCACTGAAGAAAGGTAGGTTAAGGTGTGAAAACAAAAGCACCAATAAGAAAGGAAAAAGCATAGCTCTTAATACACCCTCCTCTGGACTTTGTGGCCAGTCCCTGTAGATTCATTTTCAGTCCCCTAGTCAAGGCTAGGGGTGGGCAAAGTTACCCTCACTACTGGTGGAACGATATTGCCTAAATTCGCCTCCAGCTCTGTTCTGCCTGCAGGGACATTTTTTAGCTGTTGTGCCAATTTTCTATGCAGATTTTGCTTCCTGAAATGTGTTCTTTCCCTGAAATATCATGTTTTTGACCGCTAAAACAAAATTTCATGGAAAAAATAAATGTCTTCTGGCAAACCATCTGAAATGGTGTTTTTTTCACAAACTATCTGTTTTTAGTCTGAAACTTCTTGTGGCCACCAAAAAACAACATTTCCCATAAAAAACAGAATTTCAGGGAGAAAAAGCCTGAAATTGGCAATTTCTCTCTGTGGGCAGAGCAGGCGAAGTGGCAGAATTTGCCCAGAATTCTGCATTTTTTCTGCTGAGCAAATTATCGGCCGTTTCGACCACCCCCTAGTCAAGGCCATGATATCCCTGGACTTCAAGGGGAAGACACTTGCAGCAAACAATCATCACCTTCTAACACCTTCTCTATTTCCATTGACTTCATTGGGATCACCCACCCAAATATATAGCTCTTGCCGACTGGGAGACTCAACAGGATGAAATGTGTAAACCGAATGGTAGTGCGTAAAAAGGGCCAACGAAGGACGTCTTTCTCTTGTAATGTGAAGTGGAAAAAACAAAGGTGAAGTAGTTCCTTGGTTTTGTAGACAGTAGGGGAATAGTTCTATTTTGATATTTGTGTTTGTACCATGCTCCGCTGCCATCATTTCCAGGGTCGCTAGGCACTCTGCAATTCCTGAAAGAGAGGAGGGTTGAGGTTAGTGGGGAGAGCGGGGAACATGCAAGCTAACTTTGCTGTTGTGTTGATGGGCTCAGGGGAGTGCTTGAGGGGATGCAACTTAACTTTTCTTTCATTGTGACTGTCAGAGCCTGCTCCCCCTCTCTCTCTCTCTCTCTCTCTCTGGCTCCCTCTCTCTCTCACACATAGATACATTTACCCTGTCTGCCACAGAGCTCTGGGAATTGACAAATGTGCAACGGGGGAAGTGTAGAGACTCCACTCATTACCATATGCTAGGGGCTAAGGCTGATGGGAGGCAAGATGTTTTGGATAAGAGAAGCAGATCCCTGAGACATGAGGACCCCATGCCCCCATCCATTCAGCTGCCATAGTACATAGGTTGGCAGGCTTGTCCCTGAGTGAAACCTCACTCTAATTTCCTCAGGTACTGCGCTGAGTGTCCATCTCAGACATTTGCCCGCCAGGCGTTTGTAAGGCGTTTGTAAGGCGTTTGTAAGGCGATCGGGGCAGGGGCCAGAATCTGTGGCGCTTTCGCCCAGAAATCTATTCCAGTGTCTTCTGCAGTCCTCAAACTCTTCTGACACTGCGCACACAGCCAAAGGACAGAATGAAATGGAATGTAATCCCCTGCCGCGCCATTCCCCTGGTTTTGTAGCTGTTCCATAACTTCAGTTTCAAAATGATGTTGAAATACTGCCAGTGGTTCTTCGTGGTGAAATGAGGAGCAGGACAGATAAAAGGTGGAGACTGAATACCTTAAAGTGCCCCGTGAAGCTTGGTGTGCCATCCGTTAGGCCTAGAGGGGTGCTGTATCTGCAGGAAGGTAAGGAGAAGCATGCTGACAGTCAATGGGAGAGGTTTGGAGGCAGGGGGATAGGACGGCGATCCAGTAAGAATTCAATCTGGAGGAGGCCCTTCAGGGTGTCCAGTATGTGTGATGCAGAGGGATAGCTCTGCTGTCCAAAAACTAACCCTTTACAGTGCAGTATGTGCAATGTAGGAGGCTTGCTTTGCTGTCGGAAGCCAGACCATGTGTGAGTGACGCTTGCAGTGTGGTTGTGCCCATTCTCTGTGACAGGAGTTTGTCCTGCTGCACCCGTTCAGTAGGAGGGTAGCCCACGCTGTAGCACTGTGTGAGTGAAGCTTCCCCTGCTGTTGCCCTGGCAGGACCTGCCATGTAGTGTGACACTCAGATGTCTGTTAAAGCTGGGACAGTGAAGCAGATTTGTCAGGGCCGTGCACTGTTCCTGGTTCATCCTTGATGCCTCGGAAATATGCTGAGGAGGGTTTTAGTGGAGCTAGACATGTGAACAGCATGTCCCAAATGGCATGACACATGTTGCTTTTGTATATGTACAGAGCTTAAAACGGTTTGTAGGAGTCATCAAGAAGGAAAGGACATTCCAATAAAACGCCCTTTCCTGCTCTGAGCCCCAGCCCTGGGGCCCCGGGGCCCCGGGGGGTCGAGCTCTGGAGCAGCTCAGGAGAAGCTGAGCTGAGGTGTGTCTTTGCCTTGCAAGCTCCCAGCCCTGGGCCCAGGCCCCAGCGGCGGGGGAGGGGAGGCTGTCATTTCACAATGCTCTGCCCAGCCTGAGGGTTCCGTTGGCACGGCGACGGCAGCAGGTGGGCCCTGGAGCAGGGGGCATGGAGAGGTCAAGGCAGACAGAGCTGGGAGCCCCAGGAACAGGACCCAGGCCAGTGGAGGTGGCTCAGCTGAGCCCACCTGACGGCTCGAGGCCACTCCTCACAGGGCCTCTGCTGCTGTCAGAAGCCCTGGGGCCCTGCTACTGGCAGAGGAAGCATTCAGGCCTCAAAGGGCACCGGCCTTCTCTGAGGCCTGTGACTGGGCTCAAAAACAGAACATGTGAAAAACAGGTCCCAGACACTGCACTGAAGAAAGGTAGGTTAAGGTGTGAAAACAAAAGCACCAATAAGAAAGGAAAAAGCATAGCTCTTAATACACCCTCCTCTGGACTTTGTGGCCAGTCTCTGTAGATTAATTTTCAGTCCCCTAGTCAAGGCTAGGGGTGGGCAAAGTTACCCTCACTACTGGTGGAACGATATTGCCTAAATTCGCCTCCAGCTCTGTTCTGCCTGCAGGGACATTTTTTAGCTGTTGTGCCAATTTTCTATGCAGATTTTGCTTCCTGAAATGTGTTCTTTCCCTGAAATATCATGTTTTTGACCGCTAAAACAAAATTTCATGGAAAAAATAAATGTCTTCTGGCAAACCATCTGAAATGGTGTTTTTTTCACAAACTATCTGTTTTTAGTCTGAAACTTCTTGTGGCCACCAAAAAACAACATTTCCCATAAAAAACAGAATTTCAGGGAGAAAAAGCCTGAAATTGGCAATTTATCTCTGTGGGCAGAGCAGGCGAAGTGGCAGAATTTGCCCAGAATTCTGCATTTTTTCTGCTGAGCAAATTATCGGCCGTATCGACCACCTCCTAGTCAAGGCCATGATATCCCTGGACTTCAAGGGGAAGACACTTGCAGCAAACAATCATCACCTTCTAACACCTTCTCTATTTCCATTGACTTCATTGGGATCACCCACCCAAATATATAGCTCTTGCCGACTGGGAGACTCAACAGGATGAAATGTGTAAACCGAATGGTAGTGCGTAAAAAGGGCCAACGAAGGACGTCTTTCTCTTGTAATGTGAAGTGGAAAAAACAAAGGTGAAGTAGTTCCTTGGTTTTGTAGACAGTAGGGGAATAGTTCTATTTTGATATTTGTGTTTGTACCATGCTCCGCTGCCATCATTTCCAGGGTCTCTAGGCACTCTGCAAGTCCTGAAAGAGAGGAGGGTTGAGGTTAGTGGGGAGAGCGGGGAACATGCAAGCTAACTTTGCTGTTGTGTTGATGGGCTCAGGGGAGTGCTTGAGGGGATGCAACTTAACTTTTCTCTCATTGTGACTGTCAGAGCCTGCTCCCCCTCTCTCTCTCTCTCTCTCTCTCTCTCTCCGGCTCCCTCTCTCTCTCACACATAGATACATTTACCCTGTCTGCCACAGAGCTCTGGGAATTGACAAATGTGCAACGGGGGAAGTGTAGAGACTCCACTCATTACCATATGCTAGGGGCTAAGGCTGATGGGAGGCAAGATGTTTTGGATAAGAGAAGCAGATCCCTGAGACATGAGGACCCCATGCCCCCATCCATTCAGCTGCCATAGTACATAGGTTGGCAGGCTTGTCCCTGAGTGAAACCTCACTCTAATTTCCTCAGGTACTGCGCTGAGTGTCCAACTCAGACATTTGCCCGCCAGGGCAAAGCCCGCCAGGCGTTGGTAAGGCGTTGGTAAGGCGATCGGGGCAGGGGCCAGAATCTCTGGCGCTTTCGCCCAGAAATCTATTCCAGTGTCTTCTGCAGTCCTCAAACTCTTCTGACACTGCGCACACAGCCAAAGGACAGAATGAAATGGAATGTAATCCCCTGCCGCGCCATTCCCCTGGTTTTGTAGCTGTTCCATAACTTCAGTTTCAAAATGATGTTGAAATACAGCCAGTGGTTCTTCGTGGTGAAATGAGGAGCAGGACAGATAAAAGGTGGAGACTGAATACCTTAAAGTGCCCCGTGAAGCTTGGTGTGCCATCCGTTAGGCCTAGAGGGGTGCTGTATCTGCAGGAAGGTAAGGAGAAGCATGCTGACAGTCAATGGGAGAGGTTTGGAGGCAGGGGGATAGGACGGCGATCCAGTAAGAATTCAATCTGGAGGAGGCCCTTCAGGGTGTCCAGTATGTGTGATGCAGAGGGATAGCTCTGCTGTCCAAAAACTAACCCTTTACGGTGCAGTATGTGCAATGTAGGAGGCTTGCTTTGCTGTCGGAAGCCAGACCATGTGTGAGTGACGCTTGCAGTGTGGTTGTGCCCATTCTCTGTGACAGGAGTTTGTCCTGCTGCACCCGTTCAGTAGGAGGGTAGCCCACGCTGTAGCACTGTGTGAGTGAAGCTTCCCCTGCTGTTGCCCTGGCAGGACCTGCCATGTAGTGTGACACTCAGATGTCTGTTAAAGCTGGGACAGTGAAGCAGATTTGTCAGGGCCGTGCACTGTTCCTGGTTCATCCTTGATGCCTCGGAAATATGCTAAGGAGGGTTTTAGTGGAGCTAGACATGTGAACAGCATGTCCCAAATGGCATGACACATGTTGCTTTTCTATATGTACAGAGCTTAAAACGGTTTGTAGGAGTCATCAAGAAGGAAAGGACATTCCAATAAAACGCCCTTTCCTGCTCTGAGCCCCAGCCCTGGGGCCCCGGGGCCCCGGGGGGTCGAGCTCTGGAGCAGCTCAGGAGAAGCTGAGCTGAGGTGTGTCTTTGCCTTGCAAGCTCCCAGCCCTGGGCCCAGGCCCCAGCGGCGGGGGAGGGGAGGCTGTCATTTCACAATGCTCTGCCCAGCCTGAGGGTTCCGTTGGCACGGCGACGGCAGCAGGTGAGCCCTGGAGCAGGGGGCATGGAGAGGTCAAGGCAGACAGAGCTGGGAGCCCCAGGAACAGGACCCAGGCCAGTGGAGGTGGCTCAGCTGAGCCCACCTGACGGCTCGAGGCCACTCCTCACAGGGCCTCTGCTGCTGTCAGAAGCCCTGGGGCCCTGCTACTGGCAGAGGAAGCATTCAGGCCTCAAAGGGCACCGGCCTTCTCTGAGGCCTGTGACTGGGCTCAAAAACAGAACATGTGAAAAACAGGTCCCAGACACTGCACTGAAGAAAGGTAGGTTAAGGTGTGAAAACAAAAGCACCAATAAGAAAGGAAAAAGCATAGCTCTTAATACACTCTCCTCTGGACTTTGTGGCCAGTCCCTGTAGATTCATTTTCAGTCCCCTAGTCAAGGCTAGGGGTGGGCAAAGTTACCCTCACTACTGGTGGAACGATATTGCCTAAATTCGCCTCCAGCTCTGTTCTGCCTGCAGGGACATTTTTTAGCTGTTGTGCCAATTTTCTATGCAGATTTTGCTTCCTGAAATGTGTTCTTTCCCTGAAATATCATGTTTTTGACCGCTAAAACAAAATTTCATGGAAAAAATAAATGTCTTCTGGCAAACCATCTGAAATGGTGTTTTTTTCACAAACTATCTGTTTTTAGTCTGAAACTTCTTGTGGCCACCAAAAAACAACATTTCCCATAAAAAACAGAATTTCAGGGAGAAAAAGCCTGAAATTGGCAATTTCTCTCTGTGGGCAGAGCAGGCGAAGTGGCAGAATTTGCCCAGAATTCTGCATTTTTTCTGCTGAGCAAATTATCGGCCGTTTCGACCACCCCCTAGTCAAGGCCATGATATCCCTGGACTTCAAGGGGAAGACACTTGCAGCAAACAATCATCACCTTCTAACACCTTCTCTATTTCCATTGACTTCATTGGGATCACCCACCCAAATATATAGCTCTTGCCGACTGGGAGACTCAACAGGATGAAATGTGTAAACCGAATGGTAGTGCGTAAAAAGGGCCAACGAAGGACGTCTTTCTCTTGTAATGTGAAGTGGAAAAAACAAAGGTGAAGTAGTTCCTTGGTTTTGTAGACAGTAGGGGAATAGTTCTATTTTGATATTTGTGTTTGTACCATGCTCCGCTGCCATCATTTCCAGGGTCTCTAGGCACTCTGCAAGTCCTGAAAGAGAGGAGGGTTGAGGTTAGTGGGGAGAGCGGGGAACATGCAAGCTAACTTTGCTGTTGTGTTGATGGGCTCAGGGGAGTGCTTGAGGGGATGCAACTTAACTTTTCTCTCATTGTGACTGTCAGAGCCTGCTCCCCCTCTCTCTCTCTCTCTCTCTCTCTCTCTCTGGCTCCCTCTCTCTCTCACACATAGATACATTTACCCTGTCTGCCACAGAGCTCTGGGAATTGACAAATGTGCAACGGGGGAAGTGTAGAGACTCCACTCATTACCATATGCTAGGGGCTAAGGCTGATGGGAGGCAAGATGTTTTGGATAAGAGAAGCAGATCCCTGAGACATGAGGACCCCATGCCCCCATCCATTCAGCTGCCATAGTACATAGGTTGGCAGGCTTGTCCCTGAGTGAAACCTCACTCTAATTTCCTCAGGTACTGCGCTGAGTGTCCAACTCAGACATTTGCCCGCCAGGGCAAAGCCCGCCAGGCCTTTGTAAGGCGTTTGTAAGGCATTTGTAAGGCGATCGGGGCAGGGGCCAGAATCTCTGGCGCTTTCGCCCAGAAATCTATTCCAGTGTCTTCTGCAGTCCTCAAACTCTTCTGACACTGCGCACACAGCCAAAGGACAGAATGAAATGGAATGTAATCCCCTGCCGCGCCATTCCCCTGGTTTTGTAGCTGTTCCATAACTTCAGTTTCAAAATGATGTTGAAATACTGCCAGTGGTTCTTCGTGGTGAAATGAGGAGCAGGACAGATAAAAGGTGGAGACTGAATACCTTAAAGTGCCCCGTGAAGCTCGGTGTGCCATCCGTTAGGCCTAGAGGGGTGCTGTATCTGCAGGAAGGTAAGGAGAAGCATGCTGACAGTCAATGGGAGAGGTTTGGAGGCAGGGGGATAGGACGGCGATCCAGTAAGAATTCAATCTGGAGGAGGCCCTTCAGGGTGTCCAGTATGTGTGATGCAGAGGGATAGCTCTGCTGTCCAAAAACTAACCCTTTACAGTGCAGTATGTGCAATGTAGGAGGCTTGCTTTGCTGTCGGAAGCCAGACCATGTGTGAGTGACGCTTGCAGTGTGGTTGTGCCCATTCTCTGTGACAGGAGTTTGTCCTGCTGCACCCGTTCAGTAGGAGGGTAGCCCACGCTGTAGCACTGTGTGAGTGAAGCTTCCCCTGCTGTTGCCCTGGCAGGACCTGCCATGTAGTGTGACACTCAGATGTCTGTTAAAGCTGGGACAGTGAAGCAGATTTGTCAGGGCCGTGCACTGTTCCTGGTTCATCCTTGATGCCTCGGAAATATGCTAAGGAGGGTTTTAGTGGAGCTAGACATGTGAACAGCATGTCCCAAATGGCATGACACATGTTGCTTTTGTATATGTACAGAGCTTAAAATGGTTTGTAGGAGTCATCAAGAAGGAAAGGACATTCCAATAAAACGCCCTTTCCTGCTCTGAGCCCCAGCCCTGGGGCCCCGGGGCCCCGGGGGGTCGAGCTCTGGAGCAGCTCAGGAGAAGCTGAGCTGAGGTGTGTCTTTGCCTTGCAAGCTCCCAGCCCTGGGCCCAGGCCCCAGCGGCGGGGGAGGGGAGGCTGTCATTTCACAATGCTCTGCCCAGCCTGAGGGTTCCGTTGGCACGGCGACGGCAGCAGGTGAGCCCTGGAGCAGGGGGCATGGAGAGGTCAAGGCAGACAGAGCTGGGAGCCCCAGGAACAGGACCCAGGCCAGTGGAGGTGGCTCAGCTGAGCCCACCTGACGGCTCGAGGCCACTCCTCACAGGGCCTCTGCTGCTGTCAGAAGCCCTGGGGCCCTGGTACTGGCAGAGGAAGCATTCAGGCCTCAAAGGGCACCGGCCTTCTCTGAGGCCTGTGACTGGGCTCAAAAACAGAACATGTGAAAAACAGGTCCCAGACACTGCACTGAAGAAAGGTAGGTTAAGGTGTGAAAACAAAAGCACCAATAAGAAAGGAAAAAGCATAGCTCTTAATACACCCTCCTCTGGGCTTTGTGGCCAGTCCCTGTAGATTCATTTTCAGTCCCCTAGTCAAGGCTAGGGGTGGGCAAAGTTACCCTCACTACTGGTGGAACGATATTGCCTAAATTCGCCTCCAGCTCTGTTCTGCCTGCAGGGACATTTTTTAGCTGTTGTGCCAATTTTCTATGCAGATTTTGCTTCCTGAAATGTGTTCTTTCCCTGAAATATCATGTTTTTGACCGCTAAAACAAAATTTCATGGAAAAAATAAATGTCTTCTGGCAAACCATCTGAAATGGTGTTTTTTTCACAAACTATCTGTTTTTAGTCTGAAACTTCTTGTGGCCACCAAAAAACAACATTTCCCATAAAAAACAGAATTTCAGGGAGAAAAAGCCTGAAATTGGCAATTTCTCTCTGTGGGCAGAGCAGGCGAAGTGGCAGAATTTGCCCAGAATTCTGCATTTTTTCTGCTGAGCAAATTATCGGCCGTTTCGACCACCCCCTAGTCAAGGCCATGATATCCCTGGACTTCAAGGGGAAGACACTTGCAGCAAACAATCATCACCTTCTAACACCTTCTCTATTTCCATTGACTTCATTGGGATCACCCACCCAAATATATAGCTCTTGCCGACTGGGAGACTCAACAGGATGAAATGTGTAAACCGAATGGTAGTGCGTAAAAAGGGCCAACGAAGGACGTCTTTCTCTTGTAATGTGAAGTGGAAAAAACAAAGGTGAAGTAGTTCCTTGGTTTTGTAGACAGTAGGGGAATAGTTCTATTTTGATATTTGTGTTTGTACCATGCTCCGCTGCCATCATTTCCAGGGTCGCTAGGCACTCTGCAATTCCTGAAAGAGAGGAGGGTTGAGGTTAGTGGGGAGAGCGGGGAACATGCAAGCTAACTTTGCTGTTGTGTTGATGGGCTCAGGGGAGTGCTTGAGGGGATGCAACTTAACTTTTCTTTCATTGTGACTGTCAGAGCCTGCTCCCCCTCTCTCTCTCTCTCTCTCTCTCTGGCTCCCTCTCTCTCTCACACATAGATACATTTACCCTGTCTGCCACAGAGCTCTGGGAATTGACAAATGTGCAACGGGGGAAGTGTAGAGACTCCACTCATTACCATATGCTAGGGGCTAAGGCTGATGGGAGGCAAGATGTTTTGGATAAGAGAAGCAGATCCCTGAGACATGAGGACCCCATGCCCCCATCCATTCAGCTGCCATAGTACATAGGTTGGCAGGCTTGTCCCTGAGTGAAACCTCACTCTAATTTCCTCAGGTACTGCGCTGAGTGTCCATCTCAGACATTTGCCCGCCAGGCGTTTGTAAGGCGTTTGTAAGGCGTTTGTAAGGCGATCGGGGCAGGGGCCAGAATCTGTGGCGCTTTCGCCCAGAAATCTATTCCAGTGTCTTCTGCAGTCCTCAAACTCTTCTGACACTGCGCACACAGCCAAAGGACAGAATGAAATGGAATGTAATCCCCTGCCGCGCCATTCCCCTGGTTTTGTAGCTGTTCCATAACTTCAGTTTCAAAATGATGTTGAAATACTGCCAGTGGTTCTTCGTGGTGAAATGAGGAGCAGGACAGATAAAAGGTGGAGACTGAATACCTTAAAGTGCCCCGTGAAGCTTGGTGTGCCATCCGTTAGGCCTAGAGGGGTGCTGTATCTGCAGGAAGGTAAGGAGAAGCATGCTGACAGTCAATGGGAGAGGTTTGGAGGCAGGGGGATAGGACGGCGATCCAGTAAGAATTCAATCTGGAGGAGGCCCTTCAGGGTGTCCAGTATGTGTGATGCAGAGGGATAGCTCTGCTGTCCAAAAACTAACCCTTTACAGTGCAGTATGTGCAATGTAGGAGGCTTGCTTTGCTGTCGGAAGCCAGACCATGTGTGAGTGACGCTTGCAGTGTGGTTGTGCCCATTCTCTGTGACAGGAGTTTGTCCTGCTGCACCCGTTCAGTAGGAGGGTAGCCCACGCTGTAGCACTGTGTGAGTGAAGCTTCCCCTGCTGTTGCCCTGGCAGGACCTGCCATGTAGTGTGACACTCAGATGTCTGTTAAAGCTGGGACAGTGAAGCAGATTTGTCAGGGCCGTGCACTGTTCCTGGTTCATCCTTGATGCCTCGGAAATATGCTGAGGAGGGTTTTAGTGGAGCTAGACATGTGAACAGCATGTCCCAAATGGCATGACACATGTTGCTTTTGTATATGTACAGAGCTTAAAACGGTTTGTAGGAGTCATCAAGAAGGAAAGGACATTCCAATAAAACGCCCTTTCCTGCTCTGAGCCCCAGCCCTGGGGCCCCGGGGCCCCGGGGGGTCGAGCTCTGGAGCAGCTCAGGAGAAGCTGAGCTGAGGTGTGTCTTTGCCTTGCAAGCTCCCAGCCCTGGGCCCAGGCCCCAGCGGCGGGGGAGGGGAGGCTGTCATTTCACAATGCTCTGCCCAGCCTGAGGGTTCCGTTGGCACGGCGACGGCAGCAGGTGGGCCCTGGAGCAGGGGGCATGGAGAGGTCAAGGCAGACAGAGCTGGGAGCCCCAGGAACAGGACCCAGGCCAGTGGAGGTGGCTCAGCTGAGCCCACCTGACGGCTCGAGGCCACTCCTCACAGGGCCTCTGCTGCTGTCAGAAGCCCTGGGGCCCTGCTACTGGCAGAGGAAGCATTCAGGCCTCAAAGGGCACCGGCCTTCTCTGAGGCCTGTGACTGGGCTCAAAAACAGAACATGTGAAAAACAGGTCCCAGACACTGCACTGAAGAAAGGTAGGTTAAGGTGTGAAAACAAAAGCACCAATAAGAAAGGAAAAAGCATAGCTCTTAATACACCCTCCTCTGGACTTTGTGGCCAGTCTCTGTAGATTAATTTTCAGTCCCCTAGTCAAGGCTAGGGGTGGGCAAAGTTACCCTCACTACTGGTGGAACGATATTGCCTAAATTCGCCTCCAGCTCTGTTCTGCCTGCAGGGACATTTTTTAGCTGTTGTGCCAATTTTCTATGCAGATTTTGCTTCCTGAAATGTGTTCTTTCCCTGAAATATCATGTTTTTGACCGCTAAAACAAAATTTCATGGAAAAAATAAATGTCTTCTGGCAAACCATCTGAAATGGTGTTTTTTTCACAAACTATCTGTTTTTAGTCTGAAACTTCTTGTGGCCACCAAAAAACAACATTTCCCATAAAAAACAGAATTTCAGGGAGAAAAAGCCTGAAATTGGCAATTTATCTCTGTGGGCAGAGCAGGCGAAGTGGCAGAATTTGCCCAGAATTCTGCATTTTTTCTGCTGAGCAAATTATCGGCCGTATCGACCACCCCCTAGTCAAGGCCATGATATCCCTGGACTTCAAGGGGAAGACACTTGCAGCAAACAATCATCACCTTCTAACACCTTCTCTATTTCCATTGACTTCATTGGGATCACCCACCCAAATATATAGCTCTTGCCGACTGGGAGACTCAACAGGATGAAATGTGTAAACCGAATGGTAGTGCGTAAAAAGGGCCAACGAAGGACGTCTTTCTCTTGTAATGTGAAGTGGAAAAAACAAAGGTGAAGTAGTTCCTTGGTTTTGTAGACAGTAGGGGAATAGTTCTATTTTGATATTTGTGTTTGTACCATGCTCCGCTGCCATCATTTCCAGGGTCTCTAGGCACTCTGCAAGTCCTGAAAGAGAGGAGGGTTGAGGTTAGTGGGGAGAGCGGGGAACATGCAAGCTAACTTTGCTGTTGTGTTGATGGGCTCAGGGGAGTGCTTGAGGGGATGCAACTTAACTTTTCTCTCATTGTGACTGTCAGAGCCTGCTCCCCCTCTCTCTCTCTCTCTCTCTCTCTCTCTCCGGCTCCCTCTCTCTCTCACACATAGATACATTTACCCTGTCTGCCACAGAGCTCTGGGAATTGACAAATGTGCAACGGGGGAAGTGTAGAGACTCCACTCATTACCATATGCTAGGGGCTAAGGCTGATGGGAGGCAAGATGTTTTGGATAAGAGAAGCAGATCCCTGAGACATGAGGACCCCATGCCCCCATCCATTCAGCTGCCATAGTACATAGGTTGGCAGGCTTGTCCCTGAGTGAAACCTCACTCTAATTTCCTCAGGTACTGCGCTGAGTGTCCAACTCAGACATTTGCCTGCCAGGGCAAAGCCCGCCAGGCGTTTGTAAGGCGTTTGTAAGGCGTTTGTAAGGCGATCGGGGCAGGGGCCAGAATCTCTGGCGCTTTCGCCCAGAAATCTATTCCAGTGTCTTCTGCAGTCCTCAAACTCTTCTGACACTGCGCACACAGCCAAAGGACATAATGAAATGGAATGTAGTCCCCTGCCGCGGCAAATTCCCCTGGTTTTGTAGCTGTTCCATAACTTCAGTTTCAAAATGATGTTGAAATACTGCCAGTGGTTCTTCGTGGTGAAATGAGGAGCAGGACAGATAAAAGGTGGAGACTGAATACCTTAAAGTGCCCCGTGAAGCTTGGTGTGCCATCCGTTAGGCCTAGAGGGGTGCTGTATCTGCAGGAAGGTAAGGAGAAGCATGCTGACAGTCAATGGGAGAGGTTTGGAGGCAGGGGGATAGGACGGCGATCCAGTAAGAATTCAATCTGGAGGAGGCCCTTCAGGGTGTCCAGTATGTGTGATGCAGAGGGATAGCTCTGCTGTCCAAAAACTAACCCTTTACGGTGCAGTATGTGCAATGTAGGAGGCTTGCTTTGCTGTCGGAAGCCAGACCATGTGTGAGTGACGCTTGCAGTGTGGTTGTGCCCATTCTCTGTGACAGGAGTTTGTCCTGCTGCACCCGTTCAGTAGGAGGGTAGCCCACGCTGTAGCACTGTGTGAGTGAAGCTTCCCCTGCTGTTGCCCTGGCAGGACCTGCCATGTAGTGTGACACTCAGATGTCTGTTAAAGCTGGGACAGTGAAGCAGATTTGTCAGGGCCGTGCACTGTTCCTGGTTCATCCTTGATGCCTCGGAAATATGCTAAGGAGGGTTTTAGTGGAGCTAGACATGTGAACAGCATGTCCCAAATGGCATGACACATGTTGCTTTTGTATATGTACAGAGCTTAAAATGGTTTGTAGGAGTCATCAAGAAGGAAAGGACATTCCAATAAAACGCCCTTTCCTGCTCTGAGCCCCAGCCCTGGGGCCCCGGGGCCCCGGGGGGTCGAGCTCTGGAGCAGCTCAGGAGAAGCTGAGCTGAGGTGTGTCTTTGCCTTGCAAGCTCCCAGCCCTGGGCCCAGGCCCCAGCGGCGGGGGAGGGGAGGCTGTCATTTCACAATGCTCTGCCCAGCCTGAGGGTTCCGTTGGCACGGCGACGGCAGCAGGTGAGCCCTGGAGCAGGGGGCATGGAGAGGTCAAGGCAGACAGAGCTGGGAGCCCCAGGAACAGGACCCAGGCCAGTGGAGGTGGCTCAGCTGAGCCCACCTGACGGCTCGAGGCCACTCCTCACAGGGCCTCTGCTGCTGTCAGAAGCCCTGGGGCCCTGGTACTGGCAGAGGAAGCATTCAGGCCTCAAAGGGCACCGGCCTTCTCTGAGGCCTGTGACTGGGCTCAAAAACAGAACATGTGAAAAACAGGTCCCAGACACTGCACTGAAGAAAGGTAGGTTAAGGTGTGAAAACAAAAGCACCAATAAGAAAGGAAAAAGCATAGCTCTTAATACACCCTCCTCTGGGCTTTGTGGCCAGTCCCTGTAGATTCATTTTCAGTCCCCTAGTCAAGGCTAGGGGTGGGCAAAGTTACCCTCACTACTGGTGGAACGATATTGCCTAAATTCGCCTCCAGCTCTGTTCTGCCTGCAGGGACATTTTTTAGCTGTTGTGCCAATTTTCTATGCAGATTTTGCTTCCTGAAATGTGTTCTTTCCCTGAAATATCATGTTTTTGACCGCTAAAACAAAATTTCATGGAAAAAATAAATGTCTTCTGGCAAACCATCTGAAATGGTGTTTTTTTCACAAACTATCTGTTTTTAGTCTGAAACTTCTTGTGGCCACCAAAAAACAACATTTCCCATAAAAAACAGAATTTCAGGGAGAAAAAGCCTGAAATTGGCAATTTCTCTCTGTGGGCAGAGCAGGCGAAGTGGCAGAATTTGCCCAGAATTCTGCATTTTTTCTGCTGAGCAAATTATCGGCCGTTTCGACCACCCCCTAGTCAAGGCCATGATATCCCTGGACTTCAAGGGGAAGACACTTGCAGCAAACAATCATCACCTTCTAACACCTTCTCTATTTCCATTGACTTCATTGGGATCACCCACCCAAATATATAGCTCTTGCCGACTGGGAGACTCAACAGGATGAAATGTGTAAACCGAATGGTAGTGCGTAAAAAGGGCCAACGAAGGACGTCTTTCTCTTGTAATGTGAAGTGGAAAAAACAAAGGTGAAGTAGTTCCTTGGTTTTGTAGACAGTAGGGGAATAGTTCTATTTTGATATTTGTGTTTGTACCATGCTCCGCTGCCATCATTTCCAGGGTCGCTAGGCACTCTGCAATTCCTGAAAGAGAGGAGGGTTGAGGTTAGTGGGGAGAGCGGGGAACATGCAAGCTAACTTTGCTGTTGTGTTGATGGGCTCAGGGGAGTGCTTGAGGGGATGCAACTTAACTTTTCTTTCATTGTGACTGTCAGAGCCTGCTCCCCCTCTCTCTCTCTCTCTCTCTCTCTGGCTCCCTCTCTCTCTCACACATAGATACATTTACCCTGTCTGCCACAGAGCTCTGGGAATTGACAAATGTGCAACGGGGGAAGTGTAGAGACTCCACTCATTACCATATGCTAGGGGCTAAGGCTGATGGGAGGCAAGATGTTTTGGATAAGAGAAGCAGATCCCTGAGACATGAGGACCCCATGCCCCCATCCATTCAGCTGCCATAGTACATAGGTTGGCAGGCTTGTCCCTGAGTGAAACCTCACTCTAATTTCCTCAGGTACTGCGCTGAGTGTCCATCTCAGACATTTGCCCGCCAGGCGTTTGTAAGGCGTTTGTAAGGCGTTTGTAAGGCGATCGGGGCAGGGGCCAGAATCTGTGGCGCTTTCGCCCAGAAATCTATTCCAGTGTCTTCTGCAGTCCTCAAACTCCTCTGACACTGCGCACACAGCCAAAGGACAGAATGAAATGGAATGTAATCCCCTGCCGCGCCATTCCCCTGGTTTTGTAGCTGTTCCATAACTTCAGTTTCAAAATGATGTTGAAATACTGCCAGTGGTTCTTCGTGGTGAAATGAGGAGCAGGACAGATAAAAGGTGGAGACTGAATACCTTAAAGTGCCCCGTGAAGCTTGGTGTGCCATCCGTTAGGCCTAGAGGGGTGCTGTATCTGCAGGAAGGTAAGGAGAAGCATGCTGACAGTCAATGGGAGAGGTTTGGAGGCAGGGGGATAGGACGGCGATCCAGTAAGAATTCAATCTGGAGGAGGCCCTTCAGGGTGTCCAGTATGTGTGATGCAGAGGGATAGCTCTGCTGTCCAAAAACTAACCCTTTACAGTGCAGTATGTGCAATGTAGGAGGCTTGCTTTGCTGTCGGAAGCCAGACCATGTGTGAGTGACGCTTGCAGTGTGGTTGTGCCCATTCTCTGTGACAGGAGTTTGTCCTGCTGCACCCGTTCAGTAGGAGGGTAGCCCACGCTGTAGCACTGTGTGAGTGAAGCTTCCCCTGCTGTTGCCCTGGCAGGACCTGCCATGTAGTGTGACACTCAGATGTCTGTTAAAGCTGGGACAGTGAAGCAGATTTGTCAGGGCCGTGCACTGTTCCTGGTTCATCCTTGATGCCTCGGAAATATGCTGAGGAGGGTTTTAGTGGAGCTAGACATGTGAACAGCATGTCCCAAATGGCATGACACATGTTGCTTTTGTATATGTACAGAGCTTAAAACGGTTTGTAGGAGTCATCAAGAAGGAAAGGACATTCCAATAAAACGCCCTTTCCTGCTCTGAGCCCCAGCCCTGGGGCCCCGGGGCCCCGGGGGGTCGAGCTCTGGAGCAGCTCAGGAGAAGCTGAGCTGAGGTGTGTCTTTGCCTTGCAAGCTCCCAGCCCTGGGCCCAGGCCCCAGCGGCGGGGGAGGGGAGGCTGTCATTTCACAATGCTCTGCCCAGCCTGAGGGTTCCGTTGGCACGGCGACGGCAGCAGGTGGGCCCTGGAGCAGGGGGCATGGAGAGGTCAAGGCAGACAGAGCTGGGAGCCCCAGGAACAGGACCCAGGCCAGTGGAGGTGGCTCAGCTGAGCCCACCTGACGGCTCGAGGCCACTCCTCACAGGGCCTCTGCTGCTGTCAGAAGCCCTGGGGCCCTGCTACTGGCAGAGGAAGCATTCAGGCCTCAAAGGGCACCGGCCTTCTCTGAGGCCTGTGACTGGGCTCAAAAACAGAACATGTGAAAAACAGGTCCCAGACACTGCACTGAAGAAAGGTAGGTTAAGGTGTGAAAACAAAAGCACCAATAAGAAAGGAAAAAGCATAGCTCTTAATACACCCTCCTCTGGACTTTGTGGCCAGTCTCTGTAGATTAATTTTCAGTCCCCTAGTCAAGGCTAGGGGTGGGCAAAGTTACCCTCACTACTGGTGGAACGATATTGCCTAAATTCGCCTCCAGCTCTGTTCTGCCTGCAGGGACATTTTTTAGCTGTTGTGCCAATTTTCTATGCAGATTTTGCTTCCTGAAATGTGTTCTTTCCCTGAAATATCATGTTTTTGACCGCTAAAACAAAATTTCATGGAAAAAATAAATGTCTTCTGGCAAACCATCTGAAATGGTGTTTTTTTCACAAACTATCTGTTTTTAGTCTGAAACTTCTTGTGGCCACCAAAAAACAACATTTCCCATAAAAAACAGAATTTCAGGGAGAAAAAGCCTGAAATTGGCAATTTATCTCTGTGGGCAGAGCAGGCGAAGTGGCAGAATTTGCCCAGAATTCTGCATTTTTTCTGCTGAGCAAATTATCGGCCGTATCGACCACCCCCTAGTCAAGGCCATGATATCCCTGGACTTCAAGGGGAAGACACTTGCAGCAAACAATCATCACCTTCTAACACCTTCTCTATTTCCATTGACTTCATTGGGATCACCCACCCAAATATATAGCTCTTGCCGACTGGGAGACTCAACAGGATGAAATGTGTAAACCGAATGGTAGTGCGTAAAAAGGGCCAACGAAGGACGTCTTTCTCTTGTAATGTGAAGTGGAAAAAACAAAGGTGAAGTAGTTCCTTGGTTTTGTAGACAGTAGGGGAATAGTTCTATTTTGATATTTGTGTTTGTACCATGCTCCGCTGCCATCATTTCCAGGGTCTCTAGGCACTCTGCAAGTCCTGAAAGAGAGGAGGGTTGAGGTTAGTGGGGAGAGCGGGGAACATGCAAGCTAACTTTGCTGTTGTGTTGATGGGCTCAGGGGAGTGCTTGAGGGGATGCAACTTAACTTTTCTCTCATTGTGACTGTCAGAGCCTGCTCCCCCTCTCTCTCTCTCTCTCTCTCTCTCTCTCCGGCTCCCTCTCTCTCTCACACATAGATACATTTACCCTGTCTGCCACAGAGCTCTGGGAATTGACAAATGTGCAACGGGGGAAGTGTAGAGACTCCACTCATTACCATATGCTAGGGGCTAAGGCTGATGGGAGGCAAGATGTTTTGGATAAGAGAAGCAGATCCCTGAGACATGAGGACCCCATGCCCCCATCCATTCAGCTGCCATAGTACATAGGTTGGCAGGCTTGTCCCTGAGTGAAACCTCACTCTAATTTCCTCAGGTACTGCGCTGAGTGTCCAACTCAGACATTTGCCTGCCAGGGCAAAGCCCGCCAGGCGTTTGTAAGGCGTTTGTAAGGCGTTTGTAAGGCGATCGGGGCAGGGGCCAGAATCTCTGGCGCTTTCGCCCAGAAATCTATTCCAGTGTCTTCTGCAGTCCTCAAACTCTTCTGACACTGCGCACACAGCCAAAGGACAGAATGAAATGGAATGTAATCCCCTGCCGCGCCATTCCCCTGGTTTTGTAGCTGTTCCATAACTTCAGTTTCAAAATGATGTTGAAATACTGCCAGTGGTTCTTCGTGGTGAAATGAGGAGCAGGAAAGATAAAAGGTGGAGACTGAATACCTTAAAGTGCCCCGTGAAGCTTGGTGTGCCATCCGTTAGGCCTAGAGGGGTGCTGTATCTGCAGGAAGGTAAGGAGAAGCATGCTGACAGTCAATGGGAGAGGTTTGGAGGCAGGGGGATAGGACGGCGATCCAGTAAGAATTCAATCTGGAGGAGGCCCTTCAGGGTGTCCAGTATGTGTGATGCAGAGGGATAGCTCTGCTGTCCAAAAACGAACCCTTTACAGTGCAGTATGTGCAATGTAGGAGGCTTGCTTTGCTGTCGGAAGCCAGACCATGTGTGAGTGACGCTTGCAGTGTGGTTGTGCCCATTCTCTGTGACAGGAGTTTGTCCTGCTGCACCCGTTCAGTAGGAGGGTAGCCCACGCTGTAGCACTGTGTGAGTGAAGCTTCCCCTGCTGTTGCCCTGGCAGGACCTGCCATGTAGTGTGACACTCAGATGTCTGTTAAAGCTGGGACAGTGAAGCAGATTTGTCAGGGCCGTGCACTGTTCCTGGTTCATCCTTGATGCCTCGGAAATATGCTAAGGAGGGTTTTAGTGGAGCTAGACATGTGAACAGCATGTCCCAAATGGCATGACACATGTTGCTTTTGTATATGTACAGAGCTTAAAATGGTTTGTAGGAGTCATCAAGAAGGAAAGGACATTCCAATAAAACGCCCTTTCCTGCTCTGAGCCCCAGCCCTGGGGCCCCGGGGCCCCGGGGGGTCGAGCTCTGGAGCAGCTCAGGAGAAGCTGAGCTGAGGTGTGTCTTTGCCTTGCAAGCTCCCAGCCCTGGGCCCAGGCCCCAGCGGCGGGGGAGGGGAGGCTGTCATTTCACAATGCTCTGCCCAGCCTGAGGGTTCCGTTGGCACGGCGACGGCAGCAGGTGAGCCCTGGAGCAGGGGGCATGGAGAGGTCAAGGCAGACAGAGCTGGGAGCCCCAGGAACAGGACCCAGGCCAGTGGAGGTGGCTCAGCTGAGCCCACCTGACGGCTCGAGGCCACTCCTCACAGGGCCTCTGCTGCTGTCAGAAGCCCTGGGGCCCTGCTACTGGCAGAGGAAGCATTCAGGCCTCAAAGGGCACCGGCCTTCTCTGAGGCCTGTGACTGGGCTCAAAAACAGAACATGTGAAAAACAGGTCCCAGACACTGCACTGAAGAAAGGTAGGTTAAGGTGTGAAAACAAAAGCACCAATAAGAAAGGAAAAAGCATAGCTCTTAATACACCCTCCTCTGGACTTTGTGGCCAGTCCCTGTAGATTCATTTTCAGTCCCCTAGTCAAGGCTAGGGGTGGGCAAAGTTACCCTCACTACTGGTGGAACGATATTGCCTAAATTCGCCTCCAGCTCTGTTCTGCCTGCAGGGACATTTTTTAGCTGTTGTGCCAATTTTCTATGCAGATTTTGCTTCCTGAAATGTGTTCTTTCCCTGAAATATCATGTTTTTGACCGCTAAAACAAAATTTCATGGAAAAAATAAATGTCTTCTGGCAAACCATCTGAAATGGTGTTTTTTTCACAAACTATCTGTTTTTAGTCTGAAACTTCTTGTGGCCACCAAAAAACAACATTTCCCATAAAAAACAGAATTTCAGGGAGAAAAAGCCTGAAATTGGCAATTTCTCTCTGTGGGCAGAGCAGGCGAAGTGGCAGAATTTGCCCAGAATTCTGCATTTTTTCTGCTGAGCAAATTATCGGCCGTTTCGACCACCCCCTAGTCAAGGCCATGATATCCCTGGACTTCAAGGGGAAGACACTTGCAGCAAACAATCATCACCTTCTAACACCTTCTCTATTTCCATTGACTTCATTGGGATCACCCACCCAAATATATAGCTCTTGCCGACTGGGAGACTCAACAGGATGAAATGTGTAAACCGAATGGTAGTGCGTAAAAAGGGCCAACGAAGGACGTCTTTCTCTTGTAATGTGAAGTGGAAAAAACAAAGGTGAAGTAGTTCCTTGGTTTTGTAGACAGTAGGGGAATAGTTCTATTTTGATATTTGTGTTTGTACCATGCTCCGCTGCCATCATTTCCAGGGTCGCTAGGCACTCTGCAATTCCTGAAAGAGAGGAGGGTTGAGGTTAGTGGGGAGAGCGGGGAACATGCAAGCTAACTTTGCTGTTGTGTTGATGGGCTCAGGGGAGTGCTTGAGGGGATGCAACTTAACTTTTCTTTCATTGTGACTGTCAGAGCCTGCTCCCCCTCTCTCTCTCTCTCTCTCTCTCTGGCTCCCTCTCTCTCTCACACATAGATACATTTACCCTGTCTGCCACAGAGCTCTGGGAATTGACAAATGTGCAACGGGGGAAGTGTAGAGACTCCACTCATTACCATATGCTAGGGGCTAAGGCTGATGGGAGGCAAGATGTTTTGGATAAGAGAAGCAGATCCCTGAGACATGAGGACCCCATGCCCCCATCCATTCAGCTGCCATAGTACATAGGTTGGCAGGCTTGTCCCTGAGTGAAACCTCACTCTAATTTCCTCAGGTACTGCGCTGAGTGTCCATCTCAGACATTTGCCCGCCAGGCGTTTGTAAGGCGTTTGTAAGGCGTTTGTAAGGCGATCGGGGCAGGGGCCAGAATCTGTGGCGCTTTCGCCCAGAAATCTATTCCAGTGTCTTCTGCAGTCCTCAAACTCTTCTGACACTGCGCACACAGCCAAAGGACAGAATGAAATGGAATGTAATCCCCTGCCGCGCCATTCCCCTGGTTTTGTAGCTGTTCCATAACTTCAGTTTCAAAATGATGTTGAAATACTGCCAGTGGTTCTTCGTGGTGAAATGAGGAGCAGGACAGATAAAAGGTGGAGACTGAATACCTTAAAGTGCCCCGTGAAGCTTGGTGTGCCATCCGTTAGGCCTAGAGGGGTGCTGTATCTGCAGGAAGGTAAGGAGAAGCATGCTGACAGTCAATGGGAGAGGTTTGGAGGCAGGGGGATAGGACGGCGATCCAGTAAGAATTCAATCTGGAGGAGGCCCTTCAGGGTGTCCAGTATGTGTGATGCAGAGGGATAGCTCTGCTGTCCAAAAACTAACCCTTTACAGTGCAGTATGTGCAATGTAGGAGGCTTGCTTTGCTGTCGGAAGCCAGACCATGTGTGAGTGACGCTTGCAGTGTGGTTGTGCCCATTCTCTGTGACAGGAGTTTGTCCTGCTGCACCCGTTCAGTAGGAGGGTAGCCCACGCTGTAGCACTGTGTGAGTGAAGCTTCCCCTGCTGTTGCCCTGGCAGGACCTGCCATGTAGTGTGACACTCAGATGTCTGTTAAAGCTGGGACAGTGAAGCAGATTTGTCAGGGCCGTGCACTGTTCCTGGTTCATCCTTGATGCCTCGGAAATATGCTGAGGAGGGTTTTAGTGGAGCTAGACATGTGAACAGCATGTCCCAAATGGCATGACACATGTTGCTTTTGTATATGTACAGAGCTTAAAACGGTTTGTAGGAGTCATCAAGAAGGAAAGGACATTCCAATAAAACGCCCTTTCCTGCTCTGAGCCCCAGCCCTGGGGCCCCGGGGCCCCGGGGGGTCGAGCTCTGGAGCAGCTCAGGAGAAGCTGAGCTGAGGTGTGTCTTTGCCTTGCAAGCTCCCAGCCCTGGGCCCAGGCCCCAGCGGCGGGGGAGGGGAGGCTGTCATTTCACAATGCTCTGCCCAGCCTGAGGGTTCCGTTGGCACGGCGACGGCAGCAGGTGGGCCCTGGAGCAGGGGGCATGGAGAGGTCAAGGCAGACAGAGCTGGGAGCCCCAGGAACAGGACCCAGGCCAGTGGAGGTGGCTCAGCTGAGCCCACCTGACGGCTCGAGGCCACTCCTCACAGGGCCTCTGCTGCTGTCAGAAGCCCTGGGGCCCTGCTACTGGCAGAGGAAGCATTCAGGCCTCAAAGGGCACCGGCCTTCTCTGAGGCCTGTGACTGGGCTCAAAAACAGAACATGTGAAAAACAGGTCCCAGACACTGCACTGAAGAAAGGTAGGTTAAGGTGTGAAAACAAAAGCACCAATAAGAAAGGAAAAAGCATAGCTCTTAATACACCCTCCTCTGGACTTTGTGGCCAGTCTCTGTAGATTAATTTTCAGTCCCCTAGTCAAGGCTAGGGGTGGGCAAAGTTACCCTCACTACTGGTGGAACGATATTGCCTAAATTCGCCTCCAGCTCTGTTCTGCCTGCAGGGACATTTTTTAGCTGTTGTGCCAATTTTCTATGCAGATTTTGCTTCCTGAAATGTGTTCTTTCCCTGAAATATCATGTTTTTGACCGCTAAAACAAAATTTCATGGAAAAAATAAATGTCTTCTGGCAAACCATCTGAAATGGTGTTTTTTTCACAAACTATCTGTTTTTAGTCTGAAACTTCTTGTGGCCACCAAAAAACAACATTTCCCATAAAAAACAGAATTTCAGGGAGAAAAAGCCTGAAATTGGCAATTTATCTCTGTGGGCAGAGCAGGCGAAGTGGCAGAATTTGCCCAGAATTCTGCATTTTTTCTGCTGAGCAAATTATCGGCCGTATCGACCACCTCCTAGTCAAGGCCATGATATCCCTGGACTTCAAGGGGAAGACACTTGCAGCAAACAATCATCACCTTCTAACACCTTCTCTATTTCCATTGACTTCATTGGGATCACCCACCCAAATATATAGCTCTTGCCGACTGGGAGACTCAACAGGATGAAATGTGTAAACCGAATGGTAGTGCGTAAAAAGGGCCAACGAAGGACGTCTTTCTCTTGTAATGTGAAGTGGAAAAAACAAAGGTGAAGTAGTTCCTTGGTTTTGTAGACAGTAGGGGAATAGTTCTATTTTGATATTTGTGTTTGTACCATGCTCCGCTGCCATCATTTCCAGGGTCTCTAGGCACTCTGCAAGTCCTGAAAGAGAGGAGGGTTGAGGTTAGTGGGGAGAGCGGGGAACATGCAAGCTAACTTTGCTGTTGTGTTGATGGGCTCAGGGGAGTGCTTGAGGGGATGCAACTTAACTTTTCTCTCATTGTGACTGTCAGAGCCTGCTCCCCCTCTCTCTCTCTCTCTCTCTCTCTCTCTCTCCGGCTCCCTCTCTCTCTCACACATAGATACATTTACCCTGTCTGCCACAGAGCTCTGGGAATTGACAAATGTGCAACGGGGGAAGTGTAGAGACTCCACTCATTACCATATGCTAGGGGCTAAGGCTGATGGGAGGCAAGATGTTTTGGATAAGAGAAGCAGATCCCTGAGACATGAGGACCCCATGCCCCCATCCATTCAGCTGCCATAGTACATGGGTTGGCAGGCTTGTCCCTGAGTGAAACCTCACTCTAATTTCCTCAGGTACTGCGCTGAGTGTCCAACTCAGACATTTGCCCGCCAGGGCAAAGCCCGCCAGGCGTTGGTAAGGCGTTGGTAAGGCGATCGGGGCAGGGGCCAGAATCTCTGGCACTTTCGCCCAGAAATCTATTCCAGTGTCTTCTGCAGTCCTCAAACTCTTCTGACACTGCGCACACAGCCAAAGGACAGAATGAAATGGAATGTAATCCCCTGCCGCGCCATTCCCCTGGTTTTGTAGCTGTTCCATAACTTCAGTTTCAAAATGATGTTGAAATACAGCCAGTGGTTCTTCGTGGTGAAATGAGGAGCAGGACAGATAAAAGGTGGAGACTGAATACCTTAAAGTGCCCCGTGAAGCTTGGTGTGCCATCCGTTAGGCCTAGAGGGGTGCTGTATCTGCAGGAAGGTAAGGAGAAGCATGCTGACAGTCAATGGGAGAGGTTTGGAGGCAGGGGGATAGGACGGCGATCCAGTAAGAATTCAATCTGGAGGAGGCCCTTCAGGGTGTCCAGTATGTGTGATGCAGAGGGATAGCTCTGCTGTCCAAAAACTAACCCTTTACGGTGCAGTATGTGCAATGTAGGAGGCTTGCTTTGCTGTCGGAAGCCAGACCATGTGTGAGTGACGCTTGCAGTGTGGTTGTGCCCATTCTCTGTGACAGGAGTTTGTCCTGCTGCACCCGTTCAGTAGGAGGGTAGCCCACGCTGTAGCACTGTGTGAGTGAAGCTTCCCCTGCTGTTGCCCTGGCAGGACCTGCCATGTAGTGTGACACTCAGATGTCTGTTAAAGCTGGGACAGTGAAGCAGATTTGTCAGGGCCGTGCACTGTTCCTGGTTCATCCTTGATGCCTCGGAAATATGCTAAGGAGGGTTTTAGTGGAGCTAGACATGTGAACAGCATGTCCCAAATGGCATGACACATGTTGCTTTTCTATATGTACAGAGCTTAAAACGGTTTGTAGGAGTCATCAAGAAGGAAAGGACATTCCAATAAAACGCCCTTTCCTGCTCTGAGCCCCAGCCCTGGGGCCCCGGGGCCCCGGGGGGTCGAGCTCTGGAGCAGCTCAGGAGAAGCTGAGCTGAGGTGTGTCTTTGCCTTGCAAGCTCCCAGCCCTGGGCCCAGGCCCCAGCGGCGGGGGAGGGGAGGCTGTCATTTCACAATGCTCTGCCCAGCCTGAGGGTTCCGTTGGCACGGCGACGGCAGCAGGTGAGCCCTGGAGCAGGGGGCATGGAGAGGTCAAGGCAGACAGAGCTGGGAGCCCCAGGAACAGGACCCAGGCCAGTGGAGGTGGCTCAGCTGAGCCCACCTGACGGCTCGAGGCCACTCCTCACAGGGCCTCTGCTGCTGTCAGAAGCCCTGGGGCCCTGCTACTGGCAGAGGAAGCATTCAGGCCTCAAAGGGCACCGGCCTTCTCTGAGGCCTGTGACTGGGCTCAAAAACAGAACATGTGAAAAACAGGTCCCAGACACTGCACTGAAGAAAGGTAGGTTAAGGTGTGAAAACAAAAGCACCAATAAGAAAGGAAAAAGCATAGCTCTTAATACACTCTCCTCTGGACTTTGTGGCCAGTCCCTGTAGATTCATTTTCAGTCCCCTAGTCAAGGCTAGGGGTGGGCAAAGTTACCCTCACTACTGGTGGAACGATATTGCCTAAATTCGCCTCCAGCTCTGTTCTGCCTGCAGGGACATTTTTTAGCTGTTGTGCCAATTTTCTATGCAGATTTTGCTTCCTGAAATGTGTTCTTTCCCTGAAATATCATGTTTTTGACCGCTAAAACAAAATTTCATGGAAAAAATAAATGTCTTCTGGCAAACCATCTGAAATGGTGTTTTTTTCACAAACTATCTGTTTTTAGTCTGAAACTTCTTGTGGCCACCAAAAAACAACATTTCCCATAAAAAACAGAATTTCAGGGAGAAAAAGCCTGAAATTGGCAATTTCTCTCTGTGGGCAGAGCAGGCGAAGTGGCAGAATTTGCCCAGAATTCTGCATTTTTTCTGCTGAGCAAATTATCGGCCGTTTCGACCACCCCCTAGTCAAGGCCATGATATCCCTGGACTTCAAGGGGAAGACACTTGCAGCAAACAATCATCACCTTCTAACACCTTCTCTATTTCCATTGACTTCATTGGGATCACCCACCCAAATATATAGCTCTTGCCGACTGGGAGACTCAACAGGATGAAATGTGTAAACCGAATGGTAGTGCGTAAAAAGGGCCAACGAAGGACGTCTTTCTCTTGTAATGTGAAGTGGAAAAAACAAAGGTGAAGTAGTTCCTTGGTTTTGTAGACAGTAGGGGAATAGTTCTATTTTGATATTTGTGTTTGTACCATGCTCCGCTGCCATCATTTCCAGGGTCTCTAGGCACTCTGCAAGTCCTGAAAGAGAGGAGGGTTGAGGTTAGTGGGGAGAGCGGGGAACATGCAAGCTAACTTTGCTGTTGTGTTGATGGGCTCAGGGGAGTGCTTGAGGGGATGCAACTTAACTTTTCTCTCATTGTGACTGTCAGAGCCTGCTCCCCCTCTCTCTCTCTCTCTCTCTCTCTCTCTCTGGCTCCCTCTCTCTCTCACACATAGATACATTTACCCTGTCTGCCACAGAGCTCTGGGAATTGACAAATGTGCAACGGGGGAAGTGTAGAGACTCCACTCATTACCATATGCTAGGGGCTAAGGCTGATGGGAGGCAAGATGTTTTGGATAAGAGAAGCAGATCCCTGAGACATGAGGACCCCATGCCCCCATCCATTCAGCTGCCATAGTACATAGGTTGGCAGGCTTGTCCCTGAGTGAAACCTCACTCTAATTTCCTCAGGTACTGCGCTGAGTGTCCAACTCAGACATTTGCCCGCCAGGGCAAAGCCCGCCAGGCCTTTGTAAGGCGTTTGTAAGGCATTTGTAAGGCGATCGGGGCAGGGGCCAGAATCTCTGGCGCTTTCGCCCAGAAATCTATTCCAGTGTCTTCTGCAGTCCTCAAACTCTTCTGACACTGCGCACACAGCCAAAGGACAGAATGAAATGGAATGTAATCCCCTGCCGCGCCATTCCCCTGGTTTTGTAGCTGTTCCATAACTTCAGTTTCAAAATGATGTTGAAATACTGCCAGTGGTTCTTCGTGGTGAAATGAGGAGCAGGACAGATAAAAGGTGGAGACTGAATACCTTAAAGTGCCCCGTGAAGCTCGGTGTGCCATCCGTTAGGCCTAGAGGGGTGCTGTATCTGCAGGAAGGTAAGGAGAAGCATGCTGACAGTCAATGGGAGAGGTTTGGAGGCAGGGGGATAGGACGGCGATCCAGTAAGAATTCAATCTGGAGGAGGCCCTTCAGGGTGTCCAGTATGTGTGATGCAGAGGGATAGCTCTGCTGTCCAAAAACTAACCCTTTACAGTGCAGTATGTGCAATGTAGGAGGCTTGCTTTGCTGTCGGAAGCCAGACCATGTGTGAGTGACGCTTGCAGTGTGGTTGTGCCCATTCTCTGTGACAGGAGTTTGTCCTGCTGCACCCGTTCAGTAGGAGGGTAGCCCACGCTGTAGCACTGTGTGAGTGAAGCTTCCCCTGCTGTTGCCCTGGCAGGACCTGCCATGTAGTGTGACACTCAGATGTCTGTTAAAGCTGGGACAGTGAAGCAGATTTGTCAGGGCCGTGCACTGTTCCTGGTTCATCCTTGATGCCTCGGAAATATGCTAAGGAGGGTTTTAGTGGAGCTAGACATGTGAACAGCATGTCCCAAATGGCATGACACATGTTGCTTTTGTATATGTACAGAGCTTAAAATGGTTTGTAGGAGTCATCAAGAAGGAAAGGACATTCCAATAAAACGCCCTTTCCTGCTCTGAGCCCCAGCCCTGGGGCCCCGGGGCCCCGGGGGGTCGAGCTCTGGAGCAGCTCAGGAGAAGCTGAGCTGAGGTGTGTCTTTGCCTTGCAAGCTCCCAGCCCTGGGCCCAGGCCCCAGCGGCGGGGGAGGGGAGGCTGTCATTTCACAATGCTCTGCCCAGCCTGAGGGTTCCGTTGGCACGGCGACGGCAGCAGGTGAGCCCTGGAGCAGGGGGCATGGAGAGGTCAAGGCAGACAGAGCTGGGAGCCCCAGGAACAGGACCCAGGCCAGTGGAGGTGGCTCAGCTGAGCCCACCTGACGGCTCGAGGCCACTCCTCACAGGGCCTCTGCTGCTGTCAGAAGCCCTGGGGCCCTGCTACTGGCAGAGGAAGCATTCAGGCCTCAAAGGGCACCGGCCTTCTCTGAGGCCTGTGACTGGGCTCAAAAACAGAACATGTGAAAAACAGGTCCCAGACACTGCACTGAAGAAAGGTAGGTTAAGGTGTGAAAACAAAAGCACCAATAAGAAAGGAAAAAGCATAGCTCTTAATACACCCTCCTCTGGACTTTGTGGCCAGTCCCTGTAGATTCATTTTCAGTCCCCTAGTCAAGGCTAGGGGTGGGCAAAGTTACCCTCACTACTGGTGGAACGATATTGCCTAAATTCGCCTCCAGCTCTGTTCTGCCTGCAGGGACATTTTTTAGCTGTTGTGCCAATTTTCTATGCAGATTTTGCTTCCTGAAATGTGTTCTTTCCCTGAAATATCATGTTTTTGACCGCTAAAACAAAATTTCATGGAAAAAATAAATGTCTTCTGGCAAACCATCTGAAATGGTGTTTTTTTCACAAGCTATCTGTTTTTAGTCTGAAACTTCTTGTGGCCACCAAAAAACAACATTTCCCATAAAAAACAGAATTTCAGGGAGAAAAAGCCTGAAATTGGCAATTTCTCTCTGTGGGCAGAGCAGGCGAAGTGGCAGAATTTGCCCAGAATTCTGCATTTTTTCTGCTGAGCAAATTATCGGCCGTTTCGACCACCCCCTAGTCAAGGCCATGATATCCCTGGACTTCAAGGGGAAGACACTTGCAGCAAACAATCATCACCTTCTAACACCTTCTCTATTTCCATTGACTTCATTGGGATCACCCACCCAAATATATAGCTCTTGCCGACTGGGAGACTCAACAGGATGAAATGTGTAAACCGAATGGTAGTGCGTAAAAAGGGCCAACGAAGGACGTCTTTCTCTTGTAATGTGAAGTGGAAAAAACAAAGGTGAAGTAGTTCCTTGGTTTTGTAGACAGTAGGGGAATAGTTCTATTTTGATATTTGTGTTTGTACCATGCTCCGCTGCCATCATTTCCAGGGTCTCTAGGCACTCTGCAAGTCCTGAAAGAGAGGAGGGTTGAGGTTAGTGGGGAGAGCGGGGAACATGCAAGCTAACTTTGCTGTTGTGTTGATGGGCTCAGGGGAGTGCTTGAGGGGATGCAACTTAACTTTTCTCTCATTGTGACTGTCAGAGCCTGCTCCCCCTCTCTCTCTCTCTCTCTCTCTCTCTCTGGCTCCCTCTCTCTCTCACACATAGATACATTTACCCTGTCTGCCACAGAGCTCTGGGAATTGACAAATGTGCAACGGGGGAAGTGTAGAGACTCCACTCATTACCATATGCTAGGGGCTAAGGCTGATGGGAGGCAAGATGTTTTGGATAAGAGAAGCAGATCCCTGAGACATGAGGACCCCATGCCCCCATCCATTCAGCTGCCATAGTACATAGGTTGGCAGGCTTGTCCCTGAGTGAAACCTCACTCTAATTTCCTCAGGTACTGCGCTGAGTGTCCAACTCAGACATTTGCCCGCCAGGGCAAAGCCCGCCAGGCCTTTGTAAGGCGTTTGTAAGGCATTTGTAAGGCGATCGGGGCAGGGGCCAGAATCTCTGGCGCTTTCGCCCAGAAATCTATTCCAGTGTCTTCTGCAGTCCTCAAACTCTTCTGACACTGCGCACACAGCCAAAGGACAGAATGAAATGGAATGTAATCCCCTGCCGCGCCATTCCCCTGGTTTTGTAGCTGTTCCATAACTTCAGTTTCAAAATGATGTTGAAATACTGCCAGTGGTTCTTCGTGGTGAAATGAGGAGCAGGACAGATAAAAGGTGGAGACTGAATACCTTAAAGTGCCCCGTGAAGCTTGGTGTGCCATCCGTTAGGCCTAGAGGGGTGCTGTATCTGCAGGAAGGTAAGGAGAAGCATGCTGACAGTCAATGGGAGAGGTTTGGAGGCAGGGGGATAGGACGGCGATCCAGTAAGAATTCAATCTGGAGGAGGCCCTTCAGGGTGTCCAGTATGTGTGATGCAGAGGGATAGCTCTGCTGTCCAAAAACGAACCCTTTACAGTGCAGTATGTGCAATGTAGGAGGCTTGCTTTGCTGTCGGAAGCCAGACCATGTGTGAGTGACGCTTGCAGTGTGGTTGTGCCCATTCTCTGTGACAGGAGTTTGTCCTGCTGCACCCGTTCAGTAGGAGGGTAGCCCACGCTGTAGCACTGTGTGAGTGAAGCTTCCCCTGCTGTTGCCCTGGCAGGACCTGCCATGTAGTGTGACACTCAGATGTCTGTTAAAGCTGGGACAGTGAAGCAGATTTGTCAGGGCCGTGCACTGTTCCTGGTTCATCCTTGATGCCTCGGAAATATGCTGAGGAGGGTTTTAGTGGAGCTAGACATGTGAACAGCATGTCCCAAATGGCATGACACATGTTGCTTTTGTATATGTACAGAGCTTAAAACGGTTTGTAGGAGTCATCAAGAAGGAAAGGACATTCCAATAAAACGCCCTTTCCTGCTCTGAGCCCCAGCCCTGGGGCCCCGGGGCTCCGGGGGGTCGCGCTCTGGAGCAGCTCAGGAGAAGCTGAGCTGAGGTGTGTCTTTGCCTTGCAAGCTCCCAGCCCTGGGCCCAGGCCCCAGCGGCGGGGGAGGGGAGGCTGTCATTTCACAATGCTCTGCCCAGCCTGAGGGTTCCGTTGGCACGGCGACGGCAGCAGGTGAGCCCTGGAGCAGGGGGCATGGAGAGGTCAAGGCAGACAGAGCTGGGAGCCCCAGGAACAGGACCCAGGCCAGTGGAGGTAGCTCAGCTGAGCCCACCTGACGGCTCGAGGCCACTCCTCACAGGGCCTCTGCTGCTGTCAGAAGCCCTGGGGCCCTGCTACTGGCAGAGGAAGCATTCAGGCCTCAAAGGGCACCGGCCTTCTCTGAGGCCTGTGACTGGGCTCAAAAACAGAACCTGTGAAAAACAGGTCCCAGACACTGCACTGAAGAAAGGTAGGTTAAGGTGTGAAAACAAAAGCACCAATAAGAAAGGAAAAAGCATAGCTCTTAATACACCCTCCTCTGGACTTTGTGGCCAGTCTCTGTAGATTAATTTTCAGTCCCCTAGTCAAGGCTAGGGGTGGGCAAAGTTACCCTCACTACTGGTGGAACGATATTGCCTAAATTCGCCTCCAGCTCTGTTCTGCCTGCAGGGACATTTTTTAGCTGGTGTGCCAATTTTCTATGCAGATTTTGCTTCCTGAAATGTGTTCTTTCCCTGAAATATCATGTTTTTGACCGCTAAAACAAAATTTCATGGAAAAAATAAATGTCTTCTGGCAAACCATCTGAAATGGTGTTTTTTTCACAAACTATCTGTTTTTAGTCTGAAACTTCTTGTGGCCACCAAAAAACAACATTTCCCATAAAAAAACAGAATTTCAGGGAGAAAAAGCCTGAAATTGGCAATTTCTCTCTGTGGGCAGAGCAGGCGAAGTGGCAGAATTTGCCCAGAATTCTGCATTTTTTCTGCTGAGCAAATTATCGGCCGTATCGACCACCCCCTAGTCAAGGCCATGATATCCCTGGACTTCAAGGGGAAGACACTTGCAGCAAACAATCATCACCTTCTAACACCTTCTCTATTTCCATTGACTTCATTGGGATCACCCACCCAAATATATAGCTCTTGCCGACTGGGAGACTCAACAGGATGAAATGTGTAAACCGAATGGTAGTGCGTAAAAAGGGCCAACGAAGGACGTCTTTCTCTTGTAATGTGAAGTGGAAAAAACAAAGGTGAAGTAGTTCCTTGGTTTTGTAGACAGTAGGGGAATAGTTCTATTTTGATATTTGTGTTTGTACCATGCTCCGCTGCCATCATTTCCAGGGTCTCTAGGCACTCTGCAAGTCCTGAAAGAGAGGAGGGTGGGTGGGTGGGTTAGTGGGGAGAACGGGGAACCTGCAAGCTAACGTTGCTGTTGTGTTGATGGGTGCAGGGGAGTGCTTGAGGGGATGCAACTTCACTTTTCTCTCATTGTGACTGTCAGAGCCTGCTCCCCCCCTCTCTCTCTCTCTCTCTCTCTCTCTCTTTCTCTCTCTCTATCTGGCTCCCTCTCTCTCTCACACATAGATACTTTTACCCTGTCTGCCACAGAGCTCTGGGAATCGACAAATGTGCAACGGGGGAAGTGTAGAGACTCCACTCATTACCATATGCTAGGGGCTAAGGCTGATGGGAGGCAAGATGTTTTGGATAAGAGAAGCAGATCCCTGAGACATGAGGACCCCATGCCCCCATCCATTCAGCTGCCATAGTACATAGGTTGGCAGGCTTGTCCCTGAGTGAAACCTCACTCTAATTTCCT
The DNA here is from genome assembly GCF_040938575.1 of Ambystoma mexicanum. Lineage (NCBI taxonomy): Eukaryota > Metazoa > Chordata > Amphibia > Caudata > Ambystomatidae > Ambystoma > Ambystoma mexicanum. Next base: position 1,121,191,999 of record NC_090941.1, on the reverse strand, counting down.
CAGGTACTGCGCTGAGTGTCCAACTCAGACATTTGCCTGCCAGGGCAAAGCCCGCCAGGCGTTTGTAAGGCGTTTGTAAGGCGTTTGTAAGGCGATCGGGGCAGGGGCCAGAATCTCTGGCGCTTTCGCCCAGAAATCTATTCCAGTGTCTTCTGCAGTCCTCAAACTCTTCTGACACTGCGCACACAGCCAAAGGACATAATGAAATGGAATGTAGTCCCCTGCCGCGGCAAATTCCCCTGGTTTTGTAGCTGTTCCATAACTTCAGTTTCAAAATGATGTTGAAATACTGCCAGTGGTTCTTCGTGGTGAAATGAGGAGCAGGACAGATAAAAGGTGGAGACTGAATACCTTAAAGTGCCCCGTGAAGCTTGGTGTGCCATCCGTTAGGCCTAGAGGGGTGCTGTATCTGCAGGAAGGTAAGGAGAAGCATGCTGACAGTCAATGGGAGAGGTTTGGAGGCAGGGGGATAGGACGGCGATCCAGTAAGAATTCAATCTGGAGGAGGCCCTTCAGGGTGTCCAGTATGTGTGATGCAGAGGGATAGCTCTGCTGTCCAAAAACTAACCCTTTACGGTGCAGTATGTGCAATGTAGGAGGCTTGCTTTGCTGTCGGAAGCCAGACCATGTGTGAGTGACGCTTGCAGTGTGGTTGTGCCCATTCTCTGTGACAGGAGTTTGTCCTGCTGCACCCGTTCAGTAGGAGGGTAGCCCACGCTGTAGCACTGTGTGAGTGAAGCTTCCCCTGCTGTTGCCCTGGCAGGACCTGCCATGTAGTGTGACACTCAGATGTCTGTTAAAGCTGGGACAGTGAAGCAGATTTGTCAGGGCCGTGCACTGTTCCTGGTTCATCCTTGATGCCTCGGAAATATGCTAAGGAGGGTTTTAGTGGAGCTAGACATGTGAACAGCATGTCCCAAATGGCATGACACATGTTGCTTTTGTATATGTACAGAGCTTAAAATGGTTTGTAGGAGTCATCAAGAAGGAAAGGACATTCCAATAAAACGCCCTTTCCTGCTCTGAGCCCCAGCCCTGGGGCCCCGGGGCCCCGGGGGGTCGAGCTCTGGAGCAGCTCAGGAGAAGCTGAGCTGAGGTGTGTCTTTGCCTTGCAAGCTCCCAGCCCTGGGCCCAGGCCCCAGCGGCGGGGGAGGGGAGGCTGTCATTTCACAATGCTCTGCCCAGCCTGAGGGTTCCGTTGGCACGGCGACGGCAGCAGGTGAGCCCTGGAGCAGGGGGCATGGAGAGGTCAAGGCAGACAGAGCTGGGAGCCCCAGGAACAGGACCCAGGCCAGTGGAGGTGGCTCAGCTGAGCCCACCTGACGGCTCGAGGCCACTCCTCACAGGGCCTCTGCTGCTGTCAGAAGCCCTGGCTCCCTGGTACTGGCAGAGGAAGCATTCAGGCCTCAAAGGGCACCGGCCTTCTCTGAGGCCTGTGACTGGGCTCAAAAACAGAACATGTGAAAAACAGGTCCCAGACACTGCACTGAAGAAAGGTAGGTTAAGGTGTGAAAACAAAAGCACCAATAAGAAAGGAAAAAGCATAGCTCTTAATACACCCTCCTCTGGGCTTTGTGGCCAGTCCCTGTAGATTCATTTTCAGTCCCCTAGTCAAGGCTAGGGGTGGGCAAAGTTACCCTCACTACTGGTGGAACGATATTGCCTAAATTCGCCTCCAGCTCTGTTCTGCCTGCAGGGACATTTGTTAGCTGTTGTGCCAATTTTCTATGCAGATTTTGCTTCCTGAAATGTGTTCTTTCCCTGAAATATCATGTTTTTGACCGCTAAAACAAAATTTCATGGAAAAAATAAATGTCTTCTGGCAAACCATCTGAAATGGTGTTTTTTTCACAAACTATCTGTTTTTAGTCTGAAACTTCTTGTGGCCACCAAAAAACAACATTTCCCATAAAAAACAGAATTTCAGGGAGAAAAAGCCTGAAATTGGCAATTTCTCTCTGTGGGCAGAGCAGGCGAAGTGGCAGAATTTGCCCAGAATTCTGCATTTTTTCTGCTGAGCAAATTATCGGCCGTTTCGACCACCCCCTAGTCAAGGCCATGATATCCCTGGACTTCAAGGGGAAGACACTTGCAGCAAACAATCATCACCTTCTAACACCTTCTCTATTTCCATTGACTTCATTGGGATCACCCACCCAAATATATAGCTCTTGCCGACTGGGAGACTCAACAGGATGAAATGTGTAAACCGAATGGTAGTGCGTAAAAAGGGCCAACGAAGGACGTCTTTCTCTTGTAATGTGAAGTGGAAAAAACAAAGGTGAAGTAGTTCCTTGGTTTTGTAGACAGTAGGGGAATAGTTCTATTTTGATATTTGTGTTTGTACCATGCTCCGCTGCCATCATTTCCAGGGTCGCTAGGCACTCTGCAATTCCTGAAAGAGAGGAGGGTTGAGGTTAGTGGGGAGAGCGGGGAACATGCAAGCTAACTTTGCTGTTGTGTTGATGGGCTCAGGGGAGTGCTTGAGGGGATGCAACTTAACTTTTCTTTCATTGTGACTGTCAGAGCCTGCTCCCCCTCTCTCTCTCTCTCTCTCTCTCTGGCTCCCTCTCTCTCTCACACATAGATACATTTACCCTGTCTGCCACAGAGCTCTGGGAATTGACAAATGTGCAACGGGGGAAGTGTAGAGACTCCACTCATTACCATATGCTAGGGGCTAAGGCTGATGGGAGGCAAGATGTTTTGGATAAGAGAAGCAGATCCCTGAGACATGAGGACCCCATGCCCCCATCCATTCAGCTGCCATAGTACATAGGTTGGCAGGCTTGTCCCTGAGTGAAACCTCACTCTAATTTCCTCAGGTACTGCGCTGAGTGTCCATCTCAGATATTTGCCCGCCAGGCGTTTGTAAGGCGTTTGTAAGGCGTTTGTAAGGCGATCGGGGCAGGGGCCAGAATCTGTGGCGCTTTCGCCCAGAAATCTATTCCAGTGTCTTCTGCAGTCCTCAAACTCTTCTGACACTGCGCACACAGCCAAAGGACAGAATGAAATGGAATGTAATCCCCTGCCGCGCCATTCCCCTGGTTTTGTAGCTGTTCCATAACTTCAGTTTCAAAATGATGTTGAAATACTGCCAGTGGTTCTTCGTGGTGAAATGAGGAGCAGGACAGATAAAAGGTGGAGACTGAATACCTTAAAGTGCCCCGTGAAGCTTGGTGTGCCATCCGTTAGGCCTAGAGGGGTGCTGTATCTGCAGGAAGGTAAGGAGAAGCATGCTGACAGTCAATGGGAGAGGTTTGGAGGCAGGGGGATAGGACGGCGATCCAGTAAGAATTCAATCTGGAGGAGGCCCTTCAGGGTGTCCAGTATGTGTGATGCAGAGGGATAGCTCTGCTGTCCAAAAACTAACCCTTTACAGTGCAGTATGTGCAATGTAGGAGGCTTGCTTTGCTGTCGGAAGCCAGACCATGTGTGAGTGACGCTTGCAGTGTGGTTGTGCCCATTCTCTGTGACAGGAGTTTGTCCTGCTGCACCCGTTCAGTAGGAGGGTAGCCCACGCTGTAGCACTGTGTGAGTGAAGCTTCCCCTGCTGTTGCCCTGGCAGGACCTGCCATGTAGTGTGACACTCAGATGTCTGTTAAAGCTGGGACAGTGAAGCAGATTTGTCAGGGCCGTGCACTGTTCCTGGTTCATCCTTGATGCCTCGGAAATATGCTGAGGAGGGTTTTAGTGGAGCTAGACATGTGAACAGCATGTCCCAAATGGCATGACACATGTTGCTTTTGTATATGTACAGAGCTTAAAACGGTTTGTAGGAGTCATCAAGAAGGAAAGGACATTCCAATAAAACGCCCTTTCCTGCTCTGAGCCCCAGCCCTGGGGCCCCGGGGCCCCGGGGGGTCGAGCTCTGGAGCAGCTCAGGAGAAGCTGAGCTGAGGTGTGTCTTTGCCTTGCAAGCTCCCAGCCCTGGGCCCAGGCCCCAGCGGCGGGGGAGGGGAGGCTGTCATTTCACAATGCTCTGCCCAGCCTGAGGGTTCCGTTGGCACGGCGACGGCAGCAGGTGGGCCCTGGAGCAGGGGGCATGGAGAGGTCAAGGCAGACAGAGCTGGGAGCCCCAGGAACAGGACCCAGGCCAGTGGAGGTGGCTCAGCTGAGCCCACCTGACGGCTCGAGGCCACTCCTCACAGGGCCTCTGCTGCTGTCAGAAGCCCTGGGGCCCTGCTACTGGCAGAGGAAGCATTCAGGCCTCAAAGGGCACCGGCCTTCTCTGAGGCCTGTGACTGGGCTCAAAAACAGAACATGTGAAAAACAGGTCCCAGACACTGCACTGAAGAAAGGTAGGTTAAGGTGTGAAAACAAAAGCACCAATAAGAAAGGAAAAAGCATAGCTCTTAATACACCCTCCTCTGGACTTTGTGGCCAGTCTCTGTAGATTAATTTTCAGTCCCCTAGTCAAGGCTAGGGGTGGGCAAAGTTACCCTCACTACTGGTGGAACGATATTGCCTAAATTCGCCTCCAGCTCTGTTCTGCCTGCAGGGACATTTTTTAGCTGTTGTGCCAATTTTCTATGCAGATTTTGCTTCCTGAAATGTGTTCTTTCCCTGAAATATCATGTTTTTGACCGCTAAAACAAAATTTCATGGAAAAAATAAATGTCTTCTGGCAAACCATCTGAAATGGTGTTTTTTTCACAAACTATCTGTTTTTAGTCTGAAACTTCTTGTGGCCACCAAAAAACAACATTTCCCATAAAAAACAGAATTTCAGGGAGAAAAAGCCTGAAATTGGCAATTTATCTCTGTGGGCAGAGCAGGCGAAGTGGCAGAATTTGCCCAGAATTCTGCATTTTTTCTGCTGAGCAAATTATCGGCCGTATCGACCACCCCCTAGTCAAGGCCATGATATCCCTGGACTTCAAGGGGAAGACACTTGCAGCAAACAATCATCACCTTCTAACACCTTCTCTATTTCCATTGACTTCATTGGGATCACCCACCCAAATATATAGCTCTTGCCGACTGGGAGACTCAACAGGATGAAATGTGTAAACCGAATGGTAGTGCGTAAAAAGGGCCAACGAAGGACGTCTTTCTCTTGTAATGTGAAGTGGAAAAAACAAAGGTGAAGTAGTTCCTTGGTTTTGTAGACAGTAGGGGAATAGTTCTATTTTGATATTTGTGTTTGTACCATGCTCCGCTGCCATCATTTCCAGGGTCTCTAGGCACTCTGCAAGTCCTGAAAGAGAGGAGGGTTGAGGTTAGTGGGGAGAGCGGGGAACATGCAAGCTAACTTTGCTGTTGTGTTGATGGGCTCAGGGGAGTGCTTGAGGGGATGCAACTTAACTTTTCTCTCATTGTGACTGTCAGAGCCTGCTCCCCCTCTCTCTCTCTCTCTCTCTCTCTCTCTCCGGCTCCCTCTCTCTCTCACACATAGATACATTTACCCTGTCTGCCACAGAGCTCTGGGAATTGACAAATGTGCAACGGGGGAAGTGTAGAGACTCCACTCATTACCATATGCTAAGGGCTAAGGCTGATGGGAGGCAAGATGTTTTGGATAAGAGAAGCAGATCCCTGAGACATGAGGACCCCATGCCCCCATCCATTCAGCTGCCATAGTACATAGGTTGGCAGGCTTGTCCCTGAGTGAAACCTCACTCTAATTTCCTCAGGTACTGCGCTGAGTGTCCAACTCAGACATTTGCCTGCCAGGGCAAAGCCCGCCAGGCGTTTGTAAGGCGTTTGTAAGGCGTTTGTAAGGCGATCGGGGCAGGGGCCAGAATCTCTGGCGCTTTCGCCCAGAAATCTATTCCAGTGTCTTCTGCAGTCCTCAAACTCTTCTGACACTGCGCACACAGCCAAAGGACATAATGAAATGGAATGTAGTCCCCTGCCGCGGCAAATTCCCCTGGTTTTGTAGCTGTTCCATAACTTCAGTTTCAAAATGATGTTGAAATACTGCCAGTGGTTCTTCGTGGTGAAATGAGGAGCAGGACAGATAAAAGGTGGAGACTGAATACCTTAAAGTGCCCCGTGAAGCTTGGTGTGCCATCCGTTAGGCCTAGAGGGGTGCTGTATCTGCAGGAAGGTAAGGAGAAGCATGCTGACAGTCAATGGGAGAGGTTTGGAGGCAGGGGGATAGGACGGCGATCCAGTAAGAATTCAATCTGGAGGAGGCCCTTCAGGGTGTCCAGTATGTGTGATGCAGAGGGATAGCTCTGCTGTCCAAAAACTAACCCTTTACGGTGCAGTATGTGCAATGTAGGAGGCTTGCTTTGCTGTCGGAAGCCAGACCATGTGTGAGTGACGCTTGCAGTGTGGTTGTGCCCATTCTCTGTGACAGGAGTTTGTCCTGCTGCACCCGTTCAGTAGGAGGGTAGCCCACGCTGTAGCACTGTGTGAGTGAAGCTTCCCCTGCTGTTGCCCTGGCAGGACCTGCCATGTAGTGTGACACTCAGATGTCTGTTAAAGCTGGGACAGTGAAGCAGATTTGTCAGGGCCGTGCACTGTTCCTGGTTCATCCTTGATGCCTCGGAAATATGCTAAGGAGGGTTTTAGTGGAGCTAGACATGTGAACAGCATGTCCCAAATGGCATGACACATGTTGCTTTTGTATATGTACAGAGCTTAAAATGGTTTGTAGGAGTCATCAAGAAGGAAAGGACATTCCAATAAAACGCCCTTTCCTGCTCTGAGCCCCAGCCCTGGGGCCCCGGGGCCCCGGGGGGTCGAGCTCTGGAGCAGCTCAGGAGAAGCTGAGCTGAGGTGTGTCTTTGCCTTGCAAGCTCCCAGCCCTGGGCCCAGGCCCCAGCGGCGGGGGAGGGGAGGCTGTCATTTCACAATGCTCTGCCCAGCCTGAGGGTTCCGTTGGCACGGCGACGGCAGCAGGTGAGCCCTGGAGCAGGGGGCATGGAGAGGTCAAGGCAGACAGAGCTGGGAGCCCCAGGAACAGGACCCAGGCCAGTGGAGGTGGCTCAGCTGAGCCCACCTGACGGCTCGAGGCCACTCCTCACAGGGCCTCTGCTGCTGTCAGAAGCCCTGGGGCCCTGGTACTGGCAGAGGAAGCATTCAGGCCTCAAAGGGCACCGGCCTTCTCTGAGGCCTGTGACTGGGCTCAAAAACAGAACATGTGAAAAACAGGTCCCAGACACTGCACTGAAGAAAGGTAGGTTAAGGTGTGAAAACAAAAGCACCAATAAGAAAGGAAAAAGCATAGCTCTTAATACACCCTCCTCTGGGCTTTGTGGCCAGTCCCTGTAGATTCATTTTCAGTCCCCTAGTCAAGGCTAGGGGTGGGCAAAGTTACCCTCACTACTGGTGGAACGATATTGCCTAAATTCGCCTCCAGCTCTGTTCTGCCTGCAGGGACATTTTTTAGCTGTTGTGCCAATTTTCTATGCAGATTTTGCTTCCTGAAATGTGTTCTTTCCCTGAAATATCATGTTTTTGACCGCTAAAACAAAATTTCATGGAAAAAATAAATGTCTTCTGGCAAACCATCTGAAATGGTGTTTTTTTCACAAACTATCTGTTTTTAGTCTGAAACTTCTTGTGGCCACCAAAAAACAACATTTCCCATAAAAAACAGAATTTCAGGGAGAAAAAGCCTGAAATTGGCAATTTCTCTCTGTGGGCAGAGCAGGCGAAGTGGCAGAATTTGCCCAGAATTCTGCATTTTTTCTGCTGAGCAAATTATCGGCCGTTTCGACCACCCCCTAGTCAAGGCCATGATATCCCTGGACTTCAAGGGGAAGACACTTGCAGCAAACAATCATCACCTTCTAACACCTTCTCTATTTCCATTGACTTCATTGGGATCACCCACCCAAATATATAGCTCTTGCCGACTGGGAGACTCAACAGGATGAAATGTGTAAACCGAATGGTAGTGCGTAAAAAGGGCCAACGAAGGACGTCTTTCTCTTGTAATGTGAAGTGGAAAAAACAAAGGTGAAGTAGTTCCTTGGTTTTGTAGACAGTAGGGGAATAGTTCTATTTTGATATTTGTGTTTGTACCATGCTCCGCTGCCATCATTTCCAGGGTCGCTAGGCACTCTGCAATTCCTGAAAGAGAGGAGGGTTGAGGTTAGTGGGGAGAGCGGGGAACATGCAAGCTAACTTTGCTGTTGTGTTGATGGGCTCAGGGGAGTGCTTGAGGGGATGCAACTTAACTTTTCTTTCATTGTGACTGTCAGAGCCTGCTCCCCCTCTCTCTCTCTCTCTCTCTCTCTGGCTCCCTCTCTCTCTCACACATAGATACATTTACCCTGTCTGCCACAGAGCTCTGGGAATTGACAAATGTGCAACGGGGGAAGTGTAGAGACTCCACTCATTACCATATGCTAGGGGCTAAGGCTGATGGGAGGCAAGATGTTTTGGATAAGAGAAGCAGATCCCTGAGACATGAGGACCCCATGCCCCCATCCATTCAGCTGCCATAGTACATAGGTTGGCAGGCTTGTCCCTGAGTGAAACCTCACTCTAATTTCCTCAGGTACTGCGCTGAGTGTCCATCTCAGACATTTGCCCGCCAGGCGTTTGTAAGGCGTTTGTAAGGCGTTTGTAAGGCGATCGGGGCAGGGGCCAGAATCTGTGGCGCTTTCGCCCAGAAATCTATTCCAGTGTCTTCTGCAGTCCTCAAACTCTTCTGACACTGCGCACACAGCCAAAGGACAGGATGAAATGGAATGTAATCCCCTGCCGCGCCATTCCCCTGGTTTTGTAGCTGTTCCATAACTTCAGTTTCAAAATGATGTTGAAATACTGCCAGTGGTTCTTCGTGGTGAAATGAGGAGCAGGACAGATAAAAGGTGGAGACTGAATACCTTAAAGTGCCCCGTGAAGCTTGGTGTGCCATCCGTTAGGCCTAGAGGGGTGCTGTATCTGCAGGAAGGTAAGGAGAAGCATGCTGACAGTCAATGGGAGAGGTTTGGAGGCAGGGGGATAGGACGGCGATCCAGTAAGAATTCAATCTGGAGGAGGCCCTTCAGGGTGTCCAGTATGTGTGATGCAGAGGGATAGCTCTGCTGTCCAAAAACTAACCCTTTACAGTGCAGTATGTGCAATGTAGGAGGCTTGCTTTGCTGTCGGAAGCCAGACCATGTGTGAGTGACGCTTGCAGTGTGGTTGTGCCCATTCTCTGTGACAGGAGTTTGTCCTGCTGCACCCGTTCAGTAGGAGGGTAGCCCACGCTGTAGCACTGTGTGAGTGAAGCTTCCCCTGCTGTTGCCCTGGCAGGACCTGCCATGTAGTGTGACACTCAGATGTCTGTTAAAGCTGGGACAGTGAAGCAGATTTGTCAGGGCCGTGCACTGTTCCTGGTTCATCCTTGATGCCTCGGAAATATGCTGAGGAGGGTTTTAGTGGAGCTAGACATGTGAACAGCATGTCCCAAATGGCATGACACATGTTGCTTTTGTATATGTACAGAGCTTAAAACGGTTTGTAGGAGTCATCAAGAAGGAAAGGACATTCCAATAAAACGCCCTTTCCTGCTCTGAGCCCCAGCCCTGGGGCCCCGGGGCCCCGGGGGGTCGAGCTCTGGAGCAGCTCAGGAGAAGCTGAGCTGAGGTGTGTCTTTGCCTTGCAAGCTCCCAGCCCTGGGCCCAGGCCCCAGCGGCGGGGGAGGGGAGGCTGTCATTTCACAATGCTCTGCCCAGCCTGAGGGTTCCGTTGGCACGGCGACGGCAGCAGGTGGGCCCTGGAGCAGGGGGCATGGAGAGGTCAAGGCAGACAGAGCTGGGAGCCCCAGGAACAGGACCCAGGCCAGTGGAGGTGGCTCAGCTGAGCCCACCTGACGGCTCGAGGCCACTCCTCACAGGGCCTCTGCTGCTGTCAGAAGCCCTGGGGCCCTGCTACTGGCAGAGGAAGCATTCAGGCCTCAAAGGGCACCGGCCTTCTCTGAGGCCTGTGACTGGGCTCAAAAACAGAACATGTGAAAAACAGGTCCCAGACACTGCACTGAAGAAAGGTAGGTTAAGGTGTGAAAACAAAAGCACCAATAAGAAAGGAAAAAGCATAGCTCTTAATACACCCTCCTCTGGACTTTGTGGCCAGTCTCTGTAGATTAATTTTCAGTCCCCTAGTCAAGGCTAGGGGTGGGCAAAGTTACCCTCACTACTGGTGGAACGATATTGCCTAAATTCGCCTCCAGCTCTGTTCTGCCTGCAGGGACATTTTTTAGCTGTTGTGCCAATTTTCTATGCAGATTTTGCTTCCTGAAATGTGTTCTTTCCCTGAAATATCATGTTTTTGACCGCTAAAACAAAATTTCATGGAAAAAATAAATGTCTTCTGGCAAACCATCTGAAATGGTGTTTTTTTCACAAACTATCTGTTTTTAGTCTGAAACTTCTTGTGGCCACCAAAAAACAACATTTCCCATAAAAAACAGAATTTCAGGGAGAAAAAGCCTGAAATTGGCAATTTATCTCTGTGGGCAGAGCAGGCGAAGTGGCAGAATTTGCCCAGAATTCTGCATTTTTTCTGCTGAGCAAATTATCGGCCGTATCGACCACCCCCTAGTCAAGGCCATGATATCCCTGGACTTCAAGGGGAAGACACTTGCAGCAAACAATCATCACCTTCTAACACCTTCTCTATTTCCATTGACTTCATTGGGATCACCCACCCAAATATATAGCTCTTGCCGACTGGGAGACTCAACAGGATGAAATGTGTAAACCGAATGGTAGTGCGTAAAAAGGGCCAACGAAGGACGTCTTTCTCTTGTAATGTGAAGTGGAAAAAACAAAGGTGAAGTAGTTCCTTGGTTTTGTAGACAGTAGGGGAATAGTTCTATTTTGATATTTGTGTTTGTACCATGCTCCGCTGCCATCATTTCCAGGGTCTCTAGGCACTCTGCAAGTCCTGAAAGAGAGGAGGGTTGAGGTTAGTGGGGAGAGCGGGGAACATGCAAGCTAACTTTGCTGTTGTGTTGATGGGCTCAGGGGAGTGCTTGAGGGGATGCAACTTAACTTTTCTCTCATTGTGACTGTCAGAGCCTGCTCCCCCTCTCTCTCTCTCTCTCTCTCTCTCTCTCCGGCTCCCTCTCTCTCTCACACATAGATACATTTACCCTGTCTGCCACAGAGCTCTGGGAATTGACAAATGTGCAACGGGGGAAGTGTAGAGACTCCACTCATTACCATATGCTAGGGGCTAAGGCTGATGGGAGGCAAGATGTTTTGGATAAGAGAAGCAGATCCCTGAGACATGAGGACCCCATGCCCCCATCCATTCAGCTGCCATAGTACATAGGTTGGCAGGCTTGTCCCTGAGTGAAACCTCACTCTAATTTCCTCAGGTACTGCGCTGAGTGTCCAACTCAGACATTTGCCTGCCAGGGCAAAGCCCGCCAGGCGTTTGTAAGGCGTTTGTAAGGCGTTTGTAAGGCGATCGGGGCAGGGGCCAGAATCTCTGGCGCTTTCGCCCAGAAATCTATTCCAGTGTCTTCTGCAGTCCTCAAACTCTTCTGACACTGCGCACACAGCCAAAGGACAGAATGAAATGGAATGTAATCCCCTGCCGCGCCATTCCCCTGGTTTTGTAGCTGTTCCATAACTTCAGTTTCAAAATGATGTTGAAATACTGCCAGTGGTTCTTCGTGGTGAAATGAGGAGCAGGACAGATAAAAGGTGGAGACTGAATACCTTAAAGTGCCCCGTGAAGCTTGGTGTGCCATCCGTTAGGCCTAGAGGGGTGCTGTATCTGCAGGAAGGTAAGGAGAAGCATGCTGACAGTCAATGGGAGAGGTTTGGAGGCAGGGGGATAGGACGGCGATCCAGTAAGAATTCAATCTGGAGGAGGCCCTTCAGGGTGTCCAGTATGTGTGATGCAGAGGGATAGCTCTGCTGTCCAAAAACGAACCCTTTACAGTGCAGTATGTGCAATGTAGGAGGCTTGCTTTGCTGTCGGAAGCCAGACCATGTGTGAGTGACGCTTGCAGTGTGGTTGTGCCCATTCTCTGTGACAGGAGTTTGTCCTGCTGCACCCGTTCAGTAGGAGGGTAGCCCACGCTGTAGCACTGTGTGAGTGAAGCTTCCCCTGCTGTTGCCCTGGCAGGACCTGCCATGTAGTGTGACACTCAGATGTCTGTTAAAGCTGGGACAGTGAAGCAGATTTGTCAGGGCCGTGCACTGTTCCTGGTTCATCCTTGATGCCTCGGAAATATGCTAAGGAGGGTTTTAGTGGAGCTAGACATGTGAACAGCATGTCCCAAATGGCATGACACATGTTGCTTTTGTATATGTACAGAGCTTAAAATGGTTTGTAGGAGTCATCAAGAAGGAAAGGACATTCCAATAAAACGCCCTTTCCTGCTCTGAGCCCCAGCCCTGGGGCCCCGGGGCCCCGGGGGGTCGAGCTCTGGAGCAGCTCAGGAGAAGCTGAGCTGAGGTGTGTCTTTGCCTTGCAAGCTCCCAGCCCTGGGCCCAGGCCCCAGCGGCGGGGGAGGGGAGGCTGTCATTTCACAATGCTCTGCCCAGCCTGAGGGTTCCGTTGGCACGGCGACGGCAGCAGGTGAGCCCTGGAGCAGGGGGCATGGAGAGGTCAAGGCAGACAGAGCTGGGAGCCCCAGGAACAGGACCCAGGCCAGTGGAGGTGGCTCAGCTGAGCCCACCTGACGGCTCGAGGCCACTCCTCACAGGGCCTCTGCTGCTGTCAGAAGCCCTGGGGCCCTGGTACTGGCAGAGGAAGCATTCAGGCCTCAAAGGGCACCGGCCTTCTCTGAGGCCTGTGACTGGGCTCAAAAACAGAACATGTGAAAAACAGGTCCCAGACACTGCACTGAAGAAAGGTAGGTTAAGGTGTGAAAACAAAAGCACCAATAAGAAAGGAAAAAGCATAGCTCTTAATACACCCTCCTCTGGACTTTGTGGCCAGTCCCTGTAGATTCATTTTCAGTCCCCTAGTCAAGGCTAGGGGTGGGCAAAGTTACCCTCACTACTGGTGGAACGATATTGCCTAAATTCGCCTCCAGCTCTGTTCTGCCTGCAGGGACATTTTTTAGCTGTTGTGCCAATTTTCTATGCAGATTTTGCTTCCTGAAATGTGTTCTTTCCCTGAAATATCATGTTTTTGACCGCTAAAACAAAATTTCATGGAAAAAATAAATGTCTTCTGGCAAACCATCTGAAATGGTGTTTTTTTCACAAACTATCTGTTTTTAGTCTGAAACTTCTTGTGGCCACCAAAAAACAACATTTCCCATAAAAAAACAGAATTTCAGGGAGAAAAAGCCTGAAATTGGCAATTTCTCTCTGTGGGCAGAGCAGGCGAAGTGGCAGAATTTGCCCAGAATTCTGCATTTTTTCTGCTGAGCAAATTATCGGCCGTTTCGACCACCCCCTAGTCAAGGCCATGATATCCCTGGACTTCAAGGGGAAGACACTTGCAGCAAACAATCATCACCTTCTAACACCTTCTCTATTTCCATTGACTTCATTGGGATCACCCACCCAAATATATAGCTCTTGCCGACTGGGAGACTCAACAGGATGAAATGTGTAAACCGAATGGTAGTGCGTAAAAAGGGCCAACGAAGGACGTCTTTCTCTTGTAATGTGAAGTGGAAAAAACAAAGGTGAAGTAGTTCCTTGGTTTTGTAGACAGTAGGGGAATAGTTCTATTTTGATATTTGTGTTTGTACCATGCTCCGCTGCCATCATTTCCAGGGTCGCTAGGCACTCTGCAATTCCTGAAAGAGAGGAGGGTTGAGGTTAGTGGGGAGAGCGGGGAACATGCAAGCTAACTTTGCTGTTGTGTTGATGGGCTCAGGGGAGTGCTTGAGGGGATGCAACTTAACTTTTCTTTCATTGTGACTGTCAGAGCCTGCTCCCCCTCTCTCTCTCTCTCTCTCTCTCTGGCTCCCTCTCTCTCTCACACATAGATACATTTACCCTGTCTGCCACAGAGCTCTGGGAATTGACAAATGTGCAACGGGGGAAGTGTAGAGACTCCACTCATTACCATATGCTAGGGGCTAAGGCTGATGGGAGGCAAGATGTTTTGGATAAGAGAAGCAGATCCCTGAGACATGAGGACCCCATGCCCCCATCCATTCAGCTGCCATAGTACATAGGTTGGCAGGCTTGTCCCTGAGTGAAACCTCACTCTAATTTCCTCAGGTACTGCGCTGAGTGTCCATCTCAGACATTTGCCCGCCAGGCGTTTGTAAGGCGTTTGTAAGGCGTTTGTAAGGCGATCGGGGCAGGGGCCAGAATCTGTGGCGCTTTCGCCCAGAAATCTATTCCAGTGTCTTCTGCAGTCCTCAAACTCTTCTGACACTGCGCACACAGCCAAAGGACAGAATGAAATGGAATGTAATCCCCTGCCGCGCCATTCCCCTGGTTTTGTAGCTGTTCCATAACTTCAGTTTCAAAATGATGTTGAAATACTGCCAGTGGTTCTTCGTGGTGAAATGAGGAGCAGGACAGATAAAAGGTGGAGACTGAATACCTTAAAGTGCCCCGTGAAGCTTGGTGTGCCATCCGTTAGGCCTAGAGGGGTGCTGTATCTGCAGGAAGGTAAGGAGAAGCATGCTGACAGTCAATGGGAGAGGTTTGGAGGCAGGGGGATAGGACGGCGATCCAGTAAGAATTCAATCTGGAGGAGGCCCTTCAGGGTGTCCAGTATGTGTGATGCAGAGGGATAGCTCTGCTGTCCAAAAACTAACCCTTTACAGTGCAGTATGTGCAATGTAGGAGGCTTGCTTTGCTGTCGGAAGCCAGACCATGTGTGAGTGACGCTTGCAGTGTGGTTGTGCCCATTCTCTGTGACAGGAGTTTGTCCTGCTGCACCCGTTCAGTAGGAGGGTAGCCCACGCTGTAGCACTGTGTGAGTGAAGCTTCCCCTGCTGTTGCCCTGGCAGGACCTGCCATGTAGTGTGACACTCAGATGTCTGTTAAAGCTGGGACAGTGAAGCAGATTTGTCAGGGCCGTGCACTGTTCCTGGTTCATCCTTGATGCCTCGGAAATATGCTAAGGAGGGTTTTAGTGGAGCTAGACATGTGAACAGCATGTCCCAAATGGCATGACACATGTTGCTTTTGTATATGTACAGAGCTTAAAATGGTTTGTAGGAGTCATCAAGAAGGAAAGGACATTCCAATAAAACGCCCTTTCCTGCTCTGAGCCCCAGCCCTGGGGCCCCGGGGCCCCGGGGGGTCGAGCTCTGGAGCAGCTCAGGAGAAGCTGAGCTGAGGTGTGTCTTTGCCTTGCAAGCTCCCAGCCCTGGGCCCAGGCCCCAGCGGCGGGGGAGGGGAGGCTGTCATTTCACAATGCTCTGCCCAGCCTGAGGGTTCCGTTGGCACGGCGACGGCAGCAGGTGAGCCCTGGAGCAGGGGGCATGGAGAGGTCAAGGCAGACAGAGCTAGGAGCCCCAGGAGCAGGACCCAGGCCAGTGGAGGTGGCTCAGCTGAGCCCACCTGACGGCTCGAGGCCAATCCTCACGGGGCCTCTGCTGCTGTCAGAAGCCCTGGGGCCCTGCTACTGGCAGAGGAAGCATTCAGGCCTCAAAGGGCACCGGCCTTCTCTGAGGCCTGTGACTGGGCTCAAAAACAGTACATGTGAAAAACAGGTCCCAGACACTGCACTGAAGAAAGGTAGGTTAAGGTGTGAAAACAAAAGCACCAATAAGAAAGGAAAAAGCATAGCTCTTAATACACCCTCCTCTGGACTTTGTGGCCAGTCCCTGTAGATTCATTTTCAGTCCCCTAGTCAAGGCTAGGGGTGGGCAAAGTTACCCTCACTACTGGTGGAACGATATTGCCTAAATTCGCCTCCAGCTCTGTTCTGCCTGCAGGGACATTTTTTAGCTGTTGTGCCAATTTTCTATGCAGATTTTGCTTCCTGAAATGTGTTCTTTCCCTGAAATATCATGTTTTTGACCGCTAAAACAAAATTTCATGGAAAAAATAAATGTCTTCTGGCAAACCATCTGAAATGGTGTTTTTTTCACAAACTATCTGTTTTTAGTCTGAAACTTCTTGTGGCCACCAAAAAACAACATTTCCCATAAAAAACAGAATTTCAGGGAGAAAAAGCCTGAAATTGGCAATTTCTCTCTGTGGGCAGAGCAGGCGAAGTGGCAGAATTTGCCCAGAATTCTGCATTTTTTCTGCTGAGCAAATTATCGGCCGTATCGACCACCCCCTAGTCAAGGCCATGATATCCCTGGACTTCAAGGGGAAGACACTTGCAGCAAACAATCATCACCTTCTAACACCTTCTCTATTTCCATTGACTTCATTGGGATCACCCACCCAAATATATAGCTCTTGCCGACTGGGAGACTCAACAGGATGAAATGTGTAAACCGAATGGTAGTGCGTAAAAAGGGCCAACGAAGGACGTCTTTCTCTTGTAATGTGAAGTGGAAAAAACAAAGGTGAAGTAGTTCCTTGGTTTTGTAGACAGTAGGGGAATAGTTCTATTTTGATATTTGTGTTTGTACCATGCTCCGCTGCCATCATTTCCAGGGTCTCTAGGCACTCTGCAAGTCCTGAAAGAGAGGAGGGTTGAGGTTAGTGGGGAGAGCACGGAACATGCAAGCTAACTTTGCTGTTGTGTTGATGGGCTCAGGGGAGTGCTTGAGGGGATGCAACTTAACTTTTCTCTCATTGTGACTGTCAGAGCCTGCTCCCCCTCTCTCTCTCTCTCTCTCTCTCTCTCTGGCTCCCTCTCTCTCTCACACATAGATACATTTACCCTGTCTGCCACAGAGCTCTGGGAATTGACAAATGTGCAACGGGGGAAGTGTAGAGACTCCACTCATTACCATATGCTAGGGGCTAAGGCTGATGGGAGGCAAGATGTTTTGGATAAGAGAAGCAGATCCCTGAGACATGAGGACCCCATGCCCCCATCCATTCAGCTGCCATAGTACATAGGTTGGCAGGTTTGTCCCTGAGTGAAACCTCACTCTAATTTCCTCAGGTACTGCGCTGAGTGTCCAACTCAGACATTTGCCCGCCAGGGCAAAGCCCGCCAGGCGTTTGTAAGGCGTTTGTAAGGCGTTTGTAAGGCGTTTGTAAGGCGTTTGTAAGGCGATCGGGGCAGGGACCAGAATCTCTGGCGCTTTCGCCCAGAAATCTATTCCAGTGTCTTCTGCAGTCCTCAAACTCTTCTGACACTGCGCACACAGCCAAAGGACAGAATGAAATGGAATGTAATCCCCTGCAGCGCCATTCCCCTGGTTTTGTAGCTGTTCCATAACTTCAGTTTCAAAATGATGTTGAAATACTGCCAGTGGTTCTTCGTGGTGAAATGAGGAGCAGGACAGATAAAAGGTGGAGACTGAATACCTTAAAGTGCCCCGTGAAGCTTGGTGTGCCATCCGTTAGGCCTAGAGGGGTGCTGTATCTGCAGGAAGGTAAGGAGAAGCATGCTGACAGTCAATGGGAGAGGTTTGGAGGTAGGGGGATAGGACGGCGATCCAGTACGAATTCAATCTGGAGGAGGCCCTTCAGGGTGTCCAGTATGTGTGATGCAGAGGGATAGCTCTGCTGTCCAAAAACTAACCCTTTACAGTGCAGTATGTGCAATGTAGGAGGCTTGCTTTGCTGTCGGAAGCCAGACCATGTGTGAGTGACGCTTGCAGTGTGGTTGTGCCCATTCTCTGTGACAGGAGTTTGTCCTGCTGCACCCGTTCAGTAGGAGGGTAGCCCACGCTGTAGCACTGTGTGAGTGAAGCTTCCCCTGCTGTTGCCCTGGCAGGACCTGCCATGTAGTGTGACACTCAGATGTCTGTTAAAGCTGGGACAGTGAAGCAGATTTGTCAGGGCCGTGCACTGTTCCTGGTTCATCCTTGATGCCTCGGAAATATGCTAAGGAGGGTTTTAGTGGAGCTAGACATGTGAACAGCATGTCCCAAATGGCATGACACATGTTGCTTTTGTATATGTACAGAGCTTAAAATGGTTTGTAGGAGTCATCAAGAAGGAAAGGACATTCCAATAAAACGCCCTTTCCTGCTCTGAGCCCCAGCCCTGGGGCCCCGGGGCCCCGGGGGGTCGAGCTCTGGAGCAGCTCAGGAGAAGCTGAGCTGAGGTGTGTCTTTGCCTTGCAAGCTCCCAGCCCTGGGCCCAGGCCCCAGCGGCGGGGGAGGGGAGGCTGTCATTTCACAATGCTCTGCCCAGCCTGAGGGTTCCGTTGGCACGGCGACGGCAGCAGGTGAGCCCTGGAGCAGGGGGCATGGAGAGGTCAAGGCAGACAGAGCTGGGAGCCCCAGGAACAGGACCCAGGCCAGTGGAGGTGGCTCAGCTGAGCCCACCTGACGGCTCGAGGCCACTCCTCACAGGGCCTCTGCTGCTGTCAGAAGCCCTGGGGCCCTGCTACTGACAGAGGAAGCATTCAGGCCTCAAAGGGCACCGGCCTTCTCTGAGGCCTGTGACTGGGCTCAAAAACAGAACATGTGAAAAACAGGTCCCAGACACTGCACTGAAGAAAGGTAGGTTAAGGTGTGAAAACAAAAGCACCAATAAGAAAGGAAAAAGCATAGCTCTTAATACACCCTCCTCTGGACTTTGTGGCCAGTCCCTGTAGATTCATTTTCAGTCCCCTAGTCAAGGCTAGGGGTGGGCAAAGTTACCCTCACTACTGGTGGAACGATATTGCCTAAATTCGCCTCCAGCTCTGTTCTGCCTGCAGGGACATTTTTTAGCTGTTGTGCCAATTTTCTATGCAGATTTTGCTTCCTGAAATGTGTTCTTTCCCTGAAATATCATGTTTTTGACCGCTAAAACAAAATTTCAAGGAAAAAATAAATGTCTTCTGGCAAACCATCTGAAATGGTGTTTTTTTCACAAACTATCTGTTTTTAGTCTGAAACTTATTGTGGCCACCAAAAAACAACATTTCCCATAAAAAACAGAATTTCAGGGAGAAAAAGCCTGAAATTGGCAATTTCTCTCTGTGGGCAGAGCAGGCGAAGTGGCAGAATTTGCCAAGAATTCTGCATTTTTTCTGCTGAGCAAATTATCGTCCGTTTCGACCACCCCCTAGTCAAGGCCATGATATCCCTGGACTTCAAGGGGAAGACACTTGCAGCAAACAATCATCACCTTCTAACACCTTCTCTATTTCCATTGACTTCATTGGGATCACCCACCCAAATATATAGCTCTTGCCGACTGGGAGACTCAACAGGATGAAATGTGTAAACCGAATGGTAGTGCGTAAAAAGGGCCAACGAAGGACGTCTTTCTCTTGTAATGTGAAGTGGAAAAAACAAAGGTGAAGTAGTCCTTGGTTTTGTAGACAGTAGGGGAATAGTTCTATTTTGATATTTGTGTTTGTACCATGCTCCGCTGCCATCATTTCCAGGGTCTCTAGGCACTCTGCAAGTCCTGAAAGAGAGGAGGGTTGAGGTTAGTGGGGAGAGCGGGGAACATGCAAGCTAACTTTGCTGTTGTGTTGATGGGCTCAGGGGAGTGCTTGAGGGGATGCAACTTAACTTTTCTCTCATTGTGACTGTCAGAGCCTGCTCCCCCTCTCTCTCTCTCTCTCTCTCTCTCTCTCTCTGGCTCCCTCTCTCTCTCACACATAGATACATTTACCCTGTCTGCCACAGAGCTCTGGGAATTGACAAATGTGCAACGGGGGAAGTGTAGAGACTCCACTCATTACCATATGCTAGGGGCTAAGGCTGATGGGAGGCAAGATGTTTTGGATAAGAGAAGCAGATCCCTGAGACATGAGGACCCCATGCCCCCATCCATTCAGCTGCCATAGTACATAGGTTGGCAGGCTTGTCCCTGAGTGAAACCTCACTCTAATTTCCTCAGGTACTGCGCTGAGTGTCCAACTCAGACATTTGCCCGCCAGGGCAAAGCCCGCCAGGCCTTTGTAAGGCGTTTGTAAGGCATTTGTAAGGCGATCGGGGCAGGGGCCAGAATCTCTGGCGCTTTCGCCCAGAAATCTATTCCAGTGTCTTCTGCAGTCCTCAAACTCTTCTGACACTGCGCACACAGCCAAAGGACAGAATGAAATGGAATGTAATCCCCTGCCGCGCCATTCCCCTGGTTTTGTAGCTGTTCCATAACTTCAGTTTCAAAATGATGTTGAAATACTGCCAGTGGTTCTTCGTGGTGAAATGAGGAGCAGGACAGATAAAAGGTGGAGACTGAATACCTTAAAGTGCCCCGTGAAGCTTGGTGTGCCATCCGTTAGGCCTAGAGGGGTGCTGTATCTGCAGGAAGGTAAGGAGAAGCATGCTGACAGTCAATGGGAGAGGTTTGGAGGCAGGGGGATAGGACGGCGATCCAGTAAGAATTCAATCTGGAGGAGGCCCTTCAGGGTGTCCAGTATGTGTGATGCAGAGGGATAGCTCTGCTGTCCAAAAACTAACCCTTTACAGTGCAGTATGTGCAATGTAGGAGGCTTGCTTTGCTGTCGGAAGCCAGACCATGTGTGAGTGACGCTTGCAGTGTGGTTGTGCCCATTCTCTGTGACAGGAGTTTGTCCTGCTGCACCCGTTCAGTAGGAGGGTAGCCCACGCTGTAGCACTGTGTGAGTGAAGCTTCCCCTGCTGTTGCCCTGGCAGGACCTGCCATGTAGTGTGACACTCAGATGTCTGTTAAAGCTGGGACAGTGAAGCAGATTTGTCAGGGCCGTGCACTGTTCCTGGTTCATCCTTGATGCCTCGGAAATATGCTGAGGAGGGTTTTAGTGGAGCTAGACATGTGAACAGCATGTCCCAAATGGCATGACACATGTTGCTTTTGTATATGTACAGAGCTTAAAACGGTTTGTAGGAGTCATCAAGAAGGAAAGGACATTCCAATAAAACGCCCTTTCCTGCTCTGAGCCCCAGCCCTGGGGCCCCGGGGCCCCGGGGGGTCGAGCTCTGGAGCAGCTCAGGAGAAGCTGAGCTGAGGTGTGTCTTTGCCTTGCAAGCTCCCAGCCCTGGGCCCAGGCCCCAGCGGCGGGGGAGAGGAGGCTGTCATTTCACAATGCTCTGCCCAGCCTGAGGGTTCCGTTGGCACGGCGACGGCAGCAGGTGAGCCCTGGAGCAGGGGGCATGGAGAGGTCAAGGCAGACAGAGCTGGGAGCCCCAGGAACAGGACCCAGGCCAGTGGAGGTGGCTCAGCTGAGCCCACCTGACGGCTCGAGGCCACTCCTCACAGGGCCTCTGCTGCTGTCAGAAGCCCTGGGGCCCTGCTACTGGCAGAGGAAGCATTCAGGCCTCAAAGGGCACCGGCCTTCCATGAGGCCTGTGACTGGGCTCAAAAACAGAACATGTGAAAAACAGGTCCCAGACACTGCACTGAAGAAAGGTAGGTTAAGGTGTGAAAACAAAAGCACCAATAAGAAAGGAAAAAGCATAGCTCTTAATACACCCTCCTCTGGACTTTGTGGCCAGTCCCTGTAGATTCATTTTCAGTCCCCTAGTCAAGGCTAGGGGTGGGCAAAGTTACCCTCACTACTGGTGGAACGATATTGCCTAAATTCGCCTCCAGCTCTGTTCTGCCTGCAGGGACATTTTTTAGCTGTTGTGCCAATTTTCTATGCAGATTTTGCTTCCTGAAATGTGTTCTTTCCCAGAAATATCATGTTTTTGACCGCTAAAACAAAATTTCATGGAAAAAATAAATGTCTTCTGGCAAACCATCTGAAATGGTGTTTTTTTCACAAACTATCTGTTTTTAGTCTGAAACTTCTTGTGGCCACCAAAAAACAACATTTCCCATAAAAAACAGAATTTCAGGGAGAAAAAGCCTGAAATTGGCAATTTCTCTCTGTGGGCAGAGCAGGCGAAGTGGCAGAATTTGCCCAGAATTCTGCATTTTTTCTGCTGAGCAAATTATCGGCCGTATCGACCACCCCCTAGTCAAGGCCATGATATCCCTGGACTTCAAGGGGAAGACACTTGCAGCAAACAATCATCACCTTCTAACACCTTCTCTATTTCCATTGACTTCATTGGGATCACCCACCCAAATATATAGCTCTTGCCGACTGGGAGACTCAACAGGATGAAATGTGTAAACCGAATGGTAGTGCGTAAAAAGGGCCAACGAAGGACGTCTTTCTCTTGTAATGTGAAGTGGAAAAAACAAAGGTGAAGTAGTTCCTTGGTTTTGTAGACAGTAGGGGAATAGTTCTATTTTGATATTTGTGTTTGTACCATGCTCCGCTGCCATCATTTCCAGGGTCTCTAGGCACTCTGCAAGTCCTGAAAGAGAGGAGGGTTGAGGTTAGTGGGGAGAGCGGGGAACATGCAAGCTAACTTTGCTGTTGTGTTGATGGGCTCAGGGGAGTGCTTGAGGGGATGCAACTTAACTTTTCTCTCATTGTGACTGTCAGAGCCTGCTCCCCCTCTCTCTCTCTCTCTCTCTCTCTCTCTGGCTCCCTCTCTCTCTCACACATAGATACATTTACCCTGTCTGCCACAGAGCTCTGGGAATTGACAAATGTGCAACGGGGGAAGTGTAGAGACTCCACTCATTACCATATGCTAGGGGCTAAGGCTGATGGGAGGCAAGATGTTTTGGATAAGAGAAGCAGATCCCTGAGACATGAGGACCCCATGCCCCCATCCATTCAGCTGCCATAGTACATAGGTTGGCAGGCTTGTCCCTGAGTGAAACCTCACTCTAATTTCCTCAGGTACTGCGCTGAGTGTCCAACTCAGACATTTGCCCGCCAGGGCAAAGCCCGCCAGGCGTTTGTAAGGCGTTTGTAAGGCGTTTGTAAGGCGATCGGGGCAGGGGCCAGAATCTCTGGCGCTTTCGCCCAGAAATCTATTCCAGTGTCTTCTGCAGTCCTCAAACTCTTCTGACACTGCGCACACAGCCAAAGGACAGAATGAAATGGAATGTAATCCCCTGCCGCGCCATTCCCCTGGTTTTGTAGCTGTTCCATAACTTCAGTTTCAAAATGATGTTGAAATACTGCCAGTGGTTCTTCGTGGTGAAATGAGGAGCAGGACAGATAAAAGGTGGAGACTGAATACCTTAAAGTGCCCCGTGAAGCTTGGTGTGCCATCCGTTAGGCCTAGAGGGGTGCTGTATCTGCAGGAAAGTAAGGAGAAGCATGCTGACAGTCAATGGGAGAGGTTTGGAGGCAGGGGGATAGGACGGCGATCCAGTAAGAATTCAATCTGGAGGAGGCCCTTCAGGGTGTCCAGTATGTGTGATGCAGAGGGATAGCTCTGCTGTCCAAAAACGAACCCTTTACAGTGCAGTATGTGCAATGTAGGAGGCTTGCTTTGCTGTCGGAAGCCAGACCATGTGTGAGTGACGCTTGCAGTGTGGCTGTGCCCATTCTCTGTGACAGGAGTTTGTCCTGCTGCACCCGTTCAGTAGGAGGGTAGCCCACGCTGTAGCACTGTGTGAGTGAAGCTTCCCCTGCTGTTGCCCTGGCAGGACCTGCCATGTAGTGTGACACTCAGATGTCTGTTAAAGCTGGGACAGTGAAGCAGATTTGTCAGGGCCGTGCACTGTTCCTGGTTCATCCGTGATGCCTCGGAAATATGCTAAGGAGGGTTTTAGTGGAGCTAGACATGTGAACAGCATGTCCCAAATGGCATGACACATGTTGCTTTTGTATATGTACAGAGCTTAAAACGGTTTGCAGGAGTCATCAAGAAGGAAAGGACATTCCAATAAAACGCCCTTTCCTGCTCTGAGCCCCAGCCCTGGGGCCCCAGGGTCCCCGGGGCCCCGGGGGGTCGAGCTCTGGAGCAGCTCAGGAGAAGCTGAGCTGAGGTGTGTCTTTGCCTTGCAAGCTCCCAGCCCTGGGCCCAGGCCCCAGCGGCGGGGGAGGGGAGGCTGTCATTTCACAATGCTCTGCCCAGACTGAGGGTTCCGTTGGCACGGCGACGGCAGCAGGTGAGCCCTGGAGCAGGGGGCATGGAGAGGTCAAGGCAGACAGAGCTGGGAGCCCCAGGAACAGGACCCAGGCCAGTGGAGGTGGCTCAGCTGAGCCCACCTGACGGCTCGAGGCCACTCCTCACAGGGCCTCTGCTGCTGTCAGAAGCCCTGGGGCCCTGCTACTGGCAGAGGAAGCATTCAGGCCTCAAAGGGCACCGGCCTTCTCTGAGGCCTGTGACTGGGCTCAAAAACAGAACATGTGAAAAACAGGTCCCAGACACTGCACTGAAGAAAGGTAGGTTAAGGTGTGAAAACAAAAGCACCAATAAGAAAGGAAAAAGCATAGCTCTTAATACACCCTCCTCTGGACTTTGTGGCCAGTCCCTGTAGATTCATTTTCAGTCCCCTAGTCAAGGCTAGGGGTGGGCAAAGTTACCCTCACTACTGGTGGAACGATATTGCCTAAATTCGCCTCCAGCTCTGTTCTGCCTGCAGGGACATTTTTTAGCTGTTGTGCCAATTTTCTATGCAGATTTTGCTTCCTGAAATGTGTTCTTTCCCTGAAATATCATGTTTTTGACCGCTAAAACAAAATTTCATGGAAAAAATAAATGTCTTCTGGCAAACCATCTGAAATGGTGTTTTTTCCACAAACTATCTGTTTTTAGTCTGAAACTTCTTGTGGCCACCAAAAAACAACATTTCCCATAAAAAACAGAATTTCAGGGAGAAAAAGCCTGAAATTGGCAATTTCTCTCTGTGGGCAGAGCAGGCGAAGTGGCAGAATTTGCCAAGAATTCTGCATTTTTTCTGCTGAGCAAATTATCGTCCGTTTCGACCACCCCCTAGTCAAGGCCATGATATCCCTGGACTTCAAGGGGAAGACACTTGCAGCAAACAATCATCACCTTCTAACACCTTCTCTATTTCCATTGACTTCATTGGGATCACCCACCCAAATATATAGCTCTTGCCGACTGGGAGACTCAACAGGATGAAATGTGTAAACCGAATGGTAGTGCCTAAAAAGGTCCAACGAAGGACGTCTTCCTCTTGTAATGTGAAGTGGAAAAAACAAAGGTGAAGTAGTTCCTTGGTTTTGTAGACAGTAGGGGAATAGTTCTATTTTGATATTTGTGTTTGTACCATGCTCCGCTGCCATCATTTCCAGGGTCTCTAGGCACTCTGCAAGTCCTGAAAGAGAGGAGGGTTGAGGTTAGTGGGGAGAGCGGGGAACATGCAAGCTAACTTTGCTGTTGTGTTGATGGGCTCAGGGGAGTGCTTGAGGGGATGCAACTTAACTTTTCTCTCATTGTGACTGTCAGAGCCTGCTCCCCCTCTCTCTCTCTCTCACTCTCTCTCTCTCTCTGGCTCCCTCTCTCTCTCACACATAGATACATTTACCCTGTCTGCCACAGAGCTCTGGGAATTGACAAATGTGCAACGGGGGAAGTGTAGAGACTCCACTCATTACCATATGCTAGGGGCTAAGGCTGATGGGAGGCAAGATGTTTTGGATAAGAGAAGCAGATCCCTGAGACATGAGGACCCCATGCCCCCATCCATTCAGCTGCCATAGTACATAGGTTGGCAGGCTTGTCCCTGAGTGAAACCTCACTCTAATTTCCTCAGGTACTGCGCTGAGTGTCCAACTCAGACATTTGCCCGCCAGGGCAAAGCCCGCCAGGCGTTTGTAAGGCGTTTGTAAGGCGTTTGTAAGGCGATCGGGGCAGGGGCCAGAATCTCTGGCGCTTTCGCCCAGAAATCTATTCCAGTGTCTTCTGCAGTCCTCAAACTCTTCTGACACTGCGCACACAGCCAAAGGACAGAATGAAATGGAATGTAATCCCCTGCAGCGCCATTCCCCTGGTTTTGTAGCTGTTCCATAACTTCAGTTTCAAAATGATGTTGAAATACTGCCAGTGGTTCTTCGTGGTGAAATGAGGAGCAGGACAGATAAAAGGTGGAGACTGAATACCTTAAAGTGCCCCGTGAAGCTTGGTGTGCCATCCGTTAGGCCTAGAGGGGTGCTGTATCTGCAGGAAGGTAAGGAGAAGCATGCTGACAGTCAATGGGAGAGGTTTGGAGGTAGGGGGATAGGACGGCGATCCAGTACGAATTCAATCTGGAGGAGTCCCTTCAGGGTGTCCAGTATGTGTGATGCAGAGGGATAGCTCTGCTGTCCAAAAACTAACCCTTTACAGTGCAGTATGTGCAATGTAGGAGGCTTGCTTTGCTGTCGGAAGCCAGACCATGTGTGAGTGACGCTTGCAGTGTGGTTGTGCCCATTCTCTGTGACAGGAGTTTGTCCTGCTGCACCCGTTCAGTAGGAGGGTAGCCCACGCTGTAGCACTGTGTGAGTGAAGCTTCCCCTGCTGTTGCCCTGGCAGGACCTGCCATGTAGTGTGACACTCAGATGTCTGTTAAAGCTGGGACAGTGAAGCAGATTTGTCAGGGCCGTGCACTGTTCCTAGTTCATCCTTGATGCCTCGGAAATATGCTAAGGAGGGTTTTAGTGGAGCTAGACATGTGAACAGCATGTCCCAAATGGCATGACACATGTTGCTTTTGTATATGTACAGAGCTTAAAATGGTTTGTAGGAGTCATCAAGAAGGAAAGGACATTCCAATAAAACGCCCTTTCCTGCTCTGAGCCCCAGCCCTGGGGCCCCGGGGCCCCGGGGGGTCGAGCTCTGGAGCAGCTCAGGAGAAGCTGAGCTGAGGTGTGTCTTTGCCTTGCAAGCTCCCAGCCCTGGGCCCAGGCCCCAGCGGCGGGGGAGGGGAGGCTGTCATTTCACAATGCTCTGCCCAGCCTGAGGGTTCCGTTGGCACGGCGACGGCAGCAGGTGAGCCCTGGAGCAGGGGGCATGGAGAGGTCAAGGCAGACAGAGCTGGGAGCCCCAGGAACAGGACCCAGGCCAGTGGAGGTGGCTCAGCTGAGCCCACCTGACGGCTCGAGGCCACTCCTCACAGGGCCTCTGCTGCTGTCAGAAGCCCTGGGGCCCTGCTACTGGCAGAGGAAGCATTCAGGCCTCAAAGGGCACCGGCCTTCTCTGAGGCCTGTGACTGGGCTCAAAAACAGAACATGTGAAAAACAGGTCCCAGACACTGCACTGAAGAAAGGTAGGTTAAGGTGTGAAAACAAAAGCACCAATAAGAAAGGAAAAAAGCATAGCTCTTAACACACCCTCATCTGGACTTTGTGGCCAGTCCCTGTAGATTCATTTTCAGTCCCCTAGTCAAGGCTAGGGGTGGGCAAAGTTACCCTCACTACTGGTGGAACGATATTGCCTAAATTCGCCTCCAGCTCTGTTCTGCCTGCAGGGACATTTTTTAGCTGTTGTGCCAATTTTCTATGCAGATTTTGCTTCCTGAAATGTGTTCTTTCCCTGAAATATCATGTTTTTGACCGCTAAAACAAAATTTCATGGAAAAAATAAATGTCTTCTGGCAAACCATCTGAAATGGTGTTTTTTTCACAAACTATCTGTTTTTAGTCTGAAACTTATTGTGGCCACCAAAAAACAACATTTCCCATAAAAAACAGAATTTCAGGGAGAAAAAGCCTGAAATTGGCAATTTCTCTCTGTGGGCAGAGCAGGCGAAGTGGCAGAATTTGCCAAGAATTCTGCATTTTTTCTGCTGAGCAAATTATCGTCCGTTTCGACCACCCCCTAGTCAAGGCCATGATATCCCTGGACTTCAAGGGGAAGACACTTGCAGCAAACAATCATCACCTTCTAACACCTTCTCTATTTCCATTGACTTCATTGGGATCACCCACCCAAATATATAGCTCTTGCCGACTGGGAGACTCAACAGGATGAAATGTGTAAACCGAATGGTAGTGCGTAAAAAGGGCCAACGAAGGACGTCTTTCTCTTGTAATGTGAAGTGGAAAAAACAAAGGTGAAGTAGTCCTTGGTTTTGTAGACAGTAGGGGAATAGTTCTATTTTGATATTTGTGTTTGTACCATGCTCCGCTGCCATCATTTCCAGGGTCTCTAGGCACTCTGCAAGTCCTGAAAGAGAGGAGGGTTGAGGTTAGTGGGGAGAGCGGGGAACATGCAAGCTAACTTTGCTGTTGTGTTGATGGGCTCAGGGGAGTGCTTGAGGGGATGCAACTTAACTTTTCTCTCATTGTGACTGTCAGAGCCTGCTCCCCCTCTCTCTCTCTCTCTCTCTCTCTCTCTCTCTGGCTCCCTCTCTCTCTCACACATAGATACATTTACCCTGTCTGCCACAGAGCTCTGGGAATTGACAAATGTGCAACGGGGGAAGTGTAGAGACTCCACTCATTACCATATGCTAGGGGCTAAGGCTGATGGGAGGCAAGATGTTTTGGATAAGAGAAGCAGATCCCTGAGACATGAGGACCCCATGCCCCCATCCATTCAGCTGCCATAGTACATAGGTTGGCAGGCTTGTCCCTGAGTGAAACCTCACTCTAATTTCCTCAGGTACTGCGCTGAGTGTCCAACTCAGACATTTGCCCGCCAGGGCAAAGCCCGCCAGGCCTTTGTAAGGCGTTTGTAAGGCATTTGTAAGGCGATCGGGGCAGGGGCCAGAATCTCTGGCGCTTTCGCCCAGAAATCTATTCCAGTGTCTTCTGCAGTCCTCAAACTCTTCTGACACTGCGCACACAGCCAAAGGACAGAATGAAATGGAATGTAATCCCCTGCCGCGCCATTCCCCTGGTTTTGTAGCTGTTCCATAACTTCAGTTTCAAAATGATGTTGAAATACTGCCAGTGGTTCTTCGTGGTGAAATGAGGAGCAGGACAGATAAAAGGTGGAGACTGAATACCTTAAAGTGCCCCGTGAAGCTTGGTGTGCCATCCGTTAGGCCTAGAGGGGTGCTGTATCTGCAGGAAGGTAAGGAGAAGCATGCTGACAGTCAATGGGAGAGGTTTGGAGGCAGGGGGATAGGACGGCGATCCAGTAAGAATTCAATCTGGAGGAGGCCCTTCAGGGTGTCCAGTATGTGTGATGCAGAGGGATAGCTCTGCTGTCCAAAAACTAACCCTTTACAGTGCAGTATGTGCAATGTAGGAGGCTTGCTTTGCTGTCGGAAGCCAGACCATGTGTGAGTGACGCTTGCAGTGTGGTTGTGCCCATTCTCTGTGACAGGAGTTTGTCCTGCTGCACCCGTTCAGTAGGAGGGTAGCCCACGCTGTAGCACTGTGTGAGTGAAGCTTCCCCTGCTGTTGCCCTGGCAGGACCTGCCATGTAGTGTGACACTCAGATGTCTGTTAAAGCTGGGACAGTGAAGCAGATTTGTCAGGGCCGTGCACTGTTCCTGGTTCATCCTTGATGCCTCGGAAATATGCTGAGGAGGGTTTTAGTGGAGCTAGACATGTGAACAGCATGTCCCAAATGGCATGACACATGTTGCTTTTGTATATGTACAGAGCTTAAAACGGTTTGTAGGAGTCATCAAGAAGGAAAGGACATTCCAATAAAACGCCCTTTCCTGCTCTGAGCCCCAGCCCTGGGGCCCCGGGGCCCCGGGGGGTCGAGCTCTGGAGCAGCTCAGGAGAAGCTGAGCTGAGGTGTGTCTTTGCCTTGCAAGCTCCCAGCCCTGGGCCCAGGCCCCGGCGGGGGAGGGGAGGCTGTCATTTCACAATGCTCTGCCCAGCCTGAGGGTTCTGTTGGCACGGCGACGGCAGCAGGTGAGCCCTGGAGCAGGGGGCATGGAGAGGTCAAGGCAGACAGAGCTGGGAGCCCCAGGAACAGGACCCAGGCCAGTGGAGGTGGCTCAGCTGAGCCCACCTGACGGCTCGAGGCCACTCCTCACAGGGCCTCTGCTGCTGTCAGAAGCCCTGGGGCCCTGCTACTGGCAGAGGAAGCATTCAGGCCTCAAAGGGCACCGGCCTTCTCTGAGGCCTGTGACTGGGCTCAAAAACAGAACATGTGAAAAACAGGGCCCAGACACTGCACTGAAGAAAGGTAGGTTAAGGTGTGAAAACAAAAGCACCAATAAGAAAGGAAAAAGCATAGCTCTTAATACACCCTCCTCTGGACTTTGTGGCCAGTCTCTGTAGATTCATTTTCAGTCCCCTAGTCAAGGCTAGTGGTGGGCAAAGTTACCCTCACTACTGGTGGAACGATATTGCCTAAATTCGCCTCCAGCTCTGTTCTGCCTGCAGGGACATTTTTTAGCTGTTGTGCCAATTTTCTATGCAGATTTTGCTTCCTGAAATGTGTTCTTTCCCTGAAATATCATGTTTTTGACCGCTAAAACAAAATTTCAGGGAAAAAATAAATGTCTTCTGGCAAACCATCTGAAATGGTGTTTTTTTCACAAACTATCTGTTTTTAGTCTGAAACTTCTTGTGGCCACCAAAAAACAACATTTCCCATAAAAAACAGAATTTCAGGGAGAAAAAGCCTGAAATTGGCAATTTCTCTCTGTGGGCAGAGCAGGCGAAGTGGCAGAATTTGCCCAGAATTCTGCATTTTTTCTGCTGAGCAAATTATCGGCCGTATCGACCACCCCCTAGTCAAGGCCATGATATCCCTGGACTTCAAGGGGAAGACACTTGCAGCAAACAATCATCACCTTCTAACACCTTCTCTATTTCCATTGACTTCATTGGGATCACCCACCCAAATATATAGCTCTTGCCGACTGGGAGACTCAACAGGATGAAATGTGTAAACCGAATGGTAGTGCGTAAAAAGGGCCAACGAAGGACGTCTTTCTCTTGTAATGTGAAGTGGAAAAAACAAAGGTGAAGTAGTTCCTTGGTTTTGTAGACAGTAGGGGAATAGTTCTATTTTGATATTTGTGTTTGTACCATGCTCCGCTGCCATCATTTCCAGGGTCTCTAGGCACTCTGCAAGTCCTGAAAGAGAGGAGGGTTGAGGTTAGTGGGGAGATCGGGGAACATGCAAGCTAACTTTGCTGTTGTGTTGATGGGCTCAGGGGAGTGCTTGAGGGGATGCAACTTAACTTTTCTCTCATTGTGACTGTCAGAGCCTGCTCCCCCTCTCTCTCTCTCTCTCTCTCTCTCCGGCTCCCTCTCTCTCTCACACATAGATACATTTACCCTGTCTGCCACAGAGCTCTGGGAATTGACAAATGTGCAACGGGGGAAGTGTAGAGACTCCACTCATTACCATATGCTAGGGGCTAAGGCTGATGGGAGGCAAGATGTTTTGGATAAGAGAAGCAGATCCCTGAGACATGAGGACCCCATGCCCCCATCCATTCAGCTGCCATAGTACATAGGTTGGCAGGCTTTTCCCTGAGTGAAACCTCACTCTAATTTCCTCAGGTACTGCGCTGAGTGTCCAACTCAGACATTTGCCCGCCAGGGCAAAGCCCGCCAGGCGTTGGTAAGGCGTTGGTAAGGCGATCGGGGCAGGGGCCAGAATCTCTGGCGCTTTCGCCCAGAAATCTATTCCAGTGTCTTCTGCAGTCCTCAAACTCTTCTGACACTGCGCACACAGCCAAAGGACAGAATGAAATGGAATGTAATCCCCTGCCGCGCCATTCCCCTGGTTTTGTAGCTGTTCCATAACTTCAGTTTCAAAATGATGTTGAAATACTGCCAGTGGTTCTTCGTGGTGAAATGAGGAGCAGGACAGATAAAAGGTGGAGACTGAATACCTTAAAGTGCCCCGTGAAGCTTGGTGTGCCATCCGTTAGGCCTAGAGGGGTGCTGTATCTGCAGGAAGGTAAGGAGAAGCATGCTGACAGTCAATGGGAGAGGTTTGGAGGCAGGGGGATAGGACGGCGATCCAGTAAGAATTCAATCTGGAGGAGGCCCTTCAGGGTGTCCAGTATGTGTGATGCAGAGGGATAGCTCTGCTGTCCAAAAACGAACCCTTTACAGTGCAGTATGTGCAATGTAGGAGGCTTGCTTTGCTGTCGGAAGCCAGACCATGTGTGAGTGACGCTTGCAGTGTGGTTGTGCCCATTCTCTGTGACAGGAGTTTGTCCTGCTGCACCCGTTCAGTAGGAGGGTAGCCCACGCTGTAGCACTGTGTGAGTGAAGCTTCCCCTGCTGTTGCCCTGGCAGGACCTGCCATGTAGTGTGACACTCAGATGTCTGTTAAAGCTGGGACAGTGAAGCAGATTTGTCAGGGCCGTGCACTGTTCCTGGTTCATCCTTGATGCCTCGGAAATATGCTAAGGAGGGTTTTAGTGGAGCTAGACATGTGAACAGCATGTCCCAAATGGCATGACACATGTTGCTTTTGTATATGTACAGAGCTTAAAATGGTTTGTAGGAGTCATCAAGAAGGAAAGGACATTCCAATAAAACGCCCTTTCCTGCTCTGAGCCCCAGCCCTGGGTCCCCAGGGCCCCGGGGGGTCGAGCTCTGGAGCAGCTCAGGAGAAGCTGAGCTGAGGTGTGTCTTTGCCTTGCAAGCTCCCAGCCCTGGGCCCAGGCCCCAGCGGCGGGGGAGAGGAGGCTGTCATTTCACAATGCTCTGCCCAGCCTGAGGGTTCCGTTGGCACGGCGACGGCAGCAGGTGAGCCCTGGAGCAGGGGGCATGGAGAGGTCAAGGCAGACAGAGCTGGGAGCCCCAGGAACAGGACCCAGGCCAGTGGAGGTGGCTCAGCTGAGCCCACCTGACGGCTCGAGGCCACTCCTCACAGGGCCTCTGCTGCTGTCAGAAGCCCTGGGGCCCTGCTACTGGCAGAGGAAGCATTCAGGCCTCAAAGGGCACCGGCCTTCTCTGAGGCCTGTGACTGGGCTCAAAAACAGAACATGTGAAAAACAGGTCCCAGACACTGCACTGAAGAAAGGTAGGTTAAGGTGTGAAAACAAAAGCACCAATAAGAAAGGAAAAAGCATAGCTCTTAATACACCCTCCTCTGGACTTTGTGGCCAGTCCCTGTAGATTCATTTTCAGTCCCCTAGTCAAGGCTAGGGGTGGGCAAAGTTACCCTCACTACTGGTGGAACGATATTGCCTAAATTCGCCTCCAGCTCTGTTCTGCCTGCAGGGACATTTTTTAGCTGTTGTGCCAATTTTCTATGCAGATTTTGCTTCCTGAAATGTGTTCTTTCCCAGAAATATCATGTTTTTGACCGCTAAAACAAAATTTCATGGAAAAAATAAATGTCTTCTGGCAAACCATCTGAAATGGTGTTTTTTTCACAAACTATCTGTTTTTAGTCTGAAACTTCTTGTGGCCACCAAAAAACAACATTTCCCATAAAAAACAGAATTTCAGGGAGAAAAAGCCTGAAATTGGCAATTTCTCTCTGTGGGCAGAGCAGGCGAAGTGGCAGAATTTGCCCAGAATTCTGCATTTTTTCTGCTGAGCAAATTATCGGCCGTTTCGACCACCCCCTAGTCAAGGCCATGATATCCCTGGACTTCAAGGGGAAGACACTTGCAGCAAACAATCATCACCTTCTAACACCTTCTCTATTTCCATTGACTTCATTGGGATCACCCACCCAAATATATAGCTCTTGCCGACTGCGAGACTCAACAGGATGAAATGTGTAAACCGAATGGTAGTGCGTAAAAAGGGCCAACGAAGGACGTCTTTCTCTTGTAATGTGAAGTGGAAAAAACAAAGGTGAAGTAGTTCCTTGGTTTTGTAGACAGTAGGGGAATAGTTCTATTTTGATATTTGTGTTTGTACCATGCTCCGCTGCCATCATTTCCAGGGTCTCTAGGCACTCTGCAAGTCCTGAAAGAGAGGAGGGTTGAGGTTAGTGGGGAGAGCGGGGAACATGCAAGCTAACTTTGCTGTTGTGTTGATGGGCTCAGGGGAGTGCTTGAGGGGATGCAACTTAACTTTTCTCTCATTGTGACTGTCAGAGCCTGCTCCCCCTCTCTCTCTCTCTCTCTCTCTCTCTCTGGCTCCCTCTCTCTCTCACACATAGATACATTTACCCTGTCTGCCACAGAGCTCTGGGAATTGACAAATGTGCAACGGGGGAAGTGTAGAGACTCCACTCATTACCATATGCTAGGGGCTAAGGCTGATGGGAGGCAAGATGTTTTGGATAAGAGAAGCAGATCCCTGAGACATGAGGACCCCATGCCCCCATCCATTCAGCTGCCATAGTACATAGGTTGGCAGGCTTGTCCCTGAGTGAAACCTCACTCTAATTTCCTCAGGTACTGCGCTGAGTGTCCAACTCAGACATTTGCCCGCCAGGGCAAAGCCCGCCAGGCGTTGGTAAGGTGTTGGTAAGGCGATCGGGGCAGGGGCCAGAATCTCTGGCGCTTTCGCCCAGAAATCTATTCCAGTGTCTTCTGCAGTCCTCAAACTCTTCTGACACTGCGCACACAGCCAAAGGACAGAATGAAATGGAATGTAATCCCCTGCCGCGCCATTCCCCTGGTTTTGTAGCTGTTCCATAACTTCAGTTTCAAAATGATGTTGAAATACTGCCAGTGGTTCTTCGTGGTGAAATGAGGAGCAGGACAGATAAAAGGTGGAGACTGAATACCTTAAAGTGCCCCGTGAAGCTTGGTGTGCCATCCGTTAGGCCTAGAGGGGTGCTGTATCTGCAGGAAGGTAAGGAGAAGCATGCTGACAGTCAATGGGAGAGGTTTGGAGGCAGGGGGATAGGACGGCGATCCAGTAAGAATTCAATCTGGAGGAGGCCCTTCAGGGTGTCCAGTATGTGTGATGCAGAGGGATAGCTCTGCTGTCCAAAAACTAACCCTTTACAGTGCAGTATGTGCAATGTAGGAGGCTTGCTTTGCTGTCGGAAGCCAGACCATGTGTGAGTGACGCTTGCAGTGTGGTTGTGCCCATTCTCTGTGACAGGAGTTTGTCCTGCTGCACCCGTTCAGTAGGAGGGTAGCCCACGCTGTAGCACTGTGTGAGTGAAGCTTCCCCTGCTGTTGCCCTGGCAGGACCTGCCATGTAGTGTGACACTCAGATGTCTGTTAAAGCTGGGACAGTGAAGCAGATTTGTCAGGGCCGTGCACTGTTCCTGGTTCATCCTTGATGCCTCGGAAATATGCTAAGGAGGGTTTTAGTGGAGCTAGACATGTGAACAGCATGTCCCAAATGGCATGACACAGGTTGCTTTTGTATATGTACAGAGCTTAAAATGGTTTGTAGGAGTCATCAAGAAGGAAAGGACATTCCAATAAAACGCCCTTTCCTGCTCTGAGCCCCAGCCCTGGGGCCCCGGGGCTCCGGGGGGTCGAGCTCTGGAGCAGCTCAGGAGAAGCTGAGCTGAGGTGTGTCTTTGCCTTGCAAGCTCCCAGCCCTGGGCCCAGGCCCCAGCGGCGGGGGAGGGGAGGCTGTCATTTCACAATGCTCTGCCCAGCCTGAGGGTTCTGTTGGCACGGCGACGGCAGCAGGTGAGCCCTGGAGCAGGGGGCATGGAGAGGTCAAGGCAGACAGAGCTGGGAGCCCCAGGAACAGGACCCAGGCCAGTGGAGGTGGCTCAGCTGAGCCCACCTGACGGCTCGAGGCCACTCCTCACAGGGCCTCTGCTGCTGTCAGAAGCCCTGGGGCCCTTCTACTGGCAGAGGAAGCATTCAGGCCTCAAAGGGCACCGGCCTTCTCTGAGGCCTGTGACTGGGCTCAAAAACAGAACATGTGAAAAACAGGTCCCAGACACTGCACTGAAGAAAGGTAGGTTAAGGTGTGAAAACAAAAGCACCAATAAAAAAGGAAAAAGCATAGCTCTTAATACACCCTCCTCTGGACTTTGTGGCCAGTCCCTGTAGATTCATTTTCAGTCCCCTAGTCAAGGCTAGGGGTGGGCAAAGATACCCTCACTACTGGTGGAACGATATTGCCTAAATTCGCCTCCAGCTCTGTTCTGCCTGCAGGGACATTTTTTAGCTGTTGTGCCAATTTTCTATGCAGATTTTGCTTCCTGAAATGTGTTCTTTCCCTGAAATATGTTTTTGACCGCTAAAACAAAATTTCATGGAAAAAATAAATGTCTTCTGGCAAACCATCTGAAATGGTGTTTTTTTCACAAACTATCTGTTTTTAGTCTGAAACTTCTTGTGGCCACCAAAAAACAACATTTCCCATAAAAAACAGAATTTCAGGGAGAAAAAGCCTGAAATTGGCAATTTCTCTCTGTGGGCAGAGCAGGCGAAGTGGCAGAATTTGCCCAGAATTCTGCATTTTTTCTGCTGAGCAAATTATCGGCCGTATCGACCACCCCCTAGTCAAGGCCATGATATCCCTGGACTTCAAGGGGAAGACACTTGCAGCAAACAATCATCACCTTCTAACACCTTCTCTATTTCCATTGACTTCATTGGGATCACCCACCCAAATATATAGCTCTTGCCGACTGGGAGACTCAACAGGATGAAATGTGTAAACCGAATGGTAGTGCGTAAAAAGGGCCAACGAAGGACGTCTTTCTCTTGTAATGTGAAGTGGAAAAAACAAAGGTGAAGTAGTTCCTTGGTTTTGTAGACAGTAGGGGAATAGTTCTATTTTGATATTTGTGTTTGTACCATGCTCCGCTGCCATCATTTCCAGGGTCTCTAGGCACTCTGCAAGTCCTGAAAGAGAGGAGGGTTGAGGTTAGTGGGGAGAGCACGGAACATGCAAGCTAACTTTGCTGTTGTGTTGATGGGCTCAGGGGAGTGCTTGAGGGGATGCAACTTAACTTTTCTCTCATTGCGACTGTCAGAGCCTGCTCCCCCTCTCTCTCTCTCTCTCTCTCTCTCTGGCTCCCTCTCTCTCTCACACATAGATACATTTACCCTGTCTGCCACAGAGCTCTGGGAATTGACAAATGTGCAACGGGGGAAGTGTAGAGACTCCACTCATTACCATATGCTAGGGGCTAAGGCTGATGGGAGGCAAGATGTTTTGGATAAGAGAAGCAGATCCCTGAGACATGAGGACCCCATGCCCCCATCCATTCAGCTGCCATAGTACATAGGTTGGCAGGCTTGTCCCTGAGTGAAACCTCACTCTAATTTCCTCAGGTACTGCGCTGAGTGTCCAACTCAGACATTTGCCCGCCAGGGCAAAGCCCGCCAGGCCTTTGTAAGGCGTTTGTAAGGCGTTTGTAAGGCGTTTGTAAGGCGTTTGTAAGGCGATCGGGGCAGGGGCCAGAATCTCTGGCGCTTTCGCCCAGAAATCTATTCCAGTGTCTTCTGCAGTCCTCAAACTCTTCTGACACTGCGCACACAGCCAAAGGACAGAATGAAATGGAATGTAATCCCCTGCCGCGCCATTCCCCTGGTTTTGTAGCTGTTCCATAACTTCAGTTTCAAAATGATGTTGAAATACTGCCAGTGGTTCTTCGTGGTGAAATGAGGAGCAGGACAGATAAAAGGTGGAGACTGAATACCTTAAAGTGCCCCGTGAAGCTTGGTGTGCCATCCGTTAGGCCTAGAGGGGTGCTGTATCTGCAGGAAGGTAAGGAGAAGCATGCTGACAGTCAATGGGAGAGGTTTGGAGGCAGGGGGATAGGACGGCGATCCAGTAAGAATTCAATCTGGAGGAGGCCCTTCAGGGTGTCCAGTATGTGTGATGCAGAGGGATAGCTCTGCTGTCCAAAGCCTAACCCTTTACAGTGCAGTATGTGCAATGTAGGAGGCTTGCTTTGCTGTCGGAAGCCAGACCATGTGTGAGTGACGCTTGCAGTGTGGTTGTGCCCATTCTCTGTGACAGGAGTTTGTCCTGCTGCACCCGTTCAGTAGGAGGGTAGCCCACGCTGTAGCACTGTGTGAGTGAAGCTTCCCCTGCTGTTACCCTGGCAGGACCTGCCATGTAGTGTGACACTCAGATGTCTGTTAAAGCTGGGACAGTGAAGCAGATTTGTCAGGGCCGTGCACTGTTCCTGGTTCATCCTTGATGCCTCGGAAATATGCTAAGGAGGGTTTTAGTGGAGCTAGACATGTGAACAGCATGTCCCAAATGGCATGACACATGTTGCTTTTGTATATGTACAGAGCTTAAAATGGTTTGTAGGAGTCATCAAGAAGGAAAGGACATTCCAATAAAACGCCCTTTCCTGCTCTGAGCCCCAGCCCTGGGTCCCCAGGGCCCCGGGGGGTCGAGCTCTGGAGCAGCTCAGGAGAAGCTGAGCTGAGGTGTGTCTTTGCCTTGCAAGCTCCCAGCCCTGGGCCCAGGCCCCAGCGGCGGGGGAGAGGAGGCTGTCATTTCACAATGCTCTGCCCAGCCTGAGGGTTCCGTTGGCACGGCGACGGCAGCAGGTGAGCCCTGGAGCAGGGGGCATGGAGAGGTCAAGGCAGACAGAGCTGGGAGCCCCAGGAACAGGACCCAGGCCAGTGGAGGTGGCTCAGCTGAGCCCACCTGACGGCTCGAGGCCACTCCTCACAGGGCCTCTGCTGCTGTCAGAAGCCCTGGGGCCCTGCTACTGGCAGAGGAAGCATTCAGGCCTCAAAGGGCACCGGCCTTCTCTGAGGCCTGTGACTGGGCTCAAAAACAGAACATGTGAAAAACAGGTCCCAGACACTGCACTGAAGAAAGGTAGGTTAAGGTGTGAAAACAAAAGCACCAATAAGAAAGGAAAAAGCATAGCTCTTAATACACCCTCCTCTGGACTTTGTGGCCAGTCCCTGTAGATTCATTTTCAGTCCCCTAGTCAAGGCTAGGGGTGGGCAAAGATACCCTCACTACTGGTGGAACGATGTTGCCTAAATTCGCCTCCAGCTCTGTTCTGCCTGCAGGGACATTTTTTAGCTGTTGTGCCAATTTTCTATGCAGATTTTGCTTCCTGAAATGTGTTCTTTCCCTGAAATATCATGTTTTTGACCGCTAAAACAAAATTTCATGGAAAAAATAAATGTCTTCTGGCAAACCATCTGAAATGGTGTTTTTTTCACAAACTATCTGTTTTTAGTCTGAAACTTCTTGTGGCCACCAAAAAACAACATTTCCCATAAAAAACAGAATTTCAGGGAGAAAAAGCCTGAAATTGGCAATTTCTCTCTGTGGGCAGAGCAGGCGAAGTGGCAGAATTTGCCCAGAATTCTGCATTTTTTCTGCTGAGCAAATTATCGGCCGTATCGACCACCCCCTAGTCAAGGCCATGATATCCCTGGACTTCAAGGGGAAGACACTTGCAGCAAACAATCATCACCTTCTAACACCTTCTCTATTTCCATTGACTTCATTGGGATCACCCACCCAAATATATAGCTCTTGCCGACTGGGAGACTCAACAGGATGAAATGTGTAAACCGAATGGTAGTGCGTAAAAAGGGCCAACGAAGGACGTCTTTCTCTTGTAATGTGACGTGGAAAAAACAAAGGTGAAGTAGTTCCTTGGTTTTGTAGACAGTAGGGGAATAGTTCTATTTTGATATTTGTGTTTGTACCATGCTCCGCTGCCATCATTTCCAGGGTCTCTAGGCACTCTGCAAGTCCTGAAAGAGAGGAGGGTTGAGGTTAGTGGGGAGAGCACGGAACATGCAAGCTAACTTTGCTGTTGTGTTGATGGGCTCAGGGGAGTGCTTGAGGGGATGCAACTTAACTTTTCTCTCATTGTGACTGTCAGAGCCTGCTCCCCTCTCTCTCTCTCTCTCTCTCTCTCTCTGGCTCCCTCTCTCTCTCACACATAGATACATTTACCCTGTCTGCCACAGAGCTCTGGGAATTGACAAATGTGCAACGGGGGAAGTGTAGAGACTCCACTCATTACCATATGCTAGGGGCTAAGGCTGATGGGAGGCAAGATGTTTTGGATAAGAGAAGCAGATCCCTGAGACACGAGGACCCCATGCCCCCATCCATTCAGCTGCCATAGTACATAGGTTGGCAGGCTTGTCCCTGAGTGAAACCTCACTCTAATTTCCTCAGGTACTGCGCTGAGTGTCCAACTCAGACATTTGCCCGCCAGGGCAAAGCCCGCCAGGCCTTTGTAAGGCGTTTGTAAGGCGATCGGGGCAGGGGCCAGAATCTCTGGCGCTTTCGCCCAGAAATCTATTCCAGTGTCTTCTGCAGTCCTCAAACTCTTCTGACACTGCGCACACAGCCAAAGGACAGAATGAAATGGAATGTAATCCCCTGCCGCGCCATTCCCCTGGTTTTGTAGCTGTTCCATAACTTCAGTTTCAAAATGATGTTGAAATACTGCCAGTGGTTCTTCGTGGTGAAATGAGGAGCAGGACAGATAAAAGGTGGAGACTGAATACCTTAAAGTGCCCCGTGAAGCTTGGTGTGCCATCCGTTAGGCCTAGAGGGGTGCTGTATCTGCAGGAAGGTAAGGAGAAGCATGCTGACAGTCAATGGGAGAGGATTGGAGGCAGGGGGATAGGACGGCGATCCAGTAAGAATTCAATCTGGAGGAGGCCCTTCAGGGTGTCCAGTATGTGTGATGCAGAGGGATAGCTCTGCTGTCCAAAAACTAACCCTTTACAGTGCAGTATGTGCAATGTAGGAGGCTTGCTTTGCTGTCGGAAGCCAGACCATGTGTGAGTGACGCTTGCAGTGTGGTTGTGCCCATTCTCTGTGACAGGAGTTTGTCCTGCTGCACCCGTTCAGTAGGAGGGTAGCCCACGCTGTAGCACTGTGTGAGTGAAGCTTCCCCTGCTGTTGCCCTGGCAGGACCTGCCATGTAGTGTGACACTCAGATGTCTGTTAAAGCTGGGACAGTGAAGCAGATTTGTCAGGGCCGTGCACTGTTCCTGGTTCATCCTTGATGCCTCGGAAATATGCTAAGGAGGGTTTTAGTGGAGCTAGACATGTGAACAGCATGTCCCAAATGGCATGACACATGTTGCTTTTCTATATGTACAGAGCTTAAAACGGTTTATAGGAGTCATCAAGAAGGAAAGGACATTCCAATAAAACGCCCTTTCCTGCTCTGAGCCCCAGCCCTGGGGCCCCGGGGCCCCGGGGCCCCGGGGGGTCGAGCTCTGGAGCAGCTCAGGAGAAGCTGAGCTGAGGTGTGTCTTTGCCTTGCAAGCTCCCAGCCCTGGGCCCAGGCCCCAGCGGCGGGGGAGGGGAGGCTGTCATTTCACAATGCTCTGCCCAGCCTGAGGGTTCCGTTGGCACGGCGACGGCAGCAGGTGAGCCCTGGAGCAGGGGGCATGGAGAGGTCAAGGCAGACAGAGCTGGGAGCCCCAGGAACAGGACCCAGGCCAGTGGAGGTGGCTCAGCTGAGCCCACCTGACGGCTCGAGGCCACTCCTCACAGGGCCTCTGCTGCTGTCAGAAGCCCTGGGGCCCTGCTACTGGCAGAGGAAGCATTCAGGCCTCAAAGGGCACCGGCCTTCTCTGAGGCCTGTGACTGGGCTCAAAAACAGAACATGTGAAAAACAGGTCCCAGACACTGCACTGAAGAAAGGTAGGTTAAGGTGTGAAAACAAAAGCACCAATAAGAAAGGAAAAAAGCATAGCTCTTAATACACCCTCCTCTGGACTTTGTGGCCAGTCCCTGTAGATTCATTTTCAGTCCCCTAGTCAAGGCTAGGGGTGGGCAAAGTTACCCTCACTACTGGTGGAACGATATTGCCTAAATTCGCCTCCAGCTCTGTTCTGCCTGCAGGGACATTTTTTAGCTGTTGTGCCAATTTTCTATGCAGATTTTGCTTCCTGAAATGTGTTCTTTCCCTGAAATATCATGTTTTTGACCGCTAAAACAAAATTTCATGGAAAAAATAAATGTCTTCTGGCAAACCATCTGAAATGGTGTTTTTTTCACAAGCTATCTGTTTTTAGTCTGAAACTTCTTGTGGCCACCAAAAAACAACATTTCCCATAAAAAACAGAATTTCAGGGAGAAAAAGCCTGAAATTGGCAATTTCTCTCTGTGGGCAGAGCAGGCGAAGTGGCAGAATTTGCCCAGAATTCTGCATTTTTTCTGCTGAGCAAATTATCGGCCGTTTCGACCACCCCCTAGTCAAGGCCATGATATCCCTGGACTTCAAGGGGAAGACACTTGCAGCAAACAATCATCACCTTCTAACACCTTCTCTATTTCCATTGACTTCATTGGGATCACCCACCCAAATATATAGCTCTTGCCGACTGGGAGACTCAACAGGATGAAATGTGTAAACCGAATGGTAGTGCGTAAAAAGGGCCAACGAAGGACGTCTTTCTCTTGTAATGTGAAGTGGAAAAAACAAAGGTGAAGTAGTTCCTTGGTTTTGTAGACAGTAGGGGAATAGTTCTATTTTGATATTTGTGTTTGTACCATGCTCCGCTGCCATCATTTCCAGGGTCTCTAGGCACTCTGCAAGTCCTGAAAGAGAGGAGGGTTGAGGTTAGTGGGGAGAGCGGGGAACATGCAAGCTAACTTTGCTGTTGTGTTGATGGGCTCAGGGGAGTGCTTGAGGGGATGCAACTTAACTTTTCTCTCATTGTGACTGTCAGAGCCTGCTCCCCCTCTCTCTCTCTCTCTCTCTCTCTCTCTCTGGCTCCCTCTCTCTCTCACACATAGATACATTTACCCTGTCTGCCACAGAGCTCTGGGAATTGACAAATGTGCAACGGGGGAAGTGTAGAGACTCCACTCATTACCATATGCTAGGGGCTAAGGCTGATGGGAGGCAAGATGTTTTGGATAAGAGAAGCAGATCCCTGAGACATGAGGACCCCATGCCCCCATCCATTCAGCTGCCATAGTACATAGGTTGGCAGGCTTGTCCCTGAGTGAAACCTCACTCTAATTTCCTCAGGTACTGCGCTGAGTGTCCAACTCAGACATTTGCCCGCCAGGGCAAAGCCCGCCAGGCGTTGGTAAGGCGTTGGTAAGGCGATCGGGGCAGGGGCCAGAATCTCTGGCGCTTTCGCCCAGAAATCTATTCCAGTGTCTTCTGCAGTCCTCAAACTCTTCTGACACTGCGCACACAGCCAAAGGACAGAATGAAATGGAATGTAATCCCCTGCCGCGCCATTCCCCTGGTTTTGTAGCTGTTCCATAACTTCAGTTTCAAAATGATGTTGAAATACTGCCAGTGGTTCTTCGTGGTGAAATGAGGAGCAGGACAGATAAAAGGTGGAGACTGAATACCTTAAAGTGCCCCGTGAAGCTTGGTGTGCCATCCGTTAGGCCTAGAGGGGTGCTGTATCTGCAGGAAGGT
The DNA here is from genome assembly GCF_040938575.1 of Ambystoma mexicanum. Taxonomy (NCBI): domain Eukaryota; kingdom Metazoa; phylum Chordata; class Amphibia; order Caudata; family Ambystomatidae; genus Ambystoma; species Ambystoma mexicanum. The sequence goes on along the minus strand of NC_090941.1, from coordinate 1,121,149,248 downwards.
AAGGAGAAGCATGCTGACAGTCAATGGGAGAGGTTTGGAGGCAGGGGGATAGGACGGCGATCCAGTAAGAATTCAATCTGGAGGAGGCCCTTCAGGGTGTCCAGTATGTGTGATGCAGAGGGATAGCTCTGCTGTCCAAAAACTAACCCTTTACGGTGCAGTATGTGCAATGTAGGAGGCTTGCTTTGCTGTCGGAAGCCAGACCATGTGTGAGTGACGCTTGCAGTGTGGTTGTGCCCATTCTCTGTGACAGGAGTTTGTCCTGCTGCACCCGTTCAGTAGGAGGGTAGCCCACGCTGTAGCACTGTGTGAGTGAAGCTTCCCCTGCTGTTGCCCTGGCAGGACCTGCCATGTAGTGTGACACTCAGATGTCTGTTAAAGCTGGGACAGTGAAGCAGATTTGTCAGGGCCGTGCACTGTTCCTGGTTCATCCTTGATGCCTCGGAAATATGCTAAGGAGGGTTTTAGTGGAGCTAGACATGTGAACAGCATGTCCCAAATGGCATGACACATGTTGCTTTTGTATATGTACAGAGCTTAAAATGGTTTGTAGGAGTCATCAAGAAGGAAAGGACATTCCAATAAAACGCCCTTTCCTGCTCTGAGCCCCAGCCCTGGGGCCCCGGGGCCCCGGGGGGTCGAGCTCTGGAGCAGCTCAGGAGAAGCTGAGCTGAGGTGTGTCTTTGCCTTGCAAGCTCCCAGCCCTGGGCCCAGGCCCCAGCGGCGGGGGAGAGGAGGCTGTCATTTCACAATGCTCTGCCCAGCCTGAGGGTTCCGTTGGCACGGCGACGGCAGCAGGTGAGCCCTGGAGCAGGGGGCATGGAGAGGTCAAGGCAGACAGAGCTGGGAGCCCCAGGAACAGGACCCAGGCCAGTGGAGGTGGCTCAGCTGAGCCCACCTGACGGCTCGAGGCCACTCCTCACAGGGCCTCTGCTGCTGTCAGAAGCCCTGGGGCCCTGCTACTGGCAGAGGAAGCATTCAGGCCTCAAAGGGCACCGGCCTTCTCTGAGGCCTGTGACTGGGCTCAAAAACAGAACATGTGAAAAACAGGTCCCAGACACTGCACTGAAGAAAGGTAGGTTAAGGTGTGAAAACAAAAGCACCAATAAGAAAGGAAAAAGCATAGCTCTTAATACACCCTCCTCTGGACTTTGTGGCCAGTCCCTGTAGATTCATTTTCAGTCCCCTACTCAAGGCTAGGGGTGGGCAAAGATACCCTCACTACTGGTGGAACGATATTGCCTAAATTCGCCTCCAGCTCTGTTCTGCCTGCAGGGACATTTTTTAGCTGTTGTGCCAATTTTCTATGCAGATTTTGCTTCCTGAAATGTGTTCTTTCCCTGAAATATCATGTTTTTGACCGCTAAAACAAAATTTCATGGAAAAAATAAATGTCTTCTGGCAAACCATCTGAAATGGTGTTTTTTTCACAAACTATCTGTTTTTAGTCTGAAACTTCTTGTGGCCACCAAAAAACAACATTTCCCATAAAAAACAGAATTTCAGGGAGAAAAAGCCTGAAATTGGCAATTTCTCTCTGTGGGCAGAGCAGGCGAAGTGGCAGAATTTGCCCAGAATTCTGCATTTTTTCTGCTGAGCAAATTATCGGCCGTTTCGACCACCCCCTAGTCAAGGCCATGATATCCCTGGACTTCAAGGGGAAGACACTTGCAGCAAACAATCATCACCTTCTAACACCTTCTCTATTTCCATTGACTTCATTGGGATCACCCACCCAAATATATAGCTCTTGCTGACTGGGAGACTCAACAGGATGAAATGTGTAAACCGAATGGTAGTGCGTAAAAAGGGCCAACGAAGGACGTCTTTCTCTTGTAATGTGAAGTGGAAAAAACAAAGGTGAAGTAGTTCCTTGGTTTTGTAGACAGTAGGGGAATAGTTCTATTTTAATATTTGTGTTTGTACCATGCTCCGCTGCCATCATTTCCAGGGTCTCTAGGCACTCTGCAAGTCCTGAAAGAGAGGAGGGTTGAGGTTAGTGGGGAGAGCACGGAACATGCAAGCTAACTTTGCTGTTGTGTTGATGGGCTCAGGGGAGTGCTTGAGGGGATGCAACTTAACTTTTCTCTCATTGTGACTGTCAGAGCCTGCTCCCCCTCTCTCTCTCTCTCTCTCTCTCTCTCTCTGGCTCCCTCTCTCTCTCACACATAGATACATTTACCCTGTCTGCCACAGAGCTCTGGGAATTGACAAATGTGCAACGGGGGAAGTGTAGAGACTCCACTCATTACCATATGCTAGGGGCTAAGGCTGATGGGAGGCAAGATGTTTTGGATAAGAGAAGCAGATCCCTGAGACATGAGGACCCCATGCCCCCATCCATTCAGCTGCCATAGTACATAGGTTGGCAGGCTTGTCTCTGAGTGAAACCTCACTCTAATTTCCTCAGGTACTGCGCTGAGTGTCCAACTCAGACATTTGCCCGCCAGGGCAAAGCCCGCCAGGCCTTTGTAAGGCGTTTGTAAGGCGTTTGTAAGGCGATCGGGGCAGGGGCCAGAATCTCTGGCGCTTTCGCCCAGAAATCTATTCCAGTGTCTTCTGCAGTCCTCAAACTCTTCTGACACTGCGCACACAGCCAAAGGACAGAATGAAATGGAATGTAATCCCCTGCCGCGCCATTCCCCTGGTTTTGTAGCTGTTCCATAACTTCAGTTTCAAAATGATGTTGAAATACTGCCAGTGGTTCTTCGTGGTGAAATGAGGAGCAGGACAGATAAAAGGTGGAGACTGAATACCTTAAAGTGCCCCGTGAAGCTTGGTGTGCCATCCGTTAGGCCTAGAGGGGTGCTGTATCTGCAGGAAGGTAAGGAGAAGCATGCTGACAGTCAATGGGAGAGGTTTGGAGGCAGGGGGATAGGACGGCGATCCAGTAAGAATTCAATCTGGAGGAGGCCCTTCAGGGTGTCCAGTATGTGTGATGCAGAGGGATAGCTCTGCTGTCCAAAAACTAACCCTTTACGGTGCAGTATGTGCAATGTAGGAGGCTTGCTTTGCTGTCGGAAGCCAGACCATGTGTGAGTGACGCTTGCAGTGTGGTTGTGCCCATTCTCTGTGACAGGAGTTTGTCCTGCTGCACCCGTTCAGTAGGAGGGTAGCCCACGCTGTAGCACTGTGTGAGTGAAGCTTCCCCTGCTGTTGCCCTGGCAGGACCTGCCATGTAGTGTGACACTCAGATGTCTGTTAAAGCTGGGACAGTGAAGCAGATTTGTCAGGGCCGTGCACTGTTCCTGGTTCATCCTTGATGCCTCGGAAATATGCTAAGGAGGGTTTTAGTGGAGCTAGACATGTGAACAGCATGTCCCAAATGGCATGACACATGTTGCTTTTGTATATGTACAGAGCTTAAAATGGTTTGTAGGAGTCATCAAGAAGGAAAGGACATTCCAATAAAACGCCCTTTCCTGCTCTGAGCCCCAGCCCTGGGGCCCCGGGGCCCCGGGGGGTCGAGCTCTGGAGCAGCTCAGGAGAAGCTGAGCTGAGGTGTGTCTTTGCCTTGCAAGCTCCCAGCCCTGGGCCCAGGCCCCAGCGGCGGGGGAGGGGAGGCTGTCATTTCACAATGCTCTGCCCAGCCTGAGGGTTCCGTTGGCACGGCGACGGCAGCAGGTGAGCCCTGGAGCAGGGGGCATGGAGAGGTCAAGGCAGACAGAGCTGGGAGCCCCAGGAACAGGACCCAGGCCAGAGGAGGTGGCTCAGCTGAGCCCACCTGACGGCTCGAGGCCACTCCTCACAGGGCCTCTGCTGCTGTCAGAAGCCCTGGGGCCCTGCTACTGGCAGAGGAAGCATTCAGGCCTCAAAGGGCACCGGCCTTCTCTGAGGCCTGTGACTGGGCTCAAAAACAGAACATGTGAAAAACAGGTCCCAGACACTGCACTGAAGAAAGGTAGGTTAAGGTGTGAAAACAAAAGCACCAATAAGAAAGGAAAAAGCATAGCTCTTAATACACCCTCCTCTGGACTTTGTGGCCAGTCCCTGTAGATTCATTTTCAGTCCCCTACTCAAGGCTAGGGGTGGGCAAAGATACCCTCACTACTGGTGGAACGATATTGCCTAAATTCGCCTCCAGCTCTGTTCTGCCTGCAGGGACATTTTTTAGCTGTTGTGCCAATTTTCTATGCAGATTTTGCTTCCTGAAATGTGTTCTTTCCCTGAAATATCATGTTTTTGACCGCTAAAACAAAATTTAATGGAAAAAATAAATGTCTTCTGGCAAACCATCTGAAATGGTGTTTTTTTCACAAACTATCTGTTTTTAGTCTGAAACTTCTTGTGGCCACCAAAAAACAACATTTCCCATAAAAAACAGAATTTCAGGGAGAAAAAGCCTGAAATTGGCAATTTCTCTCTGTGGGCAGAGCAGGCGAAGTGGCAGAATTTGCCCAGAATTCTGCATTTTTTCTGCTGAGCAAATTATCGGCCGTTTCGACCACCCCCTAGTCAAGGCCATGATATCCCTGGACTTCAAGGGGAAGACACTTGCAGCAAACAATCATCAACTTCTAACACCTTCTCTATTTCCATTGACTTCATTGGGATCACCCACCCAAATATATAGCTCTTGCTGACTGGGAGACTCAACAGGATGAAATGTGTAAACCGAATGGTAGTGCGTAAAAAGGGCCAACGAAGGACGTCTTTCTCTTGTAATGTGAAGTGGAAAAAACAAAGGTGAAGTAGTTCCTTGGTTTTGTAGACAGTAGGGGAATAGTTCTATTTTGATATTTGTGTTTGTACCATGCTCCGCTGCCATCATTTCCAGGGTCTCTAGGCACTCTGCAAGTCCTGAAAGAGAGGAGGGTTGAGGTTAGTGGGGAGAGCACGGAACATGCAAGCTAACTTTGCTGTTGTGTTGATGGGCTCAGGGGAGTGCTTGAGGGGATGCAACTTAACTTTTCTCTCATTGTGACTGTCAGAGCCTGCTCCCCCTCTCTCTCTCTCTCTCTCTCTCTCTCTGGCTCCCTCTCTTTCTCACACATAGATACATTTACCCTGTCTGCCACAGAGCTCTGGGAATTGACAAATGTGCAACGGGGGAAGTGTAGAGACTCCACTCATTACCATATGCTAGGGGCTAAGGCTGATGGGAGGCAAGATGTTTTGGATAAGAGAAGCAGATCCCTGAGACATGAGGACCCCATGCCCCCATCCATTCAGCTGCCATAGTACATAGGTTGGCAGGCTTGTCCCTGAGTGAAACCTCACTCTAATTTCCTCAGGTACTGCGCTGAGTGTCCAACTCAGACATTTGCCCGCCAGGGCAAAGCCCGCCAGGCCTTTGTAAGGCGTTTGTAAGGCATTTGTAAGGCGATCGGGGCAGGGGCCAGAATCTCTGGCGCTTTCGCCCAGAAATCTATTCCAGTGTCTTCTGCAGTCCTCAAACTCTTCTGACACTGCGCACACAGCCAAAGGACAGAATGAAATGGAATGTAATCCCCTGCCGCGCCATTCCCCTGGTTTTGTAGCTGTTCCATAACTTCAGTTTCAAAATGATGTTGAAATACTGCCAGTGGTTCTTCGTGGTGAAATGAGGAGCAGGACAGATAAAAGGTGGAGACTGAATACCTTAAAGTGCCCCGTGAAGCTTGGTGTGCCATCCGTTAGGCCTAGAGGGGTGCTTTATCTGCAGGAAGGTAAGGAGAAGCATGCTGACAGTCAATGGGAGAGGATTGGAGGCAGGGGGATAGGACGGCGATCCAGTAAGAATTCAATCTGGAGGAGGCCCTTCAGGGCTTCCAGTATGTGTGATGCAGAGGGATAGCTCTGCTGTCCAAAAACTAACCCTTTACAGTGCAGTATGTGCAATGTAGGAGGCTTGCTTTGCTGTCGGAAGCCAGACCATGTGTGAGTGACGCTTGCAGTGTGGTTGTGCCCATTCTCTGTGACAGGAGTTTGTCCTGCTGCACCCGTTCAGTAGGAGGGTAGCCCACGCTGTAGCACTGTGTGAGTGAAGCTTCCCCTGCTGTTGCCCTGGCAGGACCTGCCATGTAGTGTGACACTCAGATGTCTGTTAAAGCTGGGACAGTGAAGCAGATTTGTCAGGGCCGTGCACTGTTCCTGGTTCATCCTTGATGCCTCGGAAATATGCTGAGGAGGGTTTTAGTGGAGCTAGACATGTGAACAGCATGTCCCAAATGGCATGACACATGTTGCTTTTGTATATGTACAGAGCTTAAAACGGTTTGTAGGAGTCATCAAGAAGGAAAGGACATTCCAATAAAACGCCCTTTCCTGCTCTGAGCCCCAGCCCTGGGGCCCCGGGGCCCCGGGGGGTCGAGCTCTGGAGCAGCTCAGGAGAAGCTGAGCTGAGGTGTGTCTTTGCCTTGCAAGCTCCCAGCCCTGGGCCCAGGCCCCAGCGGCGGGGGAGGGGAGGCTGTCATTTCACAATGCTCTGCCCAGCCTGAGGGTTTCGTTGGCACAGCGACGGCAGCAGGTGAGCCCTGGAGCAGGGGGCATGGAGAGGTCAAGGCAGACAGAGCTGGGAGCCCCAGGAACAGGACCCAGGCCAGTGGAGGTGGCTCAGCTGAGCCCAACTGACGGCTCGAGGCCACTCCTCACAGGGCCTCTGCTGCTGTCAGAAGCCCTGGGGCCCTGCTACTGGCAGAGGAAGCATTCAGGCCTCAAAGGGCACCGGCCTTCTCTGAGGCCTGTGACTGGGCTCAAAAACAGAACATGTGAAAAACAGGTCCCAGACACTGCACTGAAGAAAGGTAGGTTAAGGTGTGAAAACAAAAGCACCAATAAGAAAGGAAAAAGCATAGCTCTTAATACACCCTCCTCTGGACTTTGTGGCCAGACTCTGTAGATTAATTTTCAGTCCCCTAGTCAAGGCTAGGGGTGGGCAAAGTTACCCTCACTACTGGTGGAACGATATTGCCTAAATTTGCCTCCAGCTCTGTTCTGCCTGCAGGGACATTTTTTAGCTGTTGTGCCAATTTTCTATGCAGATTTTGCTTCCTGAAATGTGTTCTTTCCCTGAAATATCATGTTTTTGACCGCTAAAACAAAATTTCATGGAAAAAATAAATGTCTTCTGGCAAACCATCTGAAATGGTGTTTTTTTCACAAACTATCTGTTTTTAGTCTGAAACTTCTTGTGGCCACCAAAAAACAACATTTCCCATAAAAAACAGAATTTCAGGGAGAAAAAGCCTGAAATTGGCAATTTCTCTCTGTGGGCAGAGCAGGCGAAGTGGCAGAATTTGCCCAGAATTCTGCATTTTTTCTGCTGAGCAAATTATCGGCCGTATCGACCACCCCCTAGTCAAGGCCATGATATCCCTGGACTTCAAGGGGAAGACACTTGCAGCAAACAATCATCACCTTCTAACACCTTCTCTATTTCCATTGACTTCATTGGGATCACCCACCCAAATATATAGCTCTTGCCGACTGGGAGACTCAACAGGATGAAATGTGTAAACCGAATGGTAGTGCGTAAAAAGGGCCAACGAAGGACGTCTTTCTCTTGTAATGTGAAGTGGAAAAACAAAGGTGAAGTAGTTCCTTGGTTTTATAGACAGTAGGGGAATAGTTCTATTTTGATATTTGTGTTTGTACCATGCTCCGCTGCCATCATTTCCAGGGTCTCTAGGCACTCTGCAAGTCCTGAAAGAGAGGAGGGTTGAGGTTAGTGGGGAGAGCGGGGAACATGCAAGCTAACTTTGCTGTTGTGTTGATGGGCTCAGGGGAGTGCTTGAGGGGATGCAACTTAACTTTTCTCTCATTGTGACTGTCAGAGCCTGCTCCCCCTCTCTCTCTCTCTCTCTCTCTCTCTCTGGCTCCCTCTCTCTCTCACACATAGATACATTTACCCTGTCTGCCACAGAGCTCTGGGAATTGACAAATGTGCAACGGGGGAAGTGTAGAGACTCCACTCATTACCATATGCTAGGGGCTAAGGCTGATGGGAGGCAAGATGTTTTGGATAAGAGAAGCAGATCCCTGAGACATGAGGACCCCATGCCCCCATCCATTCAGCTGCCATAGTACATAGGTTGGCAGGCTTGTCTCTGAGTGAAACCTCACTCTAATTTCCTCAGGTACTGCGCTGAGTGTCCAACTCAGACATTTGCCCGCCAGGGCAAAGCCCGCCAGGCCTTTGTAAGGCGTTTGTAAGGCGTTTGTAAGGCGATCGGGGCAGGGGCCAGAATCTCTGGCGCTTTCGCCCAGAAATCTATTCCGGTGTCTTCTGCAGTCCTCAAACTCTTCTGACACTGCGCACACAGCCAAAGGACAGAATGAAATGGAATGTAATCCCCTGCCGCGCCATTCCCCTGGTTTTGTAGCTGTTCCATAACTTCAGTTTCAAAATGATGTTGAAATACTGCCAGTGGTTCTCCGTGGTGAAATGAGGAGCAGGACAGATAAAAGGTGGAGACTGAATACCTTAAAGTGCCCCGTGAAGCTTGGTGTGCCATCCGTTAGGCCTAGAGGGGTGCTGTATCTGCAGGAAGGTAAGGAGAAGCATGCTGACAGTCAATGGGAGAGGTTTGGAGGCATGGGGATAGGACGGCGATCCAGTAAGAATTCAATCTGGAGGAGGCCCTTCAGGGTGTCCAGTATGTGTGATGCAGAGGGATAGCTCTGCTGTCCAAAAACTAACCCTTTACAGTGCAGTATGTGCAATGTAGGAGGCTTGCTTTGCTGTCGGAAGCCAGACCATGTGTGAGTGACGCTTGCAGTGTGGTTGTGCCCATTCTCTGTGACAGGAGTTTGTCCTGCTGCACCCGTACAGTAGGAGGGTAGCCCACGCTGTAGCACTGTGTGAGTGAAGCTTCCCCTGCTGTTGCCCTGGCAGGACCTGCCATGTAGTGTGACACTCAGATGTCTGTTAAAGCTGGGACAGTGAAGCAGATTTGTCAGGGCCGTGCACTGTTCCTGGTTCATCCTTGATGCCTCGGAAATATGCTAAGGAGGGTTTTAGTGGAGCTAGACATGTGAACAGCATGTCCCAAATGGCATGACACATGTTGCTTTTCTATATGTACAGAGCTTAAAACGGTTTGTAGGAGTCATCAAGAAGGAAAGGACATTCCAATAAAACGCCCTTTCCTGCTCTGAGCCCCAGCCCTGGGGCCCCGGGGCCCCGGGGCCCCAGGTGGTCGAGCTCTGGAGCAGCTCAGGAGAAGCTGAGCTGAGGTGTGTCTTTGCCTTGCAAGCTCCCAGCCCTGGGCCCAGGCCCCAGCGGCGGGGGAGGGGAGGCTGTCATTTCACAATGCTCTGCCCAGCCTGAGGGTTCCGTTGGCACGGCGACGGCAGCAGGTGAGCCCTGGAGCAGGGGGCATGGAGAGGTCAAGGCAGACAGAGCTGGGAGCCCCAGGAACAGGACCCAGGCCAGTGGAGGTGGCTCAGCTGAGCCCACCTGACGGCTTGAGGCCACTCCTCACAGGGCCTCTGCTGCTGTCAGAAGCCCTGGGGCCCTGCTACTGGCAGAGGAAGCATTCAGGCCTCAAAGGGCACCGGCCTTCTCTGAGGCCTGTGACTGGGCTCAAAAACAGAACATGTGAAAAACAGGTCCCAGACACTGCACTGAAGAAAGGTAGGTTAAGGTGTGAAAACAAAAGCACCAATAAGAAAGGAAAAAAGCATAGCTCTTAATACACCCTCCTCTGGACTTTGTGGCCAGTCCCTGTAGATTCATTTTCAGTCCCCTAGTCAAGGCTAGGGGTGGGCAAAGTTACCCTCACTACTGGTGGAACGATATTGCCTAAATTCGCCTCCAGCTCTGTTCTGCCTGCAGGGACATTTTTTAGCTGTTGTGCCAATTTTCTATGCAGATTTTGCTTCCTGAAATGTGTTCTTTCCCTGAAATATCATGTTTTTGACCGCTAAAACAAAATTTCATGGAAAAAATAAATGTCTTCTGGCAAACCATCTGAAATGGTGTTTTTTTCACAAGCTATCTGTTTTTAGTCTGAAACTTCTTGTGGCCACCAAAAAACAACATTTCCCATAAAAAACAGAATTTCAGGGAGAAAAAGCCTGAAATTGGCAATTTCTCTCTGTGGGCAGAGCAGGCGAAGTGGCAGAATTTGCCCAGAATTCTGCATTTTTTCTGCTGAGCAAATTATCGGCCGTTTCGACCACCCCCTAGTCAAGGCCATGATATCCCTGGACTTCAAGGGGAAGACACTTGCAGCAAACAATCATCACCTTCTAACACCTTCTCTATTTCCATTGACTTCATTGGGATCACCCACCCAAATATATAGCTCTTGCCGACTGGGAGACTCAACAGGATGAAATGTGTAAACCGAATGGTAGTGCGTAAAAAGGGCCAACGAAGGACGTCTTTCTCTTGTAATGTGAAGTGGAAAAAACAAAGGTGAAGTAGTTCCTTGGTTTTGTAGACAGTAGGGGAATAGTTCTATTTTGATATTTGTGTTTGTACCATGCTCCGCTGCCATCATTTCCAGGGTCTCTAGGCACTCTGCAAGTCCTGAAAGAGAGGAGGGTTGAGGTTAGTGGGGAGAGCGGGGAACATGCAAGCTAACTTTGCTGTTGTGTTGATGTGCTCAGGGGAGTGCTTGAGGGGATGCAACTTAACTTTTCTCTCATTGTGACTGTCAGAGCCTGCTCCCCCCCTCTCTCTCTCTCTCTCTCTCTCTCTGGCTCCCTCTCTCTCTCACACATAGATACATTTACCCTGTCTGCCACAGAGCTCTGGGAATTGACAAATGTGCAACGGGGGAAGTGTAGAGACTCCACTCATTACCATATGCTAGGGGCTAAGGCTGATGGGAGGCAAGATGTTTTGGATAAGAGAAGCAGATCCCTGAGACATGAGGACCCCATGCCCCCATCCATTCAGCTGCCATAGTACATAGGTTGGCAGGCTTGTCCCTGAGTGAAACCTCACTCTAATTTCCTCAGGTACTGCGCTGAGTGTCCAACTCAGACATTTGCCCGCCAGGGCAAAGCCCGCCAGGCGTTTGTAAGGCGTTTGTAAGGCGATCGGGGCAGGGGCCAGAATCTCTGGCGCTTTCGCCCAGAAATCTATTCCAGTGTCTTCTGCAGTCCTCAAACTCTTCTGACACTGCGCACACAGCCAAAGGACAGAATGAAATGGAATGTAATCCCCTGCCGCGCCATTCCCCTGGTTTTGTAGCTGTTCCATAACTTCAGTTTCAAAATGATGTTGAAATACTGCCAGTGGTTCTTCGTGGTGAAATGAGGAGCAGGACAGATAAAAGGTGGAGACTGAATACCTTAAAGTGCCCCGTGAAGCTTGGTGTGCCATCCGTTAGGCCTAGAGGGGTGCTGTATCTGCAGGAAGGTAAGGAGAAGCATGCTGACAGTCAATGGGAGAGGTTTGGAGGCAGGGGGATAGGACGGCGATCCAGTAAGAATTCAATCTGGAGGAGGCCCTTCAGGGTGTCCAGTATGTGTGATGCAGAGGGATAGCTCTGCTGTCCAAAAACTAACCCTTTACAGTGCAGTATGTGCAATGTAGGAGGCTTGCTTTGCTGTCGGAAGCCAGACCATGTGTGAGTGACGCTTGCAGTGTGGTTGTGCCCATTCTCTGTGACAGGAGTTTGTCCTGCTGCACCCGTTCAGTAGGAGGGTAGCCCACGCTGTAGCACTGTGTGAGTGAAGCTTCCCCTGCTGTTGCCCTGGCAGGACCTGCCATGTAGTGTGACACTCAGATGTCTGTTAAAGCTGGGACAGTGAAGCAGATTTGTCAGGGCCGTGCACTGTTCCTGGTTCATCCTTGATGCCTCGGAAATATGCTAAGGAGGGTTTTAGTGGAGCTAGACATGTGAACAGCATGTCCCAAATGGCATGACACATGTTGCTTTTGTATATGTACAGAGCTTAAAATGGTTTGTAGGAGTCATCAAGAAGGAAAGGACATTCCAATAAAACGCCCTTTCCTGCTCTGAGCCCCAGCCCTGGGGCCCCGGGGCTCCGGGGGGTCGAGCTCTGGAGCAGCTCAGGAGAAGCTGAGCTGAGGTGTGTCTTTGCCTTGCAAGCTCCCAGCCCTGGGCCCAGGCCCCAGCGGCGGGGGAGGGGAGGCTGTCATTTCACAATGCTCTGCCCAGCCTGAGGGTTCCGTTGGCACGGCGACAGCAGCAGGTGAGCCCTGGAGCAGGGGGCATGGAGAGGTCAAGGCAGACAGAGCTGGGAGCCCCAGGAACAGGACCCAGGCCAGTGGAGGTGGCTCAGCTGAGCCCACCTGACGGCTCGAGGCCACTCCTCACAGGGCCTCTGCTGCTGTCAGAAGCCCTGGGGCCCTGCTACTGGCAGAGGAAGCATTCAGGCCTCAAAGGGCACCGGCCTTCTCTGAGGCCTGTGACTGGGCTCAAAAACAGAACATGTGAAAAACAGGTCCCAGACACTGCACTGAAGAAAGGTAGGTTAAGGTGTGAAAACAAAAGCACCAATAAGAAAGGAAAAAGCATAGCTCTTAATACACCCTCCTCTGGACTTTGTGGCCAGTCCCTGTAGATTCATTTTCAGTCCCCTAGTCAAGGCTAGGGGTGGGCAAAGTTACCCTCACTACTGGTGGAACGATATTGCCTAAATTCGCCTCCAGCTCTGTTCTGCCTGCAGGGACATTTTTTAGCTGTTGTGCCAATTTTCTATGCAGATTTTGCTTCCTGAAATGTGTTCTTTCCCTGAAATATCATGTTTTTGACCGCTAAAACAAAATTTCATGGAAAAAATAAATGTCTTCTGGCAAACCATCTGAAATGGTGTTTTTTTCACAATCTATCTGTTTTTAGTCTGAAACTTCTTGTGGCCACCAAAAAACAACATTTCCCATAAAAAACAGAATTTCAGGGAGAAAAAGCCTGAAATTGGCAATTTCTCTCTGTGGGCAGAGCAGGCGAAGTGGCAGAATTTGCCCAGAATTCTGCATTTTTTCTGCTGAGCAAATTATCGGCCGTTTCGACCACCCCCTAGTCAAGGCCATGATATCCCTGGACTTCAAGGGGAAGACACTTGCAGCAAACAATCATCACCTTCTAACACCTTCTCTATTTCCATTGACTTCATTGGGATCACCCACCCAAATATATAGCTCTTGCCGACTGGGAGACTCAACAAGATGAAATGTGTAAACCGAATGGTAGTGCGTAAAAAGGGCCAACGAAGGACGTCTTTCTCTTGTAATGTGAAGTGGAAAAAACAAAGGTGAAGTAGTTCCTTGGTTTTGTAGACAGTAGGGGAATAGTTCTATTTTGATATTTGTGTTTGTACCATGCTCCACTGCCATCATTTCCATGGTCTCTAGGCACTCTGCAAGTCCTGAAAGAGAGGAGGGTTGAGGTTAGTGGGGAGAGCGGGGAACATGCAAGCTAACTTTGCTGTTGTGTTGATGGGCTCAGGGGAGTGCTTGAGGGGATGCAACTTAACTTTTCTCTCATTGTGACTGTCAGAGCCTGCTCCCCCTCTCTCTCTCTCTCTCTCTCTCTCTCTGGCTCCCTCTCTCTCTCACACATAGATACATTTACCCTGTCTGCCACAGAGCTCTGGGAATTGACAAATGTGCAACGGGGGAAGTGTAGAGACTCCACTCATTACCATATGCTAGGGGCTAAGGCTGATGGGAGGCAAGATGTTTTGGATAAGAGAAGCAGATCCCTGAGACATGAGGACCCCATGCCCCCATCCATTCAGCTGCCATAGTACATAGGTTGGCAGGCTTGTCCCTGAGTGAAACCTCACTCTAATTTCCTCAGGTACTGCGCTGAGTGTCCAACTCAGACATTTGCCCGCCAGGGCAAAGCCCGCCAGGCGTTGGTAAGGCGTTGGTAAGGCGATCGGGGCAGGGGCCAGAATCTCTGGCGCTTTCGCCCAGAAATCTATTCCAGTGTCTTCTGCAGTCCTCAAACTCTTCTGACACTGCGCACACAGCCAAAGGACAGAATGAAATGGAATGTAATCCCCTGCCGCGCCATTCCCCTGGTTTTGTAGCTGTTCCATAACTTCAGTTTCAAAATGATGTTGAAATACTGCCAGTGGTTCTTCGTGGTGAAATGAGGAGCAGGACAGATAAAAGGTGGAGACTGAATACCTTAAAGTGCCCCGTGAAGCTTGGTGTGCCATCCGTTAGGCCTAGAGAGGTGTTGTATCTGCAGGAAGGTAAGGAGAAGCATGCTGACAGTCAATGGGAGAGGTTTGGAGGCAGGGGGATAGGACGGCGATCCAGTAAGAATTCAATCTGGAGGAGGCCCTTCAGGGTGTCCAGTATGTGTGATGCAGAGGGATAGCTCTGCTGTCCAATCCAAAAACGAACCCTTTACAGTGCAGTATGTGCAATGTAGGAGGCTTGCTTTGCTGTCGGAAGCCAGACCATGTGTGAGTGACGCTTGCAGTGTGGTTGTGCCCATTCTCTGTGACAGGAGTTTGTCCTGCTGCACCCGTTCAGTAGGAGGGTAGCCCACGCTGTAGCACTGTGTGAGTGAAGCTTCCCCTGCTGTTGCCCTGGCAGGACCTGCCATGTAGTGTGACACTCAGATGTCTGTTAAAGCTGGGACAGTGAAGCAGATTTGTCAGGGCCGTGCACTGTTCCTGGTTCATCCTTGATGCCTCGGAAATATGCTGAGGAGGGTTTTAGTGGAGCTAGACATGTGAACAGCATGTCCCAAATGGCATGACACATGTTGCTTTTGTATATGTACAGAGCTTAAAACGGTTTGTAGGAGTCATCAAGAAGGAAAGGACATTCCAATAAAACGCCCTTTCCTGCTCTGAGCCCCAGCCCTGGGGCCCCGGGGCTCCGGGGGGTCGAGCTCTGGAGCAGCTCAGGAGAAGCTGAGCTGAGGTGTGTCTTTGCCTTGCAAGCTCCCAGCCCTGGGCCCAGGCCCCAGCGGCGGGGGAGGGGAGGCTGTCATTTCACAATGCTCTGCCCAGCCTGAGGGTTCCGTTGGCACGGCGACGGCAGCAGGTGAGCCCTGGAGCAGGGGGCATGGAGAGGTCAAGGCAGACAGAGCTGGGAGCCCCAGGAACAGGACCCAGGCCAGTGGAGGTGGCTCAGCTGAGCCCACCTGACGGCTCGAGGCCACTCCTCACAGGGCCTCTGCTGCTGTCAGAAGCCCTGGGGCCCTGCTACTGGCAGAGGAAGCATTCAGGCCTCAAAGGGCACCGGCCTTCTCTGAGGCCTGTGACTGGGCTCAAAAACAGAACATGTGAAAAACAGGTCCCAGACACTGCACTGAAGAAAGGTAGGTTAAGGTGTGAAAACAAAAGCACCAATAAGAAAGGAAAAAGCATAGCTCTTAATACACCCTCCTCTGGACTTTGTGGCCAGTCTCTGTAGATTAATTTTCAGTCCCCTAGTCAAGGCTAGGGGTGGGCAAAGTTACCCTCACTACTGGTGGAACGATATTGCCTAAATTCGCCTCCAGCTCTGTTCTGCCTGCAGGGACATTTTTTAGCTGTTGTGCCAATTTTCTATGCAGATTTTGCTTCCTGAAATGTGTTCTTTCCCTGAAATATCATGTTTTTGACCGCTAAAACAAAATTTCATGGAAAAAATAAATGTCTTCTGGCAAACCATCTGAAATGGTGTTTTTTTCACAAACTATCTGTTTTTAGTCTGAAACTTCTTGTGGCCACCAAAAAACAACATTTCCCATAAAAAACAGAATTTCAGGGAGAAAAAGCCTGAAATTGGCAATTTCTCTCTGTGGGCAGAGCAGGCGAAGTGGCAGAATTTGCCCAGAATTCTGCATTTTTTCTGCTGAGCAAATTATCGGCCGTATCGACCACCCCCTAGTCAAGGCCATGATATCCCTGGACTTCAAGGGGAAGACACTTGCAGCAAACAATCATCACCTTCTAACACCTTCTCTATTTCCATTGACTTCATTGGGATCACCCACCCAAATATATAGCTCTTGCCGACTGGGAGACTCAACAGGATGAAATGTGTAAACCGAATGGTAGTGCGTAAAAAGGGCCAACGAAGGATGTCTTTCTCTTGTAATGTGAAGTGGAAAAAACAAAGGTGAAGTAGTTCCTTGGTTTTGTAGACAGTAGGGGAATAGTTCTATTTTGATATTTGTGTTTGTACCATGCTCCGCTGCCATCATTTCCAGGGTCTCTAGGCACTCTGCAAGTCCTGAAAGAGAGGAGGGTTGAGGTTAGTGGGGAGAGCACGGAACATGCAAGCTAACTTTGCTGTTGTGTTGATGGGCTCAGGGGAGTGCTTGAGGGGATGCAACTTAACTTTTCTCTCATTGTGACTGTCAGAGCCTGCTCCCCCTCTCTCTCTCTCTCTCTCTCTCTCTCTGGCTCCCTCTCTCTCTCACACATAGATACATTTACCCTGTCTGCCACAGAGCTCTGGGAATTGACAAATGTGCAACGGGGGAAGTGTAGAGACTCCACTCATTACCATATGCTAGGGGCTAAGGCTGATGGGAGGCAAGATGTTTTGGATAAGAGAAGCAGATCCCTGAGACATGAGGACCCCATGCCCCCATCCATTCAGCTGCCATAGTACATAGGTTGGCAGGCTTGTCCCTGAGTGAAACCTCACTCTAATTTCCTCAGGTACTGCGCTGAGTGTCCAACTCAGACATTTGCCCGCCAGGGCAACGCCCGCCAGGCCTTTGTAAGGCGTTTGTAAGGCATTTGTAAGGCGATCGGGGCAGGGGCCAGAATCTCTGGCGCTTTCGCCCAGAAATCTATTCCAGTGTCTTCTGCAGTCCTCAAACTCTTCTGACACTGCGCACACAGCCAAAGGACAGAATGAAATGGAATGTAATCCCCTGCCGCGCCATTCCCCTGGTTTTGTAGCTGTTCCATAACTTCAGTTTCAAAATGATGTTGAAATACTGCCAGTGGTTCTTCGTGGTGAAATGAGGAGCAGGACAGATAAAAGGTGGAGACTGAATACCTTAAAGTGCCCCGTGAAGCTTGGTGTGCCATCCGTTAGGCCTAGAGGGGTGCTGTACCTGCAGGAAGGTAAGGAGAAGCATGCTGACAGTCAATGGGAGAGGTTTGGAGGCAGGGGGATAGGACGGCGATCCAGTAAGAATTCAATCTGGAGGAGGCCCTTCAGGGTGTCCAGTATGTGTGATGCAGAGGGATAGCTCTGCTGTCCAAAAACTAACCCTTTACGGTGCAGTATGTGCAATGTAGGAGGCTTGCTTTGCTGTCGGAAGCCAGACCATGTGTGAGTGACGCTTGCAGTGTGGTTGTGCCCATTCTCTGTGACAGGAGTTTGTCCTGCTGCACCCGTTCAGTAGGAGGGTAGCCCACGCTGTAGCACTGTGTGAGTGAAGCTTCCCCTGCTGTTGCCCTGGCAGGACCTGCCATGTACTGTGACACTCAGATGTCTGTTAAAGCTGGGACAGTGAAGCAGATTTGTCAGGGCCGTGCACTGTTCCTGGTTCATCCTTGATGCCTCTGAAATATGCTAAGGAGGGTTTTAGTGGAGCTAGACATGTGAACAGCATGTCCCAAATGGCATGACACATGTTGCTTTTGTATATGTACAGAGCTTAAAATGGTTTGTAGGAGTCATCAAGAAGGAAAGGACATTCCAATAAAACGCCCTTTCCTGCTCTGAGCCCCAGCCCTGGGGCCCCGGGGCCCCGGGGGGTCGAGCTCTGGAGCAGCTCAGGAGAAGCTGAGCTGAGGTGTGTCTTTGCCTTGCAAGCTCCCAGCCCTGGGCCCAGGCCCCAGCGGCGGGGGAGGGGAGGCTGTCATTTCACAATGCTCTGCCCAGCCTGAGGGTTCCGTTGGCACGGCGACGGCAGCAGGTGAGCCCTGGAGCAGGGGGCATGGAGAGGTCGAGGCAGACAGAGCTGGGAGCCCCAGGAACAGGACCCAGGCCAGTGGAGGTGGCTCAGCTGAGCCCACCTGACGGCTCGAGGCCACTCCTCACAGGGCCTCTGCTGCTGTCAGAAGCCCTGGGGCCCTGCTACTGGCAGAGGAAGCATTCAGGCCTCAAAGGGCACCGGCCTTCTCTGAGGCCTGTGACTGGGCTCAAAAACAGAACATGTGAAAAACAGGTCCCAGACACTGCACTGAAGAAAGGTAGGTTAAGGTGTGAAAACAAAAGCACCAATAAGAAAGGAAAAAGCATAGCTCTTAATACACCCTCCTCTGGACTTTGTGGCCAGTCCCTGTAGATTCATTTTCAGTCCCCTACTCAAGGCTAGGGGTGGGCAAAGATACCCTCACTACTGGTGGAACGATATTGCCTAAATTCGCCTCCAGCTCTGTTCTGCCTGCAGGGACATTTTTTAGCTGTTGTGCCAATTTTCTATGCAGATTTTGCTTCCTGAAATGTGTTCTTTCCCTGAAATATCATGTTTTTGACCGCTAAAACAAAATTTCATGGAAAAAATAAATGTCTTCTGGCAAACCATCTGAAATGGTGTTTTTTTCACAAACTATCTGTTTTTAGTCTGAAACTTCTTGTGGCCACCAAAAAACAACATTTCCCATAAAAAACAGAATTTCAGGGAGAAAAAGCCTGAAATTGGCAATTTCTCTCTGTGGGCAGAGCAGGCGAAGTGGCAGAATTTGCCCAGAATTCTGCATTTTTTCTGCTGAGCAAATTATCGGCCGTTTCGACCACCCCCTAGTCAAGGCCATGATATCCCTGGACTTCAAGGGGAAGACACTTGCAGCAAACAATCATCACCTTCTAACACCTTCTCTATTTCCATTGACTTCATTGGGATCACCCACCCAAATATATAGCTCTTGCCGACTGGGAGACTCAACAGGATGAAATGTGTAAACCGAATGGTAGTGCGTAAAAAGGGCCAACGAAGGACGTCTTTCTCTTGTAATGTGAAGTGGAAAAAACAAAGGTGAAGTAGTTCCTTGGTTTTGTAGACAGTAGGGGAATAGTTCTATTTTGATATTTGTGTTTGTACCATGCTCCGCTGCCATCATTTCCAGGGTCTCTAGGCACTCTGCAATTCCTGAAAGAGAGGAGGGTTGAGGTTAGTGGGGAGAGCGGGGAACATGCAAGCTAACTTTGCTGTTGTGTTGATGGGCTCAGGGGAGTGCTTGAGGGGATGCAACTTAACTTTTCTTTCATTGTGACTGTCAGAGCCTGCTCCCCCTCTCTCTCTCTCTCTCTCTCTCTGGCTCCCTCTCTCTCTCACACATAATACATTTACCCTGTCTGCCACAGAGCTCTGGGAATTGACAAATGTGCAACGGGGGAAGTGTAGAGACTCCACTCATTACCATATGCTAGGGGCTAAGGCTGATGGGAGGCAAGATGTTTTGGATAAGAGAAGCAGATCCCTGAGACATGAGGACCCCATGCCCCCATCCATTCAGCTGCCATAGTACATAGGTTGGCAGGCTTGTCCCTGAGTGAAACCTCACTCTAATTTCCTCAGGTACTGCGCTGAGTGTCCAACTCAGACATTTGCCCGCCAGGCGTTTGTAAGGCGTTTGTAAGGCGTTTGTAAGGCGATCGGGGCAGGGGCCAGAATCTGTGGCGCTTTCGCCCAAAAATCTATTCCAGTGTCTTCTGCAGTCCTCAAACTCTTCTGACACTGCGCACACAGCCAAAGGACAGAATGAAATGGAATGTAATCCCCTGCCGCGCCATTCCCCTGGTTTTGTAGCTGTTCCATAACTTCAGTTTCAAAATGATGTTGAAATACTGCCAGTGGTTCTTCGTGGTGAAATGAGGAGCAGGACAGATAAAAGGTGGAGACTGAATACCTTAAAGTGCCCCGTGAAGCTTGGTGTGCCATCCGTTAGGCCTAGAGGGGTGCTGTATCTGCAGGAAGGTAAGGAGAAGCATGCTGACAGTCAATGGGAGAGGTTTGGAGGCAGGGGGATAGGACGGCGATCCAGTAAGAATTCAATCTGGAGGAGGCCCTTCAGGGTGTCCAGTATGTGTGATGCAGAGGGATAGCTCTGCTGTCCAAAAACTAACCCTTTACAGTGCAGTATGTGCAATGTAGGAGGCTTGCTTTGCTGTCGGAAGCCAGACCATGTGTGAGTGACGCTTGCAGTGTGGTTGTGCCCATTCTCTGTGACAGGAGTTTGTCCTGCTGCACCCGTTCAGTAGGAGGGTAGCCCACGCTGTAGCACTGTGTGAGTGAAGCTTCCCCTGCTGTTGCCCTGGCAGGACCTGCCATGTAGTGTGACACTCAGATGTCTGTTAAAGCTGGGACAGTGAAGCAGATTTGTCAGGGCCGTGCACTGTTCCTGGTTCATCCTTGATGCCTCGGAAATATGCTGAGGAGGGTTTTAGTGGAGCTAGACATGTGAACAGCATGTCCCAAATGGCATGACACATGTTGCTTTTGTATATGTACAGAGCTTAAAACGGTTTGTAGGAGTCATCAAGAAGGAAAGGACATTCCAATAAAACGCCCTTTCCTGCTCTGAGCCCCAGCCCTGGGGCCCCGGGGCCCCGGGGGGTCGAGCTCTGGAGCAGCTCAGGAGAAGCTGAGCTGAGGTGTGTCTTTGCCTTGCAAGCTCCCAGCCCTGGGCCCAGGCCCCAGCGGCGGGGGAGGGGAGGCTGTCATTTCACAATGCTCTGCCCAGCCTGAGGGTTCCGTTGGCACGGCGACGGCAGCAGGTGAGCCCTGGAGCAGGGGGCATGGAGAGGTCAAGGCAGACAGAGCTGGGAGCCCCAGGAACAGGACCCAGGCCAGTGGAGGTGGCTCAGCTGAGCCCACCTGACGGCTCGAGGCCACTCCTCACAGGGCCTCTGCTGCTGTCAGAAGCCCTGGGGCCCTGCTACTGGCAGAGGAAGCATTCAGGCCTCAAAGGGCACCGGCCTTCTCTGAGGCCTGTGACTGGGCTCAAAAACAGAACATGTGAAAAACAGGTCCCAGACACTGCACTGAAGAAAGGTAGGTTAAGGTGTGAAAACAAAAGCACCAATAAGAAAGGAAAAAGCATAGCTCTTAATACACCCTCCTCTGGACTTTGTGGCCAGTCTCTGTAGATTAATTTTCAGTCCCCTAGTCAAGGCTAGGGGTGGGCAAAGTTACCCTCACTACTGGTGGAACGATATTGCCTAAATTCGCCTCCAGCTCTGTTCTGCCTGCAGGGACATTTTTTAGCTGTTGTGCCAATTTTCTATGCAGATTTTGCTTCCTGAAATGTGTTCTTTCCCTGAAATATCATGTTTTTGACCGCTAAAACAAAATTTCATGGAAAAAATAAATGTCTTCTGGCAAACCATCTGAAATGGTGTTTTTTTCACAAACTATCTGTTTTTAGTCTGAAACTTCTTGTGGCCACCAAAAAACAACATTTCCCATAAAAAACAGAATTTCAGGGAGAAAAAGCCTGAAATTGGCAATTTCTCTCTGTGGGCAGAGCAGGCGAAGTGGCAGAATTTGCCCAGAATTCTGCATTTTTTCTGCTGAGCAAATTATCGGCCGTATCGACCACCCCCTAGTCAAGGCCATGATATCCCTGGACTTCAAGGGGAAGACACTTGCAGCAAACAATCATCACCTTCTAACACCTTCTCTATTTCCATTGACTTCATTGGGATCACCCACCCAAATATATAGCTCTTGCCGACTGGGAGACTCAACAGGATGAAATGTGTAAACCGAATGGTAGTGCGTAAAAAGGGCCAACGAAGGACGTCTTTCTCTTGTAATGTGAAGTGGAAAAAACAAAGGTGAAGTAGTTCCTTGGTTTTGTAGACAGTAGGGGAATAGTTCTATTTTGATATTTGTGTTTGTACCATGCTCCGCTGCCATCATTTCCAGGGTCTCTAGGCACTCTGCAAGTCCTGAAAGAGAGGAGGGTTGAGGTTAGTGGGGAGAGCGGGGAACATGCAAGCTAACTTTGCTGTTGGGTTGATGGGCTCAGGGGAGTGCTTGAGGGGATGCAACTTAACTTTTCTCTCATTGTGACTGTCAGAGCCTGCTCCCCCTCTCTCTCTCTCTCTCTCTCTCTCTCTCCGGCTCCCTCTCTCTCTCACACATAGATACATTTACCCTGTCTGCCACAGAGCTCTGGGAATTGACAAATGTGCAACGGGGGAAGTGTAGAGACTCCACTCATTACCATATGCTAGGGGCTAAGGCTGATGGGAGGCAAGATGTTTTGGATAAGACAAGCAGATCCCTGAGACATGAGGACCCCATGCCCCCATCCATTCAGCTGCCATAGTACATAGGTTGGCAGGCTTGTCCCTGAGTGAAACCTCACTCTAATTTCCTCAGGTACTGCGCTGAGTGTCCAACTCAGACATTTGCCTGCCAGGGCAAAGCCCGCCAGGCGTTTGTAAGGCGTTTGTAAGGCGTTTGTAAGGCGATCGGGGCAGGGGCCAGAATCTCTGGCGCTTTCGCCCAGAAATCTATTCCAGTGTCTTCTGCAGTCCTCAAACTCTTCTGACACTGCGCACACAGCCAAAGGACAGAATGAAATGGAATGTAATCCCCTGCCGCGCCATTCCCCTGGTTTTGTAGCTGTTCCATAACTTCAGTTTCAAAATGATGTTGAAATACTGCCAGTGGTTCTTCGTGGTGAAATGAGGAGCAGGACAGATAAAAGGTGGAGACTGAATACCTTAAAGTGCCCCGTGAAGCTTGGTGTGCCATCCGTTAGGCCTAGAGGGGTGCTGTATCTGCAGGAAGGTAAGGAGAAGCATGCTGACAGTCAATGGGAGAGGTTTGGAGGCAGGGGGATAGGACGGCGATCCAGTAAGAATTCAATCTGGAGGAGGCCCTTCAGGGTGTCCAGTATGTGTGATGCAGAGGGATAGCTCTGCTGTCCAAAAACGAACCCTTTACAGTGCAGTATGTGCAATGTAGGAGGCTTGCTTTGCTGTCGGAAGCCAGACCATGTGTGAGTGACGCTTGCAGTGTGGTTGTGCCCATTCTCTGTGACAGGAGTTTGTCCTGCTGCACCCGTTCAGTAGGAGGGTAGCCCACGCTGTAGCACTGTGTGAGTGAAGCTTCCCCTGCTGTTGCCCTGGCAGGACCTGCCATGTAGTGTGACACTCAGATGTCTGTTAAAGCTGGGACAGTGAAGCAGATTTGTCAGGGCCGTGCACTGTTCCTGGTTCATCCTTGATGCCTCGGAAATATGCTAAGGAGGGTTTTAGTGGAGCTAGACATGTGAACAGCATGTCCCAAATGGCATGACACATGTTGCTTTTGTATATGTACAGAGCTTAAAATGGTTTGTAGGAGTCATCAAGAAGGAAAGGACATTCCAATAAAACGCCCTTTCCTGCTCTGAGCCCCAGCCCTGGGGCCCCGGGGCCCCGGGGGGTCGAGCTCTGGAGCAGCTCAGGAGAAGCTGAGCTGAGGTGTGTCTTTGCCTTGCAAGCTCCCAGCCCTGGGCCCAGGCCCCAGCGGCGGGGGAGAGGAGGCTGTCATTTCACAATGCTCTGCCCAGCCTGAGGGTTCCGTTGGCACGGCGACGGCAGCAGGTGAGCCCTGGAGCAGGGGGCATGGAGAGGTCAAGGCAGACAGAGCTGGGAGCCCCAGGAACAGGACCCAGGCCAGTGGAGGTGGCTCAGCTGAGCCCACCTGACGGCTCGAGGCCACTCCTCACAGGGCCTCTGCTGCTGTCAGAAGCCCTGGGGCCCTGCTACTGGCAGAGGAAGCATTCAGGCCTCAAAGGGCACCGGCCTTCTCTGAGGCCTGTGACTGGGCTCAAAAACAGAACATGTGAAAAACAGGTCCCAGACACTGCACTGAAGAAAGGTAGGTTAAGGTGTGAAAACAAAAGCACCAATAAGAAAGGAAAAAGCATAGCTCTTAATACACCCTCCTCTGGACTTTGTGGCCAGTCCCTGTAGATTCATTTTCAGTCCCCTAGTCAAGGCTAGGGGTGGGCAAAGTTACCCTCACTACTGGTGGAACGATATTGCCTAAATTCGCCTCCAGCTCTGTTCTGCCTGCAGGGACATTTTTTAGCTGTTGTGCCAATTTTCTATGCAGATTTTGCTTCCTGAAATGTGTTCTTTCCCTGAAATATCATGTTTTTGACCGCTAAAACAAAATTTCATGGAAAAAATAAATGTCTTCTGGCAAACCATCTGAAATGGTGTTTTTTTCACAAACTATCTGTTTTTAGTCTGAAACTGCTTGTGGCCACCAAAAAACAACATTTCCCATAAAAAACAGAATTTCAGGGAGAAAAAGCCTGAAATTGGCAATTTCTCTCTGTGGGCAGAGCAGGCGAAGTGGCAGAATTTGCCAAGAATTCTGCATTTTTTCTGCCGAGCAAATTATCGGCCGTTTCGACCACCCCCTAGTCAAGGCCATGATATCCCTGGACTTCAAGGGGAAGACACTTGCAGCAAACAATCATCACCTTCTAACACCTTCTCTATTTCCATTGACTTCATTGGGATCACCCACCCAAATATATAGCTCTTGCCGACTGCGAGACTCAACAGGATGAAATGTGTAAACCGAATGGTAGTGCGTAAAAAGGGCCAACGAAGGACGTCTTTCTCTTGTAATGTGAAGTGGAAAAAACAAAGGTGAAGTAGTTCCTTGGTTTTGTAGACAGTAGGGGAATAGTTCTATTTTGATATTTGTGTTTGTACCATGCTCCGCTGCCATCATTTCCAGGGTCTCTAGGCACTCTGCAAGTCCTGAAAGAGAGGAGGGTTGAGGTTAGTGGGGAGAGCGGGGAACATGCAAGCTAACTTTGCTGTTGTGTTGATGGGCTCAGGGGAGTGCTTGAGGGGATGCAACTTAACTTTTCTCTCATTGTGACTGTCAGAGCCTGCTCCCCCTCTCTCTCTCTCTCTCTCTCTCTCCGGCTCCCTCTCTCTCTCACACATAGATACATTTACCCTGTCTGCCACAGAGCTCTGGGAATTGACAAATGTGCAACGGGGGAAGTGTAGAGACTCCACTCATTACCATATGCTAGGGGCTAAGGCTGATGGGAGGCAAGATGTTTTGGATAAGAGAAGCAGATCCCTGAGACATGAGGACCCCATGCCCCCATCCATTCAGCTGCCATAGTACATAGGTTGGCAGGCTTGTCCCTGAGTGAAACCTCACTCTAATTTCCTCAGGTACTGCGCTGAGTGTCCAACTCAGACATTTGCCTGCCAGGGCAAAGCCCGCCAGGCGTTTGTAAGGCGTTTGTAAGGCGTTTGTAAGGCGATCGGGGCAGGGGCCAGAATCTCTGGCGCTTTCGCCCAGAAATCTATTCCAGTGTCTTCTGCAGTCCTCAAACTCTTCTGACACTGCGCACACAGCCAAAGGACAGAATGAAATGGAATGTAATCCCCTGCCGCGCCATTCCCCTGGTTTTGTAGCTGTTCCATAACTTCAGTTTCAAAATGATGTTGAAATACTGCCAGTGGTTCTTCGTGGTGAAATGAGGAGCAGGACAGATAAAAGGTGGAGACTGAATACCTTAAAGTGCCCCGTGAAGCTTGGTGTGCCATCCGTTAGGCCTAGAGGGGTGCTGTATCTGCAGGAAGGTAAGGAGAAGCATGCTGACAGTCAATGGGAGAGGTTTGGAGGCAGGGGGATAGGACGGCGATCCAGTAAGAATTCAATCTGGAGGAGGCCCTTCAGGGTGTCCAGTATGTGTGATGCAGAGGGATAGCTCTGCTGTCCAAAAACGAACCCTTTACAGTGCAGTATGTGCAATGTAGGAGGCTTGCTTTGCTGTCGGAAGCCAGACCATGTGTGAGTGACGCTTGCAGTGTGGTTGTGCCCATTCTCTGTGACAGGAGTTTGTCCTGCTGCACCCGTTCAGTAGGAGGGTAGCCCACGCTGTAGCACTGTGTGAGTGAAGCTTCCCCTGCTGTTGCCCTGGCAGGACCTGCCATGTAGTGTGACACTCAGATGTCTGTTAAAGCTGGGACAGTGAAGCAGATTTGTCAGGGCCGTGCACTGTTCCTGGTTCATCCTTGATGCCTCGGAAATATGCTAAGGAGGGTTTTAGTGGAGCTAGACATGTGAACAGCATGTCCCAAATGGCATGACACATGTTGCTTTTGTATATGTACAGAGCTTAAAATGGTTTGTAGGAGTCATCAAGAAGGAAAGGACATTCCAATAAAACGCCCTTTCCTGCTCTGAGCCCCAGCCCTGGGGCCCCGGGGCCCCGGGGGGTCGAGCTCTGGAGCAGCTCAGGAGAAGCTGAGCTGAGGTGTGTCTTTGCCTTGCAAGCTCCCAGCCCTGGGCCCTGGCCCCAGCGGCGGGGGAGGGGAGGCTGTCATTTCACAATGCTCTGCCCAGCCTGAGGGTTCCGTTGGCACGGCGACAGCAGCAGGTGAGCCCTGGAGCAGGGGGCATGGAGAGGTCAAGGCAGACAGAGCTGGGAGCCCCAGGAACAGGACCCAGGCCAGTGGAGGTGGCTCAGCTGAGCCCACCTGACGGCTCGAGGCCACTCCTCACAGGGCCTCTGCTGCTGTCAGAAGCCCTGGGGCCCTGCTACTGGCAGAGGAAGCATTCAGGCCTCAAAGGGCACCGGCCTTCTCTGAGGCCTGTGACTGGGCTCAAAAACAGAACATGTGAAAAACAGGTCCCAGACACTGCACTGAAGAAAGGTAGGTTAAGGTGTGAAAACAAAAGCACCAATAAGAAAGGAAAAAGCATAGCTCTTAATACACCCTCCTCTGGACTTTGTGGCCAGTCCCTGTAGATTCATTTTCAGTCCCCTAGTCAAGGCTAGGGGTGGGCAAAGTTACCCTCACTACTGGTGGAACGATATTGCCTAAATTCGCCTCCAGCTCTGTTCTGCCTGCAGGGACATTTTTTAGCTGTTGTGCCAATTTTCTATGCAGATTTTGCTTCCTGAAATGTGTTCTTTCCCAGAAATATCATGTTTTTGACCGCTAAAACAAAATTTCATGGAAAAAATAAATGTCTTCTGGCAAACCATCTGAAATGGTGTTTTTTTCACAAACTATCTGTTTTTAGTCTGAAACTTCTTGTGGCCACCAAAAAACAACATTTCCCATAAAAAACAGAATTTCAGGGAGAAAAAGCCTGAAATTGGCAATTTCTCTCTGTGGGCAGAGCAGGCGAAGTGGCAGAATTTGCCCAGAATTCTGCATTTTTTCTGCTGAGCAAATTATCGGCCGTTTCGACCACCCCCTAGTCAAGGCCATGATATCCCTGGACTTCAAGGGGAAGACACTTGCAGCAAACAATCATCACCTTCTAACACCTTCTCTATTTCCATTGACTTCATTGGGATCACCCACCCAAATATATAGCTCTTGCCGACTGCGAGACTCAACAGGATGAAATGTGTAAACCGAATGGTAGTGCGTAAAAAGGGCCAACGAAGGACGTCTTTCTCTTGTAATGTGAAGTGGAAAAAACAAAGGTGAAGTAGTTCCTTGGTTTTGTAGACAGTAGGGGAATAGTTCTATTTTGATATTTGTGTTTGTACCATGCTCCGCTGCCATCATTTCCAGGGTCTCTAGGCACTCTGCAAGTCCTGAAAGAGAGGAGGGTTGAGGTTAGTGGGGAGAGCGGGGAACATGCAAGCTAACTTTGCTGTTGTGTTGATGGGCTCAGGGGAGTGCTTGAGGGGATGCAACTTAACTTTTCTCTCATTGTGACTGTCAGAGCCTGCTCCCCCTCTCTCTCTCTCTCTCTCTCTCTCTCTGGCTCCCTCTCTCTCTCACACATAGATACATTTACCCTGTCTGCCACAGAGCTCTGGGAATTGACAAATGTGCAACGGGGGAAGTGTAGAGACTCCACTCATTACCATATGCTAGGGGCTAAGGCTGATGGGAGGCAAGATGTTTTGGATAAGAGAAGCAGATCCCTGAGACATGAGGACCCCATGCCCCCATCCATTCAGCTGCCATAGTACATAGGTTGGCAGGCTTGTCCCTGAGTGAAACCTCACTCTAATTTCCTCAGGTACTGCGCTGAGTGTCCAACTCAGACATTTGCCCGCCAGGGCAAAGCCCGCCAGGCGTTGGTAAGGTGTTGGTAAGGCGATCGGGGCAGGGGCCAGAATCTCTGGCGCTTTCGCCCAGAAATCTATTCCAGTGTCTTCTGCAGTCCTCAAACTCTTCTGACACTGCGCACACAGCCAAAGGACAGAATGAAATGGAATGTAATCCCCTGCCGCGCCATTCCCCTGGTTTTGTAGCTGTTCCATAACTTCAGTTTCAAAATGATGTTGAAATACTGCCAGTGGTTCTTCGTGGTGAAATGAGGAGCAGGACAGATAAAAGGTGGAGACTGAATACCTTAAAGTGCCCCGTGAAGCTTGGTGTGCCATCCGTTAGGCCTAGAGGGGTGCTGTATCTGCAGGAAGGTAAGGAGAAGCATGCTGACAGTCAATGGGAGAGGTTTGGAGGCAGGGGGATAGGACGGCGATCCAGTAAGAATTCAATCTGGAGGAGGCCCTTCAGGGTGTCCAGTATGTGTGATGCAGAGGGATAGCTCTGCTGTCCAAAAACTAACCCTTTACAGTGCAGTATGTGCAATGTAGGAGGCTTGCTTTGCTGTCGGAAGCCAGACCATGTGTGAGTGACGCTTGCAGTGTGGTTGTGCCCATTCTCTGTGACAGGAGTTTGTCCTGCTGCACCCGTTCAGTAGGAGGGTAGCCCACGCTGTAGCACTGTGTGAGTGAAGCTTCCCCTGCTGTTGCCCTGGCAGGACCTGCCATGTAGTGTGACACTCAGATGTCTGTTAAAGCTGGGACAGTGAAGCAGATTTGTCAGGGCCGTGCACTGTTCCTGGTTCATCCTTGATGCCTCGGAAATATGCTAAGGAGGGTTTTAGTGGAGCTAGACATGTGAACAGCATGTCCCAAATGGCATGACACAGGTTGCTTTTGTATATGTACAGAGCTTAAAATGGTTTGTAGGAGTCATCAAGAAGGAAAGGACATTCCAATAAAACGCCCTTTCCTGCTCTGAGCCCCAGCCCTGGGGCCCCGGGGCTCCGGGGGGTCGAGCTCTGGAGCAGCTCAGGAGAAGCTGAGCTGAGGTGTGTCTTTGCCTTGCAAGCTCCCAGCCCTGGGCCCAGGCCCCAGCGGCGGGGGAGGGGAGGCTGTCATTTCACAATGCTCTGCCCAGCCTGAGGGTTCTGTTGGCACGGCGACGGCAGCAGGTGAGCCCTGGAGCAGGGGGCATGGAGAGGTCAAGGCAGACAGAGCTGGGAGCCCCAGGAACAGGACCCAGGCCAGTGGAGGTGGCTCAGCTGAGCCCACCTGACGGCTCGAGGCCACTCCTCACAGGGCCTCTGCTGCTGTCAGAAGCCCTGGGGCCCTTCTACTGGCAGAGGAAGCATTCAGGCCTCAAAGGGCACCGGCCTTCTCTGAGGCCTGTGACTGGGCTCAAAAACAGAACATGTGAAAAACAGGTCCCAGACACTGCACTGAAGAAAGGTAGGTTAAGGTGTGAAAACAAAAGCACCAATAAAAAAGGAAAAAGCATAGCTCTTAATACACCCTCCTCTGGACTTTGTGGCCAGTCCCTGTAGATTCATTTTCAGTCCCCTAGTCAAGGCTAGGGGTGGGCAAAGATACCCTCACTACTGGTGGAACGATATTGCCTAAATTCGCCTCCAGCTCTGTTCTGCCTGCAGGGACATTTTTTAGCTGTTGTGCCAATTTTCTATGCAGATTTTGCTTCCTGAAATGTGTTCTTTCCCTGAAATATCATGTTTTTGACCGCTAAAACAAAATTTCATGGAAAAAATAAATGTCTTCTGGCAAACCATCTGAAATGGTGTTTTTTTCACAAACTATCTGTTTTTAGTCTGAAACTTCTTGTGGCCACCAAAAAACAACATTTCCCATAAAAAACAGAATTTCAGGGAGAAAAAGCCTGAAATTGGCAATTTCTCTCTGTGGGCAGAGCAGGCGAAGTGGCAGAATTTGCCCAGAATTCTGCATTTTTTCTGCTGAGCAAATTATCGGCCGTATCGACCACCCCCTAGTCAAGGCCATGATATCCCTGGACTTCAAGGGGAAGACACTTGCAGCAAACAATCATCACCTTCTAACACCTTCTCTATTTCCATTGACTTCATTGGGATCACCCACCCAAATATATAGCTCTTGCCGACTGGGAGACTCAACAGGATGAAATGTGTAAACCGAATGGTAGTGCGTAAAAAGGGCCAACGAAGGACGTCTTTCTCTTGTAATGTGAAGTGGAAAAAACAAAGGTGAAGTAGTTCCTTGGTTTTGTAGACAGTAGGGGAATAGTTCTATTTTGATATTTGTGTTTGTACCATGCTCCGCTGCCATCATTTCCAGGGTCTCTAGGCACTCTGCAAGTCCTGAAAGAGAGGAGGGTTGAGGTTAGTGGGGAGAGCACGGAACATGCAAGCTAACTTTGCTGTTGTGTTGATGGGCTCAGGGGAGTGCTTGAGGGGATGCAACTTAACTTTTCTCTCATTGCGACTGTCAGAGCCTGCTCCCCCTCTCTCTCTCTCTCTCTCTCTCTCTGGCTCCCTCTCTCTCTCACACATAGATACATTTACCCTGTCTGCCACAGAGCTCTGGGAATTGACAAATGTGCAACGGGGGAAGTGTAGAGACTCCACTCATTACCATATGCTAGGGGCTAAGGCTGATGGGAGGCAAGATGTTTTGGATAAGAGAAGCAGATCCCTGAGACATGAGGACCCCATGCCCCCATCCATTCAGCTGCCATAGTACATAGGTTGGCAGGCTTGTCCCTGAGTGAAACCTCACTCTAATTTCCTCAGGTACTGCGCTGAGTGTCCAACTCAGACATTTGCCCGCCAGGGCAAAGCCCGCCAGGCCTTTGTAAGGCGTTTGTAAGGCGTTTGTAAGGCGTTTGTAAGGCGATCGGGGCAGGGGCCAGAATCTCTGGCGCTTTCGCCCAGAAATCTATTCCAGTGTCTTCTGCAGTCCTCAAACTCTTCTGACACTGCGCACACAGCCAAAGGACAGAATGAAATGGAATGTAATCCCCTGCCGCGCCATTCCCCTGGTTTTGTAGCTGTTCCATAACTTCAGTTTCAAAATGATGTTGAAATACTGCCAGTGGTTCTTCGTGGTGAAATGAGGAGCAGGACAGATAAAAGGTGGAGACTGAATACCTTAAAGTGCCCCGTGAAGCTTGGTGTGCCATCCGTTAGGCCTAGAGGGGTGCTGTATCTGCAGGAAGGTAAGGAGAAGCATGCTGACAGTCAATGGGAGAGGTTTGGAGGCAGGGGGATAGGACGGCGATCCAGTAAGAATTCAATCTGGAGGAGGCCCTTCAGGGTGTCCAGTATGTGTGATGCAGAGGGATAGCTCTGCTGTCCAAAAACTAACCCTTTACAGTGCAGTATGTGCAATGTAGGAGGCTTGCTTTGCTGTCGGAAGCCAGACCATGTGTGAGTGACGCTTGCAGTGTGGTTGTGCCCATTCTCTGTGACAGGAGTTTGTCCTGCTGCACCCGTTCAGTAGGAGGGTAGCCCACGCTGTAGCACTGTGTGAGTGAAGCTTCCCCTGCTGTTGCCCTGGCAGGACCTGCCATGTAGTGTGACACTCAGATGTCTGTTAAAGCTGGGACAGTGAAGCAGATTTGTCAGGGCCGTGCACTGTTCCTGGTTCATCCTTGATGCCTCGGAAATATGCTAAGGAGGGTTTTAGTGGAGCTAGACATGTGAACAGCATGTCCCAAATGGCATGACACATGTTGCTTTTGTATATGTACAGAGCTTAAAATGGTTTGTAGGAGTCATCAAGAAGGAAAGGACATTCCAATAAAACGCCCTTTCCTGCTCTGAGCCCCAGCCCTGGGTCCCCAGGGCCCCGGGGGGTCGAGCTCTGGAGCAGCTCAGGAGAAGCTGAGCTGAGGTGTGTCTTTGCCTTGCAAGCTCCCAGCCCTGGGCCCAGGCCCCAGCGGCGGGGGAGAGGAGGCTGTCATTTCACAATGCTCTGCCCAGCCTGAGGGTTCCGTTGGCACGGCGACGGCAGCAGGTGAGCCCTGGAGCAGGGGGCATGGAGAGGTCAAGGCAGACAGAGCTGGGAGCCCCAGGAACAGGACCCAGGCCAGTGGAGGTGGCTCAGCTGAGCCCACCTGACGGCTCGAGGCCACTCCTCACAGGGCCTCTGCTGCTGTCAGAAGCCCTGGGGCCCTGCTACTGGCAGAGGAAGCATTCAGGCCTCAAAGGGCACCGGCCTTCTCTGAGGCCTGTGACTGGGCTCAAAAACAGAACATGTGAAAAACAGGTCCCAGACACTGCACTGAAGAAAGGTAGGTTAAGGTGTGAAAACAAAAGCACCAATAAGAAAGGAAAAAGCATAGCTCTTAATACACCCTCCTCTGGACTTTGTGGCCAGTCCCTGTAGATTCATTTTCAGTCCCCTAGTCAAGGCTAGGGGTGGGCAAAGATACCCTCACTACTGGTGGAACGATGTTGCCTAAATTCGCCTCCAGCTCTGTTCTGCCTGCAGGGACATTTTTTAGCTGTTGTGCCAATTTTCTATGCAGATTTTGCTTCCTGAAATGTGTTCTTTCCCTGAAATATCATGTTTTTGACCGCTAAAACAAAATTTCATGGAAAAAATAAATGTCTTCTGGCAAACCATCTGAAATGGTGTTTTTTTCACAAACTATCTGTTTTTAGTCTGAAACTTCTTGTGGCCACCAAAAAACAACATTTCCCATAAAAAACAGAATTTCAGGGAGAAAAAGCCTGAAATTGGCAATTTCTCTCTGTGGGCAGAGCAGGCGAAGTGGCAGAATTTGCCCAGAATTCTGCATTTTTTCTGCTGAGCAAATTATCGGCCGTATCGACCACCCCCTAGTCAAGGCCATGATATCCCTGGACTTCAAGGGGAAGACACTTGCAGCAAACAATCATCACCTTCTAACACCTTCTCTATTTCCATTGACTTCATTGGGATCACCCACCCAAATATATAGCTCTTGCCGACTGGGAGACTCAACAGGATGAAATGTGTAAACCGAATGGTAGTGCGTAAAAAGGGCCAACGAAGGACGTCTTTCTCTTGTAATGTGACGTGGAAAAAACAAAGGTGAAGTAGTTCCTTGGTTTTGTAGACAGTAGGGGAATAGTTCTATTTTGATATTTGTGTTTGTACCATGCTCCGCTGCCATCATTTCCAGGGTCTCTAGGCACTCTGCAAGTCCTGAAAGAGAGGAGGGTTGAGGTTAGTGGGGAGAGCACGGAACATGCAAGCTAACTTTGCTGTTGTGTTGATGGGCTCAGGGGAGTGCTTGAGGGGATGCAACTTAACTTTTCTCTCATTGTGACTGTCAGAGCCTGCTCCCCTCTCTCTCTCTCTCTCTCTCTCTCTCTGGCTCCCTCTCTCTCTCACACATAGATACATTTACCCTGTCTGCCACAGAGCTCTGGGAATTGACAAATGTGCAACGGGGGAAGTGTAGAGACTCCACTCATTACCATATGCTAGGGGCTAAGGCTGATGGGAGGCAAGATGTTTTGGATAAGAGAAGCAGATCCCTGAGACACGAGGACCCCATGCCCCCATCCATTCAGCTGCCATAGTACATAGGTTGGCAGGCTTGTCCCCGAGTGAAACCTCACTCTAATTTCCTCAGGTACTGCGCTGAGTGTCCAACTCAGACATTTGCCCGCCAGGGCAAAGCCCGCCAGGCCTTTGTAAGGCGTTTGTAAGGCATTTGTAAGGCGATCGGGGCAGGGGCCAGAATCTCTGGCGCTTTCGCCCAGAAATCTATTCCAGTGTCTTCTGCAGTCCTCAAACTCTTCTGACACTGCGCACACAGCCAAAGGACAGAATGAAATGGAATGTAATCCCCTGCCGCGCCATTCCCCTGGTTTTGTAGCTGTTCCATAACTTCAGTTTCAAAATGATGTTGAAATACTGCCAGTGGTTCTTCGTGGTGAAATGAGGAGCAGGACAGATAAAAGGTGGAGACTGAATACCTTAAAGTGCCCCGTGAAGCTTGGTGTGCCATCCGTTAGGCCTAGAGGGGTGCTGTATCTGCAGGAAGGTAAGGAGAAGCATGCTGACAGTCAATGGGAGAGGATTGGAGGCAGGGGGATAGGACGGCGATCCAGTAAGAATTCAATCTGGAGGAGGCCCTTCAGGGTGTCCAGTATGTGTGATGCAGAGGGATAGCTCTGCTGTCCAAAAACTAACCCTTTACAGTGCAGTATGTGCAATGTAGGAGGCTTGCTTTGCTGTCGGAAGCCAGACCATGTGTGAGTGACGCTTGCAGTGTGGTTGTGCCCATTCTCTGTGACAGGAGTTTGTCCTGCTGCACCCGTTCAGTAGGAGGGTAGCCCACGCTGTAGCACTGTGTGAGTGAAGCTTCCCCTGCTGTTGCCCTGGCAGGACCTGCCATGTAGTGTGACACTCAGATGTCTGTTAAAGCTGGGACAGTGAAGCAGATTTGTCAGGGCCGTGCACTGTTCCTGGTTCATCCTTGATGCCTCGGAAATATGCTGAGGAGGGTTTTAGTGGAGCTAGACATGTGAACAGCATGTCCCAAATGGCATGACACATGTTGCTTTTGTATATGTACAGAGCTTAAAACGGTTTGTAGGAGTCATCAAGAAGGAAAGGACATTCCAATAAAACGCCCTTTCCTGCTCTGAGCCCCAGCCCTGGGGCCCCGGGGCCCCGGGGGGTCGAGCTCTGGAGCAGCTCAGGAGAAGCTGAGCTGAGGTGTGTCTTTGCCTTGCAAGCTCCCAGCCCTGGGCCCAGGCCCCAGCGGCGGGGGAGGGGAGGCTGTCATTTCACAATGCTCTGCCCAGCCTGAGGGTTCCGTTGGCACGGCGACGGCAGCAGGTGAGCCCTGGAGCAGGGGGCATGGAGAGGTCAAGGCAGACAGAGCTGGGAGCCCCAGGAACAGGA
The DNA here is from genome assembly GCF_040938575.1 of Ambystoma mexicanum. Taxonomy (NCBI): domain Eukaryota; kingdom Metazoa; phylum Chordata; class Amphibia; order Caudata; family Ambystomatidae; genus Ambystoma; species Ambystoma mexicanum. Next base: position 1,121,114,526 of record NC_090941.1, on the reverse strand, counting down.
CCCAGGCCAGTGGAGGTGGCTCAGCTGAGCCCACCTGACGGCTCGAGGCCACTCCTCACAGGGCCTCTGCTGCTGTCAGAAGCCCTGGGGCCCTGCTACTGGCAGAGGAAGCATTCAGGCCTCAAAGGGCACCGGCCTTCTCTGAGGCCTGTGACTGGGCTCAAAAACAGAACATGTGAAAAACAGGTCCCAGACACTGCACTGAAGAAAGGTAGGTTAAGGTGTGAAAACAAAAGCACCAATAAGAAAGGAAAAAGCATAGCTCTTAATACACCCTCCTCTGGACTTTGTGGCCAGACTCTGTTGATTAATTTTCAGTCCCCTAGTCAAGGCTAGGGGTGGGCAAAGTTACCCTCACTACTGGTGGAACGATATTGCCTAAATTCGCCTCCAGCTCTGTTCTGCCTGCAGGGACATTTTTTAGCTGTTGTGCCAATTTTCTATGCAGATTTTGCTTCCTGAAATGTGTTCTTTCCCTGAAATATCATGTTTTTGACCGCTAAAACAAAATTTCATGGAAAAAATAAATGTCTTCTGGCAAACCATCTGAAATGGTGTTTTTTTCACAAACTATCTGTTTTTAGTCTGAAACTTCTTGTGGCCACCAAAAAACAACATTTCCCATAAAAAACAGAATTTCAGGGAGAAAAAGCCTGAAATTGGCAATTTCTCTCTGTGGGCAGAGCAGGCGAAGTGGCAGAATTTGCCCAGAATTCTGCATTTTTTCTGCTGAGCAAATTATCGGCCGTATCGACCACCCCCTAGTCAAGGCCATGATATCCCTGGACTTCAAGGGGAAGACACTTGCAGCAAACAATCATCACCTTCTAACACCTTCTCTATTTCCATTGACTTCATTGGGATCACCCACCCAAATATATAGCTCTTGCCGACTGGGAGACTCAACAGGATGAAATGTGTAAACCGAATGGTAGTGCGTAAAAAGGGCCAACGAAGGACGTCTTTCTCTTGTAATGTGAAGTGGAAAAACAAAGGTGAAGTAGTTCCTTGGTTTTGTAGACAGTAGGGGAATAGTTCTATTTTGATATTTGTGTTTGTACCATGCTCCGCTGCCATCATTTCCAGGGTCTCTAGGCACTCTGCAAGTCCTGAAAGAGAGGAGGGTTGAGGTTAGTGGGGAGAACGGGGAACATGCAAGCTAACTTTGCTGTTGTGTTGATGGGCTCAGGGGAGTGCTTGAGGGGATGCAACTTAACTTTTCTCTCATTGTGACTGTCAGAGCCTGCTCCCCCCCTCTCTCTCTCTCTCTCTCTCTCTCTGGCTCCCTCTCTCTCTCACACATAGATACATTTACCCTGTCTGCCACAGAGCTCTGGGAATTGACAAATGTGCAACGGGGGAAGTGTAGAGACTCCACTCATTACCATATGCTAGGGGCTAAGGCTGATGGGAGGCAAGATGTTTTGGATAAGAGAAGCAGATCCCTGAGACATGAGGACCCCATGCCCCCATCCATTCAGCTGCCATAGTACATAGGTTGGCAGGCTTGTCTCTGAGTGAAACCTCACTCTAATTTCCTCAGGTACTGCGCTGAGTGTCCAACTCAGACATTTGCCCGCCAGGGCAAAGCCCGCCAGGCCTTTGTAAGGCGTTTGTAAGGCGTTTGTAAGGCGATCGGGGCAGGGGCCAGAATCTCTGGCGCTTTCGCCCAGAAATCTATTCCAGTGTCTTCTGCAGTCCTCAAACTCTTCTGACACTGCGCACACAGCCAAAGGACAGAATGAAATGGAATGTAATCCCCTGCCGCGCCATTCCCCTGGTTTTGTAGCTGTTCCATAACTTCAGTTTCAAAATGATGTTGAAATACTGCCAGTGGTTCTTCGTGGTGAAATGAGGAGCAGGACAGATAAAAGGTGGAGACTGAATACCTTAAAGTGCCCCGTGAAGCTTGGTGTGCCATCCGTTAGGCCTAGAGGGGTGCTGTATCTGCAGGAAGGTAAGGAGAAGCATGCTGACAGTCAATGGGAGAGGTTTGGAGGCAGGGGGATAGGACGGCGATCCAGTAAGAATTCAATCTGGAGGAGGCCCTTCAGGGTGTCCAGTATGTGTGATGCAGAGGGATAGCTCTGCTGTCCAAAAACTAACCCTTTACAGTGCAGTATGTGCAATGTAGGAGGCTTGCTTTGCTGTCGGAAGCCAGACCATGTGTGAGTGACGCTTGCAGTGTGGTTGTGCCCATTCTCTGTGACAGGAGTTTGTCCTGCTGCACCCGTTCAGTAGGAGGGTAGCCCACGCTGTAGCACTGTGTGAGTGAAGCTTCCCCTGCTGTTGCCCTGGCAGGACCTGCCATGTAGTGTGACACTCAGATGTCTGTTAAAGCTGGGACAGTGAAGCAGATTTGTCAGGGCCGTGCACTGTTCCTGGTTCATCCTTGATGCCTCGGAAATATGCTAAGGAGGGTTTTAGTGGAGCTAGACATGTGAACAGCATGTCCCAAATGGCATGACACATGTTGCTTTTCTATATGTACAGAGCTTAAAACGGTTTGTAGGAGTCATCAAGAAGGAAAGGACATTCCAATAAAACGCCCTTTCCTGCTCTGAGCCCCAGCCCTGGGGCCCCGGGGCCCCGGGGCCCCGGGGGGTCGAGCTCTGGAGCAGCTCAGGAGAAGCTGAGCTGAGGTGTGTCTTTGCCTTGCAAGCTCCCAGCCCTGGGCCCAGGCCCCAGCGGCGGGGGAGGGGAGGCTGTCATTTCACAATGCTCTGCCCAGCCTGAGGGTTCCGTTGGCACGGCGACGGCAGCAGGTGAGCCCTGGAGCAGGGGGCATGGAGAGGTCAAGGCAGACAGAGCTGGGAGCCCCAGGAACAGGACCCAGGCCAGTGGAGGTGGCTCAGCTGAGCCCACCTGACGGCTCGAGGCCACTCCTCACAGGGCCTCTGCTGCTGTCAGAAGCCCTGGGGCCCTGCTACTGGCAGAGGAAGCATTCAGGCCTCAAAGGGCACCGGCCTTCTCTGAGGCCTGTGACTGGGCTCAAAAACAGAACATGTGAAAAACAGGTCCCAGACACTGCACTGAAGAAAGGTAGGTTAAGGTGTGAAAACAAAAGCACCAATAAGAAAGGAAAAAAGCATAGCTCTTAATACACCCTCCTCTGGACTTTGTGGCCAGTCCCTGTAGATTCATTTTCAGTCCCCTAGTCAAGGCTAGGGGTGGGCAAAGTTACCCTCACTACTGGTGGAACGATATTGCCTAAATTCGCCTCCAGCTCTGTTCTGCCTGCAGGGACATTTTTTAGCTGTTGTGCCAATTTTCTATGCAGATTTTGCTTCCTGAAATGTGTTCTTTCCCTGAAATATCATGTTTTTGACCGCTAAAACAAAATTTCATGGAAAAAATAAATGTCTTCTGGCAAACCATCTGAAATGGTGTTTTTTTCACAAGCTATCTGTTTTTAGTCTGAAACTTCTTGTGGCCACCAAAAAACAACATTTCCCATAAAAAACAGAATTTCAGGGAGAAAAAGCCTGAAATTGGCAATTTCTCTCTGTGGGCAGAGCAGGCGAAGTGGCAGAATTTGCCCAGAATTCTGCATTTTTTCTGCTGAGCAAATTATCGGCCGTTTCAACCACCCCCTAGTCAAGGCCATGATATCCCTGGACTTCAAGGGGAAGACACTTGCAGCAAACAATCATCACCTTCTAACACCTTCTCTATTTCCATTGACTTCATTGGGATCACCCACCCAAATATATAGCTCTTGCCGACTGGGAGACTCAACAGGATGAAATGTGTAAACCGAATGGTAGTGCGTAAAAAGGGCCAACGAAGGACGTCTTTCTCTTGTAATGTGAAGTGGAAAAAACAAAGGTGAAGTAGTTCCTTGGTTTTGTAGACAGTAGGGGAATAGTTCTATTTTGATATTTGTGTTTGTACCATGCTCCGCTGCCATCATTTCCAGGGTCTCTAGGCACTCTGCAAGTCCTGAAAGAGAGGAGGGTTGAGGTTAGTGGGGAGAGCGGGGAACATGCAAGCTAACTTTGCTGTTGTGTTGATGGGCTCAGGGGAGTGCTTGAGGGGATGCAACTTAACTTTTCTCTCATTGTGACTGTCAGAGCCTGCTCCCCCTCTCTCTCTCTCTCTCTCTCTCTCTCTCTGGCTCCCTCTCTCTCTCACACATAGATACATTTACCCTGTCTGCCACAGAGCTCTGGGAATTGACAAATGTGCAACGGGGGAAGTGTAGAGACTCCACTCATTACCATATGCTAGGGGCTAAGGCTGATGGGAGGCAAGATGTTTTGGATAAGAGAAGCAGATCCCTGAGACATGAGGACCCCATGCCCCCATCCATTCAGCTGCCATAGTACATAGGTTGGCAGGCTTGTCCCTGAGTGAAACCTCACTCTAATTTCCTCAGGTACTGCGCTGAGTGTCCAACTCAGACATTTGCCCGCCAGGGCAAAGCCCGCCAGGCGTTGGTAAGGCGTTGGTAAGGCGATCGGGGCAGGGGCCAGAATCTCTGGCGCTTTCGCCCAGAAATCTATTCCAGTGTCTTCTGCAGTCCTCAAACTCTTCTGACACTGCGCACACAGCCAAAGGACAGAATGAAATGGAATGTAATCCCCTGCCGCGCCATTCCCCTGGTTTTGTAGCTGTTCCATAACTTCAGTTTCAAAATGATGTTGAAATACTGCCAGTGGTTCTTCGTGGTGAAATGAGGAGCAGGACAGATAAAAGGTGGAGACTGAATACCTTAAAGTGCCCCGTGAAGCTTGGTGTGCCATCCGTTAGGCCTAGAGGGGTGCTGTATCTGCAGGAAGGTAAGGAGAAGCATGCTGACAGTCAATGGGAGAGGTTTGGAGGCAGGGGGATAGGACGGCGATCCAGTAAGAATTCAATCTGGAGGAGGCCCTTCAGGGTGTCCAGTATGTGTGATGCAGAGGGATAGCTCTGCTGTCCAAAAACTAACCCTTTACGGTGCAGTATGTGCAATGTAGGAGGCTTGCTTTGCTGTCGGAAGCCAGACCATGTGTGAGTGACGCTTGCAGTGTGGTTGTGCCCATTCTCTGTGACAGGAGTTTGTCCTGCTGCACCCGTTCAGTAGGAGGGTAGCCCACGCTGTAGCACTGTGTGAGTGAAGCTTCCCCTGCTGTTGCCCTGGCAGGACCTGCCATGTAGTGTGACACTCAGATGTCTGTTAAAGCTGGGACAGTGAAGCAGATTTGTCAGGGCCGTGCACTGTTCCTGGTTCATCCTTGATGCCTCTGAAATATGCTAAGGAGGGTTTTAGTGGAGCTAGACATGTGAACAGCATGTCCCAAATGGCATGACACATGTTGCTTTTGTATATGTACAGAGCTTAAAATGGTTTGTAGGAGTCATCAAGAAGGAAAGGACATTCCAATAAAACGCCCTTTCCTGCTCTGAGCCCCAGCCCTGGGGCCCCGGGGCCCCGGGGGGTCGAGCTCTGGAGCAGCTCAGGAGAAGCTGAGCTGAGGTGTGTCTTTGCCTTGCAAGCTCCCAGCCCTGGGCCCAGGCCCCAGCGGCGGGGGAGGGGAGGCTGTCATTTCACAATGCTCTGCCCAGCCTGAGGGTTCCGTTGGCACGGCGACGGCAGCAGGTGAGCCCTGGAGCAGGGGGCATGGAGAGGTCAAGGCAGACAGAGCTGGGAGCCCCAGGAACAGGACCCAGGCCAGAGGAGGTGGCTCAGCTGAGCCCACCTGACGGCTCGAGGCCACTCCTCACAGGGCCTCTGCTGCTGTCAGAAGCCCTGGGGCCCTGCTACTGGCAGAGGAAGCATTCAGGCCTCAAAGGGCACCGGCCTTCTCTGAGGCCTGTGACTGGGCTCAAAAACAGAACATGTGAAAAACAGGTCCCAGACACTGCACTGAAGAAAGGTAGGTTAAGGTGTGAAAACAAAAGCACCAATAAGAAAGGAAAAAGCATAGCTCTTAATACACCCTCCTCTGGACTTTGTGGCCAGTCCCTGTAGATTCATTTTCAGTCCCCTACTCAAGGCTAGGGGTGGGCAAAGATACCCTCACTACTGGTGGAACGATATTGCCTAAATTCGCCTCCAGCTCTGTTCTGCCTGCAGGGACATTTTTTAGCTGCTGTGCCAATTTTCTATGCAGATTTTGCTTCCTGAAATGTGTTCTTTCCCTGAAATATCATGTTTTTGACCGCTAAAACAAAATTTCATGGAAAAAATAAATGTCTTCTGGCAAACCATCTGAAATGGTGTTTTTTTCACAAACTATCTGTTTTTAGTCTGAAACTTCTTGTGGCCACCAAAAAACAACATTTCCCATAAAAAACAGAATTTCAGGGAGAAAAAGCCTGAAATTGGCAATTTCTCTCTGTGGGCAGAGCAGGCGAAGTGGCAGAATTTGCCCAGAATTCTGCATTTTTTCTGCTGAGCAAATTATCGGCCGTTTCGACCACCCCCTAGTCAAGGCCATGATATCCCTGGACTTCAAGGGGAAGACACTTGCAGCAAACAATCATCACCTTCTAACACCTTCTCTATTTCCATTGACTTCATTGGGATCACCCACCCAAATATATAGCTCTTGCTGACTGGGAGACTCAACAGGATGAAATGTGTAAACCGAATGGTAGTGCGTAAAAAGGGCCAACGAAGGACGTCTTTCTCTTGTAATGTGAAGTGGAAAAAACAAAGGTGAAGTAGTTCCTTGGTTTTGTAGACAGTAGGGGAATAGTTCTATTTTGATATTTGTGTTTGTACCATGCTCCGCTGCCATCATTTCCAGGGTCTCTAGGCACTCTGCAAGTCCTGAAAGAGAGGAGGGTTGAGGTTAGTGGGGAGAGCGGGGAACATGCAAGCTAACTTTGCTGTTGTGTTGATGGGCTCAGGGGAGTGCTTGAGGGGATGCAACTTAACTTTTCTCTCATTGTGACTGTCAGAGCCTGCTCCCCCTCTCTCTCTCTCTCTCTCTCTCTCTCTGGCTCCCTCTCTCTCTCACACATAGATACATTTACCCTGTCTGCCACAGAGCTCTGGGAATTGACAAATGTGCAACGGGGGAAGTGTAGAGACTCCACTCATTACCATATGCTAGGGGCTAAGGCTGATGGGAGGCAAGATGTTTTGGATAAGAGAAGCAGATCCCTGAGACATGAGGACCCCATGCCCCCATCCATTCAGCTGCCATAGTACATAGGTTGGCAGGCTTGTCTCTGAGTGAAACCTCACTCTAATTTCCTCAGGTACTGCGCTGAGTGTCCAACTCAGACATTTGCCCGCCAGGGCAAAGCCCGCCAGGCCTTTGTAAGGCGTTTGTAAGGCGTTTGTAAGGCGATCGGGGCAGGGGCCAGAATCTCTGGCGCTTTCGCCCAGAAATCTATTCCAGTGTCTTCTGCAGTCCTCAAACTCTTCTGACACTGCGCACACAGCCAAAGGACAGAATGAAATGGAATGTAATCCCCTGCCGCGCCATTCCCCTGGTTTTGTAGCTGTTCCATAACTTCAGTTTCAAAATGATGTTGAAATACTGCCAGTGGTTCTTCGTGGTGAAATGAGGAGCAGGACAGATAAAAGGTGGAGACTGAATACCTTAAAGTGCCCCGTGAAGCTTGGTGTGCCATCCGTTAGGCCTAGAGGGGTGCTGTATCTGCAGGAAGGTAAGGAGAAGCATGCTGACAGTCAATGGGAGAGGTTTGGAGGCAGGGGGATAGGACGGCGATCCAGTAAGAATTCAATCTGGAGGAGGCCCTTCAGGGTGTCCAGTATGTGTGATGCAGAGGGATAGCTCTGCTGTCCAAAAACTAACCCTTTACGGTGCAGTATGTGCAATGTAGGAGGCTTGCTTTGCTGTCGGAAGCCAGACCATGTGTGAGTGACGCTTGCAGTGTGGTTGTGCCCATTCTCTGTGACAGGAGTTTGTCCTGCTGCACCCGTTCAGTAGGAGGGTAGCCCACGCTGTAGCACTGTGTGAGTGAAGCTTCCCCTGCTGTTGCCCTGGCAGGACCTGCCATGTAGTGTGACACTCAGATGTCTGTTAAAGCTGGGACAGTGAAGCAGATTTGTCAGGGCCGTGCACTGTTCCTGGTTCATCCTTGATGCCTCTGAAATATGCTAAGGAGGGTTTTAGTGGAGCTAGACATGTGAACAGCATGTCCCAAATGGCATGACACATGTTGCTTTTGTATATGTACAGAGCTTAAAATGGTTTGTAGGAGTCATCAAGAAGGAAAGGACATTCCAATAAAACGCCCTTTCCTGCTCTGAGCCCCAGCCCTGGGGCCCCGGGGCCCCGGGGGGTCGAGCTCTGGAGCAGCTCAGGAGAAGCTGAGCTGAGGTGTGTCTTTGCCTTGCAAGCTCCCAGCCCTGGGCCCAGGCCCCAGCGGCGGGGGAGGGGAGGCTGTCATTTCACAATGCTCTGCCCAGCCTGAGGGTTCCGTTGGCACGGCGACGGCAGCAGGTGAGCCCTGGAGCAGGGGGCATGGAGAGGTCAAGGCAGACAGAGCTGGGAGCCCCAGGAACAGGACCCAGGCCAGAGGAGGTGGCTCAGCTGAGCCCACCTGACGGCTCGAGGCCACTCCTCACAGGGCCTCTGCTGCTGTCAGAAGCCCTGGGGCCCTGCTACTGGCAGAGGAAGCATTCAGGCCTCAAAGGGCACCGGCCTTCTCTGAGGCCTGTGACTGGGCTCAAAAACAGAACATGTGAAAAACAGGTCCCAGACACTGCACTGAAGAAAGGTAGGTTAAGGTGTGAAAACAAAAGCACCAATAAGAAAGGAAAAAGCATAGCTCTTAATACACCCTCCTCTGGACTTTGTGGCCAGTCCCTGTAGATTCATTTTCAGTCCCCTACTCAAGGCTAGGGGTGGGCAAAGATACCCTCACTACTGGTGGAACGATATTGCCTAAATTCGCCTCCAGCTCTGTTCTGCCTGCAGGGACATTTTTTAGCTGCTGTGCCAATTTTCTATGCAGATTTTGCTTCCTGAAATGTGTTCTTTCCCTGAAATATCATGTTTTTGACCGCTAAAACAAAATTTCATGGAAAAAATAAATGTCTTCTGGCAAACCATCTGAAATGGTGTTTTTTTCACAAACTATCTGTTTTTAGTCTGAAACTTCTTGTGGCCACCAAAAAACAACATTTCCCATAAAAAACAGAATTTCAGGGAGAAAAAGCCTGAAATTGGCAATTTCTCTCTGTGGGCAGAGCAGGCGAAGTGGCAGAATTTGCCCAGAATTCTGCATTTTTTCTGCTGAGCAAATTATCGGCCGTTTCGACCACCCCCTAGTCAAGGCCATGATATCCCTGGACTTCAAGGGGAAGACACTTGCAGCAAACAATCATCACCTTCTAACACCTTCTCTATTTCCATTGACTTCATTGGGATCACCCACCCAAATATATAGCTCTTGCTGACTGGGAGACTCAACAGGATGAAATGTGTAAACCGAATGGTAGTGCGTAAAAAGGGCCAACGAAGGACGTCTTTCTCTTGTAATGTGAAGTGGAAAAAACAAAGGTGAAGTAGTTCCTTGGTTTTGTAGACAGTAGGGGAATAGTTCTATTTTGATATTTGTGTTTGTACCATGCTCCGCTGCCATCATTTCCAGGGTCTCTAGGCACTCTGCAAGTCCTGAAAGAGAGGAGGGTTGAGGTTAGTGGGGAGAGCACGGAACATGCAAGCTAACTTTGCTGTTGTGTTGATGGGCTCAGGGGAGTGCTTGAGGGGATGCAACTTAACTTTTCTCTCATTGTGACTGTCAGAGCCTGCTCCCCCTCTCTCTCTCTCTCTCTCTCTCTCTCTGGCTCCCTCTCTCTCTCACACATAGATACATTTACCCTGTCTGCCACAGAGCTCTGGGAATTGACAAATGTGCAACGGGGGAAGTGTAGAGACTCCACTCATTACCATATGCTAGGGGCTAAGGCTGATGGGAGGCAAGATGTTTTGGATAAGAGAAGCAGATCCCTGAGACATGAGGACCCCATGCCCCCATCCATTCAGCTGCCATAGTACATAGGTTGGCAGGCTTGTCTCTGAGTGAAACCTCACTCTAATTTCCTCAGGTACTGCGCTGAGTGTCCAACTCAGACATTTGCCCGCCAGGGCAAAGCCCGCCAGGCCTTTGTAAGGCGTTTGTAAGGCGTTTGTAAGGCGATCGGGGCAGGGGCCAGAATCTCTGGCGCTTTCGCCCAGAAATCTATTCCAGTGTCTTCTGCAGTCCTCAAACTCTTCTGACACTGCGCACACAGCCAAAGGACAGAATGAAATGGAATGTAATCCCCTGCCGCGCCATTCCCCTGGTTTTGTAGCTGTTCCATAACTTCAGTTTCAAAATGATGTTGAAATACTGCCAGTGGTTCTTCGTGGTGAAATGAGGAGCAGGACAGATAAAAGGTGGAGACTGAATACCTTAAAGTGCCCCGTGAAGCTTGGTGTGCCATCCGTTAGGCCTAGAGGGGTGCTGTATCTGCAGGAAGGTAAGGAGAAGCATGCTGACAGTCAATGGGAGAGGTTTGGAGGCAGGGGGATAGGACGGCGATCCAGTAAGAATTCAATCTGGAGGAGGCCCTTCAGGGTGTCCAGTATGTGTGATGCAGAGGGATAGCTCTGCTGTCCAAAAACTAACCCTTTACGGTGCAGTATGTGCAATGTAGGAGGCTTGCTTTGCTGTCGGAAGCCAGACCATGTGTGAGTGACGCTTGCAGTGTGGTTGTGCCCATTCTCTGTGACAGGAGTTTGTCCTGCTGCACCCGTTCAGTAGGAGGGTAGCCCACGCTGTAGCACTGTGTGAGTGAAGCTTCCCCTGCTGTTGCCCTGGCAGGACCTGCCATGTAGTGTGACACTCAGATGTCTGTTAAAGCTGGGACAGTGAAGCAGATTTGTCAGGGCCGTGCACTGTTCCTGGTTCATCCTTGATGCCTCGGAAATATGCTAAGGAGGGTTTTAGTGGAGCTAGACATGTGAACAGCATGTCCCAAATGGCATGACACATGTTGCTTTTGTATATGTACAGAGCTTAAAATGGTTTGTAGGAGTCATCAAGAAGGAAAGGACATTCCAATAAAACGCCCTTTCCTGCTCTGAGCCCCAGCCCTGGGGCCCCGGGGCCCCGGGGGGTCGAGCTCTGGAGCAGCTCAGGAGAAGCTGAGCTGAGGTGTGTCTTTGCCTTGCAAGCTCCCAGCCCTGGGCCCAGGCCCCAGCGGCGGGGGAGGGGAGGCTGTCATTTCACAATGCTCTGCCCAGCCTGAGGGTTCCGTTGGCACGGCGACGGCAGCAGGTGAGCCCTGGAGCAGGGGGCATGGAGAGGTCAAGGCAGACAGAGCTGGGAGCCCCAGGAACAGGACCCAGGCCAGAGGAGGTGGCTCAGCTGAGCCCACCTGACGGCTCGAGGCCACTCCTCACAGGGCCTCTGCTGCTGTCAGAAGCCCTGGGGCCCTGCTACTGGCAGAGGAAGCATTCAGGCCTCAAAGGGCACCGGCCTTCTCTGAGGCCTGTGACTGGGCTCAAAAACAGAACATGTGAAAAACAGGTCCCAGACACTGCACTGAAGAAAGGTAGGTTAAGGTGTGAAAACAAAAGCACCAATAAGAAAGGAAAAAGCATAGCTCTTAATACACCCTCCTCTGGACTTTGTGGCCAGTCCCTGTAGATTCATTTTCAGTCCCCTACTCAAGGCTAGGGGTGGGCAAAGATACCCTCACTACTGGTGGAACGATATTGCCTAAATTCGCCGCCAGCTCTGTTCTGCCTGCAGGGACATTTTTTAGCTGTTGTGCCAATTTTCTATGCAGATTTTGCTTCCTGAAATGTGTTCTTTCCCTGAAATATCATGTTTTTGACCGCTAAAACAAAATTTCATGGAAAAAATAAATGTCTTCTGGCAAACCATCTGGAATGGTGTTTTTTTCACAAACTATCTGTTTTTAGTCTGAAACTTCTTGTGGCCACCAAAAAACAACATTTCCCATAAAAAACAGAATTTCAGGGAGAAAAAGCCTGAAATTGGCAATTTCTCTCTGTGGGCAGAGCAGGCGAAGTGGCAGAATTTGCCCAGAATTCTGCATTTTTTCTGCTGAGCAAATTATCGGCCGTTTCGACCACCCCCTAGTCAAGGCCATGATATCCCTGGACTTCAAGGGGAAGACACTTGCAGCAAACAATCATCACCTTCTAACACCTTCTCTATTTCCATTGACTTCATTGGGATCACCCACCCAAATATATAGCTCTTGCTGACTGGGAGACTCAACAGGATGAAATGTGTAAACCGAATGGTAGTGCGTAAAAAGGGCCAACGAAGGACGTCTTTCTCTTGTAATGTGAAGTGGAAAAAACAAAGGTGAAGTAGTTCCTTGGTTTTGTAGACAGTAGGGGAATAGTTCTATTTTGATATTTGTGTTTGTACCATGCTCCGCTGCCATCATTTCCAGGGTCTCTAGGCACTCTGCAAGTCCTGAAAGAGAGGAGGGTTGAGGTTAGTGGGGAGAGCACGGAACATGCAAGCTAACTTTGCTGTTGTGTTGATGGGCTCAGGGGAGTGCTTGAGGGGATGCAACTTAACTTTTCTCTCATTGTGACTGTCAGAGCCTGCTCCCCCTCTCTCTCTCTCTCTCTCTCTCTCTCTGGCTCCCTCTCTCTCTCACACATAGATACATTTACCCTGTCTGCCACAGAGCTCTGGGAATTGACAAATGTGCAACGGGGGAAGTGTAGAGACTCCACTCATTACCATATGCTAGGGGCTAAGGCTGATGGGAGGCAAGATGTTTTGGATAAGAGAAGCAGATCCCTGAGACATGAGGACCCCATGCCCCCATCCATTCAGCTGCCATAGTACATAGGTTGGCAGGCTTGTCCCTGAGTGAAACCTCACTCTAATTTCCTCAGGTACTGCGCTGAGTGTCCAACTCAGACATTTGCCCGCCAGGGCAACGCCCGCCAGGCCTTTGTAAGGCGTTTGTAAGGCATTTGTAAGGCGATCGGGGCAGGGGCCAGAATCTCTGGCGCTTTCGCCCAGAAATCTATTCCAGTGTCTTCTGCAGTCCTCAAACTCTTCTGACACTGCGCACACAGCCAAAGGACAGAATGAAATGGAATGTAATCCCCTGCCGCGCCATTCCCCTGGTTTTGTAGCTGTTCCATAACTTCAGTTTCAAAATGATGTTGAAATACTGCCAGTGGTTCTTCGTGGTGAAATGAGGAGCAGGACAGATAAAAGGTGGAGACTGAATACCTTAAAGTGCCCCGTGAAGCTTGGTGTGCCATCCGTTAGGCCTAGAGGGGTGCTGTACCTGCAGGAAGGTAAGGAGAAGCATGCTGACAGTCAATGGGAGAGGTTTGGAGGCAGGGGGATAGGACGGCGATCCAGTAAGAATTCAATCTGGAGGAGGCCCTTCAGGGTGTCCAGTATGTGTGATGCAGAGGGATAGCTCTGCTGTCCAAAAACTAACCCTTTACGGTGCAGTATGTGCAATGTAGGAGGCTTGCTTTGCTGTCGGAAGCCAGACCATGTGTGAGTGACGCTTGCAGTGTGGTTGTGCCCATTCTCTGTGACAGGAGTTTGTCCTGCTGCACCCGTTCAGTAGGAGGGTAGCCCACGCTGTAGCACTGTGTGAGTGAAGCTTCCCCTGCTGTTGCCCTGGCAGGACCTGCCATGTACTGTGACACTCAGATGTCTGTTAAAGCTGGGACAGTGAAGCAGATTTGTCAGGGCCGTGCACTGTTCCTGGTTCATCCTTGATGCCTCTGAAATATGCTAAGGAGGGTTTTAGTGGAGCTAGACATGTGAACAGCATGTCCCAAATGGCATGACACATGTTGCTTTTGTATATGTACAGAGCTTAAAATGGTTTGTAGGAGTCATCAAGAAGGAAAGGACATTCCAATAAAACGCCCTTTCCTGCTCTGAGCCCCAGCCCTGGGGCCCCGGGGCCCCGGGGGGTCGAGCTCTGGAGCAGCTCAGGAGAAGCTGAGCTGAGGTGTGTCTTTGCCTTGCAAGCTCCCAGCCCTGGGCCCAGGCCCCAGCGGCGGGGGAGGGGAGGCTGTCATTTCACAATGCTCTGCCCAGCCTGAGGGTTCCGTTGGCACGGCGACGGCAGCAGGTGAGCCCTGGAGCAGGGGGCATGGAGAGGTCGAGGCAGACAGAGCTGGGAGCCCCAGGAACAGGACCCAGGCCAGTGGAGGTGGCTCAGCTGAGCCCACCTGACGGCTCGAGGCCACTCCTCACAGGGCCTCTGCTGCTGTCAGAAGCCCTGGGGCCCTGCTACTGGCAGAGGAAGCATTCAGGCCTCAAAGGGCACCGGCCTTCTCTGAGGCCTGTGACTGGGCTCAAAAACAGAACATGTGAAAAACAGGTCCCAGACACTGCACTGAAGAAAGGTAGGTTAAGGTGTGAAAACAAAAGCACCAATAAGAAAGGAAAAAGCATAGCTCTTAATACACCCTCCTCTGGACTTTGTGGCCAGTCCCTGTAGATTCATTTTCAGTCCCCTACTCAAGGCTAGGGGTGGGCAAAGATACCCTCACTACTGGTGGAACGATATTGCCTAAATTCGCCTCCAGCTCTGTTCTGCCTGCAGGGACATTTTTTAGCTGTTGTGCCAATTTTCTATGCAGATTTTGCTTCCTGAAATGTGTTCTTTCCCTGAAATATCATGTTTTTGACCGCTAAAACAAAATTTCATGGAAAAAATAAATGTCTTCTGGCAAACCATCTGAAATGGTGTTTTTTTCACAAACTATCTGTTTTTAGTCTGAAACTTCTTGTGGCCACCAAAAAACAACATTTCCCATAAAAAACAGAATTTCAGGGAGAAAAAGCCTGAAATTGGCAATTTCTCTCTGTGGGCAGAGCAGGCGAAGTGGCAGAATTTGCCCAGAATTCTGCATTTTTTCTGCTGAGCAAATTATCGGCCGTTTCGACCACCCCCTAGTCAAGGCCATGATATCCCTGGACTTCAAGGGGAAGACACTTGCAGCAAACAATCATCACCTTCTAACACCTTCTCTATTTCCATTGACTTCATTGGGATCACCCACCCAAATATATAGCTCTTGCCGACTGGGAGACTCAACAGGATGAAATGTGTAAACCGAATGGTAGTGCGTAAAAAGGGCCAACGAAGGACGTCTTTCTCTTGTAATGTGAAGTGGAAAAAACAAAGGTGAAGTAGTTCCTTGGTTTTGTAGACAGTAGGGGAATAGTTCTATTTTGATATTTGTGTTTGTACCATGCTCCGCTGCCATCATTTCCAGGGTCTCTAGGCACTCTGCAATTCCTGAAAGAGAGGAGGGTTGAGGTTAGTGGGGAGAGCGGGGAACATGCAAGCTAACTTTGCTGTTGTGTTGATGGGCTCAGGGGAGTGCTTGAGGGGATGCAACTTAACTTTTCTTTCATTGTGACTGTCAGAGCCTGCTCCCCCTCTCTCTCTCTCTCTCTCTCTCTGGCTCCCTCTCTCTCTCACACATAATACATTTACCCTGTCTGCCACAGAGCTCTGGGAATTGACAAATGTGCAACGGGGGAAGTGTAGAGACTCCACTCATTACCATATGCTAGGGGCTAAGGCTGATGGGAGGCAAGATGTTTTGGATAAGAGAAGCAGATCCCTGAGACATGAGGACCCCATGCCCCCATCCATTCAGCTGCCATAGTACATAGGTTGGCAGGCTTGTCCCTGAGTGAAACCTCACTCTAATTTCCTCAGGTACTGCGCTGAGTGTCCAACTCAGACATTTGCCCGCCAGGCGTTTGTAAGGCGTTTGTAAGGCGTTTGTAAGGCGATCGGGGCAGGGGCCAGAATCTGTGGCGCTTTCGCCCAGAAATCTATTCCAGTGTCTTCTGCAGTCCTCAAACTCTTCTGACACTGCGCACACAGCCAAAGGACAGAATGAAATGGAATGTAATCCCCTGCCGCGCCATTCCCCTGGTTTTGTAGCTGTTCCATAACTTCAGTTTCAAAATGATGTTGAAATACTGCCAGTGGTTCTTCGTGGTGAAATGAGGAGCAGGACAGATAAAAGGTGGAGACTGAATACCTTAAAGTGCCCCGTGAAGCTTGGTGTGCCATCCGTTAGGCCTAGAGGGGTGCTGTATCTGCAGGAAGGTAAGGAGAAGCATGCTGACAGTCAATGGGAGAGGTTTGGAGGCAGGGGGATAGGACGGCGATCCAGTAAGAATTCAATCTGGAGGAGGCCCTTCAGGGTGTCCAGTATGTGTGATGCAGAGGGATAGCTCTGCTGTCCAAAAACTAACCCTTTACAGTGCAGTATGTGCAATGTAGGAGGCTTGCTTTGCTGTCGGAAGCCAGACCATGTGTGAGTGACGCTTGCAGTGTGGTTGTGCCCATTCTCTGTGACAGGAGTTTGTCCTGCTGCACCCGTTCAGTAGGAGGGTAGCCCACGCTGTAGCACTGTGTGAGTGAAGCTTCCCCTGCTGTTGCCCTGGCAGGACCTGCCATGTAGTGTGACACTCAGATGTCTGTTAAAGCTGGGACAGTGAAGCAGATTTGTCAGGGCCGTGCACTGTTCCTGGTTCATCCTTGATGCCTCGGAAATATGCTGAGGAGGGTTTTAGTGGAGCTAGACATGTGAACAGCATGTCCCAAATGGCATGACACATGTTGCTTTTGTATATGTACAGAGCTTAAAACGGTTTGTAGGAGTCATCAAGAAGGAAAGGACATTCCAATAAAACGCCCTTTCCTGCTCTGAGCCCCAGCCCTGGGGCCCCGGGGCCCCGGGGGGTCGAGCTCTGGAGCAGCTCAGGAGAAGCTGAGCTGAGGTGTGTCTTTGCCTTGCAAGCTCCCAGCCCTGGGCCCAGGCCCCAGCGGCGGGGGAGGGGAGGCTGTCATTTCACAATGCTCTGCCCAGCCTGAGGGTTCCGTTGGCACGGCGACGGCAGCAGGTGAGCCCTGGAGCAGGGGGCATGGAGAGGTCAAGGCAGACAGAGCTGGGAGCCCCAGGAACAGGACCCAGGCCAGTGGAGGTGGCTCAGCTGAGCCCACCTGACGGCTCGAGGCCACTCCTCACAGGGCCTCTGCTGCTGTCAGAAGCCCTGGGGCCCTGCTACTGGCAGAGGAAGCATTCAGGCCTCAAAGGGCACCGGCCTTCTCTGAGGCCTGTGACTGGGCTCAAAAACAGAACATGTGAAAAACAGGTCCCAGACACTGCACTGAAGAAAGGTAGGTTAAGGTGTGAAAACAAAAGCACCAATAAGAAAGGAAAAAGCATAGCTCTTAATACACCCTCCTCTGGACTTTGTGGCCAGTCTCTGTAGATTAATTTTCAGTCCCCTAGTCAAGGCTAGGGGTGGGCAAAGTTACCCTCACTACTGGTGGAACGATATTGCCTAAATTCGCCTCCAGCTCTGTTCTGCCTGCAGGGACATTTTTTAGCTGTTGTGCCAATTTTCTATGCAGATTTTGCTTCCTGAAATGTGTTCTTTCCCTGAAATATCATGTTTTTGACCGCTAAAACAAAATTTCATGGAAAAAATAAATGTCTTCTGGCAAACCATCTGAAATGGTGTTTTTTTCACAAACTATCTGTTTTTAGTCTGAAACTTCTTGTGGCCACCAAAAAACAACATTTCCCATAAAAAACAGAATTTCAGGGAGAAAAAGCCTGAAATTGGCAATTTCTCTCTGTGGGCAGAGCAGGCGAAGTGGCAGAATTTGCCCAGAATTCTGCATTTTTTCTGCTGAGCAAATTATCGGCCGTATCGACCACCCCCTAGTCAAGGCCATGATATCCCTGGACTTCAAGGGGAAGACACTTGCAGCAAACAATCATCACCTTCTAACACCTTCTCTATTTCCATTGACTTCATTGGGATCACCCACCCAAATATATAGCTCTTGCCGACTGGGAGACTCAACAGGATGAAATGTGTAAACCGAATGGTAGTGCGTAAAAAGGGCCAACGAAGGACGTCTTTCTCTTGTAATGTGAAGTGGAAAAAACAAAGGTGAAGTAGTTCCTTGGTTTTGTAGACAGTAGGGGAATAGTTCTATTTTGATATTTGTGTTTGTACCATGCTCCGCTGCCATCATTTCCAGGGTCTCTAGGCACTCTGCAAGTCCTGAAAGAGAGGAGGGTTGAGGTTAGTGGGGAGAGCGGGGAACATGCAAGCTAACTTTGCTGTTGGGTTGATGGGCTCAGGGGAGTGCTTGAGGGGATGCAACTTAACTTTTCTCTCATTGTGACTGTCAGAGCCTGCTCCCCCTCTCTCTCTCTCTCTCTCTCTCTCTCTCCGGCTCCCTCTCTCTCTCACACATAGATACATTTACCCTGTCTGCCACAGAGCTCTGGGAATTGACAAATGTGCAACGGGGGAAGTGTAGAGACTCCACTCATTACCATATGCTAGGGGCTAAGGCTGATGGGAGGCAAGATGTTTTGGATAAGACAAGCAGATCCCTGAGACATGAGGACCCCATGCCCCCATCCATTCAGCTGCCATAGTACATAGGTTGGCAGGCTTGTCCCTGAGTGAAACCTCACTCTAATTTCCTCAGGTACTGCGCTGAGTGTCCAACTCAGACATTTGCCTGCCAGGGCAAAGCCCGCCAGGCGTTTGTAAGGCGTTTGTAAGGCGTTTGTAAGGCGATCGGGGCAGGGGCCAGAATCTCTGGCGCTTTCGCCCAGAAATCTATTCCAGTGTCTTCTGCAGTCCTCAAACTCTTCTGACACTGCGCACACAGCCAAAGGACAGAATGAAATGGAATGTAATCCCCTGCCGCGCCATTCCCCTGGTTTTGTAGCTGTTCCATAACTTCAGTTTCAAAATGATGTTGAAATACTGCCAGTGGTTCTTCGTGGTGAAATGAGGAGCAGGACAGATAAAAGGTGGAGACTGAATACCTTAAAGTGCCCCGTGAAGCTTGGTGTGCCATCCGTTAGGCCTAGAGGGGTGCTGTATCTGCAGGAAGGTAAGGAGAAGCATGCTGACAGTCAATGGGAGAGGTTTGGAGGCAGGGGGATAGGACGGCGATCCAGTAAGAATTCAATCTGGAGGAGGCCCTTCAGGGTGTCCAGTATGTGTGATGCAGAGGGATAGCTCTGCTGTCCAAAAACGAACCCTTTACAGTGCAGTATGTGCAATGTAGGAGGCTTGCTTTGCTGTCGGAAGCCAGACCATGTGTGAGTGACGCTTGCAGTGTGGTTGTGCCCATTCTCTGTGACAGGAGTTTGTCCTGCTGCACCCGTTCAGTAGGAGGGTAGCCCACGCTGTAGCACTGTGTGAGTGAAGCTTCCCCTGCTGTTGCCCTGGCAGGACCTGCCATGTAGTGTGACACTCAGATGTCTGTTAAAGCTGGGACAGTGAAGCAGATTTGTCAGGGCCGTGCACTGTTCCTGGTTCATCCTTGATGCCTCGGAAATATGCTAAGGAGGGTTTTAGTGGAGCTAGACATGTGAACAGCATGTCCCAAATGGCATGACACATGTTGCTTTTGTATATGTACAGAGCTTAAAATGGTTTGTAGGAGTCATCAAGAAGGAAAGGACATTCCAATAAAACGCCCTTTCCTGCTCTGAGCCCCAGCCCTGGGGCCCCGGGGCCCCGGGGGGTCGAGCTCTGGAGCAGCTCAGGAGAAGCTGAGCTGAGGTGTGTCTTTGCCTTGCAAGCTCCCAGCCCTGGGCCCAGGCCCCAGCGGCGGGGGAGAGGAGGCTGTCATTTCACAATGCTCTGCCCAGCCTGAGGGTTCCGTTGGCACGGCGACGGCAGCAGGTGAGCCCTGGAGCAGGGGGCATGGAGAGGTCAAGGCAGACAGAGCTGGGAGCCCCAGGAACAGGACCCAGGCCAGTGGAGGTGGCTCAGCTGAGCCCACCTGACGGCTCGAGGCCACTCCTCACAGGGCCTCTGCTGCTGTCAGAAGCCCTGGGGCCCTGCTACTGGCAGAGGAAGCATTCAGGCCTCAAAGGGCACCGGCCTTCTCTGAGGCCTGTGACTGGGCTCAAAAACAGAACATGTGAAAAACAGGTCCCAGACACTGCACTGAAGAAAGGTAGGTTAAGGTGTGAAAACAAAAGCACCAATAAGAAAGGAAAAAGCATAGCTCTTAATACACCCTCCTCTGGACTTTGTGGCCAGTCCCTGTAGATTCATTTTCAGTCCCCTAGTCAAGGCTAGGGGTGGGCAAAGTTACCCTCACTACTGGTGGAACGATATTGCCTAAATTCGCCTCCAGCTCTGTTCTGCCTGCAGGGACATTTTTTAGCTGTTGTGCCAATTTTCTATGCAGATTTTGCTTCCTGAAATGTGTTCTTTCCCTGAAATATCATGTTTTTGACCGCTAAAACAAAATTTCATGGAAAAAATAAATGTCTTCTGGCAAACCATCTGAAATGGTGTTTTTTTCACAAACTATCTGTTTTTAGTCTGAAACTGCTTGTGGCCACCAAAAAACAACATTTCCCATAAAAAACAGAATTTCAGGGAGAAAAAGCCTGAAATTGGCAATTTCTCTCTGTGGGCAGAGCAGGCGAAGTGGCAGAATTTGCCAAGAATTCTGCATTTTTTCTGCCGAGCAAATTATCGGCCGTTTCGACCACCCCCTAGTCAAGGCCATGATATCCCTGGACTTCAAGGGGAAGACACTTGCAGCAAACAATCATCACCTTCTAACACCTTCTCTATTTCCATTGACTTCATTGGGATCACCCACCCAAATATATAGCTCTTGCCGACTGCGAGACTCAACAGGATGAAATGTGTAAACCGAATGGTAGTGCGTAAAAAGGGCCAACGAAGGACGTCTTTCTCTTGTAATGTGAAGTGGAAAAAACAAAGGTGAAGTAGTTCCTTGGTTTTGTAGACAGTAGGGGAATAGTTCTATTTTGATATTTGTGTTTGTACCATGCTCCGCTGCCATCATTTCCAGGGTCTCTAGGCACTCTGCAAGTCCTGAAAGAGAGGAGGGTTGAGGTTAGTGGGGAGAGCGGGGAACATGCAAGCTAACTTTGCTGTTGTGTTGATGGGCTCAGGGGAGTGCTTGAGGGGATGCAACTTAACTTTTCTCTCATTGTGACTGTCAGAGCCTGCTCCCCCTCTCTCTCTCTCTCTCTCTCTCTCTCTGGCTCCATCTCTCTCTCACACATAGATACATTTACCCTGTCTGCCACAGAGCTCTGGGAATTGACAAATGTGCAACGGGGGAAGTGTAGAGACTCCACTCATTACCATATGCTAGGTCTAAGGCTGATGGGAGGCAAGATGTTTTGGATAAGAGAAGCAGATCCCTGAGACATGAGGACCCCATGCCCCCATCCATTCAGCTGCCATATTACATAGGTTGGCAGGCTTGTCCCTGAGTGAAACCTCACTCTAATTTCCTCAGGTACTGCGCTGAGTGTCCAACTCAGACATTTGCCCGCCAGGGCAAAGCCCGCCAGGCGTTTGTAAGGCGTTTGTAAGGCGTTTGTAAGGCGATCGGGGCAGGGGCCAGAATCTCTGGCGCTTTCGCCCAGAAATCTATTCCAGTGTCTTCTGCAGTCCTCAAACTCTTCTGACACTGCGCACACAGCCAAAGGACAGAATGAAATGGAATGTAATCCCCTGCCGCGCCATTCCCCTGGTTTTGTAGCTGTTCCATAACTTCAGTTTCAAAATGATGTTGAAATACTGCCAGTGGTTCTTCGTGGTGAAATGAGGAGCAGGACAGATAAAAGGTGGAGACTGAATACCTTAAAGTGCCCCGTGAAGCTTGGTGTGCCATCCGTTAGGCCTAGAGGGGTGCTGTATCTGCAGGAAGGTAAGGAGAAGCATGCTGACAGTCAATGGGAGAGGTTTGGAGGCAGGGGGATAGGACGGCGATCCAGTAAGAATTCAATCTGGAGGAGGCCCTTCAGGGTGTCCAGTATGTGTGATGCAGAGGGATAGCTCTGCTGTCCAAAAACTAACCCTTTACAGTGCAGTATGTGCAATGTAGGAGGCTTGCTTTGCTGTCGGAAGCCAGACCATGTGTGAGTGACGCTTGCAGTGTGGTTGTGCCCATTCTCTGTGACAGGAGTTTGTCCTGCTGCACCCGTTCAGTAGGAGGGTAGCCCACGCTGTAGCACTGTGTGAGTGAAGCTTCCCCTGCTGTTGCCCTGGCAGGACCTGCCATGTAGTGTGACACTCAGATGTCTGTTAAAGCTGGGACAGTGAAGCAGATTTGTCAGGGCCGTGCACTGTTCCTGGTTCATCCTTGATGCCTCGGAAATATGCTGAGGAGGGTTTTAGTGGAGCTAGACATGTGAACAGCATGTCCCAAATGGCATGACACATGTTGCTTTTGTATATGTACAGAGCTTAAAACGGTTTGTAGGAGTCATCAAGAAGGAAAGGACATTCCAATAAAACGCCCTTTCCTGCTCTGAGCCCCAGCCCTGGGGCCCCGGGGCCCCGGGGGGTCGAGCTCTGGAGCAGCTCAGGAGAAGCTGAGCTGAGGTGTGTCTTTGCCTTGCAAGCTCCCAGCCCTGGGCCCAGGCCCCAGCGGCGGGGGAGGGGAGGCTGTCATTTCACAATGCTCTGCCCAGCCTGAGGGTTCCGTTGGCACGGCGACGGCAGCAGGTGAGCCCTGGAGCAGGGGGCATGGAGAGGTCAAGGCAGACAGAGCTGGGAGCCCCAGGAACAGGACCCAGGCCAGTGGAGGTGGCTCAGCTGAGCCCACCTGACGGCTCGAGGCCACTCCTCACAGGGCCTCTGCTGCTGTCAGAAGCCCTGGGGCCCTGCTACTGGCAGAGGAAGCATTCAGGCCTCAAAGGGCACCGGCCTTCTCTGAGGCCTGTGACTGGGCTCAAAAACAGAACATGTGAAAAACAGGTCCCAGACACTGCACTGAAGAAAGGTAGGTTAAGGTGTGAAAACAAAAGCACCAATAAGAAAGGAAAAAGCATAGCTCTTAATACACCCTCCTCTGGACTTTGTGGCCAGTCTCTGTAGATTAATTTTCAGTCCCCTAGTCAAGGCTAGGGGTGGGCAAAGTTACCCTCACTACTGGTGGAACGATATTGCCTAAATTCGCCTCCAGCTCTGTTCTGCCTGCAGGGACATTTTTTAGCTGTTGTGCCAATTTTCTATGCAGATTTTGCTTCCTGAAATGTGTTCTTTCCCTGAAATATCATGTTTTTGACCGCTAAAACAAAATTTCATGGAAAAAATAAATGTCTTCTGGCAAACCATCTGAAATGGTGTTTTTTTCACAAACTATCTGTTTTTAGTCTGAAACTTCTTGTGGCCACCAAAAAACAACATTTCCCATAAAAAACAGAATTTCAGGGAGAAAAAGCCTGAAATTGGCAATTTCTCTCTGTGGGCAGAGCAGGCGAAGTGGCAGAATTTGCCCAGAATTCTGCATTTTTTCTGCTGAGCAAATTATCGGCCGTATCGACCACCCCCTAGTCAAGGCCATGATATCCCTGGACTTCAAGGGGAAGACACTTGCAGCAAACAATCATCACCTTCTAACACCTTCTCTATTTCCATTGACTTCATTGGGATCACCCACCCAAATATATAGCTCTTGCCGACTGGGAGACTCAACAGGATGAAATGTGTAAACCGAATGGTAGTGCGTAAAAAGGGCCAACGAAGGACGTCTTTCTCTTGTAATGTGAAGTGGAAAAAACAAAGGTGAAGTAGTTCCTTGGTTTTGTAGACAGTAGGGGAATAGTTCTATTTTGATATTTGTGTTTGTACCATGCTCCGCTGCCATCATTTCCAGGGTCTCTAGGCACTCTGCAAGTCCTGAAAGAGAGGAGGGTTGAGGTTAGTGGGGAGAGCGGGGAACATGCAAGCTAACTTTGCTGTTGTGTTGATGGGCTCAGGGGAGTGCTTGAGGGGATGCAACTTAACTTTTCTCTCATTGTGACTGTCAGAGCCTGCTCCCCCTCTCTCTCTCTCTCTCTCTCTCTCCGGCTCCCTCTCTCTCTCACACATAGATACATTTACCCTGTCTGCCACAGAGCTCTGGGAATTGACAAATGTGCAACGGGGGAAGTGTAGAGACTCCACTCATTACCATATGCTAGGGGCTAAGGCTGATGGGAGGCAAGATGTTTTGGATAAGAGAAGCAGATCCCTGAGACATGAGGACCCCATGCCCCCATCCATTCAGCTGCCATAGTACATAGGTTGGCAGGCTTGTCCCTGAGTGAAACCTCACTCTAATTTCCTCAGGTACTGCGCTGAGTGTCCAACTCAGACATTTGCCTGCCAGGGCAAAGCCCGCCAGGCGTTTGTAAGGCGTTTGTAAGGCGTTTGTAAGGCGATCGGGGCAGGGGCCAGAATCTCTGGCGCTTTCGCCCAGAAATCTATTCCAGTGTCTTCTGCAGTCCTCAAACTCTTCTGACACTGCGCACACAGCCAAAGGACAGAATGAAATGGAATGTAATCCCCTGCCGCGCCATTCCCCTGGTTTTGTAGCTGTTCCATAACTTCAGTTTCAAAATGATGTTGAAATACTGCCAGTGGTTCTTCGTGGTGAAATGAGGAGCAGGACAGATAAAAGGTGGAGACTGAATACCTTAAAGTGCCCCGTGAAGCTTGGTGTGCCATCCGTTAGGCCTAGAGGGGTGCTGTATCTGCAGGAAGGTAAGGAGAAGCATGCTGACAGTCAATGGGAGAGGTTTGGAGGCAGGGGGATAGGACGGCGATCCAGTAAGAATTCAATCTGGAGGAGGCCCTTCAGGGTGTCCAGTATGTGTGATGCAGAGGGATAGCTCTGCTGTCCAAAAACGAACCCTTTACAGTGCAGTATGTGCAATGTAGGAGGCTTGCTTTGCTGTCGGAAGCCAGACCATGTGTGAGTGACGCTTGCAGTGTGGTTGTGCCCATTCTCTGTGACAGGAGTTTGTCCTGCTGCACCCGTTCAGTAGGAGGGTAGCCCACGCTGTAGCACTGTGTGAGTGAAGCTTCCCCTGCTGTTGCCCTGGCAGGACCTGCCATGTAGTGTGACACTCAGATGTCTGTTAAAGCTGGGACAGTGAAGCAGATTTGTCAGGGCCGTGCACTGTTCCTGGTTCATCCTTGATGCCTCGGAAATATGCTAAGGAGGGTTTTAGTGGAGCTAGACATGTGAACAGCATGTCCCAAATGGCATGACACATGTTGCTTTTGTATATGTACAGAGCTTAAAATGGTTTGTAGGAGTCATCAAGAAGGAAAGGACATTCCAATAAAACGCCCTTTCCTGCTCTGAGCCCCAGCCCTGGGGCCCCGGGGCCCCGGGGGGTCGAGCTCTGGAGCAGCTCAGGAGAAGCTGAGCTGAGGTGTGTCTTTGCCTTGCAAGCTCCCAGCCCTGGGTCCAGGCCCCAGCGGCGGGGGAGGGGAGGCTGTCATTTCACAATGCTCTGCCCAGCCTGAGGGTTCCGTTGGCACGGCGACAGCAGCAGGTGAGCCCTGGAGCAGGGGGCATGGAGAGGTCAAGGCAGACAGAGCTGGGAGCCCCAGGAACAGGACCCAGGCCAGTGGAGGTGGCTCAGCTGAGCCCACCTGACGGCTCGAGGCCACTCCTCACAGGGCCTCTGCTGCTGTCAGAAGCCCTGGGGCCCTGCTACTGGCAGAGGAAGCATTCAGGCCTCAAAGGGCACCGGCCTTCTCTGAGGCCTGTGACTGGGCTCAAAAACAGAACATGTGAAAAACAGGTCCCAGACACTGCACTGAAGAAAGGTAGGTTAAGGTGTGAAAACAAAAGCACCAATAAGAAAGGAAAAAGCATAGCTCTTAATACACCCTCCTCTGGACTTTGTGGCCAGTCCCTGTAGATTCATTTTCAGTCCCCTAGTCAAGGCTAGGGGTGGGCAAAGTTACCCTCACTACTGGTGGAACGATATTGCCTAAATTCGCCTCCAGCTCTGTTCTGCCTGCAGGGACATTTTTTAGCTGTTGTGCCAATTTTCTATGCAGATTTTGCTTCCTGAAATGTGTTCTTTCCCAGAAATATCATGTTTTTGACCGCTAAAACAAAATTTCATGGAAAAAATAAATGTCTTCTGGCAAACCATCTGAAATGGTGTTTTTTTCACAAACTATCTGTTTTTAGTCTGAAACTTCTTGTGGCCACCAAAAAACAACATTTCCCATAAAAAACAGAATTTCAGGGAGAAAAAGCCTGAAATTGGCAATTTCTCTCTGTGGGCAGAGCAGGCGAAGTGGCAGAATTTGCCCAGAATTCTGCATTTTTTCTGCTGAGCAAATTATCGGCCGTTTCGACCACCCCCTAGTCAAGGCCATGATATCCCTGGACTTCAAGGGGAAGACACTTGCAGCAAACAATCATCACCTTCTAACACCTTCTCTATTTCCATTGACTTCATTGGGATCACCCACCCAAATATATAGCTCTTGCCGACTGCGAGACTCAACAGGATGAAATGTGTAAACCGAATGGTAGTGCGTAAAAAGGGCCAACGAAGGACGTCTTTCTCTTGTAATGTGAAGTGGAAAAAACAAAGGTGAAGTAGTTCCTTGGTTTTGTAGACAGTAGGGGAATAGTTCTATTTTGATATTTGTGTTTGTACCATGCTCCGCTGCCATCATTTCCAGGGTCTCTAGGCACTCTGCAAGTCCTGAAAGAGAGGAGGGTTGAGGTTAGTGGGGAGAGCGGGGAACATGCAAGCTAACTTTGCTGTTGTGTTGATGGGCTCAGGGGAGTGCTTGAGGGGATGCAACTTAACTTTTCTCTCATTGTGACTGTCAGAGCCTGCTCCCCCTCTCTCTCTCTCTCTCTCTCTCTCTCTGGCTCCCTCTCTCTCTCACACATAGATACATTTACCCTGTCTGCCACAGAGCTCTGGGAATTGACAAATGTGCAACGGGGGAAGTGTAGAGACTCCACTCATTACCATATGCTAGGGGCTAAGGCTGATGGGAGGCAAGATGTTTTGGATAAGAGAAGCAGATCCCTGAGACATGAGGACCCCATGCCCCCATCCATTCAGCTGCCATAGTACATAGGTTGGCAGGCTTGTCCCTGAGTGAAACCTCACTCTAATTTCCTCAGGTACTGCGCTGAGTGTCCAACTCAGACATTTGCCCGCCAGGGCAAAGCCCGCCAGGCGTTGGTAAGGTGTTGGTAAGGCGATCGGGGCAGGGGCCAGAATCTCTGGCGCTTTCGCCCAGAAATCTATTCCAGTGTCTTCTGCAGTCCTCAAACTCTTCTGACACTGCGCACACAGCCAAAGGACAGAATGAAATGGAATGTAATCCCCTGCCGCGCCATTCCCCTGGTTTTGTAGCTGTTCCATAACTTCAGTTTCAAAATGATGTTGAAATACTGCCAGTGGTTCTTCGTGGTGAAATGAGGAGCAGGACAGATAAAAGGTGGAGACTGAATACCTTAAAGTGCCCTGTGAAGCTTGGTGTGCCATCCGTTAGGCCTAGAGGGGTGCTGTATCTGCAGGAAGGTAAGGAGAAGCATGCTGACAGTCAATGGGAGAGGTTTGGAGGCAGGGGGATAGGACGGCGATCCAGTAAGAATTCAATCTGGAGGAGGCCCTTCAGGGTGTCCAGTATGTGTGATGCAGAGGGATAGCTCTGCTGTCCAAAAACTAACCCTTTACAGTGCAGTATGTGCAATGTAGGAGGCTTGCTTTGCTGTCGGAAGCCAGACCATGTGTGAGTGACGCTTGCAGTGTGGTTGTGCCCATTCTCTGTGACAGGAGTTTGTCCTGCTGCACCCGTTCAGTAGGAGGGTAGCCCACGCTGTAGCACTGTGTGAGTGAAGCTTCCCCTGCTGTTGCCCTGGCAGGACCTGCCATGTAGTGTGACACTCAGATGTCTGTTAAAGCTGGGACAGTGAAGCAGATTTGTCAGGGCCGTGCACTGTTCCTGGTTCATCCTTGATGCCTCGGAAATATGCTAAGGAGGGTTTTAGTGGAGCTAGACATGTGAACAGCATGTCCCAAATGGCATGACACAGGTTGCTTTTGTATATGTACAGAGCTTAAAATGGTTTGTAGGAGTCATCAAGAAGGAAAGGACATTCCAATAAAACGCCCTTTCCTGCTCTGAGCCCCAGCCCTGGGGCCCCGGGGCTCCGGGGGGTCGAGCTCTGGAGCAGCTCAGGAGAAGCTGAGCTGAGGTGTGTCTTTGCCTTGCAAGCTCCCAGCCCTGGGCCCAGGCCCCAGCGGCGGGGGAGGGGAGGCTGTCATTTCACAATGCTCTGCCCAGCCTGAGGGTTCTGTTGGCACGGCGACGGCAGCAGGTGAGCCCTGGAGCAGGGGGCATGGAGAGGTCAAGGCAGACAGAGCTGGGAGCCCCAGGAACAGGACCCAGGCCAGTGGAGGTGGCTCAGCTGAGCCCACCTGACGGCTCGAGGCCACTCCTCACAGGGCCTCTGCTGCTGTCAGAAGCCCTGGGGCCCTTCTACTGGCAGAGGAAGCATTCAGGCCTCAAAGGGCACCGGCCTTCTCTGAGGCCTGTGACTGGGCTCAAAAACAGAACATGTGAAAAACAGGTCCCAGACACTGCACTGAAGAAAGGTAGGTTAAGGTGTGAAAACAAAAGCACCAATAAAAAAGGAAAAAGCATAGCTCTTAATACACCCTCCTCTGGACTTTGTGGCCAGTCCCTGTAGATTCATTTTCAGTCCCCTAGTCAAGGCTAGGGGTGGGCAAAGATACCCTCACTACTGGTGGAACGATATTGCCTAAATTCGCCTCCAGCTCTGTTCTGCCTGCAGGGACATTTTTTAGCTGTTGTGCCAATTTTCTATGCAGATTTTGCTTCCTGAAATGTGTTCTTTCCCTGAAATATCATGTTTTTGACCGCTAAAACAAAATTTCATGGAAAAAATAAATGTCTTCTGGCAAACCATCTGAAATGGTGTTTTTTTCACAAACTATCTGTTTTTAGTCTGAAACTTCTTGTGGCCACCAAAAAACAACATTTCCCATAAAAAACAGAATTTCAGGGAGAAAAAGCCTGAAATTGGCAATTTCTCTCTGTGGGCAGAGCAGGCGAAGTGGCAGAATTTGCCCAGAATTCTGCATTTTTTCTGCTGAGCAAATTATCGGCCGTATCGACCACCCCCTAGTCAAGGCCATGATATCCCTGGACTTCAAGGGGAAGACACTTGCAGCAAACAATCATCACCTTCTAACACCTTCTCTATTTCCATTGACTTCATTGGGATCACCCACCCAAATATATAGCTCTTGCCGACTGGGAGACTCAACAGGATGAAATGTGTAAACCGAATGGTAGTGCGTAAAAAGGGCCAACGAAGGACGTCTTTCTCTTGTAATGTGAAGTGGAAAAAACAAAGGTGAAGTAGTTCCTTGGTTTTGTAGACAGTAGGGGAATAGTTCTATTTTGATATTTGTGTTTGTACCATGCTCCGCTGCCATCATTTCCAGGGTCTCTAGGCACTCTGCAAGTCCTGAAAGAGAGGAGGGTTGAGGTTAGTGGGGAGAGCACGGAACATGCAAGCTAACTTTGCTGTTGTGTTGATGGGCTCAGGGGAGTGCTTGAGGGGATGCAACTTAACTTTTCTCTCATTGCGACTGTCAGAGCCTGCTCCCCCTCTCTCTCTCTCTCTCTCTCTCTCTGGCTCCCTCTCTCTCTCACACATAGATACATTTACCCTGTCTGCCACAGAGCTCTGGGAATTGACAAATGTGCAACGGGGGAAGTGTAGAGACTCCACTCATTACCATATGCTAGGGGCTAAGGCTGATGGGAGGCAAGATGTTTTGGATAAGAGAAGCAGATCCCTGAGACATGAGGACCCCATGCCCCCATCCATTCAGCTGCCATAGTACATAGGTTGGCAGGCTTGTCCCTGAGTGAAACCTCACTCTAATTTCCTCAGGTACTGCGCTGAGTGTCCAACTCAGACATTTGCCCGCCAGGGCAAAGCCCGCCAGGCCTTTGTAAGGCGTTTGTAAGGCGTTTGTAAGGCGTTTGTAAGGCGTTTGTAAGGCGATCGGGGCAGGGGCCAGAATCTCTGGCGCTTTCGCCCAGAAATCTATTCCAGTGTCTTCTGCAGTCCTCAAACTCTTCTGACACTGCGCACACAGCCAAAGGACAGAATGAAATGGAATGTAATCCCCTGCCGCGCCATTCCCCTGGTTTTGTAGCTGTTCCATAACTTCAGTTTCAAAATGATGTTGAAATACTGCCAGTGGTTCTTCGTGGTGAAATGAGGAGCAGGACAGATAAAAGGTGGAGACTGAATACCTTAAAGTGCCCCGTGAAGCTTGGTGTGCCATCCGTTAGGCCTAGAGGGGTGCTGTATCTGCAGGAAGGTAAGGAGAAGCATGCTGACAGTCAATGGGAGAGGTTTGGAGGCAGGGGGATAGGACGGCGATCCAGTAAGAATTCAATCTGGAGGAGGCCCTTCAGGGTGTCCAGTATGTGTGATGCAGAGGGATAGCTCTGCTGTCCAAAAACTAACCCTTTACAGTGCAGTATGTGCAATGTAGGAGGCTTGCTTTGCTGTCGGAAGCCAGACCATGTGTGAGTGACGCTTGCAGTGTGGTTGTGCCCATTCTCTGTGACAGGAGTTTGTCCTGCTGCACCCGTTCAGTAGGAGGGTAGCCCACGCTGTAGCACTGTGTGAGTGAAGCTTCCCCTGCTGTTGCCCTGGCAGGACCTGCCATGTAGTGTGACACTCAGATGTCTGTTAAAGCTGGGACAGTGAAGCAGATTTGTCAGGGCCGTGCACTGTTCCTGGTTCATCCTTGATGCCTCGGAAATATGCTAAGGAGGGTTTTAGTGGAGCTAGACATGTGAACAGCATGTCCCAAATGGCATGACACAGGTTGCTTTTGTATATGTACAGAGCTTAAAATGGTTTGTAGGAGTCATCAAGAAGGAAAGGACATTCCAATAAAACGCCCTTTCCTGCTCTGAGCCCCAGCCCTGGGGCCCCGGGGCTCCGGGGGGTCGAGCTCTGGAGCAGCTCAGGAGAAGCTGAGCTGAGGTGTGTCTTTGCCTTGCAAGCTCCCAGCCCTGGGCCCAGGCCCCAGCGGCGGGGGAGGGGAGGCTGTCATTTCACAATGCTCTGCCCAGCCTGAGGGTTCTGTTGGCACGGCGACAGCAGCAGGTGAGCCCTGGAGCAGGGGGCATGGAGAGGTCAAGGCAGACAGAGCTGGGAGCCCCAGGAACAGGACCCAGGCCAGTGGAGGTGGCTCAGCTGAGCCCACCTGACGGCTCGAGGCCACTCCTCACAGGGCCTCTGCTGCTGTCAGAAGCCCTGGGGCCCTGCTACTGGCAGAGGAAGCATTCAGGCCTCAAAGGGCACCGGCCTTCTCTGAGGCCTGTGACTGGGCTCAAAAACAGAACATGTGAAAAACAGGTCCCAGACACTGCACTGAAGAAAGGTAGGTTAAGGTGTGAAAACAAAAGCACCAATAAGAAAGGAAAAAGCATAGCTCTTAATACACCCTCCTCTGGACTTTGTGGCCAGTCCCTGTAGATTCATTTTCAGTCCCCTAGTCAAGGCTAGGGGTGGGCAAAGATACCCTCACTACTGGTGGAACGATATTGCCTAAATTCGCCTCCAGCTCTGTTCTGCCTGCAGGGACATTTTTTAGCTGTTGTGCCAATTTTCTATGCAGATTTTGCTTCCTGAAATGTGTTCTTTCCCTGAAATATCATGTTTTTGACCGCTAAAACAAAATTTCATGGAAAAAATAAATGTCTTCTGGCAAACCATCTGAAATGGTGTTTTTTTCACAAACTATCTGTTTTTAGTCTGAAACTTCTTGTGGCCACCAAAAAACAACATTTCCCATAAAAAACAGAATTTCAGGGAGAAAAAGCCTGAAATTGGCAATTTCTCTCTGTGGGCAGAGCAGGCGAAGTGGCAGAATTTGCCCAGAATTCTGCATTTTTTCTGCTGAGCAAATTATCGGCCGTATCGACCACCCCCTAGTCAAGGCCATGATATCCCTGGACTTCAAGGGGAAGACACTTGCAGCAAACAATCATCACCTTCTAACACCTTCTCTATTTCCATTGACTTCATTGGGATCACCCACCCAAATATATAGCTCTTGCCGACTGGGAGACTCAACAGGATGAAATGTGTAAACCGAATGGTAGTGCGTAAAAAGGGCCAACGAAGGACGTCTTTCTCTTGTAATGTGAAGTGGAAAAAACAAAGGTGAAGTAGTTCCTTGGTTTTGTAGACAGTAGGGGAATAGTTCTATTTTGATATTTGTGTTTGTACCATGCTCCGCTGCCATCATTTCCAGGGTCTCTAGGCACTCTGCAAGTCCTGAAAGAGAGGAGGGTTGAGGTTAGTGGGGAGAGCACGGAACATGCAAGCTAACTTTGCTGTTGTGTTGATGGGCTCAGGGGAGTGCTTGAGGGGATGCAACTTAACTTTTCTCTCATTGCGACTGTCAGAGCCTGCTCCCCCTCTCTCTCTCTCTCTCTCTCTCTCTGGCTCCCTCTCTCTCTCACACATAGATACATTTACCCTGTCTGCCACAGAGCTCTGGGAATTGACAAATGTGCAACGGGGGAAGTGTAGAGACTCCACTCATTACCATATGCTAGGGGCTAAGGCTGATGGGAGGCAAGATGTTTTGGATAAGAGAAGCAGATCCCTGAGACATGAGGACCCCATGCCCCCATCCATTCAGCTGCCATAGTACATAGGTTGGCAGGCTTGTCCCTGAGTGAAACCTCACTCTAATTTCCTCAGGTACTGCGCTGAGTGTCCAACTCAGACATTTGCCCGCCAGGGCAAAGCCCGCCAGGCCTTTGTAAGGCGTTTGTAAGGCGTTTGTAAGGCGTTTGTAAGGCGATCGGGGCAGGGGCCAGAATCTCTGGCGCTTTCGCCCAGAAATCTATTCCAGTGTCTTCTGCAGTCCTCAAACTCTTCTGACACTGCGCACACAGCCAAAGGACAGAATGAAATGGAATGTAATCCCCTGCCGCGCCATTCCCCTGGTTTTGTAGCTGTTCCATAACTTCAGTTTCAAAATGATGTTGAAATACTGCCAGTGGTTCTTCGTGGTGAAATGAGGAGCAGGACAGATAAAAGGTGGAGACTGAATACCTTAAAGTGCCCCGTGAAGCTTGGTGTGCCATCCGTTAGGCCTAGAGGGGTGCTGTATCTGCAGGAAGGTAAGGAGAAGCATGCTGACAGTCAATGGGAGAGGTTTGGAGGCAGGGGGATAGGACGGCGATCCAGTAAGAATTCAATCTGGAGGAGGCCCTTCAGGGTGTCCAGTATGTGTGATGCAGAGGGATAGCTCTGCTGTCCAAAGCCTAACCCTTTACAGTGCAGTATGTGCAATGTAGGAGGCTTGCTTTGCTGTCGGAAGCCAGACCATGTGTGAGTGACGCTTGCAGTGTGGTTGTGCCCATTCTCTGTGACAGGAGTTTGTCCTGCTGCACCCGTTCAGTAGGAGGGTAGCCCACGCTGTAGCACTGTGTGAGTGAAGCTTCCCCTGCTGTTACCCTGGCAGGACCTGCCATGTAGTGTGACACTCAGATGTCTGTTAAAGCTGGGACAGTGAAGCAGATTTGTCAGGGCCGTGCACTGTTCCTGGTTCATCCTTGATGCCTCGGAAATATGCTAAGGAGGGTTTTAGTGGAGCTAGACATGTGAACAGCATGTCCCAAATGGCATGACACATGTTGCTTTTGTATATGTACAGAGCTTAAAATGGTTTGTAGGAGTCATCAAGAAGGAAAGGACATTCCAATAAAACGCCCTTTCCTGCTCTGAGCCCCAGCCCTGGGTCCCCAGGGCCCCGGGGGGTCGAGCTCTGGAGCAGCTCAGGAGAAGCTGAGCTGAGGTGTGTCTTTGCCTTGCAAGCTCCCAGCCCTGGGCCCAGGCCCCAGCGGCGGGGGAGAGGAGGCTGTCATTTCACAATGCTCTGCCCAGCCTGAGGGTTCCGTTGGCACGGCGACGGCAGCAGGTGAGCCCTGGAGCAGGGGGCATGGAGAGGTCAAGGCAGACAGAGCTGGGAGCCCCAGGAACAGGACCCAGGCCAGTGGAGGTGGCTCAGCTGAGCCCACCTGACGGCTCGAGGCCACTCCTCACAGGGCCTCTGCTGCTGTCAGAAGCCCTGGGGCCCTGCTACTGGCAGAGGAAGCATTCAGGCCTCAAAGGGCACCGGCCTTCTCTGAGGCCTGTGACTGGGCTCAAAAACAGAACATGTGAAAAACAGGTCCCAGACACTGCACTGAAGAAAGGTAGGTTAAGGTGTGAAAACAAAAGCACCAATAAGAAAGGAAAAAGCATAGCTCTTAATACACCCTCCTCTGGACTTTGTGGCCAGTCCCTGTAGATTCATTTTCAGTCCCCTAGTCAAGGCTAGGGGTGGGCAAAGATACCCTCACTACTGGTGGAACGATGTTGCCTAAATTCGCCTCCAGCTCTGTTCTGCCTGCAGGGACATTTTTTAGCTGTTGTGCCAATTTTCTATGCAGATTTTGCTTCCTGAAATGTGTTCTTTCCCTGAAATATCATGTTTTTGACCGCTAAAACAAAATTTCATGGAAAAAATAAATGTCTTCTGGCAAACCATCTGAAATGGTGTTTTTTTCACAAACTATCTGTTTTTAGTCTGAAACTTCTTGTGGCCACCAAAAAACAACATTTCCCATAAAAAACAGAATTTCAGGGAGAAAAAGCCTGAAATTGGCAATTTCTCTCTGTGGGCAGAGCAGGCGAAGTGGCAGAATTTGCCCAGAATTCTGCATTTTTTCTGCTGAGCAAATTATCGGCCGTATCGACCACCCCCTAGTCAAGGCCATGATATCCCTGGACTTCAAGGGGAAGACACTTGCAGCAAACAATCATCACCTTCTAACACCTTCTCTATTTCCATTGACTTCATTGGGATCACCCACCCAAATATATAGCTCTTGCCGACTGGGAGACTCAACAGGATGAAATGTGTAAACCGAATGGTAGTGCGTAAAAAGGGCCAACGAAGGACGTCTTTCTCTTGTAATGTGACGTGGAAAAAACAAAGGTGAAGTAGTTCCTTGGTTTTGTAGACAGTAGGGGAATAGTTCTATTTTGATATTTGTGTTTGTACCATGCTCCGCTGCCATCATTTCCAGGGTCTCTAGGCACTCTGCAAGTCCTGAAAGAGAGGAGGGTTGAGGTTAGTGGGGAGAGCACGGAACATGCAAGCTAACTTTGCTGTTGTGTTGATGGGCTCAGGGGAGTGCTTGAGGGGATGCAACTTAACTTTTCTCTCATTGTGACTGTCAGAGCCTGCTCCCCTCTCTCTCTCTCTCTCTCTCTCTCTCTGGCTCCCTCTCTCTCTCACACATAGATACATTTACCCTGTCTGCCACAGAGCTCTGGGAATTGACAAATGTGCAACGGGGGAAGTGTAGAGACTCCACTCATTACCATATGCTAGGGGCTAAGGCTGATGGGAGGCAAGATGTTTTGGATAAGAGAAGCAGATCCCTGAGACACGAGGACCCCATGCCCCCATCCATTCAGCTGCCATAGTACATAGGTTGGCAGGCTTGTCCCCGAGTGAAACCTCACTCTAATTTCCTCAGGTACTGCGCTGAGTGTCCAACTCAGACATTTGCCCGCCAGGGCAAAGCCCGCCAGGCCTTTGTAAGGCGTTTGTAAGGCATTTGTAAGGCGATCGGGGCAGGGGCCAGAATCTCTGGCGCTTTCGCCCAGAAATCTATTCCAGTGTCTTCTGCAGTCCTCAAACTCTTCTGACACTGCGCACACAGCCAAAGGACAGAATGAAATGGAATGTAATCCCCTGCCGCGCCATTCCCCTGGTTTTGTAGCTGTTCCATAACTTCAGTTTCAAAATGATGTTGAAATACTGCCAGTGGTTCTTCGTGGTGAAATGAGGAGCAGGACAGATAAAAGGTGGAGACTGAATACCTTAAAGTGCCCCGTGAAGCTTGGTGTGCCATCCGTTAGGCCTAGAGGGGTGCTGTATCTGCAGGAAGGTAAGGAGAAGCATGCTGACAGTCAATGGGAGAGGATTGGAGGCAGGGGGATAGGACGGCGATCCAGTAAGAATTCAATCTGGAGGAGGCCCTTCAGGGTGTCCAGTATGTGTGATGCAGAGGGATAGCTCTGCTGTCCAAAAACTAACCCTTTACAGTGCAGTATGTGCAATGTAGGAGGCTTGCTTTGCTGTCGGAAGCCAGACCATGTGTGAGTGACGCTTGCAGTGTGGTTGTGCCCATTCTCTGTGACAGGAGTTTGTCCTGCTGCACCCGTTCAGTAGGAGGGTAGCCCACGCTGTAGCACTGTGTGAGTGAAGCTTCCCCTGCTGTTGCCCTGGCAGGACCTGCCATGTAGTGTGACACTCAGATGTCTGTTAAAGCTGGGACAGTGAAGCAGATTTGTCAGGGCCGTGCACTGTTCCTGGTTCATCCTTGATGCCTCGGAAATATGCTGAGGAGGGTTTTAGTGGAGCTAGACATGTGAACAGCATGTCCCAAATGGCATGACACATGTTGCTTTTGTATATGTACAGAGCTTAAAACGGTTTGTAGGAGTCATCAAGAAGGAAAGGACATTCCAATAAAACGCCCTTTCCTGCTCTGAGCCCCAGCCCTGGGGCCCCGGGGCCCCGGGGGGTCGAGCTCTGGAGCAGCTCAGGAGAAGCTGAGCTGAGGTGTGTCTTTGCCTTGCAAGCTCCCAGCCCTGGGCCCAGGCCCCAGCGGCGGGGGAGGGGAGGCTGTCATTTCACAATGCTCTGCCCAGCCTGAGGGTTCCGTTGGCACGGCGACGGCAGCAGGTGAGCCCTGGAGCAGGGGGCATGGAGAGGTCAAGGCAGACAGAGCTGGGAGCCCCAGGAACAGGACCCAGGCCAGTGGAGGTGGCTCAGCTGAGCCCACCTGACGGCTCGAGGCCACTCCTCACAGGGCCTCTGCTGCTGTCAGAAGCCCTGGGGCCCTGCTACTGGCAGAGGAAGCATTCAGGCCTCAAAGGGCACCGGCCTTCTCTGAGGCCTGTGACTGGGCTCAAAAACAGAACATGTGAAAAACAGGTCCCAGACACTGCACTGAAGAAAGGTAGGTTAAGGTGTGAAAACAAAAGCACCAATAAGAAAGGAAAAAGCATAGCTCTTAATACACCCTCCTCTGGACTTTGTGGCCAGACTCTGTTGATTAATTTTCAGTCCCCTAGTCAAGGCTAGGGGTGGGCAAAGTTACCCTCACTACTGGTGGAACGATATTGCCTAAATTCGCCTCCAGCTCTGTTCTGCCTGCAGGGACATTTTTTAGCTGTTGTGCCAATTTTCTATGCAGATTTTGCTTCCTGAAATGTGTTCTTTCCCTGAAATATCATGTTTTTGACCGCTAAAACAAAATTTCATGGAAAAAATAAATGTCTTCTGGCAAACCATCTGAAATGGTGTTTTTTTCACAAACTATCTGTTTTTAGTCTGAAACTTCTTGTGGCCACCAAAAAACAACATTTCCCATAAAAAACAGAATTTCAGGGAGAAAAAGCCTGAAATTGGCAATTTCTCTCTGTGGGCAGAGCAGGCGAAGTGGCAGAATTTGCCCAGAATTCTGCATTTTTTCTGCTGAGCAAATTATCGGCCGTATCGACCACCCCCTAGTCAAGGCCATGATATCCCTGGACTTCAAGGGGAAGACACTTGCAGCAAACAATCATCACCTTCTCTATTTCCATTGACTTCATTGGGATCACCCACCCAAATATATAGCTCTTGCCGACTGGGAGACTCAACAGGATGAAATGTGTAAACCGAATGGTAGTGCGTAAAAAGGGCCAACGAAGGACGTCTTTCTCTTGTAATGTGAAGTGGAAAAACAAAGGTGAAGTAGTTCCTTGGTTTTGTAGACAGTAGGGGAATAGTTCTATTTTGATATTTGTGTTTGTACCATGCTCCGCTGCCATCATTTCCAGGGTCTCTAGGCACTCTGCAAGTCCTGAAAGAGAGGAGGGTTGAGGTTAGTGGGGAGAACGGGGAACATGCAAGCTAACTTTGCTGTTGTGTTGATGGGCTCAGGGGAGTGCTTGAGGGGATGCAACTTAACTTTTCTCTCATTGTGACTGTCAGAGCCTGCTCCCCCCCTCTCTCTCTCTCTCTCTCTCTCTCTGGCTCCCTCTCTCTCTCACACATAGATACATTTACCCTGTCTGCCACAGAGCTCTGGGAATTGACAAATGTGCAACGGGGGAAGTGTAGAGACTCCACTCATTACCATATGCTAGGGGCTAAGGCTGATGGGAGGCAAGATGTTTTGGATAAGAGAAGCAGATCCCTGAGACATGAGGACCCCATGCCCCCATCCATTCAGCTGCCATAGTACATAGGTTGGCAGGCTTGTCTCTGAGTGAAACCTCACTCTAATTTCCTCAGGTACTGCGCTGAGTGTCCAACTCAGACATTTGCCCGCCAGGGCAAAGCCCGCCAGGCCTTTGTAAGGCGTTTGTAAGGCGTTTGTAAGGCGATCGGGGCAGGGGCCAGAATCTCTGGCGCTTTCGCCCAGAAATCTATTCCAGTGTCTTCTGCAGTCCTCAAACTCTTCTGACACTGCGCACACAGCCAAAGGACAGAATGAAATGGAATGTAATCCCCTGCCGCGCCATTCCCCTGGTTTTGTAGCTGTTCCATAACTTCAGTTTCAAAATGATGTTGAAATACTGCCAGTGGTTCTTCGTGGTGAAATGAGGAGCAGGACAGATAAAAGGTGGAGACTGAATACCTTAAAGTGCCCCGTGAAGCTTGGTGTGCCATCCGTTAGGCCTAGAGGGGTGCTGTATCTGCAGGAAGGTAAGGAGAAGCATGCTGACAGTCAATGGGAGAGGTTTGGAGGCAGGGGGATAGGACGGCGATCCAGTAAGAATTCAATCTGGAGGAGGCCCTTCAGGGTGTCCAGTATGTGTGATGCAGAGGGATAGCTCTGCTGTCCAAAAACTAACCCTTTACAGTGCAGTATGTGCAATGTAGGAGGCTTGCTTTGCTGTCGGAAGCCAGACCATGTGTGAGTGACGCTTGCAGTGTGGTTGTGCCCATTCTCTGTGACAGGAGTTTGTCCTGCTGCACCCGTTCAGTAGGAGGGTAGCCCACGCTGTAGCACTGTGTGAGTGAAGCTTCCCCTGCTGTTGCCCTGGCAGGACCTGCCATGTAGTGTGACACTCAGATGTCTGTTAAAGCTGGGACAGTGAAGCAGATTTGTCAGGGCCGTGCACTGTTCCTGGTTCATCCTTGATGCCTCGGAAATATGCTAAGGAGGGTTTTAGTGGAGCTAGACATGTGAACAGCATGTCCCAAATGGCATGACACATGTTGCTTTTCTATATGTACAGAGCTTAAAACGGTTTGTAGGAGTCATCAAGAAGGAAAGGACATTCCAATAAAACGCCCTTTCCTGCTCTGAGCCCCAGCCCTGGGGCCCCGGGGCCCCGGGGCCCCGGGGGGTCGAGCTCTGGAGCAGCTCAGGAGAAGCTGAGCTGAGGTGTGTCTTTGCCTTGCAAGCTCCCAGCCCTGGGCCCAGGCCCCAGCGGCGGGGGAGGGGAGGCTGTCATTTCACAATGCTCTGCCCAGCCTGAGGGTTCCGTTGGCACGGCGACGGCAGCAGGTGAGCCCTGGAGCAGGGGGCATGGAGAGGTCAAGGCAGACAGAGCTGGGAGCCCCAGGAACAGGACCCAGGCCAGTGGAGGTGGCTCAGCTGAGCCCACCTGACGGCTCGAGGCCACTCCTCACAGGGCCTCTGCTGCTGTCAGAAGCCCTGGGGCCCTGCTACTGGCAGAGGAAGCATTCAGGCCTCAAAGGGCACCGGCCTTCTCTGAGGCCTGTGACTGGGCTCAAAAACAGAACATGTGAAAAACAGGTCCCAGACACTGCACTGAAGAAAGGTAGGTTAAGGTGTGAAAACAAAAGCACCAATAAGAAAGGAAAAAAGCATAGCTCTTAATACACCCTCCTCTGGACTTTGTGGCCAGTCCCTGTAGATTCATTTTCAGTCCCCTAGTCAAGGCTAGGGGTGGGCAAAGTTACCCTCACTACTGGTGGAACGATATTGCCTAAATTCGCCTCCAGCTCTGTTCTGCCTGCAGGGACATTTTTTAGCTGTTGTGCCAATTTTCTATGCAGATTTTGCTTCCTGAAATGTGTTCTTTCCCTGAAATATCATGTTTTTGACCGCTAAAACAAAATTTCATGGAAAAAATAAATGTCTTCTGGCAAACCATCTGAAATGGTGTTTTTTTCACAAGCTATCTGTTTTTAGTCTGAAACTTCTTGTGGCCACCAAAAAACAACATTTCCCATAAAAAACAGAATTTCAGGGAGAAAAAGCCTGAAATTGGCAATTTCTCTCTGTGGGCAGAGCAGGCGAAGTGGCAGAATTTGCCCAGAATTCTGCATTTTTTCTGCTGAGCAAATTATCGGCCGTTTCGACCACCCCCTAGTCAAGGCCATGATATCCCTGGACTTCAAGGGGAAGACACTTGCAGCAAACAATCATCACCTTCTAACACCTTCTCTATTTCCATTGACTTCATTGGGATCACCCACCCAAATATATAGCTCTTGCCGACTGGGAGACTCAACAGGATGAAATGTGTAAACCGAATGGTAGTGCGTAAAAAGGGCCAACGAAGGACGTCTTTCTCTTGTAATGTGAAGTGGAAAAAACAAAGGTGAAGTAGTTCCTTGGTTTTGTAGACAGTAGGGGAATAGTTCTATTTTGATATTTGTGTTTGTACCATGCTCCGCTGCCATCATTTCCAGGGTCTCTAGGCACTCTGCAAGTCCTGAAAGAGAGGAGGGTTGAGGTTAGTGGGGAGAGCGGGGAACATGCAAGCTAACTTTGCTGTTGTGTTGATGGGCTCAGGGGAGTGCTTGAGGGGATGCAACTTAACTTTTCTCTCATTGTGACTGTCAGAGCCTGCTCCCCCTCTCTCTCTCTCTCTCTCTCTCTCTCTCTGGCTCCCTCTCTCTCTCACACATAGATACATTTACCCTGTCTGCCACAGAGCTCTGGGAATTGACAAATGTGCAACGGGGGAAGTGTAGAGACTCCACTCATTACCATATGCTAGGGGCTAAGGCTGATGGGAGGCAAGATGTTTTGGATAAGGGAAGCAGATCCCTGAGACATGAGGACCCCATGCCCCCATCCATTCAGCTGCCATAGTACATAGGTTGGCAGGCTTGTCCCTGAGTGAAACCTCACTCTAATTTCCTCAGGTACTGCGCTGAGTGTCCAACTCAGACATTTGCCCGCCAGGGCAAAGCCCGCCAGGCGTTGGTAAGGCGTTGGTAAGGCGATCGGGGCAGGGGCCAGAATCTCTGGCGCTTTCGCCCAGAAATCTATTCCAGTGTCTTCTGCAGTCCTCAAACTCTTCTGACACTGCGCACACAGCCAAAGGACAGAATGAAATGGAATGTAATCCCCTGCCGCGCCATTCCCCTGGTTTTGTAGCTGTTCCATAACTTCAGTTTCAAAATGATGTTGAAATACTGCCAGTGGTTCTTCGTGGTGAAATGAGGAGCAGGACAGATAAAAGGTGGAGACTGAATACCTTAAAGTGCCCCGTGAAGCTTGGTGTGCCATCCGTTAGGCCTAGAGGGGTGCTGTATCTGCAGGAAGGTAAGGAGAAGCATGCTGACAGTCAATGGGAGAGGTTTGGAGGCAGGGGGATAGGACGGCGATCCAGTAAGAATTCAATCTGGAGGAGGCCCTTCAGGGTGTCCAGTATGTGTGATGCAGAGGGATAGCTCTGCTGTCCAAAAACTAACCCTTTACGGTGCAGTATGTGCAATGTAGGAGGCTTGCTTTGCTGTCGGAAGCCAGACCATGTGTGAGTGACGCTTGCAGTGTGGTTGTGCCCATTCTCTGTGACAGGAGTTTGTCCTGCTGCACCCGTTCAGTAGGAGGGTAGCCCACGCTGTAGCACTGTGTGAGTGAAGCTTCCCCTGCTGTTGCCCTGGCAGGACCTGCCATGTAGTGTGACACTCAGATGTCTGTTAAAGCTGGGACAGTGAAGCAGATTTGTCAGGGCCGTGCACTGTTCCTGGTTCATCCTTGATGCCTCTGAAATATGCTAAGGAGGGTTTTAGTGGAGCTAGACATGTGAACAGCATGTCCCAAATGGCATGACACATGTTGCTTTTGTATATGTACAGAGCTTAAAATGGTTTGTAGGAGTCATCAAGAAGGAAAGGACATTCCAATAAAACGCCCTTTCCTGCTCTGAGCCCCAGCCCTGGGGCCCCGGGGCCCCGGGGGGTCGAGCTCTGGAGCAGCTCAGGAGAAGCTGAGCTGAGGTGTGTCTTTGCCTTGCAAGCTCCCAGCCCTGGGCCCAGGCCCCAGCGGCGGGGGAGGGGAGGCTGTCATTTCACAATGCTCTGCCCAGCCTGAGGGTTCCGTTGGCACGGCGACGGCAGCAGGTGAGCCCTGGAGCAGGGGGCATGGAGAGGTCAAGGCAGACAGAGCTGGGAGCCCCAGGAACAGGACCCAGGCCAGAGGAGGTGGCTCAGCTGAGCCCACCTGACGGCTCGAGGCCACTCCTCACAGGGCCTCTGCTGCTGTCAGAAGCCCTGGGGCCCTGCTACTGGCAGAGGAAGCATTCAGGCCTCAAAGGGCACCGGCCTTCTCTGAGGCCTGTGACTGGGCTCAAAAACAGAACATGTGAAAAACAGGTCCCAGACACTGCACTGAAGAAAGGTAGGTTAAGGTGTGAAAACAAAAGCACCAATAAGAAAGGAAAAAGCATAGCTCTTAATACACCCTCCTCTGGACTTTGTGGCCAGTCCCTGTAGATTCATTTTCAGTCCCCTACTCAAGGCTAGGGGTGGGCAAAGATACCCTCACTACTGGTGGAACGATATTGCCTAAATTCGCCTCCAGCTCTGTTCTGCCTGCAGGGACATTTTTTAGCTGTTGTGCCAATTTTCTATGCAGATTTTGCTTCCTGAAATGTGTTCTTTCCCTGAAATATCATGTTTTTGACCGCTAAAACAAAATTTCATGGAAAAAATAAATGTCTTCTGGCAAACCATCTGAAATGGTGTTTTTTTCACAAACTATCTGTTTTTAGTCTGAAACTTCTTGTGGCCACCAAAAAACAACATTTCCCATAAAAAACAGAATTTCAGGGAGAAAAAGCCTGAAATTGGCAATTTCTCTCTGTGGGCAGAGCAGGCGAAGTGGCAGAATTTGCCCAGAATTCTGCATTTTTTCTGCTGAGCAAATTATCGGCCGTTTCGACCACCCCCTAGTCAAGGCCATGATATCCCTGGACTTCAAGGGGAAGACACTTGCAGCAAACAATCATCACCTTCTAACACCTTCTCTATTTCCATTGACTTCATTGGGATCACCCACCCAAATATATAGCTCTTGCTGACTGGGAGACTCAACAGGATGAAATGTGTAAACCGAATGGTAGTGCGTAAAAAGGGCCAACGAAGGACGTCTTTCTCTTGTAATGTGAAGTGGAAAAAACAAAGGTGAAGTAGTTCCTTGGTTTTGTAGACAGTAGGGGAATAGTTCTATTTTGATATTTGTGTTTGTACCATGCTCCGCTGCCATCATTTCCAGGGTCTCTAGGCACTCTGCAAGTCCTGAAAGAGAGGAGGGTTGAGGTTAGTGGGGAGAGCACGGAACATGCAAGCTAACTTTGCTGTTGTGTTGATGGGCTCAGGGGAGTGCTTGAGGGGATGCAACTTAACTTTTCTCTCATTGTGACTGTCAGAGCCTGCTCCCCCTCTCTCTCTCTCTCTCTCTCTCTCTCTGGCTCCCTCTCTCTCTCACACATAGATACATTTACCCTGTCTGCCACAGAGCTCTGGGAATTGACAAATGTGCAACGGGGGAAGTGTAGAGACTCCACTCATTACCATATGCTAGGGGCTAAGGCTGATGGGAGGCAAGATGTTTTGGATAAGAGAAGCAGATCCCTGAGACATGAGGACCCCATGCCCCCATCCATTCAGCTGCCATAGTACATAGGTTGGCAGGCTTGTCTCTGAGTGAAACCTCACTCTAATTTCCTCAGGTACTGCGCTGAGTGTCCAACTCAGACATTTGCCCGCCAGGGCAAAGCCCGCCAGGCCTTTGTAAGGCGTTTGTAAGGCGTTTGTAAGGCGATCGGGGCAGGGGCCAGAATCTCTGGCGCTTTCGCCCAGAAATCTATTCCAGTGTCTTCTGCAGTCCTCAAACTCTTCTGACACTGCGCACACAGCCAAAGGACAGAATGAAATGGAATGTAATCCCCTGCCGCGCCATTCCCCTGGTTTTGTAGCTGTTCCATAACTTCAGTTTCAAAATGATGTTGAAATACTGCCAGTGGTTCTTC
Source organism: Ambystoma mexicanum (assembly GCF_040938575.1). Classification (NCBI taxonomy): domain Eukaryota; kingdom Metazoa; phylum Chordata; class Amphibia; order Caudata; family Ambystomatidae; genus Ambystoma; species Ambystoma mexicanum. The sequence continues at coordinate 1,121,070,338 of NC_090941.1, read as the reverse complement.
GTGGTGAAATGAGGAGCAGGACAGATAAAAGGTGGAGACTGAATACCTTAAAGTGCCCCGTGAAGCTTGGTGTGCCATCCGTTAGGCCTAGAGGGGTGCTGTATCTGCAGGAAGGTAAGGAGAAGCATGCTGACAGTCAATGGGAGAGGTTTGGAGGCAGGGGGATAGGACGGCGATCCAGTAAGAATTCAATCTGGAGGAGGCCCTTCAGGGTGTCCAGTATGTGTGATGCAGAGGGATAGCTCTGCTGTCCAAAAACTAACCCTTTACGGTGCAGTATGTGCAATGTAGGAGGCTTGCTTTGCTGTCGGAAGCCAGACCATGTGTGAGTGACGCTTGCAGTGTGGTTGTGCCCATTCTCTGTGACAGGAGTTTGTCCTGCTGCACCCGTTCAGTAGGAGGGTAGCCCACGCTGTAGCACTGTGTGAGTGAAGCTTCCCCTGCTGTTGCCCTGGCAGGACCTGCCATGTAGTGTGACACTCAGATGTCTGTTAAAGCTGGGACAGTGAAGCAGATTTGTCAGGGCCGTGCACTGTTCCTGGTTCATCCTTGATGCCTCGGAAATATGCTAAGGAGGGTTTTAGTGGAGCTAGACATGTGAACAGCATGTCCCAAATGGCATGACACATGTTGCTTTTGTATATGTACAGAGCTTAAAATGGTTTGTAGGAGTCATCAAGAAGGAAAGGACATTCCAATAAAACGCCCTTTCCTGCTCTGAGCCCCAGCCCTGGGGCCCCGGGGCCCCGGGGGGTCGAGCTCTGGAGCAGCTCAGGAGAAGCTGAGCTGAGGTGTGTCTTTGCCTTGCAAGCTCCCAGCCCTGGGCCCAGGCCCCAGCGGCGGGGGAGGGGAGGCTGTCATTTCACAATGCTCTGCCCAGCCTGAGGGTTCCGTTGGCACGGCGACGGCAGCAGGTGAGCCCTGGAGCAGGGGGCATGGAGAGGTCAAGGCAGACAGAGCTGGGAGCCCCAGGAACAGGACCCAGGCCAGAGGAGGTGGCTCAGCTGAGCCCACCTGACGGCTCGAGGCCACTCCTCACAGGGCCTCTGCTGCTGTCAGAAGCCCTGGGGCCCTGCTACTGGCAGAGGAAGCATTCAGGCCTCAAAGGGCACCGGCCTTCTCTGAGGCCTGTGACTGGGCTCAAAAACAGAACATGTGAAAAACAGGTCCCAGACACTGCACTGAAGAAAGGTAGGTTAAGGTGTGAAAACAAAAGCACCAATAAGAAAGGAAAAAGCATAGCTCTTAATACACCCTCCTCTGGACTTTGTGGCCAGTCCCTGTAGATTCATTTTCAGTCCCCTACTCAAGGCTAGGGGTGGGCAAAGATACCCTCACTACTGGTGGAACGATATTGCCTAAATTCGCCGCCAGCTCTGTTCTGCCTGCAGGGACATTTTTTAGCTGTTGTGCCAATTTTCTATGCAGATTTTGCTTCCTGAAATGTGTTCTTTCCCTGAAATATCATGTTTTTGACCGCTAAAACAAAATTTCATGGAAAAAATAAATGTCTTCTGGCAAACCATCTGGAATGGTGTTTTTTTCACAAACTATCTGTTTTTAGTCTGAAACTTCTTGTGGCCACCAAAAAACAACATTTCCCATAAAAAACAGAATTTCAGGGAGAAAAAGCCTGAAATTGGCAATTTCTCTCTGTGGGCAGAGCAGGCGAAGTGGCAGAATTTGCCCAGAATTCTGCATTTTTTCTGCTGAGCAAATTATCGGCCGTTTCGACCACCCCCTAGTCAAGGCCATGATATCCCTGGACTTCAAGGGGAAGACACTTGCAGCAAACAATCATCACCTTCTAACACCTTCTCTATTTCCATTGACTTCATTGGGATCACCCACCCAAATATATAGCTCTTGCTGACTGGGAGACTCAACAGGATGAAATGTGTAAACCGAATGGTAGTGCGTAAAAAGGGCCAACGAAGGACGTCTTTCTCTTGTAATGTGAAGTGGAAAAAACAAAGGTGAAGTAGTTCCTTGGTTTTGTAGACAGTAGGGGAATAGTTCTATTTTGATATTTGTGTTTGTACCATGCTCCGCTGCCATCATTTCCAGGGTCTCTAGGCACTCTGCAAGTCCTGAAAGAGAGGAGGGTTGAGGTTAGTGGGGAGAGCACGGAACATGCAAGCTAACTTTGCTGTTGTGTTGATGGGCTCAGGGGAGTGCTTGAGGGGATGCAACTTAACTTTTCTCTCATTGTGACTGTCAGAGCCTGCTCCCCCTCTCTCTCTCTCTCTCTCTCTCTCTCTGGCTCCCTCTCTTTCTCACACATAGATACATTTACCCTGTCTGCCACAGAGCTCTGGGAATTGACAAATGTGCAACGGGGGAAGTGTAGAGACTCCACTCATTACCATATGCTAGGGGCTAAGGCTGATGGGAGGCAAGATGTTTTGGATAAGAGAAGCAGATCCCTGAGACATGAGGACCCCATGCCCCCATCCATTCAGCTGCCATAGTACATAGGTTGGCAGGCTTGTCCCTGAGTGAAACCTCACTCTAATTTCCTCAGGTACTGCGCTGAGTGTCCAACTCAGACATTTGCCCGCCAGGGCAAAGCCCGCCAGGCCTTTGTAAGGCGTTTGTAAGGCATTTGTAAGGCGATCGGGGCAGGGGCCAGAATCTCTGGCGCTTTCGCCCAGAAATCTATTCCAGTGTCTTCTGCAGTCCTCAAACTCTTCTGACACTGCGCACACAGCCAAAGGACAGAATGAAATGGAATGTAATCCCCTGCCGCGCCATTCCCCTGGTTTTGTAGCTGTTCCATAACTTCAGTTTCAAAATGATGTTGAAATACTGCCAGTGGTTCTTCGTGGTGAAATGAGGAGCAGGACAGATAAAAGGTGGAGACTGAATACCTTAAAGTGCCCCGTGAAGCTTGGTGTGCCATCCGTTAGGCCTAGAGGGGTGCTTTATCTGCAGGAAGGTAAGGAGAAGCATGCTGACAGTCAATGGGAGAGGATTGGAGGCAGGGGGATAGGACGGCGATCCAGTAAGAATTCAATCTGGAGGAGGCCCTTCAGGGCTTCCAGTATGTGTGATGCAGAGGGATAGCTCTGCTGTCCAAAAACTAACCCTTTACAGTGCAGTATGTGCAATGTAGGAGGCTTGCTTTGCTGTCGGAAGCCAGACCATGTGTGAGTGACGCTTGCAGTGTGGTTGTGCCCATTCTCTGTGACAGGAGTTTGTCCTGCTGCACCCGTTCAGTAGGAGGGTAGCCCACGCTGTAGCACTGTGTGAGTGAAGCTTCCCCTGCTGTTGCCCTGGCAGGACCTGCCATGTAGTGTGACACTCAGATGTCTGTTAAAGCTGGGACAGTGAAGCAGATTTGTCAGGGCCGTGCACTGTTCCTGGTTCATCCTTGATGCCTCGGAAATATGCTGAGGAGGGTTTTAGTGGAGCTAGACATGTGAACAGCATGTCCCAAATGGCATGACACATGTTGCTTTTGTATATGTACAGAGCTTAAAACGGTTTGTAGGAGTCATCAAGAAGGAAAGGACATTCCAATAAAACGCCCTTTCCTGCTCTGAGCCCCAGCCCTGGGGCCCCGGGGCCCCGGGGGGTCGAGCTCTGGAGCAGCTCAGGAGAAGCTGAGCTGAGGTGTGTCTTTGCCTTGCAAGCTCCCAGCCCTGGGCCCAGGCCCCAGCGGCGGGGGAGGGGAGGCTGTCATTTCACAATGCTCTGCCCAGCCTGAGGGTTTCGTTGGCACAGCGACGGCAGCAGGTGAGCCCTGGAGAGGGGGCATGGAGAGGTCAAGGCAGACAGAGCTGGGAGCCCCAGGAACAGGACCCAGGCCAGTGGAGGTGGCTCAGCTGAGCCCAACTGACGGCTCGAGGCCACTCCTCACAGGGCCTCTGCTGCTGTCAGAAGCCCTGGGGCCCTGCTACTGGCAGAGGAAGCATTCAGGCCTCAAAGGGCACCGGCCTTCTCTGAGGCCTGTGACTGGGCTCAAAAACAGAACATGTGAAAAACAGGTCCCAGACACTGCACTGAAGAAAGGTAGGTTAAGGTGTGAAAACAAAAGCACCAATAAGAAAGGAAAAAGCATAGCTCTTAATACACCCTCCTCTGGACTTTGTGGCCAGACTCTGTAGATTAATTTTCAGTCCCCTAGTCAAGGCTAGGGGTGGGCAAAGTTACCCTCACTACTGGTGGAACGATATTGCCTAAATTCGCCTCCAGCTCTGTTCTGCCTGCAGGGACATTTTTTAGCTGTTGTGCCAATTTTCTATGCAGATTTTGCTTCCTGAAATGTGTTCTTTCCCTGAAATATCATGTTTTTGACCGCTAAAACAAAATTTCATGGAAAAAATAAATGTCTTCTGGCAAACCATCTGAAATGGTGTTTTTTTCACAAACTATCTGTTTTTAGTCTGAAACTTCTTGTGGCCACCAAAAAACAACATTTCCCATAAAAAACAGAATTTCAGGGAGAAAAAGCCTGAAATTGGCAATTTCTCTCTGTGGGCAGAGCAGGCGAAGTGGCAGAATTTGCCCAGAATTCTGCATTTTTTCTGCTGAGCAAATTATCGGCCGTTTCGACCACCCCCTAGTCAAGGCCATGATATCCCTGGACTTCAAGGGGAAGACACTTGCAGCAAACAATCATCACCTTCTAACACCTTCTCTATTTCCATTGACTTCATTGGGATCACCCACCCAAATATATAGCTCTTGCTGACTGGGAGACTCAACAGGATGAAATGTGTAAACCGAATGGTAGTGCGTAAAAAGGGCCAACGAAGGACGTCTTTCTCTTGTAATGTGAAGTGGAAAAAACAAAGGTGAAGTAGTTCCTTGGTTTTGTAGACAGTAGGGGAATAGTTCTATTTTGATATTTGTGTTTGTACCATGCTCCGCTGCCATCATTTCCAGGGTCTCTAGGCACTCTGCAAGTCCTGAAAGAGAGGAGGGTTGAGGTTAGTGGGGAGAGCACGGAACATGCAAGCTAACTTTGCTGTTGTGTTGATGGGCTCAGGGGAGTGCTTGAGGGGATGCAACTTAACTTTTCTCTCATTGTGACTGTCAGAGCCTGCTCCCCCTCTCTCTCTCTCTCTCTCTCTCTCTGGCTCCCTCTCTTTCTCACACATAGATACATTTACCCTGTCTGCCACAGAGCTCTGGGAATTGACAAATGTGCAACGGGGGAAGTGTAGAGACTCCACTCATTACCATATGCTAGGGGCTAAGGCTGATGGGAGGCAAGATGTTTTGGATAAGAGAAGCAGATCCCTGAGACATGAGGACCCCATGCCCCCATCCATTCAGCTGCCATAGTACATAGGTTGGCAGGCTTGTCCCTGAGTGAAACCTCACTCTAATTTCCTCAGGTACTGCGCTGAGTGTCCAACTCAGACATTTGCCCGCCAGGGCAAAGCCCGCCAGGCCTTTGTAAGGCGTTTGTAAGGCATTTGTAAGGCGATCGGGGCAGGGGCCAGAATCTCTGGCGCTTTCGCCCAGAAATCTATTCCAGTGTCTTCTGCAGTCCTCAAACTCTTCTGACACTGCGCACACAGCCAAAGGACAGAATGAAATGGAATGTAATCCCCTGCCGCGCCATTCCCCTGGTTTTGTAGCTGTTCCATAACTTCAGTTTCAAAATGATGTTGAAATACTGCCAGTGGTTCTTCGTGGTGAAATGAGGAGCAGGACAGATAAAAGGTGGAGACTGAATACCTTAAAGTGCCCCGTGAAGCTTGGTGTGCCATCCGTTAGGCCTAGAGGGGTGCTTTATCTGCAGGAAGGTAAGGAGAAGCATGCTGACAGTCAATGGGAGAGGATTGGAGGCAGGGGGATAGGACGGCGATCCAGTAAGAATTCAATCTGGAGGAGGCCCTTCAGGGCTTCCAGTATGTGTGATGCAGAGGGATAGCTCTGCTGTCCAAAAACTAACCCTTTACAGTGCAGTATGTGCAATGTAGGAGGCTTGCTTTGCTGTCGGAAGCCAGACCATGTGTGAGTGACGCTTGCAGTGTGGTTGTGCCCATTCTCTGTGACAGGAGTTTGTCCTGCTGCACCCGTTCAGTAGGAGGGTAGCCCACGCTGTAGCACTGTGTGAGTGAAGCTTCCCCTGCTGTTGCCCTGGCAGGACCTGCCATGTAGTGTGACACTCAGATGTCTGTTAAAGCTGGGACAGTGAAGCAGATTTGTCAGGGCCGTGCACTGTTCCTGGTTCATCCTTGATGCCTCGGAAATATGCTGAGGAGGGTTTTAGTGGAGCTAGACATGTGAACAGCATGTCCCAAATGGCATGACACATGTTGCTTTTGTATATGTACAGAGCTTAAAACGGTTTGTAGGAGTCATCAAGAAGGAAAGGACATTCCAATAAAACGCCCTTTCCTGCTCTGAGCCCCAGCCCTGGGGCCCCGGGGCCCCGGGGGGTCGAGCTCTGGAGCAGCTCAGGAGAAGCTGAGCTGAGGTGTGTCTTTGCCTTGCAAGCTCCCAGCCCTGGGCCCAGGCCCCAGCGGCGGGGGAGGGGAGGCTGTCATTTCACAATGCTCTGCCCAGCCTGAGGGTTTCGTTGGCACAGCGACGGCAGCAGGTGAGCCCTGGAGCAGGGGGCATGGAGAGGTCAAGGCAGACAGAGCTGGGAGCCCCAGGAACAGGACCCAGGCCAGTGGAGGTGGCTCAGCTGAGCCCAACTGACGGCTCGAGGCCACTCCTCACAGGGCCTCTGCTGCTGTCAGAAGCCCTGGGGCCCTGCTACTGGCAGAGGAAGCATTCAGGCCTCAAAGGGCACCGGCCTTCTCTGAGGCCTGTGACTGGGCTCAAAAACAGAACATGTGAAAAACAGGTCCCAGACACTGCACTGAAGAAAGGTAGGTTAAGGTGTGAAAACAAAAGCACCAATAAGAAAGGAAAAAGCATAGCTCTTAATACACCCTCCTCTGGACTTTGTGGCCAGACTCTGTAGATTAATTTTCAGTCCCCTAGTCAAGGCTAGGGGTGGGCAAAGTTACCCTCACTACTGGTGGAACGATATTGCCTAAATTCGCCTCCAGCTCTGTTCTGCCTGCAGGGACATTTTTTAGCTGTTGTGCCAATTTTCTATGCAGATTTTGCTTCCTGAAATGTGTTCTTTCCCTGAAATATCATGTTTTTGACCGCTAAAACAAAATTTCATGGAAAAAATAAATGTCTTCTGGCAAACCATCTGAAATGGTGTTTTTTTCACAAACTATCTGTTTTTAGTCTGAAACTTCTTGTGGCCACCAAAAAACAACATTTCCCATAAAAAACAGAATTTCAGGGAGAAAAAGCCTGAAATTGGCAATTTCTCTCTGTGGGCAGAGCAGGCGAAGTGGCAGAATTTGCCCAGAATTCTGCATTTTTTCTGCTGAGCAAATTATCGGCCGTATCGACCACCCCCTAGTCAAGGCCATGATATCCCTGGACTTCAAGGGGAAGACACTTGCAGCAAACAATCATCACCTTCTAACACCTTCTCTATTTCCATTGACTTCATTGGGATCACCCACCCAAATATATAGCTCTTGCCGACTGGGAGACTCAACAGGATGAAATGTGTAAACCGAATGGTAGTGCGTAAAAAGGGCCAACGAAGGACGTCTTTCTCTTGTAATGTGAAGTGGAAAAACAAAGGTGAAGTAGTTCCTTGGTTTTGTAGACAGTAGGGGAATAGTTCTATTTTGATATTTGTGTTTGTACCATGCTCCGCTGCCATCATTTCCAGGGTCTCTAGGCACTCTGCAAGTCCTGAAAGAGAGGAGGGTTGAGGTTAGTGGGGAGAGCGGGGAACATGCAAGCTAACTTTGCTGTTGTGTTGATGGGCTCAGGGGAGTGCTTGAGGGGATGCCACTTAACTTTTCTCTCATTGTGACTGTCAGAGCCTGCTCCCCCTCTCTCTCTCTCTCTCTCTCTCTCTCTGGCTCCCTCTCTCTCTCACACATAGATACATTTACCCTGTCTGCCACAGAGCTCTGGGAATTGACAAATGTGCAACGGGGGAAGTGTAGAGACTCCACTCATTACCATATGCTAGGGGCTAAGGCTGATGGGAGGCAAGATGTTTTGGATAAGAGAAGCAGATCCCTGAGACATGAGGACCCCATGCCCCCATCCATTCAGCTGCCATAGTACATAGGTTGGCAGGCTTCTCTCTGAGTGAAACCTCACTCTAATTTCCTCAGGTACTGCGCTGAGTGTCCAACTCAGACATTTGCCCGCCAGGGCAAAGCCCGCCAGGCCTTTGTAAGGCGTTTGTAAGGCGTTTGTAAGGCGATCGGGGCAGGGGCCAGAATCTCTGGCGCTTTCGCCCAGAAATCTATTCCGGTGTCTTCTGCAGTCCTCAAACTCTTCTGACACTGCGCACACAGCCAAAGGACAGAATGAAATGGAATGTAATCCCCTGCCGCGCCATTCCCCTGGTTTTGTAGCTGTTCCATAACTTCAGTTTCAAAATGATGTTGAAATACTGCCAGTGGTTCTCCGTGGTGAAATGAGGAGCAGGACAGATAAAAGGTGGAGACTGAATACCTTAAAGTGCCCCGTGAAGCTTGGTGTGCCATCCGTTAGGCCTAGAGGGGTGCTGTATCTGCAGGAAGGTAAGGAGAAGCATGCTGACAGTCAATGGGAGAGGTTTGGAGGCAGGGGGATAGGACGGCGATCCAGTAAGAATTCAATCTGGAGGAGGCCCTTCAGGGTGTCCAGTATGTGTGATGCAGAGGGATAGCTCTGCTGTCCAAAAACTAACCCTTTACAGTGCAGTATGTGCAATGTAGGAGGCTTGCTTTGCTGTCGGAAGCCAGACCATGTGTGAGTGACGCTTGCAGTGTGGTTGTGCCCATTCTCTGTGACAGGAGTTTGTCCTGCTGCACCCGTACAGTAGGAGGGTAGCCCACGCTGTAGCACTGTGTGAGTGAAGCTTCCCCTGCTGTTGCCCTGGCAGGACCTGCCATGTAGTGTGACACTCAGATGTCTGTTAAAGCTGGGACAGTGAAGCAGATTTGTCAGGGCCGTGCACTGTTCCTGGTTCATCCTTGATGCCTCGGAAATATGCTAAGGAGGGTTTTAGTGGAGCTAGACATGTGAACAGCATGTCCCAAATGGCATGACACATGTTGCTTTTCTATATGTACAGAGCTTAAAACGGTTTGTAGGAGTCATCAAGAAGGAAAGGACATTCCAATAAAACGCCCTTTCCTGCTCTGAGCCCCAGCCCTGGGGCCCCGGGGCCCCGGGGCCCCAGGTGGTCGAGCTCTGGAGCAGCTCAGGAGAAGCTGAGCTGAGGTGTGTCTTTGCCTTGCAAGCTCCCAGCCCTGGGCCCAGGCCCCAGCGGCGGGGGAGGGGAGGCTGTCATTTCACAATGCTCTGCCCAGCCTGAGGGTTCCGTTGGCACGGCGACGGCAGCAGGTGAGCCCTGGAGCAGGGGGCATGGAGAGGTCAAGGCAGACAGAGCTGGGAGCCCCAGGAACAGGACCCAGCCCAGTGGAGGTGGCTCAGCTGAGCCCACCTGACGGCTTGAGGCCACTCCTCACAGGGCCTCTGCTGCTGTCAGAAGCCCTGGGGCCCTGCTACTGGCAGAGGAAGCATTCAGGCCTCAAAGGGCACCGGCCTTCTCTGAGGCCTGTGACTGGGCTCAAAAACAGAACATGTGAAAAACAGGTCCCAGACACTGCACTGAAGAAAGGTAGGTTAAGGTGTGAAAACAAAAGCACCAATAAGAAAGGAAAAAAGCATAGCTCTTAATACACCCTCCTCTGGACTTTGTGGCCAGTCCCTGTAGATTCATTTTCAGTCCCCTAGTCAAGGCTAGGGGTGGGCAAAGTTACCCTCACTACTGGTGGAACGATATTGCCTAAATTCGCCTCCAGCTCTGTTCTGCCTGCAGGGACATTTTTTAGCTGTTGTGCCAATTTTCTATGCAGATTTTGCTTCCTGAAATGTGTTCTTTCCCTGAAATATCATGTTTTTGACCGCTAAAACAAAATTTCATGGAAAAAATAAATGTCTTCTGGCAAACCATCTGAAATGGTGTTTTTTTCACAAGCTATCTGTTTTTAGTCTGAAACTTCTTGTGGCCACCAAAAAACAACATTTCCCATAAAAAACAGAATTTCAGGGAGAAAAAGCCTGAAATTGGCAATTTCTCTCTGTGGGCAGAGCAGGCGAAGTGGCAGAATTTGCCCAGAATTCTGCATTTTTTCTGCTGAGCAAATTATCGGCCGTTTCGACCACCCCCTAGTCAAGGCCATGATATCCCTGGACTTCAAGGGGAAGACACTTGCAGCAAACAATCATCACCTTCTAACACCTTCTCTATTTCCATTGACTTCATTGGGATCACCCACCCAAATATATAGCTCTTGCCGACTGGGAGACTCAACAGGATGAAATGTGTAAACCGAATGGTAGTGCGTAAAAAGGGCCAACGAAGGACGTCTTTCTCTTGTAATGTGAAGTGGAAAAAACAAAGGTGAAGTAGTTCCTTGGTTTTGTAGACAGTAGGGGAATAGTTCTATTTTGATATTTGTGTTTGTACCATGCTCCGCTGCCATCATTTCCAGGGTCTCTAGGCACTCTGCAAGTCCTGAAAGAGAGGAGGGTTGAGGTTAGTGGGGAGAGCGGGGAACATGCAAGCTAACTTTGCTGTTGTGTTGATGTGCTCAGGGGAGTGCTTGAGGGGATGCAACTTAACTTTTCTCTCATTGTGACTGTCAGAGCCTGCTCCCCCTCTCTCTCTCTCTCTCTCTCTCTCTCTGGCTCCCTCTCTCTCTCACACATAGATACATTTACCCTGTCTGCCACAGAGCTCTGGGAATTGACAAATGTGCAACGGGGGAAGTGTAGAGACTCCACTCATTACCATATGCTAGGGGCTAAGGCTGATGGGAGGCAAGATGTTTTGGATAAGAGAAGCAGATCCCTGAGACATGAGGACCCCATGCCCCCATCCATTCAGCTGCCATAGTACATAGGTTGGCAGGCTTGTCCCTGAGTGAAACCTCACTCTAATTTCCTCAGGTACTGCGCTGAGTGTCCAACTCAGACATTTGCCCGCCAGGGCAAAGCCCGCCAGGCGTTGGTAAGGCGTTGGTAAGGCATTTGTAAGGCGATCGGGGCAGGGGCCAGAATCTCTGGCGCTTTCGCCCAGAAATCTATTCCAGTGTCTTCTGCAGTCCTCAAACTCTTCTGACACTGCGCACACAGCCAAAGGACAGAATGAAATGGAATGTAATCCCCTGCCGCGCCATTCCCCTGGTTTTGTAGCTGTTCCATAACTTCAGTTTCAAAATGATGTTGAAATACTGCCAGTGGTTCTTCGTGGTGAAATGAGGAGCAGGACAGATAAAAGGTGGAGACTGAATACCTTAAAGTGCCCCGTGAAGCTTGGTGTGCCATCCGTTAGGCCTAGAGGGGTGCTGTATCTGCAGGAAGGTAAGGAGAAGCATGCTGACAGTCAATGGGAGAGGATTGGAGGCAGGGGGATAGGACGGCGATCCAGTAAGAATTCAATCTGGAGGAGGCCCTTCAGGGTGTCCAGTATGTGTGATGCAGAGGGATAGCTCTGCTGTCCAAAAACTAACCCTTTACAGTGCAGTATGTGCAATGTAGGAGGCTTGCTTTGCTGTCGGAAGCCAGACCATGTGTGAGTGACGCTTGCAGTGTGGTTGTGCCCATTCTCTGTGACAGGAGTTTGTCCTGCTGCACCCGTTCAGTAGGAGGGTAGCCCACGCTGTAGCACTGTGTGAGTGAAGCTTCCCCTGCTGTTGCCCTGGCAGGACCTGCCATGTAGTGTGACACTCAGATGTCTGTTAAAGCTGGGACAGTGAAGCAGATTTGTCAGGGCCGTGCACTGTTCCTGGTTCATCCTTGATGCCTCGGAAATATGCTAAGGAGGGTTTTAGTGGAGCTAGACATGTGAACAGCATGTCCCAAATGGCATGACACATGTTGCTTTTGTATATGTACAGAGCTTAAAATGGTTTGTAGGAGTCATCAAGAAGGAAAGGACATTCCAATAAAACGCCCTTTCCTGCTCTGAGCCCCAGCCCTGGGGCCCCGGGGCCCCGGGGGGTCGAGCTCTGGAGCAGCTCAGGAGAAGCTGAGCTGAGGTGTGTCTTTGCCTTGCAAGCTCCCAGCCCTGGGCCCAGGCCCCAGCGGCGGGGGAGGGGAGGCTGTCATTTCACAATGCTCTGCCCAGCCTGAGGGTTCCGTTGGCACGGCGATGGCAGCAGGTGAGCCCTGGAGCAGGGGGCATGGAGAGGTCAAGGCAGACAGAGCTGGGAGCCCCAGGAACAGGACCCAGGCCAGTGGAGGTGGCTCAGCTGAGCCCACCTGACGGCTCGAGGCCACTCCTCACAGGGCCTCTGCTGCTGTCAGAAGCCCTGGGGCCCTGCTACTGGCAGAGGAAGCATTCAGGCCTCAAAGGGCACCGGCCTTCTCTGAGGCCTGTGACTGGGCTCAAAAACAGAACATGTGAAAAACAGGTCCCAGACACTGCACTGAAGAAAGGTAGGTTAAGGTGTGAAAACAAAAGCACCAATAAGAAAGGAAAAAGCATAGCTCTTAATACACCCTCCTCTGGACTTTGTGGCCAGTCCCTGTAGATTCATTTTCAGTCCCCTAGTCAAGGCTAGGGGTGGGCAAAGTTACCCTCACTACTGGTGGAACGATATTGCCTAAATTCGCCTCCAGCTCTGTTCTGCCTGCAGGGACATTTTTTAGCTGTTGTGCCAATTTTCTATGCAGATTTTGCTTCCTGAAATGTGTTCTTTCCCTGAAATATCATGTTTTTGACCGCTAAAACAAAATTTCATGGAAAAAATAAATGTCTTCTGGCAAACCATCTGAAATGGTGTTTTTTTCACAATCTATCTGTTTTTAGTCTGAAACTTCTTGTGGCCACCAAAAAACAACATTTCCCATAAAAAACAGAATTTCAGGGAGAAAAAGCCTGAAATTGGCAATTTCTCTCTGTGGGCAGAGCAGGCGAAGTGGCAGAATTTGCCCAGAATTCTGCATTTTTTCTCCTGAGCAAATTATCGGCCGTTTCGACCACCCCCTAGTCAAGGCCATGATATCCCTGGACTTCAAGGGGAAGACACTTGCAGCAAACAATCATCACCTTCTAACACCTTCTCTATTTCCATTGACTTCATTGGGATCACCCACCCAAATATATAGCTCTTGCCGACTGGGAGACTCAACAAGATGAAATGTGTAAACCGAATGGTAGTGCGTAAAAAGGGCCAACGAAGGACGTCTTTCTCTTGTAATGTGAAGTGGAAAAAACAAAGGTGAAGTAGTTCCTTGGTTTTGTAGACAGTAGGGGAATAGTTCTATTTTGATATTTGTGTTTGTACCATGCTCCACTGCCATCATTTCCATGGTCTCTAGGCACTCTGCAAGTCCTGAAAGAGAGGAGGGTTGAGGTTAGTGGGGAGAGCGGGGAACATGCAAGCTAACTTTGCTGTTGTGTTGATGGGCTCAGGGGAGTGCTTGAGGGGATGCAACTTAACTTTTCTCTCATTGTGACTGTCAGAGCCTGCTCCCCCTCTCTCTCTCTCTCTCTCTCTCTCTCTCTGGCTCCCTCTCTTTCTCACACATAGATACATTTACCCTGTCTGCCACAGAGCTCTGGGAATTGACAAATGTGCAACGGGGGAAGTGTAGAGACTCCACTCATTACCATATGCTAGGGGCTAAGGCTGATGGGAGGCAAGATGTTTTGGATAAGAGAAGCAGATCCCTGAGACATGAGGACCCCATGCCCCCATCCATTCAGCTGCCATAGTACATAGGTTGGCAGGCTTGTCCCTGAGTGAAACCTCACTCTAATTTCCTCAGGTACTGCGCTGAGTGTCCAACTCAGACATTTGCCCGCCAGGGCAAAGCCCGCCAGGCGTTGGTAAGGCGTTGGTAAGGCGATCGGGGCAGGGGCCAGAATCTCTGGCGCTTTCGCCCAGAAATCTATTCCAGTGTCTTCTGCAGTCCTCAAACTCTTCTGACACTGCGCACACAGCCAAAGGACAGAATGAAATGGAATGTAATCCCCTGCCGCGCCATTCCCCTGGTTTTGTAGCTGTTCCATAACTTCAGTTTCAAAATGATGTTGAAATACTGCCAGTGGTTCTTCGTGGTGAAATGAGGAGCAGGACAGATAAAAGGTGGAGACTGAATACCTTAAAGTGCCCCGTGAAGCTTGGTGTGCCATCCGTTAGGCCTAGAGAGGTGTTGTATCTGCAGGAAGGTAAGGAGAAGCATGCTGACAGTCAATGGGAGAGGTTTGGAGGCAGGGGGATAGGACGGCGATCCAGTAAGAATTCAATCTGGAGGAGGCCCTTCAGGGTGTCCAGTATGTGTGATGCAGAGGGATAGCTCTGCTGTCCAATCCAAAAACGAACCCTTTACAGTGCAGTATGTGCAATGTAGGAGGCTTGCTTTGCTGTCGGAAGCCAGACCATGTGTGAGTGACGCTTGCAGTGTGGTTGTGCCCATTCTCTGTGACAGGAGTTTGTCCTGCTGCACCCGTTCAGTAGGAGGGTAGCCCACGCTGTAGCACTGTGTGAGTGAAGCTTCCCCTGCTGTTGCCCTGGCAGGACCTGCCATGTAGTGTGACACTCAGATGTCTGTTAAAGCTGGGACAGTGAAGCAGATTTGTCAGGGCCGTGCACTGTTCCTGGTTCATCCTTGATGCCTCGGAAATATGCTGAGGAGGGTTTTAGTGGAGCTAGACATGTGAACAGCATGTCCCAAATGGCATGACACATGTTGCTTTTGTATATGTACAGAGCTTAAAACGGTTTGTAGGAGTCATCAAGAAGGAAAGGACATTCCAATAAAACGCCCTTTCCTGCTCTGAGCCCCAGCCCTGGGGCCCCGGGGCTCCGGGGGGTCGAGCTCTGGAGCAGCTCAGGAGAAGCTGAGCTGAGGTGTGTCTTTGCCTTGCAAGCTCCCAGCCCTGGGCCCAGGCCCCGGCGGGGGAGGGGAGGCTGTCATTTCACAATGCTCTGCCTGCCTGAGGGTTCCGTTGGCACGGCGACGGCAGCAGGTGAGCCCTGGAGCAGGGGGCATGGAGAGGTCAAGGCAGACAGAGCTGGGAGCCCCAGGAACAGGACCCAGGCCAGTGGAGGTGGCTCAGCTGAGCCCACCTGACGGCTCGAGGCCACTCCTCACAGGGCCTCTGCTGCTGTCAGAAGCCCTGGGGCCCTGCTACTGGCAGAGGAAGCATTCAGGCCTCAAAGGGCACCGGCCTTCTCTGAGGCCTGTGACTGGGCTCAAAAACAGAACATGTGAAAAACAGGTCCCAGACACTGCACTGAAGAAAGGTAGGTTAAGGTGTGAAAACAAAAGCACCAATAAGAAAGGAAAAAGCATAGCTCTTAATACACCCTCCTCTGGACTTTGTGGCCAGTCTCTGTAGATTAATTTTCAGTCCCCTAGTCAAGGCTAGGGGTGGGCAAATTTACCCTCACTACTGGTGGAACGATATTGCCTAAATTCGCCTCCAGCTCTGTTCTGCCTGCAGGGACATTTTTTAGCTGTTGTGCCAATTTTCTATGCAGATTTTGCTTCCTGAAATGTGTTCTTTCCCTGAAATATCATGTTTTTGACCGCTAAAACAAAATTTCATGGAAAAAATAAATGTCTTCTGGCAAACCATCTGAAATGGTGTTTTTTTCACAAACTATCTGTTTTTAGTCTGAAACTTCTTGTGGCCACCAAAAAACAACATTTCCCATAAAAAAACAGAATTTCAGGGAGAAAAAGCCTGAAATTGGCAATTTCTCTCTGTGGGCAGAGCAGGCGAAGTGGCAGAATTTGCCCAGAATTCTGCATTTTTTCTGCTGAGCAAATTATCGGCCGTATCGACCACCCCCTAGTCAAGGCCATGATATCCCTGGACTTCAAGGGGAAGACACTTGCAGCAAACAATCATCACCTTCTAACACCTTCTCTATTTCCATTGACTTCATTGGGATCACCCACCCAAATATATAGCTCTTGCCGACTGGGAGACTCAACAGGATGAAATGTGTAAACCGAATGGTAGTGCGTAAAAAGGGCCAACGAAGGATGTCTTTCTCTTGTAATGTGAAGTGGAAAAAACAAAGGTGAAGTAGTTCCTTGGTTTTGTAGACAGTAGGGGAATAGTTCTATTTTGATATTTGTGTTTGTACCATGCTCCGCTGCCATCATTTCCAGGGTCTCTAGGCACTCTGCAAGTCCTGAAAGAGAGGAGGGTTGAGGTTAGTGGGGAGAGCACGGAACATGCAAGCTAACTTTGCTGTTGTGTTGATGGGCTCAGGGGAGTGCTTGAGGGGATGCAACTTAACTTTTCTCTCATTGTGACTGTCAGAGCCTGCTCCCCCTCTCTCTCTCTCTCTCTCTCTCTCTCTGGCTCCCTCTCTCTCTCACACATAGATACATTTACCCTGTCTGCCACAGAGCTCTGGGAATTGACAAATGTGCAACGGGGGAAGTGTAGAGACTCCACTCATTACCATATGCTAGGGGCTAAGGCTGATGGGAGGCAAGATGTTTTGGATAAGAGAAGCAGATCCCTGAGACATGAGGACCCCATGCCCCCATCCATTCAGCTGCCATAGTACATAGGTTGGCAGGCTTGTCCCTGAGTGAAACCTCACTCTAATTTCCTCAGGTACTGCGCTGAGTGTCCAACTCAGACATTTGCCCGCCAGGGCAACGCCCGCCAGGCCTTTGTAAGGCGTTTGTAAGGCATTTGTAAGGCGATCGGGGCAGGGGCCAGAATCTCTGGCGCTTTCGCCCAGAAATCTATTCCAGTGTCTTCTGCAGTCCTCAAACTCTTCTGACACTGCGCACACAGCCAAAGGACAGAATGAAATGGAATGTAATCCCCTGCCGCGCCATTCCCCTGGTTTTGTAGCTGTTCCATAACTTCAGTTTCAAAATGATGTTGAAATACTGCCAGTGGTTCTTCGTGGTGAAATGAGGAGCAGGACAGATAAAAGGTGGAGACTGAATACCTTAAAGTGCCCCGTGAAGCTTGGTGTGCCATCCGTTAGGCCTAGAGGGGTGCTGTACCTGCAGGAAGGTAAGGAGAAGCATGCTGACAGTCAATGGGAGAGGTTTGGAGGCAGGGGGATAGGACGGCGATCCAGTAAGAATTCAATCTGGAGGAGGCCCTTCAGGGTGTCCAGTATGTGTGATGCAGAGGGATAGCTCTGCTGTCCAAAAACTAACCCTTTACGGTGCAGTATGTGCAATGTAGGAGGCTTGCTTTGCTGTCGGAAGCCAGACCATGTGTGAGTGACGCTTGCAGTGTGGTTGTGCCCATTCTCTGTGACAGGAGTTTGTCCTGCTGCATCCGTTCAGTAGGAGGGTAGCCCACGCTGTAGCACTGTGTGAGTGAAGCTTCCCCTGCTGTTGCCCTGGCAGGACCTGCCATGTACTGTGACACTCAGATGTCTGTTAAAGCTGGGACAGTGAAGCAGATTTGTCAGGGCCGTGCACTGTTCCTGGTTCATCCTTGATGCCTCTGAAATATGCTAAGGAGGGTTTTAGTGGAGCTAGACATGTGAACAGCATGTCCCAAATGGCATGACACATGTTGCTTTTGTATATGTACAGAGCTTAAAATGGTTTGTAGGAGTCATCAAGAAGGAAAGGACATTCCAATAAAACGCCCTTTCCTGCTCTGAGCCCCAGCCCTGGGGCCCCGGGGCCCCGGGGGGTCGAGCTCTGGAGCAGCTCAGGAGAAGCTGAGCTGAGGTGTGTCTTTGCCTTGCAAGCTCCCAGCCCTGGGCCCAGGCCCCAGCGGCGGGGGAGGGGAGGCTGTCATTTCACAATGCTCTGCCCAGCCTGAGGGTTCCGTTGGCACGGCGACGGCAGCAGGTGAGCCCTGGAGCAGGGGGCATGGAGAGGTCAAGGCAGACAGAGCTGGGAGCCCCAGGAACAGGACCCAGGCCAGTGGAGGTGGCTCAGCTGAGCCCACCTGACGGCTCGAGGCCACTCCTCACAGGGCCTCTGCTGCTGTCAGAAGCCCTGGGGCCCTGCTACTGGCAGAGGAAGCATTCAGGCCTCAAAGGGCACCGGCCTTCTCTGAGGCCTGTGACTGGGCTCAAAAACAGAACATGTGAAAAACAGGTCCCAGACACTGCACTGAAGAAAGGTAGGTTAAGGTGTGAAAACAAAAGCACCAATAAGAAAGGAAAAAGCATAGCTCTTAATACACCCTCCTCTGGACTTTGTGGCCAGTCCCTGTAGATTCATTTTCAGTCCCCTACTCAAGGCTAGGGGTGGGCAAAGATACCCTCACTACTGGTGGAACGATATTGCCTAAATTCGCCTCCAGCTCTGTTCTGCCTGCAGGGACATTTTTTAGCTGTTGTGCCAATTTTCTATGCAGATTTTGCTTCCTGAAATGTGTTCTTTCCCTGAAATATCATGTTTTTGACCGCTAAAACAAAATTTCATGGAAAAAATAAAGGTCTTCTGGCAAACCATCTGAAATGGTGTTTTTTTCACAAACTATCTGTTTTTAGTCTGAAACTTCTTGTGGCCACCAAAAAACAACATTTCCCATAAAAAACAGAATTTCAGGGAGAAAAAGCCTGAAATTGGCAATTTCTCTCTGTGGGCAGAGCAGGCGAAGTGGCAGAATTTGCCCAGAATTCTGCATTTTTTCTGCTGAGCAAATTATCGGCCGTTTCGACCACCCCCTAGTCAAGGCCATGATATCCCTGGACTTCAAGGGGAAGACACTTGCAGCAAACAATCATCACCTTCTAACACCTTCTCTATTTCCATTGACTTCATTGGGATCACCCACCCAAATATATAGCTCTTGCCGACTGGGAGACTCAACAGGATGAAATGTGTAAACCGAATGGTAGTGCGTAAAAAGGGCCAACGAAGGACGTCTTTCTCTTGTAATGTGAAGTGGAAAAAACAAAGGTGAAGTAGTTCCTTGGTTTTGTAGACAGTAGGGGAATAGTTCTATTTTGATATTTGTGTTTGTACCATGCTCCGCTGCCATCATTTCCAGGGTCTCTAGGCACTCTGCAATTCCTGAAAGAGAGGAGGGTTGAGGTTAGTGGGGAGAGCGGGGAACATGCAAGCTAACTTTGCTGTTGTGTTGATGGGCTCAGGGGAGTGCTTGAGGGGATGCAACTTAACTTTTCTTTCATTGTGACTGTCAGAGCCTGCTCCCCCTCTCTCTCTCTCTCTCTCTCTCTGGCTCCCTCTCTCTCTCACACATAATACATTTACCCTGTCTGCCACAGAGCTCTGGGAATTGACAAATGTGCAACGGGGGAAGTGTAGAGACTCCACTCATTACCATATGCTAGGGGCTAAGGCTGATGGGAGGCAAGATGTTTTGGATAAGAGAAGCAGATCCCTGAGACATGAGGACCCCATGCCCCCATCCATTCAGCTGCCATAGTACATAGGTTGGCAGGCTTGTCCCTGAGTGAAACCTCACTCTAATTTCCTCAGGTACTGCGCTGAGTGTCCAACTCAGACATTTGCCCGCCAGGCGTTTGTAAGGCGTTTGTAAGGCGTTTGTAAGGCGATCGGGGCAGGGGCCAGAATCTGTGGCGCTTTCGCCCAGAAATCTATTCCAGTGTCTTCTGCAGTCCTCAAACTCTTCTGACACTGCGCACACAGCCAAAGGACAGAATGAAATGGAATGTAATCCCCTGCCGCGCCATTCCCCTGGTTTTGTAGCTGTTCCATAACTTCAGTTTCAAAATGATGTTGAAATACTGCCAGTGGTTCTTCGTGGTGAAATGAGGAGCAGGACAGATAAAAGGTGGAGACTGAATACCTTAAAGTGCCCCGTGAAGCTTGGTGTGCCATCCGTTAGGCCTAGAGGGGTGCTGTATCTGCAGGAAGGTAAGGAGAAGCATGCTGACAGTCAATGGGAGAGGTTTGGAGGCAGGGGGATAGGACGGCGATCCAGTAAGAATTCAATCTGGAGGAGGCCCTTCAGGGTGTCCAGTATGTGTGATGCAGAGGGATAGCTCTGCTGTCCAAAAACTAACCCTTTACAGTGCAGTATGTGCAATGTAGGAGGCTTGCTTTGCTGTCGGAAGCCAGACCATGTGTGAGTGACGCTTGCAGTGTGGTTGTGCCCATTCTCTGTGACAGGAGTTTGTCCTGCTGCACCCGTTCAGTAGGAGGGTAGCCCACGCTGTAGCACTGTGTGAGTGAAGCTTCCCCTGCTGTTGCCCTGGCAGGACCTGCCATGTAGTGTGACACTCAGATGTCTGTTAAAGCTGGGACAGTGAAGCAGATTTGTCAGGGCCGTGCACTGTTCCTGGTTCATCCTTGATGCCTCGGAAATATGCTGAGGAGGGTTTTAGTGGAGCTAGACATGTGAACAGCATGTCCCAAATGGCATGACACATGTTGCTTTTGTATATGTACAGAGCTTAAAACGGTTTGTAGGAGTCATCAAGAAGGAAAGGACATTCCAATAAAACGCCCTTTCCTGCTCTGAGCCCCAGCCCTGGGGCCCCGGGGCCCCGGGGGGTCGAGCTCTGGAGCAGCTCAGGAGAAGCTGAGCTGAGGTGTGTCTTTGCCTTGCAAGCTCCCAGCCCTGGGCCCAGGCCCCAGCGGCGGGGGAGGGGAGGCTGTCA
Organism: Ambystoma mexicanum; assembly: GCF_040938575.1. NCBI lineage: Eukaryota > Metazoa > Chordata > Amphibia > Caudata > Ambystomatidae > Ambystoma > Ambystoma mexicanum. The sequence continues at coordinate 1,121,049,732 of NC_090941.1, read as the reverse complement.
TTTCACAATGCTCTGCCCAGCCTGAGGGTTCCGTTGGCACGGCGACGGCAGCAGGTGAGCCCTGGAGCAGGGGGCATGGAGAGGTCAAGGCAGACAGAGCTGGGAGCCCCAGGAACAGGACCCAGGCCAGTGGAGGTGGCTCAGCTGAGCCCACCTGACGGCTCGAGGCCACTCCTCACAGGGCCTCTGCTGCTGTCAGAAGCCCTGGGGCCCTGCTACTGGCAGAGGAAGCATTCAGGCCTCAAAGGGCACCGGCCTTCTCTGAGGCCTGTGACTGGGCTCAAAAACAGAACATGTGAAAAACAGGTCCCAGACACTGCACTGAAGAAAGGTAGGTTAAGGTGTGAAAACAAAAGCACCAATAAGAAAGGAAAAAGCATAGCTCTTAATACACCCTCCTCTGGACTTTGTGGCCAGTCTCTGTAGATTAATTTTCAGTCCCCTAGTCAAGGCTAGGGGTGGGCAAAGTTACCCTCACTACTGGTGGAACGATATTGCCTAAATTCGCCTCCAGCTCTGTTCTGCCTGCAGGGACATTTTTTAGCTGTTGTGCCAATTTTCTATGCAGATTTTGCTTCCTGAAATGTGTTCTTTCCCTGAAATATCATGTTTTTGACCGCTAAAACAAAATTTCATGGAAAAAATAAATGTCTTCTGGCAAACCATCTGAAATGGTGTTTTTTTCACAAACTATCTGTTTTTAGTCTGAAACTTCTTGTGGCCACCAAAAAACAACATTTCCCATAAAAAACAGAATTTCAGGGAGAAAAAGCCTGAAATTGGCAATTTCTCTCTGTGGGCAGAGCAGGCGAAGTGGCAGAATTTGCCCAGAATTCTGCATTTTTTCTGCTGAGCAAATTATCGGCCGTATCGACCACCCCCTAGTCAAGGCCATGATATCCCTGGACTTCAAGGGGAAGACACTTGCAGCAAACAATCATCACCTTCTAACACCTTCTCTATTTCCATTGACTTCATTGGGATCACCCACCCAAATATATAGCTCTTGCCGACTGGGAGACTCAACAGGATGAAATGTGTAAACCGAATGGTAGTGCGTAAAAAGGGCCAACGAAGGACGTCTTTCTCTTGTAATGTGAAGTGGAAAAAACAAAGGTGAAGTAGTTCCTTGGTTTTGTAGACAGTAGGGGAATAGTTCTATTTTGATATTTGTGTTTGTACCATGCTCCGCTGCCATCATTTCCAGGGTCTCTAGGCACTCTGCAAGTCCTGAAAGAGAGGAGGGTTGAGGTTAGTGGGGAGAGCGGGGAACATGCAAGCTAACTTTGCTGTTGGGTTGATGGGCTCAGGGGAGTGCTTGAGGGGATGCAACTTAACTTTTCTCTCATTGTGACTGTCAGAGCCTGCTCCCCCTCTCTCTCTCTCTCTCTCTCTCTCTCTCTCCGGCTCCCTCTCTCTCTCACACATAGATACATTTACCCTGTCTGCCACAGAGCTCTGGGAATTGACAAATGTGCAACGGGGGAAGTGTAGAGACTCCACTCATTACCATATGCTAGGGGCTAAGGCTGATGGGAGGCAAGATGTTTTGGATAAGACAAGCAGATCCCTGAGACATGAGGACCCCATGCCCCCATCCATTCAGCTGCCATAGTACATAGGTTGGCAGGCTTGTCCCTGAGTGAAACCTCACTCTAATTTCCTCAGGTACTGCGCTGAGTGTCCAACTCAGACATTTGCCTGCCAGGGCAAAGCCCGCCAGGCGTTTGTAAGGCGTTTGTAAGGCGTTTGTAAGGCGATCGGGGCAGGGGCCAGAATCTCTGGCGCTTTCGCCCAGAAATCTATTCCAGTGTCTTCTGCAGTCCTCAAACTCTTCTGACACTGCGCACACAGCCAAAGGACAGAATGAAATGGAATGTAATCCCCTGCCGCGCCATTCCCCTGGTTTTGTAGCTGTTCCATAACTTCAGTTTCAAAATGATGTTGAAATACTGCCAGTGGTTCTTCGTGGTGAAATGAGGAGCAGGACAGATAAAAGGTGGAGACTGAATACCTTAAAGTGCCCCGTGAAGCTTGGTGTGCCATCCGTTAGGCCTAGAGGGGTGCTGTATCTGCAGGAAGGTAAGGAGAAGCATGCTGACAGTCAATGGGAGAGGTTTGGAGGCAGGGGGATAGGACGGCGATCCAGTAAGAATTCAATCTGGAGGAGGCCCTTCAGGGTGTCCAGTATGTGTGATGCAGAGGGATAGCTCTGCTGTCCAAAAACGAACCCTTTACAGTGCAGTATGTGCAATGTAGGAGGCTTGCTTTGCTGTCGGAAGCCAGACCATGTGTGAGTGACGCTTGCAGTGTGGTTGTGCCCATTCTCTGTGACAGGAGTTTGTCCTGCTGCACCCGTTCAGTAGGAGGGTAGCCCACGCTGTAGCACTGTGTGAGTGAAGCTTCCCCTGCTGTTGCCCTGGCAGGACCTGCCATGTAGTGTGACACTCAGATGTCTGTTAAAGCTGGGACAGTGAAGCAGATTTGTCAGGGCCGTGCACTGTTCCTGGTTCATCCTTGATGCCTCGGAAATATGCTAAGGAGGGTTTTAGTGGAGCTAGACATGTGAACAGCATGTCCCAAATGGCATGACACATGTTGCTTTTGTATATGTACAGAGCTTAAAATGGTTTGTAGGAGTCATCAAGAAGGAAAGGACATTCCAATAAAACGCCCTTTCCTGCTCTGAGCCCCAGCCCTGGGGCCCCGGGGCCCCGGGGGGTCGAGCTCTGGAGCAGCTCAGGAGAAGCTGAGCTGAGGTGTGTCTTTGCCTTGCAAGCTCCCAGCCCTGGGCCCAGGCCCCAGCGGCGGGGGAGAGGAGGCTGTCATTTCACAATGCTCTGCCCAGCCTGAGGGTTCCGTTGGCACGGCGACGGCAGCAGGTGAGCCCTGGAGCAGGGGGCATGGAGAGGTCAAGGCAGACAGAGCTGGGAGCCCCAGGAACAGGACCCAGGCCAGTGGAGGTGGCTCAGCTGAGCCCACCTGACGGCTCGAGGCCACTCCTCACAGGGCCTCTGCTGCTGTCAGAAGCCCTGGGGCCCTGCTACTGGCAGAGGAAGCATTCAGGCCTCAAAGGGCACCGGCCTTCTCTGAGGCCTGTGACTGGGCTCAAAAACAGAACATGTGAAAAACAGGTCCCAGACACTGCACTGAAGAAAGGTAGGTTAAGGTGTGAAAACAAAAGCACCAATAAGAAAGGAAAAAGCATAGCTCTTAATACACCCTCCTCTGGACTTTGTGGCCAGTCCCTGTAGATTCATTTTCAGTCCCCTAGTCAAGGCTAGGGGTGGGCAAAGTTACCCTCACTACTGGTGGAACGATATTGCCTAAATTCGCCTCCAGCTCTGTTCTGCCTGCAGGGACATTTTTTAGCTGTTGTGCCAATTTTCTATGCAGATTTTGCTTCCTGAAATGTGTTCTTTCCCTGAAATATCATGTTTTTGACCGCTAAAACAAAATTTCATGGAAAAAATAAATGTCTTCTGGCAAACCATCTGAAATGGTGTTTTTTTCACAAACTATCTGTTTTTAGTCTGAAACTGCTTGTGGCCACCAAAAAACAACATTTCCCATAAAAAACAGAATTTCAGGGAGAAAAAGCCTGAAATTGGCAATTTCTCTCTGTGGGCAGAGCAGGCGAAGTGGCAGAATTTGCCAAGAATTCTGCATTTTTTCTGCCGAGCAAATTATCGGCCGTTTCGACCACCCCCTAGTCAAGGCCATGATATCCCTGGACTTCAAGGGGAAGACACTTGCAGCAAACAATCATCACCTTCTAACACCTTCTCTATTTCCATTGACTTCATTGGGATCACCCACCCAAATATATAGCTCTTGCCGACTGCGAGACTCAACAGGATGAAATGTGTAAACCGAATGGTAGTGCGTAAAAAGGGCCAACGAAGGACGTCTTTCTCTTGTAATGTGAAGTGGAAAAAACAAAGGTGAAGTAGTTCCTTGGTTTTGTAGACAGTAGGGGAATAGTTCTATTTTGATATTTGTGTTTGTACCATGCTCCGCTGCCATCATTTCCAGGGTCTCTAGGCACTCTGCAAGTCCTGAAAGAGAGGAGGGTTGAGGTTAGTGGGGAGAGCGGGGAACATGCAAGCTAACTTTGCTGTTGTGTTGATGGGCTCAGGGGAGTGCTTGAGGGGATGCAACTTAACTTTTCTCTCATTGTGACTGTCAGAGCCTGCTCCCCCTCTCTCTCTCTCTCTCTCTCTCTCTCTCTGGCTCCATCTCTCTCTCACACATAGATACATTTACCCTGTCTGCCACAGAGCTCTGGGAATTGACAAATGTGCAACGGGGGAAGTGTAGAGACTCCACTCATTACCATATGCTAGGTCTAAGGCTGATGGGAGGCAAGATGTTTTGGATAAGAGAAGCAGATCCCTGAGACATGAGGACCCCATGCCCCCATCCATTCAGCTGCCATATTACATAGGTTGGCAGGCTTGTCCCTGAGTGAAACCTCACTCTAATTTCCTCAGGTACTGCGCTGAGTGTCCAACTCAGACATTTGCCCGCCAGGGCAAAGCCCGCCAGGCGTTTGTAAGGCGTTTGTAAGGCGTTTGTAAGGCGATCGGGGCAGGGGCCAGAATCTCTGGCGCTTTCGCCCAGAAATCTATTCCAGTGTCTTCTGCAGTCCTCAAACTCTTCTGACACTGCGCACACAGCCAAAGGACAGAATGAAATGGAATGTAATCCCCTGCCGCGCCATTCCCCTGGTTTTGTAGCTGTTCCATAACTTCAGTTTCAAAATGATGTTGAAATACTGCCAGTGGTTCTTCGTGGTGAAATGAGGAGCAGGACAGATAAAAGGTGGAGACTGAATACCTTAAAGTGCCCCGTGAAGCTTGGTGTGCCATCCGTTAGGCCTAGAGGGGTGCTGTATCTGCAGGAAGGTAAGGAGAAGCATGCTGACAGTCAATGGGAGAGGCTTGGAGGCAGGGGGATAGGACGGCGATCCAGTAAGAATTCAATCTGGAGGAGGCCCTTCAGGGTGTCCAGTATGTGTGATGCAGAGGGATAGCTCTGCTGTCCAAAAACTAACCCTTTACAGTGCAGTATGTGCAATGTAGGAGGCTTGCTTTGCTGTCGGAAGCCAGACCATGTGTGAGTGACGCTTGCAGTGTGGTTGTGCCCATTCTCTGTGACAGGAGTTTGTCCTGCTGCACCCGTTCAGTAGGAGGGTAGCCCACGCTGTAGCACTGTGTGAGTGAAGCTTCCCCTGCTGTTGCCCTGGCAGGACCTGCCATGTAGTGTGACACTCAGATGTCTGTTAAAGCTGGGACAGTGAAGCAGATTTGTCAGGGCCGTGCACTGTTCCTGGTTCATCCTTGATGCCTCTGAAATATGCTAAGGAGGGTTTTAGTGGAGCTAGACATGTGAACAGCATGTCCCAAATGGCATGACACATGTTGCTTTTGTATATGTACAGAGCTTAAAACGGTTTGTAGGAGTCATCAAGAAGGAAAGGACATTCCAATAAAACGCCCTTGCCTGCTCTCAGCACCAGCCCTGGGGCCCCGGGGCCCCGGGGGGTCGAGCTCTGGAGCAGCTCAGGAGAAGCTGAGGTGAGGTGTGCCTTTGCCTTGCAAGCTCCCAGCCCTGGGCCCAGGCCCCGGCGGGGGAGGGGAGGCTGTCATTTCACAATGCTCTGCCTGCCTGAGGGTTCCGTTGGCACGGCGACGGCAGCAGGTGAGCCCTGGAGCAGGGGGCATGGAGAGGTCAAGGCAGACAGAGCTGGGAGCCCCAGGAACAGGACCCAGGCCAGTGGAGGTGGCTCAGCTGAGCCCACCTGACGGCTTGAGGCCACTCCTCACAGGGCCTCTGCTGCTGTCAGAAGCCCTGGGGCCCTGCTACTGGCAGAGGAAGCATTCAGGCCTCAAAGGGCACCGGCCTTCTCTGAGGCCTGTGACTGGGCTCAAAAACAGAACATGTGAAAAACAGGTCCCAGACACTGCACTGAAGAAAGGTAGGTTAAGGTGTGAAAACAAAAGCACCAATAAGAAAGGAAAAAAGCATAGCTCTTAATACACCCTCCTCTGGACTTTGTGGCCAGTCCCTGTAGATTCATTTTCAGTCCCCTAGTCAAGGCTAGGGGTGGGCAAAGTTACCCTCACTACTGGTGGAACGATATTGCCTAAATTCGCCTCCAGCTCTGTTCTGCCTGCAGGGACATTTTTTAGCTGTTGTGCCAATTTTCTATGCAGATTTTGCTTCCTGAAATGTGTTCTTTCCCTGAAATATCATGTTTTTGACCGCTAAAACAAAATTTCATGGAAAAAATAAATGTCTTCTGGCAAACCATCTGAAATGGTGTTTTTTTCACAAGCTATCTGTTTTTAGTCTGAAACTTCTTGTGGCCACCAAAAAACAACATTTCCCATAAAAAACAGAATTTCAGGGAGAAAAAGCCTGAAATTGGCAATTTCTCTCTGTGGGCAGAGCAGGCGAAGTGGCAGAATTTGCCCAGAATTCTGCATTTTTTCTGCTGAGCAAATTATCGGCCGTTTCGACCACCCCCTAGTCAAGGCCATGATATCCCTGGACTTCAAGGGGAAGACACTTGCAGCAAACAATCATCACCTTCTAACACCTTCTCTATTTCCATTGACTTCATTGGGATCACCCACCCAAATATATAGCTCTTGCCGACTGGGAGACTCAACAGGATGAAATGTGTAAACCGAATGGTAGTGCGTAAAAAGGGCCAACGAAGGACGTCTTTCTCTTGTAATGTGAAGTGGAAAAAACAAAGGTGAAGTAGTTCCTTGGTTTTGTAGACAGTAGGGGAATAGTTCTATTTTGATATTTGTGTTTGTACCATGCTCCGCTGCCATCATTTCCAGGGTCTCTAGGCACTCTGCAAGTCCTGAAAGAGAGGAGGGTTGAGGTTAGTGGGGAGAGCGGGGAACATGCAAGCTAACTTTGCTGTTGTGTTGATGTGCTCAGGGGAGTGCTTGAGGGGATGCAACTTAACTTTTCTCTCATTGTGACTGTCAGAGCCTGCTCCCCCTCTCTCTCTCTCTCTCTCTCTCTGGCTCCCTCTCTCTCTCACACATAGATACATTTACCCTGTCTGCCACAGAGCTCTGGGAATTGACAAATGTGCAACGGGGGAAGTGTAGAGACTCCACTCATTACCATATGCTAGGGGCTAAGGCTGATGGGAGGCAAGATGTTTTGGATAAGAGAAGCAGATCCCTGAGACATGAGGACCCCATGCCCCCATCCATTCAGCTGCCATAGTACATAGGTTGGCAGGCTTGTCCCTGAGTGAAACCTCACTCTAATTTCCTCAGGTACTGCGCTGAGTGTCCAACTCAGACATTTGCCCGCCAGGGCAAAGCCCGCCAGGCGTTGGTAAGGCGTTGGTAAGGCGATCGGGGCAGGGGCCAGAATCTCTGGCGCTTTCGCCCAGAAATCTATTCCAGTGTCTTCTGCAGTCCTCAAACTCTTCTGACACTGCGCACACAGCCAAAGGACAGAATGAAATGGAATGTAATCCCCTGCTGCGCCATTCCCCTGGTTTTGTAGCTGTTCCATAACTTCAGTTTCAAAATGATGTTGAAATACTGCCAGTGGTTCTTCGTGGTGAAATGAGGAGCAGGACAGATAAAAGGTGGAGACTGAATACCTTAAAGTGCCCCGTGAAGCTTGGTGTGCCATCCGTTAGGCCTAGAGGGGTGCTGTATCTGCAGGAAGGTAAGGAGAAGCATGCTGACAGTCAATGGGAGAGGTTTGGAGGCAGGGGGATAGGACGGCGATCCAGTAAGAATTCAATCTGGAGGAGGCCCTTCAGGGTGTCCAGTATGTGTGATGCAGAGGGATAGCTCTGCTGTCCAAAAACTAACCCTTTACAGTGCAGTATGTGCAATGTAGGAGGCTTGTTTTGCTGTCGGAAGCCAGACCATGTGTGAGTGACGCTTGCAGTGTGGTTGTGCCCATTCTCTGTGACAGGAGTTTGTCCTGCTGCACCCGTTCAGTAGGAGGGTAGCCCACGCTGTAGCACTGTGTGAGTGAAGCTTCCCCTGCTGTTGCCCTGGCAGGACCTGCCATGTAGTGTGACACTCAGATGTCTGTTAAAGCTGGGACAGTGAAGCAGATTTGTCAGGGCCGTGCACTGTTCCTGGTTCATCCTTGATGCCTCTGAAATATGCTAAGGAGGGTTTTAGTGGAGCTAGACATGTGAACAGCATGTCCCAAATGGCATGACACATGTTGCTTTTGTATATGTACAGAGCTTAAAATGGTTTGTAGGAGTCATCAAGAAGGAAAGGACATTCCAATTAAACGCCCTTTCCTGCTCTGAGCCCCAGCCCTGGGGCCCCGGGGCCCCGGGGGGTCGAGCTCTGGAGCAGCTCAGGAGAAGCTGAGCTGAGGTGTGTCTTTGCCTTGCAAGCTCCCAGCCCTGGGCCCAGGCCCCAGCGGCGGGGGAGGGGAGGCTGTCATTTCACAATGCTCTGCCCAGCCTGAGGGTTCCGTTGGCACGGCGACGGCAGCAGGTGAGCCCTGGAGCAGGGGGCATGGAGAGGTCAAGGCAGACAGAGCTGGGAGCCCCAGGAACAGGACCCAGGCCAGAGGAGGTGGCTCAGCTGAGCCCACCTGACGGCTCGAGGCCACTCCTCACAGGGCCTCTGCTGCTGTCAGAAGCCCTGGGGCCCTGCTACTGGCAGAGGAAGCATTCAGGCCTCAAAGGGCACCGGCCTTCTCTGAGGCCTGTGACTGGGCTCAAAAACAGAACATGTGAAAAACAGGTCCCAGACACTGCACTGAAGAAAGGTAGGTTAAGGTGTGAAAACAAAAGCACCAATAAGAAAGGAAAAAGCATAGCTCTTAATACACCCTCCTCTGGACTTTGTGGCCAGTCCCTGTAGATTCATTTTCAGTCCCCTACTCAAGGCTAGGGGTGGGCAAAGATACCCTCACTACTGGTGGAACGATATTGCCTAAATTCGCCTCCAGCTCTGTTCTGCCTGCAGGGACATTTTTTAGCTGTTGTGCCAATTTTCTATGCAGATTTTGCTTCCTGAAATGTGTTCTTTCCCTGAAATATCATGTTTTTGACCGCTAAAACAAAATTTCATGGAAAAAATAAATGTCTTCTGGCAAACCATCTGAAATGGTGTTTTTTTCACAAACTATCTGTTTTTAGTCTGAAACTTCTTGTGGCCACCAAAAAACAACATTTCCCATAAAAAACAGAATTTCAGGGAGAAAAAGCCTGAAATTGGCAATTTCTCTCTGTGGGCAGAGCAGGCGAAGTGGCAGAATTTGCCCAGAATTCTGCATTTTTTCTGCTGAGCAAATTATCGGCCGTTTCGACCACCCCCTAGTCAAGGCCATGATATCCCTGGACTTCAAGGGGAAGACACTTGCAGCAAACAATCATCACCTTCTAACACCTTCTCTATTTCCATTGACTTCATTGGGATCACCCACCCAAATATATAGCTCTTGCCGACTGGGAGACTCAACAGGATGAAATGTGTAAACCGAATGGTAGTGCGTAAAAAGGGCCAACGAAGGACGTCTTTCTCTTGTAATGTGAAGTGGAAAAAACAAAGGTGAAGTAGTTCCTTGGTTTTGTAGACAGTAGGGGAATAGTTCTATTTTGATATTTGTGTTTGTACCATGCTCCGCTGCCATCATTTCCAGGGTCTCTAGGCACTCTGCAAGTCCTGAAAGAGAGGAGGGTTGAGGTTAGTGGGGAGAGCACGGAACATGCAAGCTAACTTTGCTGTTGTGTTGATGGGCTCAGGGGAGTGCTTGAGGGGATGCAACTTAACTTTTCTCTCATTGTGACTGTCAGAGCCTGCTCCCCCTCTCTCTCTCTCTCTCTCTCTCTCTCTGGCTCCCTCTCTCTCTCACACATAGATACATTTACCCTGTCTGCCACAGAGCTCTGGGAATTGACAAATGTGCAACGGGGGAAGTGTAGAGACTCCACTCATTACCATATGCTAGGGGCTAAGGCTGATGGGAGGCAAGATGTTTTGGATAAGAGAAGCAGATCCCTGAGACATGAGGACCCCATGCCCCCATCCATTCAGCTGCCATAGTACATAGGTTGGCAGGCTTGTCCCTGAGTGAAACCTCACTCTAATTTCCTCAGGTACTGCGCTGAGTGTCCAACTCAGACATTTGCCCGCCAGGGCAAAGCCCGCCAGGCCTTTGTAAGGCGTTTGTAAGGCATTTGTAAGGCGATCGGGGCAGGGGCCAGAATCTCTGGCGCTTTCGCCCAGAAATCTATTCCAGTGTCTTCTGCAGTCCTCAAACTCTTCTGACACTGCGCACACAGCCAAAGGACAGAATGAAATGGAATGTAATCCCCTGCCGCGCCATTCCCCTGGTTTTGTAGCTGTTCCATAACTTCAGTTTCAAAATGATGTTGAAATACTGCCAGTGGTTCTTCGTGGTGAAATGAGGAGCAGGACAGATAAAAGGTGGAGACTGAATACCTTAAAGTGCCCCGTGAAGCTTGGTGTGCCATCCGTTAGGCCTAGAGGGGTGCTGTATCTGCAGGAAGGTAAGGAGAAGCATGCTGACAGTCAATGGGAGAGGTTTGGAGGCAGGGGGATAGGACGGCGATCCAGTAAGAATTCAATCTGGAGGAGGCCCTTCAGGGTGTCCAGTATGTGTGATGCAGAGGGATAGCTCTGCTGTCCAAAAACTAACCCTTTACAGTGCAGTATGTGCAATGTAGGAGGCTTGCTTTGCTGTCGGAAGCCAGACCATGTGTGAGTGACGCTTGCAGTGTGGTTGTGCCCATTCTCTGTGACAGGAGTTTGTCCTGCTGCACCCGTTCAGTAGGAGGGTAGCCCACGCTGTAGCACTGTGTGAGTGAAGCTTCCCCTGCTGTTGCCCTGGCAGGACCTGCCATGTAGTGTGACACTCAGATGTCTGTTAAAGCTGGGACAGTGAAGCAGATTTGTCAGGGCCGTGCACTGTTCCTGGTTCATCCTTGATGCCTCGGAAATATGCTGAGGAGGGTTTTAGTGGAGCTAGACATGTGAACAGCATGTCCCAAATGGCATGACACATGTTGCTTTTGTATATGTACAGAGCTTAAAACGGTTTGTAGGAGTCATCAAGAAGGAAAGGACATTCCAATAAAACGCTCTTTCCTGCTCTGAGCCCCAGCCCTGGGGCCCCGGGGCCCCGGGGGGTCGAGCTCTGGAGCAGCTCAGGAGAAGCTGAGCTGAGGTGTGTCTTTGCCTTGCAAGCTCCCAGCCCTGGGCCCAGGCCCCAGCGGCGGGGGAGGGGAGGCTGTCATTTCACAATGCTCTGCCCAGCCTGAGGGTTCCGTTGGCACGGCGACGGCAGCAGGTGAGCCCTGGAGCAGGGGGCATGGAGAGGTCAAGGCAGACAGAGCTGGGAGCCCCAGGAACAGGACCCAGCCCAGTGGAGGTGGCTCAGCTGAGCCCACCTGACGGCTCGAGGCCACTCCTCACAGGGCCTCTGCTGCTGTCAGAAGCCCTGGGGCCCTGCTACTGGCAGAGGAAGCATTCAGGCCTCAAAGGGCACCGGCCTTCTCTGAGGCCTGTGACTGGGCTCAAAAACAGAACATGTGAAAAACAGGTCCCAGACACTGCACTGAAGAAAGGTAGGTTAAGGTGTGAAAACAAAAGCACCAATAAGAAAGGAAAAAGCATAGCTCTTAATACACCCTCCTCTGGACTTTGTGGCCAGTCCCTGTAGATTCATTTTCAGTCCCCTAGTCAAGGCTAGGGGTGGGCAAAGTTACCCTCACTACTGGTGGAACGATATTGCCTAAATTCGCCTCCAGCTCTGTTCTGCCTGCAGGGACATTTTTTAGCTGTTGTGCCAATTTTCTATGCAGATTTTGCTTCCTGAAATGTGTTCTTTCCCTGAAATATCATGTTTTTGACCGCTAAAACAAAATTTCATGGAAAAAATAAATGTCTTCTGGCAAACCATCTGAAATGGTGTTTTTTTCACAAGCTATCTGTTTTTAGTCTGAAACTTCTTGTGGCCACCAAAAAACAACATTTCCCATAAAAAACAGAATTTCAGGGAGAAAAAGCCTGAAATTGGCAATTTCTCTCTGTGGGCAGAGCAGGCGAAGTGGCAGAATTTGCCCAGAATTCTGCATTTTTTCTGCTGAGCAAATTATCGGCCGTTTCGACCACCCCCTAGTCAAGGCCATGATATCCCTGGACTTCAAGGGGAAGACACTTGCAGCAAACAATCATCACCTTCTAACACCTTCTCTATTTCCATTGACTTCATTGGGATCACCCACCCAAATATATAGCTCTTGCCGACTGGGAGACTCAACAGGATGAAATGTGTAAACCGAATGGTAGTGCGTAAAAAGGGCCAACGAAGGACGTCTTTCTCTTGTAATGTGAAGTGGAAAAAACAAAGGTGAAGTAGTTCCTTGGTTTTGTAGACAGTAGGGGAATAGTTCTATTTTGATATTTGTGTTTGTACCATGCTCCACTGCCATCATTTCCAGGGTCTCTAGGCACTCTGCAAGTCCTGAAAGAGAGGAGGGTTGAGGTTAGTGGGGAGAGCGGGGAACATGCAAGCTAACTTTGCTGTTGTGTTGATGGGCTCAGGGGAGTGCTTGAGGGGATGCAACTTAACTTTTCTCTCATTGTGACTGTCAGAGCCTGCTCCCCCTCTCTCTCTCTCTCTCTCTCTCTCTGGCTCCCTCTCTCTCTCACACATAGATACATTTACCCTGTCTGCCACAGAGCTCTGGGAATTGACAAATGTGCAACGGGGGAAGTGTAGAGACTCCACTCATTACCATATGCTAGGGGCTAAGGCTGATGGGAGGCAAGATGTTTTGGATAAGAGAAGCAGATCCCTGAGACATGAGGACCCCATGCCCCCATCCATTCAGCTGCCATAGTACATAGGTTGGCAGGCTTGTCCCTGAGTGAAACCTCACTCTAATTTCCTCAGGTACTGCGCTGAGTGTCCAACTCAGACATTTGCCTGCCAGGGCAAAGCCCGCCAGGCGTTTGTAAGGCGTTTGTAAGGCGTTTGTAAGGCGATCGGGGCAGGGGCCAGAATCTCTGGCGCTTTCGCCCAGAAATCTATTCCAGTGTCTTCTGCAGTCCTCAAACTCTTCTGACACTGCGCACACAGCCAAAGGACAGAATGAAATGGAATGTAATCCCCTGCCGCGCCATTCCCCTGGTTTTGTAGCTGTTCCATAACTTCAGTTTCAAAATGATGTTGAAATACTGCCAGTGGTTCTTCGTGGTGAAATGAGGAGCAGGACAGATAAAAGGTGGAGACTGAATACCTTAAAGTGCCCCGTGAAGCTTGGTGTGCCATCCGTTAGGCCTAGAGGGGTGCTGTATCTGCAGGAAGGTAAGGAGAAGCATGCTGACAGTCAATGGGAGAGGTTTGGAGGCAGGGGGATAGGACGGCGATCCAGTAAGAATTCAATCTGGAGGAGGCCCTTCAGGGTGTCCAGTATGTGTGATGCAGAGGGATAGCTCTGCTGTCCAAAAACGAACCCTTTACAGTGCAGTATGTGCAATGTAGGAGGCTTGCTTTGCTGTCGGAAGCCAGACCATGTGTGAGTGACGCTTGCAGTGTGGTTGTGCCCATTCTCTGTGACAGGAGTTTGTCCTGCTGCACCCGTTCAGTAGGAGGGTAGCCCACGCTGTAGCACTGTGTGAGTGAAGCTTCCCCTGATGTTGCCCTGGCAGGACCTGCCATGTAGTGTGACACTCAGATGTCTGTTAAAGCTGGGACAGTGAAGCAGATTTGTCAGGGCCGTGCACTGTTCCTGGTTCATCCTTGATGCCTCGGAAATATGCTAAGGAGGGTTTTAGTGGAGCTAGACATGTGAACAGCATGTCCCAAATGGCATGACACATGTTGCTTTTGTATATGTACAGAGCTTAAAATGGTTTGTAGGAGTCATCAAGAAGGAAAGGACATTCCAATAAAACGCCCTTTCCTGCTCTGAGCCCCAGCCCTGGGGCCCCGGGGCCCCGGGGGGTCGAGCTCTGGAGCAGCTCAGGAGAAGCTGAGCTGAGGTGTGTCTTTGCCTTGCAAGCTCCCAGCCCTGGGCCCAGGCCCCAGCGGCGGGGGAGGGGAGGCTGTCATTTCACAATGCTCTGCCCAGCCTGAGGGTTCCGTTGGCACAGCGACAGCAGCAGGTGAGCCCTGGAGCAGGGGGCATGGAGAGGTCAAGGCAGACAGAGCTGGGAGCCCCAGGAACAGGACCCAGGCCAGTGGAGGTGGCTCAGCTGAGCCCACCTGACGGCTCGAGGCCACTCCTCACAGGGCCTCTGCTGCTGTCAGAAGCCCTGGGGCCCTGCTACTGGCAGAGGAAGCATTCAGGCCTCAAAGGGCACCGGCCTTCTCTGAGGCCTGTGACTGGGCTCAAAAACAGAACATGTGAAAAACAGGTCCCAGACACTGCACTGAAGAAAGGTAGGTTAAGGTGTGAAAACAAAAGCACCAATAAGAAAGGAAAAAGCATAGCTCTTAATACACCCTCCTCTGGACTTTGTGGCCAGTCCCTGTAGATTCATTTTCAGTCCCCTAGTCAAGGCTAGGGGTGGGCAAAGTTACCCTCACTACTGGTGGAACGATATTGCCTAAATTCGCCTCCAGCTCTGTTCTGCCTGCAGGGACATTTTTTAGCTGTTGTGCCAATTTTCTATGCAGATTTTGCTTCCTGAAATGTGTTCTTTCCCAGAAATATCATGTTTTTGACCGCTAAAACAAAATTTCATGGAAAAAATAAATGTCTTCTGGCAAACCATCTGAAATGGTGTTTTTTTCACAAACTATCTGTTTTTAGTCTGAAACTTCTTGTGGCCACCAAAAAACAACATTTCCCATAAAAAACAGAATTTCAGGGAGAAAAAGCCTGAAATTGGCAATTTCTCTCTGTGGGCAGAGCAGGCGAAGTGGCAGAATTTGCCAAGAATTCTGCATTTTTTCTGCTGAGCAAATTATCGGCCGTTTCGACCACCCCCTAGTCAAGGCCATGATATCCCTGGACTTCAAGGGGAAGACACTTGCAGCAAACAATCATCACCTTCTAACACCTTCTCTATTTCCATTGACTTCATTGGGATCACCCACCCAAATATATAGCTCTTGCCGACTGCGAGACTCAACAGGATGAAATGTGTAAACCGAATGGTAGTGCGTAAAAAGGGCCAACGAAGGACGTCTTTCTCTTGTAATGTGAAGTGGAAAAAACAAAGGTGAAGTAGTTCCTTGGTTTTGTAGACAGTAGGGGAATAGTTCTATTTTGATATTTGTGTTTGTACCATGCTCCGCTGCCATCATTTCCAGGGTCTCTAGGCACTCTGCAAGTCCTGAAAGAGAGGAGGGTTGAGGTTAGTGGGGAGAGCGGGGAACATGCAAGCTAACTTTGCTGTTGTGTTGATGGGCTCAGGGGAGTGCTTGAGGGGATGCAACTTAACTTTTCTCTCATTGTGACTGTCAGAGCCTGCTCCCCCTCTCTCTCTCTCTCTCTCTCTCTCTCTGGCTCCCTCTCTCTCTCACACATAGATACATTTACCCTGTCTGCCACAGAGCTCTGGGAATTGACAAATGTGCAACGGGGGAAGTGTAGAGACTCCACTCATTACCATATGCTAGGGGCTAAGGCTGATGGGAGGCAAGATGTTTTGGATAAGAGAAGCAGATCCCTGAGACATGAGGACCCCATGCCCCCATCCATTCAGCTGCCATAGTACATAGGTTGGCAGGCTTGTCCCTGAGTGAAACCTCACTCAAATTTCCTCAGGTACTGCGCTGAGTGTCCAACTCAGACATTTGCCCGCCAGGGCAAAGCCCGCCAGGCGTTGGTAAGGTGTTGGTAAGGCGATCCGGGCAGGGGCCAGAATCTCTGGCGCTTTCGCCCAGAAATCTATTCCAGTGTCTTCTGCAGTCCTCAAACTCTTCTGACACTGCGCACACAGCCAAAGGACAGAATGAAATGGAATGTAATCCCCTGCCGCGCCATTCCCCTGGTTTTGTAGCTGTTCCATAACTTCAGTTTCAAAATGATGTTGAAATACTGCCAGTGGTTCTTCGTGGTGAAATGAGGAGCAGGACAGATAAAAGGTGGAGACTGAATACCTTAAAGTGCCCCGTGAAGCTTGGTGTGCCATCCGTTAGGCCTAGAGGGGTGCTGTATCTGCAGGAAGGTAAGGAGAAGCATGCTGACAGTCAATGGGAGAGGTTTGGAGGCAGGGGGATAGGACGGCGATCCAGTAAGAATTCAATCTGGAGGAGGCCCTTCAGGGTGTCCAGTATGTGTGATGCAGAGGGATAGCTCTGCTGTCCAAAAACTAACCCTTTACAGTGCAGTATGTGCAATGTAGGAGGCTTGCTTTGCTGTCGGAAGCCAGACCATGTGTGAGTGACGCTTGCAGTGTGGTTGTGCCCATTCTCTGTGACAGGAGTTTGTCCTGCTGCACCCGTTCAGTAGGAGGGTAGCCCACGCTGTAGCACTGTGTGAGTGAAGCTTCCCCTGCTGTTGCCCTGGCAGGACCTGCCATGTAGTGTGACACTCAGATGTCTGTTAAAGCTGGGACAGTGAAGCAGATTTGTCAGGGCCGTGCACTGTTCCTGGTTCATCCTTGATGCCTCGGAAATATGCTAAGGAGGGTTTTAGTGGAGCTAGACATGTGAACAGCATGTCCCAAATGGCATGACACAGGTTGCTTTTGTATATGTACAGAGCTTAAAATGGTTTGTAGGAGTCATCAAGAAGGAAAGGACATTCCAATAAAACGCCCTTTCCTGCTCTGAGCCCCAGCCCTGGGGCCCCGGGGCTCCGGGGGGTCGAGCTCTGGAGCAGCTCAGGAGAAGCTGAGCTGAGGTGTGTCTTTGCCTTGCAAGCTCCCAGCCCTGGGCCCAGGCCCCAGCGGCGGGGGAGGGGAGGCTGTCATTTCACAATGCTCTGCCCAGCCTGAGGGTTCTGTTGGCACGGCGACGGCAGCAGGTGAGCCCTGGAGCAGGGGGCATGGAGAGGTCAAGGCAGACAGAGCTGGGAGCCCCAGGAACAGGACCCAGGCCAGTGGAGGTGGCTCAGCTGAGCCCACCTGACGGCTCGAGGCCACTCCTCACAGGGCCTCTGCTGCTGTCAGAAGCCCTGTGGCCCTGCTACTGGCAGAGGAAGCATTCAGGCCTCAAAGGGCACCGGCCTTCTCTGAGGCCTGTGACTGGGCTCAAAAACAGAACATGTGAAAAACAGGTCCCAGACACTGCACTGAAGAAAGGTAGGTTAAGGTGTGAAAACAAAAGCACCAATAAAAAAGGAAAAAGCATAGCTCTTAATACACCCTCCTCTGGACTTTGTGGCCAGTCCCTGTAGATTCATTTTCAGTCCCCTAGTCAAGGCTAGGGGTGGGCAAAGATACCCTCACTACTGGTGGAACGATATTGCCTAAATTCGCCTCCAGCTCTGTTCTGCCTGCAGGGACATTTTTTAGCTGTTGTGCCAATTTTCTATGCAGATTTTGCTTCCTGAAATGTGTTCTTTCCCTGAAATATCATGTTTTTGACCGCTAAAACAAAATTTCATGGAAAAAATAAATGTCTTCTGGCAAACCATCTGAAATGGTGTTTTTTTCACAAACTATCTGTTTTTAGTCTGAAACTTCTTGTGGCCACCAAAAAACAACATTTCCCATAAAAAACAGAATTTCAGGGAGAAAAAGCCTGAAATTGGCAATTTCTCTCTGTGGGCAGAGCAGGCGAAGTGGCAGAATTTGCCCAGAATTCTGCATTTTTTCTGCTGAGCAAATTATCGGCCGTATCGACCACCCCCTAGTCAAGGCCATGATATCCCTGGACTTCAAGGGGAAGACACTTGCAGCAAACAATCATCACCTTCTAACACCTTCTCTATTTCCATTGACTTCATTGGGATCACCCACCCAAATATATAGCTCTTGCCGACTGGGAGACTCAACAGGATGAAATGTGTAAACCGAATGGTAGTGCGTAAAAAGGGCCAACGAAGGACGTCTTTCTCTTGTAATGTGAAGTGGAAAAAACAAAGGTGAAGTAGTTCCTTGGTTTTGTAGACAGTAGGGGAATAGTTCTATTTTGATATTTGTGTTTGTACCATGCTCCGCTGCCATCATTTCCAGGGTCTCTAGGCACTCTGCAAGTCCTGAAAGAGAGGAGGGTTGAGGTTAGTGGGGAGAGCACGGAACATGCAAGCTAACTTTGCTGTTGTGTTGATGGGCTCAGGGGAGTGCTTGAGGGGATGCAACTTAACTTTTCTCTCATTGTGACTGTCAGAGCCTGCTCCCCCTCTCTCTCTCTCTCTCTCTCTCTCTGGCTCCCTCTCTCTCTCACACATAGATACATTTACCCTGTCTGCCACAGAGCTCTGGGAATTGACAAATGTGCAACGGGGGAAGTGTAGAGACTCCACTCATTACCATATGCTAGGGGCTAAGGCTGATGGGAGGCAAGATGTTTTGGATAAGAGAAGCAGATCCCTGAGACATGAGGACCCCATGCCCCCATCCATTCAGCTGCCATAGTACATAGGTTGGCAGGCTTGTCCCTGAGTGAAACCTCACTCTAATTTCCTCAGGTACTGCGCTGAGTGTCCAACTCAGACATTTGCCCGTCAGGGCAAAGCCCGCCAGGCCTTTGTAAGGCGTTTGTAAGGCGTTTGTAAGGCGATCGGGGCAGGGGCCAGAATCTCTGGCGCTTTCGCCCAGAAATCTATTCCAGTGTCTTCTGCAGTCCTCAAACTCTTCTGACACTGCGCACACAGCCAAAGGACAGAATGAAATGGAATGTAATCCCCTGCCGCGCCATTCCCCTGGTTTTGTAGCTGTTCCATAACTTCAGTTTCAAAATGATGTTGAAATACTGCCAGTGGTTCTTCGTGGTGAAATGAGGAGCAGGACAGATAAAAGGTGGAGACTGAATACCTTAAAGTGCCCCGTGAAGCTTGGTGTGCCATCCGTTAGGCCTAGAGGGGTGCTGTATCTGCAGGAAGGTAAGGAGAAGCATGCTGACAGTCAATGGGAGAGGTTTGGAGGCAGGGGGATAGGACGGCGATCCAGTAAGAATTCAATCTGGAGGAGGCCCTTCAGGGTGTCCAGTATGTGTGATGCAGAGGGATAGCTCTGCTGTCCAAAGCCTAACCCTTTACAGTGCAGTATGTGCAATGTAGGAGGCTTGCTTTGCTGTCGGAAGCCAGACCATGTGTGAGTGACGCTTGCAGTGTGGTTGTGCCCATTCTCTGTGACAGGAGTTTGTCCTGCTGCACCCGTTCAGTAGGAGGGTAGCCCACGCTGTAGCACTGTGTGAGTGAAGCTTCCCCTGCTGTTACCCTGGCAGGACCTGCCATGTAGTGTGACACTCAGATGTCTGTTAAAGCTGGGACAGTGAAGCAGATTTGTCAGGGCCGTGCACTGTTCCTGGTTCATCCTTGATGCCTCGGAAATATGCTAAGGAGGGTTTTAGTGGAGCTAGACATGTGAACAGCATGTCCCAAATGGCATGACACATGTTGCTTTTGTATATGTACAGAGCTTAAAATGGTTTGTAGGAGTCATCAAGAAGGAAAGGACATTCCAATAAAACGCCCTTTCCTGCTCTGAGCCCCAGCCCTGGGTCCCCAGGGCCCCGGGGGGTCGAGCTCTGGAGCAGCTCAGGAGAAGCTGAGCTGAGGTGTGTCTTTGCCTTGCAAGCTCCCAGCCCTGGGCCCAGGCCCCAGCGGCGGGGGAGAGGAGGCTGTCATTTCACAATGCTCTGCCCAGCCTGAGGGTTCCGTTGGCACGGCGACGGCAGCAGGTGAGCCCTGGAGCAGGGGGCATGGAGAGGTCAAGGCAGACAGAGCTGGGAGCCCCAGGAACAGGACCCAGGCCAGTGGAGGTGGCTCAGCTGAGCCCACCTGACGGCTCGAGGCCACTCCTCACAGGGCCTCTGCTGCTGTCAGAAGCCCTGGGGCCCTGCTACTGGCAGAGGAAGCATTCAGGCCTCAAAGGGCACCGGCCTTCTCTGAGGCCTGTGACTGGGCTCAAAAACAGAACATGTGAAAAACAGGTCCCAGACACTGCACTGAAGAAAGGTAGGTTAAGGTGTGAAAACAAAAGCACCAATAAGAAAGGAAAAAGCATAGCTCTTAATACACCCTCCTCTGGACTTTGTGGCCAGTCCCTGTAGATTCATTTTCAGTCCCCTAGTCAAGGCTAGGGGTGGGCAAAGATACCCTCACTACTGGTGGAACGATGTTGCCTAAATTCGCCTCCAGCTCTGTTCTGCCTGCAGGGACATTTTTTAGCTGTTGTGCCAATTTTCTATGCAGATTTTGCTTCCTGAAATGTGTTCTTTCCCTGAAATATCATGTTTTTGACCGCTAAAACAAAATTTCATGGAAAAAATAAATGTCTTCTGGCAAACCATCTGAAATGGTGTTTTTTTCACAAACTATCTGTTTTTAGTCTGAAACTTCTTGTGGCCACCAAAAAACAACATTTCCCATAAAAAACAGAATTTCAGGGAGAAAAAGCCTGAAATTGGCAATTTCTCTCTGTGGGCAGAGCAGGCGAAGTGGCAGAATTTGCCCAGAATTCTGCATTTTTTCTGCTGAGCAAATTATCGGCCGTATCGACCACCCCCTAGTCAAGGCCATGATATCCCTGGACTTCAAGGGGAAGACACTTGCAGCAAACAATCATCACCTTCTAACACCTTCTCTATTTCCATTGACTTCATTGGGATCACCCACCCAAATATATAGCTCTTGCCGACTGGGAGACTCAACAGGATGAAATGTGTAAACCGAATGGTAGTGCGTAAAAAGGGCCAACGAAGGACGTCTTTCTCTTGTAATGTGACGTGGAAAAAACAAAGGTGAAGTAGTTCCTTGGTTTTGTAGACAGTAGGGGAATAGTTCTATTTTGATATTTGTGTTTGTACCATGCTCCGCTGCCATCATTTCCAGGGTCTCTAGGCACTCTGCAAGTCCTGAAAGAGAGGAGGGTTGAGGTTAGTGGGGAGAGCACGGAACATGCAAGCTAACTTTGCTGTTGTGTTGATGGGCTCAGGGGAGTGCTTGAGGGGATGCAACTTAACTTTTCTCTCATTGTGACTGTCAGAGCCTGCTCCCCTCTCTCTCTCTCTCTCTCTCTCTCTCTGGCTCCCTCTCTCTCTCACACATAGATACATTTACCCTGTCTGCCACAGAGCTCTGGGAATTGACAAATGTGCAACGGGGGAAGTGTAGAGACTCCACTCATTACCATATGCTAGGGGCTAAGGCTGATGGGAGGCAAGATGTTTTGGATAAGAGAAGCAGATCCCTGAGACACGAGGACCCCATGCCCCCATCCATTCAGCTGCCATAGTACATAGGTTGGCAGGCTTGTCCCTGAGTGAAACCTCACTCTAATTTCCTCAGGTACTGCGCTGAGTGTCCAACTCAGACATTTGCCCGCCAGGGCAAAGCCCGCCAGGCCTTTGTAAGGCGTTTGTAAGGCGACCGGGGCAGGGGCCAGAATCTCTGGCGCTTTCGCCCAGAAATCTATTCCAGTGTCTTCTGCAGTCCTCAAACTCTTCTGACACTGCGCACACAGCCAAAGGACAGAATGAAATGGAATGTAATCCCCTGCCGCGCCATTCCCCTGGTTTTGTAGCTGTTCCATAACTTCAGTTTCAAAATGATGTTGAAATACTGCCAGTGGTTCTTCGTGGTGAAATGAGGAGCAGGACAGATAAAAGGTGGAGACTGAATACCTTAAAGTGCCCCGTGAAGCTTGGTGTGCCATCCGTTAGGCCTAGAGGGGTGCTGTATCTGCAGGAAGGTAAGGAGAAGCATGCTGACAGTCAATGGGAGAGGTTTGGAGGCAGGGGGATAGGACGGCGATCCAGTAAGAATTCAATCTGGAGGAGGCCCTTCAGGGTGTCCAGTATGTGTGATGCAGAGGGATAGCTCTGCTGTCCAAAAACGAACCCTTTACAGTGCAGTATGTGCAATGTAGGAGGCTTGCTTTGCTGTCGGAAGCCAGACCATGTGTGAGTGACGCTTGCAGTGTGGTTGTGCCCATTCTCTGTGACAGGAGTTTGTCCTGCTGCACCCGTTCAGTAGGAGGGTAGCCCACGCTGTAGCACTGTGTGAGTGAAGCTTCCCCTGCTGTTGCCCTGGCAGGACCTGCCATGTAGTGTGACACTCAGATGTCTGTTAAAGCTGGGACAGTGAAGCAGATTTGTCAGGGCCGTGCACTGTTCCTGGTTCATCCTTGATGCCTCGGAAATATGCTAAGGAGGGTTTTAGTGGAGCTAGACATGTGAACAGCATGTCCCAAATGGCATGACACATGTTGCTTTTGTATATGTACAGAGCTTAAAATGGTTTGTAGGAGTCATCAAGAAGGAAAGGACATTCCAATAAAACGCCCTTTCCTGCTCTGAGCCCCAGCCCTGGGGCCCCGGGGCCCCGGGGGGTCGAGCTCTGGAGCAGCTCAGGAGAAGCTGAGCTGAGGTGTGTCTTTGCCTTGCAAGCTCCCAGCCCTGGGCCCAGGCCCCAGCGGCGGGGGAGGGGAGGCTGTCATTTCACAATGCTCTGCCCAGCCTGAGGGTTCCGTTGGCACGGCGACGGCAGCAGGTGAGCCCTGGAGCAGGGGGCATGGAGAGGTCAAGGCAGACAGAGCTGGGAGCCCCAGGAACAGGACCCAGGCCAGTGGAGGTGGCTCAGCTGAGCCCACCTGACGGCTCGAGGCCACTCCTCACAGGGCCTCTGCTGCTGTCAGAAGCCCTGGGGCCCTGCTACTGGCAGAGGAAGCATTCAGGCCTCAAAGGGCACCGGCCTTCTCTGAGGCCTGTGACTGGGCTCAAAAACAGAACATGTGAAAAACAGGTCCCAGACACTGCACTGAAGAAAGGTAGGTTAAGGTGTGAAAACAAAAGCACCAATAAGAAAGGAAAAAGCATAGCTCTTAATACACCCTCCTCTGGACTTTGTGGCCAGTCCCTGTAGATTCATTTTCAGTCCCCTACTCAAGGCTAGGGGTGGGCAAAGATACCCTCACTACTGGTGGAACGATATTGCCTAAATTCGCCTCCAGCTCTGTTCTGCCTGCAGGGACATTTTTTAGCTGTTGTGCCAATTTTCTATGCAGATTTTGCTTCCTGAAATGTGTTCTTTCCCTGAAATATCATGTTTTTGACCGCTAAAACAAAATTTCATGGAAAAAATAAATGTCTTCTGGCAAACCATCTGAAATGGTGTTTTTTTCACAAACTATCTGTTTTTAGTCTGAAACTTCTTGTGGCCACCAAAAAACAACATTTCCCATAAAAAACAGAATTTCAGGGAGAAAAAGCCTGAAATTGGCAATTTCTCTCTGTGGGCAGAGCAGGCGAAGTGGCAGAATTTGCCCAGAATTCTGCATTTTTTCTGCTGAGCAAATTATCGGCCGTTTCGACCACCCCCTAGTCAAGGCCATGATATCCCTGGACTTCAAGGGGAAGACACTTGCAGCAAACAATCATCACCTTCTAACACCTTCTCTATTTCCATTGACTTCATTGGGATCACCCACCCAAATATATAGCTCTTGCCGACTGGGAGACTCAACAGGATGAAATGTGTAAACCGAATGGTAGTGCGTAAAAAGGGCCAACGAAGGACGTCTTTCTCTTGTAATGTGAAGTGGAAAAAACAAAGGTGAAGTAGTTCCTTGGTTTTGTAGACAGTAGGGGAATAGTTCTATTTTGATATTTGTGTTTGTACCATGCTCCGCTGCCATCATTTCCAGGGTCTCTAGGCACTCTGCAAGTCCTGAAAGAGAGGAGGGTTGAGGTTAGTGGGGAGAGCACGGAACATGCAAGCTAACTTTGCTGTTGTGTTGATGGGCTCAGGGGAGTGCTTGAGGGGATGCAACTTAACTTTTCTCTCATTGTGACTGTCAGAGCCTGCTCCCCCTCTCTCTCTCTCTCTCTCTCTGGCTCCCTCTCTCTCTCACACATAGATACATTTACCCTGTCTGCCACAGAGCTCTGGGAATTGACAAATGTGCAACGGGGGAAGTGTAGAGACTCCACTCATTACCATATGCTAGGGGCTAAGGCTGATGGGAGGCAAGATGTTTTGGATAAGAGAAGCAGATCCCTGAGACATGAGGACCCCATGCCCCCATCCATTCAGCTGCCATAGTACATAGGTTGGCAGGCTTGTCTCTGAGTGAAACCTCACTCTAATTTCCTCAGGTACTGCGCTGAGTGTCCAACTCAGACATTTGCCCGCCAGGGCAAAGCCCGCCAGGCCTTTGTAAGGCGTTTGTAAGGCGTTTGTAAGGCGATCGGGGCAGGGGCCAGAATCTCTGGCGCTTTCGCCCAGAAATCTATTCCGGTGTCTTCTGCAGTCCTCAAACTCTTCTGACACTGCGCACACAGCCAAAGGACAGAATGAAATGGAATGTAATCCCCTGCCGCGCCATTCCCCTGGTTTTGTAGCTGTTCCATAACTTCAGTTTCAAAATGATGTTGAAATACTGCCAGTGGTTCTTCGTGGTGAAATGAGGAGCAGGACAGATAAAAGGTGGAGACTGAATACCTTAAAGTGCCCCGTGAAGCTTGGTGTGCCATCCGTTAGGCCTAGAGGGGTGCTGTATCTGCAGGAAGGTAAGGAGAAGCATGCTGACAGTCAATGGGAGAGGTTTGGAGGCAGGGGGATAGGACGGCGATCCAGTAAGAATTCAATCTGGAGGAGGCCCTTCAGGGTGTCCAGTATGTGTGATGCAGAGGGATAGCTCTGCTGTCCAAAAACTAACCCTTTACAGTGCAGTATGTGCAATGTAGGAGGCTTGCTTTGCTGTCGGAAGCCAGACCATGTGTGAGTGACGCTTGCAGTGTGGTTGTGCCCATTCTCTGTGACAGGAGTTTGTCCTGCTGCACCCGTTCAGTAGGAGGGTAGCCCACGCTGTAGCACTGTGTGAGTGAAGCTTCCCCTGCTGTTGCCCTGGCAGGACCTGCCATGTAGTGTGACACTCAGATGTCTGTTAAAGCTGGGACAGTGAAGCAGATTTGTCAGGGCCGTGCACTGTTCCTGGTTCATCCTTGATGCCTCTGAAATATGCTAAGGAGGGTTTTAGTGGAGCTAGACATGTGAACAGCATGTCCCAAATGGCATGACACATGTTGCTTTTGTATATGTACAGAGCTTAAAACGGTTTGTAGGAGTCATCAAGAAGGAAAGGACATTCCAATAAAACGCCCTTGCCTGCTCTCAGCACCAGCCCTGGGGCCCCGGGGCCCCGGGGGGTCGAGCTCTGGAGCAGCTCAGGAGAAGCTGAGGTGAGGTGTGCCTTTGCCTTGCAAGCTCCCAGCCCTGGGCCCAGGCCCCGGCGGGGGAGGGGAGGCTGTCATTTCACAATGCTCTGCCTGCCTGAGGGTTCCGTTGGCACGGCGACGGCAGCAGGTGAGCCCTGGAGCAGGGGGCATGGAGAGGTCAAGGCAGACAGAGCTGGGAGCCCCAGGAACAGGACCCAGGCCAGTGGAGGTGGCTCAGCTGAGCCCACCTGACGGCTTGAGGCCACTCCTCACAGGGCCTCTGCTGCTGTCAGAAGCCCTGGGGCCCTGCTACTGGCAGAGGAAGCATTCAGGCCTCAAAGGGCACCGGCCTTCTCTGAGGCCTGTGACTGGGCTCAAAAACAGAACATGTGAAAAACAGGTCCCAGACACTGCACTGAAGAAAGGTAGGTTAAGGTGTGAAAACAAAAGCACCAATAAGAAAGGAAAAAAGCATAGCTCTTAATACACCCTCCTCTGGACTTTGTGGCCAGTCCCTGTAGATTCATTTTCAGTCCCCTAGTCAAGGCTAGGGGTGGGCAAAGTTACCCTCACTACTGGTGGAACGATATTGCCTAAATTCGCCTCCAGCTCTGTTCTGCCTGCAGGGACATTTTTTAGCTGTTGTGCCAATTTTCTATGCAGATTTTGCTTCCTGAAATGTGTTCTTTCCCTGAAATATCATGTTTTTGACCGCTAAAACAAAATTTCATGGAAAAAATAAATGTCTTCTGGCAAACCATCTGAAATGGTGTTTTTTTCACAAGCTATCTGTTTTTAGTCTGAAACTTCTTGTGGCCACCAAAAAACAACATTTCCCATAAAAAACAGAATTTCAGGGAGAAAAAGCCTGAAATTGGCAATTTCTCTCTGTGGGCAGAGCAGGCGAAGTGGCAGAATTTGCCCAGAATTCTGCATTTTTTCTGCTGAGCAAATTATCGGCCGTTTCGACCACCCCCTAGTCAAGGCCATGATATCCCTGGACTTCAAGGGGAAGACACTTGCAGCAAACAATCATCACCTTCTAACACCTTCTCTATTTCCATTGACTTCATTGGGATCACCCACCCAAATATATAGCTCTTGCCGACTGGGAGACTCAACAGGATGAAATGTGTAAACCGAATGGTAGTGCGTAAAAAGGGCCAACGAAGGACGTCTTTCTCTTGTAATGTGAAGTGGAAAAAACAAAGGTGAAGTAGTTCCTTGGTTTTGTAGACAGTAGGGGAATAGTTCTATTTTGATATTTGTGTTTGTACCATGCTCCGCTGCCATCATTTCCAGGGTCTCTAGGCACTCTGCAAGTCCTGAAAGAGAGGAGGGTTGAGGTTAGTGGGGAGAGCGGGGAACATGCAAGCTAACTTTGCTGTTGTGTTGATGTGCTCAGGGGAGTGCTTGAGGGGATGCAACTTAACTTTTCTCTCATTGTGACTGTCAGAGCCTGCTCCCCCTCTCTCTCTCTCTCTCTCTCTCTGGCTCCCTCTCTCTCTCACACATAGATACATTTACCCTGTCTGCCACAGAGCTCTGGGAATTGACAAATGTGCAACGGGGGAAGTGTAGAGACTCCACTCATTACCATATGCTAGGGGCTAAGGCTGATGGGAGGCAAGATGTTTTGGATAAGAGAAGCAGATCCCTGAGACATGAGGACCCCATGCCCCCATCCATTCAGCTGCCATAGTACATAGGTTGGCAGGCTTGTCCCTGAGTGAAACCTCACTCTAATTTCCTCAGGTACTGCGCTGAGTGTCCAACTCAGACATTTGCCCGCCAGGGCAAAGCCCGCCAGGCGTTGGTAAGGCGTTGGTAAGGCGATCGGGGC
The DNA here is from genome assembly GCF_040938575.1 of Ambystoma mexicanum. Taxonomy (NCBI): domain Eukaryota; kingdom Metazoa; phylum Chordata; class Amphibia; order Caudata; family Ambystomatidae; genus Ambystoma; species Ambystoma mexicanum. The sequence goes on along the minus strand of NC_090941.1, from coordinate 1,121,022,617 downwards.
AGGGGCCAGAATCTCTGGCGCTTTCGCCCAGAAATCTATTCCAGTGTCTTCTGCAGTCCTCAAACTCTTCTGACACTGCGCACACAGCCAAAGGACAGAATGAAATGGAATGTAATCCCCTGCTGCGCCATTCCCCTGGTTTTGTAGCTGTTCCATAACTTCAGTTTCAAAATGATGTTGAAATACTGCCAGTGGTTCTTCGTGGTGAAATGAGGAGCAGGACAGATAAAAGGTGGAGACTGAATACCTTAAAGTGCCCCGTGAAGCTTGGTGTGCCATCCGTTAGGCCTAGAGGGGTGCTGTATCTGCAGGAAGGTAAGGAGAAGCATGCTGACAGTCAATGGGAGAGGTTTGGAGGCAGGGGGATAGGACGGCGATCCAGTAAGAATTCAATCTGGAGGAGGCCCTTCAGGGTGTCCAGTATGTGTGATGCAGAGGGATAGCTCTGCTGTCCAAAAACTAACCCTTTACAGTGCAGTATGTGCAATGTAGGAGGCTTGTTTTGCTGTCGGAAGCCAGACCATGTGTGAGTGACGCTTGCAGTGTGGTTGTGCCCATTCTCTGTGACAGGAGTTTGTCCTGCTGCACCCGTTCAGTAGGAGGGTAGCCCACGCTGTAGCACTGTGTGAGTGAAGCTTCCCCTGCTGTTGCCCTGGCAGGACCTGCCATGTAGTGTGACACTCAGATGTCTGTTAAAGCTGGGACAGTGAAGCAGATTTGTCAGGGCCGTGCACTGTTCCTGGTTCATCCTTGATGCCTCTGAAATATGCTAAGGAGGGTTTTAGTGGAGCTAGACATGTGAACAGCATGTCCCAAATGGCATGACACATGTTGCTTTTGTATATGTACAGAGCTTAAAATGGTTTGTAGGAGTCATCAAGAAGGAAAGGACATTCCAATTAAACGCCCTTTCCTGCTCTGAGCCCCAGCCCTGGGGCCCCGGGGCCCCGGGGGGTCGAGCTCTGGAGCAGCTCAGGAGAAGCTGAGCTGAGGTGTGTCTTTGCCTTGCAAGCTCCCAGCCCTGGGCCCAGGCCCCAGCGGCGGGGGAGGGGAGGCTGTCATTTCACAATGCTCTGCCCAGCCTGAGGGTTCCGTTGGCACGGCGACGGCAGCAGGTGAGCCCTGGAGCAGGGGGCATGGAGAGGTCAAGGCAGACAGAGCTGGGAGCCCCAGGAACAGGACCCAGGCCAGAGGAGGTGGCTCAGCTGAGCCCACCTGACGGCTCGAGGCCACTCCTCACAGGGCCTCTGCTGCTGTCAGAAGCCCTGGGGCCCTGCTACTGGCAGAGGAAGCATTCAGGCCTCAAAGGGCACCGGCCTTCTCTGAGGCCTGTGACTGGGCTCAAAAACAGAACATGTGAAAAACAGGTCCCAGACACTGCACTGAAGAAAGGTAGGTTAAGGTGTGAAAACAAAAGCACCAATAAGAAAGGAAAAAGCATAGCTCTTAATACACCCTCCTCTGGACTTTGTGGCCAGTCCCTGTAGATTCATTTTCAGTCCCCTACTCAAGGCTAGGGGTGGGCAAAGATACCCTCACTACTGGTGGAACGATATTGCCTAAATTCGCCTCCAGCTCTGTTCTGCCTGCAGGGACATTTTTTAGCTGTTGTGCCAATTTTCTATGCAGATTTTGCTTCCTGAAATGTGTTCTTTCCCTGAAATATCATGTTTTTGACCGCTAAAACAAAATTTCATGGAAAAAATAAATGTCTTCTGGCAAACCATCTGAAATGGTGTTTTTTTCACAAACTATCTGTTTTTAGTCTGAAACTTCTTGTGGCCACCAAAAAACAACATTTCCCATAAAAAACAGAATTTCAGGGAGAAAAAGCCTGAAATTGGCAATTTCTCTCTGTGGGCAGAGCAGGCGAAGTGGCAGAATTTGCCCAGAATTCTGCATTTTTTCTGCTGAGCAAATTATCGGCCGTTTCGACCACCCCCTAGTCAAGGCCATGATATCCCTGGACTTCAAGGGGAAGACACTTGCAGCAAACAATCATCACCTTCTAACACCTTCTCTATTTCCATTGACTTCATTGGGATCACCCACCCAAATATATAGCTCTTGCCGACTGGGAGACTCAACAGGATGAAATGTGTAAACCGAATGGTAGTGCGTAAAAAGGGCCAACGAAGGACGTCTTTCTCTTGTAATGTGAAGTGGAAAAAACAAAGGTGAAGTAGTTCCTTGGTTTTGTAGACAGTAGGGGAATAGTTCTATTTTGATATTTGTGTTTGTACCATGCTCCGCTGCCATCATTTCCAGGGTCTCTAGGCACTCTGCAAGTCCTGAAAGAGAGGAGGGTTGAGGTTAGTGGGGAGAGCACGGAACATGCAAGCTAACTTTGCTGTTGTGTTGATGGGCTCAGGGGAGTGCTTGAGGGGATGCAACTTAACTTTTCTCTCATTGTGACTGTCAGAGCCTGCTCCCCCTCTCTCTCTCTCTCTCTCTCTCTCTCTGGCTCCCTCTCTCTCTCACACATAGATACATTTACCCTGTCTGCCACAGAGCTCTGGGAATTGACAAATGTGCAACGGGGGAAGTGTAGAGACTCCACTCATTACCATATGCTAGGGGCTAAGGCTGATGGGAGGCAAGATGTTTTGGATAAGAGAAGCAGATCCCTGAGACATGAGGACCCCATGCCCCCATCCATTCAGCTGCCATAGTACATAGGTTGGCAGGCTTGTCCCTGAGTGAAACCTCACTCTAATTTCCTCAGGTACTGCGCTGAGTGTCCAACTCAGACATTTGCCCGCCAGGGCAAAGCCCGCCAGGCCTTTGTAAGGCGTTTGTAAGGCATTTGTAAGGCGATCGGGGCAGGGGCCAGAATCTCTGGCGCTTTCGCCCAGAAATCTATTCCAGTGTCTTCTGCAGTCCTCAAACTCTTCTGACACTGCGCACACAGCCAAAGGACAGAATGAAATGGAATGTAATCCCCTGCCGCGCCATTCCCCTGGTTTTGTAGCTGTTCCATAACTTCAGTTTCAAAATGATGTTGAAATACTGCCAGTGGTTCTTCGTGGTGAAATGAGGAGCAGGACAGATAAAAGGTGGAGACTGAATACCTTAAAGTGCCCCGTGAAGCTTGGTGTGCCATCCGTTAGGCCTAGAGGGGTGCTGTATCTGCAGGAAGGTAAGGAGAAGCATGCTGACAGTCAATGGGAGAGGTTTGGAGGCAGGGGGATAGGACGGCGATCCAGTAAGAATTCAATCTGGAGGAGGCCCTTCAGGGTGTCCAGTATGTGTGATGCAGAGGGATAGCTCTGCTGTCCAAAAACTAACCCTTTACAGTGCAGTATGTGCAATGTAGGAGGCTTGCTTTGCTGTCGGAAGCCAGACCATGTGTGAGTGACGCTTGCAGTGTGGTTGTGCCCATTCTCTGTGACAGGAGTTTGTCCTGCTGCACCCGTTCAGTAGGAGGGTAGCCCACGCTGTAGCACTGTGTGAGTGAAGCTTCCCCTGCTGTTGCCCTGGCAGGACCTGCCATGTAGTGTGACACTCAGATGTCTGTTAAAGCTGGGACAGTGAAGCAGATTTGTCAGGGCCGTGCACTGTTCCTGGTTCATCCTTGATGCCTCGGAAATATGCTGAGGAGGGTTTTAGTGGAGCTAGACATGTGAACAGCATGTCCCAAATGGCATGACACATGTTGCTTTTGTATATGTACAGAGCTTAAAACGGTTTGTAGGAGTCATCAAGAAGGAAAGGACATTCCAATAAAACGCTCTTTCCTGCTCTGAGCCCCAGCCCTGGGGCCCCGGGGCCCCGGGGGGTCGAGCTCTGGAGCAGCTCAGGAGAAGCTGAGCTGAGGTGTGTCTTTGCCTTGCAAGCTCCCAGCCCTGGGCCCAGGCCCCAGCGGCGGGGGAGGGGAGGCTGTCATTTCACAATGCTCTGCCCAGCCTGAGGGTTCCGTTGGCACGGCGACGGCAGCAGGTGAGCCCTGGAGCAGGGGGCATGGAGAGGTCAAGGCAGACAGAGCTGGGAGCCCCAGGAACAGGACCCAGCCCAGTGGAGGTGGCTCAGCTGAGCCCACCTGACGGCTCGAGGCCACTCCTCACAGGGCCTCTGCTGCTGTCAGAAGCCCTGGGGCCCTGCTACTGGCAGAGGAAGCATTCAGGCCTCAAAGGGCACCGGCCTTCTCTGAGGCCTGTGACTGGGCTCAAAAACAGAACATGTGAAAAACAGGTCCCAGACACTGCACTGAAGAAAGGTAGGTTAAGGTGTGAAAACAAAAGCACCAATAAGAAAGGAAAAAGCATAGCTCTTAATACACCCTCCTCTGGACTTTGTGGCCAGTCCCTGTAGATTCATTTTCAGTCCCCTAGTCAAGGCTAGGGGTGGGCAAAGTTACCCTCACTACTGGTGGAACGATATTGCCTAAATTCGCCTCCAGCTCTGTTCTGCCTGCAGGGACATTTTTTAGCTGTTGTGCCAATTTTCTATGCAGATTTTGCTTCCTGAAATGTGTTCTTTCCCTGAAATATCATGTTTTTGACCGCTAAAACAAAATTTCATGGAAAAAATAAATGTCTTCTGGCAAACCATCTGAAATGGTGTTTTTTTCACAAGCTATCTGTTTTTAGTCTGAAACTTCTTGTGGCCACCAAAAAACAACATTTCCCATAAAAAACAGAATTTCAGGGAGAAAAAGCCTGAAATTGGCAATTTCTCTCTGTGGGCAGAGCAGGCGAAGTGGCAGAATTTGCCCAGAATTCTGCATTTTTTCTGCTGAGCAAATTATCGGCCGTTTCGACCACCCCCTAGTCAAGGCCATGATATCCCTGGACTTCAAGGGGAAGACACTTGCAGCAAACAATCATCACCTTCTAACACCTTCTCTATTTCCATTGACTTCATTGGGATCACCCACCCAAATATATAGCTCTTGCCGACTGGGAGACTCAACAGGATGAAATGTGTAAACCGAATGGTAGTGCGTAAAAAGGGCCAACGAAGGACGTCTTTCTCTTGTAATGTGAAGTGGAAAAAACAAAGGTGAAGTAGTTCCTTGGTTTTGTAGACAGTAGGGGAATAGTTCTATTTTGATATTTGTGTTTGTACCATGCTCCACTGCCATCATTTCCAGGGTCTCTAGGCACTCTGCAAGTCCTGAAAGAGAGGAGGGTTGAGGTTAGTGGGGAGAGCGGGGAACATGCAAGCTAACTTTGCTGTTGTGTTGATGGGCTCAGGGGAGTGCTTGAGGGGATGCAACTTAACTTTTCTCTCATTGTGACTGTCAGAGCCTGCTCCCCCTCTCTCTCTCTCTCTCTCTCTCTCTGGCTCCCTCTCTCTCTCACACATAGATACATTTACCCTGTCTGCCACAGAGCTCTGGGAATTGACAAATGTGCAACGGGGGAAGTGTAGAGACTCCACTCATTACCATATGCTAGGGGCTAAGGCTGATGGGAGGCAAGATGTTTTGGATAAGAGAAGCAGATCCCTGAGACATGAGGACCCCATGCCCCCATCCATTCAGCTGCCATAGTACATAGGTTGGCAGGCTTGTCCCTGAGTGAAACCTCACTCTAATTTCCTCAGGTACTGCGCTGAGTGTCCAACTCAGACATTTGCCCGCCAGGGCAAAGCCCGCCAGGCGTTGGTAAGGCGTTGGTAAGGCGATCGGGGCAGGGGCCAGAATCTCTGGCGCTTTCGCCCAGAAATCTATTCCAGTGTCTTCTGCAGTCCTCAAACTCTTCTGACACTGCGCACACAGCCAAAGGACAGAATGAAATGGAATGTAATCCCCTGCCGCGCCATTCCCCTGGTTTTGTAGCTGTTCCATAACTTCAGTTTCAAAATGATGTTGAAATACTGCCAGTGGTTCTTCGTGGTGAAATGAGGAGCAGGACAGATAAAAGGTGGAGACTGAATACCTTAAAGTGCCCCGTGAAGCTTGGTGTGCCATCCGTTAGGCCTAGAGGGGTGCTGTATCTGCAGGAAGGTAAGGAGAAGCATGCTGACAGTCAATGGGAGAGGTTTGGAGGCAGGGGGATAGGACGGCGATCCAGTAAGAATTCAATCTGGAGGAGGCCCTTCAGGGTGTCCAGTATGTGTGATGCAGAGGGATAGCTCTGCTGTCCAATCCAAAAACGAACCCTTTACAGTGCAGTATGTGCAATGTAGGAGGCTTGCTTTGCTGTCGGAAGCCAGACCATGTGTGAGTGACGCTTGCAGTGTGGTTGTGCCCATTCTCTGTGACAGGAGTTTGTCCTGCTGCACCCGTTCAGTAGGAGGGTAGCCCACGCTGTAGCACTGTGTGAGTGAAGCTTCCCCTGCTGTTGCCCTGGCAGGACCTGCCATGTAGTGTGACACTCAGATGTCTGTTAAAGCTGGGACAGTGAAGCAGATTTGTCAGGGCCGTGCACTGTTCCTGGTTCATCCTTGATGCCTCTGAAATATGCTAAGGAGGGTTTTAGTGGAGCTAGACATGTGAACAGCATGTCCCAAATGGCATGACACATGTTGCTTTTGTATATGTACAGAGCTTAAAATGGTTTGTAGGAGTCATCAAGAAGGAAAGGACATTCCAATAAAACGCCCTTTCCTGCTCTGAGCCCCAGCCCTGGGGCCCCGGGGCCCCGGGGGGTCGAGCTCTGGAGCAGCTCAGGAGAAGCTGAGCTGAGGTGTGTCTTTGCCTTGCAAGCTCCCAGCCCTGGGCCCAGGCCCCAGCGGCGGGGGAGGGGAGGCTGTCATTTCACAATGCTCTGCCCAGCCTGAGGGTTCCGTTGGCACGGCGACGGCAGCAGGTGAGCCCTGGAGCAGGGGGCATGGAGAGGTCAAGGCAGACAGAGCTGGGAGCCCCAGGAACAGGACCCAGGCCAGAGGAGGTGGCTCAGCTGAGCCCACCTGACGGCTCGAGGCCACTCCTCACAGGGCCTCTGCTGCTGTCAGAAGCCCTGGGGCCCTGCTACTGGCAGAGGAAGCATTCAGGCCTCAAAGGGCACCGGCCTTCTCTGAGGCCTGTGACTGGGCTCAAAAACAGAACATGTGAAAAACAGGTCCCACACACTGCACTGAAGAAAGGTAGGTTAAGGTGTGAAAACAAAAGCACCAATAAGAAAGGAAAAAGCATAGCTCTTAATACACCCTCCTCTGGACTTTGTGGCCAGTCCCTGTAGATTCATTTTCAGTCCCCTACTCAAGGCTAGGGGTGGGCAAAGATACCCTCACTACTGGTGGAACGATATTGCCTAAATTCGCCTCCAGCTCTGTTCTGCCTGCAGGGACATTTTTTAGCTGTTGTGCCAATTTTCTATGCAGATTTTGCTTCCTGAAATGTGTTCTTTCCCTGAAATATCATGTTTTTGACCGCTAAAACAAAATTTCATGGAAAAAATAAATGTCTTCTGGCAAACCATCTGAAATGGTGTTTTTTTCACAAACTATCTGTTTTTAGTCTGAAACTTCTTGTGGCCACCAAAAAACAACATTTCCCATAAAAAACAGAATTTCAGGGAGAAAAAGCCTGAAATTGGCAATTTCTCTCTGTGGGCAGAGCAGGCGAAGTGGCAGAATTTGCCCAGAATTCTGCATTTTTTCTGCTGAGCAAATTATCGGCCGTTTCGACCACCCCCTAGTCAAGGCCATGATATCCCTGGACTTCAAGGGGAAGACACTTGCAGCAAACAATCATCACCTTCTAACACCTTCTCTATTTCCATTGACTTCATTGGGATCACCCACCCAAATATATAGCTCTTGCCGACTGGGAGACTCAACAGGATGAAATGTGTAAACCGAATGGTAGTGCGTAAAAAGGGCCAACGAAGGACGTCTTTCTCTTGTAATGTGAAGTGGAAAAAACAAAGGTGAAGTAGTTCCTTGGTTTTGTAGACAGTAGGGGAATAGTTCTATTTTGATATTTGTGTTTGTACCATGCTCCGCTGCCATCATTTCCAGGGTCTCTAGGCACTCTGCAAGTCCTGAAAGAGAGGAGGGTTGAGGTTAGTGGGGAGAGCACGGAACATGCAAGCTAACTTTGCTGTTGTGTTGATGGGCTCAGGGGAGTGCTTGAGGGGATGCAACTTAACTTTTCTCTCATTGTGACTGTCAGAGCCTGCTCCCCCTCTCTCTCTCTCTCTCTCTCTCTCTCTGGCTCCCTCTCTCTCTCACACATAGATACATTTACCCTGTCTGCCACAGAGCTCTGGGAATTGACAAATGTGCAACGGGGGAAGTGTAGAGACTCCACTCATTACCATATGCTAGGGGCTAAGGCTGATGGGAGGCAAGATGTTTTGGATAAGAGAAGCAGATCCCTGAGACATGAGGACCCCATGCCCCCATCCATTCAGCTGCCATAGTACATAGGTTGGCAGGCTTGTCCCTGAGTGAAACCTCACTCTAATTTCCTCAGGTACTGCGCTGAGTGTCCAACTCAGACATTTGCCCGCCAGGGCAAAGCCCGCCAGGCCTTTGTAAGGCGTTTGTAAGGCATTTGTAAGGCGATCGGGGCAGGGGCCAGAATCTCTGGCGCTTTCGCCCAGAAATCTATTCCAGTGTCTTCTGCAGTCCTCAAACTCTTCTGACACTGCGCACACAGCCAAAGGACAGAATGAAATGGAATGTAATCCCCTGCCGCGCCATTCCCCTGGTTTTGTAGCTGTTCCATAACTTCAGTTTCAAAATGATGTTGAAATACTGCCAGTGGTTCTTCGTGGTGAAATGAGGAGCAGGACAGATAAAAGGTGAAGACTGAATACCTTAAAGTGCCCCGTGAAGCTTGGTGTGCCATCCGTTAGGCCTAGAGGGGTGCTGTATCTGCAGGAAGGTAAGGAGAAGCATGCTGACAGTCAATGGGAGAGGTTTGGAGGCAGGGGGATAGGACGGCGATCCAGTAAGAATTCAATCTGGAGGAGGCCCTTCAGGGTGTCCAGTATGTGTGATGCAGAGGGATAGCTCTGCTGTCCAAAAACTAACCCTTTACAGTGCAGTATGTGCAATGTAGGAGGCTTGCTTTGCTGTCGGAAGCCAGACCATGTGTGAGTGACGCTTGCAGTGTGGTTGTGCCCATTCTCTGTGACAGGAGTTTGTCCTGCTGCACCCGTTCAGTAGGAGGGTAGCCCACGCTGTAGCACTGTGTGAGTGAAGCTTCCCCTGCTGTTGCCCTGGCAGGACCTGCCATGTAGTGTGACACTCAGATGTCTGTTAAAGCTGGGACAGTGAAGCAGATTTGTCAGGGCCGTGCACTGTTCCTGGTTCATCCTTGATGCCTCGGAAATATGCTAAGGAGGGTTTTAGTGGAGCTAGACATGTGAACAGCATGTCCCAAATGGCATGACACATGTTGCTTTTGTATATGTACAGAGCTTAAAATGGTTTGTAGGAGTCATCAAGAAGGAAAGGACATTCCAATAAAACGCCCTTTCCTGCTCTGAGCCCCAGCCCTGGGGCCCCGGGGCCCCGGGGGGTCGAGCTCTGGAGCAGCTCAGGAGAAGCTGAGCTGAGGTGTGTCTTTGCCTTGCAAGCTCCCAGCCCTGGGCCCAGGCCCCAGCGGCGGGGGAGGGGAGGCTGTCATTTCACAATGCTCTGCCCAGCCTGAGGGTTCCGTTGGCACGGCGATGGCAGCAGGTGAGCCCTGGAGCAGGGGGCATGGAGAGGTCAAGGCAGACAGAGCTGGGAGCCCCAGGAACAGGACCCAGGCCAGTGGAGGTGGCTCAGCTGAGCCCACCTGACGGCTCGAGGCCACTCCTCACAGGGCCTCTGCTGCTGTCAGAAGCCCTGGGGCCCTGCTACTGGCAGAGGAAGCATTCAGGCCTCAAAGGGCACCGGCCTTCTCTGAGGCCTGTGACTGGGCTCAAAAACAGAACATGTGAAAAACAGGTCCCAGACACTGCACTGAAGAAAGGTAGGTTAAGGTGTGAAAACAAAAGCACCAATAAGAAAGGAAAAAGCATAGCTCTTAATACACCCTCCTCTGGACTTTGTGGCCAGTCCCTGTAGATTCATTTTCAGTCCCCTAGTCAAGGCTAGGGGTGGGCAAAGTTACCCTCACTACTGGTGGAACGATATTGCCTAAATTCGCCTCCAGCTCTGTTCTGCCTGCAGGGACATTTTTTAGCTGTTGTGCCAATTTTCTATGCAGATTTTGCTTCCTGAAATGTGTTCTTTCCCTGAAATATCATGTTTTTGACCGCTAAAACAAAATTTCATGGAAAAAATAAATGTCTTCTGGCAAACCATCTGAAATGGTGTTTTTTTCACAAGCTATCTGTTTTTAGTCTGAAACTTCTTGTGGCCACCAAAAAACAACATTTCCCATAAAAAACAGAATTTCAGGGAGAAAAAGCCTGAAATTGGCAATTTCTCTCTGTGGGCAGAGCAGGCGAAGTGGCAGAATTTGCCCAGAATTCTGCATTTTTTCTGCTGAGCAAATTATCGGCCGTTTCGACCACCCCCTAGTCAAGGCCATGATATCCCTGGACTTCAAGGGGAAGACACTTGCAGCAAACAATCATCACCTTTTAACACCTTCTCTATTTCCATTGACTTCATTGGGATCACCCACCCAAATATATAGCTCTTGCCGACTGGGAGACTCAACAGGATGAAATGTGTAAACCGAATGGTAGTGCGTAAAAAGGGCCAACGAAGGACGTCTTTCTCTTGTAATGTGAAGTGGAAAAAACAAAGGTGAAGTAGTTCCTTGGTTTTGTAGACAGTAGGGGAATAGTTCTATTTTGATATTTGTGTTTGTACCATGCTCCACTGCCATCATTTCCAGGGTCTCTAGGCACTCTGCAAGTCCTGAAAGAGAGGAGGGTTGAGGTTAGTGGGGAGAGCGGGGAACATGCAAGCTAACTTTGCTGTTGTGTTGATGGGCTCAGGGGAGTGCTTGAGGGGATGCAACTTAACTTTTCTCTCATTGTGACTGTCAGAGCCTGCTCCCCCTCTCTCTCTCTCTCTCTCTCTCTCTCTGGCTCCCTCTCTCTCTCACACATAGATACATTTACCCTGTCTGCCACAGAGCTCTGGGAATTGACAAATGTGCAACGGGGGAAGTGTAGAGACTCCACTCATTACCATATGCTAGGGGCTAAGGCTGATGGGAGGCAAGATGTTTTGGATAAGAGAAGCAGATCCCTGAGACATGAGGACCCCATGCCCCCATCCATTCAGCTGCCATAGTACATAGGTTGGCAGGCTTGTCCCTGAGTGAAACCTCACTCTAATTTCCTCAGGTACTGCGCTGAGTGTCCAACTCAGACATTTGCCCGCCAGGGCAAAGCCCGCCAGGCGTTGGTAAGGCGTTGGTAAGGCGATCGGGGCAGGGGCCAGAATCTCTGGCGCTTTCGCCCAGAAATCTATTCCAGTGTCTTCTGCAGTCCTCAAACTCTTCTGACACTGCGCACACAGCCAAAGGACAGAATGAAATGGAATGTAATCCCCTGCCGCGCCATTCCCCTGGTTTTGTAGCTGTTCCATAACTTCAGTTTCAAAATGATGTTGAAATACTGCCAGTGGTTCTTCGTGGTGAAATGAGGAGCAGGACAGATAAAAGGTGGAGACTGAATACCTTAAAGTGCCCCGTGAAGCTTGGTGTGCCATCCGTTAGGCCTAGAGGGGTGCTGTACCTGCAGGAAGGTAAGGAGAAGCATGCTGACAGTCAATGGGAGAGGTTTGGAGGCAGGGGGATAGGACGGCGATCCAGTAAGAATTCAATCTGGAGGAGGCCCTTCAGGGTGTCCAGTATGTGTGATGCAGAGGGATAGCTCTGCTGTCCAAAAACTAACCCTTTACGGTGCAGTATGTGCAATGTAGGAGGCTTGCTTTGCTGTCGGAAGCCAGACCATGTGTGAGTGACGCTTGCAGTGTGGTTGTGCCCATTCTCTGTGACAGGAGTTTGTCCTGCTGCACCCGTTCAGTAGGAGGGTAGCCCACGCTGTAGCACTGTGTGAGTGAAGCTTCCCCTGCTGTTGCCCTGGCAGGACCTGCCATGTAGTGTGACACTCAGATGTCTGTTAAAGCTGGGACAGTGAAGCAGATTTGTCAGGGCCGTGCACTGTTCCTGGTTCATCCTTGATGCCTCTGAAATATGCTAAGGAGGGTTTTAGTGGAGCTAGACATGTGAACAGCATGTCCCAAATGGCATGACACATGTTGCTTTTGTATATGTACAGAGCTTAAAATGGTTTGTAGGAGTCATCAAGAAGGAAAGGACATTCCAATAAAACGCCCTTTCCTGCTCTGAGCCCCAGCCCTGGGGCCCCGGGGCCCCGGGGGGTCGAGCTCTGGAGCAGCTCAGGAGAAGCTGAGCTGAGGTGTGTCTTTGCCTTGCAAGCTCCCAGCCCTGGGCCCAGGCCCCAGCGGCGGGGGAGGGGAGGCTGTCATTTCACAATGCTCTGCCCAGCCTGAGGGTTCCGTTGGCACGGCGACGGCAGCAGGTGAGCCCTGGAGCAGGGGGCATGGAGAGGTCAAGGCAGACAGAGCTGGGAGCCCCAGGAACAGGACCCAGGCCAGTGGAGGTGGCTCAGCTGAGCCCACCTGACGGCTCGAGGCCACTCCTCACAGGGCCTCTGCTGCTGTCAGAAGCCCTGGGGCCCTGCTACTGGCAGAGGAAGCATTCAGGCCTCAAAGGGCACCGGCCTTCTCTGAGGCCTGTGACTGGGCTCAAAAACAGAACATGTGAAAAACAGGTCCCAGACACTGCACTGAAGAAAGGTAGGTTAAGGTGTGAAAACAAAAGCACCAATAAGAAAGGAAAAAGCATAGCTCTTAATACACCCTCCTCTGGACTTTGTGGCCAGTCCCTGTAGATTCATTTTCAGTCCCCTACTCAAGGCTAGGGGTGGGCAAAGATACCCTCACTACTGGTGGAACGATATTGCCTAAATTCGCCTCCAGCTCTGTTCTGCCTGCAGGGACATTTTTTAGCTGTTGTGCCAATTTTCTATGCAGATTTTGCTTCCTGAAATGTGTTCTTTCCCTGAAATATCATGTTTTTGACCGCTAAAACAAAATTTCATGGAAAAAATAAATGTCTTCTGGCAAACCATCTGAAATGGTGTTTTTTTCACAAACTATCTGTTTTTAGTCTGAAACTTCTTGTGGCCACCAAAAAACAACATTTCCCATAAAAAACAGAATTTCAGGGAGAAAAAGCCTGAAATTGGCAATTTCTCTCTGTGGGCAGAGCAGGCGAAGTGGCAGAATTTGCCCAGAATTCTGCATTTTTTCTGCTGAGCAAATTATCGGCCGTTTCGACCACCCCCTAGTCAAGGCCATGATATCCCTGGACTTCAAGGGGAAGACACTTGCAGCAAACAATCATCACCTTCTAACACCTTCTCTATTTCCATTGACTTCATTGGGATCACCCACCCAAATATATAGCTCTTGCCGACTGGGAGACTCAACAGGATGAAATGTGTAAACCGAATGGTAGTGCGTAAAAAGGGCCAACGAAGGACGTCTTTCTCTTGTAATGTGAAGTGGAAAAAACAAAGGTGAAGTAGTTCCTTGGTTTTGTAGACAGTAGGGGAATAGTTCTATTTTGATATTTGTGTTTGTACCATGCTCCGCTGCCATCATTTCCAGGGTCTCTAGGCACTCTGCAATTCCTGAAAGAGAGGAGGGTTGAGGTTAGTGGGGAGAGCGGGGAACATGCAAGCTAACTTTGCTGTTGTGTTGATGGGCTCAGGGGAGTGCTTGAGGGGATGCAACTTAACTTTTCTTTCATTGTGACTGTCAGAGCCTGCTCCCCCTCTCTCTCTCTCTCTCTCTCTCTGGCTCCCTCTCTCTCTCACACATAATACATTTACCCTGTCTGCCACAGAGCTCTGGGAATTGACAAATGTGCAACGGGGGAAGTGTAGAGACTCCACTCATTACCATATGCTAGGGGCTAAGGCTGATGGGAGGCAAGATGTTTTGGATAAGAGAAGCAGATCCCTGAGACATGAGGACCCCATGCCCCCATCCATTCAGCTGCCATAGTACATAGGTTGGCAGGCTTGTCCCTGAGTGAAACCTCACTCTAATTTCCTCAGGTACTGCGCTGAGTGTCCAACTCAGACATTTGCCCGCCAGGGCAAAGCCCGCCAGGCATTGGTAAGGCGTTGGTAAGGCGATCGGGGCAGGGGCCAGAATCTCTGGCGCTTTCGCCCAGAAATCTATTCCAGTGTCTTCTGCAGTCCTCAAACTCTTCTGACACTGCGCACACAGCCAAAGGACAGAATTAAATGGAATGTAATCCCCTGCCGCGCCATTCCCCTGGTTTTGTAGCTGTTCCATAACTTCAGTTTCAAAATGATGTTGAAATACTGCCAGTGGTTCTTCGTGGTGAAATGAGGAGCAGGACAGATAAAAGGTGGAGACTGAATACCTTAAAGTGCCCCGTGAAGCTTGGTGTGCCATCCGTTAGGCCTAGAGGGGTGCTGTATCTGCAGGAAGGTAAGGAGAAGCATGCTGACAGTCAATGGGAGAGGTTTGGAGGCAGGGGGATAGGACGGCGATCCAGTAAGAATTCAATCTGGAGGAGGCCCTTCAGGGTGTCCAGTATGTGTGATGCAGAGGGATAGCTCTGCTGTCCAATCCAAAAACGAACCCTTTACAGTGCAGTATGTGCAATGTAGGAGGCTTGCTTTGCTGTCGGAAGCCAGACCATGTGTGAGTGACGCTTGCAGTGTGGTTGTGCCCATTCTCTGTGACAGGAGTTTGTCCTGCTGCACCCGTTCAGTAGGAGGGTAGCCCACGCTGTAGCACTGTGTGAGTGAAGCTTCCCCTGCTGTTGCCCTGGCAGGACCTGCCATGTAGTGTGACACTCAGATGTCTGTTAAAGCTGGGACAGTGAAGCAGATTTGTCAGGGCCGTGCACTGTTCCTGGTTCATCCTTGATGCCTCGGAAATATGCTGAGGAGGGTTTTAGTGGAGCTAGACATGTGAACAGCATGTCCCAAATGGCATGACACATGTTGCTTTTCTATATGTACAGAGCTTAAAACGGTTTGTAGGAGTCATCAAGAAGGAAAGGACATTCCAATAAAACGCCCTTTCCTGCTCTGAGCCCCAGCCCTGGGGCCCCGGGGCTCCGGGGGGTCGAGCTCTGGAGCAGCTCAGGAGAAGCTGAGCTGAGGTGTGTCTTTGCCTTGCAAGCTCCCAGCCCTGGGCCCAGGCCCCAGCGGCGGGGGAGGGGAGGCTGTCATTTCACAATGCTCTGCCCAGCCTGAGGGTTCCGTTGGCACGGCGACGGCAGCAGGTGAGCCCTGGAGCAGGGGGCATGGAGAGGTCAAGGCAGACAGAGCTGGGAGCCCCAGGAACAGGACCCAGGCCAGTGGAGGTGGCTCAGCTGAGCCCACCTGACGGCTCGAGGCCACTCCTCACAGGGCCTCTGCTGCTGTCAGAAGCCCTGGGGCCCTGCTACTGGCAGAGGAAGCATTCAGGCCTCAAAGGGCACCGGCCTTCTCTGAGGCCTGTGACTGGGCTCAAAAACAGAACATGTGAAAAACAGGTCCCAGACACTGCACTGAAGAAAGGTAGGTTAAGGTGTGAAAACAAAAGCACCAATAAGAAAGGAAAAAGCATAGCTCTTAATACACCCTCCTCTGGACTTTGTGGCCAGTCTCTGTAGATTAATTTTCAGTCCCCTAGTCAAGGCTAGGGGTGGGCAAAGTTACCCTCACTACTGGTGGAACGATATTGCCTAAATTCGCCTCCAGCTCTGTTCTGCCTGCAGGGACATTTTTTAGCTGTTGTGCCAATTTTCTATGCAGATTTTGCTTCCTGAAATGTGTTCTTTCCCTGAAATATCATGTTTTTGACCGCTAAAACAAAATTTCATGGAAAAAATAAATGTCTTCTGGCAAACCATCTGAAATGGTGTTTTTTTCACAAACTATCTGTTTTTAGTCTGAAACTTCTTGTGGCCACCAAAAAACAACATTTCCCATAAAAAACAGAATTTCAGGGAGAAAAAGCCTGAAATTGGCAATTTCTCTCTGTGGGCAGAGCAGGCGAAGTGGCAGAATTTGCCCAGAATTCTGCATTTTTTCTGCTGAGCAAATTATCGGCCGTATCGACCACCCCCTAGTCAAGGCCATGATATCCCTGGACTTCAAGGGGAAGACACTTGCAGCAAACAATCATCACCTTCTAACACCTTCTCTATTTCCATTGACTTCATTGGGATCACCCACCCAAATATATAGCTCTTGCCGACTGGGAGACTCAACAGGATGAAATGTGTAAACCGAATGGTAGTGCGTAAAAAGGGCCAACGAAGGACGTCTTTCTCTTGTAATGTGAAGTGGAAAAAACAAAGGTGAAGTAGTTCCTTGGTTTTGTAGACAGTAGGGGAATAGTTCTATTTTGATATTTGTGTTTGTACCATGCTCCGCTGCCATCATTTCCAGGGTCTCTAGGCACTCTGCAAGTCCTGAAAGAGAGGAGGGTTGAGGTTAGTGGGGAGAGCACGGAACATGCAAGCTAACTTTGCTGTTGTGTTGATGGGCTCAGGGGAGTGCTTGAGGGGATGCAACTTAACTTTTCTCTCATTGTGACTGTCAGAGCCTGCTCCCCCTCTCTCTCTCTCTCTCTCTCTCTCTCTGGCTCCCTCTCTCTCTCACACATAGATACATTTACCCTGTCTGCCACAGAGCTCTGGGAATTGACAAATGTGCAACGGGGGAAGTGTAGAGACTCCACTCATTACCATATGCTAGGGGCTAAGGCTGATGGGAGGCAAGATGTTTTGGATAAGAGAAGCAGATCCCTGAGACATGAGGACCCCATGCCCCCATCCATTCAGCTGCCATAGTACATAGGTTGGCAGGCTTGTCCCTGAGTGAAACCTCACTCTAATTTCCTCAGGTACTGCGCTGAGTGTCCAACTCAGACATTTGCCCGCCAGGGCAACGCCCGCCAGGCCTTTGTAAGGCGTTTGTAAGGCATTTGTAAGGCGATCGGGGCAGGGGCCAGAATCTCTGGCGCTTTCGCCCAGAAATCTATTCCAGTGTCTTCTGCAGTCCTCAAACTCTTCTGACACTGCGCACACAGCCAAAGGACAGAATGAAATGGAATGTAATCCCTTGCCGCGCCATTCCCCTGGTTTTGTAGCTGTTCCATAACTTCAGTTTCAAAATGATGTTGAAATACTGCCAGTGGTTCTTCGTGGTGAAATGAGGAGCAGGACAGATAAAAGGTGGAGACTGAATACCTTAAAGTGCCCCGTGAAGCTTGGTGTGCCATCCGTTAGGCCTAGAGGGGTGCTGTACCTGCAGGAAGGTAAGGAGAAGCATGCTGACAGTCAATGGGAGAGGTTTGGAGGCAGGGGGATAGGACGGCGATCCAGTAAGAATTCAATCTGGAGGAGGCCCTTCAGGGTGTCCAGTATGTGTGATGCAGAGGGATAGCTCTGCTGTCCAAAAACTAACCCTTTACGGTGCAGTATGTGCAATGTAGGAGGCTTGCTTTGCTGTCGGAAGCCAGACCATGTGTGAGTGACGCTTGCAGTGTGGTTGTGCCCATTCTCTGTGACAGGAGTTTGTCCTGCTGCACCCGTTCAGTAGGAGGGTAGCCCACGCTGTAGCACTGTGTGAGTGAAGCTTCCCCTGCTGTTGCCCTGGCAGGACCTGCCATGTAGTGTGACACTCAGATGTCTGTTAAAGCTGGGACAGTGAAGCAGATTTGTCAGGGCCGTGCACTGTTCCTGGTTCATCCTTGATGCCTCTGAAATATGCTAAGGAGGGTTTTAGTGGAGCTAGACATGTGAACAGCATGTCCCAAATGGCATGACACATGTTGCTTTTGTATATGTACAGAGCTTAAAATGGTTTGTAGGAGTCATCAAGAAGGAAAGGACATTCCAATAAAACGCCCTTTCCTGCTCTGAGCCCCAGCCCTGGGGCCCCGGGGGGTCGAGCTCTGGAGCAGCTCAGGAGAAGCTGAGCTGAGGTGTGTCTTTGCCTTGCAAGCTCCCAGCCCTGGGCCCAGGCCCCAGCGGCGGGGGAGGGGAGGCTGTCATTTCACAATGCTCTGCCCAGCCTGAGGGTTCCGTTGGCACGGCGACGGCAGCAGGTGAGCCCTGGAGCAGGGGGCATGGAGAGGTCAAGGCAGACAGAGCTGGGAGCCCCAGGAACAGGACCCAGGCCAGTGGAGGTGGCTCAGCTGAGCCCATCCGATCGCTCGAGGCCACTCCTCACAGGGCCTCTGCTGCTGTCAGAAGCCCTGGGGCCCTGCTACTGGCAGAGGAAGCATTCAGGCCTCAAAGGGCACCGGCCTTCTCTGAGGCCTGTGACTGGGCTCAAAAACAGAACATGTGAAAAACAGGTCCCAGACACTGCACTGAAGAAAGGTAGGTTAAGGTGTGAAAACAAAAGCACCAATAAGAAAGGAAAAAGCATAGCTCTTAATACACCCTCCTCTGGACTTTGTGGCCAGTCCCTGTAGATTCATTTTCAGTCCCCTACTCAAGGCTAGGGGTGGGCAAAGATACCCTCACTACTGGTGGAACGATATTGCCTAAATTCGCCTCCAGCTCTGTTCTGCCTGCAGGGACATTTTTTAGCTGTTGTGCCAATTTTCTATGCAGATTTTGCTTCCTGAAATGTGTTCTTTCCCTGAAATATCATGTTTTTGACCGCTAAAACAAAATTTCATGGAAAAAATAAATGTCTTCTGGCAAACCATCTGAAATGGTGTTTTTTTCACAAACTATCTGTTTTTAGTCTGAAACTTCTTGTGGCCACCAAAAAACAACATTTCCCATAAAAAACAGAATTTCAGGGAGAAAAAGCCTGAAATTGGCAATTTCTCTCTGTGGGCAGAGCAGGCGAAGTGGCAGAATTTGCCCAGAATTCTGCATTTTTTCTGCTGAGCAAATTATCGGCCGTTTCGACCACCCCCTAGTCAAGGCCATGATATCCCTGGACTTCAAGGGGAAGACACTTGCAGCAAACAATCATCACCTTCTAACACCTTCTCTATTTCCATTGACTTCATTGGGATCACCCACCCAAATATATAGCTCTTGCCGACTGGGAGACTCAACAGGATGAAATGTGTAAACCGAATGGTAGTGCGTAAAAAGGGCCAACGAAGGACGTCTTTCTCTTGTAATGTGAAGTGGAAAAAACAAAGGTGAAGTAGTTCCTTGGTTTTGTAGACAGTAGGGGAATAGTTCTATTTTGATATTTGTGTTTGTACCATGCTCCGCTGCCATCATTTCCAGGGTCTCTAGGCACTCTGCAATTCCTGAAAGAGAGGAGGGTTGAGGTTAGTGGGGAGAGCGGGGAACATGCAAGCTAACTTTGCTGTTGTGTTGATGGGCTCAGGGGAGTGCTTGAGGGGATGCAACTTAACTTTTCTTTCATTGTGACTGTCAGAGCCTGCTCCCCCTCTCTCTCTCTCTCTCTCTCTCTGGCTCCCTCTCTCTCTCACACATAATACATTTACCCTGTCTGCCACAGAGCTCTGGGAATTGACAAATGTGCAACGGGGGAAGTGTAGAGACTCCACTCATTACCATATGCTAGGGGCTAAGGCTGATGGGAGGCAAGATGTTTTGGATAAGAGAAGCAGATCCCTGAGACATGAGGACCCCATGCCCCCATCCATTCAGCTGCCATAGTACATAGGTTGGCAGGCTTGTCCCTGAGTGAAACCTCACTCTAATTTCCTCAGGTACTGCGCTGAGTGTCCAACTCAGACATTTGCCCGCCAGGCGTTTGTAAGGCGTTTGTAAGGCGTTTGTAAGGCGATCGGGGCAGGGGCCAGAATCTGTGGCGCTTTCGCCCAGAAATCTATTCCAGTGTCTTCTGCAGTCCTCAAACTCTTCTGACACTGCGCACACAGCCAAAGGACAGAATGAAATGGAATGTAATCCCCTGCCGCGCCATTCCCCTGGTTTTGTAGCTGTTCCATAACTTCAGTTTCAAAATGATGTTGAAATACTGCCAGTGGTTCTTCGTGGTGAAATGAGGAGCAGGACAGATAAAAGGTGGAGACTGAATACCTTAAAGTGCCCCGTGAAGCTTGGTGTGCCATCCGTTAGGCCTAGAGGGGTGCTGTATCTGCAGGAAGGTAAGGAGAAGCATGCTGACAGTCAATGGGAGAGGTTTGGAGGCAGGGGGATAGGACGGCGATCCAGTAAGAATTCAATCTGGAGGAGGCCCTTCAGGGTGTCCAGTATGTGTGATGCAGAGGGATAGCTCTGCTGTCCAAAAACTAACCCTTTACAGTGCAGTATGTGCAATGTAGGAGGCTTGCTTTGCTGTCGGAAGCCAGACCATGTGTGAGTGACGCTTGCAGTGTGGTTGTGCCCATTCTCTGTGACAGGAGTTTGTCCTGCTGCACCCGTTCAGTAGGAGGGTAGCCCACGCTGTAGCACTGTGTGAGTGAAGCTTCCCCTGCTGTTGCCCTGGCAGGACCTGCCATGTAGTGTGACACTCAGATGTCTGTTAAAGCTGGGACAGTGAAGCAGATTTGTCAGGGCCGTGCACTGTTCCTGGTTCATCCTTGATGCCTCGAAATATGCTGAGGAGGGTTTTAGTGGAGCTAGACATGTGAACAGCATGTCCCAAATGGCATGACACATGTTGCTTTTGTATATGTACAGAGCTTAAAACGGTTTGTAGGAGTCATCAAGAAGGAAAGGACATTCCAATAAAACGCCCTTTCCTGCTCTGAGCCCCAGCCCTGGGGCCCCGGGGCCCCGGGGGGTCGAGCTCTGGAGCAGCTCAGGAGAAGCTGAGCTGAGGTGTGTCTTTGCCTTGCAAGCTCCCAGCCCTGGGCCCAGGCCCCAGCGGCGGGGAAGGGGAGGCTGTCATTTCACAATACTCTGCCCAGCCTGAGGGTTCCGTTGGCACGGCGACGGCAGCAGGTGAGCCCTGGAGCAGGGGGCATGGAGAGGTCAAGGCAGACAGAGCTGGGAGCCCCAGGAACAGGACCCAGGCCAGTGGAGGTGGCTCAGCTGAGCCCACCTGACGGCTCGAGGCCACTCCTCACAGGGCCTCTGCTGCTGTCAGAAGCCCTGGCGCCTTGCTACTGGCAGAGGAAGCATTCAGGCCTCAAAGGGCACCGGCCTTCTCTGAGGCCTGTGACTGGGCTCAAAAACAGAACATGTGAAAAACAGGTCCCAGACACTGCACTGAAGAAAGGTAGGTTAAGGTGTGAAAACAAAAGCACCAATAAGAAAGGAAAAAGCATAGCTCTTAATACACCCTCCTCTGGACTTTGTGGCCAGTCTCTGTAGATTAATTTTCAGTCCCCTAGTCAAGGCTAGGGGTGGGCAAAGTTACCCTCACTACTGGTGGAACGATATTGCCTAAATTCGCCTCCAGCTCTGTTCTGCCTGCAGGGACATTTTTTAGCTGTTGTGCCAATTTTCTATGCAGATTTTGCTTCCTGAAATGTGTTCTTTCCCTGAAATATCATGTTTTTGACCGCTAAAACAAAATTTCATGGAAAAAATAAATGTCTTCTGGCAAACCATCTGAAATGGTGTTTTTTTCACAAACTATCTGTTTTTAGTCTGAAACTTCTTGTGGCCACCAAAAAACAACATTTCCCATAAAAAACAGAATTTCAGGGAGAAAAAGCCTGAAATTGGCAATTTCTCTCTGTGGGCAGAGCAGGCGAAGTGGCAGAATTTGCCCAGAATTCTGCATTTTTTCTGCTGAGCAAATTATCGGCCGTATCGACCACCCCCTAGTCAAGGCCATGATATCCCTGGACTTCAAGGGGAAGACACTTGCAGCAAACAATCATCACCTTCTAACACCTTCTCTATTTCCATTGACTTCATTGGGATCACCCACCCAAATATATAGCTCTTGCCGACTGGGAGACTCAACAGGATGAAATGTGTAAACCGAATGGTAGTGCGTAAAAAGGGCCAACGAAGGACGTCTTTCTCTTGTAATGTGAAGTGGAAAAAACAAAGGTGAAGTAGTTCCTTGGTTTTGTAGACAGTAGGGGAATAGTTCTATTTTGATATTTGTGTTTGTACCATGCTCCGCTGCCATCATTTCCAGGGTCTCTAGGCACTCTGCAAGTCCTGAAAGAGAGGAGGGTTGAGGTTAGTGGGGAGAGCGGGGAACATGCAAGCTAACTTTGCTGTTGTGTTGATGGGCTCAGGGGAGTGCTTGAGGGGATGCAACTTAACTTTTCTCTCATTGTGACTGTCAGAGCCTGCTCCCCCTCTCTCTCTCTCTCTCTCTCTCTCCGGCTCCCTCTCTCTCTCACACATAGATACATTTACCCTGTCTGCCACAGAGCTCTGGGAATTGACAAATGTGCAACGGGGGAAGTGTAGAGACTCCACTCATTACCATATGCTAGGGGCTAAGGCTGATGGGAGGCAAGATGTTTTGGATAAGAGAAGCAGATCCCTGAGACATGAGGACCCCATGCCCCCATCCATTCAGCTGCCATAGTACATAGGTTGGCAGGCTTGTCCCTGAGTGAAACCTCACTCTAATTTCCTCAGGTACTGCGCTGAGTGTCCAACTCAGACATTTGCCTGCCAGGGCAAAGCCCGCCAGGCGTTTGTAAGGCGTTTGTAAGGCGTTTGTAAGGCGATCGGGGCAGGGGCCAGAATCTCTGGCGCTTTCGCCCAGAAATCTATTCCAGTGTCTTCTGCAGTCCTCAAACTCTTCTGACACTGCGCACACAGCCAAAGGACAGAATGAAATGGAATGTAATCCCCTGCCGCGCCATTCCCCTGGTTTTGTAGCTGTTCCATAACTTCAGTTTCAAAATGATGTTGAAATACTGCCAGTGGTTCTTCGTGGTGAAATGAGGAGCAGGACAGATAAAAGGTGGAGACTGAATACCTTAAAGTGCCCCGTGAAGCTTGGTGTGCCATCCGTTAGGCCTAGAGGGGTGCTGTATCTGCAGGAAGGTAAGGAGAAGCATGCTGACAGTCAATGGGAGAGGTTTGGAGGCAGGGGGATAGGACGGCGATCCAGTAAGAATTCAATCTGGAGGAGGCCCTTCAGGGTGTCTAGTATGTGTGATGCAGAGGGATAGCTCTGCTGTCCAAAAACGAACCCTTTACAGTGCAGTATGTGCAATGTAGGAGGCTTGCTTTGCTGTCGGAAGCCAGACCATGTGTGAGTGACGCTTGCAGTGTGGTTGTGCCCATTCTCTGTGACAGGAGTTTGTCCTGCTGCACCCGTTCAGTAGGAGGGTAGCCCACGCTGTAGCACTGTGTGAGTGAAGCTTCCCCTGCTGTTGCCCTGGCAGGACCTGCCATGTAGTGTGACACTCAGATGTCTGTTAAAGCTGGGACAGTGAAGCAGATTTGTCAGGGCCGTGCACTGTTCCTGGTTCATCCTTGATGCCTCGGAAATATGCTAAGGAGGGTTTTAGTAGAGCTAGACATGTGAACAGCATGTCCCAAATGGCATGACACATGTTGCTTTTGTATATGTACAGAGCTTAAAATGGTTTGTAGGAGTCATCAAGAAGGAAAGGACATTCCAATAAAACGCCCTTTCCTGCTCTGAGCCCCAGCCCTGGGGCCCCGGGGCCCCGGGGGGTCGAGCTCTGGAGCAGCTCAGGAGAAGCTGAGCTGAGGTGTGTCTTTGCCTTGCAAGCTCCCAGCCCTGGGCCCAGGCCCCAGAGGCGGGGGAGAGGAGGCTGTCATTTCACAATGCTCTGCCCAGCCTGAGGGTTCCGTTGGCACGGCGACGGCAGCAGGTGAGCCCTGGAGCAGGGGGCATGGAGAGGTCAAGGCAGACAGAGCTGGGAGCCCCAGGAACAGGACCCAGGCCAGTGGAGGTGGCTCAGCTGAGCCCACCTGACGGCTCGAGGCCACTCCTCACAGGGCCTCTGCTGCTGTCAGAAGCCCTGGGGCCCTGCTACTGGCAGAGGAAGCATTCAGGCCTCAAAGGGCACCGGCCTTCTCTGAGGCCTGTGACTGGGCTCAAAAACAGAACATGTGAAAAACAGGTCCCAGACACTGCACTGAAGAAAGGTAGGTTAAGGTGTGAAAACAAAAGCACCAATAAGAAAGGAAAAAGCATAGCTCTTAATACACCCTCCTCTGGACTTTGTGGCCAGTCCCTGTAGATTCATTTTCAGTCCCCTAGTCAAGGCTAGGGGTGGGCAAAGTTACCCTCACTACTGGTGGAACGATATTGCCTAAATTCGCCTCCAGCTCTGTTCTGCCTGCAGGGACATTTTTTAGCTGTTGTGCCAATTTTCTATGCAGATTTTGCTTCCTGAAATGTGTTCTTTCCCTGAAATATCATGTTTTTGACCGCTAAAACAAAATTTCATGGAAAAAATAAATGTCTTCTGGCAAACCATCTGAAATGGTGTTTTTTTCACAAACTATCTGTTTTTAGTCTGAAACTTCTTGTGGCCACCAAAAAACAACATTTCCCATAAAAAACAGAATTTCAGGGAGAAAAAGCCTGAAATTGGCAATTTCTCTCTGTGGGCAGAGCAGGCGAAGTGGCAGAATTTGCCAAGAATTCTGCATTTTTTCTGCCGAGCAAATTATCGGCCGTTTCGACCACCCCCTAGTCAAGGCCATGATATCCCTGGACTTCAAGGGGAAGACACTTGCAGCAAACAATCATCACCTTCTAACACCTTCTCTATTTCCATTGACTTCATTGGGATCACCCACCCAAATATATAGCTCTTGCCGACTGCGAGACTCAACAGGATGAAATGTGTAAACCGAATGGTAGTGCGTAAAAAGGGCCAACGAAGGACGTCTTTCTCTTGTAATGTGAAGTGGAAAAAACAAAGGTGAAGTAGTTCCTTGGTTTTGTAGACAGTAGGGGAATAGTTCTATTTTGATATTTGTGTTTGTACCATGCTCCGCTGCCATCATTTCCAGGGTCTCTAGGCACTCTGCAAGTCCTGAAAGAGAGGAGGGTTGAGGTTAGTGGGGAGAGCGGGGAACATGCAAGCTAACTTTGCTGTTGTGTTGATGGGCTCAGGGGAGTGCTTGAGGGGATGCAACTTAACTTTTCTCTCATTGTGACTGTCAGAGCCTGCTCCCCCTCTCTCTCTCTCTCTCTCTCTCTCTCTCTCTCTGGCTCCATCTCTCTCTCACACATAGATACATTTACCCTGTCTGCCACAGAGCTCTGGGAATTGACAAATGTGCAACGGGGGAAGTGTAGAGACTCCACTCATTACCATATGCTAGGTCTAAGGCTGATGGGAGGCAAGATGTTTTGGATAAGGGAAGCAGATCCCTGAGACATGAGGACCCCATGCCCCCATCCATTCAGCTGCCATATTACATAGGTTGGCAGGCTTGTCCCTGAGTGAAACCTCACTCTAATTTCCTCAGGTACTGCGCTGAGTGTCCAACTCAGACATTTGCCCGCCAGGGCAAAGCCCGCCAGGCGTTTGTAAGGCGTTTGTAAGGCGTTTGTAAGGCGATCGGGGCAGGGGCCAGAATCTCTGGCGCTTTCGCCCAGAAATCTATTCCAGTGTCTTCTGCAGTCCTCAAACTCTTCTGACACTGCGCACACAGCCAAAGGACAGAATGAAATGGAATGTAATCCCCTGCCGCGCCATTCCCCTGGTTTTGTAGCTGTTCCATAACTTCAGTTTCAAAATGATGTTGAAATACTGCCAGTGGTTCTTCGTGGTGAAATGAGGAGCAGGACAGATAAAAGGTGGAGACTGAATACCTTAAAGTGCCCCGTGAAGCTTGGTGTGCCATCCGTTAGGCCTAGAGGGGTGCTGTATCTGCAGGAAGGTAAGGAGAAGCATGCTGACAGTCAATGGGAGAGGTTTGGAGGCAGGGGGATAGGACGGCGATCCAGTAAGAATTCAATCTGGAGGAGGCCCTTCAGGGTGTCCAGTATGTGTGATGCAGAGGGATAGCTCTGCTGTCCAAAAACGAACCCTTTACAGTGCAGTATGTGCAATGTAGGAGGCTTGCTTTGCTGTCGGAAGCCAGACCATGTGTGAGTGACGCTTGCAGTGTGGCTGTGCCCATTCTCTGTGACAGGAGTTTGTCCTGCTGCACCCGTTCAGTAGGAGGGTAGCCCACGCTGTAGCACTGTGTGAGTGAAGCTTCCCCTGCTGTTGCCCTGGCAGGACCTGCCATGTAGTGTGACACTCAGATGTCTGTTAAAGCTGGGACAGTGAAGCAGATTTGTCAGGGCCGTGCACTGTTCCTGGTTCATCCTTGATGCCTCGGAAATATGCTAAGGAGGGTTTTAGTGGAGCTAGACATGTGAACAGCATGTCCCAAATGGCATGACACATGTTGCTTTTGTATATGTACAGAGCTTAAAATGGTTTGCAGGAGTCATCAAGAAGGAAAGGACATTCCAATAAAACGCCCTTTCCTGCTCTGAGCCCCAGCCCTGGGGCCCCAGGGTCCCCGGGGCCCCGGGGCCCCGGGGGGTCGAGCTCTGGAGCAGCTCAGGAGAAGCTGAGCTGAGGTGTGTCTTTGCCTTGCAAGCTCCCAGCCCTGGGCCCAGGCCCCAGCGGCGGGGGAGGGGAGGCTGTCATTTCACAATGCTCTGCCCAGCCTGAGGGTTCCGTTGGCACGGCGACGGCAGCAGGTGAGCCCTGGAGCAGGGGGCATGGAGAGGTCAAGGCAGACAGAGCTGGGAGCCCCAGGAACAGGACCCAGGCCAGTGGAGGTGGCTCAGCTGAGCCCACCTGACGGCTCGAGGCCACTCCTCACAGGGCCTCTGCTGCTGTCAGAAGCCCTGGGGCCCTGCTACTGGCAGAGGAAGCATTCAGGCCTCAAAGGGCACCGGCCTTCTCTGAGGCCTGTGACTGGGCTCAAAAACAGAACATGTGAAAAACAGGTCCCAGACACTGCACTGAAGAAAGGTAGGTTAAGGTGTGAAAACAAAAGCACCAATAAGAAAGGAAAAAGCATAGCTCTTAATACACCCTCCTCTGGACTTTGTGGCCAGTCCCTGTAGATTCATTTTCAGTCCCCTAGTCAAGGCTAGGGGTGGGCAAAGTTACCCTCACTACTGGTGGAACGATATTGCCTAAATTCGCCTCCAGCTCTGTTCTGCCTGCAGGGACATTTTTTAGCTGTTGTGCCAATTTTCTATGCAGATTTTGCTTCCTGAAATGTGTTCTTTCCCTGAAATATCATGTTTTTGACCGCTAAAACAAAATTTCATGGAAAAAATAAATGTCTTCTGGCAAACCATCTGAAATGATGTTTTTTCCACAAACTATCTGTTTTTAGTCTGAAACTTCTTGTGGTCACCAAAAAACAACATTTCCCATAAAAAACAGAATTTCAGGGAGAAAAAGCCTGAAATTGGCAATTTCTCTCTGTGGGCAGAGCAGGCGAAGTGGCAGAATTTGCCAAGAATTCTGCATTTTTTCTGCTGAGCAAATTATCGTCCGTTTCGACCACCCCCTAGTCAAGGCCATGATATCCCTGGACTTCAAGGGGAAGACACTTGCAGCAAAGAATCATCACCTTCTAACACCTTCTCTATTTCCATTGACTTCATTGGGATCACCCACCCAAATATATAGCTCTTGCCGACTGGGAGACTCAACAGGATGAAATGTGTAAACCGAATGGTAGTGCCTAAAAAGGGCCAACGAAGGACGTCTTTCTCTTGTAATGTGAAGTGGAAAAAACAAAGGTGAAGTAGTTCCTTGGTTTTGTAGACAGTAGGGGAATAGTTCTATTTTGATATTTGTGTTTGTACCATGCTCCGCTGCCATCATTTCCAGGGTCTCTAGGCACTCTGCAAGTCCTGAAAGAGAGGAGGGTTGAGGTTAGTGGGGAGAGCGGGGAACATGCAAGCTAACTTTGCTGTTGTGTTGATGGGCTCAGGGGAGTGCTTGAGGGGATGCAACTTAACTTTTCTCTCATTGTGACTGTCAGAGCCTGCTCCCCCTCTCTCTCTCTCTCTCTCTCTCTCTCTCTCTCTCTGGCTCCCTCTCTCTCTCACACATAGATACATTTACCCTGTCTGCCACAGAGCTCTGGGAATTGACAAATGTGCAACGGGGGAAGTGTAGAGACTCCACTCATTACCATATGCTAGGGGCTAAGGCTGATGGGAGGCAAGATGTTTTGGATAAGAGAAGCAGATCCCTGAGACATGAGGACCCCATGCCCCCATCCATTCAGCTGCCATAGTACATAGGTTGGCAGGCTTGTCCCTGAGTGAAACCTCACTCTAATTTCCTCAGGTACTGCGCTGAGTGTCCAACTCAGACATTTGCCCGCCAGGGCAAAGCCCGCCAGGCGTTGGTAAGGCGTTGGTAAGGCGATCGGGGCAGGGGCCAGAATCTCTGGCGCTTTCGCCCAGAAATCTATTCCAGTGTCTTCTGCAGTCCTCAAACTCTTCTGACACTGCGCACACAGCCAAAGGACAGAATGAAATGGAATGTAATCCCCTGCCGCGCCATTCCCCTGGTTTTGTAGCTGTTCCATAACTTCAGTTTCAAAATGATGTTGAAATACTGCCAGTGGTTCTTCGTGGTGAAATGAGGAGCAGGACAGATAAAAGGTGGAGACTGAATACCTTAAAGTGCCCCGTGAAGCTTGGTGTGCCATCCGTTAGGCCTAGAGGGGTGCTGTATCTGCAGGAAGGTAAGGAGAAGCATGCTGACAGTCAATGGGAGAGGTTTGGAGGCAGGGGGATAGGACGGCGATCCAGTAAGAATTCAATCTGGAGGAGGCCCTTCAGGGTGTCCAGTATGTGTGATGCAGAGGGATAGCTCTGCTGTCCAATCCAAAAACTAACCCTTTACAGTGCAGTATGTGCAATGTAGGAGGCTTGCTTTGCTGTCGGAAGCCAGACCATGTGTGAGTGACGCTTGCAGTGTGGTTGTGCCCATTCTCTGTGACAGGAGTTTGTCCTGCTGCACCCGTTCAGTAGGAGGGTAGCCCACGCTGTAGCACTGTGTGAGTGAAGCTTCCCCTGCTGTTGCCCTGGCAGGACCTGCCATGTAGTGTGACACTCAGATGTCTGTTAAAGCTGGGACAGTGAAGCAGATTTGTCAGGGCCGTGCACTGTTCCTGGTTCATCCTTGATGCCTCGGAAATATGCTGAGGAGGGTTTTAGTGGAGCTAGACATGTGAACAGCATGTCCCAAATGGCATGACACATGTTGCTTTTGTATATGTACAGAGCTTAAAACGGTTTGTAGGAGTCATCAAGAAGGAAAGGACATTCCAATAAAACGCCCTTTCCTGCTCTGAGCCCCAGCCCTGGGGCCCCGGGGCTCCGGGGGGTCGAGCTCTGGAGCAGCTCAGGAGAAGCTGAGCTGAGGTGTGTCTTTGCCTTGCAAGCTCCCAGCCCTGGGCCCAGGCCCCAGCGGCGGGGGAGGGGAGGCTGTCATTTCACAATGCTCTGCCCAGCCTGAGGGTTCCGTTGGCACGGCGACGGCAGCAGGTGAGCCCTGGAGCAGGGGGCATGGAGAGGTCAAGGCAGACAGAGCTGGGAGCCCCAGGAACAGGACCCAGGCCAGTGGAGGTGGCTCAGCTGAGCCCACCTGACGGCTCGAGGCCACTCCTCACAGGGCCTCTGCTGCTGTCAGAAGCCCTGGGGCCCTGCTACTGGCAGAGGAAGCATTCAGGCCTCAAAGGGCACCGGCCTTCTCTGAGGCCTGTGACTGGGCTCAAAAACAGAACATGTGAAAAACAGGTCCCAGACACTGCACTGAAGAAAGGTAGGTTAAGGTGTGAAAACAAAAGCACCAATAAGAAAGGAAAAAGCATAGCTCTTAATACACCCTCCTCTGGACTTTGTGGCCAGTCTCTGTAGATTAATTTTCAGTCCCCTAGTCAAGGCTAGGGGTGGGCAAATTTACCCTCACTACTGGTGGAACGATATTGCCTAAATTCGCCTCCAGCTCTGTTCTGCCTGCAGGGACATTTTTTAGCTGTTGTGCCAATTTTCTATGCAGATTTTGCTTCCTGAAATGTGTTCTTTCCCTGAAATATCATGTTTTTGACCGCTAAAACAAAATTTCATGGAAAAAATAAATGTCTTCTGGCAAACCATCTGAAATGGTGTTTTTTTCACAAACTATCTGTTTTTAGTCTGAAACTTCTTGTGGCCACCAAAAAACAACATTTCCCATAAAAAAACAGAATTTCAGGGAGAAAAAGCCTGAAATTGGCAATTTCTCTCTGTGGGCAGAGCAGGCGAAGTGGCAGAATTTGCCCAGAATTCTGCATTTTTTCTGCTGAGCAAATTATCGGCCGTATCGACCACCCCCTAGTCAAGGCCATGATATCCCTGGACTTCAAGGGGAAGACACTTGCAGCAAACAATCATCACCTTCTAACACCTTCTCTATTTCCATTGACTTCATTGGGATCACCCACCCAAATATATAGCTCTTGCCGACTGGGAGACTCAACAGGATGAAATGTGTAAACCGAATGGTAGTGCGTAAAAAGGGCCAACGAAGGACGTCTTTCTCTTGTAATGTGAAGTGGAAAAAACAAAGGTGAAGTAGTTCCTTGGTTTTGTAGACAGTAGGGGAATAGTTCTATTTTGATATTTGTGTTTGTACCATGCTCCGCTGCCATCATTTCCAGGGTCTCTAGGCACTCTGCAAGTCCTGAAAGAGAGGAGGGTTGAGGTTAGTGGGGAGAGCACGGAACATGCAAGCTAACTTTGCTGTTGTGTTGATGGGCTCAGGGGAGTGCTTGAGGGGATGCAACTTAACTTTTCTCTCATTGTGACTGTCAGAGCCTGCTCCCCCTCTCTCTCTCTCTCTCTCTCTCTCTCTGGCTCCCTCTCTCTCTCACACATAGATACATTTACCCTGTCTGCCACAGAGCTCTGGGAATTGACAAATGTGCAACGGGGGAAGTGTAGAGACTCCACTCATTACCATATGCTAGGGGCTAAGGCTGATGGGAGGCAAGATGTTTTGGATAAGAGAAGCAGATCCCTGAGACATGAGGACCCCATGCCCCCATCCATTCAGCTGCCATAGTACATAGGTTGGCAGGCTTGTCCCTGAGTGAAACCTCACTCTAATTTCCTCAGGTACTGCGCTGAGTGTCCAACTCAGACATTTGCCCGCCAGGGCAAAGCCCGCCAGGCCTTTGTAAGGCGTTTGTAAGGCATTTGTAAGGCGATCGGGGCAGGGGCAAGAATCTCTGGCGCTTTCGCCCAGAAATCTATTCCAGTGTCTTCTGCAGTCCTCAAACTCTTCTGACACTGCGCACACAGCCAAATGACAGAATGAAATGGAATGTAATCCCCTGCCGCGCCATTCCCCTGGTTTTGTAGCTGTTCCATAACTTCAGTTTCAAAATGATGTTGAAATACTGCCAGTGGTTCTTCGTGGTGAAATGAGGAGCAGGACAGATAAAAGGTGGAGACTGAATACCTTAAAGTGCCCCGTGAAGCTTGGTGTGCCATCCGTTAGGCCTAGAGGGGTGCTGTACCTGCAGGAAGGTAAGGAGAAGCATGCTGACAGTCAATGGGAGAGGTTTGGAGGCAGGGGGATAGGACGGCGATCCAGTAAGAATTCAATCTGGAGGAGGCCCTTCAGGGTGTCCAGTATGTGTGATGCAGAGGGATAGCTCTGCTGTCCAAAAACTAACCCTTTACGGTGCAGTATGTGCAATGTAGGACGCTTGCTTTGCTGTCGGAAGCCAGACCATGTGTGAGTGACGCTTGCAGTGTGGTTGTGCCCATTCTCTGTGACAGGAGTTTGTCCTGCTGCACCCGTTCAGTAGGAGGGTAGCCCACGCTGTAGCACTGTGTGAGTGAAGCTTCCCCTGCTGTTGCCCTGGCAGGACCTGCCATGTAGTGTGACACTCAGATGTCTGTTAAAGCTGGGACAGTGAAGCAGATTTGTCAGGGCCGTGCACTGTTCCTGGTTCATCCTTGATGCCTCGGAAATATGCTAAGGAGGGTTTTAGTGGAGCTAGACATGTGAACAGCATGTCCCAAATGGCATGACACATGTTGCTTTTGTATATGTACAGAGCTTAAAATGGTTTGTAGGAGTCATCAAGAAGGAAAGGACATTCCAATAAAACGCCCTTTCCTGCTCTGAGCCCCAGCCCTGGGGCCCCGGGGCCCCGGGGGGTCGAGCTCTGGAGCAGCTCAGGAGAAGCTGAGCTGAGGTGTGTCTTTGCCTTGCAAGCTCCCAGCCCTGGGCCCAGGCCCCAGCGGCGGGGGAGGGGAGGCTGTCATTTCACAATGCTCTGCCCAGCCTGAGGGTTCCGTTGGCACGGCGACGGCAGCAGGTGAGCCCTGGAACAGGGGGCTTGGAGAGGTCAAGGCAGACAGAGCTGGGAGCCCCAGGAACAGGACCCAGGCCAGTGGAGGTGGCTCAGCTGAGCCCACCTGACGGCTCGAGGCCACTCCTCACAGGGCCTCTGCTGCTGTCAGAAGCCCTGGGGCCCTGCTACTGGCAGAGGAAGCATTCAGGCCTCAAAGGGCACCGGCCTTCTCTGAGGCCTGTGACTGGGCTGAAAAACAGAACATGTGAAAAACAGGTCCCAGACACTGCACTGAAGAAAGGTAGGTTAAGGTGTGAAAACAAAAGCACCAATAAGAAAGGAAAAAGCATAGCTCTTAATACACCCTCCTCTGGACTTTGTGGCCAGTCCCTGTAGATTCATTTTCAGTCCCCTACTTAAGGCTAGGGGTGGGCAAAGATACCCTCACTACTGGTGGAACGATATTGCCTAAATTCGCCTCCAGCTCTGTTCTGCCTGCAGGGACATTTTTTAGCTGTTGTGCCAATTTTCTATGCAGATTTTGCTTCCTGAAATGTGTTCTTTCCCTGAAATATCATGTTTTTGACCGCTAAAACAAAATTTCATGGAAAAAATAAATGTCTTCTGGCAAACCATCTGAAATGGTGTTTTTTTCACAAACTATCTGTTTTTAGTCTGAAACTTCTTGTGGCCACCAAAAAACAACATTTCCCATAAAAAACAGAATTTCAGGGAGAAAAAGCCTGAAATTGGCAATTTCTCTCTGTGGGCAGAGCAGGCGAAGTGGCAGAATTTGCCCAGAATTCTGCATTTTTTCTGCTGAGCAAATTATCGGCCGTTTCGACCACCCCCTAGTCAAGGCCATGATATCCCTGGACTTCAAGGGGAAGACACTTGCAGCAAACAATCATCACCTTCTAACACCTTCTCTATTTCCATTGACTTCATTGGGATCACCCACCCAAATATATAGCTCTTGCCGACTGGGAGACTCAACAGGATGAAATGTGTAAACCGAATGGTAGTGCGTAAAAAGGGCCAACGAAGGACGTCTTTCTCTTGTAATGTGAAGTGGAAAAAACAAAGGTGAAGTAGTTCCTTGGTTTTGTAGACAGTAGGGGAATAGTTCTATTTTGATATTTGTGTTTGTACCATGCTCCGCTGCCATCATTTCCAGGGTCTCTAGGCACTCTGCAATTCCTGAAAGAGAGGAGGGTTGAGGTTAGTGGGGAGAGCGGGGAACATGCAAGCTAACTTTGCTGTTGTGTTGATGGGCTCAGGGGAGTGCTTGAGGGGATGCAACTTAACTTTTCTTTCATTGTGACTGTCAGAGCCTGCTCCCCCTCTCTCTCTCTCTCTCTCTCTCTGGCTCCCTCTCTCTCTCACACATAGATACATTTACCCTGTCTGCCACAGAGCTCTGGGAATTGACAAATGTGCAACGGGGGAAGTGTAGAGACTCCACTCATTACCATATGCTAGGGGCTAAGGCTGATGGGAGGCAAGATGTTTTGGATAAGAGAAGCAGATCCCTGAGACATGAGGACCCCATGCCCCCATCCATTCAGCT
Source organism: Ambystoma mexicanum (assembly GCF_040938575.1). Taxonomy (NCBI): domain Eukaryota; kingdom Metazoa; phylum Chordata; class Amphibia; order Caudata; family Ambystomatidae; genus Ambystoma; species Ambystoma mexicanum. The sequence goes on along the minus strand of NC_090941.1, from coordinate 1,120,988,928 downwards.
GCCATAGTACATAGGTTGGCAGGCTTGTCCCTGAGTGAAACCTCACTCTAATTTCCTCAGGTACTGCGCTGAGTGTCCAACTCAGACATTTGCCCGCCAGGCGTTTGTAAGGCGTTTGTAAGGCGTTTGTAAGGCGATCGGGGCAGGGGCCAGAATCTGTGGCGCTTTCGCCCAGAAATCTATTCCAGTGTCTTCTGCAGTCCTCAAACTCTTCTGACACTGCGCACACAGCCAAAGGACAGAATGAAATGGAATGTAATCCCCTGCCGCGCCATTCCCCTGGTTTTGTAGCTGTTCCATAACTTCAGTTTCAAAATGATGTTGAAATATTGCCAGTGGTTCTTCGTGGTGAAATGAGGAGCAGGACAGATAAAAGGTGGAGACTGAATACCTTAAAGTGCCCCGTGAAGCTTGGTGTGCCATCCGTTAGGCCTAGCGGGGTGCTGTATCTGCAGGAAGGTAAGGAGAAGCATGCTGACAGTCAATGGGAGAGGTTTGGAGGCAGGGGGATAGGACGGCGATCCAGTAAGAATTCAATCTGGAGGAGGCCCTTCAGGGTGTCCAGTATGTGTGATGCAGAGGGATAGCTCTGCTGTCCAAAAACTAACCCTTTACAGTGCAGTATGTGCAATGTAGGAGGCTTGCTTTGCTGTCGGAAGCCAGACCATGTGTGAGTGACGCTTGCAGTGTGGTTGTGCCCATTCTCTGTGACAGGAGTTTGTCCTGCTGTACCCGTTCAGTAGGAGGGTAGCCCACGCTGTAGCACTGTGTGAGTGAAGCTTCCCCTGCTGTTGCCCTGGCAGGACCTGCCATGTAGTGTGACACTCAGATGTCTGTTAAAGCTGGGACAGTGAAGCAGATTTGTCAGGGCCGTGCACTGTTCCTGGTTCATCCTTGATGCCTCGGAAATATGCTGAGGAGGGTTTTAGTGGAGCTAGACATGTGAACAGCATGTCCCAAATGGCATGACACATGTTGCTTTTCTATATGTACAGAGCTTAAAACGGTTTGTAGGAATCATCAAGAAGGAAAGGACATTCCAATAAAACGCCCTTTCCTGCTCTGAGCCCCAGCCCTGGGGCCCCGGGGGGTCGAGCTCTGGAGCAGCTCAGGAGAAGCTGAGCTGTGGTGTGTCTTTGCCTTGCAAGCTCCCAGCCCTGGGCCCAGGCCCCAGCGGCGGGGGAGGGGAGGCTGTCATTTCACAATGCTCTGCCCAGCCTGAGGGTTCCGTTGGCACGGCGACGGCAGCAGGTGAGCCCTGGAGCAGGGGGCATGGAGAGGTCAAGGCAGACAGAGCTGGGAGCCCCAGGAACAGGACCCAGGCCAGTGGAGGTGGCTCAGCTGAGCCCACCTGACGGCTCGAGGCCACTCCTCACAGGGCCTCTGCTGCTGTCAGAAGCCCTGGGGCCCTGCTACTGGCAGAGGAAGCATTCAGGCCTCAAAGGGCACCGGCCTTCTCTGAGGCCTGTGACTGGGCTCAAAAACAGAACATGTGAAAAACAGGTCCCAGACACTGCACTGAAGAAAGGTAGGTTAAGGTGTGAAAACAAAAGCACCAATAAGAAAGGAAAAAGCATAGCTCTTAATACACCCTCCTCTGGACTTTGTGGCCAGTCTCTGTAGATTAATTTTCAGTCCCCTAGTCAAGGCTAGGGGTGGGCAAAGTTACCCTCACTACTGGTGGAACGATATTGCCTAAATTCGCCTCCAGCTCTGTTCTGCCTGCAGGGACATTTTTTAGCTGTTGTGCCAATTTTCTATGCAGATTTTGCTTCCTGAAATGTGTTCTTTCCCTGAAATATCATGTTTTTGACCGCTAAAACAAAATTTCATGGAAAAAATAAATGTCTTCTGGCAAACCATCTGAAATGGTGTTTTTTTCACAAACTATCTGTTTTTAGTCTGAAACTTCTTGTGGCCACCAAAAAACAACATTTCCCATAAAAAACAGAATTTCAGGGAGAAAAAGCCTGAAATTGGCAATTTCTCTCTGTGGGCAGAGCAGGCGAAGTGGCAGAATTTGCCCAGAATTCTGCATTTTTTCTGCTGAGCAAATTATCGGCCGTATCGACCACCCCCTAGTCAAGGCCATGATATCCCTGGACTTCAAGGGGAAGACACTTGCAGCAAACAATCATCACCTTCTAACACCTTCTCTATTTCCATTGACTTCATTGGGATCACCCACCCAAATATATAGCTCTTGCCGACTGGGAGACTCAACAGGATGAAATGTGTAAACCGAATGGTAGTGCGTAAAAAGGGCCAACGAAGGACGTCTTTCTCTTGTAATGTGAAGTGGAAAAAACAAAGGTGAAGTAGTTCCTTGGTTTTGTAGACAGTAGGGGAATAGTTCTATTTTGATATTTGTGTTTGTACCATGCTCCGCTGCCATCATTTCCAGGGTCTCTAGGCACTCTGCAATTCCTGAAAGAGAGGAGGGTTGAGGTTAGTGGGGAGAGCGGGGAACATGCAAGCTAACTTTGCTGTTGTGTTGATGGGCTCAGGGGAGTGCTTGAGGGGATGCAACTTAACTTTTCTTTCATTGTGACTGTCAGAGCCTGCTCCCCCTCTCTCTCTCTCTCTCTCTCTGGCTCCCTCTCTCTCTCACACATAGATACATTTACCCTGTCTGCCACAGAGCTCTGGGAATTGACAAATGTGCAACGGGGGAAGTGTAGAGACTCCACTCATTACCATATGCTAGGGGCTAAGGCTGATGGGAGGCAAGATGTTTTGGATAAGAGAAGCAGATCCCTGAGACATGAGGACCCCATGCCCCCATCCATTCAGCTGCCATAGTACATAGGTTGGCAGGCTTGTCCCTGAGTGAAACCTCACTCTAATTTCCTCAGGTACTGCGCTGAGTGTCCAACTCAGACATTTGCCCGCCAGGGCAAAGCCCGCCAGGCCTTTGTAAGGCGTTTGTAAGGCGTTTGTAAGGCATTTGTAAGGCGATCGGGGCAGGGGCCAGAATCTCTGGCGCTTTCGCCCAGAAATCTATTCCAGTGTCTTCTGCAGTCCTCAAACTCTTCTGACACTGCGCACACAGCCAAAGGACAGAATGAAATGGAATGTAATCCCCTGCCGCGCCATTACCCTGGTTTTGTAGCTGTTCCATAACTTCAGTTTCAAAATGATGTTGAAATACTGCCAGTGGTTCTTCGTGGTGAAATGAGGAGCAGGACAGATAAAAGGTGGAGACTGAATACCTTAAAGTGCCCCGTGAAGCTTGGTGTGCCATCCGTTAGGCCTAGAGGGGTGCTGTATCTGCAGGAAGGTAAGGAGAAGCATGCTGACAGTCAATGGGAGAGGTTTGGAGGCAGGGGGATAGGACGGCGATCCAGTAAGAATTCAATCTGGAGGAGGCCCTTCAGGGTGTCCAGTATGTGTGATGCAGAGGGATAGCTCTGCTGTCCAAAAACTAACCCTTTACAGTGCAGTATGTGCAATGTAGGAGGCTTGCTTTGCTGTCGGAAGCCAGACCATGTGTGAGTGACGCTTGCAGTGTGGTTGTGCCCATTCTCTGTGACAGGAGTTTGTCCTGCTGCACCCGTTCAGTAGGAGGGTAGCCCACGCTGTAGCACTGTGTGAGTGAAGCTTCCCCTGCTGTTGCCCTGGCAGGACCTGCCATGTAGTGTGACACTCAGATGTCTGTTAAAGCTGGGACAGTGAAGCAGATTTGTCAGGGCCGTGCACTGTTCCTGGTTCATCCTTGATGCCTCGGAAATATGCTAAGGAGGGTTTTAGTGGAGCTAGACATGTGAACAGCATGTCCCAAATGGCATGACACATGTTGCTTTTGTATATGTACAGAGCTTAAAATGGTTTGTAGGAGTCATCAAGAAGGAAAGGACATTCCAATAAAACACCCTTTCCTGCTCTGAGCCCCAGCCCTGGGGCCCCAGGGCCCCGGGGGGTCGAGCTCTGGAGCAGCTCAGGAGAAGCTGAGCTGAGGTGTGTCTTTGCCTTGCAAGCTCCCAGCCCTGGGCCCAGGCCCCAGCGGCGGGGGAGGGGAGGCTGTCATTTCACAATGCTCTGCCCAGCCTGAGGGTTCCGTTGGCACGGCGACGGCAGCAGGTGAGCCCTGGAGCAGGGGGCATGGAGAGGTCAAGGCAGACAGAGCTGGGAGCCCCAGGAACAGGACCCAGGCCAGTGGAGGTGGCTCAGCTGAGCCCACCTGACGGCTCGAGGCCACTCCTCACAGGGCCTCTGCTGCTGTCAGAAGCCCTGGGGCCCTGCTACTGGCAGAGTAAGCATTCAGGCCTCAAAGGGCACCGGCCTTCTCTGAGGCCTGTGACTGGGCTCAAAAACAGAACATGTGAAAAACAGGTCCCAGACACTGCACTGAAGAAAGGTAGGTTAAGGTGTGAAAACAAAAGCACCAATAAGAAAGGAAAAAGCATAGCTCTTAATACACCCTCCTCTGGACTTTGTGGCCAGTCCCTGTAGATTCATTTTCAGTCCCCTAGTCAAGGCTAGGGGTGGGCAAAGTTACCCTCACTACTGGTGGAACGATATTGCCTAAATTCGCCTCCAGCTCTGTTCTGCCTGCAGGGACATTTTTTAGCTGTTGTGCCAATTTTCTATGCAGATTTTGCTTCCTGAAATGTGTTCTTTCCCTGAAATATCATGTTTTTGACTGCTAAAACAAAATTTCATGGAAAAAATAAATGTCTTCTGGCAAACCATCTGAAATGGTGTTTTTTTCACAAGCTATCTGTTTTTAGTCTGAAACTTCTTGTGGCCACCAAAAAACAACATTTCCCATAAAAAACAGAATTTCAGGGAGAAAAAGCCTGAACTTGGCAATTTCTCTCTGTGGGCAGAGCAGGCGAAGTGGCAGAATTTGCCCAGAATTCTGCATTTTTTCTGCTGAGCAAATTATCGGCCGTTTCGACCACCCCCTAGTCAAGGCCATGATATCCCTGGACTTCAAGGGGAAGACACTTGCAGCAAACAATCATCACCTTCTAACACCTTCTCTATTTCCATTGACTTCATTGGGATCACCCACCCAAATATATAGCTCTTGCCGACTGGGAGACTCAACAGGATGAAATGTGTAAACCGAATGGTAGTGCGTAAAAAGGGCCAACGAAGGACGTCTTTCTCTTGTAATGTGAAGTGGAAAAAACAAAGGTGAAGTAGTTCCTTGGTTTTGTAGACAGTAGGGGAATAGTTCTATTTTGATATTTGTGTTTGTACCATGCTCCGCTGCCATCATTTCCAGGGTCTCTAGGCACTCTGCAAGTCCTGAAAGAGAGGAGGGTTGAGGTTGGTGGGGAGAGCGGGGAACATGCAAGCTAACTTTGCTGTTGTGTTGATGGGCTCAGGGGAGTGCTTGAGGGGATGCAACTTAACTTTTCTCTCATTGTGACTGTCAGAGCCTGCTCCCCCTCTCTCTCTCTCTCTCTCTCTCTCTGGCTCCCTCTCTCTCTCACACATAGATACATTTACCCTGTCTGCCACAGAGCTCTGGGAATTGACAAATGTGCAACGGGGGAAGTGTAGAGACTCCACTCATTACCATATGCTAGGGGCTAAGGCTGATGGGAGGCAAGATGTTTTGGATAAGAGAAGCAGATCCCTGAGACATGAGGACCCCATGCCCCCATCCATTCAGCTGCCATAGTACATAGGTTGGCAGGCATGTCCCTGAGTGAAACCTCACTCTAATTTCCTCAGGTACTGCGCTGAGTGTCCAACTCAGACATTTGCCCGCCAGGGCAAAGCCCGCCAGGCCTTTGTAAGGCGTTTGTAAGGCGTTTGTAAGGCGATCGGGGCAGGGGCCAGAATCTCTGGCGCTTTCGCCCAGAAATCTATTCCAGTGTCTTCTGCAGTCCTCAAACTCTTCTGACACTGCGCACACAGCCAAAGGACAGAATGAAATGGAATGTAATCCCCTGCCGCGCCATTCTCCTGGTTTTGTAGCTGTTCCATAACTTCAGTTTCAAAATGATGTTGAAATACTGCCAGTGGTTCTTCGTGGTGAAATGAGGAGCAGGACAGATAAAAGGTGGAGACTGAATACCTTAAAGTGCCCCGTGAAGCTTGGTGTGCCATCCGTTAGGCCTAGAGGGGTGCTGTATCTGCAGGAAGGTAAGGAGAAGCATGCTGACAGTCAATGGGAGAGGTTTGGAGGCAGGGGGATAGGACGGCGATCCAGTAAGAATTCAATCTGGAGGAGGCCCTTCAGGGTGTCCAGTATGTGTGATGCAGAGGGATAGCTCTGCTGTCCAAAAACTAACCCTTTACAGTGCAGTATGTGCAATGTCGGAAGCCAGACCATGTGTGAGTGACGCTTGCAGTGTGGTTGTGCCCATTCTCTGTGACAGGAGTTTGTCCTGCTGCACCCGTTCAGTAGGAGGGTAGCCCACGCTGTAGCACTGTGTGAGTGAAGCTTCCCCTGCTGTTGCCCTGGCAGGACCTGCCATGTAGTGTGACACTCAGATGTCTGTTAAAGCTGGGACAGTGAAGCAGATTTGTCAGGGCCGTGCACTGTTCCTGGTTCATCCTTGATGCCTCGGAAATATGCTGAGGAGGGTTTTAGTGGAGCTAGACATGTGAACAGCATGTCCCAAATGGCATGACACATGTTGCTTTTGTATATGTACAGAGCTTAAAATGGTTTGTAGGAGTCATCAAGAAGGAAAGGACATTCCAATAAAACGCCCTTTCCTGCTCTGAGCCCCAGCCCTGGGGCCCCGGGGGGTCGAGCTCTGGAGCAGCTCAGGAGAAGCTGAGCTGAGGTGTGTCTTTGCCTTGCAAGCTCCCAGCCCTGGGCCCAGGCCCCAGCGGCGGGGGAGGGGAGGCTGTCATTTCACAATGCTCTGCCCAGCCTGAGGGTTCCGTTGGCACGGCGACGGCAGCAGGTGAGCCCTGGAGCAGGGGGCATGGAGAGGTCGAGGCAGACAGAGCTGGGAGCCCCAGGAACAGGACCCATGCCAGTGGAGGTGGCTCAGCTGAGCCCACCTGACGGCTCGAGGCCACTCCTCACAGGGCCTCTGCTGCTGTCAGAAGCCCTGGGGCCCTGCTACTGGCAGAGGAAGCATTCAGGCCTCAAAGGGCACCGGCCTTCTCTGAGGCCTGTGACTGGGCTCAAAAACAGAACATGTGAAAAACAGGGCCCAGACACTGCACTGAAGAAAGGTAGGTTAAGGTGTGAAAACAAAAGCACCAATAAGAAAGGAAAAAGCATAGCTCTTAATACACCCTCCTCTGGACTTTGTGGCCAGTCCCTGTAGATTCATTTTCAGTCCCCTAGTCAAGGCTAGGGGTGGGCAAAGTTACCCTCACTACTGGTGGAACGATATTGCCTAAATTCGCCTCCAGCTCTGTTCTGCCTGCAGGGACATTTTTTAGCTGTTGTGCCAATTTTCTATGCAGATTTTGCTTCCTGAAATGTGTTCTTTCCCTGAAATATCATGTTTTTGACCGCTAAAACAAAATTTCATGGAAAAAATAAATGTCTTCTGGCAAACCATCTGAAATGGTGTTTTTTCACAAACTATCTGTTTTTAGTCTGAAACTTCTTGTGGCCACCAAAAAATAACATTTCCCATAAAAAACAGAATTTCAGGGAGAAAAAGCCTGAAATTGGCAATTTCTCTCTGTGGGCAGAGCAGGCGAAGTGGCAGAATTTGCCCAGAATTCTGCATTTTTTCTGCTGAGCAAATTATCGGCCGTTTCGACCACCCCCTAGTCAAGGCCATGATATCCCTGGACTTCAAGGGGAAGACACTTGCAGCAAACAATCATCACCTTCTAACACCTTCTCTATTTCCATTGACTTCATTGGGATCACCCACCCAAATATATAGCTCTTGCCGACTGGGAGACTCAACAGGATGAAATGTGTAAACCGAATGGTAGTGCGTAAAAAGGGCCAACGAAGGACGTCTTTCGCTTGTAATGTGAAGTGGAAAAAACAAAGGTGAAGTAGTTCCTTGGTTTTGTAGACAGTAGGGGAATAGTTCTATTTTGATATTTGTGTTTGTACCATGCTCCGCTGCCATCATTTCCAGGGTCTCTAGGCACTCTGCAAGTCCTGAAAGAGAGGAGGGTTGAGGTTAGTGGGGAGAGCGGGGAACATGCAAGCTAACTTTGCTGTTGTGTTGATGGGCTCAGGGGAGTGCTTGAGGGGATGCAACTTAACTTTTCTTTCATTGTGACTGTCAGAGCCTGCTCCCCCTCTCTCTCTCTCTCTCTCTCTCTCTCTGGCTCCCTCTCTCTCTCACACATAGATACATTTACCCTGTCTGCCACAGAGCTCTGGGAATTGACAAATGTGCAACGGGGGAAGTGTAGAGACTCCACTCATTACCATATGCTAGGGGCTAAGGCTGATGGGAGGCAAGATGTTTTGGATAAGAGAAGCAGATCCCTGAGACATGAGGACCCCATGCCCCCATCCATTCAGCTGCCATAGTACATAGGTTGGCAGGCTTGTCCCTGAGTGAAACCTCACTCTAATTTCCTCAGGTACTGCGCTGAGTGTCCAACTCAGACATTTGCCCGCCAGGCGTTTGTAAGGCGTTTGTAAGGCGTTTGTAAGGCGATCGGGGCAGGGGCCAGAATCTCTGGCGCTTTCGCCCAGAAATCTATTCCAGTGTCTTCTACAGTCCTCAAACTCTTCTGACACTGCGCACACAGCCAAAGGACAGAATGAAATGGAATGTAATCCCCTGCCGCGCCATTCCCCTGGTTTTGTAGCTGTTCCATAACTTCAGTTTCAAAATGATGTTGAAATACTGCTAGTGGTTCTTCGTGGTGAAATGAGGAGCAGGACAGATAAAAGGTGGAGACTGAATACCTTAAAGTGCCCCGTGAAGCTTGGTGTGCCATCCGTTAGGCCTAGAGGGGTGCTGTATCTGCAGGAAGGTAAGGAGAAGCATGCTGACAGTCAATGGGAGAGGTTTGGAGGCAGGGGGATAGGACGGCGATCCAGTAAGAATTCAATCTGGAGGAGGCCCTTCAGGGTGTCCAGTATGTGTGATGCAGAGGGATAGCTCTGCTGTCCAAAAACTAACCCTTTACAGTGCAGTATGTGCAATGTAGGAGGCTTGCTTTGCTGTCGGAAGCCAGACCATGTGTGAATGAAGCTTGCAGTGTGGTTGTGCCCATTCTCTGTGACAGGAGTTTGTCCTGCTGCACCCGTTCAGTAGGAGGGTAGCCCACGCTGTAGCACTGTGTGAGTGAAGCTTCCCCTGCTGTTGCCCTGGCAGGACCTGCCATGTAGTGTGACACTCAGATGTCTGTTAAAGCTGGGACAGTGAAGCAGATTTGTCAGGGCCGTGCACTGTTCCTGGTTCATCCTTGATGCCTCGGAAATATGCTAAGGAGGGTTTTAGTGGAGCTAGACATGTGAACAGCATGTCCCAAATGGCATGACACATGTTGCTTTTGTATATGTACAGAGCTTAAAATGGTTTGTAGGAGTCATCAAGAAGGAAAGGACATTCCAATAAAACGCCCTTTCCTGCTCTGAGCCCCAGCCCTGGGGCCCCGGGGCCCCGGGGGGTCGAGCTCTGGAGCAGCTCAGGAGAAGCTGAGCTGAGGTGTGTCTTTGCCTTGCAAGCTCCCAGCCCTGGGCCCAGGCCCCAGCGGCGGGGGAGGGGAGGCTGTCATTTCACAATGCTCTGCCCAGCCTGAGGGTTCCGTTGGCACGGCGACGGCAGCAGGTGAGCCCTGGAGCAGGGGGCATGGAGAGGTCAAGGCAGACAGAGCTGGGAGCCCCAGGAACAGGACCCAGGCCAGTGGAGGTGGCTCAGCTGAGCCCGCCTGATCGCTCGAGGCCACTCCTGACAGGGCCTCTGCTTCTGTCAGAAGCCCTGAGGCCTCCCTACTGGCAGAGGAAGCATTCAGGCCTCAAAGGGCACCGGCCTTCTCTGAGGCCTGTGACTGGGCTCAAAAACAGAACATGTGAAAAACAGGGCCCAGACACTGCACTGAAGAAAGGTAGGTTAAGGTGTGAAAACAAAAGCACCAATAAGAAAGGAAAAAGCATAGCTCTTAATACACCCTCATCTGGACTTTGTGGCCAGTCCCTGTAGATTCATTTTCAGTCCCCTAGTCAAGGCTAGGGGTGGGCAAAGTTACCCTCACTACTGGTGGAACGATATTGCCTAAATTCGCCTCCAGCTCTGTTCTGCCTGCAGGGACATTTTTTAGCTGTTGTGCCAATTTTCTATGCAGATTTTGCTTCCTGAAATGTGTTCTTTCCCTGAAATATCATGTTTTTGACCACTAAAACAAAATTTCATGGAAAAAATAAATGTCTTCTGGCAAACCATCTGAAATGGTGTTTTTTTCACAAACTATCTGTTTTTAGTCTGAAACTTGTTGTGGCCACCAAAAAACATTTCCCATAAAAAACCGAATTTCAGGGAGAAAAAGCCTGAAATTGGCAATTTCTCTCTGTGGGAAGAGCAGGCGAAGTGGCAGAATTTGCCCAAAATTCTGCATTTTTTCTGCTGAGCAAATTATCGGCCACTTCGACCACCCCCTAGTCAAGGCCATGATATCTATGGACTTCAAGGGAAAGACACTTGCAGCACACAATCATCACCGTTCTAACACCTTCTCTATTTCCATTGACTTCATTGGGATCACCCACCCAAATATATAGCTCTTGCCGACTGGGAGACTCAACATGATGAAATGTGTAAACCGAATGGTAGTGCGTAAAAAGGGCCAACGAAGGACGTCTTTCTCTTGTAATGTGAAGTGGAAAAAACAAAGCTGAAGTAGTTCCTTGGTTTTGTAGACAGTAGGGGAATAGTTCTATTTTGATATTTGTGTTTGTACCATGCTCCGCTGCCATCATTTCCAGGGTCTCTAGGCACTCTGCAAGTCCTGAAAGAGAGGAGGGTGGGTGGATGGGTTAGTGGGGAGAACGGGGAACATGCAAGCTAACTTTGCTGTTGTGTTGATGGGTGCAGGGGAGTGCTTGAGGGGATGCAACTTCACTTTTCTCTCATTGTGACTATCAGAGCCTGCCCCCCCCCCTCTCTCTCTCTTTCTCTCTCTCTATCTGGCTCCCTCTCTCTCTCACACATAGATGCATTTACCCTGTCTGCCACAGAGCTCTGGGAATCGACAAATGTGCAACAGGGGAATTGTAGAGACTCCACTCATTACCATATGCTAGGTGCTAAGGCTGATGGGAGGCAAGATGTTTTGGATAAGAGAAGCAGATCCCTGAGACATGAGGACCCCAAGCCCCCAATCAGGTGCCATAGTACATAGGTTGGCAGGCTTGTCCCTGAGTGAAACCTCACTCTAATTTGCTCAGGTACTGCGCTGAGTGTCCAACTCAGACATTTGCCCGCCAGGGCAAAGCCCGCCAGGCGTTTGTAAGGCGATCGGGGCAGGGGCCAGAATCTCTGGCGCTTTCGCCCAGAAATCTATTCCAGTGTCTTCTGCAGTCCTCAAACTCTTCTGACACTGCGCACACAGCCAAAGGACAGAATGAAATGGAATGAAATCCCCTGCCGCGCCATTCCCCTGGTTTTGTAGCTGTTCCACAACTTCAGTTTCAAAATGATGTTGAAATACTGCCAGTGGTTCTTCGTGGTGAAATGAGGAGCAGGACAGATAAAAGGTGGAGACTGAATACCTTAAAGTGCCCCGTGAAGCTTGGTGTGCCATCCGTTAGGCCTAGAGGGGTGCTGTATCTGCAGGAAGGTAAGGAGAAGCATGCTGACAGTCATTGGGAGAGGTTTGGGGCAGGGGGATAGGACGGCGATCCAGTAACAATTCAATCTGGAGGAGGCCCTTCAGGGTGTCCAGTATGTGTGATGCAGAGGGATAGCTCTGCTGTCCAAAGACTAACGCTTTACAGTGCAGTATGTGCAATGTAGGAGGCTTGCTTTGCTGTCGGAAGCCAGACCATGTGTGAATGAAGCTTGCAGTGTGGTTGTGCCCATTCTCTGTGACAGGAGTTTGCCCTGCTGCACCCGTTCACTAGGAGGGAAGCCCATGCTGTAGCACTGTGTGAGTGAAGCTTCCCCTGCTGTTGCCCTGGCAGGACCTGCCATGTAGTGTGACACTCAGATGTCTGTTAAAGCTGGGAAAGTGAAGCAGATTTGTCAGGGCCGTGCACTGTTCCTGGTTCATCCTTGATGCCTCGGAAATATGCTGAGGAGGGTTTTAGTGGAGCTAGACATGTGAACAACATGTCCCAAATGGCATGACACATGTTGCTTTTCTATATGTACAGAGCTTAAAACGGTTTGTAGGAATCATCAAGAAGGAAAGGACATTCCAATAAAACGCCCTTTCCTGCTCTGAGCCCCAGCCCTGGGGCCCCGGGGCCCCGGGGGGTCGAGCTCTGGAGCAGCTCAGGAGAAGCTGAGCTGAGGTGTGTCTTTGCCTTGCAAGCTCCCAGCCCTGGGCCCAGGCCCCGGCGGGGGAGGGGAGGCTGTCATTTCACAATGCTCTGCCCAGCCTGAGGGTTCTGTTGGCACGGCGACGGCAGCAGGGGAGCCCTGGAGCAGGGGGCATGGAGAGGTCAAGGCAGACAGAGCTGGGAGCCCCAGGAACAGGACCCAGGCCAGTGGAGGTGGCTCAGCTGAGCCCACCAGATCGCTCGAGGCCACTCCTCACAGGGCCTCTGCTGCTGTCAGAAGCCCTGGGGCCCTGCTACTGGCGGAGGAAGCATTCAGGCCTCAAAGGGCACCGGCCTTCTCTGAGGCCTGTGACTGGGCTCAAAAACAGAACATGTGAAAAACAGGGCCCAGACACTGCACTGAAGAAAGGTAGGTTAAGGTGTGAAAACAAAAGCACCAATAAGAAAGGAAAAAGCATAGCTCTTAATACACCCTCATCTGGACTTTGTGGCCAGTCTCTGTAGATTCATTTTCAGTCCCCTAGTCAAGGCTAGGGGTGGGCAAAGTTACCCTCACTACTGGTGGAACGATATTGCCTAAATTCGCCTCCAGCTCTGTTCTGTCTGCAGGGACATTTTTTAGCTGTTGTTCCAATTTTCTATGCAGATTTTGCTTCCTGAAATGTGTTCTTTCCCTGAAATATCATGTTTTTGACCGCTAAAACAAAATTTAATGGAAAAAATCAAAGTCTTCTGGCAAACCATCTGAAATGGTGTTTTTTTCACAAACTATCTGTTTTCAGTCTGAAACTTCTTGTGGCCACCAAAAAACATTTCCCATAAAAAACCGAATTTCAGGGAGAAAAAGCCTGAAATTGGCAATTTCTCTCTGTGGGCAGAGCAGGCGAAGTGGCAGAATTTGCCAAAATTCTGCATTTTTTCTGCTGAGCAAATTATCGGCCACTTCGACCACCCCCTAGTCAAGGCCATGATATCTATGGACTTCAAGGGAAAGACACTTGCAGCACACAATCATCACCGTTCTAACACCTTCTCTATTTCCATTGACTTCATTGGGATCACCCACCCAAATATATAGCTCTTGCCGACTGGGAGACTCAACAGGATGAAATGTGTAAACCGAATGGTAGTGCGTAAAAAGGGCCAACGAAGGACGTCTTTCTCTTGTAATGTGAAGTGGAAAAAAACAAAGGTGAAGTAGTTCCTTGGTTTTGTAGACAGTAGGGGAATAGTTCTATTTTGATATTTGTGTTTGTACCATGCTCCGCTGCCATCATTTCCAGGGTCTCTAGGCACTCTGCAAGTCTTGAAAGAGAGGAGGGTTAGTGGGTGGGTTAGTGGGGAGAACGGGGAACATGCAAGCTAACTTTGCTGTTGTGTTGATGGGTGCAGGGGAGTGCTTGAGGGGATGCAACTTCACTTTTCTCTCATTGTGACTGTCAGAGCCTGCTCCCCCCCTCTCTCTCTCTCTCTTTCTCTCTCTCTATCTGGCTCCCTCTCTCTCTCACACATAGATACATTTACCCTGTCTGCCACAGAGCTCTGGGAATCGACAAATGTGCAACGGGGGAAGTGTAGAGACTCCACTCATTACCATATGCTAGGGGCTAAGGCTGATGGGAGGCAAGATGTTTTGGATAAGAGAAGCAGATCCCTGAGACATGAGGACCCCATGCCCCCATTCAGCTGCCATAGTACATAGGTTGGCAGGCTTGTCCCTGAGTGAAACCTCACTCTAATTTGCTCAGGTACTGCGCTGAGTGTCCAACTCAGACATTTGCCCGCCAGGGCAAAGCCCGCCAGGCGTTTGTAAGGCGATCGGGGCAGGGGCCAGAATCTGTGGCGCTTTCGCCCAGAAATCTATTCCAGTGTCTTCTGCAGTCCTCAAACTCTTCTGACACTGCGCACACAGCCAAAGGACAGAATGAAATGGAATGTAATCCCCTGCCGCGCCATTCCCCTGGTTTTGTAGCTGTTCCATAACTTCAGTTTCAAAATGATGTTGAAATACTGCCAGTGGTTCTTCGTGGTGAAATGAGGAGCAGGACAGATAAAAGGTGGAGACTGAATACCTTAAAGTGCCCCGTGAAGCTTGGTGTGCCATCCGTTAGGCCTAGAGGGGTGCTGTATCTGCAGGAAGGTAAGGAGAAGCATGCTGACAGTCAATGGGAGAGGTTTGGAGGCAGGGGGATAGGACGGCGATCCAGTAAGAATTCAATCTGGAGGAGGCCCTTCAGGGTGTCCAGTATGTGTGATGCAGAGGGATAGCTCTGCTGTCCAAAAACTAACCCTTTACAGTGCAGTATGTGCAATGTAGGAGGCTTGCTTTGCTGTCGGAAGCCAGACCATGTGTGAGTGACGCTTGCAGTGTGGTTGTGCCCATTCTCTGTGACAGGAGTTTGTCCTGCTGCACCCGTTCAGTAGGAGGGTAGCCCACGCTGTAGCACTGTGTGAGTGAAGCTTCCCCTGCTGTTGCCCTGGCAGGACCTGCCATGTAGTGTGACACTCAGATGTCTGTTAAAGCTGGGACAGTGAAGCAGATTTGTCAGGGCCGTGCACTGTTCCTGGTTCATCCTTGATGCCTCGGAAATATGCTAAGGAGGGTTTTAGTGGAGCTAGACATGTGAACAGCATGTCCCAAATGGCATGACACATGTTGCTTTTGTATATGTACAGAGCTTAAAATGGTTTGTAGGAGTCATCAAGAAGGAAAGGACATTCCAATAAAACGCCCTTTCCTGCTCTGAGCCCCAGCCCTGGGGCCCCGGGGCCCCGGGGGGTCGAGCTCTGGAGCAGCTCAGGAGAAGCTGAGCTGAGGTGTGTCTTTGCCTTGCAAGCTCCCAGCCCTGGGCCCAGGCCCCAGCGGCGGGGGAGGGGAGGCTGTCATTTCACAATGCTCTGCCCAGCCTGAGGGTTCCGTTGGCACGGCGACGGCAGCAGGTGAGCCCTGGAGCAGGGGGCATGGAGAGGTCAAGGCAGACAGAGCTAGGAGCCCCAGGAGCAGGACCCAGGCCAGTGGAGGTGGCTCAGCTGAGCCCACCTGACGGCTCGAGGCCACTCCTCACAGGGCCTCTGCTGCTGTCAGAAGCCCTGGGGCCCTGCTACTGGCAGAGGAAGCATTCAGGCCTCAAAGGGCACCGGCCTTCTCTGAGGCCTGTGACTGGGCTCAAAAACAGAACATGTGAAAAACAGGTCCCAGACACTGCACTGAAGAAAGGTAGGTTAAGGTGTGAAAACAAAAGCACCAATAAGAAAGGAAAAAGCATAGCTCTTAATACACCCTCCTCTGGACTTTGTGGCCAGTCCCTGTAGATTCATTTTCAGTCCCCTAGTCAAGGCTAGGGGTGGGCAAAGTTACCCTCACTACTGGTGGAACGATATTGCCTAAATTCGCCTCCAGCTCTGTTCTGCCTGCAGGGACATTTTTTAGCTGTTGTGCCAATTTTCTATGCAGATTTTGCTTCCTGAAATGTGTTCTTTCCCTGAAATATCATGTTTTTGACCGCTAAAACAAAATTTCATGGAAAAAATAAATGTCTTCTGGCAAACCATCTGAAATGGTGTTTTTTTCACAAACTATCTGTTTTTAGTCTGAAACTTCTTGTGGCCACCAAAAAACAACATTTCCCATAAAAAACAGAATTTCAGGGAGAAAAAGCCTGAAATTGGCAATTTCTCTCTGTGGGCAGAGCAGGCGAAGTGGCAGAATTTGCCAAGAATTCTGCATTTTTTCTGCCGAGCAAATTATCGGCCGTTTCGACCACCCCCTAGTCAAGGCCATGATATCCCTGGACTTCAAGGGGAAGACACTTGCAGCAAACAATCATCACCTTCTAACACCTTCTCTATTTCCATTGACTTCATTGGGATCACCCACCCAAATATATAGCTCTTGCCGACTGCGAGACTCAACAGGATGAAATGTGTAAACCGAATGGTAGTGCGTAAAAAGGGCCAACGAAGGACGTCTTTCTCTTGTAATGTGAAGTGGAAAAAACAAAGGTGAAGTAGTTCCTTGGTTTTGTAGACAGTAGGGGAATAGTTCTATTTTGATATTTGTGTTTGTACCATGCTCCGCTGCCATCATTTCCAGGGTCTCTAGGCACTCTGCAAGTCCTGAAAGAGAGGAGGGTTGAGGTTAGTGGGGAGAGCGGGGAACATGCAAGCTAACTTTGCTGTTGTGTTGATGGGCTCAGGGGAGTGCTTGAGGGGATGCAACTTAACTTTTCTCTCATTGTGACTGTCAGAGCCTGCTCCCCCTCTCTCTCTCTCTCTCTCTCTCTCTCTCTCTCTGGCTCCATCTCTCTCTCACACATAGATACATTTACCCTGTCTGCCACAGAGCTCTGGGAATTGACAAATGTGCAACGGGGGAAGTGTAGAGACTCCACTCATTACCATATGCTAGGTCTAAGGCTGATGGGAGGCAAGATGTTTTGGATAAGAGAAGCAGATCCCTGAGACATGAGGACCCCATGCCCCCATCCATTCAGCTGCCATATTACATAGGTTGGCAGGCTTGTCCCTGAGTGAAACCTCACTCTAATTTCCTCAGGTACTGCGCTGAGTGTCCAACTCAGACATTTGCCCGCCAGGGCAAAGCCCGCCAGGCGTTTGTAAGGCGTTTGTAAGGCGTTTGTAAGGCGATCGGGGCAGGGGCCAGAATCTCTGGCGCTTTCGCCCAGAAATCTATTCCAGTGTCTTCTGCAGTCCTCAAACTCTTCTGACACTGCGCACACAGCCAAAGGACAGAATGAAATGGAATGTAATCCCCTGCCGCGCCATTCCCCTGGTTTTGTAGCTGTTCCATAACTTCAGTTTCAAAATGATGTTGAAATACTGCCAGTGGTTCTTCGTGGTGAAATGAGGAGCAGGACAGATAAAAGGTGGAGACTGAATACCTTAAAGTGCCCCGTGAAGCTTGGTGTGCCATCCGTTAGGCCTAGAGGGGTGCTGTATCTGCAGGAAGGTAAGGAGAAGCATGCTGACAGTCAATGGGAGAGGTTTGGAGGCAGGGGGATAGGACGGCGATCCAGTAAGAATTCAATCTGGAGGAGGCCCTTCAGGGTGTCCAGTATGTGTGATGCAGAGGGATAGCTCTGCTGTCCAAAAACGAACCCTTTACAGTGCAGTATGTGCAATGTAGGAGGCTTGCTTTGCTGTCGGAAGCCAGACCATGTGTGAGTGACGCTTGCAGTGTGGCTGTGCCCATTCTCTGTGACAGGAGTTTGTCCTGCTGCACCCGTTCAGTAGGAGGGTAGCCCACGCTGTAGCACTGTGTGAGTGAAGCTTCCCCTGCTGTTGCCCTGGCAGGACCTGCCATGTAGTGTGACACTCAGATGTCTGTTAAAGCTGGGACAGTGAAGCAGATTTGTCAGGGCCGTGCACTGTTCCTGGTTCATCCTTGATGCCTCGGAAATATGCTAAGGAGGGTTTTAGTGGAGCTAGACATGTGAACAGCATGTCCCAAATGGCATGACACATGTTGCTTTTGTATATGTACAGAGCTTAAAATGGTTTGCAGGAGTCATCAAGAAGGAAAGGACATTCCAATAAAACGCCCTTTCCTGCTCTGAGCCCCAGCCCTGGGGCCCCAGGGTCCCCGGGGCCCCGGGGCCCCGGGGGGTCGAGCTCTGGAGCAGCTCAGAAGAAGCTGAGCTGAGGTGTGTCTTTGCCTTGCAAGCTCCCAGCCCTGGGCCCAGGCCCCAGCGGCGGGGGAGGGGAGGCTGTCATTTCACAATGCTCTGCCCAGCCTGAGGGTTCCGTTGGCACGGCGACGGCAGCAGGTGAGCCCTGGAGCAGGGGGCATGGAGAGGTCAAGGCAGACAGAGCTGGGAGCCCCAGGAACAGGCCCCAGGCCAGTGGAGGTGGCTCAGCTGAGCCCACCTGACGGCTCGAGGCCACTCCTCACAGGGCCTCTGCTGCTGTCAGAAGCCCTGGGGCCCTGCTACTGGCAGAGGAAGCATTCAGGCCTCAAAGGGCACCGGCCTTCTCTGAGGCCTGTGACTGGGCTCAAAAACAGAACATGTGAAAAACAGGTCCCAGACACTGCACTGAAGAAAGGTAGGTTAAGGTGTGAAAACAAAAGCACCAATAAGAAAGGAAAAAGCATAGCTCTTAATACACCCTCCTCTGGACTTTGTGGCCAGTCCCTGTAGATTCATTTTCAGTCCCCTAGTCAAGGATAGGGGTGGGCAAAGTTACCCTCACTACTGGTGGAACGATATTGCCTAAATTCGCCTCCAGCTCTGTTCTGCCTGCAGGGACATTTTTTAGCTGTTGTGCCAATTTTCTATGCAGATTTTGCTTCCTGAAATGTGTTCTTTCCCTGAAATATCATGTTTTTGACCGCTAAAACAAAATTTCATGGAAAAAATAAATGTCTTCTGGCAAACCATCTGAAATGGTGTTTTTTCCACAAACTATCTGTTTTTAGTCTGAAACTTCTTGTGGCCACCAAAAAACAACATTTCCCATAAAAAACAGAATTTCAGGGAGAAAAAGCCTGAAATTGGCAATTTCTCTCTGTGGGCAGAGCAGGCGAAGTGGCAGAATTTGCCAAGAATTCTGCATTTTTTCTGCTGAGCAAATTATCGTCCGTTTCGACCACCCCCTAGTCAAGGCCATGATATCCCTGGACTTCAAGGGGAAGACACTTGCAGCAAACAATCATCACCTTCTAACACCTTCTCTATTTCCATTGACTTCATTGGGATCACCCACCCAAATATATAGCTCTTGCCGACTGGGAGACTCAACAGGATGAAATGTGTAAACCAAATGGTAGTGCCTAAAAAGGGCCAACGAAGGACGTCTTTCTCTTGTAATGTGAAGTGGAAAAAACAAAGGTGAAGTAGTTCCTTGGTTTTGTAGACAGTAGGGGAATAGTTCTATTTTGATATTTGTGTTTGTACCATGCTCCGCTGCCATCATTTCCAGGGTCTCTAGGCACTCTGCAAGTCCTGAAAGAGAGGAGGGTTGAGGTTAGTGGGGAGAGCGGGGAACATGCAAGCTAACTTTGCTGTTGTGTTGATGGGCTCAGGGGAGTGCTTGAGGGGATGCAACTTAACTTTTCTCTCATTGTGACTGTCAGAGCCTGCTCCCCCTCTCTCTCTCTCTCTCTCTCTCTCTCTGGCTCCCTCTCTCTCTCACACATAGATACATTTACCATGTCTGCCACAGAGCTCTGGGAATTGACAAATGTGCAACGGGGGAAGTGTAGAGACTCCACTCATTACCATATGCTAGGGGCTAAGGCTGATGGGAGGCAAGATGTTTTGGATAAGAGAAGCAGATCCCTGAGACATGAGGACCCCATGCCCCCATCCATTCAGCTGCCATAGTACATAGGTTGGCAGGCTTGTCCCTGAGTGAAACCTCACTCTAATTTCCTCAGGTACTGCGCTGAGTGTCCAACTCAGACATTTGCCCGCCAGGGCAAAGCCCGCCAGGCGTTTGTAAGGCGTTTGTAAGGCGATCGGGGCAGGGGCCAGAATCTCTGGCGCTTTCGCCCAGAAATCTATTCCAGTGTCTTCTGCAGTCCTCAAACTCTTCTGACACTGCGCACACAGCCAAAGGACAGAATGAAATGGAATGTAATCCCCTGCCGCGCCATTCCCCTGGTTTTGTAGCTGTTCCATAACTTCAGTTTCAAAATGATGTTGAAATACTGCCAGTGGTTCTTCGTGGTGAAATGAGGAGCAGGACAGATAAAAGGTGGAGACTGAATACCTTAAAGTGCCCCGTGAAGCTTGGTGTGCCATCCGTTAGGCCTAGAGGGGTGCTGTATCTGCAGGAAGGTAAGGAGAAGCATGCTGACAGTCAATGGGAGAGGTTTGGAGGCAGGGGGATAGGACGGCGATCCAGTAAGAATTCAATCTGGAGGAGGCCCTTCAGGGTGTCCAGTATGTGTGATGCAGAGGGATAGCTCTGCTGTCCAAAAACTAACCCTTTACAGTGCAGTATGTGCAATGTAGGAGGCTTGCTTTGCTGTCGGAAGCCAGACCATGTGTGAGTGACGCTTGCAGTGTGGTTGTGCCCATTCTCTGTGACAGGAGTTTGTCCTGCTGCACCCGTTCAGTAGGAGGGTAGCCCACGCTGTAGCACTGTGTGAGTGAAGCTTCCCCTGCTGTTGCCCTGGCAGGACCTGCCATGTAGTGTGACACTCAGATGTCTGTTAAAGCTGGGACAGTGAAGCAGATTTGTCAGGGCCGTGCACTGTTCCTGGTTCATCCTTGATGCCTCGGAAATATGCTGAGGAGGGTTTTAGTGGAGCTAGACATGTGAACAGCATGTCCCAAATGGCATGACACATGTTGCTTTTGTATATGTACAGAGCTTAAAATGGTTTGTAGGAGTCATCAAGAAGGAAAGGACATTCCAATAAAACGCCCTTTCCTGCTCTGAGCCCCAGCCCTGGGGCCCCGGGGCCCCGGGGGGTCGAGCTCTGGAGCAGCTCAGGAGAAGCTGAGCTGAGGTGTGTCTTTGCCTTGCAAGCTCCCAGCCCTGGGCCCAGGCCCCAGCGGCGGGGGAGGGGAGGCTGTCATTTCACAATGCTCTGCCCAGCCTGAGGGTTCCGTTGGCACGGCGACGGCAGCAGGTGAGCCCTGGAGCAGGGGGCATGGAGAGGTCAAGGCAGACAGAGCTGGGAGCCCCAGGAACAGGACCCAGGCCAGTGGAGGTGGCTCAGCTGAGCCCACCTGACGGCTCGAGGCCACTCCTCACAGGGCCTCTGCTGCTGTCAGAAGCCCTGGGGCCCTGCTACTGGCAGAGGAAGCATTCAGGCCTCAAAGGGCACCGGCCTTCTCTGAGGCCTGTGACTGGGCTCAAAAACAGAACATGTGAAAAACAGGTCCCAGACACTGCACTGAAGAAATGTAGGTTAAGGTGTGAAAACAAAAGCACCAATAAGAAAGGAAAAAGCATAGCTCTTAATACACCCTCCTCTGGACTTTGTGGCCAGTCCCTGTAGATTCATTTTCAGTCCCCTAGTCAAGGCTAGGGGTGGGCAAAGTTACCCTCACTACTGGTGGAACGATATTGCCTAAATTCGCCTCCAGCTCTGTTCTGCCTGCAGGGACATTTTTTAGCTGTTGTGCCAATTTTCTATGCAGATTTTGCTTCCTGAAATGTGTTCTTTCCCTGAAATATCATGTTTTTGACCGCTAAAACAAAATTTCATGGAAAAAATAAATGTCTTCTGGCAAACCATCTGAAATGGTGTTTTTTTCACAAGCTATCTGTTTTTAGTCTGAAACTTCTTGTGGCCACCAAAAAACAACATTTTCCATAAAAAACAGAATTTCAGGGAGAAAAAGCCTGAAATTGGCAATTTCTCTCTGTGGGCAGAGCTGGCGAAGTGGCAGAATTTGCCCAGAATTCTGCATTTTTTCTGCTGAGCAAATTATCGGCCGTTTCGACCACCCCCTAGTCAAGGCCATGATATCCCTGGACTTCAAGGGGAAGACACTTGCAGCAAACAATCATCACCTTCTAACACCTTCTCTATTTCCATTGACTTCATTGGGATCACCCACCCAAATATATAGCTCTTGCCGACTGGGAGACTCAACAGGATGAAATGTGTAAACCGAATGGTAGTGCGTAAAAAGGGCCAACGAAGGACGTCTTTCTCTTGTAATGTGAAGTGGAAAAAACAAAGTTGAAGTAGTTCCTTGGTTTTGTAGACAGTAGGGGAATAGTTCTATTTTGATATTTGTGTTTGTACCATGCTCCGCTGCCATCATTTCCAGGGTCTCTAGGCACTCTGCAAGTCCTGAAAGAGAGGAGGGTTGAGGTTAGTGGGGAGAGCGGGGAACATGCAAGCTAACTTTGCTGTTGTGTTGATGGGCTCAGGGGAGTGCTTGAGGGGATGCAACTTAACTTTTCTCTCATTGTGACTGTCAGAGCCTGCTCCCCCTCTCTCTCTCTCTCTCTCTCTCTCTGGCTCCCTCTCTCTCTCACACATAGATACATTTACCCTGTCTGCCACAGAGCTCTGGGAATTGACAAATGTGCAACGGGGGAAGTGTAGAGACTCCACTCATTACCATATGCTAGGGGCTAAGGCTGATGGGAGGCAAGATGTTTTGGATAAGAGAAGCAGATCCCTGAGACATGAGGACCCCATGCCCCCATCCATTCAGCTGCCATAGTACATAGGTTGGCAGGCTTGTCCCTGAGTGAAACCTCACTCTAATTTCCTCAGGTACTGCGCTGAGTGTCCAACTCAGACATTTGCCCGCCAGGGCAAAGCCCGCCAGGCGTTGGTAAGGCGTTGGTAAGGCGATCGGGGCAGGGGCCAGAATCTCTGGCGCTTTCGCCCAGAAATCTATTCCAGTGTCTTCTGCAGTCCTCAAACTCTTCTGACACTGCGCACACAGCCAAAGGACAGAATGAAATGGAATGTAATCCCCTGCCGCGCCATTACCCTGGTTTTGTAGCTGTTCCATAACTTCAGTTTCAAAATGATGTTGAAATACTGCCAGTGGTTCTTCGTGGTGAAATGAGGAGCAGGACAGATAAAAGGTGGAGACTGAATACCTTAAAGTGCCCCGTGAAGCTTGGTGTGCCATCCGTTAGGCCTAGAGGGGTGCTGTATCTGCAGGAAGGTAAGGAGAAGCATGCTGACAGTCAATGGGAGAGGTTTGGAGGCAGGGGGATAGGACGGCGATCCAGTAAGAATTCAATCTGGAGGAGGCCCTTCAGGGTGTCCAGTATGTGTGATGCAGAGGGATAGCTCTGCTGTCCAAAAACTAACCCTTTACAGTGCAGTATGTGCAATGTAGGAGGCTTGCTTTGCTGTCGGAAGCCAGACCATGTGTGAGTGACGCTTGCAGTGTGGTTGTGCCCATTCTCTGTGACAGGAGTTTGTCCTGCTGCACCCGTTCAGTAGGAGGGTAGCCCACGCTGTAGCACTGTGTGAGTGAAGCTTCCCCTGCTGTTGCCCTGGCAGGACCTGCCATGTAGTGTGACACTCAGATGTCTGTTAAAGCTGGGACAGTGAAGCAGATTTGTCAGGGCCGTGCACTGTTCCTGGTTCATCCTTGATGCCTCGGAAATATGCTGAGGAGGGTTTTAGTGGAGCTAGACATGTGAACAGCATGTCCCAAATGGCATGACACATGTTGCTTTTGTATATGTACAGAGCTTAAAACGGTTTGTAGGAGTCATCAAGAAGGAAAGGACATTCCAATAAAACGCCCTTTCCTGCTCTGAGCCCCAGCCCTGGGGCCCCGGGGCTCCGGGGGGTCGAGCTCTGGAGCAGCTCAGGAGAAGCTGAGCTGAGGTGTGTCTTTGCCTTGCAAGCTCCCAGCCCTGGGCCCAGGCCCCAGCGGCGGGGGAGGGGAGGCTGTCATTTCACAATGCTCTGCCCAGCCTGAGGGTTCCGTTGGCACGGCGACGGCAGCAGGTGAGCCCTGGAGCAGGGGGCATGGAGAGGTCAAGGCAGACAGAGCTGGGAGCCCCAGGAACAGGACCCAGGCCAGTGGAGGTGGCTCAGCTGAGCCCACCTGACGGCTCGAGGCCACTCCTCACAGGGCCTCTGCTGCTGTCAGAAGCCCTGGGGCCCTGCTACTGGCAGAGGAAGCATTCAGGCCTCAAAGGGCACCGGCCTTCTCTGAGGCCTGTGACTGGGCTCAAAAACAGAACATGTGAAAAACAGGTCCCAGACACTGCACTGAAGAAAGGTAGGTTAAGGTGTGAAAACAAAAGCACCAATAAGAAAGGAAAAAGCATAGCTCTTAATACACCCTCCTCTGGACTTTGTGGCCAGTCTCTGTAGATTAATTTTCAGTCCCCTAGTCAAGGCTAGGGGTGGGCAAATTTACCCTCACTACTGGTGGAACGATATTGCCTAAATTCGCCTCCAGCTCTGTTCTGCCTGCAGGGACATTTTTTAGCTGTTGTGCCAATTTTCTATGCAGATTTTGCTTCCTGAAATGTGTTCTTTCCCTGAAATATCATGTTTTTGACCGCTAAAACAAAATTTCATGGAAAAAATAAATGTCTTCTGGCAAACCATCTGAAATGGTGTTTTTTTCACAAACTATCTGTTTTTAGTCTGAAACTTCTTGTGGCCACCAAAAAACAACATTTCCCATAAAAAAACAGAATTTCAGGGAGAAAAAGCCTGAAATTGGCAATTTCTCTCTGTGGGCAGAGCAGGCGAAGTGGCAGAATTTGCCCAGAATTCTGCATTTTTTCTGCTGAGCAAATTATCGGCCGTATCGACCACCCCCTAGTCAAGGCCATGATATCCCTGGACTTCAAGGGGAAGACACTTGCAGCAAACAATCATCACCTTCTAACACCTTCTCTATTTCCATTGACTTCATTGGGATCACCCACCCAAATATATAGCTCTTGCCGACTGGGAGACTCAACAGGATGAAATGTGTAAACCGAATGGTAGTGCGTAAAAAGGGCCAACGAAGGACGTCTTTCTCTTGTAATGTGAAGTGGAAAAAACAAAGGTGAAGTAGTTCCTTGGTTTTGTAGACAGTAGGGGAATAGTTCTATTTTGATATTTGTGTTTGTACCATGCTCCGCTGCCATCATTTCCAGGGTCTCTAGGCACTCTGCAAGTCCTGAAAGAGAGGAGGGTTGAGGTTAGTGGGGAGAGCACGGAACATGCAAGCTAACTTTGCTGTTGTGTTGATGGGCTCAGGGGAGTGCTTGAGGGGATGCAACTTAACTTTTCTCTCATTTTGACTGTCAGAGCCTGCTCCCCCTCTCTCTCTCTCTCTCTCTCTCTCTCTCTGGCTCCCTCTCTCTCTCACACATAGATACATTTACCCTGTCTGCCACAGAGCTCTGGGAATTGACAAATGTGCAACGGGGGAAGTGTAGAGACTCCACTCATTACCATATGCTAGGGGCTAAGGCTGATGGGAGGCAAGATGTTTTGGATAAGAGAAGCAGATCCCTGAGACATGAGGACCCCATGCCCCCATCCATTCAGCTGCCATAGTACATAGGTTGGCAGGCTTGTCCCTGAGTGAAACCTCACTCTAATTTCCTCAAGTACTGCGCTGAGTGTCCAACTCAGACATTTGCCCGCCAGGGCAAAGCCCGCCAGGCCTTTGTAAGGCGTTTGTAAGGCATTTGTAAGGCGATCGGGGCAGGGGCCAGAATCTCTGGCGCTTTCGCCCAGAAATCTATTCCAGTGTCTTCTGCAGTCCTCAAACTCTTCTGACACTGCGCACACAGCCAAATGACAGAATGAAATGGAATGTAATCCCCTGCCGCGCCATTCCCCTGGTTTTGTAGCTGTTCCATAACTTCAGTTTCAAAATGATGTTGAAATACTGCCAGTGGTTCTTCGTGGTGAAATGAGGAGCAGGACAGATAAAAGGTGGAGACTGAATACCTTAAAGTGCCCCGTGAAGCTTGGTGTGCCATCCGTTAGGCCTAGAGGGGTGCTGTACCTGCAGGAAGGTAAGGAGAAGCATGCTGACAGTCAATGGGAGAGGTTTGGAGGCAGGGGGATAGGACGGCGATCCAGTAAGAATTCAATCTGGAGGAGGCCCTTCAGGGTGTCCAGTATGTGTGATGCAGAGGGATAGCTCTGCTGTCCAAAAACTAACCCTTTACGGTGCAGTATGTGCAATGTAGGACGCTTGCTTTGCTGTCGGAAGCCAGACCATGTGTGAGTGACGCTTGCAGTGTGGTTGTGCCCATTCTCTGTGACAGGAGTTTGTCCTGCTGCACCCGTTCAGTAGGAGGGTAGCCCACGCTGTAGCACTGTGTGAGTGAAGCTTCCCCTGCTGTTGCCCTGGCAGGACCTGCCATGTAGTGTGACACTCAGATGTCTGTTAAAGCTGGGACAGTGAAGCAGATTTGTCAGGGCCGTGCACTGTTCCTGGTTCATCCTTGATGCCTCGGAAATATGCTAAGGAGGGTTTTAGTGGAGCTAGACATGTGAACAGCATGTCCCAAATGGCATGACACATGTTGCTTTTGTATATGTACAGAGCTTAAAATGGTTTGTAGGAGTCATCAAGAAGGAAAGGACATTCCAATAAAACGCCCTTTCCTGCTCTGAGCCCCAGCCCTGGGGCCCCGGGGCCCCGGGGGGTCGAGCTCTGGAGCAGCTCAGGAGAAGCTGAGCTGAGGTGTGTCTTTGCCTTGCAAGCTCCCAGCCCTGGGCCCAGGCCCCAGCGGCGGGGGAGGGGAGGCTGTCATTTCACAATGCTCTGCCCAGCCTGAGGGTTCCGTTGGCACGGCGACGGCAGCAGGTGAGCCCTGGAACAGGGGGCTTGGAGAGGTCAAGGCAGACAGAGCTGGGAGCCCCAGGAACAGGACCCAGGCCAGTGGAGGTGGCTCAGCTGAGCCCACCTGACGGCTCGAGGCCACTCCTCACAGGGCCTCTGCTGCTGTCAGAAGCCCTGGGGCCCTGCTACTGGCAGAGGAAGCATTCAGGCCTCAAAGGGCACCGGCCTTCTCTGAGGCCTGTGACTGGGCTCAAAAACAGAACATGTGAAAAACAGGTCCCAGACACTGCACTGAAGAAAGGTAGGTTAAGGTGTGAAAACAAAAGCACCAATAAGAAAGGAAAAAGCATAGCTCTTAATACACCCTCCTCTGGACTTTGTGGCCAGTCCCTGTAGATTCATTTTCAGTCCCCTACTCAAGGCTAGGGGTGGGCAAAGATACCCTCACTACTGGTGGAACGATATTGCCTAAATTCGCCTCCAGCTCTGTTCTGCCTGCAGGGACATTTTTTAGCTGTTGTGCCAATTTTCTATGCAGATTTTGCTTCCTGAAATGTGTTCTTTCCCTGAAATATCATGTTTTTGACCGCTAAAACAAAATTTCATGGAAAAAATAAATGTCTTCTGGCAAACCATCTGAAATGGTGTTTTTTTCACAAACTATCTGTTTTTAGTCTGAAACTTCTTGTGGCCACCAAAAAACAACATTTCCCATAAAAAACAGAATTTCAGGGAGAAAAAGCCTGAAATTGGCAATTTCTCTCTGTGGGCAGAGCAGGCGAAGTGGCAGAATTTGCCCAGAATTCTGCATTTTTTCTGCTGAGCAAATTAT
Organism: Ambystoma mexicanum; assembly: GCF_040938575.1. NCBI lineage: Eukaryota > Metazoa > Chordata > Amphibia > Caudata > Ambystomatidae > Ambystoma > Ambystoma mexicanum. The sequence continues at coordinate 1,120,961,531 of NC_090941.1, read as the reverse complement.
CGGCCGTTTCGACCACCCCCTAGTCAAGGCCATGATATCCCTGGACTTCAAGGGGAAGACACTTGCAGCAAACAATCATCACCTTCTAACACCTTCTCTATTTCCATTGACTTCATTGGGATCACCCACCCAAATATATAGCTCTTGCCGACTGGGAGACTCAACAGGATGAAATGTGTAAACCGAATGGTAGTGCGTAAAAAGGGCCAACGAAGGACGTCTTTCTCTTGTAATGTGAAGTGGAAAAAACAAAGGTGAAGTAGTTCCTTGGTTTTGTAGACAGTAGGGGAATAGTTCTATTTTGATATTTGTGTTTGTACCATGCTCCGCTGCCATCATTTCCAGGGTCTCTAGGCACTCTGCAATTCCTGAAAGAGAGGAGGGTTGAGGTTAGTGGGGAGAGCGGGGAACATGCAAGCTAACTTTGCTGTTGTGTTGATGGGCTCAGGGGAGTGCTTGAGGGGATGCAACTTAACTTTTCTTTCATTGTGACTGTCAGAGCCTGCTCCCCCTCTCTCTCTCTCTCTCTCTCTCTGGCTCCCTCTCTCTCTCACACATAGATACATTTACCCTGTCTGCCACAGAGCTCTGGGAATTGACAAATGTGCAACGGGGGAAGTGTAGAGACTCCACTCATTACCATATGCTAGGGGCTAAGGCTGATGGGAGGCAAGATGTTTTGGATAAGAGAAGCAGATCCCTGAGACATGAGGACCCCATGCCCCCATCCATTCAGCTGCCATAGTACATAGGTTGGCAGGCTTGTCCCTGAGTGAAACCTCACTCTAATTTCCTCAGGTACTGCGCTGAGTGTCCAACTCAGACATTTGCCCGCCAGGCGTTTGTAAGGCGTTTGTAAGGCGTTTGTAAGGCGATCGGGGCAGGGGCCAGAATCTGTGGCGCTTTCGCCCAGAAATCTATTCCAGTGTCTTCTGCAGTCCTCAAACTCTTCTGACACTGCGCACACAGCCAAAGGACAGAATGAAATGGAATGTAATCCCCTGCCGCGCCATTCCCCTGGTTTTGTAGCTGTTCCATAACTTCAGTTTCAAAATGATGTTGAAATATTGCCAGTGGTTCTTCGTGGTGAAATGAGGAGCAGGACAGATAAAAGGTGGAGACTGAATACCTTAAAGTGCCCCGTGAAGCTTGGTGTGCCATCCGTTAGGCCTAGCGGGGTGCTGTATCTGCAGGAAGGTAAGGAGAAGCATGCTGACAGTCAATGGGAGAGGTTTGGAGGCAGGGGGATAGGACGGCGATCCAGTAAGAATTCAATCTGGAGGAGGCCCTTCAGGGTGTCCAGTATGTGTGATGCAGAGGGATAGCTCTGCTGTCCAAAAACTAACCCTTTACAGTGCAGTATGTGCAATGTAGGAGGCTTGCTTTGCTGTCGGAAGCCAGACCATGTGTGAGTGACGCTTGCAGTGTGGTTGTGCCCATTCTCTGTGACAGGAGTTTGTCCTGCTGTACCCGTTCAGTAGGAGGGTAGCCCACGCTGTAGCACTGTGTGAGTGAAGCTTCCCCTGCTGTTGCCCTGGCAGGACCTGCCATGTAGTGTGACACTCAGATGTCTGTTAAAGCTGGGACAGTGAAGCAGATTTGTCAGGGCCGTGCACTGTTCCTGGTTCATCCTTGATGCCTCGGAAATATGCTGAGGAGGGTTTTAGTGGAGCTAGACATGTGAACAGCATGTCCCAAATGGCATGACACATGTTGCTTTTCTATATGTACAGAGCTTAAAACGGTTTGTAGGAATCATCAAGAAGGAAAGGACATTCCAATAAAACGCCCTTTCCTGCTCTGAGCCCCAGCCCTGGGGCCCCGGGGGGTCGAGCTCTGGAGCAGCTCAGGAGAAGCTGAGCTGTGGTGTGTCTTTGCCTTGCAAGCTCCCAGCCCTGGGCCCAGGCCCCAGCGGCGGGGGAGGGGAGGCTGTCATTTCACAATGCTCTGCCCAGCCTGAGGGTTCCGTTGGCACGGCGACGGCAGCAGGTGAGCCCTGGAGCAGGGGGCATGGAGAGGTCAAGGCAGACAGAGCTGGGAGCCCCAGGAACAGGACCCAGGCCAGTGGAGGTGGCTCAGCTGAGCCCACCTGACGGCTCGAGGCCACTCCTCACAGGGCCTCTGCTGCTGTCAGAAGCCCTGGGGCCCTGCTACTGGCAGAGGAAGCATTCAGGCCTCAAAGGGCACCGGCCTTCTCTGAGGCCTGTGACTGGGCTCAAAAACAGAACATGTGAAAAACAGGTCCCAGACACTGCACTGAAGAAAGGTAGGTTAAGGTGTGAAAACAAAAGCACCAATAAGAAAGGAAAAAGCATAGCTCTTAATACACCCTCCTCTGGACTTTGTGGCCAGTCTCTGTAGATTAATTTTCAGTCCCCTAGTCAAGGCTAGGGGTGGGCAAAGTTACCCTCACTACTGGTGGAACGATATTGCCTAAATTCGCCTCCAGCTCTGTTCTGCCTGCAGGGACATTTTTTAGCTGTTGTGCCAATTTTCTATGCAGATTTTGCTTCCTGAAATGTGTTCTTTCCCTGAAATATCATGTTTTTGACCGCTAAAACAAAATTTCATGGAAAAAATAAATGTCTTCTGGCAAACCATCTGAAATGGTGTTTTTTTCACAAACTATCTGTTTTTAGTCTGAAACTTCTTGTGGCCACCAAAAAACAACATTTCCCATAAAAAACAGAATTTCAGGGAGAAAAAGCCTGAAATTGGCAATTTCTCTCTGTGGGCAGAGCAGGCGAAGTGGCAGAATTTGCCCAGAATTCTGCATTTTTTCTGCTGAGCAAATTATCGGCCGTATCGACCACCCCCTAGTCAAGGCCATGATATCCCTGGACTTCAAGGGGAAGACACTTGCAGCAAACAATCATCACCTTCTAACACCTTCTCTATTTCCATTGACTTCATTGGGATCACCCACCCAAATATATAGCTCTTGCCGACTGGGAGACTCAACAGGATGAAATGTGTAAACCGAATGGTAGTGCGTAAAAAGGGCCAACGAAGGACGTCTTTCTCTTGTAATGTGAAGTGGAAAAAACAAAGGTGAAGTAGTTCCTTGGTTTTGTAGACAGTAGGGGAATAGTTCTATTTTGATATTTGTGTTTGTACCATGCTCCGCTGCCATCATTTCCAGGGTCTCTAGGCACTCTGCAATTCCTGAAAGAGAGGAGGGTTGAGGTTAGTGGGGAGAGCGGGGAACATGCAAGCTAACTTTGCTGTTGTGTTGATGGGCTCAGGGGAGTGCTTGAGGGGATGCAACTTAACTTTTCTTTCATTGTGACTGTCAGAGCCTGCTCCCCCTCTCTCTCTCTCTCTCTCTCTGGCTCCCTCTCTCTCTCACACATAGATACATTTACCCTGTCTGCCACAGAGCTCTGGGAATTGACAAATGTGCAACGGGGGAAGTGTAGAGACTCCACTCATTACCATATGCTAGGGGCTAAGGCTGATGGGAGGCAAGATGTTTTGGATAAGAGAAGCAGATCCCTGAGACATGAGGACCCCATGCCCCCATCCATTCAGCTGCCATAGTACATAGGTTGGCAGGCTTGTCCCTGAGTGAAACCTCACTCTAATTTCCTCAGGTACTGCGCTGAGTGTCCAACTCAGACATTTGCCCGCCAGGGCAAAGCCCGCCAGGCCTTTGTAAGGCGTTTGTAAGGCGTTTGTAAGGCATTTGTAAGGCGATCGGGGCAGGGGCCAGAATCTCTGGCGCTTTCGCCCAGAAATCTATTCCAGTGTCTTCTGCAGTCCTCAAACTCTTCTGACACTGCGCACACAGCCAAAGGACAGAATGAAATGGAATGTAATCCCCTGCCGCGCCATTACCCTGGTTTTGTAGCTGTTCCATAACTTCAGTTTCAAAATGATGTTGAAATACTGCCAGTGGTTCTTCGTGGTGAAATGAGGAGCAGGACAGATAAAAGGTGGAGACTGAATACCTTAAAGTGCCCCGTGAAGCTTGGTGTGCCATCCGTTAGGCCTAGAGGGGTGCTGTATCTGCAGGAAGGTAAGGAGAAGCATGCTGACAGTCAATGGGAGAGGTTTGGAGGCAGGGGGATAGGACGGCGATCCAGTAAGAATTCAATCTGGAGGAGGCCCTTCAGGGTGTCCAGTATGTGTGATGCAGAGGGATAGCTCTGCTGTCCAAAAACTAACCCTTTACAGTGCAGTATGTGCAATGTAGGAGGCTTGCTTTGCTGTCGGAAGCCAGACCATGTGTGAGTGACGCTTGCAGTGTGGTTGTGCCCATTCTCTGTGACAGGAGTTTGTCCTGCTGCACCCGTTCAGTAGGAGGGTAGCCCACGCTGTAGCACTGTGTGAGTGAAGCTTCCCCTGCTGTTGCCCTGGCAGGACCTGCCATGTAGTGTGACACTCAGATGTCTGTTAAAGCTGGGACAGTGAAGCAGATTTGTCAGGGCCGTGCACTGTTCCTGGTTCATCCTTGATGCCTCGGAAATATGCTAAGGAGGGTTTTAGTGGAGCTAGACATGTGAACAGCATGTCCCAAATGGCATGACACATGTTGCTTTTGTATATGTACAGAGCTTAAAATGGTTTGTAGGAGTCATCAAGAAGGAAAGGACATTCCAATAAAACACCCTTTCCTGCTCTGAGCCCCAGCCCTGGGGCCCCAGGGCCCCGGGGGGTCGAGCTCTGGAGCAGCTCAGGAGAAGCTGAGCTGAGGTGTGTCTTTGCCTTGCAAGCTCCCAGCCCTGGGCCCAGGCCCCAGCGGCGGGGGAGGGGAGGCTGTCATTTCACAATGCTCTGCCCAGCCTGAGGGTTCCGTTGGCACGGCGACGGCAGCAGGTGAGCCCTGGAGCAGGGGGCATGGAGAGGTCAAGGCAGACAGAGCTGGGAGCCCCAGGAACAGGACCCAGGCCAGTGGAGGTGGCTCAGCTGAGCCCACCTGACGGCTCGAGGCCACTCCTCACAGGGCCTCTGCTGCTGTCAGAAGCCCTGGGGCCCTGCTACTGGCAGAGTAAGCATTCAGGCCTCAAAGGGCACCGGCCTTCTCTGAGGCCTGTGACTGGGCTCAAAAACAGAACATGTGAAAAACAGGTCCCAGACACTGCACTGAAGAAAGGTAGGTTAAGGTGTGAAAACAAAAGCACCAATAAGAAAGGAAAAAGCATAGCTCTTAATACACCCTCCTCTGGACTTTGTGGCCAGTCCCTGTAGATTCATTTTCAGTCCCCTAGTCAAGGCTAGGGGTGGGCAAAGTTACCCTCACTACTGGTGGAACGATATTGCCTAAATTCGCCTCCAGCTCTGTTCTGCCTGCAGGGACATTTTTTAGCTGTTGTGCCAATTTTCTATGCAGATTTTGCTTCCTGAAATGTGTTCTTTCCCTGAAATATCATGTTTTTGACTGCTAAAACAAAATTTCATGGAAAAAATAAATGTCTTCTGGCAAACCATCTGAAATGGTGTTTTTTTCACAAGCTATCTGTTTTTAGTCTGAAACTTCTTGTGGCCACCAAAAAACAACATTTCCCATAAAAAACAGAATTTCAGGGAGAAAAAGCCTGAACTTGGCAATTTCTCTCTGTGGGCAGAGCAGGCGAAGTGGCAGAATTTGCCCAGAATTCTGCATTTTTTCTGCTGAGCAAATTATCGGCCGTTTCGACCACCCCCTAGTCAAGGCCATGATATCCCTGGACTTCAAGGGGAAGACACTTGCAGCAAACAATCATCACCTTCTAACACCTTCTCTATTTCCATTGACTTCATTGGGATCACCCACCCAAATATATAGCTCTTGCCGACTGGGAGACTCAACAGGATGAAATGTGTAAACCGAATGGTAGTGCGTAAAAAGGGCCAACGAAGGACGTCTTTCTCTTGTAATGTGAAGTGGAAAAAACAAAGGTGAAGTAGTTCCTTGGTTTTGTAGACAGTAGGGGAATAGTTCTATTTTGATATTTGTGTTTGTACCATGCTCCGCTGCCATCATTTCCAGGGTCTCTAGGCACTCTGCAAGTCCTGAAAGAGAGGAGGGTTGAGGTTGGTGGGGAGAGCGGGGAACATGCAAGCTAACTTTGCTGTTGTGTTGATGGGCTCAGGGGAGTGCTTGAGGGGATGCAACTTAACTTTTCTCTCATTGTGACTGTCAGAGCCTGCTCCCCCTCTCTCTCTCTCTCTCTCTCTCTCTGGCTCCCTCTCTCTCTCACACATAGATACATTTACCCTGTCTGCCACAGAGCTCTGGGAATTGACAAATGTGCAACGGGGGAAGTGTAGAGACTCCACTCATTACCATATGCTAGGGGCTAAGGCTGATGGGAGGCAAGATGTTTTGGATAAGAGAAGCAGATCCCTGAGACATGAGGACCCCATGCCCCCATCCATTCAGCTGCCATAGTACATAGGTTGGCAGGCATGTCCCTGAGTGAAACCTCACTCTAATTTCCTCAGGTACTGCGCTGAGTGTCCAACTCAGACATTTGCCCGCCAGGGCAAAGCCCGCCAGGCCTTTGTAAGGCGTTTGTAAGGCGTTTGTAAGGCGATCGGGGCAGGGGCCAGAATCTCTGGCGCTTTCGCCCAGAAATCTATTCCAGTGTCTTCTGCAGTCCTCAAACTCTTCTGACACTGCGCACACAGCCAAAGGACAGAATGAAATGGAATGTAATCCCCTGCCGCGCCATTCTCCTGGTTTTGTAGCTGTTCCATAACTTCAGTTTCAAAATGATGTTGAAATACTGCCAGTGGTTCTTCGTGGTGAAATGAGGAGCAGGACAGATAAAAGGTGGAGACTGAATACCTTAAAGTGCCCCGTGAAGCTTGGTGTGCCATCCGTTAGGCCTAGAGGGGTGCTGTATCTGCAGGAAGGTAAGGAGAAGCATGCTGACAGTCAATGGGAGAGGTTTGGAGGCAGGGGGATAGGACGGCGATCCAGTAAGAATTCAATCTGGAGGAGGCCCTTCAGGGTGTCCAGTATGTGTGATGCAGAGGGATAGCTCTGCTGTCCAAAAACTAACCCTTTACAGTGCAGTATGTGCAATGTCGGAAGCCAGACCATGTGTGAGTGACGCTTGCAGTGTGGTTGTGCCCATTCTCTGTGACAGGAGTTTGTCCTGCTGCACCCGTTCAGTAGGAGGGTAGCCCACGCTGTAGCACTGTGTGAGTGAAGCTTCCCCTGCTGTTGCCCTGGCAGGACCTGCCATGTAGTGTGACACTCAGATGTCTGTTAAAGCTGGGACAGTGAAGCAGATTTGTCAGGGCCGTGCACTGTTCCTGGTTCATCCTTGATGCCTCGGAAATATGCTGAGGAGGGTTTTAGTGGAGCTAGACATGTGAACAGCATGTCCCAAATGGCATGACACATGTTGCTTTTGTATATGTACAGAGCTTAAAATGGTTTGTAGGAGTCATCAAGAAGGAAAGGACATTCCAATAAAACGCCCTTTCCTGCTCTGAGCCCCAGCCCTGGGGCCCCGGGGGGTCGAGCTCTGGAGCAGCTCAGGAGAAGCTGAGCTGAGGTGTGTCTTTGCCTTGCAAGCTCCCAGCCCTGGGCCCAGGCCCCAGCGGCGGGGGAGGGGAGGCTGTCATTTCACAATGCTCTGCCCAGCCTGAGGGTTCCGTTGGCACGGCGACGGCAGCAGGTGAGCCCTGGAGCAGGGGGCATGGAGAGGTCGAGGCAGACAGAGCTGGGAGCCCCAGGAACAGGACCCATGCCAGTGGAGGTGGCTCAGCTGAGCCCACCTGACGGCTCGAGGCCACTCCTCACAGGGCCTCTGCTGCTGTCAGAAGCCCTGGGGCCCTGCTACTGGCAGAGGAAGCATTCAGGCCTCAAAGGGCACCGGCCTTCTCTGAGGCCTGTGACTGGGCTCAAAAACAGAACATGTGAAAAACAGGGCCCAGACACTGCACTGAAGAAAGGTAGGTTAAGGTGTGAAAACAAAAGCACCAATAAGAAAGGAAAAAGCATAGCTCTTAATACACCCTCCTCTGGACTTTGTGGCCAGTCCCTGTAGATTCATTTTCAGTCCCCTAGTCAAGGCTAGGGGTGGGCAAAGTTACCCTCACTACTGGTGGAACGATATTGCCTAAATTCGCCTCCAGCTCTGTTCTGCCTGCAGGGACATTTTTTAGCTGTTGTGCCAATTTTCTATGCAGATTTTGCTTCCTGAAATGTGTTCTTTCCCTGAAATATCATGTTTTTGACCGCTAAAACAAAATTTCATGGAAAAAATAAATGTCTTCTGGCAAACCATCTGAAATGGTGTTTTTTCACAAACTATCTGTTTTTAGTCTGAAACTTCTTGTGGCCACCAAAAAATAACATTTCCCATAAAAAACAGAATTTCAGGGAGAAAAAGCCTGAAATTGGCAATTTCTCTCTGTGGGCAGAGCAGGCGAAGTGGCAGAATTTGCCCAGAATTCTGCATTTTTTCTGCTGAGCAAATTATCGGCCGTTTCGACCACCCCCTAGTCAAGGCCATGATATCCCTGGACTTCAAGGGGAAGACACTTGCAGCAAACAATCATCACCTTCTAACACCTTCTCTATTTCCATTGACTTCATTGGGATCACCCACCCAAATATATAGCTCTTGCCGACTGGGAGACTCAACAGGATGAAATGTGTAAACCGAATGGTAGTGCGTAAAAAGGGCCAACGAAGGACGTCTTTCGCTTGTAATGTGAAGTGGAAAAAACAAAGGTGAAGTAGTTCCTTGGTTTTGTAGACAGTAGGGGAATAGTTCTATTTTGATATTTGTGTTTGTACCATGCTCCGCTGCCATCATTTCCAGGGTCTCTAGGCACTCTGCAAGTCCTGAAAGAGAGGAGGGTTGAGGTTAGTGGGGAGAGCGGGGAACATGCAAGCTAACTTTGCTGTTGTGTTGATGGGCTCAGGGGAGTGCTTGAGGGGATGCAACTTAACTTTTCTTTCATTGTGACTGTCAGAGCCTGCTCCCCCTCTCTCTCTCTCTCTCTCTCTCTCTCTGGCTCCCTCTCTCTCTCACACATAGATACATTTACCCTGTCTGCCACAGAGCTCTGGGAATTGACAAATGTGCAACGGGGGAAGTGTAGAGACTCCACTCATTACCATATGCTAGGGGCTAAGGCTGATGGGAGGCAAGATGTTTTGGATAAGAGAAGCAGATCCCTGAGACATGAGGACCCCATGCCCCCATCCATTCAGCTGCCATAGTACATAGGTTGGCAGGCTTGTCCCTGAGTGAAACCTCACTCTAATTTCCTCAGGTACTGCGCTGAGTGTCCAACTCAGACATTTGCCCGCCAGGCGTTTGTAAGGCGTTTGTAAGGCGTTTGTAAGGCGATCGGGGCAGGGGCCAGAATCTCTGGCGCTTTCGCCCAGAAATCTATTCCAGTGTCTTCTACAGTCCTCAAACTCTTCTGACACTGCGCACACAGCCAAAGGACAGAATGAAATGGAATGTAATCCCCTGCCGCGCCATTCCCCTGGTTTTGTAGCTGTTCCATAACTTCAGTTTCAAAATGATGTTGAAATACTGCTAGTGGTTCTTCGTGGTGAAATGAGGAGCAGGACAGATAAAAGGTGGAGACTGAATACCTTAAAGTGCCCCGTGAAGCTTGGTGTGCCATCCGTTAGGCCTAGAGGGGTGCTGTATCTGCAGGAAGGTAAGGAGAAGCATGCTGACAGTCAATGGGAGAGGTTTGGAGGCAGGGGGATAGGACGGCGATCCAGTAAGAATTCAATCTGGAGGAGGCCCTTCAGGGTGTCCAGTATGTGTGATGCAGAGGGATAGCTCTGCTGTCCAAAAACTAACCCTTTACAGTGCAGTATGTGCAATGTAGGAGGCTTGCTTTGCTGTCGGAAGCCAGACCATGTGTGAATGAAGCTTGCAGTGTGGTTGTGCCCATTCTCTGTGACAGGAGTTTGTCCTGCTGCACCCGTTCAGTAGGAGGGTAGCCCACGCTGTAGCACTGTGTGAGTGAAGCTTCCCCTGCTGTTGCCCTGGCAGGACCTGCCATGTAGTGTGACACTCAGATGTCTGTTAAAGCTGGGACAGTGAAGCAGATTTGTCAGGGCCGTGCACTGTTCCTGGTTCATCCTTGATGCCTCGGAAATATGCTAAGGAGGGTTTTAGTGGAGCTAGACATGTGAACAGCATGTCCCAAATGGCATGACACATGTTGCTTTTGTATATGTACAGAGCTTAAAATGGTTTGTAGGAGTCATCAAGAAGGAAAGGACATTCCAATAAAACGCCCTTTCCTGCTCTGAGCCCCAGCCCTGGGGCCCCGGGGCCCCGGGGGGTCGAGCTCTGGAGCAGCTCAGGAGAAGCTGAGCTGAGGTGTGTCTTTGCCTTGCAAGCTCCCAGCCCTGGGCCCAGGCCCCAGCGGCGGGGGAGGGGAGGCTGTCATTTCACAATGCTCTGCCCAGCCTGAGGGTTCCGTTGGCACGGCGACGGCAGCAGGTGAGCCCTGGAGCAGGGGGCATGGAGAGGTCAAGGCAGACAGAGCTGGGAGCCCCAGGAACAGGACCCAGGCCAGTGGAGGTGGCTCAGCTGAGCCCGCCTGATCGCTCGAGGCCACTCCTGACAGGGCCTCTGCTTCTGTCAGAAGCCCTGAGGCCTCCCTACTGGCAGAGGAAGCATTCAGGCCTCAAAGGGCACCGGCCTTCTCTGAGGCCTGTGACTGGGCTCAAAAACAGAACATGTGAAAAACAGGGCCCAGACACTGCACTGAAGAAAGGTAGGTTAAGGTGTGAAAACAAAAGCACCAATAAGAAAGGAAAAAGCATAGCTCTTAATACACCCTCATCTGGACTTTGTGGCCAGTCCCTGTAGATTCATTTTCAGTCCCCTAGTCAAGGCTAGGGGTGGGCAAAGTTACCCTCACTACTGGTGGAACGATATTGCCTAAATTCGCCTCCAGCTCTGTTCTGCCTGCAGGGACATTTTTTAGCTGTTGTGCCAATTTTCTATGCAGATTTTGCTTCCTGAAATGTGTTCTTTCCCTGAAATATCATGTTTTTGACCACTAAAACAAAATTTCATGGAAAAAATAAATGTCTTCTGGCAAACCATCTGAAATGGTGTTTTTTTCACAAACTATCTGTTTTTAGTCTGAAACTTGTTGTGGCCACCAAAAAACATTTCCCATAAAAAACCGAATTTCAGGGAGAAAAAGCCTGAAATTGGCAATTTCTCTCTGTGGGAAGAGCAGGCGAAGTGGCAGAATTTGCCCAAAATTCTGCATTTTTTCTGCTGAGCAAATTATCGGCCACTTCGACCACCCCCTAGTCAAGGCCATGATATCTATGGACTTCAAGGGAAAGACACTTGCAGCACACAATCATCACCGTTCTACCACCCACCCTCCTCTCTTTCCAGGACTTGCAGAAAGACCCTGGAAAGATGGCAGGACACAAATATTAGCTCTTGCCGACTGGGAGACTCAAACATGATGAATGTTGTTAAACCGAATGGTAGTGCGTAAAAAGGGCCAACGAAGGACGTCTTTCTCTTGTAATGTGAAGTGAAAATCCTTGGTTTTGTAGACAGTAGGGGAATAGTTCTATTTTGATATTTGTGTTTGTACCATGCTCCGCTGCCATCATTTCCAGGGTCTCTAGGCACTCTGCAAGTCCTGAAAGAGAGGAGGGTGGGTGGATGGGTTAGTGGGGAGAACGGGGAACATGCAAGCTAACTTTGCTGTTGTGTTGATGGGTGCAGGGGAGTGCTTGAGGGGATGCAACTTCACTTTTCTCTCATTGTGACTATCAGAGCCTGCCCCCCCCCCTCTCTCTCTCTTTCTCTCTCTCTATCTGGCTCCCTCTCTCTCTCACACATAGATGCATTTACCCTGTCTGCCACAGAGCTCTGGGAATCGACAAATGTGCAACAGGGGAATTGTAGAGACTCCACTCATTACCATATGCTAGGTGCTAAGGCTGATGGGAGGCAAGATGTTTTGGATAAGAGAAGCAGATCCCTGAGACATGAGGACCCCAAGCCCCCAATCAGGTGCCATAGTACATAGGTTGGCAGGCTTGTCCCTGAGTGAAACCTCACTCTAATTTGCTCAGGTACTGCGCTGAGTGTCCAACTCAGACATTTGCCCGCCAGGGCAAAGCCCGCCAGGCGTTTGTAAGGCGATCGGGGCAGGGGCCAGAATCTCTGGCGCTTTCGCCCAGAAATCTATTCCAGTGTCTTCTGCAGTCCTCAAACTCTTCTGACACTGCGCACACAGCCAAAGGACAGAATGAAATGGAATGAAATCCCCTGCCGCGCCATTCCCCTGGTTTTGTAGCTGTTCCACAACTTCAGTTTCAAAATGATGTTGAAATACTGCCAGTGGTTCTTCGTGGTGAAATGAGGAGCAGGACAGATAAAAGGTGGAGACTGAATACCTTAAAGTGCCCCGTGAAGCTTGGTGTGCCATCCGTTAGGCCTAGAGGGGTGCTGTATCTGCAGGAAGGTAAGGAGAAGCATGCTGACAGTCATTGGGAGAGGTTTGGGGCAGGGGGATAGGACGGCGATCCAGTAACAATTCAATCTGGAGGAGGCCCTTCAGGGTGTCCAGTATGTGTGATGCAGAGGGATAGCTCTGCTGTCCAAAGACTAACGCTTTACAGTGCAGTATGTGCAATGTAGGAGGCTTGCTTTGCTGTCGGAAGCCAGACCATGTGTGAATGAAGCTTGCAGTGTGGTTGTGCCCATTCTCTGTGACAGGAGTTTGCCCTGCTGCACCCGTTCACTAGGAGGGAAGCCCATGCTGTAGCACTGTGTGAGTGAAGCTTCCCCTGCTGTTGCCCTGGCAGGACCTGCCATGTAGTGTGACACTCAGATGTCTGTTAAAGCTGGGAAAGTGAAGCAGATTTGTCAGGGCCGTGCACTGTTCCTGGTTCATCCTTGATGCCTCGGAAATATGCTGAGGAGGGTTTTAGTGGAGCTAGACATGTGAACAACATGTCCCAAATGGCATGACACATGTTGCTTTTCTATATGTACAGAGCTTAAAACGGTTTGTAGGAATCATCAAGAAGGAAAGGACATTCCAATAAAACGCCCTTTCCTGCTCTGAGCCCCAGCCCTGGGGCCCCGGGGCCCCGGGGGGTCGAGCTCTGGAGCAGCTCAGGAGAAGCTGAGCTGAGGTGTGTCTTTGCCTTGCAAGCTCCCAGCCCTGGGCCCAGGCCCCGGCGGGGGAGGGGAGGCTGTCATTTCACAATGCTCTGCCCAGCCTGAGGGTTCTGTTGGCACGGCGACGGCAGCAGGGGAGCCCTGGAGCAGGGGGCATGGAGAGGTCAAGGCAGACAGAGCTGGGAGCCCCAGGAACAGGACCCAGGCCAGTGGAGGTGGCTCAGCTGAGCCCACCAGATCGCTCGAGGCCACTCCTCACAGGGCCTCTGCTGCTGTCAGAAGCCCTGGGGCCCTGCTACTGGCGGAGGAAGCATTCAGGCCTCAAAGGGCACCGGCCTTCTCTGAGGCCTGTGACTGGGCTCAAAAACAGAACATGTGAAAAACAGGGCCCAGACACTGCACTGAAGAAAGGTAGGTTAAGGTGTGAAAACAAAAGCACCAATAAGAAAGGAAAAAGCATAGCTCTTAATACACCCTCATCTGGACTTTGTGGCCAGTCTCTGTAGATTCATTTTCAGTCCCCTAGTCAAGGCTAGGGGTGGGCAAAGTTACCCTCACTACTGGTGGAACGATATTGCCTAAATTCGCCTCCAGCTCTGTTCTGTCTGCAGGGACATTTTTTAGCTGTTGTTCCAATTTTCTATGCAGATTTTGCTTCCTGAAATGTGTTCTTTCCCTGAAATATCATGTTTTTGACCGCTAAAACAAAATTTAATGGAAAAAATCAAAGTCTTCTGGCAAACCATCTGAAATGGTGTTTTTTTCACAAACTATCTGTTTTCAGTCTGAAACTTCTTGTGGCCACCAAAAAACATTTCCCATAAAAAACCGAATTTCAGGGAGAAAAAGCCTGAAATTGGCAATTTCTCTCTGTGGGCAGAGCAGGCGAAGTGGCAGAATTTGCCAAAATTCTGCATTTTTTCTGCTGAGCAAATTATCGGCCACTTCGACCACCCCCTAGTCAAGGCCATGATATCTATGGACTTCAAGGGAAAGACACTTGCAGCACACAATCATCACCGTTCTAACACCTTCTCTATTTCCATTGACTTCATTGGGATCACCCACCCAAATATATAGCTCTTGCCGACTGGGAGACTCAACAGGATGAAATGTGTAAACCGAATGGTAGTGCGTAAAAAGGGCCAACGAAGGACGTCTTTCTCTTGTAATGTGAAGTGGAAAAAAACAAAGGTGAAGTAGTTCCTTGGTTTTGTAGACAGTAGGGGAATAGTTCTATTTTGATATTTGTGTTTGTACCATGCTCCGCTGCCATCATTTCCAGGGTCTCTAGGCACTCTGCAAGTCTTGAAAGAGAGGAGGGTTAGTGGGTGGGTTAGTGGGGAGAACGGGGAACATGCAAGCTAACTTTGCTGTTGTGTTGATGGGTGCAGGGGAGTGCTTGAGGGGATGCAACTTCACTTTTCTCTCATTGTGACTGTCAGAGCCTGCTCCCCCCCTCTCTCTCTCTCTCTTTCTCTCTCTCTATCTGGCTCCCTCTCTCTCTCACACATAGATACATTTACCCTGTCTGCCACAGAGCTCTGGGAATCGACAAATGTGCAACGGGGGAAGTGTAGAGACTCCACTCATTACCATATGCTAGGGGCTAAGGCTGATGGGAGGCAAGATGTTTTGGATAAGAGAAGCAGATCCCTGAGACATGAGGACCCCATGCCCCCATTCAGCTGCCATAGTACATAGGTTGGCAGGCTTGTCCCTGAGTGAAACCTCACTCTAATTTGCTCAGGTACTGCGCTGAGTGTCCAACTCAGACATTTGCCCGCCAGGGCAAAGCCCGCCAGGCGTTTGTAAGGCGATCGGGGCAGGGGCCAGAATCTGTGGCGCTTTCGCCCAGAAATCTATTCCAGTGTCTTCTGCAGTCCTCAAACTCTTCTGACACTGCGCACACAGCCAAAGGACAGAATGAAATGGAATGTAATCCCCTGCCGCGCCATTCCCCTGGTTTTGTAGCTGTTCCATAACTTCAGTTTCAAAATGATGTTGAAATACTGCCAGTGGTTCTTCGTGGTGAAATGAGGAGCAGGACAGATAAAAGGTGGAGACTGAATACCTTAAAGTGCCCCGTGAAGCTTGGTGTGCCATCCGTTAGGCCTAGAGGGGTGCTGTATCTGCAGGAAGGTAAGGAGAAGCATGCTGACAGTCAATGGGAGAGGTTTGGAGGCAGGGGGATAGGACGGCGATCCAGTAAGAATTCAATCTGGAGGAGGCCCTTCAGGGTGTCCAGTATGTGTGATGCAGAGGGATAGCTCTGCTGTCCAAAAACTAACCCTTTACAGTGCAGTATGTGCAATGTAGGAGGCTTGCTTTGCTGTCGGAAGCCAGACCATGTGTGAGTGACGCTTGCAGTGTGGTTGTGCCCATTCTCTGTGACAGGAGTTTGTCCTGCTGCACCCGTTCAGTAGGAGGGTAGCCCACGCTGTAGCACTGTGTGAGTGAAGCTTCCCCTGCTGTTGCCCTGGCAGGACCTGCCATGTAGTGTGACACTCAGATGTCTGTTAAAGCTGGGACAGTGAAGCAGATTTGTCAGGGCCGTGCACTGTTCCTGGTTCATCCTTGATGCCTCGGAAATATGCTAAGGAGGGTTTTAGTGGAGCTAGACATGTGAACAGCATGTCCCAAATGGCATGACACATGTTGCTTTTGTATATGTACAGAGCTTAAAATGGTTTGTAGGAGTCATCAAGAAGGAAAGGACATTCCAATAAAACGCCCTTTCCTGCTCTGAGCCCCAGCCCTGGGGCCCCGGGGCCCCGGGGGGTCGAGCTCTGGAGCAGCTCAGGAGAAGCTGAGCTGAGGTGTGTCTTTGCCTTGCAAGCTCCCAGCCCTGGGCCCAGGCCCCAGCGGCGGGGGAGGGGAGGCTGTCATTTCACAATGCTCTGCCCAGCCTGAGGGTTCCGTTGGCACGGCGACGGCAGCAGGTGAGCCCTGGAGCAGGGGGCATGGAGAGGTCAAGGCAGACAGAGCTAGGAGCCCCAGGAGCAGGACCCAGGCCAGTGGAGGTGGCTCAGCTGAGCCCACCTGACGGCTCGAGGCCACTCCTCACAGGGCCTCTGCTGCTGTCAGAAGCCCTGGGGCCCTGCTACTGGCAGAGGAAGCATTCAGGCCTCAAAGGGCACCGGCCTTCTCTGAGGCCTGTGACTGGGCTCAAAAACAGAACATGTGAAAAACAGGTCCCAGACACTGCACTGAAGAAAGGTAGGTTAAGGTGTGAAAACAAAAGCACCAATAAGAAAGGAAAAAGCATAGCTCTTAATACACCCTCCTCTGGACTTTGTGGCCAGTCCCTGTAGATTCATTTTCAGTCCCCTAGTCAAGGCTAGGGGTGGGCAAAGTTACCCTCACTACTGGTGGAACGATATTGCCTAAATTCGCCTCCAGCTCTGTTCTGCCTGCAGGGACATTTTTTAGCTGTTGTGCCAATTTTCTATGCAGATTTTGCTTCCTGAAATGTGTTCTTTCCCTGAAATATCATGTTTTTGACCGCTAAAACAAAATTTCATGGAAAAAATAAATGTCTTCTGGCAAACCATCTGAAATGGTGTTTTTTTCACAAACTATCTGTTTTTAGTCTGAAACTTCTTGTGGCCACCAAAAAACAACATTTCCCATAAAAAACAGAATTTCAGGGAGAAAAAGCCTGAAATTGGCAATTTCTCTCTGTGGGCAGAGCAGGCGAAGTGGCAGAATTTGCCAAGAATTCTGCATTTTTTCTGCCGAGCAAATTATCGGCCGTTTCGACCACCCCCTAGTCAAGGCCATGATATCCCTGGACTTCAAGGGGAAGACACTTGCAGCAAACAATCATCACCTTCTAACACCTTCTCTATTTCCATTGACTTCATTGGGATCACCCACCCAAATATATAGCTCTTGCCGACTGCGAGACTCAACAGGATGAAATGTGTAAACCGAATGGTAGTGCGTAAAAAGGGCCAACGAAGGACGTCTTTCTCTTGTAATGTGAAGTGGAAAAAACAAAGGTGAAGTAGTTCCTTGGTTTTGTAGACAGTAGGGGAATAGTTCTATTTTGATATTTGTGTTTGTACCATGCTCCGCTGCCATCATTTCCAGGGTCTCTAGGCACTCTGCAAGTCCTGAAAGAGAGGAGGGTTGAGGTTAGTGGGGAGAGCGGGGAACATGCAAGCTAACTTTGCTGTTGTGTTGATGGGCTCAGGGGAGTGCTTGAGGGGATGCAACTTAACTTTTCTCTCATTGTGACTGTCAGAGCCTGCTCCCCCTCTCTCTCTCTCTCTCTCTCTCTCTCTCTCTCTGGCTCCATCTCTCTCTCACACATAGATACATTTACCCTGTCTGCCACAGAGCTCTGGGAATTGACAAATGTGCAACGGGGGAAGTGTAGAGACTCCACTCATTACCATATGCTAGGTCTAAGGCTGATGGGAGGCAAGATGTTTTGGATAAGAGAAGCAGATCCCTGAGACATGAGGACCCCATGCCCCCATCCATTCAGCTGCCATATTACATAGGTTGGCAGGCTTGTCCCTGAGTGAAACCTCACTCTAATTTCCTCAGGTACTGCGCTGAGTGTCCAACTCAGACATTTGCCCGCCAGGGCAAAGCCCGCCAGGCGTTTGTAAGGCGTTTGTAAGGCGTTTGTAAGGCGATCGGGGCAGGGGCCAGAATCTCTGGCGCTTTCGCCCAGAAATCTATTCCAGTGTCTTCTGCAGTCCTCAAACTCTTCTGACACTGCGCACACAGCCAAAGGACAGAATGAAATGGAATGTAATCCCCTGCCGCGCCATTCCCCTGGTTTTGTAGCTGTTCCATAACTTCAGTTTCAAAATGATGTTGAAATACTGCCAGTGGTTCTTCGTGGTGAAATGAGGAGCAGGACAGATAAAAGGTGGAGACTGAATACCTTAAAGTGCCCCGTGAAGCTTGGTGTGCCATCCGTTAGGCCTAGAGGGGTGCTGTATCTGCAGGAAGGTAAGGAGAAGCATGCTGACAGTCAATGGGAGAGGTTTGGAGGCAGGGGGATAGGACGGCGATCCAGTAAGAATTCAATCTGGAGGAGGCCCTTCAGGGTGTCCAGTATGTGTGATGCAGAGGGATAGCTCTGCTGTCCAAAAACGAACCCTTTACAGTGCAGTATGTGCAATGTAGGAGGCTTGCTTTGCTGTCGGAAGCCAGACCATGTGTGAGTGACGCTTGCAGTGTGGCTGTGCCCATTCTCTGTGACAGGAGTTTGTCCTGCTGCACCCGTTCAGTAGGAGGGTAGCCCACGCTGTAGCACTGTGTGAGTGAAGCTTCCCCTGCTGTTGCCCTGGCAGGACCTGCCATGTAGTGTGACACTCAGATGTCTGTTAAAGCTGGGACAGTGAAGCAGATTTGTCAGGGCCGTGCACTGTTCCTGGTTCATCCTTGATGCCTCGGAAATATGCTAAGGAGGGTTTTAGTGGAGCTAGACATGTGAACAGCATGTCCCAAATGGCATGACACATGTTGCTTTTGTATATGTACAGAGCTTAAAATGGTTTGCAGGAGTCATCAAGAAGGAAAGGACATTCCAATAAAACGCCCTTTCCTGCTCTGAGCCCCAGCCCTGGGGCCCCAGGGTCCCCGGGGCCCCGGGGCCCCGGGGGGTCGAGCTCTGGAGCAGCTCAGAAGAAGCTGAGCTGAGGTGTGTCTTTGCCTTGCAAGCTCCCAGCCCTGGGCCCAGGCCCCAGCGGCGGGGGAGGGGAGGCTGTCATTTCACAATGCTCTGCCCAGCCTGAGGGTTCCGTTGGCACGGCGACGGCAGCAGGTGAGCCCTGGAGCAGGGGGCATGGAGAGGTCAAGGCAGACAGAGCTGGGAGCCCCAGGAACAGGCCCCAGGCCAGTGGAGGTGGCTCAGCTGAGCCCACCTGACGGCTCGAGGCCACTCCTCACAGGGCCTCTGCTGCTGTCAGAAGCCCTGGGGCCCTGCTACTGGCAGAGGAAGCATTCAGGCCTCAAAGGGCACCGGCCTTCTCTGAGGCCTGTGACTGGGCTCAAAAACAGAACATGTGAAAAACAGGTCCCAGACACTGCACTGAAGAAAGGTAGGTTAAGGTGTGAAAACAAAAGCACCAATAAGAAAGGAAAAAGCATAGCTCTTAATACACCCTCCTCTGGACTTTGTGGCCAGTCCCTGTAGATTCATTTTCAGTCCCCTAGTCAAGGATAGGGGTGGGCAAAGTTACCCTCACTACTGGTGGAACGATATTGCCTAAATTCGCCTCCAGCTCTGTTCTGCCTGCAGGGACATTTTTTAGCTGTTGTGCCAATTTTCTATGCAGATTTTGCTTCCTGAAATGTGTTCTTTCCCTGAAATATCATGTTTTTGACCGCTAAAACAAAATTTCATGGAAAAAATAAATGTCTTCTGGCAAACCATCTGAAATGGTGTTTTTTCCACAAACTATCTGTTTTTAGTCTGAAACTTCTTGTGGCCACCAAAAAACAACATTTCCCATAAAAAACAGAATTTCAGGGAGAAAAAGCCTGAAATTGGCAATTTCTCTCTGTGGGCAGAGCAGGCGAAGTGGCAGAATTTGCCAAGAATTCTGCATTTTTTCTGCTGAGCAAATTATCGTCCGTTTCGACCACCCCCTAGTCAAGGCCATGATATCCCTGGACTTCAAGGGGAAGACACTTGCAGCAAACAATCATCACCTTCTAACACCTTCTCTATTTCCATTGACTTCATTGGGATCACCCACCCAAATATATAGCTCTTGCCGACTGGGAGACTCAACAGGATGAAATGTGTAAACCAAATGGTAGTGCCTAAAAAGGGCCAACGAAGGACGTCTTTCTCTTGTAATGTGAAGTGGAAAAAACAAAGGTGAAGTAGTTCCTTGGTTTTGTAGACAGTAGGGGAATAGTTCTATTTTGATATTTGTGTTTGTACCATGCTCCGCTGCCATCATTTCCAGGGTCTCTAGGCACTCTGCAAGTCCTGAAAGAGAGGAGGGTTGAGGTTAGTGGGGAGAGCGGGGAACATGCAAGCTAACTTTGCTGTTGTGTTGATGGGCTCAGGGGAGTGCTTGAGGGGATGCAACTTAACTTTTCTCTCATTGTGACTGTCAGAGCCTGCTCCCCCTCTCTCTCTCTCTCTCTCTCTCTCTCTGGCTCCCTCTCTCTCTCACACATAGATACATTTACCATGTCTGCCACAGAGCTCTGGGAATTGACAAATGTGCAACGGGGGAAGTGTAGAGACTCCACTCATTACCATATGCTAGGGGCTAAGGCTGATGGGAGGCAAGATGTTTTGGATAAGAGAAGCAGATCCCTGAGACATGAGGACCCCATGCCCCCATCCATTCAGCTGCCATAGTACATAGGTTGGCAGGCTTGTCCCTGAGTGAAACCTCACTCTAATTTCCTCAGGTACTGCGCTGAGTGTCCAACTCAGACATTTGCCCGCCAGGGCAAAGCCCGCCAGGCGTTTGTAAGGCGTTTGTAAGGCGATCGGGGCAGGGGCCAGAATCTCTGGCGCTTTCGCCCAGAAATCTATTCCAGTGTCTTCTGCAGTCCTCAAACTCTTCTGACACTGCGCACACAGCCAAAGGACAGAATGAAATGGAATGTAATCCCCTGCCGCGCCATTCCCCTGGTTTTGTAGCTGTTCCATAACTTCAGTTTCAAAATGATGTTGAAATACTGCCAGTGGTTCTTCGTGGTGAAATGAGGAGCAGGACAGATAAAAGGTGGAGACTGAATACCTTAAAGTGCCCCGTGAAGCTTGGTGTGCCATCCGTTAGGCCTAGAGGGGTGCTGTATCTGCAGGAAGGTAAGGAGAAGCATGCTGACAGTCAATGGGAGAGGTTTGGAGGCAGGGGGATAGGACGGCGATCCAGTAAGAATTCAATCTGGAGGAGGCCCTTCAGGGTGTCCAGTATGTGTGATGCAGAGGGATAGCTCTGCTGTCCAAAAACTAACCCTTTACAGTGCAGTATGTGCAATGTAGGAGGCTTGCTTTGCTGTCGGAAGCCAGACCATGTGTGAGTGACGCTTGCAGTGTGGTTGTGCCCATTCTCTGTGACAGGAGTTTGTCCTGCTGCACCCGTTCAGTAGGAGGGTAGCCCACGCTGTAGCACTGTGTGAGTGAAGCTTCCCCTGCTGTTGCCCTGGCAGGACCTGCCATGTAGTGTGACACTCAGATGTCTGTTAAAGCTGGGACAGTGAAGCAGATTTGTCAGGGCCGTGCACTGTTCCTGGTTCATCCTTGATGCCTCGGAAATATGCTGAGGAGGGTTTTAGTGGAGCTAGACATGTGAACAGCATGTCCCAAATGGCATGACACATGTTGCTTTTGTATATGTACAGAGCTTAAAATGGTTTGTAGGAGTCATCAAGAAGGAAAGGACATTCCAATAAAACGCCCTTTCCTGCTCTGAGCCCCAGCCCTGGGGCCCCGGGGCCCCGGGGGGTCGAGCTCTGGAGCAGCTCAGGAGAAGCTGAGCTGAGGTGTGTCTTTGCCTTGCAAGCTCCCAGCCCTGGGCCCAGGCCCCAGCGGCGGGGGAGGGGAGGCTGTCATTTCACAATGCTCTGCCCAGCCTGAGGGTTCCGTTGGCACGGCGACGGCAGCAGGTGAGCCCTGGAGCAGGGGGCATGGAGAGGTCAAGGCAGACAGAGCTGGGAGCCCCAGGAACAGGACCCAGGCCAGTGGAGGTGGCTCAGCTGAGCCCACCTGACGGCTCGAGGCCACTCCTCACAGGGCCTCTGCTGCTGTCAGAAGCCCTGGGGCCCTGCTACTGGCAGAGGAAGCATTCAGGCCTCAAAGGGCACCGGCCTTCTCTGAGGCCTGTGACTGGGCTCAAAAACAGAACATGTGAAAAACAGGTCCCAGACACTGCACTGAAGAAATGTAGGTTAAGGTGTGAAAACAAAAGCACCAATAAGAAAGGAAAAAGCATAGCTCTTAATACACCCTCCTCTGGACTTTGTGGCCAGTCCCTGTAGATTCATTTTCAGTCCCCTAGTCAAGGCTAGGGGTGGGCAAAGTTACCCTCACTACTGGTGGAACGATATTGCCTAAATTCGCCTCCAGCTCTGTTCTGCCTGCAGGGACATTTTTTAGCTGTTGTGCCAATTTTCTATGCAGATTTTGCTTCCTGAAATGTGTTCTTTCCCTGAAATATCATGTTTTTGACCGCTAAAACAAAATTTCATGGAAAAAATAAATGTCTTCTGGCAAACCATCTGAAATGGTGTTTTTTTCACAAGCTATCTGTTTTTAGTCTGAAACTTCTTGTGGCCACCAAAAAACAACATTTTCCATAAAAAACAGAATTTCAGGGAGAAAAAGCCTGAAATTGGCAATTTCTCTCTGTGGGCAGAGCTGGCGAAGTGGCAGAATTTGCCCAGAATTCTGCATTTTTTCTGCTGAGCAAATTATCGGCCGTTTCGACCACCCCCTAGTCAAGGCCATGATATCCCTGGACTTCAAGGGGAAGACACTTGCAGCAAACAATCATCACCTTCTAACACCTTCTCTATTTCCATTGACTTCATTGGGATCACCCACCCAAATATATAGCTCTTGCCGACTGGGAGACTCAACAGGATGAAATGTGTAAACCGAATGGTAGTGCGTAAAAAGGGCCAACGAAGGACGTCTTTCTCTTGTAATGTGAAGTGGAAAAAACAAAGTTGAAGTAGTTCCTTGGTTTTGTAGACAGTAGGGGAATAGTTCTATTTTGATATTTGTGTTTGTACCATGCTCCGCTGCCATCATTTCCAGGGTCTCTAGGCACTCTGCAAGTCCTGAAAGAGAGGAGGGTTGAGGTTAGTGGGGAGAGCGGGGAACATGCAAGCTAACTTTGCTGTTGTGTTGATGGGCTCAGGGGAGTGCTTGAGGGGATGCAACTTAACTTTTCTCTCATTGTGACTGTCAGAGCCTGCTCCCCCTCTCTCTCTCTCTCTCTCTCTCTCTGGCTCCCTCTCTCTCTCACACATAGATACATTTACCCTGTCTGCCACAGAGCTCTGGGAATTGACAAATGTGCAACGGGGGAAGTGTAGAGACTCCACTCATTACCATATGCTAGGGGCTAAGGCTGATGGGAGGCAAGATGTTTTGGATAAGAGAAGCAGATCCCTGAGACATGAGGACCCCATGCCCCCATCCATTCAGCTGCCATAGTACATAGGTTGGCAGGCTTGTCCCTGAGTGAAACCTCACTCTAATTTCCTCAGGTACTGCGCTGAGTGTCCAACTCAGACATTTGCCCGCCAGGGCAAAGCCCGCCAGGCGTTGGTAAGGCGTTGGTAAGGCGATCGGGGCAGGGGCCAGAATCTCTGGCGCTTTCGCCCAGAAATCTATTCCAGTGTCTTCTGCAGTCCTCAAACTCTTCTGACACTGCGCACACAGCCAAAGGACAGAATGAAATGGAATGTAATCCCCTGCCGCGCCATTACCCTGGTTTTGTAGCTGTTCCATAACTTCAGTTTCAAAATGATGTTGAAATACTGCCAGTGGTTCTTCGTGGTGAAATGAGGAGCAGGACAGATAAAAGGTGGAGACTGAATACCTTAAAGTGCCCCGTGAAGCTTGGTGTGCCATCCGTTAGGCCTAGAGGGGTGCTGTATCTGCAGGAAGGTAAGGAGAAGCATGCTGACAGTCAATGGGAGAGGTTTGGAGGCAGGGGGATAGGACGGCGATCCAGTAAGAATTCAATCTGGAGGAGGCCCTTCAGGGTGTCCAGTATGTGTGATGCAGAGGGATAGCTCTGCTGTCCAAAAACTAACCCTTTACAGTGCAGTATGTGCAATGTAGGAGGCTTGCTTTGCTGTCGGAAGCCAGACCATGTGTGAGTGACGCTTGCAGTGTGGTTGTGCCCATTCTCTGTGACAGGAGTTTGTCCTGCTGCACCCGTTCAGTAGGAGGGTAGCCCACGCTGTAGCACTGTGTGAGTGAAGCTTCCCCTGCTGTTGCCCTGGCAGGACCTGCCATGTAGTGTGACACTCAGATGTCTGTTAAAGCTGGGACAGTGAAGCAGATTTGTCAGGGCCGTGCACTGTTCCTGGTTCATCCTTGATGCCTCGGAAATATGCTGAGGAGGGTTTTAGTGGAGCTAGACATGTGAACAGCATGTCCCAAATGGCATGACACATGTTGCTTTTGTATATGTACAGAGCTTAAAACGGTTTGTAGGAGTCATCAAGAAGGAAAGGACATTCCAATAAAACGCCCTTTCCTGCTCTGAGCCCCAGCCCTGGGGCCCCGGGGCTCCGGGGGGTCGAGCTCTGGAGCAGCTCAGGAGAAGCTGAGCTGAGGTGTGTCTTTGCCTTGCAAGCTCCCAGCCCTGGGCCCAGGCCCCAGCGGCGGGGGAGGGGAGGCTGTCATTTCACAATGCTCTGCCCAGCCTGAGGGTTCCGTTGGCACGGCGACGGCAGCAGGTGAGCCCTGGAGCAGGGGGCATGGAGAGGTCAAGGCAGACAGAGCTGGGAGCCCCAGGAACAGGACCCAGGCCAGTGGAGGTGGCTCAGCTGAGCCCACCTGACGGCTCGAGGCCACTCCTCACAGGGCCTCTGCTGCTGTCAGAAGCCCTGGGGCCCTGCTACTGGCAGAGGAAGCATTCAGGCCTCAAAGGGCACCGGCCTTCTCTGAGGCCTGTGACTGGGCTCAAAAACAGAACATGTGAAAAACAGGTCCCAGACACTGCACTGAAGAAAGGTAGGTTAAGGTGTGAAAACAAAAGCACCAATAAGAAAGGAAAAAGCATAGCTCTTAATACACCCTCCTCTGGACTTTGTGGCCAGTCTCTGTAGATTAATTTTCAGTCCCCTAGTCAAGGCTAGGGGTGGGCAAATTTACCCTCACTACTGGTGGAACGATATTGCCTAAATTCGCCTCCAGCTCTGTTCTGCCTGCAGGGACATTTTTTAGCTGTTGTGCCAATTTTCTATGCAGATTTTGCTTCCTGAAATGTGTTCTTTCCCTGAAATATCATGTTTTTGACCGCTAAAACAAAATTTCATGGAAAAAATAAATGTCTTCTGGCAAACCATCTGAAATGGTGTTTTTTTCACAAACTATCTGTTTTTAGTCTGAAACTTCTTGTGGCCACCAAAAAACAACATTTCCCATAAAAAAACAGAATTTCAGGGAGAAAAAGCCTGAAATTGGCAATTTCTCTCTGTGGGCAGAGCAGGCGAAGTGGCAGAATTTGCCCAGAATTCTGCATTTTTTCTGCTGAGCAAATTATCGGCCGTATCGACCACCCCCTAGTCAAGGCCATGATATCCCTGGACTTCAAGGGGAAGACACTTGCAGCAAACAATCATCACCTTCTAACACCTTCTCTATTTCCATTGACTTCATTGGGATCACCCACCCAAATATATAGCTCTTGCCGACTGGGAGACTCAACAGGATGAAATGTGTAAACCGAATGGTAGTGCGTAAAAAGGGCCAACGAAGGACGTCTTTCTCTTGTAATGTGAAGTGGAAAAAACAAAGGTGAAGTAGTTCCTTGGTTTTGTAGACAGTAGGGGAATAGTTCTATTTTGATATTTGTGTTTGTACCATGCTCCGCTGCCATCATTTCCAGGGTCTCTAGGCACTCTGCAAGTCCTGAAAGAGAGGAGGGTTGAGGTTAGTGGGGAGAGCACGGAACATGCAAGCTAACTTTGCTGTTGTGTTGATGGGCTCAGGGGAGTGCTTGAGGGGATGCAACTTAACTTTTCTCTCATTTTGACTGTCAGAGCCTGCTCCCCCTCTCTCTCTCTCTCTCTCTCTCTCTCTCTGGCTCCCTCTCTCTCTCACACATAGATACATTTACCCTGTCTGCCACAGAGCTCTGGGAATTGACAAATGTGCAACGGGGGAAGTGTAGAGACTCCACTCATTACCATATGCTAGGGGCTAAGGCTGATGGGAGGCAAGATGTTTTGGATAAGAGAAGCAGATCCCTGAGACATGAGGACCCCATGCCCCCATCCATTCAGCTGCCATAGTACATAGGTTGGCAGGCTTGTCCCTGAGTGAAACCTCACTCTAATTTCCTCAAGTACTGCGCTGAGTGTCCAACTCAGACATTTGCCCGCCAGGGCAAAGCCCGCCAGGCCTTTGTAAGGCGTTTGTAAGGCATTTGTAAGGCGATCGGGGCAGGGGCCAGAATCTCTGGCGCTTTCGCCCAGAAATCTATTCCAGTGTCTTCTGCAGTCCTCAAACTCTTCTGACACTGCGCACACAGCCAAATGACAGAATGAAATGGAATGTAATCCCCTGCCGCGCCATTCCCCTGGTTTTGTAGCTGTTCCATAACTTCAGTTTCAAAATGATGTTGAAATACTGCCAGTGGTTCTTCGTGGTGAAATGAGGAGCAGGACAGATAAAAGGTGGAGACTGAATACCTTAAAGTGCCCCGTGAAGCTTGGTGTGCCATCCGTTAGGCCTAGAGGGGTGCTGTACCTGCAGGAAGGTAAGGAGAAGCATGCTGACAGTCAATGGGAGAGGTTTGGAGGCAGGGGGATAGGACGGCGATCCAGTAAGAATTCAATCTGGAGGAGGCCCTTCAGGGTGTCCAGTATGTGTGATGCAGAGGGATAGCTCTGCTGTCCAAAAACTAACCCTTTACGGTGCAGTATGTGCAATGTAGGACGCTTGCTTTGCTGTCGGAAGCCAGACCATGTGTGAGTGACGCTTGCAGTGTGGTTGTGCCCATTCTCTGTGACAGGAGTTTGTCCTGCTGCACCCGTTCAGTAGGAGGGTAGCCCACGCTGTAGCACTGTGTGAGTGAAGCTTCCCCTGCTGTTGCCCTGGCAGGACCTGCCATGTAGTGTGACACTCAGATGTCTGTTAAAGCTGGGACAGTGAAGCAGATTTGTCAGGGCCGTGCACTGTTCCTGGTTCATCCTTGATGCCTCGGAAATATGCTAAGGAGGGTTTTAGTGGAGCTAGACATGTGAACAGCATGTCCCAAATGGCATGACACATGTTGCTTTTGTATATGTACAGAGCTTAAAATGGTTTGTAGGAGTCATCAAGAAGGAAAGGACATTCCAATAAAACGCCCTTTCCTGCTCTGAGCCCCAGCCCTGGGGCCCCGGGGCCCCGGGGGGTCGAGCTCTGGAGCAGCTCAGGAGAAGCTGAGCTGAGGTGTGTCTTTGCCTTGCAAGCTCCCAGCCCTGGGCCCAGGCCCCAGCGGCGGGGGAGGGGAGGCTGTCATTTCACAATGCTCTGCCCAGCCTGAGGGTTCCGTTGGCACGGCGACGGCAGCAGGTGAGCCCTGGAACAGGGGGCTTGGAGAGGTCAAGGCAGACAGAGCTGGGAGCCCCAGGAACAGGACCCAGGCCAGTGGAGGTGGCTCAGCTGAGCCCACCTGACGGCTCGAGGCCACTCCTCACAGGGCCTCTGCTGCTGTCAGAAGCCCTGGGGCCCTGCTACTGGCAGAGGAAGCATTCAGGCCTCAAAGGGCACCGGCCTTCTCTGAGGCCTGTGACTGGGCTCAAAAACAGAACATGTGAAAAACAGGTCCCAGACACTGCACTGAAGAAAGGTAGGTTAAGGTGTGAAAACAAAAGCACCAATAAGAAAGGAAAAAGCATAGCTCTTAATACACCCTCCTCTGGACTTTGTGGCCAGTCCCTGTAGATTCATTTTCAGTCCCCTACTCAAGGCTAGGGGTGGGCAAAGATACCCTCACTACTGGTGGAACGATATTGCCTAAATTCGCCTCCAGCTCTGTTCTGCCTGCAGGGACATTTTTTAGCTGTTGTGCCAATTTTCTATGCAGATTTTGCTTCCTGAAATGTGTTCTTTCCCTGAAATATCATGTTTTTGACCGCTAAAACAAAATTTCATGGAAAAAATAAATGTCTTCTGGCAAACCATCTGAAATGGTGTTTTTTTCACAAACTATCTGTTTTTAGTCTGAAACTTCTTGTGGCCACCAAAAAACAACATTTCCCATAAAAAACAGAATTTCAGGGAGAAAAAGCCTGAAATTGGCAATTTCTCTCTGTGGGCAGAGCAGGCGAAGTGGCAGAATTTGCCCAGAATTCTGCATTTTTTCTGCTGAGCAAATTATCGGCCGTTTCGACCACCCCCTAGTCAAGGCCATGATATCCCTGGACTTCAAGGGGAAGACACTTGCAGCAAACAATCATCACCTTCTAACACCTTCTCTATTTCCATTGACTTCATTGGGATCACCCACCCAAATATATAGCTCTTGCCGACTGGGAGACTCAACAGGATGAAATGTGTAAACCGAATGGTAGTGCGTAAAAAGGGCCAACGAAGGACGTCTTTCTCTTGTAATGTGAAGTGGAAAAAACAAAGGTGAAGTAGTTCCTTGGTTTTGTAGACAGTAGGGGAATAGTTCTATTTTGATATTTGTGTTTGTACCATGCTCCGCTGCCATCATTTCCAGGGTCTCTAGGCACTCTGCAATTCCTGAAAGAGAGGAGGGTTGAGGTTAGTGGGGAGAGCGGGGAACATGCAAGCTAACTTTGCTGTTGTGTTGATGGGCTCAGGGGAGTGCTTGAGGGGATGCAACTTAACTTTTCTTTCATTGTGACTGTCAGAGCCTGCTCCCCCTCTCTCTCTCTCTCTCTCTCTCTCTGGCTCCCTCTCTCTCTCACACATAGATACATTTACCCTGTCTGCCACAGAGCTCTGGGAATTGACAAATGTGCAACGGGGGAAGTGTAGAGACTCCACTCATTACCATATGCTAGGGGCTAAGGCTGATGGGAGGCAAGATGTTTTGGATAAGAGAAGCAGATCCCTGAGACATGAGGACCCCATGCCCCCATCCATTCAGCTGCCATAGTACATAGGTTGGCAGGCTTGTCCCTGAGTGAAACCTCACTCTAATTTCCTCAGGTACTGCGCTGAGTGTCCAACTCAGACATTTGCCCGCCAGGCGTTTGTAAGGCGTTTGTAAGGCGTTTGTAAGGCGATCGGGGCAGGGGCCAGAATCTGTGGCGCTTTCGCCCAGAAATCTATTCCAGTGTCTTCTGCAGTCCTCAAACTCTTCTGACACTGCGCACACAGCCAAAGGACAGAATGAAATGGAATGTAATCCCCTGCCGCGCCATTCCCCTGGTTTTGTAGCTGTTCCATAACTTCAGTTTCAAAATGATGTTGAAATACTGCCAGTGGTTCTTCGTGGTGAAATGAGGAGCAGGACAGATAAAAGGTGGAGACTGAATACCTTAAAGTGCCCCGTGAAGCTTGGTGTGCCATCCGTTAGGCCTAGCGGGGTGCTGTATCTGCAGGAAGGTAAGGAGAAGCATGCTGACAGTCAATGGGAGAGGTTTGGAGGCAGGGGGATAGGACGGCGATCCAGTAAGAATTCAATCTGGAGGAGGCCCTTCAGGGTGTCCAGTATGTGTGATGCAGAGGGATAGCTCTGCTGTCCAAAAACTAACCCTTTACAGTGCAGTATGTGCAATGTAGGAGGCTTGCTTTGCTGTCGGAAGCCAGACCATGTGTGAGTGACGCTTGCAGTGTGGTTGTGCCCATTCTCTGTGACAGGAGTTTGTCCTGCTGCACCCGTTCAGTAGGAGGGTAGCCCACGCTGTAGCACTGTGTGAGTGAAGCTTCCCCTGCTGTTGCCCTGGCAGGACCTGCCATGTAGTGTGACACTCAGATGTCTGTTAAAGCTGGGACAGTGAAGCAGATTTGTCCGGGCCGTGCACTGTTCCTGGTTCATCCTTGATGCCTCGGAAATATGCTGAGGAGGGTTTTAGTGGAGCTAGACATGTGAACAGCATGTCCCAAATGGCATGACACATGTTGCTTTTGTATATGTACAGAGCTTAAAACGGTTTGTAGGAGTCATCAAGAAGGAAAGGACATTCCAATAAAACGCCCTTTCCTGCTCTGAGCCCCAGCCCTGGGGCCCCGGGGCCCCGGGGGGTCGAGCTCTGGAGCAGCTCAGGAGAAGCTGAGCTGAGGTGTGTCTTTGCCTTGCAAGCTCCCAGCCCTGGGCCCAGGCCCCAGCGGCGGGGGAGGGGAGGCTGTCATTTCACAATGCTCTGCCCAGCCTGAGGGTTCCGTTGGCACGGCGACGGCAGCAGGTGAGCCCTGGAGCAGGGGGCATGGAGAGGTCAAGGCAGACAGAGCTGGGAGCCCCAGGAACAGGACCCAGGCCAGTGGAGGTGGCTCAGCTGAGCCCACCTGACGGCTCGAGGCCACTCCTCACAGGGCCTCTGCTGCTGTCAGAAGCCCTGGGGCCCTGCTACTGGCAGAGGAAGCATTCAGGCCTCAAAGGGCACCGGCCTTCTCTGAGGCCTGTGACTGGGCTCAAAAACAGAACATGTGAAAAACAGGTCCCAGACACTGCACTGAAGAAAGGTAGGTTAAGGTGTGAAAACAAAAGCACCAATAAGAAAGGAAAAAGCATAGCTCTTAATACACCCTCCTCTGGACTTTGTGGCCAGTCTCTGTAGATTAATTTTCAGTCCCCTAGTCAAGGCTAGGGGTGGGCAAAGTTACCCTCACTACTGTTGGAACGATATTGCCTAAATTCGCCTCCAGCTCTGTTCTGCCTGCAGGGACATTTTTTAGCTGTTGTGCCAATTTTCTATGCAGATTTTGCTTCCTGAAATGTGTTCTTTCCCTGAAATATCATGTTTTTGACCGCTAAAACAAAATTTCATGGAAAAAATAAATGTCTTCTGGCAAACCATCTGAAATGGTGTTTTTTTCACAAACTATCTGTTTTTAGTCTGAAACTTCTTGTGGCCACCAAAAAACAACATTTCCCATAAAAAATAGAATTTCAGGGAGAAAAAGCCTGAAATTGGCAATTTCTCTCTGTGGGCAGAGCAGGCGAAGTGGCAGAATTTGCCCAGAATTCTGCATTTTTTCTGCTGAGCAAATTATCGGCCGTATCGACCACCCCCTAGTCAAGGCCATGATATCCCTGGACTTCAAGGGGAAGACACTTGCAGCAAACAATCATCACCTTCTAACACCTTCTCTATTTCCATTGACTTCATTGGGATCACCCACCCAAATATATAGCTCTTGCCGACTGGGAGACTCAACAGGATGAAATGTGTAAACCGAATGGTAGTGCGTAAAAAGGGCCAACGAAGGACGTCTTTCTCTTGTAATGTGAAGTGGAAAAAACAAAGGTGAAGTAGTTCCTTGGTTTTGTAGACAGTAGGGGAATAGTTCTATTTTGATATTTGTGTTTGTACCATGCTCCGCTGCCATCATTTCCAGGGTCTCTAGGCACTCTGCAAGTCCTGAAAGAGAGGAGGGTTGAGGTTAGTGGGGAGAACGGGGAACATGCAAGCTAACTTTGCTGTTGTGTTGATGGGCTCAGGGGAGTGCTTGAGGGGATGCAACTTAACTTTTCTCTCATTGTGACTGTCAGAGCCTGCTCCCCCTCTCTCTCTCTCTCTCTCTCTCTCTGGCTCCCTCTCTCTCTCACACATAGATACATTTACCCTGTCTGCCACAGAGCTCTGGGAATTGACAAATGTGCAACGGGGGAAGTGTAGAGACTCCACTCATTACCATATGCTAGGGGCTAAGGCTGATGGGAGGCAAGATGTTTTGGATAAGAGAAGCAGATCCCTGAGACATGAGGACCCCATGCCCCCATCCATTCAGCTGCCATAGTACATAGGTTGGCAGGCTTGTCCCTGAGTGAAACCTCACTCTAATTTCCTCAGGTACTGCGCTGAGTGTCCAACTCAGACATTTGCCCGCCAGGCCTTTGTAAGGCGTTTGTAAGGCGTTTGTAAGGCGATCGGGGCAGGGGCCAGAATCTCTGGCGCTTTCGCCCAGAAATCTATTCCAGTGTCTTCTGCAGTCCTCAAACTCTTCTGACACTGCGCACACAGCCAAAGGACAGAATGAAATGGAATGTAATCCCCTGCCGCGCCATTCCCCTGGTTTTGTAGCTGTTCCATAACTTCAGTTTCAAAATGATGTTGAAATACTGCCAGTGGTTCTTCGTGGTGAAATGAGGAGCAGGACAGATAAAAGGTGGAGACTGAATACCTTAAAGTGCCCCGTGAAGCTTGGTGTGCCATCCGTTAGGCCTAGAGGGGTGCTGTATCTGCAGGAAGGTAAGGAGAAGCATGCTGACAGTCAATGGGAGAGGTTTGGAGGCAGGGGGATAGGACGGCGATCCAGTAAGAATTCAATCTGGAGGAGGCCCTTCAGGGTGTCCAGTATGTGTGATGCAGAGGGATAGCTCTGCTGTCCAAAAACTAACCCTTTACAGTGCAGTATGTGCAATGTAGGAGGCTTGCTTTGCTGTCGGAAGCCAGACCATGTGTGAGTGACGCTTGCAGTGTGGTTGTGCCCATTCTCTGTGACAGGAGTTTGTCCTGCTGCACCCGTTCAGTAGGAGGGTAGCCCACGCTGTAGCACTGTGTGAGTGAAGCTTCCCCTGCTGTTGCCCTGGCAGGACCTGCCATGTAGTGTGACACTCAGATGTCTGTTAAAGCTGGGACAGTGAAGCAGATTTGTCAGGGCCGTGCACTGTTCCTGGTTCATCCTTGATGCCTCGGAAATATGCTAAGGAGGGTTTTAGTGGAGCTAGACATGTGAACAGCATGTCCCAAATGGCATGACACATGTTGCTTTTGTATATGTACAGAGCTTAAAATGGTTTGTAGGAGTCATCAAGAAGGAAAGGACATTCCAATAAAACACCCTTTCCTGCTCTGAGCCCCAGCCCTGGGGCCCCAGGGCCCCGGGGGGTCGAGCTCTGGAGCAGCTCAGGAGAAGCTGAGCTGAGGTGTGTCTTTGCCTTGCAAGCTCCCAGCCCTGGGCCCAGGCCCCAGCGGCGGGGGAGGGGAGGCTGTCATTTCACAATGCTCTGCCCAGCCTGAGGGTTCCGTTGGCACGGCGACGGCAGCAGGTGAGCCCTGGAGCAGGGGGCATGGAGAGGTCAAGGCAGACAGAGCTGGGAGCCCCAGGAACAGGACCCAGGCCAGTGGAGGTGGCTCAGCTGAGCCCACCTGACGGCTCGAGGCCACTCCTCACAGGGCCTCTGCTGCTGTCAGAAGCCCTGGGGCCCTGCTACTGGCAGAGTAAGCATTCAGGCCTCAAAGGGCACCGGCCTTCTCTGAGGCCTGTGACTGGGCTCAAAAACAGAACATGTGAAAAACAGGTCCCAGACACTGCACTGAAGAAAGGTAGGTTAAGGTGTGAAAACAAAAGCACCAATAAGAAAGGAAAAAGCATAGCTCTTAATACACCCTCCTCTGGACTTTGTGGCCAGTCCCTGTAGATTCATTTTCAGTCCCCTAGTCAAGGCTAGGGGTGGGCAAAGTTACCCTCACTACTGGTGGAACGATATTGCCTAAATTCGCCTCCAGCTCTGTTCTGCCTGCAGGGACATTTTTTAGCTGTTGTGCCAATTTTCTATGCAGATTTTGCTTCCTGAAATGTGTTCTTTCCCTGAAATATCATGTTTTTGACCGCTAAAACAAAATTTCATGGAAAAAATAAATGTCTTCTGGCAAACCATCTGAAATGGTGTTTTTTTCACAAGCTATCTGTTTTTAGTCTGAAACTTCTTGTGGCCACCAAAAAACAACATTTCCCATAAAAAACAGAATTTCAGGGAGAAAAAGCCTGAAATTGGCAATTTCTCTCTGTGGGCAGAGCAGGCGAAGTGGCAGAATTTGCCCAGAATTCTGCATTTTTTCTGCTGAGCAAATTATCGGCCGTTTCGACCACCCCCTAGTCAAGGCCATGATATCCCTGGACTTCAAGGGGAAGACACTTGCAGCAAACAATCATCACCTTCTAACACCTTCTCTATTTCCATTGACTTCATTGGGATCACCCACCCAAATATATAGCTCTTGCCGACTGGGAGACTCAACAGGATGAAATGTGTAAACCGAATGGTAGTGCGTAAAAAGGGCCAACGAAGGACGTCTTTCTCTTGTAATGTGAAGTGGAAAAAACAAAGGTGAAGTAGTTCCTTGGTTTTGTAGACAGTAGGGGAATAGTTCTATTTTGATATTTGTGTTTGTACCATGCTCCGCTGCCATCATTTCCAGGGTCTCTAGGCACTCTGCAAGTCCTGAAAGAGAGGAGGGTTGAGGTTAGTGGGGAGAGCGGGGAACATGCAAGCTAACTTTGCTGTTGTGTTGATGGGCTCAGGGGAGTGCTTGAGGGGATGCAACTTAACTTTTCTCTCATTGTGACTGTCAGAGCCTGCTCCCCCTCTCTCTCTCTCTCTGGCTCCCTCTCTCTCTCACACATAGATACATTTACCCTGTCTGCCACAGAGCTCTGGGAATTGACAAATGTGCAACGGGGGAAGTGTAGAGACTCCACTCATTACCATATGCTAGGGGCTAAGGCTGATGGGAGGCAAGATGTTTTGGATAAGAGAAGCAGATCCCTGAGACATGAGGACCCCATGCCCCCATCCATTCAGCTGCCATAGTACATAGGTTGGCAGGCATGTCCCTGAGTGAAACCTCACTCTAATTTCCTCAGGTACTGCGCTGAGTGTCCAACTCAGACATTTGCCCGCCAGGGCAAAGCCCGCCAGGCCTTTGTAAGGCGTTTGTAAGGCGTTTGTAAGGCGATCGGGGCAGGGGCCAGAATCTCTGGCGCTTTCGCCCAGAAATCTATTCCAGTGTCTTCTGCAGTCCTCAAACTCTTCTGACACTGCGCACACAGCCAAAGGACAGAATGAAATGGAATGTAATCCCCTGCCGCGCCATTCCCCTGGTTTTGTAGCTGTTCCATAACTTCAGTTTCAAAATGATGTTGAAATACTGCCAGTGGTTCTTCGTGGTGAAATGAGGAGCAGGACAGATAAAAGGTGGAGACTGAATACCTTAAAGTGCCCCGTGAAGCTTGGTGTGCCATCCGTTAGGCCTAGAGGGGTGCTGTATCTGCAGGAAGGTAAGGAGAAGCATGCTGACAGTCAATGGGAGAGGTTTGGAGGCAGGGGGATAGGTCGGCGATCCAGTAAGAATTCAATCTGGAGGAGGCCCTTCAGGGTGTCCAGTATGTGTGATGCAGAGGGATAGCTCTGCTGTCCAAAAACTAACCCTTTACAGTGCAGTATGTGCAATGTCGGAAGCCAGACCATGTGTGAGTGACGCTTGCAGTGTGGTTGTGCCCATTCTCTGTGACAGGAGTTTGTCCTGCTGCACCCGTTCAGTAGGAGGGTAGCCCACGCTGTAGCACTGTGTGAGTGAAGCTTCCCCTGCTGTTGCCCTGGCAGGACCTGCCATGTAGTGTGACACTCAGATGTCTGTTAAAGCTGGGACAGTGAAGCAGATTTGTCAGGGCCGTGCACTGTTCCTGGTTCATCCTTGATGCCTCGGAAATATGCTGAGGAGGGTTTTAGTGGAGCTAGACATGTGAACAGCATGTCCCAAATGGCATGACACATGTTGCTTTTGTATATGTTCAGAGCTTAAAATGGTTTGTAGGAGTCATCAAGAAGGAAAGGACATTCCAATAAAACGCCCTTTCCTGCTCTGAGCCCCAGCCCTGGGGCCCCGGGGGGTCGAGCTCTGGAGCAGCTCAGGAGAAGCTGAGCTGAGGTGTGTCTTTGCCTTGCAAGCTCCCAGCCCTGGGCCCAGGCCCCAGCGGCGGGGGAGGGGAGGCTGTCATTTCACAATGCTCTGCCCAGCCTGAGGGTTCCGTTGGCACGGCGACGGCAGCAGGTGAGCCCTGGAGCAGGGGGCATGGAGAGGTCGAGGCAGACAGAGCTGGGAGCCCCAGGAACAGGACCCAGGCCAGTGGAGGTGGCTCAGCTGAGCCCACCTGACGGCTCGAGGCCACTCCTCACAGGGCCTCTGCTGCTGTCAGAAGCCCTGGGGCCCTGCTACTGGCAGAGGAAGCATTCAGGCCTCAAAGGGCACCGGCCTTCTCTGAGGCCTGTGACTGGGCTCAAAAACAGAACATGTGAAAAACAGGGCCCAGACACTGCACTGAAGAAAGGTAGGTTAAGGTGTGAAAACAAAAGCACCAATAAGAAAGGAAAAAGCATAGCTCTTAATACACCCTCCTCTGGACTTTGTGGCCAGTCCCTGTAGATTCATTTTCAGTCCCCTAGTCAAGGCTAGGGGTGGGCAAAGTTACCCTCACTACTGGTGGAACGATATTGCCTAAATTCGCCTCCAGCTCTGTTCTGCCTGCAGGGACATTTTTTAGCTGTTGTGCCAATTTTCTATGCAGATTTTGCTTCCTGAAATGTGTTCTTTCCCTGAAATATCATGTTTTTGACCGCTAAAACAAAATTTCATGGAAAAAATAAATGTCTTCTGGCAAACCATCTGAAATGGTGTTTTTTCACAAACTATCTGTTTTTAGTCTGAAACTTCTTGTGGCCACCAAAAAATAACATTTCCCATAAAAAACAGAATTTCAGGGAGAAAAAGCCTGAAATTGGCAATTTCTCTCTGTGGGCAGAGCAGGCGAAGTGGCAGAATTTGCCCAGAATTCTGCATTTTTTCTGCTGAGCAAATTATCGGCCGTTTCGACCACCCCCTAGTCAAGGCCATGATATCCCTGGACTTCAAGGGGAAGACACTTGCAGCAAACAATCATCACCTTCTAACACCTTCTCTATTTCCATTGACTTCATTGGGATCACCCACCCAAATATATAGCTCTTGCCGACTGGGAGACTCAACAGGATGAAATGTGTAAACCGAATGGTAGTGCGTAAAAAGGGCCAACGAAGGACGTCTTTCGCTTGTAATGTGAAGTGGAAAAAACAAAGGTGAAGTAGTTCCTTGGTTTTGTAGACAGTAGGGGAATAGTTCTATTTTGATATTTGTGTTTGTACCATGCTCCGCTGCCATCATTTCCAGGGTCTCTAGGCACTCTGCAAGTCCTGAAAGAGAGGAGGGTTGAGGTTAGTGGGGAGAGCGGGGAACATGCAAGCTAACTTTGCTGTTGTGTTGATGGGCTCAGGGGAGTGCTTGAGGGGATGCAACTTAACTTTTCTTTCATTGTGACTGTCAGAGCCTGCTCCCCCTCTCTCTCTCTCTCTCTCTCTCTCTCTGGCTCCCTCTCTCTCTCACACATAGATACATTTACCCTGTCTGCCACAGAGCTCTGGGAATTGACAAATGTGCAACGGGGGAAGTGTAGAGACTCCACTCATTACCATATGCTAGGGGCTAAGGCTGATGGGAGGCAAGATGTTTTGGATAAGAGAAGCAGATCCCTGAGACATGAGGACCCCATGCCCCCATCCATTCAGCTGCCATAGTACATAGGTTGGCAGGCTTGTCCCTGAGTGAAACCTCACTCTAATTTCCTCAGGTACTGCGCTGAGTGTCCAACTCAGACATTTGCCCGCCAGGGCAAAGCCCGCCAGGCGTTTGTAAGGCGTTTGTAAGGCGTTTGTAAGGCGATCGGGGCAGGGGCCAGAATCTCTGGCGCTTTCGCCCAGAAATCTATTCCAGTGTCTTCTACAGTCCTCAAACTCTTCTGACACTGCGCACACAGCCAAAGGACAGAATGAAATGGAATGTAATCCCCTGCCGCGCCATTCCCCTGGTTTTGTAGCTGTTCCATAACTTCAGTTTCAAAATGATGTTGAAATACTGCTAGTGGTTCTTCGTGGTGAAATGAGGAGCAGGACAGATAAAAGGTGGAGACTGAATACCTTAAAGTGCCCCGTGAAGCTTGGTGTGCCATCCGTTAGGCCTAGAGGGGTGCTGTATCTGCAGGAAGGTAAGGAGAAGCATGCTGACAGTCAATGGGAGAGGTTTGGAGGCAGGGGGATAGGACGGCGATCCAGTAAGAATTCAATCTGGAGGAGGCCCTTCAGGGTGTCCAGTATGTGTGATGCAGAGGGATAGCTCTGCTGTCCAAAAACTAACCCTTTACAGTGCAGTATGTGCAATGTAGGAGGCTTGCTTTGCTGTCGGAAGCCAGACCATGTGTGAATGAAGCTTGCAGTGTGGTTGTGCCCATTCTCTGTGACAGGAGTTTGTCCTGCTGCACCCGTTCAGTAGGAGGGTAGCCCACGCTGTAGCACTGTGTGAGTGAAGCTTCCCCTGCTGTTGCCCTGGCAGGACCTGCCATGTAGTGTGACACTCAGATGTCTGTTAAAGCTGGGACAGTGAAGCAGATTTGTCAGGGCCGTGCACTGTTCCTGGTTCATCCTTGATGCCTCGGAAATATGCTAAGGAGGGCTTTAGTGGAGCTAGACATGTGAACAGCATGTCCCAAATGGCATGACACATGTTGCTTTTGTATATGTACAGAGCTTAAAATGGTTTGTAGGAGTCATCAAGAAGGAAAGGACATTCCAATAAAACGCCCTTTCCTGCTCTGAGCCCCAGCCCTGGGGCCCCGGGGCCCCGGGGGATCGAGCTCTGGAGCAGCTCAGGAGAAGCTGAGCTGAGGTGTGTCTTTGCCTTGCAAGCTCCCAGCCCTGGGCCCAGGCCCCAGCGGCGGGGGAGGGGAGGCTGTCATTTCACAATGCTCTGCCCAGCCTGAGGGTTCCGTTGGCACGGCGACGGCAGCAGGTGAGCCCTGGAGCAGGGGGCATGGAGAGGTCAAGGCAGACAGAGCTGGGAGCCCCAGGAACAGGACCCAGGCCAGTGGAGGTGGCTCAGCTGAGCCCACCTGACGGCTCGAGGCCACTCCTCACAGGGCCTCTGCTGCTGTCAGAAGCCCTGGGGCCCTGCTACTGGCAGAGGAAGCATTCAGGCCTCAAAGGGCACCAGCCTTCTCTGAGGCCTGTGACTGGGCTCAAAAACAGAACATGTGAAAAACAGGGCCCAGACACTGCACTGAAGAAAGGTAGGTTAAGGTGTGAAAACAAAAGCACCAATAAGAAAGGAAAAAGCATAGCTCTTAATACACCCTCATCTGGACTTTGTGGCCAGTCCCTGTAGATTCATTTTCAGTCCCCTAGTCAAGGCTAGGGGTGGGCAAAGTTACCCTCACTACTGGTGGAACGATATTGCCTAAATTCGCCTCCAGCTCTGTTCTGCCTGCAGGGACATTTTTTAGCTGTTGTGCCAATTTTCTATGCAGATTTTGCTTCCTGAAATGTGTTCTTTCCCTGAAATATCATGTTTTTGACCGCTAAAACAAAATTTCATGGAAAAAATAAATGTCTTCTGGCAAACCATCTGAAATGGTGTTTTTTTCACAAACTATCTGTTTTTAGTCTGAAACTTGTTGTGGCCACCAAAAAACATTTCCCATAAAAAACCGAATTTCAGGGAGAAAAAGCCTGAAATTGGCAATTTCTCTCTGTGGGAAGAGCAGGCGAAGTGGCAGAATTTGCCCAAAATTCTGCATTTTTTCTGCTGAGCAAATTATCGGCCACTTCGACCACCCCCTAGTCAAGGCCATGATATCTATGGACTTCAAGGGAAAGACACTTGCAGCACACAATCATCACCGTTCTAACACCTTCTCTATTTCCATTGACTTCATTGGGATCACCCACCCAAATATATAGCTCTTGCCGACTGGGAGACTCAACATGATGAAATGTGTAAACCGAATGGTAGTGCGTAAAAAGGGCCAACGAAGGACGTCTTTCTCTTGTAATGTGAAGTGGAAAAAACAAAGGTGAAGTAGTTCCTTGGTTTTGTAGACAGTAGGGGAATAGTTCTATTTTGATATTTGTGTTTGTACCATGCTCCGCTGCCATCATTTCCAGGGTCTCTAGGCACTCTGCAAGTCCTGAAAGAGAGGAGGGTGGGTGGGTGGGTTAGTGGGGAGAACGGGGAACATGCAAGCTAACTTTGCTGTTGTGTTGATGGGTGCAGGGGAGTGCTTGAGGGGATGCAACTTCACTTTTCTCTCATTGTGACTATCAGAGCCTGCCCCCCCCCTCTCTCTCTCTTTCTCTCTCTCTATCTGGCTCCCTCTCTCTCTCACACATAGATACATTTACCCTGTCTGCCACAGAGCTCTGGGAATCGACAAATGTGCAACAGGGGAATTGTAGAGACTCCACTCATTACCATATGCTAGGTGCTAAGGCTGATGGGAGGCAAGATGTTTTGGATAAGAGAAGCAGATCCCTGAGACATGAGGACCCCAAGCCCCCAATCAGGTGCCATAGTACATAGGTTGGCAGGCTTGTCCCTGAGTGAAACCTCACTCTAATTTGCTCAGGTACTGCGCTGAGTGTCCAACTCAGACATTTGCCCGCCAGGCGTTTGTAAGGCGATCG
Source organism: Ambystoma mexicanum (assembly GCF_040938575.1). Classification (NCBI taxonomy): domain Eukaryota; kingdom Metazoa; phylum Chordata; class Amphibia; order Caudata; family Ambystomatidae; genus Ambystoma; species Ambystoma mexicanum. Next base: position 1,120,921,312 of record NC_090941.1, on the reverse strand, counting down.
GGGCAGGGGCCAGAATCTCTGGCGCTTTCGCCCAGAAATCTATTCCAGTGTCTTCTGCAGTCCTCAAACTCTTCTGACACTGCGCACACAGCCAAAGGACAGAATGAAATGGAATGAAATCCCCTGCCGCGCCATTCCCCTGGTTTTGTAGCTGTTCCACAACTTCAGTTTCAAAATGATGTTGAAATACTGCCAGTGGTTCTTCGTGGTGAAATGAGGAGCAGGAGAGATAAAAGGTGGAGACTGAATACCTTAAAGTGCCCCGTGAAGCTTGGTGTGCCATCCGTTAGGCCTAGAGGGGTGCTGTATCTGCAGGAAGGTAAGGAGAAGCATGCTGACAGTCATTGGGAGAGGTTTGGGGCAGGGGGATAGGACGGCGATCCAGTAGCAATTCAATCTGGAGGAGGCCCTTCAGGGTGTCCAGTATGTGTGATGCAGAGGGATAGCTCTGCTGTCCAAAGACTAACGCTTTACAGTGCAGTATGTGCAATGTAGGAGGCTTGCTTTGCTGTCGGAAGCCAGACCATGTGTGAATGAAGCTTGCAGTGTGGTTGTGCCCATTCTCTGTGACAGGAGTTTGCCCTGCTGCACCCGTTCACTAGGAGGGAAGCCCATGCTGTAGCACTGTGTGAGTGAAGCTTCCCCTGCTGTTGCCCTGGCAGGACCTGCCATGTAGTGTGACACTCAGATGTCTGTTAAAGCTGGGACAGTGAAGCAGATTTGTCAGGGCCGTGCACTGTTCCTGGTTCATCCTTGATGCCTCGGAAATATGCTGAGGAGGGTTTTAGTGGAGCTAGACATGTGAACAACATGTCCCAAATGGCATGACACATGTTGCTTTTCTATATGTACAGAGCTTAAAACGGTTTGTAGGAATCATCAAGAAGGAAAGGACATTCCAATAAAACGCCCTTTCCTGCTCTGAGCCCCAGCCCTGGGGCCCCGGGGCCCCGGGGGGTCGAGCTCTGGAGCAGCTCAGGAGAAGCTGAGCTGAGGTGTGTCTTTGCCTTGCAAGCTCCCAGCCCTGGGCCCAGGCCCCGGCGGGGGAGGGGAGGCTGTCATTTCACAATGCTCTGCCCAGCCTGAGGGTTCTGTTGGCACGGCGACGGCAGCAGGTGAGCCCTGGAGCAGGGGGCATGGAGAGGTCAAGGCAGACAGAGCTGGGAGCCCCAGGAACAGGACCCTGGCCAGTGGAGGTGGCTCAGCTGAGCCCACCAGATCGCTCGAGGCCACTCCTCACAGGGCCTCTGCTGCTGTCAGAAGCCCTGGGGCCCTGCTACTGGCGGAGGAAGCATTCAGGCCTCAAAGGGCACCGGCCTTCTCTGAGGCCTGTGACTGGGCTCAAAAACAGAACATGTGAAAAACAGGGCCCAGACACTGCACTGAAGAAAGGTAGGTTAAGGTGTGAAAACAAAAGCACCAATAAGAAAGGAAAAAGCATAGCTCTTAATACACCCTCCTCTGGACTTTGTGGCCAGTCCCTGTAGATTCATTTTCAGTCCCCTAGTCAAGGCTAGGGGTGGGCAAAGTTACCCTCACTACTGGTGGAACGATATTGCCTAAATTCGCCTCCAGCTCTGTTCTGTCTGCAGGGACATTTTTTAGCTGTTGTGCCAATTTTCTATGCAGATTTTGCTTCCTGAAATGTGTTTTTTCCCTGAAATATCATGTTTTTGACCGCTAAAACAAAATTTAATGGAAAAAATCAAAGTCTTCTGGCAAACCATCTGAAATGGTGTTTTTTTCACAAACTATCTGTTTTCAGTCTGAAACTTCTTGTGGCCACCAAAAAACATTTCCCATAAAAAACCGAATTTCAGGGAGAAAAAGCCTGAAATTGGCAATTTCTCTCTGTGGGCAGAGCAGGCGAAGTGGCAGAATTTGCCCAAAATTCTGCATTTTTTCTGCTGATCAAATTATCGGCCACTTCGACCACCCCCTAGTCAAGGCCATGATATCTATGGACTTCAAGGGAAAGACACTTGCAGCACACAATCATCACCGTTCTAACACCTTCTCTATTTCCATTGACTTCATTGGGATCACCCACCCAAATATATAGCTCTTGCCGACTGGGAGACTCAACAGGATGAAATGTGTAAACCAAATGGTAGTGCGTAAAAAGGGCCAACGAAGGACGTCTTTCTCTTGTAATGTGAAGTGGAAAAAAACAAAGGTGAAGTAGTTCCTTGGTTTTGTAGACAGTAGGGGAATAGTTCTATTTTGATATTTGTGTTTGTACCATGCTCCGCTGCCATCATTTCCAGGGTCTCTAGGCACTCTGCAAGTCCTGAAAGAGAGGAGGGTGGGTGGGTGGGTTAGTGGGGAGAACGGGGAACATGCAAGCTAACTTTGCTGTTGTGTTGATGGGTGCAGGGGAGTGCTTGAGGGGATGCAACTTCACTTTTCTCTCATTGTGACTGTCAGAGCCTGCTCCCCCCCCTCTCTCTCTCTCTCTTTCTCTCTCTCTATCTGGCTCCCTCTCTCTCACACATAGATACATTTACCCTGTCTGCCACAGAGCTCTGGGAATCGACAAATGTGCAACGGGGCAAGTGTAGAGACTCCACTCATTACCATATGCTAGGGGCTAAGGCTGATGGGAGGCAAGATGTTTTGGATAAGAGAAGCAGATCCCTGAGACATGAGGACCCCATGCCCCCATTCAGCTGCCATAGTACATAGGTTGGCAGGCTTGTCCCTGAGTGAAACCTCACTCTAATTTGCTCAGGTACTGCGCTGAGTGTCCAACTCAGACATTTGCCCACCCGCCAGGCGTTTGTAAGGCGTTCGTAAGGCGATCGGGGCAGGGGCCAGAATCTCTGGCGCTTTCGCCCAGAAATCTATTCCAGTGTCTTCTGCAGTCCTCAAACTCTTCTGACACTGCGCACACAGCCAAAGGACAGAATGAAATGGAATGAAATCCCCTGCCGCGCCATTCCCCTGGTTTTGTAGCTGTTCCACAACTTCAGTTTCAAAATGATGTTGAAATACTGCCAGTGGTTCTTCGTGGTGAAATGAGGAGCAGGACAGATAAAAGGTGGAGACTGAATACCTTAAAGTGCCCCGTGAAGCTTGGTGTGCCATCCGTTAGGCCTAGAGGGGTGCTGTATCTGCAGGAAGGTAAGGAGAAGCATGCTGACAGTCATTGGGAGAGGTTTGGGGCAGGGGGATAGGACGGCGATCCAGTAACAATTCAATCTGGAGGAGGCCCTTCAGGGTGTCCAGTATGTGTGATGCAGAGGGATAGCTCTGCTGTCCAAAGACTAACGCTTTACAGTGCAGTATGTGCAATGTAGGAGGCTTGCTTTGCTGTCGGAAGCCAGACCATGTGTGAATGAAGCTTGCAGTGTGGTTGTGCCCATTCTCTGTGACAGGAGTTTGCCCTGCTGCACCCGTTCACTAGGAGGGAAGCCCATGCTGTAGCACTGTGTGAGTGAAGCTTCCCCTGCTGTTGCCCTGGCAGGACCTGCCATGTAGTGTGACACTCAGATGTCTGTTAAAGCTGGGAAAGTGAAGCAGATTTGTCAGGGCCGTGCACTGTTCCTGGTTCATCCTTGATGCCTCGGAAATATGCTGAGGAGGGTTTTAGTGGAGCTAGACATGTGAACAACATGTCCCAAATGGCATGACACATGTTGCTTTTCTATATGTACAGAGCTTAAAACGGTTTGTAGGAATCATCAAGAAGGAAAGGACATTCCAATAAAACGCCCTTTCCTGCTCTGAGCCCCAGCCCTGGGGCCCCGGGGCCCCGGGGGGTCGAGCTCTGGAGCAGCTCAGGAGAAGCTGAGCTGAGGTGTGTCTTTGCCTTGCAAGCTCCCAGCCCTGGGCCCAGGCCCCGGCGGGGGAGGGGAGGCTGTCATTTCACAATGCTCTGCCCAGCCTGAGGGTTCTGTTGGCACGGCGACGGCAGCAGGGGAGCCCTGGAGCAGGGGGCATGGAGAGGTCAAGGCAGACAGAGCTGGGAGCCCCAGGAACAGGACCCAGGCCAGTGGAGGTGGCTCAGCTGAGCCCACCAGATCGCTCGAGGCCACTCCTCACAGGGCCTCTGCTGCTGTCAGAAGCCCTGGGGCCCTGCTACTGGCGGAGGAAGCATTCAGGCCTCAAAGGGCACCGGCCTTCTCTGAGGCCTGTGACTGGGCTCAAAAACAGATCATGTGAAAAACAGGGCCCAGACACTGCACTGAAGAAAGGTAGGTTAAGGTGTGAAAACAAAAGCACCAATAAGAAAGGAAAAAGCATAGCTCTTAATACACCCTCATCTGGACTTTGTGGCCAGTCTCTGTAGATTCATTTTCAGTCCCCTAGTCAAGGCTAGGGGTGGGCAAAGTTACCCTCACTACTGGTGGAACGATATTGCCTAAATTCGCCTCCAGCTCTGTTCTGTCTGCAGGGACATTTTTTAGCTGTTGTTCCAATTTTCTATGCAGATTTTGCTTCCTGAAATGTGTTTTTTCCCTGAAATATCATGTTTTTGACCGCTAAAACAAAATTTAATGGAAAAAATCAAAGTCTTCTGGCAAACCATCTGAAATGGTGTTTTTTTCACAAACTATCTGTTTTCAGTCTGAAACTTCTTGTGGCCACCAAAAAACATTTCCCATAAAAAACCGAATTTCAGGGAGAAAAAGCCTGAAATTGGCAATTTCTCTCTGTGGGCAGAGCAGGCGAAGTGGCAGAATTTGCCAAAATTCTGCATTTTTTCTGCTGAGCAAATTATCGGCCACTTCGACCACCCCCTAGTCAAGGCCATGATATCTATGGACTTCAAGGGAAAGACACTTGCAGCACACAATCATCACCGTTCTAACACCTTCTCTATTTCCATTGACTTCATTGGGATCACCCACCCAAATATATAGCTCTTGCCGACTGGGAGACTCAACAGGATGAAATGTGTAAACCGAATGGTAGTGCGTAAAAAGGGCCAACGAAGGACGTCTTTCTCTTGTAATGTGAAGTGGAAAAAAACAAAGGTGAAGTAGTTCCTTGGTTTTGTAGACAGTAGGGGAATAGTTCTATTTTGATATTTGTGTTTGTACCATGCTCCGCTGCCATCATTTCCAGGGTCTCTAGGCACTCTGCAAGTCTTGAAAGAGAGGAGGGTTAGTGGGTGGGTTAGTGGGGAGAACGGGGAACATGCAAGCTAACTTTGCTGTTGTGTTGATGGGTGCAGGGGAGTGCTTGAGGGGATGCAACTTCACTTTTCTCTCATTGTGACTGTCAGAGCCTGCTCCCCCCCCTCTCTCTCTCTCTCTCTTTCTCTCTCTCTATCTGGCTCCCTCTCTCTCTCACACATAGATACATTTACCCTGTCTGCCACAGAGCTCTGGGAATCGACAAATGTGCAACGGGGGAAGTGTAGAGACTCCACTCATTACCATATGCTAGGGGCTAAGGCTGATGGGAGGCAAGATGTTTTGGATAAGAGAAGCAGATCCCTGAGACATGAGGACCCCATGCCCCCATTCAGCTGCCATAGTACATAGGTTGGCAGGCTTGTCCCTGAGTGAAACCTCACTCTAATTTGCTCAGGTACTGCGCTGAGTGTCCAACTCAGACATTTGCCCGCCAGGGCAAAGCCCGCCAGGCGTTTGTAAGGCGATCGGGGCAGGGGCCAGAATCTCTGGCGCTTTCGCCCGGAAATCTATTCCAGTGTCTTCTGCAGTCCTCAAACTCTTCTGACACTGCGCACACAGCCAAAGGACAGAATGAAATGGAATGAAATCCCCTGCCATTCCCCTGGTTTTGTAGCTGTTCCATAACTTCAGTTTCAAAATGATGTTGAAATACTGCCAGTGGTTCTTCGTGGTGAAATGAGGAGCAGGACAGATAAAAGGTGGAGACTGAATACCTTAAAGTGCACCGTGAAGCTTGGTGTGCCATCCGTTAGGCCTAGAGGGGTGCTGTATCTGCAGGAAGGTAAGGAGAAGCATGCTGACAGTCAATGGGAGAGGTTTGGGGCAGGGGGATAGGACGGCGATCCAGTAACAATTCAATCTGGAGGAGGCCCTTCAGGGTGTCCAGTATGTGTGATGCAGAGGGATAGCTCTGCTGTCCAAAGACTAACGCTTTACAGTGCAGTATGTGCAATGTAGGAGGCTTGCTTTGCTGTCGGAAGCCAGACCATGTGTGAATGAAGCTTGCAGTGTGGTTGTGCCCATTCTCTGTGACAGGAGTTTGCCCTGCTGCACCCGTTCACTAGGAGGGAAGCCCATGCTGTAGCACTGTGTGAGTGAAGCTTCCCCTGCTGTTGCCCTGGCAGGACCTGCCATGTAGTGTGACACTCAGATGTCTGTTAAAGCTGGGACAGTGAAGCAGATTTGTCAGGGCTGTGCACTGTTCCTGGTTCATCCTTGATGCCTCGGAAATATGCTGAGGAGGGTTTTAGTGGAGCTAGACATGTGAACAGCATGTCACAAATGGCATGACACATGTTGCTTTTCTATATGTACAGAGCTTAAAACGGTTTGTAGGAATCATCAAGAAGGAAAGGACATTCCAATAAAACGCCCTTTCCTGCTCTGAGCCCCAGCCCTGGGGCCCCGGGGCCCCGGGGGGGTCGAGCTCTGGAGCAGCTCAGGAGAAGCTGAGCTGAGGTGTGTCTTTGCCTTGCAAGCTCCCAGCCCTGGGCCCAGGCCCCAGCGGGGGAGGGGAGGCTGTCATTTCACAATGCTCTGCCCAGCCTGAGGGTTCCGTTGGCACGGCGACGGCAGCAGGTGAGCCCTGGAGCAGGGGGCATGGAGAGGTCAAGGCAGACAGAGCTGGGAGCCCCAGGAACAGGACCCAGGCCAGTGGAGGTGGCTCAGCTGAGCCCACCTGATCGCTCGAGGCCACTCCTTACAGGGCCTCTGCTGCTGTCAGAAGCCCTGGGGCCCTGCTACTGGCGGAGGAAGCATTCAGGCCTCAAAGGGCACCGTCCTTCTCTGAGGCCTGTGACTGGGCTCAAAAACAGAACATGTGAAAAACAGGGCCCAGACACTGCACTGAAGAAAGGTAGGTTAAGGTGTGAAAACAAAAGCACCAATAAGAAAGGAAAAAGCATAGCTCTTAATACACCCTCCTCTGGACTTTGTGGCCAGTCCCTGTAGATTCATTTTCAGTCCCCTAGTCAAGGCTAGGGGTGGGCAAAGTTACCCTCACTACTGGTGGAACGATATTGCCTAAATTCGCCTCCAGCTCTGTTCTGTCTGCAGTGACATTTTTTAGCTGTTGTGCCAATTTTCTATGCAGATTTTGCTTCCTGAAATGTGTTTTTTCCCTGAAATATCATGTTTTTGACCGCTAAAACAAAATCTAATGGAAAAAATCAATGTCTTCTGGCAAACCATCTGAAATGGTGTTTTTTTCACAAACTATCTGTATTCAGTCTGAAACTTCTTGTGGCCACCAAAAAACATTTCCCATAAAAAACCGAATTTCAGGGAGAAAAAGCCTGAAATTGGCAATTTCTCTCTGTGGGAAGAGCAGGCGAAGTGGCAGAATTTGCCCAAAATTCTGCATTTTTTCTGCTAAGCAAATTATCGGCCACTTCGACCACCCCCTAGTCAAGGCCATGATATCTATGGACTTCAAGGGAAAGACACTTGCAGCACACAATCATCACCGTTCTAACACCTACTCTATTTCCATTGACTTCATTGGGATCACCCACCCAAATATATAGCTCTTGCCGACTGGGAGACTCAACATGATGAAATGTGTAGTGCGTAAAAAGGGCCAACGAAGGACGTCTTTCTCTTGTAATGTGAAGTGGAAAAAAACAAAGGTGAAGTAGTTCCTTGGTTTTGTAGACAGTAGGGGAATAGTTCTATTTTGATATTTGTGTTTGTACCATGCTCCGCTGCCATCATTTCCAGGGCCTCTAGGCACTGTGCAAGTCCTGAAAGAGAGGAGGGTGGGTTGGGTGAGGTTAGTGGGGAGAACGGGGAACATGCAAGCTAACTTTGCTGTTGTGTTGATGGGTGCAGGGGAGTGCTTGAGGGGATGCAACTTCACTTTTCTCTCATTGTGACTGTCAGAGCCTGCTCCCCCCCTCTCTCTCTCTTTCTCTCTCTCTATCTGGCTCCCTCTCTCTCTCACACATAGATACATTTACCCTGTCTGCCACAGAGCTCTGGGAATTGACAAATGTGCAACGGGGGAAGTGTAGAGACTCCACTCATTACCATATGCTAGGGGCTAAGGCTGATGGGAGGCAAGATGTTTTGGATAAGAGAAGCAGATCCCTGAGACATGAGGACCCCATGCCCCCATTCAGCTGCCATAGTACATAGGTTGGCAGGCTTGTCCCTGAGTGAAACCTCACTCTAATTTCCTCAGGTACTGCGCTGAGTGTCCAACTCAAGACATTTGCCCACCGCACCAGGTAGATGCAAGAGGACATCATCCCCAGGAGGGACTTGATGGACCTCACCCTGGCCACGTCTGTGGCTAGCAGGCGCTGCACTTTGCCTAGAATGGTCTTCGTCCGTTTTTCCGACGGGGCCGCCAGGCGCCTCACTGTATCGAGCTTCGCTCCCAGAAACAGGGCCACCTGCGACAGCACCAGATGGGACTTTGGGTAGTTTATGGCGAATCCCAGGTCTGTGAGTAGCTGGACGGTCCTCGCAGTGTGTTCGACGGTGAGTTCCCTCGTCCTTGAGCGGATGAGCCAGTCGTCCAGGTAGGGGTAGACGTGAATCCCCTGCAGGCGCAGCCGCGCCGCCACTGGTGCTAGGCACTTCGTAAAGACCCTGGGGGCCGACTTCAGACCCTGGGGGCCGACTTCAATCCGAACGGCAGTGCTCTGAATTGGTAGTGGCGTCCCTGGACGACGAACCTGAGGAACTTTCGGTGACTTTTGAGGATGGGAACGTGGAAGTATGCACCCTCCAGGTCCAACGACGATAGAAAGTCGCCTTCCTCCAGCTGTCCCAGTACGTGCTGGAGGGTGACCATCCTGAACTTTTGTGATCTGATGTATTTGTTCAAACGACAAAGGTCCAGGATGGGGTGCCAGCCGCTCGTCTTCTTCCTGATGAGGAAGTACCTTGAGTACACCCCGGAGCCCCGGAGCCTCTTCGGGACAAGCTCGATGGCGCCTTTCCTGAGCATCGCCTGTACTTCCAACAGCAGTTGCGGGATGTGATTTTCCTTCCTGGCCACAGGTGGAACGTGAGGGCACTTCTTCAGGTGGAGATGGACTTCCACACGCCGATGAAATTCGTCAGCCGGCCTCCCACCGGGGTGCTTCGGTGGGGGCCCGAGACCACGGCCGGTTCAGTCCTGCTTGGAGGTGGTGGCCTTGCCGCCCTGGCCACCTTGCCGATGGCGGCGAGGCGCTCCCTGCTTGCCGCGACCCCTGTAGGCCTCCTGAGACGAGGAGCGTGCCGCCTGGTGGTAGGACGACGAGCCACCGCTGGATCCCTTGGAGGCACCCTGTCTGCCTCCGGAGCTCCGAAAGGGCCATCGTTGCTGAAGGGCTCCTAGGGTGATTTGTCCACCGCCTTCCCGAACAAGTTGCTGCCGTCAAACGGCATGTCCAACACCCTGGTCTGGACGTCCTGACGGAAGTCGGTCGCCCGGAGCCAACCCCGTCATCGTCATCGTAGGCAAACACCGTTGCCCAGCTGGCGGAATCCGGTATCGGCAATATCGGTTGCCACCGTTATGGCGTGGTCCGACGCCACCTCGCCCTCTTGTAGTATTTCCAGGGCCTCGGACCTCTTGTCGTTCGGCAGGAAGTCCAATATGGGGGCCAGCTTAAACCAGAGCTCCCTGTTGTAACGGGCCATGATCGCCAGGGCGTTGGCCGCTTTGATCGTCGTCGCCGCCGACGAAATGATCCGCCGCCCCATGGCGTCCAACTTCTTTCCCTCGCCGTCCGGCGGGGAATTCGACGTCGAGGCTCCTGACCCCGCCGCTTTCTTCTTCGCCGCCGCTGAGACGACCGAGTCTGGCGTTGGCTGGGCCCTGAGGCACAGGGGAGCGGTTTCGGGGACCCGGTACTTCTTCTCGTATTGGTCTCGTTTGGCTGGTGCCGTGGATGGGTTTTTGAGAACCGACAGGCCCTCCTCCAAGATGTCATTGATTAGAGGCACCGCGATGACAGTCTTCCTCCCGGCGCTGATAGAGGAAACCTTCCTTTTTCTGCTCCTCCGGGCAGAGCTGGAACAATTAGGACGCCCTGGCGATCATGGCGTGGAATGAGCCAATCTCGTCGGGCGGCGAGGCCCGTGCGACGGGAGACGGGAGACCCGTTCCGCCGTCGTCGCCCTCAGATCCTGTCGTCGAGCCCAACGCACCGTCATCTCCCGACTCGTGGGAGAATGAGGAGGGAACTGTAGGCCTTACGGGGGCGAGCAGAGGAGAGGGTTGGGTCCTCTGTCGTTTGTTCTGAGGACTTCCCGACGGGCCAGGCTGCGGGTCCTCCGGCCTGGGCTGTGAGAATCTCGTCCTTATCTCAGAGCATAAGGACTGGATCGCAGACAAAATGGCCGCCGAGCCATCCTGAGGCCTAGGTTCCGGCCGCGCCGGAAAGGGAAGGCTGCTCTTCCTCGCCATCGTCGTCTTCCTTGGTTATCTCCCGAGGATCTTCCTTACGGGATCGAACCTTCTCGAATTGGACTTCGAGGTTCCTCACGGCCTCGGTCAGTTCCTCCTCCAAGGCTTCTTCCATCATGGCGGCCACGACGATGGGCTGAAAAGAGGATTCCCTCCTTGGCGGCAGGGAAACTCTAGTCCCGGAGGCAGTCTCCGCTGGCGGGGTCTCTGCCGGCTTGGCCAGAGTCGCCGCGATCGCCTCGATAGAGGCCTTTGCCTGCTGGGTAGGGGCCTTCACTACCTTAGGTGCGTCCCGGGCCTTCTCCTTCGGGGGAGGGGCGACGCCTCGCTCCCCCTCTTCCGAGATCGGACGGGGCTTCTCTCGAAGCTTACCCGGGGTCTCGGACTTCCTCTTCCCCGAACCGGAGCGCTGGCTCATGGTTGATGGTGCCGGGGAAGGTGCGCCCTGCCTGGCGACCGAAGAGCCCGACCTTTCAGCGCTCCCGGAGCCAGCGGACTCGCTGCGCTTGGCCTGGTGTTGAGCCCCCGTCGCCGCGGCGCCCGCACAGGACTTTGAAGCCCGCTCGGACCCTTTCTTCTTCTTCTCACCCGTTGAGCCCTTCTCCAACCAGATGGCGAGACGGGATCGACGGTCCCTCATGGTCCGCTCCGACAAGTTCTTGCAGAACTGGCAGTCCTTCTCTACATGAGTCTTGTCCCCATGAAGACAGTAGAGGCATCGCGAATGTTCGTCTTCCTTAAACACATTCTGCAGCCCGCATCCAGGGCAGCTGCGAAACAGCTTGGGTCCGGGCGACGAACTCGCATCCTGGGCCATCTCGAAGTAGGCCGCGAATCTTCTGGAATCCTCCAAGAAGTTGATTCGACGAAATCTTCACCCTTGAGGGGCGTAGGAAAATCCTGCAACGGGTAGCCGTTAACGGGAGTAGAAACGGTGGAGCTTGAGGCTCGATTAACCGAAAAAATGTGAAAATTCACCTAAAAAAGCGTGAAACACGCAGTAAAAGCTCGAGAGCTAAGCACGAGGACTCCCAACACTCCCAACACTTGAACGTGCGGTAAAAATCTGAAGATGGCTGCCAGAGGTGGGGCTTAGGTAGAGGGCAGTCATTGGCTGTGGTCAGTATGACGCATAGATCAGTGATTGGTTACTACTACGAAAGATAGATCAGAAACGAAACTGATACTGATTTTTTCTTTACCGAGGATTACCATCCTGACGACGGGGAATATTCATGAGCATGTGAATCCATGCCAGACCCCATGCTGGAGAAGTACATGATAATTGGAATTATGATAAACTGCTGGATTTCTCAAACGGTACTACATTTGATAAGGAGAATAATACTGTGAGCAGTTTGAATTCCCCGCCGTCAGAATTCACGGTAATGATGACAATCTTTAACCGTCTAATTCTGTCGGAACTCCGTAAGCAAACAGAGTGTTTGACAAATTTAGCCTCCGACATCAAAGTACTACCAGATAGTTTACTAGATAAATTGCCAAAATCTCTTATGAAAATAAAGGAGTGGGAAGGGGTTGAAAGGCCAGTGGACCTCACGAAGGAGCCCCGCCCAGTAGAGATAATTATGGTTGACGCCTCACAGGAACTGGCCCGAGATTCTAGTGGGTTGCGGGGTCACATCCCGTTGGAGGACACTGTACTAAGTTGTCAGGAAGTTACAACGTGGACAAATGGGTCTGAGGATCAGATGACAGAATTTATTTTGTCTAAAAGACAAATTAAAAAAATGGCAAAACAAAAAAAGAAAAACAAACAAAAATGGAGCAATTACAAAAACATCTAGAAAATGTATGAGAAATGTTATTCAGGATGAGCTTGATGAATCACCAACTAGAGGTATCAATCAACAGCAGAATAAAAACAATCTAAAGGACGATGACAGGGCCTCCAGTAAGATGAAGGATCAAGCCACTCAAAGTGCATACGTACAAGGTGATCTACCACTTTGTGAAGTTCTGAAAAATAAAAACAAAAAAGATGAGGTATATGAAATCTTTAATGCGGTTCCTCCACAGGAAATAACAGCTAATATTGGGTGGCTTGCAAAAGCCAAAGAGACTAACATCCCCATTTATAAGGAGAGTCCCATGACTATAAATATCACGAAGATTAATGACATACCTGCTGATAAGGCCCCAGGAAGGAATATGATCCCCATCGCTGATAAGGGGGGCTTGGGGAGCAGGAATTGGAAGATCCCCCAAGGTAACAAACTCAAAATTCTTTCGTGTTCGACTAGGGGTGATACCAATCCCGGCAATCTAGAACCGGGTTTGGTTAGTGGAGCAGATAATCATGGTGTTCTGAACTCCGAAGTTACGGGGGGGGTACAGATCGGAAACATTTATCACCAGGATAATCAGAAAATAGCTGGTAAAACTCAGGAGAATGCCAATGATGAGACCCTTTATCAAAATATACTGAGAGTGCTAAGAGATAAACAACAGCAGGAGGTACCCAATATTGGGAGGGAATTGAGACAGATTAACACGAGGGAGGAGACCTACGAAGAATATTGTTCTGGAAGGAGGGGAGAGAGCAATGGAAGGGAAAACGGGATGAAGGAGAAGGATCAGCTCCATCAATTTCAGTTACTGGACCTGAAGGACCCGGTGAGACAGGATCTTCCAGCCCTGGTTCTGACCACATTATTCCAGGAACAGAATAACATACCTGGTCGATTATATACATAGGCAGAGGCTGGATTATGTCCCTATAGTTATACCATCCCCTTAGGTCAGAAACCTTATGATGAAAGAAGCAGAAGAGTTGTATCGTAGGGGTTTCGATATTTTTGAATATGTACGGTCCCAGTCACATCCAATAGTGACACCTCGAAATATAGGCAGAGAGCAGAGGGACAATCCTTTAAATAAGGAGGAAGGAGAAAGGAACGAGGAGAGGGCAAAGGAGGAGACACAGGATTGGAGATGGATAGCATTGTCCCTGAGAGAGTCCATTGAAAATCTAAAAAAACTAGGAAAGCCACTCTAGTAACGACATATGGCACTTTGAAAGTGCTAACTTGGAACTCGAGAGGTTCGGCAAATCTCCTAAACAATGTGACTTTTATGAGGCATTTGGCACAATATGATCTACTCTTTATCCAAGAAACATGGTCAAAGGTCCCTCTATGTTGGGAGGGATTTATGGTGTGTTCGCTATGTGCCCAAGGGGGAGTTAGGGGTCGTCCTAAGGGAGGCCTCTTCATTGCAGCAAAGAACCACTTGAACCCCAAAATTATGGGAGAATGGGCCTTTGCACATCATTTTCTGGCCGTGGGTTTCCTACTGACATACAATAATAGGATTACACCTTTTTTGTTGGTTAATATTTACTGGAACCCGGCGGAATTATCGGATAGGCAATTAAGGCTGGAACTATGTAACTTAGGGTCTTTATTGCAGAACTGGTTGTTAATTAATACAGGTGGCCAGATAGTGATCGCAGGTGATCTCAATGCTGCCATTCATGGGGACTCTTTTAGTGGGGATGTGCTGATTAGTAAATTGGGGAAACAAAATCCAAGGGCTGATAACCTAAGGTGCAAGGGGAGGATGTGGTCCCACTTCGTAGAGATGTGGGGCTTGGAAATTTTGGTAAACCTTCAGCCAACTTGGAAAGACAGTGGCTGCCACTCGATAATCGACTATATCATATGCTCAGGGGATTTGTTCAACTGTTCTGGTAATCTAGTGTGCATTGAGACCACCTTGAGTGATCATTGTATCTTGTCTATGGAAATAGGTATCACTGTGCCAATTGTGTCTAAAATTGGGTTTGACTATAACATTAATGTCAAACAATCAGGGAACCGAATTTCATGGACGGGAACAAAAAGTAGACAATTCACCGCATCCATGATTGCTGACATTGAGAATTTTTCAGAACAACAGAGGGAAAAGACTTATGCGGCGAGTAACTTTACAGAATATATTCAAAGTACTTTGGATAAATTGGATAAAACTGATAATAGGGTCACTCAGCTTGGGAAAGACAGAGCCCATAACTTTGACCTGGAAATTAGAGATAAAAAGCGGGTCATGAGGAAAGAGATAAGAATAATTAAGAAATCGGGATTGTCATTTATTAATATGGTGGAGAGGATCAAAAAAATCAAACAAAGTTATAAAAACTGGTCCTTACAACATAGAATAATCAAAGGGCAGACGGATGGGGAAAAACTGTTGACTTCATTAAGGGGTTCCAATTCAAGAAACTTCTGGTATCTAATGAATAACTGGGACAAACCCCAGAAGGAGCTATTAGTGAATCCCATTAATGAAGAAATGTGGAAGGGTCACTTTGTAAATATGTACTGTCCCAAGAAGGACGTGACAGGGGTCCCTGAGAAACAAGATATAAACTGGCAACTGAATTTTACCACCTGGGAGATAAAAAATCTAATTGTAAAATCTAAAAATTCTGCGGCACCAAGACCGAACAATTTGTCCAATAAAATCCTTAAGTCAGACCCCGAACTACGGGCTAGAATACTTTCCACTCTGTTCACTAATATACTTGAGACCAAATCTTTTCCACTGTCCTGGAGGGTTTCGATTATCATACCCATATTTAAACAGGGTTTCAGACTATGCCCAAAGAGCTATAGACCTATTGCCTTGGCTGACCCTGAATCAAAACTGTTCACGTCACTTGTTCTGAGAGATATCCAGAAATTGATTGATGATAAGCAGGTCTTAGATATGAGACATTTCGGCTTTAGGAGAAATATGGGGGCAGAATGTGGGGGGCTCATTTTGCACTGTTTGAGGGCCGAAGCAATGAAAAAGGCGGAGACCTTGTTCTTTATTGCGTCAATGGACCTGAGTTCCGCGTTCGATTTAGTTGACAGGAATATACTATGGGTTAAATTAAGAACTTTAAATATGCCGGCAATCCTGTTGGATATTGTAAGGACAATTTATTCTCAGACGGATGTGAGAGTCAGATTGGATTCAGCGGGTACCCTCTCGGATCTTTTTACCATCCATAACAGACTGCGTCAAGGCTGTAGACTGGCACCCACAATCTTCAATCTATATGTCAGTGGCGCTTTTATGACTTTACTAAATAAGGGGTTAGTTCCACCTAGAATATCGAGTATGCGCATGGCCTGGTTAGCTTACGCTGACAATTTCCTCCTAATTGACACCACTAAAGTGGGACTCCAGCGCATGCTGAGAGCTTTTGAGGATTTTATTGACTCAATTGCATTAAAGGTCAATCCGGACAAAACAGTTATTGTTCGTCTAGGGAGGAAAAATAAGAAATTAAACACAATGTCATGGGTTTCAGGGAACATAAGTATTAAAGCTAAAGGGGAATTTAAATACCTGGGCTTCTCGATAGCAGGTACACTATCTAGACACCTACTACGAACACAATTGAAACTTAAGGCTGATATTGCTATATCTCAAATGCGGGCCCTAGATGCAAAATTTGGGAAATTTTCAATGATTCCTCTCAGAGAATATTACACCAAAAAAGTGATTCCCAGATTGACATATGGGGCTGAATTTCATCTCTTAGCATGCGAATGTGAATGGGCCTCGATAGACAGCTACATCTGGAAATCGGTACTGTATCACCTTCCGAAATGTATACCGTTCAATTTAATTAAGTGGGTCTTAACTCGCTTCAAGCTTTGGTGACATGCAAAAGAATGATGTTATGGAGGAAATGTAATTACTTGGACACCAACATGTTGTACTATTATGCTGGTCAAGACACTTCCAATCCTTTTATAGTGGAATTGAATGAGGAAATCTCAAATAGTCTAAGGATAATGGGAATTTCAGCCTCCTCCCTGATGAATAACCCGGCTAGGGTGAAAGAAAGTGTGTTGGGTTTTGACTGGATCCATACTAAAAATGCATTACTGAATACAAAAATATGCCAACAAGTGTGTGCTTTTAACAAATGGTTACCATGGATGGAACAATCCGAAACGATTTCATGCGTTTTAGATTCAATGTTCTGCCTACTAACCAAATACTATCAATTAGATCCACAGTTCAAACATTATGGCCATGGTGCAGGTTCTGTAAGGTAGAAGGTATGGTCGAGGACCTGAAACACATAGGGCCTCATTACAACCTGCCAGTCCGGGACCGTGCAAAATCCGTGACGGCGGTAAAAATGTTTCCGTGTCCGCAAGGTTGCGGAAAAACCGTCCGATTACACGTTGTCGGTCGCGCGCACCACACGGACTCGGAAACGTTGTTACCACCGTCACGGAAAACCCCACGGAAATGGAAATAACGCAGCCACAAGTGGCGCAAAACCCGTTTCCGCCTCCGCCGCCACGGACACGGAACCGGAAATACCATGATCGCCAAAACAGGAAACAGAGAGGCGGCCATCATATAAAAGCACAATCCATTGCCATCCAGAGCCAGCACAAGCACATTCCTAACTCTGAGAAGCCAAAAGGGACCACCAGCATGTCTGCCAGGATTCCTGCTCAGAGGCAGTGCAAACAGCGCTTCAGCGAGGCGGAGCTAAACGTCTTGGTGGAGCACATTGTGGACAATGCAGAGATGCTGTTCAGCGCCGACCAACGGCGTGCCACACAGCAGCGGAGGAAGGAGGTGTGGGCCGAAGCTGCACGTAAGTGCACCGCTGTGGGCGTGGCAGTGAGGAGCGTGAAGGACTGCCACAAGCGGTGGGACGACCTGAGGCTGAGGGTACGCAACCTCATTTCCACGCACCGCCAACGCAGCAGTGGGACAGGCGGAGGACCCCCTTCCTCACTGAGGCTGCAAGCATGGGAGGAGCGTTGCAGCAGCGTCCTCCACCTAGAGGGAATCCATGGGATCGGGCAGGCTGAGGCAGGAGTGAGCCCACCTGCAGATGCCGGTAAGTGCCCAAACATGAATGCCACATGTAAATATGCAGTTGTGATTACTGGGCCAAAGGACCCATTAACAACCCCCCCCCCCCCCAGGCAGTGCATGTGTGGGCCAAAGGACCCATTAACAACCCCCCCCAGGCAGTGCATGTGTGGGCCAAAGGACCCATTAACAACCCCCCCTCGCCCAGGCAATGCATGTGTGGGCCAAAGGACCCATTCACCCCCCCCTCCCCAGGCAGTACATGTGTGGGCCAAAGGACCCATTAACAACCCCCCCCCAGGCAGTGCATGTGTGGGCCAAAGGACCCATCATGATCCGTATGGCAACCAATATCACAGAATGCATACACCAGCAATCAGATGCATGTGACTAACACTATTCAATGTACAATCTCAATGACGCATGTGATGCACCCATCTGCCACCACAACAACACTAATTGCATGCCCTTTGTGTCCCCACAGCCGTTTCAAGTGCACAACAGGCCAGCCAATCTGCACCGGCAAGTACACAAGCCACCGCCACCACACAGGAGGATGCTGCCGGCAGTTCTGCACCTCTGGCCACATTACCAGCCGCTACAGATGTGCGGCCCACCACCACCACCGACATCCCCACCGTCTCCACACTGGCTGAGTCTAGACAGGTGCCACGGGAACCTATCATGGCCACCCAACACAACACCGAAGGCAGCAGCACTGCAGACGGGGCGGCCTGCAGTGATAACAGTGCCCCGCAAGAGCACTCGGAAACAGGGCCACAGGGGGAGATGCCCACATTGGAAGATCTGGGCTCCTTCCATGAGCTGGGGTTCAGCCCCACATCACTGGGGAGTCCCATGAGGTCGCCCACCCCATCCATGGCCGAACTGAATGCCCGCATGCAGCGGATGGAGGACCAGCAGGCTACCCTCACCCAGCTGGTGGAGAGGCAGCTAGAGGAATCCAGGCTGCAGAGGGAGAGCTACAGCGCCTCAGTGCGTCGCCTGTCGAGGTCCATCGGACGCTTTGCGAGCACTATAGTTACCCTTGACCGCCATGTGCGGGAGGGCAACGACCACACCTCCAGGCTTGTAGAGGCCATGTTGGTTGGCCAACAGGCAAATCTGGCACGGATGCCCTCAATCCCAGATTCTGGCCAATCAAACACAACCACCCCATCCAGCTCCACTACTGCCAGTCCAAGGAGGCGCTCGAGTAGGCTAACGGGTCCCTCGGGCAAGGTTGCACAGGCACAGAAGCGCACACGGAAGTGATGGCATGTGTGTGGGGCAGTGCAGGACACATGTGGACTACAAGGGTGTGAGAGGGGTGGGCACGTTTGGGTGGTGGGGTAGGTAGTTTTGGGGGTTTGAACAATGGGCTCTGGGTCGGGGTGGGCACGTTTGGGTGGTGGGTGGCCCCGGGTGTACAGCTTCCCTGACCAATGCACCTCCTTCCCTGTTGTTATTACATCAATACATCACCATTTCAAATCAGGACATACATGTGTGGACATTGATCATTTATTTTGCAGTGCAACTATTAATTCATTGTCGTCACCATGTTTGTGCATTTCTGTGAATGTGCTGTGACTCAAAGGTAAATGCGAATCAGGGCATCCCGTGCTCTCTGGCCATCATGTGGACCCCCAGGGGGAGGCGGTGCCATCCCATCCCCATCTCCATCCCCATCCCCATCTCCATCCCCATCCCCATCTCCATCTCCATCCCCATCCCCATCTTCCTCATCTGCGTCTGGTGGCATTGGGATGTTCCTGCGCAGGCATATATTGTGCAGCATGGCACATACGAGCGTGATTTTACCCGTCTTCACTGGGCTGTACAGCAGTGATCCGCCAGATCTGCTCAGACAGCGGAAACGGGCCTTCAGCAGTCCAAATGTCCTCTCAATCATTCCACGTGTGCGGATATGTGCCCTATTGTATGCCTCTTCATGCCTGTTCCTTGGTCTCCGTACAGGTGTCATCATCCATGGCGTGAGTGCATATTCCGCATCACCTACATGGGATTTAGATGGGGGAACATGTCAGTGATTGTGGCATCATGTCCTCATCTGCTGCTGTGCATTCTTGTATCATCATTCATTCATGCATATGTACCATGCAGTGTATGGAGGTATGTTTTTGGCATCACGATGTATGTCGCTGACTGGATATGGGCCTACACATTAACTTGCATGTTTACTGTGCCCTGCGGGTGACATTTGATTGTGTGCATGTCACGGTGCAGTGCTGTCCACACATGGCAGAGTGACTCCACTGTACGGAAGTAGTAAATACACGTCGTCTCATTTACACGCCTCTCGTGCCTTTTGAGGCAGTGTTTCAATTGAGGGTGGGTGTCTGCAGTGGCACAGGGTTCATGGGACAGTGACGGGATTGGCTGTGCCAGCGTGTGCACGGGCACATTGTGGTGCCCTGTCATGCCTTCCTTCATGATGTTTGGCATCCGCTGTGTATTTGGTAGATGGAAGGGGGGTGATGCATGTGCGGTCACAGCGGCACACTCACAATGCTCATTGGCCTGGACACACACACCACTCCGACAGGGTTGTAGCATCGTCAGCTGTACTCACCCAATAGCCATGTGCTTTGTCCGGCATAGCGTTCCATGTACCGTGACAACGTGGAATTCCGCAGTACCATTGAGTCATGTGATGAGCCTGGGAAACGTGCGCAGCAGTGTTTAATCAGTTGCATGGCATCACAAACCATCTGGACATACTGTTTCCTATTGCGGAACACCGCCTCAATTGCACGTGGTACTGTCAGCTCGACGTGGGTGCAGTCAACTGCGCCTATGCAATTTGGCATGCCTGCTATGGCATGGAAGGCCAACTTGGTGGCAATGACCTCGGGGAGGGTGCGGGGTAGGGCTATGTGTTCCGACACATGGCGCAACAGGGCATCCAGTACCTGTACCAGGATTTTGGAGAAACAGGGTTGTGATATGCCGTGCAGCTCACCAACCGTGTGTTGATAGGTGCCAGTGCCAAGCAAATGCAGTACTGAGACAACCTTCAAGAGGGGGGGGATGGCGGTGGGGGTGTCAATTAGGCTGCTGATGTTGTCCTCAATCATGGCGGTGATGTGCAGGATTGTTGCACGGTCCAGCCGGTATAGTGTGTGGATCTGTCCTGGGGTGAGGTTCCAGGGTGAGGCCCTGATGCGTGGTATTGCTGGCTGGCGGCGGGGTCGGGCTGGCTGGGCAATGGGGTTTGCCATAGCTGCAGGGTTGGCTGGTTGCCGCCTGCGCCTCCTCCGCCTACGCCTCCTCCTCTGCGCCATTACTGCCACCATGTGCAGTGCTGCCTGTTGGTTGAGTAGGCCCAGTCCCAGTGCTACTAGACCTGCTGCCTGCATGGTTCTGAGTTGTGTTGGGCTGGGTGTGGCCCTTTTGTAGGCTCCCAGTGGCCTGCTAGGTCCAGCTGGGCTGATTTGGTGCACCTGTGCCCTGATTCAGTTCAGCAGGCAGTGTATAACGCCATGTTCGCGGTGGCGGCGCTCCCGCCACCGTGATCACGGTATTTACGCCATTTTTTTGCTGGTATTTCCGTGTCCGCGCTAGTTGTGATGCTCACGGTGTTTCGTGTTGACGGTAACGGAGGGGTTTCCGTGCAGACGGACTTAACGGGACCCCTATTTCCGCGGTGGCGGTTTAGGGTGGTGCTATTACCGGGGCCGCGGGTCATGATTGGGCGGACATGGAAACGGTGCTGGTATGGTTTTACCGGCAGTGTTAATTCCGGACCGGAGTACTTGTAATGAGGCCCATACTATTGGTTTGTCCGGCATTAAAGGAAAAAAGACTGTTATATTTTGCCCAATATGTTAATAATACGGCGCAAGTGGACAGAGAATTCAATGTTGAATTAGGGGCGAATGGTATGTGGCACCCTGAAACCTGTGAACGATATGGGGTTAAACGTGAACCAGGATGAGGAGTGTGTGAATGCAATGAGATGACTGGTTAAATAAGACCAGCCGCCACAGGTGCTGTGTGCCGAAAATAAACAGAGGTACGGAGGATGGGATGGAGAGTCCTTACCTATTGCTGGTTAGGAAGCCTGTTGGGCATGTATGATAAAAGACAGTACAATATATGCAATAATACCACACAGAATCGGTTTGGAGCCCCTAGAAGTGTAAGACTTACCTGAATTAGAAGAGTAAGTCAGACAAGTAAAATCCCTGTTGGGTCTGCTAACACTGTCTGTATCCCTGACAGATTACACAAATTTTCAAATTTATATTTTCAAAGTTACGAGAAAACTGAAAGTACACAAATACTTTGCGTCACAGGTTAAGACCCATGCGACTCGTACACTACCAGACCTGCTTAGGTCACTATCCTTAGTGGACATAGAAAATACTCACCTACTTATGTCGCTTGAATCTGATGCAGAGGCTTCGCCAGAAAGCCTTTGCCAAGTCATAGGGGTACATGCCCGTAATTTGAAAATACGGGAACCTAAACTCAAGTCCAGGTTCACACCAAATTTTCCAAATGAGAGCTTCATAGACACTTTTCATGAAGCTGTCATCAGCGACATCCACACACATTTCGACAACAAGAGTCGGAAGCATCAGCCTATCACACATAACCTTAGTTCAAGTGAAAGACTATGTTGGGATATTTTGGCTCCAGATAATGATGAATCAACCACCACACATGAAGAAAAAGGAACTATCCCTTTAATAGCGAACACGGATGTAAGAAAAATTAGTGGATCAGAGAAGGAGCGAGAGAGCCATACTCTGGGGAAGCCCTCTGATATAGCTACACCTTGGAGGGATGGAGCAGAGGGGAACTGCAGAGCCCGCAGCATTCTGAGAAGCAGAGAAAGCCAGAGCAAGATGCTGGAGACCCGGAACCTAAACAGCGGAAAAGCTTTGGTCAAGTCAGAACTTTGAGGACCATCCAACGTGGTGGCGTAACCGCAGAAGCACCGTAGTGGGCCTGGAAGCCGTGTAATGACCCTGACACCAGGTGAAGTGGGAGACCTAAAACCTCCCATCAGAAAGCATTTGCCAAACATGGTAACCTACAGAGACATCGAGTTGGGTGTCTGAAATGCCACAAACGACCGACAGAGGTACCGTGGTGGAATTTAGAAGGGGAGTCAGTCTGGGCAATACAGCTTAAGTGAACAAAGTTGTGAAAAGTACAATATTGTTGTTGGGACATTGAAAAAGCATAAGTGTTTGTATAACGAGAAACCAAGGAAAGTGAGGGGAGCTATTAAACATGAGGCTTTGACAAAGCCGGAAAGAGTATCCTATGAATATGGAAGAAGTTACCAAACTTAACGGTTGAAGATTGGGGTAATCCCTTAATGAGAGACTTTGAAACAAACTATGACTCAAGATTACATGTTGTGCCAAAGGCTCAGAGAAAGATCCTAGTAAAGAGACCCTGTGCCAGTGCAGGGTTCCCTTCTAAACTAGTACAACTGTAGCATGGGCAACCCTTCCACTTTTATTGGGTCAGCGATGGAAATGTAACAGAAGAAACAACACTTAAGGGAGGAAACAAAACATAGTTCCTATAAACAATTATAAGACGTATAGCATGTTAAGTCACTGTTGATGTTTCCTGTCTGCAAATGATAAACAGGGAAAGTCAGCCGAGACAGACACTTTGGGAATATCTTGTGACACTTATGCGGTGAAAACATGCTCTAGGCTTGATGATTTAGTAAAATGCTCAGCAGGCCTGAGAACAGGCACATCCTGCGAGGTCCACTGGCTACAGAAAATTGGAGCAGGAGAAAGGGTGCAGCATGTATGCGGCACATACTAAAACAGAACACATTACAACATCTACTAATCATCTCTGCCAGTGGATAAGCAACTGAAAAAGCCTTATGTGTACAGCACACAAGCAGGTCTAACTTTAATTCTAGAGAATAACACATTTTGGAAACAAGTAGGTTTCTGTGTGAATGAATAGAATCCACACCTTGCCACAGATTGTGGGAAGTGTTTCCCCAAGTTCAAGGCCCTGTGTTGCAGTCCAAGCATGTAATAATGATAATAATAATGATAATAATAATAATACTGACTATTGACACAGAACCCTGTTTGAGTTTTGCAATACTTTTCTTACTTGATGCAAAACCTCAATGTAAGTATGGTAAGATATTTGTAGGTTGGGTAGTTGGGGTAGGAGTACTGACCAATCAGGTTCAATTCCGCCAGAGAACATAACAAGGGGTGATCTTACACTGTTAGAATTATTCAGTGATGGATAATCTGTGGTGCACTTTATTCCATGCTTATGATAATTGTTGCCTGCTGGTCTTCAGGAGGAACTTATCTTCATGTTTCATAAGTTATGTTAACTAGGTACCTCTTTAGAGAAGGGATGGTTTCAATTCATGTTTCTAACAGGGAGAGTGCGTGCTGAAGAAGAAGCAGGTTGTAGTGGTATCTGTGCTCCGATCCTTCTGGCGGAGGTGTGGTCTTTGCGTATGGTGGTCGGGGATGATTTGAAGAGGCTGACGTGACTGAGACTGAATTTGAGCACACTCTTGATTGTGATGAGATCTTCCAAGCATGGATGAGATTGAGTGCATTATGTTATGTGGCATGTGTGCTCCAGTAGGTCTTCAATTCACAAGTGCACGATGGCATGATGGCTAATCCGTTAAAGAAACCCAAATGGTCCAGCTGTGGAAGATGTGTGTCCATGTCACCAGTCATGTGTCTGCTGAGGTTTTGAGAGATGGTCTGAAGGCCATGTGGTTGTCACCTGCCTGGAGTTGTCTGTGCATGCTGTTGCAAAGTTTGCTTGCCATGAATGAGACAAAGCATCCTCTTTGACATTTCTAGTTGGGGTGTTGGATTTCTATGAAGCCCAATTCTGGATAGAATTCTGACTCACATGTGGATTCTAGGCCATTGCTTTTTCAGAGCGTATTCCATTGGATTGACAGGTTGGTATTAAAATATTTGGAGTACTGGAATTTTGTGCTCCTTTGTTTCCAGTCTTCGGGGGAGCCAAGCCTCTTCATTTCCTGGAGAACAGCTCAATGTATACCTTTTACCAGGATATATACTCTAATAGCAGATGAGGAAGAGGAAGCAATTTACAAGGATTGTCGGTGCATTTACTTTGCAACGCTATCCAAAGGTAGCTTCAGTCCTAAGTAGGGCATATTTGTATCTGGTATTTAATATTGCAGAAGATGTATACTAGGTATTTCAGAGAGAAGAGGTGGAAAATGGGGTGTAAGGAAAGGGGAGAAGTGGGATCCTAAGGAATGGACAAAGCACAAAGAGATGCATGTTACAAGAAAAATAAAAACTCTAAACATCTTAAATGGACTGTAGAACAGCCAATACTATTCTAAATAATGGAAAAAATACAATTTTAACATAAGTGTGTAGCATTGACAGATTCAACTTCTGTGAATAGTGAGCAATCGTAAATTGGTTCTCTTTCAGTAAAGAATTTTCAACATGAGAGTTGTAAGGGCTTTTCTGAATTTACGGTGGTTGAGCTCAACTCTTAGTTCCAGGCATAGGGCATGCCAGTGGGCGAACCATGTGACGGCAACTCTTTTCTCCCAAATGCGTTCTTGTTGTCATTGCCAGCAGTACACAATTCGGCAGGTCAGGCTCACAAGGTTCTGTTGACAGCACGTTTCGCGAGCTGGAAAGGTATTTTGGTCACATATTCAACTCGGCTTTTCTGTTAATGAACAGGATATGATATATGATATGATATTTTATTAATAGCGCACCTATACACAGCTGTTTCAAGGTGCAACAAAGCCGAGGAGGGGAACAAGGGGGGACAAGATAACGATCTTACTAGGCCCAGTGACATTGAGATTGCGCAAGTGCAAGGGAGAGGAAAGGGGAAAAGTGCCGGGGAGGAGGAGCAAGTGCAGGGCATAGAATCTAAACATTGTAAAACAAGAAGAGAAAGCTGGAGATATTTGGTCCCAGGCCCCAGAAAGGATTTGTGGACAATCAAAAGGGTCTTGACCATGATCCTTGCAGCCACTGGAAGCAAATGGAGAGATGTCAGTGCTGGAGAGATACAATCCCTGGTCTTGAGAGCAAGAACAAGTCTTGCAGCCCTGTTCTGGATGAGTTGCAAAGGACGGAGAGTAGAGGCAGGCAGATTTAAAAAGTGTCTGTTACAGTAGACGAGTCTAGGTAGTACCAGAACTCTAGAAACAGTGAGCTTCTGGGGGAAGGAGAGGAAAGGAAGAATACCTCTGAGGAGGTGCAGTTGGTAGATTGACTTCTTATAGACGTCGGAGAAGTGAGGAGAGAAGGAGAGTGTGGATTCGAAGATAACTCTCAGGTTCTTAGCCTCACAGGTGGGAGCAGAAAGAAGGTCAAGGGAGCCAGCCAGAGAGTGAAAGTAAAGGGTGGTGCAGGTGTGCCGATGAGGAGGATCTAAGTTTTGCCGGAATTCAGACAGAGATCATTGGTGGCACACCACTCTTGGATTGCAGACAGACAATCCGGGATGAGAGAAGGAGAAGAAGCGGCATAGGGGAGCCTGAAAGCGAGCTGGGTGTCATCCGCATAGCATTGGAAGTTTGAGCAGAGAGCAGCAATGCGGTGGGCAAGAGGTGCCAGGTATTGGTTGAACAACCAGGGAGAAAGGTTAGACCCCTGTGGAACACTGCAGGTGGAGAGAATGATAGAAGAGAGGAAGGATCCACGTTGGACCTGGGAGGGTCGGTCAGAGAGGAAAGAAGTCAGTCAGGCCAGAGCCTGATCAGTGATACCTAGGTTATCACAGAGCCAGTTGAGCAGGATGGCATGGTTGACTGTGTCAAAGAAAGAGGAGAGATCAAGTAGGATGAGGACAGAGGGGAGATTAGAATCAACGTTAGAGAGCAGGTCTTCACGGACGTTCGGGAGAGCAGGTTCCATGCTTCTGACTGCTCTGAAGCCAGACTGATGGTCATGGAGACAACCAACAGATTGATTCAGTGTGAAGATTAAGCTGGAGATGGGCAGCTTTTCCAGTAGTTTGCCCAGGAAAGGCGTGATAGAGATTGGGCGATAATTAGCCAGTAAGGAAGGGTCGGCTGAGGGTTTCTTGAGAAGATGGTGCACAAGCGAGTCCTTCAGGGGGGAGGGCAAGGTTCCAGAGGCGAAAGAGTTGGTCTTAATGCCTACGCTGAATTACATTGGTAGCCAATGTAGATTATCAACACGTTCTTGAGTGCCAACACTGGCTGATTACCCCATCTGCTTCTACTGTAGGCACACCATTTCCTTCCTGGATAGGGCAGGAAGTTGACTGTTTCCGTAGGTCAGCTTGGACATGGGTAGAACCAGTGCCTCTTGGCCTTTATATGTCATTCCAATGGATATACGAATCTTGTGAAGCTGACTCAGTATGAGTAGGTGTAAATATTTAGCATCTATGGGGGCATTTACGTTCAAAAGTGTGGAATGTGAACTGTCTCCATCTGCTCATTCAAGTCCATGTATTGTTCAAACAGGGACACCAAAATATAAAGGGATTTACATCCTCAATATGGGTATTTGAATTCTTCCAGTTACTTGCATAGCTCAAAACAGGCAAGATTACCAGAATGTAACATATATTTTCTGATGTAGTATTCATTTCCTAGGCATGTTTTCTCCAGTGTCATTCGCTGTGCCTCTATAGAGGCTTCCTGGTCCTCTACCCGCTGCATCTTGATTGGCCGCCACACCAGTCTTAACCAATTGGCTCAGCAGGCCGGCGGAAGCCGGCCACGCACCCGAAGGGCCACAGCTTAAGAGCCTTTATGTGATTGTCCAGGTCGTTTGTGCCGTTGGCCAGTCATTCTGTCCCTCCAGCCCCTACTCCTCCTATTGATTCCCACCGTAACAAAGCCTCAACTGCCTCCAGAACTGGCACCACAGCAATTGTAAGTACTACCATGCTAGTTGCGTCTCTCTCCCTCCTATCTGCATTTTTATCTTGCTACTACCCTACATCGCTGGCATCAACTGCCCAATTTGGCCACACAGCCCTATCACCCAGTCGCTACGGTGACCTGAACACTTTCTTCATCTCTGGTGCTGTTCCCTCTGCCTCTCAACACCCCGGCAAAAGGCGTGCCTTCTAACACTTGCCTTCGATGCATTCCTAAGCATGGCGCTCAATATTGACAACAAAATTGTTGCCCCTCGTCTACCAAGTCAAAATATGCTTAGGGCTTAGCCCCTATGAGATCCTATACCATACTGCCAGCACAGGCAGTTACATATGACTCTCCCAATAGAACAGTTATTCCTTAAGCTATGTACTATATCACTCGCTAACACACCCGTAATTCCATCTGTGTGCACATGGCACTCAGCAGGGTCTTGCTGCAATGCCATTCCGCTGAAGCATTTTTGACCTCCTTGCCTAAATTGTGATCAACCGTTTCCCACTGAAATGTATATCCACCCTATTATACTGTATTGTTTGAGGAAGAAGTACTTTTACTAACATGTTGATAAGTTTATTCACAGTGATGCATTTGTAAACAGCTGATTGTGATGCCTAAATTCAGTTTTAGCAGAAAAGTACATATATCTGAGCTCTTTGTATTGTTACAGTACTCGTATTTACCTGTCATAGATGTGCTGGTCTAAACTATTGGTTGTCCTGCCTAATTTATGCTTAGCCTAAAAACACACCTAGCCTAGCACCCTGTTCTGTTCATCTATGAGTATGTACACGGTTACTATTCCTCCAAGCTCTGCTGCACTAAACCATAGTCTGATTGCCTAAATCCTCCTTAGCTGCATTAGCTGTATTAGATCAAATTGTTCGCTCACTGTACTGAAAAATTGTGCATCTGTTGGGTGTCACATTCTGGTAGTTCTGCATCACCCAGTACACTGTCACCGTGCCCAGGACCATATGCATTCACACCATCTACGTGTGTCAGTGCCTTAACACCCACACCGCATACCTTACCCTTAGTACAAGAAAGGTATAGCACCCTACTGTCTTAGCCCTATCGGTTTATAACCTAGCTCCTCCGGATCTCCAGCATGGAATTTAATCCACCAAACTCATAAGATAATCGTCAAACTCCCTTCCTGACCCCCTTCTTCTGTTCCCCCCTGCTCCACACGCCCTGACCCTTACTGATACTAATCACCTCATCAACCCTCTAGCTAATAGAGTAGCCAAGTTGCAGTGTCATTCAGAGCCCTCCCAGCTAATAACATGCCCTAGGCCTACCAAAATAAGCAACCAACTACTAGGAGCCCACTCCTCTCATACCGCAGCCGCCATTAAACTAAAGCCAGAGGCTCAGCAACTCCAGCTCCCTCTTAAACATAGGCTTACTGCTTCACCTATCTCTAACAAGGATACTAGGACTCCAGTCCCTACCAAAAACAAAAACATGGTAACATCTGCTCCCACTCCACTGTGCCCTTATTAATGCTCGTTCACCCCCGGCACATGCTACCAAGATTCATGACCTTCTTACCAATTTGGAGCTTGATGTACTCGCCATTACTAAAACATGGCTTCATGAAGCATCAGGACCAGCCATCTGTCTAGCCCTCCCACCAGGCTATACCTTATTCCGTCAGAACAGAACAATTGCCAAAGCAGGGGGTGTGGCCCTCACAGCCAAGGATGCTCTTGCTATTAAACAAATCAACTCACCAGAAGGTGAAAATGCAGATACCTTATCTGTAAAAGTCTCCGTCTCACTAAACATTGCTATCACTCTCTACATCATCTACTGTCCACTACTCGACTGTCAAGGTAATCTACTCCACCTGCTAGGTGATAACCTAAAAAACACCAGAAAAGACATATTTATGGGTGACCTTAACCTCAGCTTCAATGATCCTAAAAATAAAGAAGGCAAGTCCTTGGCCGAAGCACTCCAGGACATGGGTTTCCTTCAAATAGTCACTGACCTGACTCACACGAAAGGACGTATATTACACTGGATAGCTGACCACAATTGTGCTGCACATATCAGTTCTAACACTCCCTGCCCCTGGACGGACCATCACCTTATACACTTCCATATCGCGACCCGTAACATTACCAAATCTAACACATCTGCCCCCTCAGCATTAGCTTGATTCTCACAGTGTCATAGGTGCCTGATCCAGCGCAGACGTAGCACAAACTCCTTCCCCCCCTTAGCAGTTTTGGCTGAGATTTAATGCACACATGGCAACGCAACCACCAGGGGGAAAGAGGGTTAGGGTCCAGGAATTGGATGGGTACGTGGTAGTAGGATCACCGGGTAGAGGTTTAGGAAGACGTTATGGATAGGTAGAGGGCCTGGGTTAAAGCATGCTCCTGGTCTCTTGTTGTTGGTTGGTTGGTTACACTGAGGCACCTTCTAAACAACACTTTCATGCATACACACAGAATCACTCTAAGGGGTTCACACTCAGTTTTGCTGCACTGAGTAAGAGTAGGTGCTGGGCTTCTTGACACAGATTCAGAAGCTTGCACTCCAAGACACTTAATTCAGCGTCTTCACCATTGTTTGACACTTACTTCAGTGTCTGCTACACAGGACGACATGGGCACCTACTGCAGTACTTTCTGCTTAAACTCACAACCTAGTACTTGTTACACATCGGGCATGGGCACTGATTGTAAAGCCTGCTACTCAAACTACATAGCTTGTGCTGGTAACAAGGAACATATACGCAGAAGTGTCTGGTTTTGTACTGGCCCAGCGCCAGGCAGTCAATTACACAATGCAGATCGTAACTACAAAGAAACTATAAGGAACTTAGCTTTGGTGATTGTCTGAAGTCCGGTTTTGTCTCTGGCCCCCAGTGGTGCCTTGGAAACCGTGAGCTGCATCTGCCAAAAGAAAAAGTATTAGTGCGCGTGTTTTAAAATGACGCAATTTCACCAATTATCAGCTCGCACACATTCTTCCATGAGATTAGTAACATACGGTATTCCCCGCACCTGATGCCCAAAATGTGCCTTAGGGTTTCCTTAGTGGTCGGGTGCCTCCTGGGCCTCAACCCCCCGTGCTGTCATGCAGTTAGTAGTTCTGGAACTGCGTATGCAAATCTACGTTCCATGCAGGAAAAATAAAAGTACTTAGCTTTTGTGCCACGGGGCCGCAGTGAACAGATCTGACCGAGGGATGGCCCCGCATTGGAGTTTGCCTTCTCGGAGCTCTGGTAAATGTGTCCGCCCGGGAGGAAGTCGTGCGCGAACAGAGTTTCATTGTCTGCGCCTGCGCGATCCCTTCTTGCGCATGACAGTAGCTTGGGCGTTGTCCGCATGGTTTTCAGGCCCCATCTGCCTGTTCCTGGATGTGTTTGCTCCCGGGGCTGCTGGGGATTGTAGTCCTGGAGCTGTTATTTGCTCCTGATGCCGCGTTCGTCCAGCAGATGCCATTCTTCCCCATCTGATGTTTCTACAAGAGGGACAGAGATGGCATCTGCTGGATAAATAGGTCCCCACACAGGTGGCTGCCACTCTAGGTCCCTGCTGTGCCCTGACACACGACTCCTCACCAAAGAGAGAATCCTTCCACTCCTAGAGGTCTCAGCCTTGAAACCCCCTTTCTCCAATGACCCCATGGCACTGGTAGAACTCTACAATACCACAATCAAAGCAGCAGTAGATTATATTGCCCCCTTGAAAGAAAAACATTAAAATCATGGTTCACTCAAGAGCTACTAGAACCAAACTCGCAGAAGCGCTCTGCGCTCACTAAATGGCAAGCCTTCCCTCACAACTCCACATTAGAAGCGTACAAACACTTGCCACACAATTTTAAAAAACTGCCATCAATCGAGCTAAATCCTCAGCCTATAACGCCACAATCTCAAATGCCAAATCCAAATCAAAAGAATTGTTGGCAATATTCAAGGACATGGCTGCACCATCCACCAACACCCAAGAAACAGTGAAAGCTGAAGCCTGCTGTACCAATGTCCAAAGTTGCATGTTGAATAAAATAAACCACCTCCAGGAAAAAATCAACGTGCACTATAATGCATTGCCTTAAGCTAGCTTGCCCACTACACCAATCATTAATCCTGAGAACAAAGACAAAAAGGTGTTTTCTTTCAGAGAAGTAACTGAGTCTGAAGTATTAGCTATCATGAAACAAATGAAACCTTCTTTTTGCAAGGGGGATATCTGCCCTGCCAACCTTATAAAAGACGGTGCAGACTCACTAGACATATTTCCTACAGCTTTCATCAATGCCTCGTTAACTTCGGGCATCACGCCCCTCTCTCTTAAAGAGTCGTGGGTTTGCTATTTGTTAAAAAAACCTTCCCTGTATCCGGACTCGCTAAAAAAAAACTACAGACCTATAACTACCGTGCCATTTCTGTTAAAAATATTAGACAAAGCTGCTTATTTACTCATTCAAAAATTTCTGGAAGTCAACCATATCCTTGGTAAGAGGCAATCAGGCTTCCATCCACGCCACGGAACAAAGTCAGCCTTACTCGATCTTAAGAACCAATTAGGGGAAATTATGGACAAAGGCAAGACAGTGCTGCTCTTGCTCATCGACTTGTCTGCAG
Organism: Ambystoma mexicanum; assembly: GCF_040938575.1. Lineage (NCBI taxonomy): Eukaryota > Metazoa > Chordata > Amphibia > Caudata > Ambystomatidae > Ambystoma > Ambystoma mexicanum. The sequence goes on along the minus strand of NC_090941.1, from coordinate 1,120,889,372 downwards.
CTTTTGCTCTTGTAGATCATAAGACCCTCTGCCGACAGCTCAAGGACGCTGCCCAACTCTCCCAAAAAGTCACATCCCGGATCACCTCCTTCCTTGAAGGAAGACTTATGAGAATGTTTTCAGACCAGGCTTGTGCTGCTCCGACCACCATCCACTGTGGAGTCCCACAGGGCTCCTCCACCTAGCCCACATTGCACAATATTTTTACTCTACCACTTTCACTACCTCGACCTGGACAATCAGGGCATAGCGTATACAAACTATGCCGATGATACTCAAGTTCTCCTCCCCCTCTCTGGCTTCTACGAATGGGACTCAGCTACACTCTGCAAAACATATTCCATCATCCAGACATGAATGGCGGCCAATGGATTGTGCCTCAATGGGGACAAAACAGAAATCCTTCTAGCAGGCACAATGGACATTCTCAACAATCTTGACAGTCAATACAGATCATTCAGCATAGAGAATACTGTAATAACTGCCTCTACAGGTGTCAATACATTGGAAGTCTTCCTTGACTCCACCCTCTCTATGACGCGTCAAGTTAGCGCCATCTCATCATCGGCAGCACTTACTACCAAAATCATAAATGCTGTCAAACCATACCTCTCATTCAAAAACTGCCTCACCATAGCTAGAGCCAGCATTAGACCAAGCTAGACTATTGTAACATTCTTTTTTTAGGCACTTCAGCAAAAAACCTTAACAAATTACAAATCACCCAAAATAATGCCCTTAGAGCGGCATTAAGCATTCCCAAAAGAGAGCACATCTCCGGGGCCAGACGTGATGCCCACTGGCTCCTAGTCAAATAACGTATACTCTTTAAAACCCTTACTATCACACACGCGCCTCTCCCTCACAGCACCCCCATACTTGGCAGAAAAAATCTACCGTGCCACCTCTGCCAGACCCAAGCGAGCCGAGCACTCAAATCAGCTCCTCGTCCCTACCGTTAAAAGAGCCAAAGCCGGAGGCTCAAGCTTTCCTTTCCTAGCACCTAAAAATTGGAACACCCTACCTACCCCTCTTAGGAATGAGAACTCCCTCACTCACAGCTTTCTGTAGAGCACTCAAAACCAAGCTTTTCAACTAGTCATGCCGTCCTAAACAAAAAGATCAGCTGGTTCCCCTGTAACCCTGGAACCTGTTCAGTACAGAAGTGGCATATCCTGTAAATGTCATGACAGTTTTGCACTGTATCTTGTTCACTGTACCTAATGCCTCCTAAAGTATGTCATGCTTTTCTAACCATTGTAACTAAGTAAGCCCTATTGTAACAGTGCCACGATGCCACAGGGCCGTATGGGCGCTTTATAAATGCAATAAATAAATAAATACATTTATTTATTTGTTATTTTTTTATTTGTGCTTTTAGATGAACTTGCTGAATCGTACATAATAGAAAATAAAATACAAATACATGTTCCTATATAAAAACATACAGAATAAAATCAAATCAACAGCAGTTTACATATAAATCCGATTAAATGCAATGCAAAAAGAAAATGCTATATAAAAGGCATCATTAATCCTAAAACTCAAAAAATCCATAGCCTTACTACCACAACTTAATCAACCCAGCTGCTTTCAACACCTTCATAGAAGCGATAGTCACAAACGTTTCATCACCACTCGATATACTTTCGAACAATTGCACAGAATCAAGTGAAGTGTAGTTATCAACAAATCTGCCCAGCCATTTAGATCTTACTTTCATTAAGGCAGGGCAGTTTAAGAGGATATGTTCTCTATTCTGAGTCACAGATTTGTTTTAACGCAGAGAACATCCTCTTCTAGTTTTGTCACCCAGAGATCTTATGTTACAGATGTCCCCTGTTGGCAGAAGATATATCGTAGGAACTGCTCAGCTAAATATCCATTAGGACAATTCTACTAGGAATGGTTCCTCAAGGTTTATCTAAAGCTGGCAGACTGTTATAAAGTTTGTATTACCTCATCTTTGCCAAAGTGCCAATCCATCCCCACCTAATAAGGATCTTTTTTACCCATATAATAGGCAAGCCATCTATAAGCATGACATATCTCAATGCCTAACAGTAGACATGGTACTACCTTTATCCTATAATAGGATATCATTGGACAGATAGTAAACCTGGAATGCCGGGCTCTGATCTTTTTCATTTGAATACCTCCTTGTATAGCTTAAGTCATTAAACGCACCATCAGCCTGCCTGCATTATTATTAGTGTACAATTGGAAACCCAGATAAGTAAGAGTATTCAACGGCAGTAGCAGTTGTTTGTCGATTTATTTGCATTAATACATCATTCATTTTGCGCAGCATATTCTGTCATGGCATTCAATTGTTTTTGTAGTCCCAGTTGAAGGACAACGTCATCTGCGTAGGTCAGATAAGGAACAAACTTTGTGAAATACGAGGAGTTGCAAACAGAAATCATCCAAATCCATAAGATAAAGATTGAACAGGCAGGGAACCTGGAGCCAGATGGTCTGTTCATGGAATGTGTCTGATCCCAAAGATTCCTGGAATCATGATTAGTAATAATAGTAATAATAGCTAGCATTTTCAAAACCTCATTTTGGTCCTACACATTTGTATTTGTATTTGTATTTTAATTTTTTGTATAGCGCACTAGGCCAGAGGGCAACCAGGCGCATATCTTGAGGCACACCGTACAGTTACAGACAGTCAAAGATTATATTCACAGGTCCATACATTAAGGCACAACGGTACAAAGGTTGCAAGGCTACAGGTGCAGGCAAAAAAAAAAAACAATGAATTCACAAGCAAGGTGCCGGTAGTGCAAGAGTAGTGGAGCAGTTGGCTTAGGCTGATAGTGAGTGAGGTGTAGAGGATAGCCATAGCTTGGCTTGTGTTTGAAAAGCGTGGCAGACGGGAGAGTTCTGATGGAAAGTGGAACGGAGTACCAAAGCTTGGATGCGAGGACTGGGAAGCTGATGCCGCCGGCAGTGGGTCCTACCCACATTAATCTCTGACACCCTACTGGCTCTGAATCAGGCACTGTACTTGTTCTTTGTAGACTATAGTTCTGCATTTGAGAGTGTATAACGGGAGGCCATATGACTTAATTGGAGAGCTGGGGCATAGACGAATCCATACTATATTTTCTAAAGCTGCACTAAGATACTGAGGTACAGATTTGCCTTTCACAATCTGGCAACCTGGGTACTTCTATTTCCACCAATAGAGGATTAAAGCAGGGCTGTGTTTTTGCCCCCACCCTCTACAATCTGCACATCTATGATTTTGAAAAATGCATATGAGCTCTGAATAACCATCCACCTAGATATGGCACTGAGGCCATCCATTGTCTCACTTACGCTGATGACACTGTCATTTCTGATCGCACAGCCGTGGGGCTGCAACATTCTTTGGGGGAAATGGCTGTCTGTGCTAGAGAAAATGGTCTCAAGGTTTATATCTCCAAAAAAAAATGATGTCTATTGGGAAGCGAGCGTACGGTGCTCCCAACTTTGTCTGGAACATAGATGGTCAGCCCCTGGAACAAGTTGCTAAATACAGAAACATGGGCATGACATTCAAAGCCTCAAAGGATCTGTCTCACATTGGAGAGATAGTTACCAGCAGGGCATGGAACATATGGTTAGCTCTCAGGAGCATTGTCAATAGAATAGGTGGGGGGTCTATAGAGACCAAACTGAGGCTCAAGAAGCAGTCCATTATCCCAGGGATTGTGGATGCCCTTGAGGTACTCCCTGAGAGCTCTGTTGGTTGCCTGGTACGGCTTGAGGCAAAAATCCTTCGATCATTACTGGGCTTGCCATGCTCAGTTCGAGTGCAGGAAGCCAGGTTGGAGCTTGGTCTACAGTCCCTGACCTCATTGTGAAAACTTGCTGTTTGTCGGCTGTGGGCCAAGATCACCCTAGACGCTAATTGTGAACTAAATCTTCTGATTCAGTCTGTGGAACACTCTCGGAGGGTGTCCCGTAGCACGTGGTTTCGGGGGCTTGAGAAAACTGTACTGTCCCATTTTTCAGCCATTGGGCTGAGCGTTGTCCCTACGACAATGATTAAATTTTATCTAGCCATAATTGAGGAGATGACACAAGCCTATGACTGGGCCCTGACTTCTGACCAATGGGCAGTACACCCCAAAAAAAGTACAATACCCCTATCAGGGCTCGTCCGAGGATAGCCCCCATAGCTATCTGACCAAATATCGCTCACCTGGATTGGTACATTTTGTACTTTACCTAAGGTTCGATATACTACTGGTCCTGGCTTATAAGAGGGCCTTGTTGGGAATACCTCAAGAATCCAGAATCTGTAGGCTCTGTGGTGCGATATTGGAGACTGCTCCGTACGTACTGACCCAGTGTTTTAGATTGCAACCTATGTACGATAGGGCTATGCTGCTGATCTAAATATAAGCTCTAACCAATTCTGGAGCCTCCTGTACAGAGCTGAATCACTTGTCCTCACTGCGGGGCGTATTTCACGTGGGAGAAAGTGAAATCCAGATTAAGCATTTGAGTTTCTTCTACATTGTTTTTTTAAACTTTTATATGTAAGTGTTTACAATGCATCTGTAAAATTGATTTTTTTTTATTATTCTAAATGTGTGTTTTAACTTGCCTGGATATTTTGTTGAATTCTTTTTATGTACTGCGAAAGGTTAATTTACCATATGCATTTAAATACAAAAAATACAAAAAATATATGCCCTTGGCTGTAGGTTAAGATCTTATGTTGTAAATCACATACAAGATGCTTGGCCCTTAACACGTCTGGAGGTAACCTTGTTCATTTATCACAGACAGTTATTTTGCTCTTACTTTTCCTTGGCATTAACAACCCAGTCTCTGAATGCAATGTACTGAAAGGCCCTAAAATTATTATTGTTATGTCTCTCGGGTGTATATGTAATTATTCTTATCTCACAGGTGCACTCTTTTTATGTTGGTGGCTAATAGGAGGCAGACAGCTGGAAAAACAAACTATTTTCAGCAACGCCTCTTGTACTATTGAAACAATTCTGGTTTTAGTACATTTTCAGAAAATTATTTTTAGGTCCATATTTTTGACATGGTCCTGCAGGAATACCCCATCACAATGAGGGTGCATGGCGCTTATGTGAGAGTTTAGAGGGAGACAAATGGTCGCTGCAGAAATACAAACGCATTTGCTACTTACACCTGAAGACAGAAATCTCAACAGACCTTTTACTATCTGCATCAGGGAATCCTCAACCAGCCAGAGTGGTTCATGTTAAATGTTAAAACAGCCTTTACAGAATCATATTTTTCAAACAGTATGCCCCCATTTGCAATTGAAGAAATGTTTACTTAACGGGGGTTTTCATTCACACTCCAGCTATCTTTTCAGCTATTTCTTTAAATTTATTTTACCACTCCAAAAACAAAAGGTGAAACAGGGCAATTCCAATGCAAAATGTATGCATTTGTATGTATTTGACAAAAGAATGCAGTTATTTGTGTTGGTATTTAAAAAAAAATCCTCATTCAAACTAGCATATACAACAATGGGTGCTGTTCTTTTTGCATCTATTTAACTTGTCATGTGCATCGTTGTGCTCTGGGGAGTTAGTTTATGACCCTGCACCTTGTGAGTTTCTTCTTTGCTTTTTGTCTAACTTGATACATTGTTTTGCATTTTTATGGACATGTCTAGATGCTGGTAATTCTGAGAGGCTTATTTTATGAGCAAGATATAAATGAGGGTTAGGACTGAATGGTTAGTGCGCTCTGACCCTATAGTCTGGTTACGGAGGCTGGCTGCGTGGCAGTCACAGAGTAGTATACCACCACCAACCCTAAAACACAGATTAAGGAAACGTAGTGTGACGCTTATCGCCCTCAACCCAATTATCCAATACTGGTAAGATTCTGTTGGCTGCTATTGTAGAATTAAAATGAACAGTGATCATGAAGAGTTAGACTGGTTCCTTTATTCTTGATAAGATTCGACACCTGTTTCGACACAGAGGTCGTTCTCAAGGCTGTGTAACGGATGACATATACATTTTAGCATAGACAAATAAAGATAAAAGTAACCGACAATTGTATTTAAATTCAAAACAAATATTGTTTGCACACAATAAAGCACATAGTGACATTGGTACCACCAAAGGTGCACATGTAAAATTGGAAATCAAGGAAATAGTAAAAAAAGGAAAAAGAAAAAACAAATACCATTTGGGCCATCGATGGGCAGTTTTGCACGAAATTAAGATAAACAAACATTGTCATGAGCATTGTGCCTAACAGAGATACTTCCATATTGCACATCTATAGCATATCCCAATGAAACTCCTAATCTGGGTGGCACATGCTTGCCTTATTTGGGTGAAATATCACATGCTGCTACAATGGTGAATTAGGGACGAATGGTATGTGGCACCCTGAAACCTGTGAACGATATGGGGGTAAACATGAATCAGGATGAGGAGTGTGTGAATGTAATGAGATGATTGGTAAAATAAGACCAGCCGCCACAGGTGCTGTGTGCCGAAAATAAACAGAGGTACGGAGGATGGGATGGAGAGTCCTTACCTACTGCTGGTTAGGAAGCCTGTTGGGCATGTATGATAAAAGACAATACAATATATGCAATAATACCACACAGAGTCGGTTTGGAGCCCCTAGAAGTGTAAGACTTACCTGAATTAGAAGAGTAAATCAGAGAAGTAATATCCCTGTTGGGTCTGCTAACACTGTCCGTATCCCTGACAGATTACACACATTTTCAAATTAATATTTTCAAATTTACGAAAATATTGAAATTACACAAATACTTAAGACCCATGCGACTCGTACACTACCAGACCTGCTTAGGTCACTATCCTTAGTGGACATAGAAAATACTCACCTACTTATGTCGCTTGAATCTGATGCAGAGGCTTCGCCAGAAAGCCTTTACCAAGACTTAGGGGGTATATGCCATTATTTGAAAATACAGGAACTCAAACTCAAGTCCAAGAGCTTCTTAGACACTTTTCATCATGCTGTCATCAATGACATCCATACACATTTGAACAACACAATTCAGAAGCATCAGCCTATCACACATAAACTTAGTTCAAATGAGAGATTTGCACTAACCAGTCTGGCTAGCAACAACATAGTGAACAAAAAGGTGGTCAAAGGTGGGAATGTAGTAATCATCAATACCAGTGACTACATCAGCATAGGGTTATCACATATTCAAACTCGCCATACCTTGGATTACTATCTTCACTTTACAGCTGTCTTTTCACAGCATTCAACCTGCTGACCCTCTCTGGGTATACTCATGGACTATTTTATCAATTATACTTACTTACAAATCTTAGCTGAACGCTAAAATTCACTTTACTCTATTTTCTTCTAGAAGCGTGCCCACCGTCACTTGATGCAGTAGTGCAGTACTTGGCTGCTGGCCCCACGCTCCACACCCCCTTCCTTGTCACAATCCTCGAAATCTTAGCTAGATCACGCACTGACACCGAACCAAGAGCTGTCTTGCTGAATTGCACGCCACCAGAAAACTCATATCATCTTTGAGCCCCCACCACCCAATTGCATCCCAACAACCTCATCTCGCTAATTCCCCTTCACCAACGAAGCACCCCAGTGTAAAATATAGCCCACTTTCTGAACACCCTCCTCGGCAGACTGGGCTGTGCAGGGTGTCACATTTCTGGTTCTCTGTCATTGTACAAATCACCTCAGTTCTGGAACTCTTTGTGGTGGGATATCTATAACTCAAGGTCGCCAAGTTTCATTCTCGGAATTCCCCGCCACTCACGGCGAGCTTCTAGCAAAAACCCCTCAAAACAAAAAAAAAAACAAAAAACACCACACACCTTTTTCTTAGCTCCAATCATACTGATTTTGATTTTGCAGCTGCTTCGCCTGCAGACAGGTTCACTCACAAAGCCGAGTTCCACGGTCAAACTGATCACAGAGAATACGGCCCCACAAGATTTCTGCCCTTGCTATTTCTGATGGCTCTGCTGCCACCACTGGTAATAATTCTGCAGTCGATGAGCTCCAACTCTTGCATTCAAATGCTTGCACCCCAGATACCCCTCCACACACCACTAGTGATGCTAATATCATCGTATCTGATAAAACAATGCAGCTATGTGCATCACCTGTCCCATTTCACAGTGATACAGTGATACAGAATCCTTTCATACTCCAATCTTTATGGCTTAGCCTACAATGCCATTGCGCACCAGTGCCACCGTTCCAAACAATGGACTCCTCAACCATCTCACACTTATATTCGCAAGTTGTTCAACAGATCCTGCCTATAACTTCACCAAAATCTCTAAAAACACCAGCAAGCACTTTATTTCAGCCACCTGAAGTTACATTTCTAGACTCTGAGTCCCACTCCACACAACTGTCTCAACCTAAACAAATGCATTCTAACTTTGACAAGTGCCCTCCTCAAATGAAATCTCCATCCAGACTTTCCACTTTACCGTTTCTGCTTTCAAATGAATACCCAAGTCACGACAACTCCTCTGCTGACCTGGATTAATCTATGGTGGCTTCATTCACTAAGCCAAGACCACGTCCTTTGGCTTCACTCCAACTACAAACTCAGCTCTGGGCTCGGCTCTAACGGCCATCAACACAAGCATATTTACATTGACAAGACTTTTTGAAGTTCTAGATCAGAAAGCTGCTTTACAATCGAACTCCTTAGGTGCTCTCACCAACAAATTGGACTGGCTAGTTTGGAATTTACCAAATCTTCTTGAATCTGCTGGTTCCAGCTCCTCAACCCTCCCTCCTGAGACTGATGTGGCTACACCTAAAGGTAAGACTCATGATGATGTGAAAAAAATCCCAACACCCACTTGAAGAAAATTGCGCCACATTTGTATTAGGTAATCGAATGTTGGATTTATGTAATTAAAGTCACTAGCATAAATTAAAAAAAAGTGCCCTTTTAGGATGACACATGTTTCGACACATCAGTGTCCTTTTCAAATCAGGGCTGATAGCTAAAACATATTTCATTAATTCAATACAGTAAAAAAAAAGGAAAAGAGGAAAACGGAGATGCATATGGATGGATACATACAGGTCATAATACAATACAATATCAAGCAGATTGTACATTGGTAAATTAAAATTTGAGAAATATTTGTAGCACAAACAATATCAAAACAATCAAAGGTTGTTGCATCACAGACAACAAGGACGGGTTGAAGGGGAGGAGGTTTTAGGGATGCGAGAAAAGAAAATAAATCAAAATAAAGGTCAACAAAAAAGTTTCATAGGTATTATATTGTAAATTGTTGCACTCGAGTCAGTATATATTATTATTTTATAATTTGCTCTAGTAATCCCCAAAGGGGCCTTACCTAAGTTCCAAATAGAAAGATGCCGTCTGAAATGATCATAAAATTCATGGGATAAATCCCTCTAGAAGAGTTGGTCGAAGATATTGTGTTTTTTTAGAACTCAGCAACATTTCCAATATATCAATAAAAGATTTTGATTTGGGCCAGATTTATTGATGACATTTTATTAATCTGGAATGGAAATGACCAAGAACTCACATAATTTGAAGAACGCTTGAATAACAATGACCAAGGGATTCACCTCACAGGACCATCAAGCACTACTAGTATAGACTTTTTGGACCTTACAATTTATGTGATGGAAAATCGCCTCATGACTAAAACCTTCAGAAAACCTACAGAAGCCAATTCAACCTTATTTGCGACAAGTTGCCACCAAAAATCAGTGATACATAACATAACGAACAGTGAATTTGTGAGGGCAAGAAGAAACTGTACAACCAATATGGATTTCAATGAGGAATGTGACTTGCTCAAACAAAGATTTTGCCAAAGAGGCTACAGCAAGAATTGCATAAACCAAGCATATGAAAAAGTTAAAATGATAAATAGGGATGTTACCCTCACTCCCAAACAGCCAAAACCAAAGGATGAACAGGATAAAGTGAGATTTATAACAACTTTTTGTCACAACACTTTTGAAATCAGGAAAATCCTCAATAAAAACTGGCACCTCCTAAAATAGGATGAACATCTCAACAAGTTTATAGATGAACAACCAAATTTAATCTTCAAAAAGGCAAGAACTTTGAGGAACTGTCTCAGCCCATCCCTACTCCCAAAAACACCATCCTCAGGATTGGAAACATGGTTACCAACCATACCCAATGGATTCAGGAAATGTGGATCCTGTGGGATGTGTAAATTAGCACACCCTAATACACAAATCTTCACTGACTGAAGAGGAATGTCCTTCAAAATTACAGACATTATCAACTGTCGCAGTAAGTACATTGTATATGCTATTATCTGCACATGTGGTCGAATTTACATTGGGAGCACCAAAAGGGAACTAGTTTCAGAATACGTGAACACATTTATGGTATGAGCAAATTAGATGCATCCTTACCATTAGCACACCACTGGCAAAGGAATCACCAATTGGAAAATAAGATAAACCTAAGGTTTATTGGACTTAAACAGGTGAACCTGGGTGATAGAGGAGGAAATCAAGAAGTGTTCCTTCGCCAGACTGAAGCTCACCTCATTTGCAAATTTCGGACCACAGAATTTGGCCTAAATCAAGACCATGAGTTGTCTCACTTTCTGTGACAAGCTTATTTCACATAACCAGATTTACTTTGTTTCTCCTTCTAATCTTTTTCTTCGCCATGTCTCTTTACTATATACTTGTGTTATTAGCAGTTATTAGGAATCAAAATGTAGCCTATATATCATACCTGGATTGGACCACATTTGGTATCGCACACAGAACCGACTCAAACCACTGTGCACATACACATTTGATATTAATGTCATACTCAGACTGCATGCAACAACATTGCATTATAAACACACTTACTACACAATTTACCTACCAATTCGAATGCAAAAAAGCCTTTCAATATTGACTTAGCTATTCTCCACAACAATGTTGTTGTTCGAGAGAACACTCGAATTCTGCCTGACTGCTATCGGTAATGAGAATGCAATCATCTACTTTGTTCTTCACCCAATTACAATTTACAAGAGGTGGGTTATGTCGTGTTTCTCAGAATAACAATATTGGCAAGAATTTACGTGTTACAATAATTATGAGAAATAGTATCTTTGCATTGTTTTCTTTCACTTTTATTTCTATCATGGGACCATTGTTGGTATTTTCCCATTCTTTTTCTAGTCCACTGTGTTCAACTAGCCCAAAACATGGCGGCCGATCTGAGAGAAACAAACCTTGGGAATAGAAACTAAAAAAGGACAAAGGGAACCATGGCAACCTTTGTTTATAAGAGTCAAGCCTTCCCAAGATGCCGTAACGGACGGCTTGAGGACAAAATGTAACTTTTGAGGTAAGCCCTTAGGGACGTAACCGCATGATCGAGCAGTTCCGATACCCCGAGCTAACAACGCATAACCGCGTGTTGTGAAAATGCTTCTTGAATGCCTTACTTAATTCGCATGTAGAATCGTAAATTACGGGTGCACGATTCCGTTCAGTACTCGCTACAACAATATTTTAAGATATCGGATTCACAGACTAAAACCAGTACTTGAGTTCGTCTCTGCAGGTTATTATTGCCATGCACAATCACATGCATAAGTATTAACATGAAATAGATGCATATTTTCTAAAATCATTTTTGAGTGCTTTTGAAAGTATATGCTGCTTGCAATCATATTACCATATGATGTCCTACATTCCACACTTTTTTGATTGTCTCGCTAGTGCATCTGCCATCCTATTGCTCTGGGGTTTTTATTATTATTAATGTTCCCATTTCTTTCCCTTTCTAATACAAAAACCCTTTTTTCAACCTATTCATCAATGGATATTTAAGAGCTAATAATCTTTGAATGGGTAACACCACAATGCTCCGTACCTCAGCACACTAGTACATACCAATAGGACAAAAAATTGAGACCTTTTATTGATATATTGGAAATGTTGCTAAGTTCTAAAAAAACTAATATCTTCGACAAACTATTCTAGGGCGATTTATCCCATGAATTTTAGGATCATTTCAGATGGCATCTTTCTATTTGCAATTTAGGTAAGGCCCCTTTAAGGATTACTAGAGCAAATTATAAAATAATAATATATACTGACTCGGAGTGCAACATTTACAATGTAATTAATACCTATGAAACTTTTTTGCTGACCTTTATTTTGATTTCTTTTCTTTTCTCGCATCCCTAAAACCTCCTCCTCTTCGACCCGTCCTTGTACAAATATTTCTCAAATTTTAATTTACCAATGTACAATCGGCTCGATATTGTATTGTATTATGACCTGTATGTAACCATCCGTTTGCATCTCTGTTTTCTTCTTTTCCTTTTTTTTACTGTATTGAATTAATGAAATATGTTTTAGCTATCAGCCCTGATTTGAAAAGGACACTGATGTGTCGAAACACGTGTCATCCTAAAAGGGCACTTTTTGTTAATTTATTCTAGTGACTTTAACTACATAAATCCAACAATCAATTACCTAATACAAGTTTGGTGCAATTTTGTGGCGAATATTTTTTCACTGTTCTACTAAGGGGTTGGGGTTTGCCCCTTTATGCCCCACACAACTGCGACACACTCTCTGATTATAAATAGCTACTTGGCGTGTGCGTCTAAGCAAAGTTGGCACCACAACAACCTCAACAAACCAAACAAGACTCATGATGATGTTATCCTTGTTGAAGTTGCTTTTCCACCTTCAATCATTGATCCCACCGCAAATGCCAATAAAACGATTGATGATTTTATGAATCTATCTGTATATTCTAACAATGCAATTTCAATAACAGAAACAATCCATCAAAGTCTGTATGAGCCCCCTTCAACATTTCACATCTAGCTGAATGTTCATTCTGTTATGTTTCAAACACTTCCGCAAAAACGCACAATTTCCATACTTGCTTCTGCTGTACCTAATGAACAACCAGGTCCCCATGCTCCAACAATAGATCAGGAAAATTCTGGTGATCACTCTAGCTCATCACGTCAAGCTGATCCCTCATCTGTTCCTGAAGAAATGCAAACAGAAGCACATGCGGCAGAACCATCTCAACTAGACAGCGAAATAATATCAATCATTATGCATGACAGACTATACTCATACCTGATTCCAAATAGCTCCACATTACTAACAATCTTCAATACCACCCATGCCCTCAAGAATATTAGATTCATTGATATAGAACTTGTCAGATATCCCGATCTAGCAAAACAGGATTCTGTAGAAATTTTCATCCAGTCTAAAATCATTAGACATCTAGTATGGCAACAAAGCCAAGCCCTACATCAAAGAGGTTTATTTCTGAAAGGACAATACCTCCCTCCCCCACCCCCTCCACCACCACTCCGACAATTCCTACCATTGTCTGCACCACAATTCACTTCTGACACAAACTTCAGGGCCTGCGATTCAAACTCTAGGAACAATACTAATTATCCAAGCCAAATGTAGTGCAACTGTGGAAGGGATCCCCAACTAACCCGTCACCCCACAGCCCTGCGAGCCCTTCTGCAATCTAAATGGACATGGGTCACACAAGCAAATTCTGTCTTCAGCACTTCATCCTCTCACTAGCTCACTCAACCATCCACAAAGCATTCCTGCTCAATGGGATCCTGGAACACAAGGGGTTTTACCCATTTAATAACAGAAATTCCCCCTGCCTTCCAAATATGTGTCATAGTACTTCATAGTACTTCTTCAAGAAACATGGCTGATGTTAACACCAATATCGCCTGATCACCAAATTGTTGCCATCTCAGCAACTAAAGCTGCTAGTGGTAGGCTGTCAGCAGGCCTCCTAATAGCTGCCAGGAATGGCTCACAACTTCATCTTGAACCATGGAATTCTATAAACCCAGACACCCAAGCAGTGAAAGTTATTACTTTCAATCAACATCATCCACTATTTCCTGCTACCGTCATATTAAACATATATTGGAACCCACTAGCGCTTAATGCAGTTCATTTCATGGATGCTATAGAAGAAATCTTAGATCGCATGTTACTTGATCATTCAATCCAAAAAACAATCATCACATGGGATTTTAGTATGAATTGTCTCTCCTCACACATCAGCAAACCAAATACCCGAGCTGAAAAGTGGATTTTGCTGATGGAAATCAGAAATGTTATTATGTTAAATGGCTCATGTGCTGAGGATTGCCTCCCCGCTTCTACATGGTCTAGAGGATCGAGTACATCTGTTCTAGACTATACCTACAACTTGGTAAACGCAAATAAAGACATAGCTTCGTTTCGCGTTACACCGAAGGATGCCAGCGATCACCAAATCCTTGAAATCCACTGGAATGCGCACACAGTCGCAGATACCCACTACTTTACCCCAAATCTCACACTTAACAACAGTCGGAATCGCCTGCATTGGAATCCCCGACTTCTAGCATACTTAACCCAAAGGATGACTCGAGACCCTGACCCATTTGATTGTAATGATCATATTCAAATAATCACCCAGTCGATCCAACATATTTCACGACCCATTTTTAAACACAGGTATAGCTTTCAAACTTCGATTCAAAATGTAAAGAAAGAATTACGACGTGCAATGCGCTCCCTCTCTCCTTTAACCCATTTGAAAAAGAGATGTGCGCTAACAACGAAATATAGAAACACAATTAAACATTTATTATCAAGTCAAAGGCAAGATGAAGCCGAAATAATGGTCACAGCATTGGTGAATAAATCTGTAAGCAATATATGGCAAATGATAAATAAAGGATCCAACAAGGTGCACAAAACATTTTTATTGAATACAGTAAGCGAAACCAAGTGGACGGAACATTTTCAAACTATGCTATACAAAAAAACTGGCCCCTCAACACCTGTCTTCCCCTGTATTCCAGACTTGACCAATTTCATATTGATACATTGGACATGTTGATCATTATAAAAAAAACTCAATAGGCCTGATTCATGGAACGTTTTCCTATGGGATTGCGCCATTGTAAAACACTTTCATGAATCAGGCCCAATATGTCTAGAGATCCTGGACCTGATACACTCAAAAATGCGATTCTGAAAGCGCATCCCGAAGCATGGGCCTCCATTCTTGAAGTAAATCATAATGGCGCATGTCCACCCTCATGACAAGAAGCATTCATCACTCCTATATTCGAGAAAGGTGATAGGATTGACCCAATTCATTATAGACGAATTGCGCTTTTAGATGCCCCAGGTGAAAGTTTTGCTTGTTTAGTACTTCGCAACCTCCTACGATGGCTGACTGCCACTAAACAAATCGACATACATCAATCTAGTTTTGTCCCAGGTATTGGCACAGCGTTTAAATTTAACCATAATTTCTGCCTTAAAAAAACAAGCAATACAATCTAAGTGACCCATCTTTTTAGCTTTAATTGATTTTAAGCAGGCATTCAATGCTGTCCCGCGTGAAATATTATGTAGAAAACTGTTTAAGGGAAATTGTCCAGTTTATATAATATTTTGAATTCCCCTGTTTTACTCTAATACTTCAATTAAAATTAAACTAACTAACAAATGGCTTTTATCAAGCCCCATACAAGCAAACACAGGCCTTAAACAAGGCTGTCCACTAGCATTGATTATTTTCAATTTTTGTATTAATGAAATTCATGATATTTTCAAAGCTGTTCGCACATTCCTGCCGTGATTTGGTCTAAAAGAGATACCATACCTCCTCTATGCTGACCATCTAGTGATTCTGGACAGTACCCCTATTGGGCTACAACAAAAACTAACGGCTCTTTTCAATTATGCTGACCTTAATAACCTTACTACAAAGAAATACTAATAATTCCAATGTACTAATCTTTTACCACCATCTTCCTAAAACAGGCTTTCATTTTAATGGGCTTCTTCCAAGAGCTTCACTCTGACAAATTCAAATATCAATACGCACCCTAAAGATCAGCCATATAAATATGAAATTGCAACTAGAATGAAATTCTTAGCAATACAGGTTCACCAGAACACCCCAATATCAATTATTAGGTTTGAATTAGGTCTCACTACACTTTCAACAATAGTCATGTGGCAAATGCTTGCAACATGTAGGAAATGTCTCCTAACCACCAATTTAGACCACAATCTATTGCCTGTTCTTAAATCTCTTTGCAAATCCACATTGTCCAACCCGCTTAAGTCATGGGGAAAATTTTGTCTTGAATCATTACAAAAAGGCTGATATTTCACTAGATTTACTTCTTGAACATGCTGTAAAAGCAAAAACTAAACTTAGACAATGGGACTGGATAAACAACTGAGAAAGATTCAATACTTATTTAGCTTTTAAAGTGGGAGCTTTTATAATAAAACCTATGGATGAAATATCACAGTATCTTATCTAATTTCCTGATCGAGCCTACGCAGATACAATTCTCCGTTTCTGCCTAAATATCTGTTTGAAAATAGTTAAAATAGCAATTTTTAACAAATCATAGGTACTTGAGTTAAATTGCAGATGTTTGCCAAGCCCAAGCAACTAATGAGATGATGGAACACCTAATAACAGAATGCTCTGCCCTTTTAGATATGAGGAAGCAGTACTTTCACAAATTCTTCAAACACTTGACTCTCACAACAAAACCCCAATTATGGCATGCCGTGTTCAATTCAACAAAAACCTCTCTGAAAATTGCCACCGTCCGATTCCTAAAAGCCATAAATCTCGCCTAAATAAACAGCCAGTAATGCAAACCAAGTAACTGCAGTCTCGTGACACTACAGTAGTGCAACCATTATTCATTCAGACATTGGGACTTTTCCTTCAACTTTTGTGTCACACTGTTTTAACACCATCGATCAGTTGTAACACTGGTCTTCATCATGATCATTAGTGCACAATAAGTGACATGATCTGTTCCACCCTCATTCTCTGCTTGAATTTTAGAACATTAGAGACCAAGAATTTGATCTTCTCGTCTAAGTTGTTTTGGTATAATTGTCATCATCACCTCTTTTTACATCAAGATTTTAAGATTATGTAATTTAGGAGCTTTTTAAGCAATATCCTATTAATTATATCGAAACTGTGTTTTATGAAAATGCAGCCACTTTTATGAACTAACATATGTTGCACTATTTTATCATGTTGTAGAATTCTGTCTTAATGAACAAATCCTTCACGTCAGCACTTTATATATTAGTTACTGATTATGAGTTGAGTTTTTGCGATGATTAACTGACGCTAACAACTGAAAAAAATTGCTACTCTTTCAGTATTTGTTTGCTGGCCCAAATGTTAATTTAAATTGTCGTAACATGAGATCTTGAAGTGAATGTTCTGGTTGAAAAAGTTGATAAATCAACTAAAATAATCTCTTAATAAAATATAAAAAAAATAAAAAGTAAATACATCATATTTGCTGCTTAGAAATAGTCATCGAACAAAAAGCAGTAGCATGTATGCTTTGTATTGTCACCTGAACCATCCTGCATATACATTATTAAAATGATGGTTGTGCAATGGGGCCTGGGCATACCCATGACATGCAGAAGATATACAGCCTTTGGATCCAAGTGGAGTGACAGTTGTCACTGGCATTTTATACGCACATCCAAATCCCAAAGCTGTCAGAATGAGTATCTATTTTTCATGAGAACAAATGCTTTAATCCTATAGTGCATTTTTTGAAAAATGAAATGAGCACCAGGCCTTGTGTGTATAATGCGTTTAGAAATTCAAGCATATGGCCCTTTAATCATAGATATGCTTGTCAAATATAAAGATCTGTGGTCCTTCTGATGTTTCTAAACATGAGCTTTGATGTTTTGCAAAGCATTTAGGAATCCCCATCCTTGCTAATTCCCTTCTCCTGTACCATAGGTTCATGGCAAAATGGTACAGTGGGCGTGTGCCAGTATCTCCATCTTGTAATGATACCTTTGAATAAGTACCTTATTTATATGTTCAGATACGGTTTTCATAATGCACTTTTTGGGGTTAAGGCATGTGTAATGTTCTTGTCCGGACTACAAAATACACTGGAAGTGATACTTTGATTCAGATATTCTAACATTTTAAAAAGAAGCAGTTTATGAGGTTAGTGAAATTAAACAATGTTCTCTTGTTTAATAGCTTCATTGATACATATACACACAATTGTGTCTCTCAAAATGGCCTCCCCTCTTTAAAGGAGTCAAACAAAGATTACAACGGATTATCTGCGTTGTCTGTGAGGACCAAAGTAACCTTTCATTTGTGTGCTGGTAACTGACGTGTTTGTATATGTGTAGTTTTGCTGAAACTATACATGTGTTACAAAATGATCAAACACTAATAATTAACACATAATAACAAACACAACCGAAGAACTTGAAGCCTTGTAGTCTGGTCTTTGCACATTCACCCCAGGGGGAAGCCACCCCTTTAAAGCTACAGAGGTGAGTCTGCTATGCATGACCCTCTCTAGTGGTCTCTGGGCAAGTGGGACCTCACTGGGCGTGCCTTCAGTAATGAATAACATGCCCTCCTTTTGTTTGGTTCCAGATAATGATGGATCAACCATGACGCATGAAGAAAAAGGGACTTTCCCTATAATAGCGTACTTGTGAAAAGTACAATATTGTTGTTGGGACACTCAAAAAGCATAAGTGTTTTTATCACGAGACACCTATGAAGGATGGAAGAAGTTACCAAACTTAACTGTTGAAGTTTAGGGTAATCCCTTAATGAGAGACTTTGAAACAAACTATAAATCAAGATTACATGTTGTGCAAAGGCTCACAGAATGATCCTAGTAAAGACACCCTGCGCCAGTGCAGGGTTCCCTCTTAAACTAGTACAAGTGTGGCATGGGCAGCCCTTCCACTTTTATTGGGTCAGCGATGGAAATGTAATGGAAGAAACAACACTTAAGGGAAGCAACATAGCATGTGTAGTCACTGTTGAGGTTTCCTGTCTGCAACTGATTAACAGGGAAAGTCAGCCGGGCCAGACCCTTTGGCAATATCTTGTGACACATATGCGGTGAAAATATGCTCTAGGCTTGATGATTTAGTAAAATGCTCACCAGGCCAGAGAACAGGCACATCCTGCGAGGTCCACTGGCTGCAGAAAATTGGAGCAGGAGAAAGGGTGCAGCAATGTATGCTGCACATACTAAAACAGAACACATTACAACATCTACTAATCACCTCTGCCAGTGGATAAGCAACTGAAAAAGCGTTATGTGTACAGCACACAAGCAGGTCTAACTTTAATTCTAGAGAATTACACATTTTTGAAACAAGTAGATTTTTGTGTGAATGAATAGAATCCACACCTTGCCCTAGATTGTGGGAAGTGTTTCCCCAAGTTCAAGGCCCTGATGCCTTTCTGCGTGTGTTGCAGTACAAGCATGTAATAATAATAATAATAATAATAATAATAATAATAATAATAATACTGACTATTGACACAGAACCCTGTTTGATTTTTGCAATGTTTTTCTTACTTGCTGTAAAACATCAATGTAAATATGATAAGATATTTGTAGGTTGGGTAGTTGGGGTAGGAGTACTGACCAATCAGGTTCAATTCCGCCAGAGAGCATAACAAGGGGTGATCTTACACTGTTAGAATTATTCAGTGATGGATAATCTGTGGTGCACTTTATTCCATGCTTATGAAGATTGTTGCCTGCTGGTCTTCAGGAGGAACCTATCTTCATGTTTGATAAGTTAAGTTTACTAAGCTCCTCTTTAGAGAAGGGATGGTTTCAATGTATGTTTCTAACGGGGAGGGCGAGTGCTGCAGACAGAGCAGGTTGCAGTGGTATCTGTGCTCCGATCCTTCAGGAGGAGATGTGGTCTTTGCTTATGGTGGCTGGGGATGATTTGAAGAGGCTGACGTGACTGAGACTGAATTTGAGCACACTCTTGATTGTGATGAGATGTACATATGACTCTTCCAAGCATGGATGAGATTCAGTGCATTATTTTCTGTGGCATGTGTGCTCCAGTAGGTCTTCAATTCACAAGTGCATGATCACTAATGTGTTAAAGAAACCCAAATTGTCCAGCTGTGGGAGATGCATGTCCATATCAACAGTCATGTGTCTGCTGAGGTTTTGTGAAATGGTCTGAAGGCCATGTGGTTGTCACCTGCATGGAGTTGTCTGTGCATGCTGTTGCAAAGTTTGCTTGGCATGAATGAGACAAAGCATCCTCTTTGACATTTCTAGTTGGGGTGTTGGATTTCTATGAAGCCCAATTCTGGATAGAATTCTGACTCACATGTAGTACATTTATTTCATCTTAGTGTATTCTGGGCCATTGCTTATTCATAGCGGATTCCATTGGATTGACAGGTTGGTAGTAAAATATTTGGAGGACTGGAATTGTGTGCTCCTTTCTTTCCAGTCTTCGGGGGAGCCAAGCCTCTTCATTGCCTTGAGAACAGCTCAATGTATTCCTTTACCAGAATATATACTGCAATATCAGATGATGAAGAAGAGGCAATTTACATGGATTGTCAGTGCATTCACTTTGAAATGCTATCCAAAGATAGCTTCAGTCCTAAGTAGGGCATTTATTTCTATGTTTATTTATCTGGTATTTTATATTGCAGACGATGTATACTAGTTATTTCAGAGAGAGGAGGGGTAATATGGGGTGTAAGAAAAGGGGAGAAGTGGGATCCTAAGGGATAGAAAACCACAAAGAGATGTATGTTACAAGACAAATAAAAGTGTAAATGGACTGTAGAACAGGCAATACTATTCTAAATAATGAGAAAAAGTGTGTAGAATTGACGGATTTAACTCCTGTGAATAGTGAGCAATCGTAAATTAGTTCTCTTTCAGTAAAAAATGTTCAAGATGAGTGTTGTAAGGGCTTTTCTAAATTTACGGTGGTTGAGCTCAACTCTTAGTTCCAGGCATAGGGCATGCCAGTGGGTGGGCCAAGTGACAGGAACTCTTTTCTTCCCAAATGTGTTCCTGTTGTAATTACCAGCAGTACAAAATTTGGCAGGTTTGGCTCATAGGGTTCTGTTGCCAGCACGTTTCAAGAGCTGGAAAGGTATTTTGGTCACATATTCAACTCAGCTTTTCTGTTAATGAACAGGAAATTATATGATATATGCTAAGATATGATATTTTATTCATAGTACGCCATACACATGTGTTTCAAGGTGCAACGAGGCAGGAGGGAACAATGGGGGACAAGACAACGATCTTACTAGGCCCAGTGACATTGAGATCAGGCAAGTGTAGGAGAGGGGAAAGGGGAAAAGTGCAGGGGGAAGGGGAGGAGGATCACATGCAGGACATAGGATCTAAACATCGAAAAACAAGACGTGTGGCCAGCAGGTGGCAGTGCAGGGTTAAGTGCAGACAGCAATTGTTAGATACTGCAGGTAGGGGGATTGTAGGGTTGCAGATATAGCCCCAAATACAGGGTTGCCAGGAGGCAATGAAGCTATGCAACTGGGAGGGCAGTGATCTGGGCCTGTGGTTCAGGGGGTAGCCAGGTAACCAGTGCAGTATCGGAAGGAGATCTGCCGAGAAGAGGAAGAGAGATGGCTGAAGCAAAGAGGAAAGTATTGAGCTGCTTCCAGAACCAGAGATGGTTCTGCTCAAGTTTTAGAGAGGCAGAGAGACTGTTCCAGAAGGAGGAGCCAGACAAAGAGAGAGATCTGCCCCCAGCCCGTAGCTTGGAAAAGCGACTGGCCATCAAGGAGTTGGAGATGGAGGAGAGAAGAGCTAGATTAGGAAGATACTTCAGAAGAAAAAGCTGGAGATATTTTGGTCCCAGGCCCCAGAAGGATTTGTGGACAATGAAAAGGGTCTTGAACATGATCCTTGCAGCCACTTGGAGCCAATTGAGAGATGTCAGTGCTTGAGAGATACGATCCCTGGTCTTGAGGCAAATAATTATTCTCACAGTCCTGTTTTGGATGAGTTGCAAAGGATGGAGAGTAGAGGTGGGCAGATTTAAAAAGAGGCTGTTACAGTAGTCAAGCCTAGAGAGAACCAGAGCTCTAGAAACAGTGAGCTTCTGGAGGAAGGAGAGGAAAGGAAAAATACTTCTAAGAAGGTTCAGTTGGTAGTTTGACTTCTGAGAGAGGTCAGAGATGTGAGGAGAGAAGGAGAGTGTGGAGTCGAAGATACCCCAGAGTTTCTTAGCCTCACAAGTGGGAGCAGGAAGAGGGCCAAGGGAGGCAGCCAGAGAGTGAAAGTAAAGGGAGGTGCAGGTGTGCCGATGAGAAGGATCTCCGTTTGTTGGAATTCAGACAGCGATCATTGGTGGTGCAACACTGATAGAAGGAGAAGAAGCGGCAGAGGGGAGCCTGAAAGTGAGCTGGGTATCATCTACATAGCACTGGAAGTTGGAGCAGAGAACAGCAATGCAGTAGGCAAGAGGTGCCAGCTACTGCGTGAACAACCAGTGAGAAAGGTTAGACCCATGGGGAACATTGCAGGTGGAGAGAACGGTAGAAGAGAGGAAGGATCCAAGTTGGACCTGGGAGGGTCGGTTAGAGAGGAAAGAAGTCAGCAAGGTTAGAGCCTGATCAGTGATACTCAGGTAATCACAGATCCAGTTGAGCAGGATGGCATGGTTGACTGTGTCAAAGGCAGAGGAGAGATCAAGTAGAATGAGGACAGAGGCGAGATTAGAATCAAGGTTAGAGAGCAGATCTTCACGGATGTTCAGGAGAGCAGTTTCTGTGCTTCTGGCTGCTCTGAAGCCAGACTGATGGTCATGGAGACAACTAACAGATTCAGTGTGAAGATTAAGCTGGGACATGGGCAGCTTTTCCAGGAGTTTGCCCCCGAAAGGAGTGATAGAGATTGGGCGATAATTAGCCAGAAGGGAAGGGTCCCCTGAGGGTTTCTTGAGAAGAGGGAGTCCTTCAGGGGGGAGGGGAAGGTTCCAGAGGCGAAAGAGTGGTTCTTAATGTCTACTCTGTATTACATTGGTAGCCAATGAAGGTTTTCAACACGTTCTTGAGGGCAAACACTGGCTGATAACCCCCTTCTGCTTCTACTGTAGGCACACCATTTCCTTCCTGGTTAGGGCAGAAAGTTGACTGTTTCCGTAGATCAGCTTGGACATGGCTAGAGCCAGTACCACTTGGCCTTCATGGGTCATTCCAATGGATAGACAAATCTTTGGAAGCAGACTCAGTATGAGTAGGTGTAAATGGTAAACATCCATGGGGACATTTATGTTTAAATGTGTGAACTGTCTCCATCTGACTGTGCTGAGTGCTCATTCAAGTATATTGCTCAAACAGGGACACCACAATATAAAGGGATTTATATCCTCAATATGGGTATTTGAATTCTTCCAAATACTTACATAGCTCATAAGAGGCAAGATTACCAATCAGAACGTAACATTTATATTCTACTCTGGTAAAACTGTGAGCCAGTTAAGGTAGTATTCGTAACATAGGCATATGTTGTCCACTGTCATTTGCTGTGCCTCTCTAGAGGCTTCCTGGTCCTCTACCCGCTGCATCCTGCAGCCTTAACCAATTGGCTTAGCTGGCCGGCAGAAGCCGGCCGCGCACCCGAAGAGCCACAGCTTAAGGGTGTGTATGTGATTGCCCGGGCTGTTAGTGCTGTTGGCCAGTCATTCTGTCCCACCAGCCCCTACTCCTCCAATTGATTCCCACTGTTACAAAGCGTCAACTGGCTCCAGAACCGGCACAACGCCAATTGTCAGTACTACTGTGCTATGTGCGTCTCCCTCCTATCTGCATTTTTAGCTTGCGTCTCCCCTACATCGCCAGCGTCAGCCGCCCAATTGGGCCAAACAGCCCTATCAGGTCGTCCCTACCGTGTCCTGAACACTTCTTCATCACCGTTGCTGTTCCAGCCGCCTCACAAAGTTTCGGCAAAAGGCGTGCCTCCTAAAATTCGCCTCGACGCATTCCTAAGCATGGCCCCCAATACTGACAACAAAGTTGTTGCTCCTCGTCTACCAAGTCGAAATATGCTTAGCGCTTAGCGACCCTGAGATCCTATCCCATACTGCCAGCCCTGACCCTCCCAACGGAACTGTTATTCCCTAAGCTATGTACTATTTCACTCGCTAACCCACCCGTAATTCCATCTGTGTGCGCATGGCACTCAGTAGGGTCTGTTTGCTGCTACTCCGCTGAAGCATTTTTGACTGCCTTGCCTAAATTGTGATCAACTGTTTTACACCGATACGCATATCTATCCTATTACACTGTACTGTTTCAGGTATGAATACTTTTACTCACATGTTGATATGTATATTCAGAGTGATGCATTTGTAAACAACTGATTGTGCTGCCTACATTGAGTTTTAGCACAAAAGTACCTATATCTGAGCTCATTGTATTGTTACAGTGCTCGTATTTACCTGTCATAGATGTGCTGGTCTAAACTATTGGTTGTCCTGCGTAAGATATGCTCAGTCTAAAAACACACCTAGCCTAGCACCCTGTTCTATTCATCTATGAGCATGTATACAGTTACTATTCCTCCAAGCTCTGCTGCACTAAACCATAGTCTGATTGCCTAAATCCTCTTTAGCTGCATTAGCTGTGTGCGATCACGTACACAGAGTTTTTCACTCACTGTACCGAAAAATGGTGGCTGTAAAATTCTGGTAGTTCAGCATCACCCAGTACACTGTCACCGTACCCAGACCCATACGTATCCACACTATCTACGTGTGTCAGTGCCTTAACACCCACACCGCATACCTTACCCTTAGTACAAGAAAGGTATAGCACCCTACTGTCTTAGCCCTATCGGTTGATAACCTAGCTCCTCGGGATCTCCAGCATGGGTTTTAAGCCATCAAACTCAGAAGACATTCCCCCCACTCGCATCCTGCCCCCTTCTTCTGCTTCCCCCCTGCTCCACATGCTGTGACGCCTACCAATACTAAGCACCCCATCAACCCTGTAGCTAATAGACTAGCCAGGTTGCAGTGTCATTCAGAGCCCTCCCAGCTAATCACATTCCCTGGGCCTACCCAAATAAGAAACCAAATACTAGGACTCTCATACAGCAGCCACCATTAAACTAAAGCCAGAAGCTCAACAATGCCAGCTCCCCATTAAACATCGGTTTACTGTTTAACCTATCTCTAACGAGGATACTAGGACTCCAGTCTCTACCAAAAACATAGTAACATCTGATCCTACTACACTCCAATGTTCCCTTATTAATGTGTGTTCACTCCCAGCACATGCTACCAAGATTCAAGACCTTCTCACCAATTTGGATCTTGATGTACTCGTCATTACTGAAACATGGCTTCTTGAAGCATTGGGACCAGCCATCTGTATAGCCCTCCTACCAGGCTACAACTTATTCCGTCAGAACAGAACAATTGCCAAAAAAGGGGATGTGACCCTCAAAGCCAAGGATTCTCTTGCTAGTAGACAAATGAACTCACTGGTAGGTGAGTATGCAGATGACCTATCTGTAAAACTCTTCCTCTCACCAAATAGTTCTATCGCTCTCCACCTCATCTACCGCCCCCAGGCCCACTACTCGACTTTCAAGGTAATCTACTCCACCTGCTAGGAGATAACCTAAAAATAGCACAAAAGCCATCCTTATGGGCAACCTTAACCTCAGCTTCAATGGTCGCAAAGATAAGCAAGGAACGTCCTTGGCCAAAGCACTCCAGGACATGGGTTTCCTTCAAAGAGTCACTGACTGGATAGCTGACCACAATTGTGCTGCAGATACAGGTTCTAGCACCCTCCACCCCCGGGCTGACCATCACCTTATATACTTCCATATCCCGACCAGAAACATTACCAAATCTAACACGTCCGCCACCTCACCATTAGCTAGATCCTCACGGCTCCTCACCAAAGATTGGATCATTCCACTCCTAGAGGTCTCTGCCCCGAAGCCGCCTTTCCTCAATGACCCCATGGCACTGGTAGAACTCTACAACACCACAATCAAAGCAGCAGTAGACGCCATTGACCCCTTAGAGAGAAAAAAAGCTTAAGTGAACAAACATTCAAATTCATGGTTAACTCAAGAGCTACTAGAACTACGGTCCCAGAAGCGCTCTGCGCTCACCAAATGGCAAGCCTTCCCTCACAACGCCACATAAGAGGCTTACAAAACACTTGCCACACAATGCAAAAAAAACATCACTCTAGGGAAATCCTCAGCCTATAACACCAGAATCTCAAATGCCAAATCCAAATCAAAAGAATTGTTGGCAATATTCAAGGACATGGCTGCACCATCCACCAACACCCAAGAAACAGTGAAAGCTGAAGCCTGCTGTACCAATGTCCAAAGTTGCATGTTGAATAAAATAAACCACCTCCAGGAAAAAATCAACTTCCCTTGTCTAAAGCCAGCTTGCCCACTACAGCAAAACATTTATTCTAACAAAGACAAAAAGTTTTTTTCTTTCAGAGAAGTAACTGAGTCTGAAGTATTTGCTATCATGAAACAAATCAAACCTTCTATTTTTTATAGTGACTTATTAATGGGTATACAAAAAAGACAACATTTAGTCACATTACAATCAAAAATACATCAACAAGAAAAACAGAGAATACACAGAAAAGAAATCCATAGAAATGAAACTAAGCATATGTATCAAAATTCTAAATAACAATACTGCACCATATATATCCCAGCAAAGAGCAGTGTCATCTTCCTGGTGTTTAGTTAAATTACCCCTTATATGGTTTCATTGTCCTTAGTGAAAATTTAAATCAGAATTTTAACCAAAGATTCCAAATCCCTATACAGCACCATATATCTCCAAGCAAAGTTCTGTATCCTGTTCCTAAAAGGTGTTCTATTAATTTACCCCTTATATGGTTTCCTTGATTTTAGTGAAAATCACAATACAAAATTGGACCAAAGCCAATGTTATCGTCACCTTTTCGCCCTCCAGAAGGATCGTCCACCATTCATTGGTAGGCCTTCGACTGTCTTTGTCAATTACTTCTTTCATTAACAGAATTCCCTCGGCTTCCAGAGCCGGGCAACTCATAACAAGATATTTCAGTGTTTCCACTGAGTCATCAGCTTGGCAGCATCTACATGATAACAGTTTCTCTTTATTTTTCCTCTGCCACTGTACTTCTCTAGACGGGAACAGGAATACCAAAAATTGTTTCCTTAAGAAGCAGTTCGGAAACAATCTCAGATAACCCGGGACTGTATTCAATTTCCTGGAAGCCCGCATCGTTTTGCCATAGCCTTTATATTTTGCTCTTTCTTCAATGGTGATTATCCAATCCATAATGAACAGTTTTTTCTTCGTTCTATTTGGGTTCTCAACTAGAGCTTGCGTAGTTCTGCTAGATTGGCCAATGTAACCTTGCAAGTAAGATCCCATTGCACTAGAATTGGCTCTTTTCCTTCTATGAGAGCCTTTTTCAGTATCACAAAGCCACCTTTTGGGTTTGCTTCTAGGCACTTTCTGAAAAATGACAGAGTTTTCCAAGTAACTAAGGCCTTAAGGGACGTCAGCCCCAGTTCCATCCTGATTGCCTGGATTGGTGTCGATTTTGGAAGGCCCAAAACTTGTTTCCAGAAGATGCCTTCTAACTTTTGCCAGTTGTCTGATTTTAAGTTAAAGGAGGACTCTGCTCCGTAGCTTTGGATAGGGGCAACTTTTGAACGATAAAAAGCTATCAACGGGAGCATCTAGAAACTGCAAAATGTTCTTGCCAGCAGTCTACCTTGAGCTGCGAGATTTCGTGCTTTGGTTCTCAGTAGTTCCATTCTGGGGGCATCAATAGAGCAAGTATTCATACATACTCCCGGGTAAATGAAGGACTTTGTCACCAGGATTTTCACTCCCTGAAGTTTCCACTCAAACTCTGTTTTTCCAGTTTGTGATGTTTTTTTCCTAATTGGAGCATCAATGATTTTTTTGGGATTGATCATAAGGCCATTTAGTCCAATGTACAGTTGCAATGCTTCTAGCTGTCTTTGCAGTCCAATGGGGGTTTGATCCACCAAGACCACGTCATCGGCATATAGCAATCTTCTGATTGTAATATTTGCTAGTTTTGGAGAACATCTAATGTCCGAAAAGGCTTCGTTGATGTCCAAAATGAACGGATTAAAATGTTTGGGGGCCAAAGTACAATCCTGCATCAGGCCTTTGTTAGTTAATAAGGCCTTTGTCAATAAGCCCTGCGTGTTCAACTTGATCTTCAAATTGGTATCTGTGTACAAATCCTATATTGGTTCAAGCAGGTTGTTGGGGCATCCCCATTGATACAATTTCTTCCACAATTTTGGCTGCAGAATTGTATCAAATTCCTGTGTTAGATCAACAAATGTCAGGTAGATTTTCTTTGTTTTGTCCCTCTCTGTTCTTGCCTTCAATAAATTCAGAATAAAGATGTTTAAAGATGGCCCTACTCCCTTAACAAAACCTGCTTGCCACATGTCTCGATGGCCTGAAATATATGTCCATCAGAGCGATGGGGCGGTAATTCAATGGATCTGTTCTCAGCCCTTTTTAATAATTTGGGACAATTATCAAAACCTTCCAGCAACTCGGAATTCTGCAGACTTTAACTATTTAATCAAACACGATGGCAAGGAAATTGGCCCATTTGGATTTTTCTTGCTTCAAGATGAAGTTACTCAGGCCGTCAGGCCCCAGGGCCAGTGAATTCAATGACTTATTTATTATTTCAAGAATTGCCTCTTGATGGATTTTAAAAGTGTCCCATTTCTCTGCTTTTGCCTGCAGCTCACTAGCTGAATCGCCCACATTTGTGCATTCATTAAACTTACTGTAGTATGTGACCCAAGTTGTTGCTGATATGGAGGATGCTATCAATGCCTCCTGTGGGGTATCAACTTGATTGATCAAAGCCCAAATATCTCTTGTGTTTCTCGCTTTCATTTTATTCAGCATCTCTTCTGCGTCTTTTCGCATCTGGGTTTTCTTATATAGGATCCACCAATTGCGATATTGTTGACGTGCTTTGTTCTTTAGCTTGCACACTTGAAGGGGGCTTTCCTTGGCAATATCCACGATTTTCTTTTTCAGCAACTTTTTTTTGCTAGCCACCACCGGATCGGAAGCGTGATGATGGCCAATTCGTGGGTAGCTCGACCAACTCTGCTTTATCTCAAACCTAGAGAATAGATTCAGAAGGTTTTCTATTTCCAACCCACTAGCATGTTCAGGTAAAGATATAATGCCTCCGAGTTCCTCAGTTAGATTATTTAGATGGTGAGTAGCTATTTTTAGTTCTGTTACTGCCCTGCGTCACTTCTAAGTTTGGAGCATTAAACTACCCGCTTTGCTGTGAAGCTATGAATAAGGATAAACTCAGCAGGTTATGATCACTAGTCATCATATTTTCGACTCTCATGGTGTTCTCAGGTGACAACATGGTTTTTGAGATGCAGATATAGTCCAAGATCTTCCCACCATTTTTGTCATTTCTGGTAATCTGCCCTGGATTGTCCCCGTTGATGTTACCATTGAGGATGACCAGATCTTTCATATCCATAGTACGCCTCCACTGTTGTCCTCGTGTCTCTGAGGCTGTTGCTTTTACAGGATCTTTGTCTGTAAGCTCTCTGTTTTCACCCAGACATACACAGTTCAAATCACCAGCCAAGATGAACCAGGGATCTTTCCACCGAAGGCTGCATTTGTCAAAGTAGTCTGAAATCACAGTTGGAAAGTTGTCACTGGCAATACTGGCCGGATTCCAATATAAATTAATCAAGATCAAAGTGTTGTTTGTCTCTTTGTTCCTGACTAACAGGTTCCCTATCAGTGTTTGTATTAGATGATTTGGCATTATTTCCTCCATCACAGTGAATTGTAAATTGTCTTTTATCAGAATCACAAGACCTGACATTGGGTGCCCCGTTAGTCCCTTCACTGCAGGGTTAAGGTAGACAGAATAACAGTTGACTGTTGGAATCGACCTTAACCAAGTCTCCTGAAGGCAAATTAAGTTGTGTTCTTCTAATGTAGATACTCCCTTGGTCAGTAAGTGGACATGTCCACGAGTATTCCAAGTTGCTACCGTCAGTGGTCTACATTCTCTTCGTTGTTGAGTCTATGGCATTTCAATTTTGTCTGCTACTTAACCCATAAGCC
The DNA here is from genome assembly GCF_040938575.1 of Ambystoma mexicanum. Classification (NCBI taxonomy): domain Eukaryota; kingdom Metazoa; phylum Chordata; class Amphibia; order Caudata; family Ambystomatidae; genus Ambystoma; species Ambystoma mexicanum. The sequence continues at coordinate 1,120,859,303 of NC_090941.1, read as the reverse complement.
ATTTCCAGTTTTCTTCCGTTCCTTTTATTTCCATTCTCGGGGCTTCTTTTTTCATATTGACACCACTTTTATCCTCTTTCCACTGATTTCGTTGTGATTCCCTATCACTTGAGTATTTCTTGAGTTGGGTCTTGCCCTATGGTTACTATGATTCCAGTTGCTTCATTAAGTATAACGCCCTTGGTGTGTTGTGGGCGTTTGTCTGGGTGATCTCATCTTGACCTTTTGTTTGACTAAGTGGAACCCTAGTTGCCTCAACCTACCAGCTTCTTCTTTCAATAGCTGTGCAATTAAAAGGGTTGTAGGAAAAATAGTCACCTTGTCTGTGCGAGTGGCATCACAGAAATCGATAATCTCCAGGTCGTCTGTCCCCAAGAGTATTAATGAAGCAACATATGGGAACAATATAGGGTGTCCTATTTCGTCAGCTTGCCATGTCACACAGGGATTCCTTTGATGTTTACCCAAAGGTAAATTCCTTGGTTTCATAGGCGGAGTGCAGGACCTACCTTGTTTGATGTTGTGGATTCCAAAAGTTTAATCCTCTGTCCTTTAGTCTGGATACTAGGTAAGTCTTCTGGCTCTCGTAGCTCCTCGCCTTCTTCGTAGTCTTGGTCATCGATCATTTGATATTTTGGTCTGTAATTGAATATAATGACATATATTTTAAGTCTATAGAGGATTTTTCGAGTGGCTCCTGATCTTCATCATGATCTTCCTGTTGGTTAGTGGGAAGAATTGGCCATTATTGATGGGAATGATTGCTTCCGTAATCTGGCTTTTAGAGCATTCCAAACTCATTTGAGTTGATCTATTTGGTAAAGACACATTTTGAATAAACTGTCTTGTGCCACTTGATTTTTGCTTGATCAGGAGTTTTTTGTTTTTAGACTTTTTCTCTACTGGTTGTTTAGCCCCAGTGGTTGTTCCAATTGATCTTTTGTTGACTTGTGTGGTTTTTGCTATTGTTTCAACTCTGCCCTTCAGTTGTTTTTGTCCAGTCCTCTGATTATTAAAAATCAGGCAAATTTGAGGAAGCAATTCACCGATTTTTCTTCCTCCACTTGAGATGTTCCTACTGAATGTGTTTTGGTACCTTCTTTCGAGAGAAACTCATTACTTGAGGCCTCTGGAATACTACATGCAGTAAGGTCTATCAATCCAGTGGGATTCCGTTTGTTTTTCTCCAAAGCACATGTAACTGGCACCTTACCTTGTTTTTCTCCTGGTGCCATATTCTGTGATACCCCACCCGTTTTACCAAGGTCGGGAGGACTTGATCCACACTACCTCCTTCGCCAATTTTTTGACTCATGTTTTATGGGTTATCTGTGTGAAGGTTAGGCATGACCTCTACTGCTGTTGACACTGGTCTAAAATCCTGAGGCTTGAACATTCTTGACTTCCTTCGATTTTCCTTTTTGATGATCAGAGGATCCAGTATAGTGTGCGTTAGAGTCGCTACATTTGCTATAGTCCAGGTCTTTTTGGATTGCTGTTACGAATCCCTCCACATAGACCATTTTTGTGTGCAGCATAGCTAACATAGTTGTCTGGTCCTTAAGCTGGTCCCCTATGTCCTCGTAGAGCTTCATAAAAGGGGCCAGGATAGATGTGAGGGTCGTAACAATTGTAAAGTTATTTTCTTCATCCATCTTAGTGTTGCTTCTTTCCGTTGTATTTGTTCCCTTATCCAAGAATGGTGCTCGGTAGAAGTTCTCACAATTGTCACAGTCCTTTTTCCTATTAGGATAAAAAAAACAAAGCGTCTTTATTTCCACCCTCCTGCCAGGAGTTTCGTGATGAAAATCTGTGTATTGGATCTCTTTTAGTTTGACTAGTTGGATTTCCAATATTTGGTCTATGTGACTGTTCTGCTTGTAAGTTCTGTGCGAGGTTTATAGGTGTAGCAGACACATTTTGGTGAGTAACAGGATTTTTCTTGAATTGAAAGCTACCCTGCTTAACCTGAGATGCACTCTCCAACAAAAGTTGATCTGATATTTTTTTTCACCAGTCACACCATACGGGGGGCCCACCCCGTTGGGGTCCACCCCCCTCTGTCGTACCTCCTGTTGTCGAACCTCCCGTTGATATGAGAAGCGTGAGAGGTCAGGTCTCGACAGTCCCGTTGGTTTCCATATATTTCTTCCTCCATTATTCTGGCCCTTCAATGTTGTTGTTGATCTTTGATCACCTCGACTCGCCAAATTGTAGATCTTAAAAGGCGTCTCGCTGTCCACATTAGGTTGAATCATAGGATTTTTGTTGGTTCCTTTTGAAAAGGTTGGAAGCGTAATTGCTGTTTCTGATAGATCGTGGGTGTGGGCATGGGCTATCTCTGTGTGTTATAACCCAGCTTCTGTAATTAACATTGTATTGTTTTGTGGTGCTTCTGTATACAGTTTGTTAATGTTAGAGTTAGATTTGAATTCAATGGTGTCATCTCATTGGTTGCTACAATAGAGGGAACCAACGCGGGTTCCAGGGGGGGTTCCAACTCTCCACTCAGATGCCTGGAACCACCCACCAGCTCGACGACAGCCCTCGGAGCTGGCTCTTTCCCCACAGACACCTACCCTCCCTCCCCCAAGTCCGCACCAGAAGCCTCCACAGCCAGCAGACACCCCGATGACTCCACCAATGTGACCGAGCACCGGCCAGGTAAGGGATGCAGAGGGCCCAGGGGGTAGGAGAGACATGATCCATTCCACCCGCCTCCATGAATGATCCCGTTGATCACCCAATCACAGCAATCACCGGGAATGGGCGCTGGGTGTGGGGTTCGTCCACTCACCTCCAATTCCTTCTTCCGGAGTGGAGAATCATCACCCCACCCCATCACCGTCCTTAACGGATCCATAGTGTTCTCAGCTCCGCCATTCAATTCGAAAAGGCCCTCAAAACACGCCAGCTAGCTCCACCCCATCAGCACAGATGCCAGAGAGACCTGGGTGATGAGGGCGGATCAGCTTTCAGAAAGTTCCTTCACCATGGCTGAACACTTGGCCAAAGACTCCGCCACGCTCTGGTTGTGGCAGGTGTTTTGGTAGGGTAGGCTCCTCCTCTGGCAATAGAACTGGCAAAGAGACTCGGCAGCAACACAACCTGAGCAGTCTCTGTTGTAAAGGTCCTGCAGGGCCAGACACTCCACCACGCTCCGCTTGTGGGTGGTGTTTTGGTGGGGCAGGCTCCTCCTCTGGCAATAGAACTGGCAAAGAGATTCAGCAGCAACACAACCTCAGCAGTCTCTGTTGTAAACGTCCTGCAGGGCCAAACACTCGGCCAAACACTCGGCCACGCTCCACTTGTGGTGGTTGTTTTGGTGGGGCAGGCTCCTCCTCTAGCAATAGAACTGGCAAAGAGACTTGTCAGCAACACAACCTCAGAAGTCTCATTGTAAACGTCCTGCAGGGCCAAACACTCAGTCAAACACTCTGCCACGTTGCGCTTGTGGCATGTGTTTTGGTGGGGCAGGCTCATCCTCTGACAATAGAACTGGCAAAGAGACTGAGCAGCACCACAACCTCAGCAGTCTCTGTAGTAAACATCCTGCAGGGCCAAACACCCGGCCAAACACTCCGCCACGCTCCACTTGTGGTGGATGTTTTGGTGGGGCAGGCTTCTCCTCTGGCAATAGAACTGGCAAAGAGACTCGGCAGCAACACAACCTCAGCAGTCTCTGTTGTAAACGTCCTGCAGGGCCAAACACACCTTTTTGCAAGGGGGATATCTGCCCCACCAATCTTATAAAAGACTGCACAGATTCACTAGCACCATTTCTTACAACTTTCATGAAAGCCTTGTTCGCTTCGGACACCGTCCTCCCTCTCTTAAAGAGTCCTGGGTTCGCCCGTGGCTAAAAAAAACCTCCCTGGATCTGCCCCGCCTAATAACTACAGACCCATAACTACTCTGCCACTTCTGTTAAAAGTATTAGACAAAGCTGCTTATTTACAAATTTAACATTTTGTGCAAGTCAACAATATCATTGGTAAGGTCAATCAGGCTTTCGTCCACGCCACGGTACAGAGTCGGCCTTACTCGATCTTAAGAACCAATTAGGGGGAATTATGGACAAAGGCAAGCCAGCGCTGCTCTTGCTCTGCGATTTATCTGCAGCTTTTGATCTTGTAGATCATAAGACCCTCTGCAGACAACTCAGGGACGCTGCTTAATTCTCCCAAGAAGCCACATCCTGGATCACCTCCTTCCTTGAAGGAAGACTAGTGAGAGTATTTTCAGACCAGGCTTGTGCTGCTCCGACCACCATCCACTGTGGAGTCCCAAAGAGCTCCTGCACTTGCCCACATTGTACAATATTTTTACTCTACCACTTTTTAATGACCTGGCCAATCATAGCATAGCATATACAAACTATGCCAATGATACTCAATGTATTCTCCCACTCTCTGGCTCCTACGAACAGAACAGAGCTACTCTCTGCAAAACATATTCCATCTTCCAGACCTGGATGGCGGCCAATGGATTGTGGCTCAATGGGGACAAAGCAGAAATCCTTCTGGCAGGCCCAAAGAAAATTCTAAACAATCTAGACAATGAGTACAGATCATTCAGCATTGAGAAGAATGTAATAACCGCCTCTGCAGCAGTCAAAACATGGGGAGTCTTCCTTGACTCCACCCTCTCTATGATGCGTCAAGTTAGCGCTATCTCATTGTCGCCAGCACAAACGACCAAAATCATAAATGCGGTCAAACCATACCTTTGATCCCAAAACTGCCTCACATAGTTAGAGCCACCATTGGGGCCAAGCTAGACTATTAAAGTTCTGATTTTAGGCCATCTCTGACAGACCCAAGCGAGCCCAGCACTACAACCAGCTCGTTGTCCGTACTGTTAAAGAGCCAGAGGTGCAAGCTTTGCTTTCCTAGCACCTAAAAATTGGAACACCCTACCCACCTCTCTTAGGAATGAGACTTCCCCACAGCTTTCCGTAGCGCACTCAAAACCAAGCTTTTCAACTAGTCATGCCGTCCTAAACAAAAAGATCAGCTGGTTCCCCTGTAACCCTGGAACCTGTTCAGTACAGAAGTGGCATATCCTGTAATTGTCATTATAAGTGTCGCATTGTATTTTTTCAATGTACCTAACACCTCCTACAGTATGTCATGCTTTTCTGACCATTGTAACTAAGTAAGCCCTACCTATTGTAACAGTGCCACGATGCCCCAGGTTTGTATGTGCGCTTTATAAATGCAAAAAATAAATAAATGAATGTATTTATTTGTTATTATTGTATTTGTGATTTTAGTTATACTTGCCTAATCGTACACAATAAAATACAAATACATGTTCCTGTATAAAAACATACAGAATAAAATCAAAACAACAACAGTTTACATATAAAGCAGATTAAATTCAATGCAAAAATAAAATGCTAAATAAAATGCATCATTAATCCTAAAACTCAAAATATCCATAGCCTTACTGCCACAACTTAATCAATCCAGCTGCTTTCAACACCTTCATAACAGCGGTAGTCACAAACGGTTCATCACTACTCGATATACTTTTGAATAATTGCACAGAATCAAGTAACGTGTAGTTATCAACAAATCTGCCCAGCCATTTAGATATTGCTTTCATTAAGGACGACAGTTTAAGAGGATATGTTCTCTATTCTGAGTCACAGATTTGTTTTAACGCAGAGAACATCCTCTTCTAGTTTCGTCACCCGAAGATCTTATTTTACAGATGTCCCCTTTTGGGAGACGATTAAGCCTATATCGTAGGAACTTTCCAGCCCAATATACATTAGGACATTTCTTCTAGGGATGGTTCCTTGAGGTTTATCTAAAGATAACAGACAGTTGTAAAGTCTGTATTCCCTCTTCTTTGCCAATGTGCCAGTCCAGTCCCACCTAATAAGGATCTTTTATACCCAATCAAGCTTTTCAATTGGCTCATTAGTTGACAACTCTGCTGCTGCCAATACCTCAACCACCCTTTTCCTCAAATTGACCATTGCAGGCGGCGTTACTCTGGACAACACTTCAGCCAAATCCTTGTAAAGAGAATCCTTTAATGGGACCAACAACTTCCTATAAAGGAATAGGATTCTGAGGTCCACCAGACAGTCCAATGATGTCAATCCTAGCTCAAACCTGAGCACGGCTATTGGGACACATTCTGGGAGGCCCAGAGCCGTCTTCCAGATGTGTGTCACGCTCACCTGATTACCACGGAGGCTCAGGTCTGGCTTCGAGTGCTGATGCTTCTTCTATTGTGAAGCGCAGGACTCTGAAGATGGACTCACTGGCTCGCAGGAATATTCCCCTGTGCGTGAAAAGGGAGTATTACCTACTGACGGAATAATGCTCAAGCCTCCCTTCCAACCCTCAACGATACCCTTCCTCGATTCCCCGTGAAGTCTCACCTTAGGGTCTGGAAGGATGAGTTCTGCATCCTGCTTCTGATGCAGGGGCGCGTTGAAACCCAGTTACTTCACTGGATTGAGGTTTGATGGGAGTTCAAAATAAGCTTGACTATTCAGGTAAGGCGCTGTAAGAGTTCTGTAGCAAGTTCAAAAGTTCAAGCTTAATAATAATGTTCATTGTCTTATTGCAGCAAGCGCTAATGCTTATGTCTTTTTCCCCTTAGGGGCCGGGGTTCGGAATGGCGGAGATATGGCGCCGACCCGAAGTGAAACGTGCAGTTCCAGTAAATGACAGGTAATTCTGGATGAGCGTTCGGGTAATGTCTTTGCATTCGCTCATTCAATGTCTTTGTCTTTTTTCCCCATAGGGGCCGGGGTCCGGAATACCAGGAAGTGGCAGGACCCGAAATTAAATGGGAATGACCCAACAGGTAAGTCTTAGAAGGAAACTGAGCTTTTCCTATTCCCTTCCTTCTCTCACCTTTTGTTCTTGTCTTTTTCTCTCTAGGCTCTGGGAAGTGGCTGCGGATCCGGATGATCACTGCTGAAGATGGAGGTGTCCAGAAAAAGTGAGTGAAATGCAGCGCTGCAGCGATCGAAGCGAAATGCTTTTAAAATGATGTCTTCCCTTTCAGGATCGTCGGTGTGAAGTCTCCGTGATGCAGCTTTAGCAGGTAAGGTCTTCTTTCTCTCCAATTCTCTCTTAGCAGGTGACCCAGGATGCTGACAGGCGTGGCTGAAGTCCAGAAGCAGGAGCTGACACGGTGAGCGTCCAGCTGCGAGGAGCAGAACAATGCGAAGCGTGAGTTGCTGATCGGGCGTGGTTTAAATAGCTTTGGAAGAAGTTCCAGGTATGTATCATTCCACCGATCAGGAATGTACCCTTCCCCGACCACACCCAGGGGAAAGTAGTTCCACAGGTAAAGTAGTTCCATTCAGGCCTCAAGAGGGCCTGGATGTAGCAGCATGGTCTGCATCAGGTAAGTGCACCTTAAAACACTTGAACACATGTCTAGCTTTATGAGCCTGGCGCCTAAGGCGCCAGGACAGGGGTCCAACATGAGCCTGGCGCCTAAGGCGTCAGGACTGTATCCAAAGGGCCCCAGCTTGGGCCCGCTGGCACTTCCCTGGGGGAAAAGATGCCTGCCTCTGCGGTTGCTGGGTCGGACCTGGCTCCTTGGAGGTAGGCATCATGACAGTACCCCCCCTCAAGGCCCCTCCCAAGGTTGTTCCCTCTGGGGGTTTTGGCTTGTTCGGAAATCTCCGGTGGAACCTTTGTATTAATCGAGGTGCGTAAACATGGTACTAGGCTCCCACGATCTCTCCTGAGGTCCATATCCCTTCCAGTCAACAAGATAGAAGAGTTTGGACTTTAATACCTTGGAGTCTAAAATGTCTTTAACTTCGAATTCTAATTCCCCTTCAATTTGAACTGGGTCTGGAGGCTTGGACAGTCGGGTCCCTAGTTGTACTGGCTTCAAAAGTGATGCATGAAAAACTGGATGAATACGCATGTTAGACGGTAAATCCAGTTTAAAGGCCACGGGATTGATTATAGCCTTGATGGGATGAGGTCCTATGAATCTGGGATTGAAGGTTTGCGGGCCCTTGAGGGGTAAATGTTTCGTTGCTAGCCATACCTGATCTCCTACTTGGTAAGGAGGAGTTTTACTTCGGTGCAAATCAGCGTTTTCTTTATACTTTTTCTTGGCTTGCTGTAAATGAGTTGCAGCTTCTTTGAAGGCTTGGGTTATTGTGGATTGCAGATGATTTACTGCGGGCATTTCCAGGGTCAGAGGTGGATCTAGATCAGAGGTCCGAGGATGGTGACCATACAAAGTATAAAAAGGAGTTTGTCCGGTTCCAGAATGCACTGAATTGGTGTATGCATATTCTGCGATCCAAAGGATGTCTTTCCAATTTAACTCGGATTGATGTAACATGCACTGAAGATATTGCTCGAGAGTCTGATTGGTTCTCTCGGTTTGTCCGTCGGTCTGGGGGTGGTGGCTGGTGGATAGCCGCACATCTATTTGTGCTAGTTGGCAACACTTCTTCCAAAAATGGGAGATAAATTGACTTCCACAATCCGAGTCTAATATGGAAGGGAAACCATGTATGCGAACTATATTCTCCAGAAATTCCTTGGCCAAGGTGGAAGCTGAAGGCAAACCTTTTAAAGGGATAAAGTGGGCCATTTTGGAGAATAGATCCACAATTACAAGGATAGTATTGTAACCAGCACAAGGATGCAGGTCAGTTATAAAGTCCATTGACAAGGTGTGCCATGGTGCCGGTGGAATATCCAAGGGTTGAAGTAGACCGGCTGGCCTTTTTTTTTTACCCTTGTTTTGGGCGCAAATTCCGCAAGACAATACAAAAGACTTTATGTCTTTTCTCCAAGAAGGCCATAAGAAGTGGCGTTTGATTTTTTCCTCCGTTTTAGCGATACCAGGGTGTCCTTCCATTAATGATTCATGATGATGGGCAATAACAAGTTCTTGCAATTCTTTACTAGGCAGAAACAACCGCTCCTGGAAGTAGGGTAAGTCATCCTTAACGGTGTAATGAGGACCCTTTTGACTCCATTCCAGTAAGGCTGAAGAGTCTAGAAGTTGTTTTACTTGCGTTTGGATGTCCTCAATAGTTTGCAATGAAGGTAGGCCTAAGATTCTTTGTTCAGGTATGATTGGCACAGGTTCTAAACTCGAATTGGGTTCTTCCATGCCAATCCGGGATAAGGCGTCCGCTTTACCATTCTTGCAGCCAGGGCGATAGGTAATTAAAAAATCAAATTCCGCAAAGAATAGAGCCCATCGGAGTTGTCGTGAAGATTGAGCCTTGGCCGTCTTTAAATACTGTAAATTTCTGTGGTCCGTAATTACGGTGATGGTGTGTCTTGCCCCGAGAAGGTAGTGACGCCAAGCCTTGAAAGCAGATGTAATAGCCAGTAACTCTTTGTCGGTAATTGCGTAGTTGATTTCAGGAGGAGAAAATTTCCTGGACCAAAAGGCCACAGGGTGTAGTTGGTTAGTTTCTCGGTCTCTTTGCGACAGGACAGCTCCCATGACCGAACTGGATGCGTCGGTTTACACAATGTAAGGGAGATCTGGGTGCGGGTGCTTCAATATAGGTGCAGAGGTGAATTTGGTTTTCAGGTCCTGAAAGGCTTGTACGGCCTCAAGAGTCCATTCAAAGCGTTTGTGTTTCTTTAGGAGAGCTGTGATGGGTTGGACTGTTCGGGAAAATTCCAGGATGAATCTTCGATAGAAATTGGCAAAGCCGAGCATGCTCTGAACTCCCTTCACCGAGCTAGGAGATGGCCATTTGAGGATGCGTCTACCTTTCGCGAGTCCATTCGGACTCCTTGAGGTGTCAGGATGAATCCGAGAAACTCCACTTCTGTGGTATGAAAAACGCATTTTTTGAGCTTTGCAAATAGTCTGTGCTGGCGCAATTTCTCAAGAACTGCCCTAACATGTTTTCTGTGATCGGATTCTGAAGAGGAGTACACCAGGATGTCGTCAATATAAACAATGACACAGACGTTGATAAGTTCCTGAAGAACATCATTCATAAAGTACTGAAAGGCGGCAGGTGCATTGCACAAACCGAAGGGCATCACCTGATATTCGAAGAGCCCAAATTTGGTGCGGAATGCAGTCTTCCATTCGTCGCCTTCTTTTATACGCACCAGGTGATAAGCTCCTCGGAGATCTAACTTGGTGTACACACAAGCGTCTTTCACCTGGTCGATAAGCTCAGGGATCAGGGGCAGAGGATAACGATTCTTAATCGTTATTTGATTTAGGGCGCGATAGTCCATACATGTTCTAAGGTCACCCTCTTTTTTTGGCACGAAGAACAGAGCTGAGGAGACAGGAGACTTGGACGGGTGAATAAAACCATTGGCTAGGTACTGATCTAAATACTGACGCAAATGTAGGTTCTCAGGTTCCGTAAGAGCATAAATCCTACTACAAGGTAGTTGAGCATTGGGTACCAGATCGATTTGGAAATCATAAGACCGATGGGGAGGTAACGTGTTAGCCTGTTCCTTCTGAAAAATGTCTTGGAATACTTGGTATTCTGACGGTAGCTGTACAGGGGTGGAAGTTGCTGAGGCTAGACCCATAACTGGATTTCTTGGGTAACAAGTTGGTTCACAATCAGGAAAACCTATCTTCTTTGCTCGCCAGTCAATTCTGGGATTATGTGTTTCTAATCAAGGAATTCCAAGAATTACTTGAAATTGTGGGGCCTTGATCACATCAAACACGATTGCTTCCCGATGTCCATCCTGACCCACCAGTGTCATTTCAACAGTGGAATGCGTTACAGGCCCTGAGGCTATTTCGGTTCCATCTACTGTAGTAATGCCATCTTGGGTTACTTTCGGGCGGAGAGGGAGCTTGATCCTGGAAGCCAGTTCACGGTCTATGTAATTTCCAATAGCTCCACTGTCGATGTATGCTTTTATAGCATGCAACAGCTGAGGCTGTTTTGGGTCCACGAGCACCATTGGCATGACAAAATGCGAGATCAAAGAGTTTGTTTTCAAGCTCGGCAAGCGGACCCCTACGCTTGTCGGGCTAGGTCGTTTCCCGAATTAGGTGTCAATAAATCGTTATCTGTGGCTCCAACCACCTTTTTAGGTGGTTTAACTGGACAATTTCGAAGAAAGTGACCGGAAGTCCCGCAATACAGGCAAAGTTGCATTTGCCACCTTCTCTCTCGTTCCTTCTGTGTTAATGGTCCTTTAACATCGCCGATTTGCATAGGTTCGGATACGTCGGTACTCTTGGAGTTAGCGTGGGGTTTGATCGGTACTCGGGTTTCGTACTTGAACCGATCTGCTTTTCTATTTTGAAGTCTGTGATCAAGTTGAACCACCAAGTCTATGTAGTCTGCGCAGACCTAGGGTGGATCTACTATCTGAGCTAGAACATCCTTAAGCTCTCCGCGCAGGCCTCGATGAAACAATGTGATCCTTTTGTTTTCTGGCCATCCAGTTTCCACAACCAGTCTATTAAAGGTGGCAACGTAGGACAGAAGATCCTGATTACCTTGTCGTAAGGATAGCAGTTCGTTATCAAGGGCCTGTCCTTGAGAGTGTCGAGCAAACAATCTTTCCATGCTGGCCTGGAAACCCTGAAAATTCTGGAGAATGGGATCATCCTGATTTACCAATGGAATAGACCAATCGGCAGCACTGCCACTGAGGTAAGATAGTTTGTTTGTTTGTTTGTTTGTTTGTTTATTTGGTATAGCGCAGAAACCAAACCCGAATGGGTAGCTGGGCGCAAACAGTACAAGATTGCTTAAGAACTTGGTTACAGGAGGAAAACACATTATACAGTTCACAGTTAAATCAAGAAAAGTATAGTTTATACAGTTCACGTTGGGTCAACGGTAGGTAAAGTGAGAGAGCAAGGGAAAGAGAGGAAAAAGGAAATAAGAAAAATAAAGAGGTGCGGAACTACGGTTCAGTCAAGTTGGTCGGATGTCATTCATCTGGTTGCAGGCATCTAGTGTCTATGTGGGGAGGTCGAGTTAAGTGTCATTGGCACGGATCCAAGTGAGGACTTTACGTCTAAAGCTAGAGTAGGGTTGGTCCATTCTGAGATCCAAGGGGAGTTTGTTCCAGGTTTGCGCAGCTATGATAGGGAAACTAGAGCCGCCTGCTGTACTCTTTTTGAATCTAGGTATCACTAAGGTGGAGGCGTTGGTCATTCTAGTAGGGCGGTTAGAGGTTCTCTTGTGGATTCTGTTGGCCAGATAGGGGGGGGCAATGTTGTTGAGGCATTTGGATGTGAGGGAGAGTATTTTGAGGGTGATCCTGTCTTTGATTTTTAGCCAATGGATATTTTTCCTAAAGGTGGAGATGTGGGCTCTGTTAGGAATATTTAAAGCTGCTCTGATAGCGTTATTTTGGAGAGTTTGTAGTTTGTCAAGGATATACTTGTTGGAACCTGCATAAAGGGCATTACAGTAATCCAACTTGGATATGATGAGAGCATTGGCTAATGTGATGCAGCTGGTCTCAGTTAGAAAAGGTCTGCATGCTCGGATCAATTTGCAAGTATATGCAAATTGCCCGCTTTGACACCCGTGCAGAGCCTGTTAACGCAGGTTCGAATCCCGGCGGGGCCAAACTCAGCCTTTCATCCTTCCGAGGTCGATAAATGAGCACCACACACCGTGGGTAATAATAAGCAGCGCTCAGATACCTGAGGGTTTGTAGCGCTATATAAAAGCCTAATTATTATTATTATTATTATTATTATTATTTATGCCGTGGAGGATGCTAGCGAGTTCGTTTGCTTTTTGAAGGTGAGCGCTGAGTCAAGATAGACCCCGAGGGTTTTGACTGCAGGCATCACTTTAATGACGTTATTGTCAATGTTGAATGAGGCATAGTTAGGGTCAAGTTTTTTGATAGCCAACGCTGAGCCAATGATCAGTAGCTCCGTCTTGTCGTCGTTCAGGCAGAGGCCATGGGATGCCATCCAAGCCTGAATGAGGAGATATATCTTATTTACTAAGTCCGTGTCTTCCAAGAAGTTACCCGAAAGGGGGATTAGAATCTGAGTGTCATCTGCGTAATTAGTGTAGACAATACCCAGTCTGTCCAACTTGTCAAACAGGGGCTTAGTAAAGATGTTATACATCGTCGGAGAAACACATGATCCTTGGGGAACACCGCATGAAACTTGTATGGGGTCAGCGGCTGCTAAGGGTGAGAAGACTCTCATTGTCCGGTTTGCAAGGAAGGATTGAATCCACATTATGGCATCACTTGAGAAATGAGCGGCCGAACTTAGGTGATTGCATAAGACTGCATGATCTACCAAGTCGAAGGCCGCGGATAGGTCAAGGAGGAGTAGCATTGCAGTTTTACCATTGTCCTTCAGCTCGTCAATTTGGGTCTTGAGGTCAATCAAGGCTGTTTCAGTGCCGTGAAGGGGGCGGAAGCCAGATTGCCGTGATCCTAGTAAATTGTTAGTTTCTAAGTGGGCCTGGATTTGCAGGTATGCTGCTCTGTCTATGATTTTAAGTAAGAAAGGGACAGTAGTGATGGGTCTGTAGTTAGTTGGTATAGCAGGGTCAAGTGTTTGTTTTTTTAGCAAGGGAAGCACCCAGGATTGTTTGAGGTTGTTCGGTACTAGGTTAGACTTAAAGGATGCATTAATGATTTTTGAAATGAAGGGTGCAAGGTCTCGAGCTGCATCTTTTATAATTTGGGCCGGGCAGTTGTCACCTTTACAGTTGGAGGGTTTTAGAGATAGTATGATTTTTTCTGTCTCCAATATGGATATCTTTCTGAAGCTAAATAGGTGGGGGGTGTTAGATAGGTTTGGGAGGAGCTGAGGTTGCAAAATGGGTTCAGTTGGCAGGAGCAAGGAAGCTTTTTTGTTAGCAATTTTAGATTGGAGCGAGCTAATTTTGTCCGCCAGGGCATTTTGTATATTAGTGCACCAGGACTTGTTTTTAGGAGTGTTATCAGGTGAGGTTATGGGTGATACCATTTCACGGAGGATGGAAAATAGCTCCTTGGTGTCTGATTTAGCTTTAGAGATTCTGTCATTGAAGGTATTTCTTTTAGTGTGTATAATTTCCTTTTTGTACTGCTTGGCAAGGGTGGCTAATTTGGTTTTGTTCTCCTCGGTGGGTGAGTGTTGCCAGATAGACTGCAACTTTCTTTTTTGGATTCTAAGGTCTTTCAAGTGTGGCGTAAACCAATTGTTAAGGTGACAGAGTTGTTTGCTTTTGCGCAACTTGATAGGGGCGATCGAGTCTAGTACCTTGATCATGGAGCTGTTGGTCTGGTCGTTAGGGAAGGCCCCGGGTCTGCATAGAAAGTGTAAATGACATTGGTTCATAAAGACAGCATATTTCTTGGGATCCCCCGCAAAACGTTCAGGCGGGGCCAAAGGCATGTGTCCAGGTAGATTGATTTGTACCGGGTTATTCAAACCCATTGATGTGGAAGTATCTCCAGAATTAGGTAAAGGAGTGTGCCCTGCCTGGGCCTGCAATAACCTTTTGGCCAGGTCATCTGTTCTTTCCTTGGATAGGATCAGTTCTCTTTTGAGAGCGTTAGTCTCCTGGCGGGCTGAGTGCACTTCTGCCCGTAATTCCCCCAAAAGCTGGGCCAGCTGATCTGTCTCGGAAGTCTCCATAGCGCCCGGGTGTGAAATTGTGGGTAGGCTTCGCGTTCTGTCACGCTCACCTGATTTCCACGGAGGCGCAGGTCTGGCTTCGAGTGCTGATGCTTCTTCTATGGTGAAGCGCAGGACTCTGAAGATGGACTCACTGGCTCGCAGGAATATTCCCCTGTGCGTGAAAAGGGAGTATTACCTACTGACGGAATAATGCTCAAGCCTCCCTTCCAACCCTCCACGATACCCTTCCTCGATTCCCTGTGAAGTCTCACCTTAGGGTCTGGAAGGATGAGTTCTCCATCCTGCTTCTGATGCAGGGGCGCGTTGAAACCCAGTTACTTCACTGGATTGAGGTTTGATGGGAGTTCAAAATAAGCTTGACTATTCAGGTAAGGCGCTCTAAGAGTTCTGTAGCAAGTTCAAAAGTTCAAGCTTAATAATAATGTTCATTGTCTTATTGCAGCAAGCGCTAATGCTTATGTCTTTTTCCCCTTAGGGGCCGGGGTTCGGAATGCCGGAGATATGGCGCCGACCCGAAGTGAAACGTGCAGTTCCAGTAAATGACAGTTAAGTTCTGGATGAGCGTTCGGGTAATGTCTTTGCATTCGCTCATTCAATGTCCTTGTCTTTTTTCCCCATAGGGGCCGGGGTCCGGAATGCCAGGAAGCGGCAGGACCCGAAATGAAATGGGAATGACCCAACAGGTAAGTCTTAGAAGGAAACTGAGCTTTTCCTATTTCCCTTCCTTCTCTCACCTTGTGTTCTTGTCTTTTTCTCTCTAGGCTCTGGGAAGTGACTGCGGATCCGGATGATCGCTGCTGAAGATGGAGGTGCCCAGGAAAGGTGAGTGAAATGCAGCGCTGCAGCGATCGAAGCGAAATGCTTTTAAAATGATGTCTTCCCTTTCAGGATCGTCGGTGTGAAGTCTCTGTGATGCAGCTTTAGCAGGTAAGGTCTTCTTTCTCTCCAATTCTCTCTTAGCAGGTGACCCAGGATGCTGACAGGCGTGGCTGAAGTCCAGATGCAGGAGCTGACATGGTGAGCGTCCAGCTGCGAGGAGCAGAACAACGCGAAGCGTGAGTTGCTGATCGGGCCTGGTTTAAATAGCTTTGGAAGAAGTTCCAGGTATGTATCCTTCCACCGATCAGGTATGTATCCTTCCACCGATCAGGTATGTACCCTTCCCCGACCACACCCAGGGGAAAGTAGTTCCACAGGTAAAGTAGTTCCATTCAGGCCTGAAGAGGGCCTGGATGTAGCAGCATGGTCTGCATCAGGTAAGTGCACCTTAAAACACTTGAACACATGTCTAGCTTTATGAGCCTGGCGCCTAAGGCGCCAGGACAGGGGTCCAACATGAGCCTGGCGCCTAAGGCGCCAGGACTGAGTCCAAAGGACCCCAGCTTGGGCCCGCTGGCACTTCCCTGGGGGAAATGATGCCTGCCTCTGGGGTTGCTGGGTCGGCCCTGGCTCCTTGGAGGTAGGCATCATGACAATGTGTGATTCCATCCTATCATAGGAAAGCCATCTATAAGCATGACTTATCTCAATGCCTAACAGTAGACATGGAACTACCTTCATCCTATAATAGGATATCATTGGACAGATAGTAACCTGCAATACCGGACTCTTATCTTTTTCATTTGAATACCTCCTTGTAGAGCTTAATTTATTAAACGCACCATCAGCCTGCCTGCATTATTATTAGTGTACAATTGGAAACACAGATAAGTACGAGTATGCAATGGTAGTAGCTGTTGTTTGTCGATTTATTTCCATTAATACATAATTCCTTTTGCCCGGCATATTCTGTCATGGCATTCAGTTGTTTTTTGTAGTCCCAGTTGAGTTCTGTCCAGAAGGACAACGTCATCTGCGTAGGTCAGATAAGGAACAACTTTTGTGGAAATACAAGGAGTTGCAAACAGAAATCACCCAAATCGTAAAGATAAAGATTGAACAGGCAGGGAATGTGGAGGCTTATGGTCTAGTCATTGAATGTATCTTATCCCAAAGATTCCTGAAATTTTCAAACCCTCATTTTGGCCCAAAACCTATACATATCCTTTCAATCAGTTTTTAAATTTCTGTTTCAGGCTTCCGATGTTTTCCATATAACGATTCCCATCACCAATGTAAACTCTGGGGTCTCTTATCTCCGTTCTCAAGATTTTCGTTTTATTTTGGACCAAGGCATCATACGAATGGATGGGTTCATGCTCTTGAATCCTATATCTCGTTGGTTTGGTATTATATCATACAGAAATGGCTGAAAGTTAACAGGGGTAATAATTGCCATTATTTGTTCTAGCATTGTTTTGTGTATAAAATACAAAATCAACCCATTATATTTATTAGAATTACAAATGAACCTGGAGATTCTGTTTCCTCCCTGGTTTATCAGCAGCTCAGTAACACCAAGGTGGATTACCTGAGAGACCTTGCCTTGTAACTCCATTCTGATTTGCTAATGATAACTTAGATCTGTCTCCATAACACAGAAGTGCTGCCTGATCTCCAGGTACATTGGGAGGACAGTCACACCTGGTGGAACCATTCATGATCTTTAAATTCCAGTTATCAAATAACTCAACCCATTATTTCCTATAATCCTTTGTTCGTGAGATATTACTACCGCCTTCAATCCTATTTCCTTGATCTCCACCCACAAGTGCAGAGCAATCAGCGTTTAAATCCCCTGCTACCATAATGTAAATCCCATCATTCTCACACAGGAAGCTGTCAAAGATTTCACCCAATTTATCCATAATCAGCGATAGATTGCTGTGACAAGGGAAATTGCTTGACATATTTTGATATGGCTGAGGGTACTTTCCCCAGATTCTCTACCGAAATCGGGGACGTGGAGTGGAGCAGCCGGAGTGCCATGTGAGCTCCTGTTGGAATGTACAGCGGCTGAGTGCTGCTGCACAGAGCTGCGACTCACCACCAGTGGAGGACCGGGTGCCGGGGTTTGTGCTGCCGGTTGCCACTTGATTTGCCTAGAGCTTGATAGCCTCCGTAGGACGTGCGGACTACGTTCATCCAGCCTAGGTGTACTAGGGTTGCATGAGCTGCTTCGGGGGAGATTCTGATGATTTGATTGCTGTCATGTGGCAGGTGTGGCTCAGGAGTAGCCATTGTGCATAGGTCACTGGGCCAGTGGCTCGTCAGCATGGTAAGTGCGTGTGGGCTGAGGGTTACTCTTACTTCTATTCCCTCTTTGTGTAGGGTGGCCAGCGGAGGGGTTTTACTTATAAAGGTCTTACTTTTATCAGTAAAAGTATCAAGGTCCTACTTTTGGCAGGGTGTTGAGTGACTGGTATGGCATAAAGGCTAAGCAGGAAGTGTTTCATCTAACTGGTGCCTCCCACTTGGAAATAACTGTTATAGTGCCTGTGGGTCCTTGCTTCCTAAGGCACGCTTACCCTGCGTCTTGCTTTCTACCGTCTTCCCCCCTTTTGAGTTGATGCTATGTCTGCATACAAAAAAACACTGATATAAGCTTTGCAGTGCCACACCTACTAGAGGGAAACGTTTGTGCAGTGCCTTTGTGGGAAAACGGAAACATCCAATGCCCCAGTCTGTTAGTAAGGGCTCGAAGGGCAAAGAGGGACGAAGCTGTGCTGTACAGTCTGAAATAACTAGTTTTCTTGAGATATCTGCTCCCATTGCATCTAATGGATTGCCCCCTTCTGTGCCTCAGATAATGGGCCTCATTACAACCCAGGCGTTAAGGGTTTAACGGCGCCGTTGGCGCCATTACCCCTTAACGCCTGATTACCATTTTAACGTCTGCTTTTACACTGTTTACACCATGGTGTAAACAGAGTTTACACCATGGTGGTAAAGTAGGGAATTTACCGCCTGGGTTGTAATGAGGCCCAATATCTGCAAAAAAACGATAATGAAGACGGTGGCCTAAATGAACAAGCGGACTGTCTCGGAACCATCAACAACAATGAGTCTTTGTTAAATATGTGTCTTTCACTAAAAATGAATTCTCTGGGGCCATCTTGAAACAAGCTAAGCGACAATCTGCCTACTAATCTTTCTGCTTTACCAGACTTGGTGAAATAAATATCTTCTTTGGACTGCAGCAGTATGGACAGCAACAATGGTGAGTCTAATTGACACACTGCTGTTGGGGGTCAAAAGACAACATCCGTCTGCTTCATTGGTTATATGCAGCATACTGAGGCTAAGGTGGAATTTCTGTTTTGATTATGCTCCAGTTTGGCACTGGGCCAGATCGATATTAAGAATAGAGTGAGACTGTTGACAGCCCCTGTGATTGGGTCTGTCTCCTTGGGTGAACAGTTGAACCCAGGGTTGACCAAGGAAACTAACGATAATCAGAATAAGTTGGGAAACGAGAATCCCAACTTTTCTCTTCAGGTATTCCCCTTTAATCAGTTTCATACTGTAAATATCATTGCCTCCTCAGAGGATCAAGCTCTGCACATACTACATGTGGAATCATCTATGCTGTTAAGTCTTTTCTCCTTGAGTGATGAACCTACAAAAGATCTTAGTAAGTAATTTTCTATCCCTGGTATCTAGACAAACAGAAAGACAAACTGCAAGAATCCCCCCCTTAAGGCAAAAAGGGAAAACTCATACCCTTAAACGTAATGAGTGGGCTTCCCATTCCCCCTGCCCCTCCTGTGGGCTGTTATACCATTACCAAAAAGGGGGACAGTATGATATGACAGGTACTCCTGCATGGCCTCATTGATAAAAGGTGGGGGAAGGGCACCCCATGGTGACAAAACAAAAACCCTGCTTAGCTCCATTTGCAAGGGTTGCTTGAGTCATCCCTGGTCCATGCAGCTGGCAAACATTAAATCTGCAAATTCGGGGGATGGCTTGCCAAAAAAGGTTCAGAAAAAGCATCCAGTGGGGAAGGAAACCTACCCACGAATCCAACACAGGAACCATGAGACATCGGTTCACCCCACTTCACCTGTTTTTGATTTTGAATTTGATTTTGAAGCATTTATAAAGTGCACCGGATTAAATTAATTGTAATTAGTTGCAGATATAGGGGGTCATTATGAGTTTGGAGGCAGCCATGGTGCTATTAGCACCATGGCTGCCTCCAAAGTCGTGTCCGGGTTCTCTGAATGGGGACTTACCGGGTCATTCCAAACTTGGAGGACCCGGTAAGTCCCCATTCAAAAAACCCTTCCCCATTCCCATTCGAGCCCCCATAGGGCTCAATGGGAATGGGGTGGGAGCTAATAACAGGCCCATAAATTACAGGCCCGTTATTAGCTCCCTGGTCCCTTAGCGGTGCCATTAACCCCTTACCACCGCACTCGTAAGGACACCCATAGTTTTTAGAATTAGAAACGTGCCCCTAACAAGTGTGATTGTATGAGACAGAAGTCGGTCAGCTTGAAGTCGAGAGTTGTAGTAGAACAAATAGGTCTTCACCGCCCTACGGAATGCCGTCAGATTTGTGATCTCCCGGATTTCTCTGGGTAATTTATTCCATGCTCTTGAAACGTAGACTCCAACTCTGCGGTCCTCTTTACTTAAATACCTAGTACGTGGTATCTGAAGCAGCTGTCGGGTGGTGACATATTTCCTGATTTTATCTGCTAGATATCCTGGGCCTATGCCCGGGCCTATGCCAGTTACTCGGAGAACTGAAAATGAAAATCTAGATAAACAACTGTTTTCTGTCCCTAAACTGGTGGGGGGTTCTGGGCCTCTGGGACAACAACCGATTAGACATACTTATAACCATGACAATTGGCTTGCTTATGTGAAGGCATCCAGGACTGCTAGATCAGCGTTTGTTGAATAACTGCCCCACCCGAGTGTTATGCAATGCTGAAACATATACAAATTGTTGAAAGATCTCCAACGGGTGATAGTCCTTTTTTAAATCGGACTTGGCTGCTCAATTTACTCCATTCAATTCCAGCCCTCATTACAGTCACTTTGAAGGCTATTGAGGGGCTGAAATTACCCATTTATAATAGCATCTAAAATTGGGTTCTAGCTGCTTTTGCTATGCCGTTGGTGGTGGAATCCATTTGCAACTACTCCATGGCCTTTTCAGATATGGGTTTTGATATATATGTTTTGTGCCCGACTTTAAATGCAGCCTCTGGATCTGAAGCTTGTGCCAAGTCATTTCAGGATGTGGACAGAGCTGAAACTCTGCGTCCTAACTATGGTTGTTTGGATGAGAGGAAGGTGGGCTCATGGTGTGTACCCCCATGTTTTTGCAGCATATTTGTGAGACGGGTACTATTCCTAGGACTTGGCAGCAATCCATCCAAATCCTAATTTACAAGAAGGGCTCACAGCATTTCCCAGAAAACTAGAGACTACTGGCAACTGACAGTGTTTCCAAAATATGTGCAAAGTTGTTACTGGATACACTGACAAAATGGGTAAAACAATGTGCCCTTCTCAATGTTACCCAGACTGGATTTAGGAAGAACTGCTCTATGAGCCATCCCTTGTGGGTCCTACTCATGTTAATCTCTGACACCCTACTGACTCTGGATCAGGAACTGTACTTGTGCTTTGTAGACTATAGTTCTGCATTTGACAGTGTATACTGGGAGGCACTATGGACTAAATTGGAGAGCTGGGGCATAGACAAATCTATACTATATCTTCTAAAGTTGCTGCACTCAGACACTTAGGTACAGACTCACCTTTCACAATCTTGCAACCTGGGTAGTTCTATTTCCACCAATAGAGGATTAAAGCAGGGCTGCGTTTTGGCCCCCACCCTCTACAATCTGCATGTCTCTGATTTTGAAAAATGCTCAAGAGCTCTGAATAACCATCCTCCTAGATACGCTGATGATCGCCAAGATATGCCAAGAGCGGGGTTATTCTATATACACAGTGAATAAATCACATCAGAAAATAAGATCCAATGATAGACTTTCGATGCTATAATACTAGATTGGACCTAGGCATGCACGGAACAAATTGGATATCATTACATAGTATTCGACTGACTGTGGTACGCTGTTTTGGATTGTACAGCGACATTGGAACATCTTACTTATGGACACAGATCTATGCCAACTCTTAGATAAGACACCTGGGTTTATCTTTACCCGAGCACCAACTATCAGGACCACACTCTGCCCCTCTGTTCTTAAAACAGACAACCTAAGGGAAGTGACTGGCGCACTAAAACAACCAGTTTCCACAGATGTGTAACTTGTAGTGTGTGTAAATATGCTCATCAAGGCTTCAATGAATTCTGAGATCCTAGAGGCACCACTAGCAGAATCAAAGATTTCATCAATTGTAGAGCAAGTTTGTGGTCTATGCAATTATTTGTGTCTGTGACAAACTATGATGGTAGCGCCATTAGGGAGCTACGTGTGCGAATCAGGGAGCACATGTCCAACCTCAGCAGCCAGGACAACCGGCTTCCATTGTCTGCGCACTGGCAGACTTGCCATCACATGGCCAACTGCAATTACCTCAGATGCATTGGTCTTATGTGGGTACAGTGTGGTAAAAGAGGGTGTGATCTTACACCCAAACTGAGAAGAATGGAATCCAAATGCATATGTCTCCTGAGATGTCTAAACATGGACTAAATTCAGACCATGAAATTAATGTTTTTCTGTAATACATAGTGATTATGCATTTTATGCACTAACCAAAGTGTACTCTGTATCTGGTGACCTCAACCTAGGGACTGCAAGCCTTATCAAGTTTACCAATCGTCAATCCCACATTCACCCATCTCATCCCATTGGTAGGACCCACCCAAATCCCTCACTAGCAATATTTCCATGTTTGTTTTATACTCGTTAACCTCCTATTCCTTCTACTCACTGGTTCACATCATATCATTTTGGTCCTTAGCTTCAAACCCATGCTGAGGATCAATTTCTCTCCATTTTGCAATCGACCCCACCTGGCACTTATCATTTTGCCCCCTTTTATTTTTCATATCAGATTATTCTCCTAGCCACTGCCGCATTATGTCTACTTTGGCTTGTTTTACTGTTATTCTATAGAAATCCATAACCACACATATTTATTCATAAATGCAAGCCTTTCAGTCAATATAATCTATTCCAGTTGTGTGGTTATTCTTCCTCTGTTTTGAGAAAGCATATACTAGCAACTTTATTATTCACACTCGTGCGAGCTACATTAGGATTGTTGCCATTCATATCAGCGTATATCATTGCTGTCATTTGGTTTCCATGGTCACCAGTGAGACGTCACCACTTTGCGACCGACTATCTACTGTACGACAGGAGATCCTTTACGCATGCACAGAAGTGCATTCTTACAAACACCTGCTTATATTCGACAATGGGCCACTCCAAAGCGCTTTACTACAAGGTTTGCGGGGGTCTATCCCAGGGCCCATACCAACTTAATGGTAAGTCTTGAGGCAGTAACCAGCCTGAATTACGTTATTACCTATCCGCGAATCATATGGCACACAGCATGTTCACCTTAATATGGCTGTCTGTTGTAATTAGCAATCTTTCCTTGCATTTCCTTCAGCAAGAAACACAAAGGGGATACGGACAGTGTTAGCAAACCCTAGAGGGATTTTACTTGACTGACTTACTCGGTTAAGTCTTACACCTCTAGGGGTGCCAAACCGCCTCTGTGTGGTACTATTACCTATATCCTATTGTCTATTAGTATACGCCCCCCACAGGCTTCCTAACCAGCAGTAGGTAAGGACTACCCATCCCATCCTCCGTACCTTGGGGTATTTTCGGCTCAAAGCACCAGTGGGGGCTGGTCTTATTTTACCAATCATCTCGTTGCATTCACATACTCTTCATCCTGGTTCAGGTTCACCCCCATATCATTCACAGGTTTCAGGGTGCCACATACCATTTGCCCCTAATTCAACATTGTAGCATGTGATAATTCATCCAAATAAGGCAAGCATGTGCCACTCGGATTGGGAGTTTCATTGGGATATGCTATAGATGTGCAATGTGGAAGTATCGCTATTAGGCACAATGCTCATGACATTGTTTGTTTATCCTAATTTCGTGCAAAACTCTTGTATGCCCCATCGATGGCCCAAATGCAAGTGCTTTCTTCTTTTTTTTTCTTCGTTTTTTTACTATTTCCTTGATTTCCAATTTCACAAGTGCATCTTTGCTTGGTACAAATGCCACTATGGGCTTTATTGTGCTTAAATATTTTTTCTTTTGAATTTAAATACAATTGTGGTTTATTTTTATCTTTATTTGTCCATGCTATAATGCATACGTGAGCCAATTATACAGCCTTGAGAACGACCTCTGTGTCGATACACGTGTCGGCTGTTATCAAGATTAAAGGAACCAGTCTAACTCTTTATGATCCCTGTTCATGTTATTTATACAATAGCAGCCAACAGAATCTTACCACCATTGGATAATCGGGTTGAGCGCAATTAGCGTCACACCAGGTTGCCTCAATCTGTATTTTAGGGTGGGTGTGGATATACCACCCTGTGGCTGCCACACAGCCAGCCTCCGTAACCAGACTATAGGGTGAGAGCGCACTAACAATTCAGTCCTAAACCTCATTTATATCTTGCTCATAAAATAAGCCTCTCATATTTACCAGCATCTAGACATGTCCATAAAAATGCAAAACGATCCATCAAGTTAGACAAAAGCAAAGAAGAAACTCACAAGGTGCAGGGTCATAAACTAACTCCCCAGAGCACAAAGATGCACATGACAAGTTAAATAGATGCAAAAAGAACAGCACCCATTGTTATATATGTTAGTTTGAAGGAGGATTTTTTTTTAAAATTAAGAACACAAATAACTGCATTTTTTTGTCAAATACATACATTTTGCATTGGAATTGCCCTGTTTCTCCCTTTTTTTTTTTGGTTTGGTAAAAAAAGAAATAAAAGAAATTGCTGAAATAGCTGAAAACATAGCTGCAGTCTGAATGAAAACCCCCGTTAAGTAAACATTTCTTCAATTGCAAATGGGAACATTCTGCTTGAAAATATGATTCTGTAAAGGCTATTGTAACATATTACATGAACGACTCTGGTTAAGGATTCCCTGTTGCAGATATTAAAAGATCTGTTGAGATTTCTGTCTACAGGCGTAAGGAGCACATGTGTTTGTATTTTCTGCAGCAACCTTCTGTGTCCCTCTCAACTCTCACATAAGCGCCATGCACCCTCATTGTGATGGGACATTCCTGCAGGACCATGTCAAAAATATGGACATGAAAATAATTTTGCGAAAACGAACTAAAACCAGAAGTTTGTTTTTCCAGATGTCTGTCTCCTATTAGCCACCAACATAAAAATAGTGCACCTGTGAGATAAGAATAATTACATATGTGCCCAATAAACATAACAATAATAATTTTAGGGCCTTTCAGTACATTGCATCCATAGACTGGGTTGTTGATGCCAAGGAAAAGTAGGAGCAAAAGAACTATCTGTGATAAATGAACAAGGTTACCTCCAAACGTGTTAAGGGCCAAGCATCTTGTATGTGATTTCCAACCTAAGAACTTAACCTAAAGCCAAGGGCAATAATTTTTTGTATTTTTTTTTGTTTGTTTAAGTACATACAGTAAATTAACATTTTACACTATATAAAAAGAATGAAAAGAAATGTCCAGGCAAGTTAAAACACACATTTAGCATAATAAAATATAATACATTATACAGATCCATTGTAAACACTTACATATAAAAGTTTAAAAAAACAATGTCGAAGAAACTGAAATGCTTAATCTGGATTTCAGCTTCTCCCAGATGTAATACGCCCCGCAGTGAGGACAAGTGATTAGCTCCATACAGGAGGCTCCAGAATTGGTCAGAGCTTATATTTCGAACGGGAGCATACCCCCTATCGTAGCTAGGTTGCCATTTAGGGCACTGGGTCAATACATACCAAGCAGTCTCCAATATCGCACCACAGAGCCTACAGATTCTGGATTCTTGAGGTATTCCCAACAAGGCCCCATCATAAGCCAGGACCGGTAGTAAATCGAACCTTAGCTAAAGTACAACATGTACCAATCAAGGTGAGCAATATTTGATCAGATAGCTACGGGGGCTATCCTCGGGCGAGCCTTAATAGTGGTATTGTGCATTTCTGGGGTGTAATGCCAATTGGTCAGTAGTCAGGGCCCGTTCATTGGTTCATATCT
The DNA here is from genome assembly GCF_040938575.1 of Ambystoma mexicanum. Taxonomy (NCBI): domain Eukaryota; kingdom Metazoa; phylum Chordata; class Amphibia; order Caudata; family Ambystomatidae; genus Ambystoma; species Ambystoma mexicanum. The sequence continues at coordinate 1,120,833,587 of NC_090941.1, read as the reverse complement.
TCTCCTCAATTCTGGCTAGATGAAATGTAATCATTGTCGTAGGAACAATGCTCAGCCCAATGGCTGACAAATGGGACAGCACAATATTCTCAATCCCCGAAACCACGTTCTACGGTATACCCACCAAGAGTGTTCCACTGATTGAATCAGAAGATTTAGTTCACAATTAGCGTCCAGGGTGATCTCGGCCCACAGCCAACAAACAGCACGTTTCCACAATGATGTCAGTGACTATAGACCAAGCTCCAACCTAAAAGCCTACACTGGTACTGAGCTTGGCAAGTCCAGCAATGAGCGGAGGATTTTTGCCTCAAGCCATACCAGCCAACCAACAGAGCTCTCCTGGAGTACCTCGCGCGCATACATAATCCCTGGGATAATGGACTTCTTATAGACCCTCAGTTCGGCCTCTGTAGACCCCCCACATAGTCTATTGACAACGCTCCTGAGAGCTAACCATTTGTTCCATGCCCTGCTGGTAACTATCTCTCCAATGTGAGACTGATCCTTTGAGGCTTTGATTGCCATGCCCAGGTTTCTGTATTTAGCAACCTGTTCCAGGGGCTGACCATCTATGTTCCCGACAAAGTTGGGAGCACTGTACGCTCACAATCCAATAGACATCATTTTTGTCTTGGAGACATTAACCTTGAGACCATTTTCTCTGGCACAGACAGCCATTTCCTCCAAAGAACATTTCAGCCCCACGGCTGTGTGATCAGAAATTACAGTGTCATCTGCGTAGGTGAGACAATGGATGGCCTCAGTGCCATATCTAGGAGGATGGTTATTCAGAGCTTGTAAGCATTTTTCAAAATCAGAGAGATGCAGATTATAGAGGGTGGGGGCCAAAACACAGCCCTGCTTTAGTCCGCTATTGGTGGGAATAGAAGTACCTCAGTGTCTGAGTGCAGCAGCTTTAGAAAATATAGTATATATTTGTCTATGCCCCAGCTCTCCAATGTAGTCCATAGGGCCCCCGGGTATGCACTGTCAAATGCAGAACATAGTCTACAAAGCACAAGTACAGTTCCTGATCCAGAGCCAGTAGGGTGTCAGAGATTAACATGGGTAGGACCCACAAGGGATGGCTCATAGAGCAGTTCTTCCTAAGTCCTGCCTGGAGATTGAGAAGGGCAGTGTCTCCACTAACAAATTTCCAATATCTTGGAGGCACTGTCCAGCATTGACAGTAGTGTTTAATTTTCTGGGAAATGCTGGGAGCCCTTCTTGTAAATCCGGATTAGGATGGATTGCTGCTAAATCCTAGGAATTGTACCCTTCTCACAAATATGCAAGAACATTTGGTGCGGAACCACTGCCCAGTACTCAGGGTCACTCTTAAAGATGACATTACAAAACCCATCTGGGCAAGCTGACCAAGATGCAGCCAGTCATCTTATAACCAGTAACAAGTCTGCATCTCTGATCAGATGCCCTACCTCCATGTTGACCATAGACCTGCAGGTCTGAGGCGATTGTAAGTCCTGTGTTACCCAATCATTTTGCTTGATATGTTTCCCAACAGGACCCTTCTATGGAGCATCTTTCGAGAGACCCATGATCTGCCAAACTAGACCAAATTAAATGCCAGAATTAACTAGAACCTCTTTCTAGGCTAAGTCTCTTCATAATCCTCCAGGCAGCACTGACCTTACAGTAACGATGATTTATGGGTCAACATTTATATAGACCCTTCAAAGCAGATATTTCTTGATTTCTTGTTTTGAAATCAAGAGTATAATGTCTCTTGACCACGCGGATAGTGGACCTTAGCTCTCTTCTCCTGCTAGCTATGATTGCATCATAAGGGATTCCCGGCGTTTTGGCCACACCTGAGGATGATTGACCTATAAAATTGTGGCCATACCTGGAGAACACTGCCAGCTACAACAATGTTAAATCGTGGTGCCCCTAGCATCTGCCCGGCTCAACCTGTCATTTAATTCGCTAATATGGCCCAACGTCCAACGCAATCTATTTCCCTGGGAATTTACAGAGGAATTACTTGCTAAATGCTGAATGATAATTGGCTTAATACCCAGTATGGCAATATTCAAAATGGCATGACCACTCATAGGTGCAGGTAAAACTTTCATCAGTGGAGAGTATTTACGTAGTATACCATTCATAAACGTGAAATCCAAACAACTGTAGTGTTTACCATTAGACCATGTATAGTATACATTGTTTGATTCTGCCAGCAAATCCTGCCATTTTCAAAATAGATGCATCCTATTCCCCACCATCATCTCAATGTTGGGACCTTTCTGATGAACGGGAATAAGCGTTGGTTCCAGACCCTGCTTCGGGCTGTCCTAATGGAACAATATATCATCAAAACAAAGATCTTCAGAGAAATAGGCAGTTGAAGGATTATCAAAGATATTTCTGCTATCTACACTAGGCTGCTGATTATCTTGCGAGAAAGATGGAGAATTTTTAGCGAACTGGCTTCTAACAGGACCCCCTACCCCAGGGCGGCCTCTGGATCGTCTGCCCATGACACCATATGTGTTATTCGACCTTTGCTGGAGGATCGGGCATTGTGCTCGCCAATGACCTTCTTGTCTGCAATAAGCACATTAGTTCATGTGTACAGGACCCAATGGCATATTACTTTGTGGACCGAATTGACCTCAAAACTGTGTATTTCCACCTCTAGGCCCTCTGACCATCTGTTGCAATAATACTTTGGTTTTTAGATCTCCCCTTTTCTTTTCGATCTCATTATTGACTCTATTCTCATAATAATGAGCCATATGCAATACTTCGGACTGTGATTTAGCTTGCCATGCACTTTCGGAAGTCATAATTTGTGACTGGATATCAGGCAACAATCGATGCACAAATGTATCCACAAATAATCATTTTCCTGACTCAGTGCTCAAATCTTGTCCACTAGAATCTGAAAGCACTTGTTCGAACCGATTATAGAATTCTGTAGCACCTTGAGATTTTCCTTGGGTAGAAGCAGTGAGTTTGTCCCAAACAATCCTTCTTTCTAGAATCAAAGTCTTTAATTTTGCAACTATTCTGTCTGGCAAAGTCAGTATCACTTGCAGTGGTCATTCACCAGCTTTCCTTTCTCTATCTAACCTAACCAAGTTAAGCCATATGTCACCTAACCCCGCTGGATCATCTATAGTCCTAATCTGTTTCCATAAATCAGCAGGTAGGATCACTGGAAACAACAAGTCTATATCACCCAGAGTAAAAACAGACAAATGCAGGACAGATTCTATTTCTTTGTAAAACCCTGTCGGATTTTTCCTAATATCTGGAATAGACTGTCTAATAGTATTCACTTCTTGTCTTGAAAATGGGACGTGAACAAACTGCGATACATAGTGAGCTTCAATATCATAGGCTGCTGCACCCGTTGCTGCATTGGCCGGAATCTCAATTTTGGGAACAAATGTCGGAGGAACCTATCTCATAGGCAGTTGAGAAGTAGGCTACTCTGGACGTTTACTAAGCAACAGAGTCAAATCGAGTGCTAAAGTGGTGTAAGTAGTATCAGACACAAAAGCTCTCTTATAGATATTCAATAATTCCGTGGGACAACAAATCTTTTTCTCTATACATTCATCCTGCAGGTATTCTACCATTACCTGTAACACTTTCCTCTGCATTTCTGGAGTATACTGACTAGACGTATCATATACTTCTACGGGAGATATCGACATATCTGAAATCCATCTAAGCGCATCTCGTGTGCAAATTCACGTTTCTTCACTCGTTGACTTACAAGGAGGAAGGAACCGTTTCTGCACGTAAAAAGCGTCCAAAATATCACCATATGTTTCATCATTCTGTAACCGTTCTAACTCCCTTCTAAACTCAAAAACCCTCTCGACATGCTCATGTAGTTTCTCCGAAGTATCCATTGAATAAGCTAAAACATTCAAATCCCTCAACCCTTGTGGGACATCTGTGTCCGTCAATCTATTCCACATTACAGCTAAATTTATCCCCATTCCTTCAATGAAGATATTCTGAACGGGAATAGAAATGTAGCTAGCCAATGCATTCAAATTTCTCCTCTTTTCTTTGGAAACTGCTCCGTGTTACAATTTTTGATTCAACACTCGCTCCTTTATCAACTACAAGCGGAGCAGAACCGCTTCGGAAAGAAAGAATAGACAAATCCTGTACAACAGGTAGTGGAGACACCACTACTGGCGAAAAGACGGATTTACTGGAACAATAAAAGCCGGTAAAGGTGGAGGTACAGGTGGAGGAACAACAAGAAGAAACAGAGCAATAACTGGCGGCGGAGGAGCAACAGGAAGAACAAGAATTGCTACGGGAGGAGGAGCAACACCAGGAATAGGTACATAAGGAGGTGGCGCAGAGGCACCAGGCCTACGCTCATTTAAGAGTTTATCAATTAGCTCATCTGATGCATGAACATTTTTAGACAGATACATTTTCTGTATACCAAGTTGAAAAGTTCTATCCATGTTTCTAACAGACTCTGACTGTTTTTTTATCATATAATAATGCCTTTTCTGAATTTGACATGTGTTGACGTGTATGCTTCTCTTTACTCTTAAGTTGCTGCATTTGTATTACATCAAATGCTGCAGGTCCAGCCTTTTTCTTTAACAATATGGATCCTAAATACTCTATTTGGGAAATCTCAAAACTACCATTGATTGGCCACTGAAGTTCGGAAGCATGTCTAGGTTGTCTGTGCCAAATATCAATGAATACTATACTACCAATGCCGTACTTACAGTACATAGTACATGCCGGCGACCCCTCCTGTGGTGCCGGATGGCCAAATACCAAAGATTGTTTCTGTGGAATAACGTCCTGAAACAAGCAGACAATTTCCCAGGCATATCGGATTACTGGTGTTACCTGGCACCGATTGTGCTTGCGAGTACAATACTACAACCAAATATCAGGATACTTAGGAATCGGGGCATTACTCAACTGAGTCAAAGGACTAAGGGAGGTCCGACTGGATTACCAAGGACAACAAGGACCCTCGTGGTTGGTGATTTCGGCAAAACTACCCGCCTCGATATCTGGACCCTCGTCAAGATGCGGTCTTCGACCGCGTACTCACCGTCCAGGGATCGGATTGTGCAGTACTGTTGAGGTGCCGTGTCTCATCCAAAAAGGGGCCCTCTTTTCTCACCATCCGATCCCGGTCCATTAGCCGCGTCAAGTCTTAAACGAGGTGGCATCAATCTTGAAAGAACAGAGAAATATTGAGGCTGAGTACCACAAAGGAAATACACCAATCACGGGCTAAAAGATTCACAGATCTTTTATTACTGTACAGTTTACAAAGCAAAACAGATAGCTATCTGGCTCCCAACACCTCGCAATGTGCACCAGCCGACGAAGAGAAGTGAGTGAGAGAGCTGGACATCTAAACATTTGTACTTTTATACAATTCATGTAATATTGTCCAGCCTCTCTTTACATTAATAATTCATGGTCTAGAGTTTGTGCCTAGTTCACATACAGATTATACAGTATTATGCAAGGGATTACATAGGTTTGCATTTCCATGAAGGCACAATGGTGATGTATGTTCTCAGATCCCGCGGTAAGCCCTATTCCATGTTCTTTTACAATACTGTTCGGCCTATGTATACGCTCGAGGTTTGTTCTTCATTGTCCCAACATTTATACAAGGATAAGTCTTGTGAGCACAGACAACACTTAAACAACAGTTCATATGAAGTGCAAGGTTTATTTACTTAGTATAAACAGTCGGCTCTCAGACAGCCTAAACATTAACAGAACTCAAAGGTCAGAAGGCTTGGTTGCAGGCTGAAAACATAGTCCACCATGTTAGAATGATGAACACACGAGTAGAAATCAAAATGGTGAATGTCTTAAAATGGCGGCGAAGTAAACTCAAAAATCTGAACTTTTGCAACACGGTTTTCAGTGTAGCGTGAATTTGGCTTATGCCAATATGGCGACAAAGGAGGCACTACATAATTACCGTTTAACAGTAAGTGCTGCCGACAATGAGAGAGTGGACTCAAGGTAGACACCCCATATTTTGACTGCTGCAGAGGCAGTTAATACAGTATTCTCAATGCTGAAGGATCTTTACTGACTGTCAAGTTTGTTGAGAATTTCCTTTGGGCCTACCAGAAGGATTTCTGTTTTGTCCCCATTGAGACACAATCCATTGGCTGCCATCCAGGTCTGGATGATGGACTATGTTTTGCAGAGTGTAGCTGAGTCCTGTTTGTAGGAATCAGAGAGGGGGAGGATCACTTGAGTAACATCGACATAGTTTGTATACGCTATACAGTAATTGTCCAGGTCATTAAAAAGTGGTAAAGTAAAAATATTGTACAATGTGGGCGATGTGCAGGAGCTCTGAGGGACCCACTGTGGATGGTGGTCGGAGCAGCACAAGCCTGGTCTGAAAACATTCTAATAAGTCTTCCTTCAAGGAAGTGGGTGATCCGCGATGTGGCTTTTTGGGAGAGTTGGGCAACGTCCCTGAGCTGTCGGCAGAGGGTCTTATGATCTACAAGAGCAAAAGCTGCAGACAAGCCGATGAGCAAGAGCAGCACTGTCTTGCGTTTGTCCATAATTTCCCCTAATTGGTTCTTACGATGGAGTAAGGCTGACCCTGTTCCGTGGCGTGGATGGAAGCCTGATTGCCTCTTACCAAGGATATGGTTGACTTCCAGAAATTTTTGAATGAGTAAATAAGCAGCTCTGTCTAATATTTTTAACAGAAATGGCACGGTAGTTATAGGTCTGTAGTTTTTTTTTAGCGAGTCCGGATACAGGGAAGGTTTTTTTTTAGCAAAGAGCAAACCCAAGACTCTTTAAGAGAGGGGAGCGTGATGCCCGAAGTTAACGAGGCATTGATGAAAGCTGTAGGAAATGTGTCTAGTGAGTCTGCACCGTCTTTTATAAGGTTGGCAGGGCAGATATCCCCCTTGCAAAAAGAAGGTTTCATTTGTTTCATGATAGCTAATACTTCAGACTCAGTTACTTCTCTGAAAGAAAACACCTTTTTGTCTTTGTTCTCAGGATTAATGATTGGTGTAGTGGGTAAGCTAGCTTAAGGCAATGCATTATAGTGCACGTTGATTTTTTCCTGGAGGTGGTTTATTTTATTCAACATGCAACTTTGGACATTGGTACAGCAGGCTTCAGCTTTCACTGTTTCTTGGGTGTTGGTGGATGGTGCAGCCATGTCCTTGAATATTGCCAACAATTCTTTTGATTTGGATTTGGCATTTGAGATTCTGGTGTTATAGGCTGAGGATTTCCCTAGAGTGATGGCTTTTTAGTATTGTGTTGCAATTGTTTTGTAAGCATCTAATGTGGAGTTGTGAGGGGAAGGCTTGCCATTTGGTGAGCACAGAGCACTTCTGGGAGCGTAGTTTTAGTAGCTGTTGATTGAACCATCAATTCAACTGTTTTTCTCTCTAATGGGGCAATGGCATCTACTGCAGCTTTGATTGTGGTGTTGTAGAGTTCGACCAGTGCCATGCGGTCATTGGCGAAAGGGGGCTTTGTGGTTGAGACGTCTAGAAATGGAATCTTTGGTGAGGAGCTGTGAGGATCTAGAAAATGCTGAGGGGGCTGACGCATTTTATTTGGTAATGTTACTGGTCGGGATATGGAAGTGTATAAGGTGATGGTCGGTCCAGGGGCAGGGGTTGTTAGAACTGATATCTGCAGCACAATTTTGGTCAGCTATCCAGTCTAATATGCATCCTTTAGTGTGAGTCGGGTCAGTGTCTTTTTGAAGGAAACCCATGACCTGGAATGCTTTGGCCAAGGACTTGCCTTGTTTATCTTTAGGAACATTGAAGCTGAGGTTAAGGTCGCCCATAAGGATGGCTTTTGTGGTGATTGTTAGGTTATCTTGTAGCAGGTGGAGTAGATTATCTTGAAAGTCGAGTAGTGGGCCTGAGCGGCAGTAGATTATGTGGAAAGTGATAGTACTATTTGGTGAGAGGGAGAGTTTCACAGATAAGGCATCTGCATTCTCACCTACTGGTGAGTTGATTTGTCTACTAGCAAGAGAATCCTTGGGTTTGAGGGCCACAACCCCTCCTTTGGCAATTGTTCTATTCAGACAGAATAAGGTGCAGTCTGGTGGGAGGGCTAGACAGATGGCTGGACCCGATGCTTCATGAAGCCATGTTTTAGTAATGCGAATACTTCAAGATCCAAATTGGTGAGAAGGTCATGAATCTTGGTAGCATGTGCTGGGAGTGAATGTGCATTAATAAGGGCACATTGAAGTGGAGTGGGAGCAGATGTTTTTGATTTTGGTAGGTACTGGAGTCGTAGTATCCTTGTTAGAGATAGGTGAAACAGTAAGCCTATGTGTAAGGGGGAGCTAGAGTTGTTGAGCTTCTGGCTTTAGTTTAATGGTGGTTGCGGCATGAGAGGAGCAGTCTCCTGGTAGTTGGTTTCTTATTTGGGTAGGCCTAGGGCATGTGATTAGCTGGGAGGGCTCTAAATGACACTGCAGCCTGGCTAGTCTATTAGCTAAAGGGTTGAGGGGGTGATTAGTATCGGTAGGCGTCAGGGCGTGTGGAGAAGGGGGGAAACAGAAGAAGAGGGGCAGGAAGGGAATGGGGGGAATGTCTTCTGAGTTTGGCAGCTTCTAATCCGTGCTGGAGATCCAGAGGATCTAGGTTATAAACCGATAGGGCTAAGACAGTAGGGTGCTATACCTTTCTTGTGTTACTAACGGTAAGGTATGCGGTGTGGGTGTTAATGCACTGATACATGTAGATGGTGTGGCTACGTATGGGCCTGGGCATTGTTACAGAGTACTGGGTGATGCTGCACTACTAGAATCTGACAGCCAACAGATGCATAATTTTTCCGTACAGTGAGCGAAAAATTCTGTGTACGTGATCGCACACAGCTAATGCAGCTAAGGAGGATTTAGGCAATCAGACTATGGTTTAGTGCAGCAGAGCTTGGAGGAATAGTAACTGTATACATGCTCATAGATGAATAGAACAGGGTGCTAGGCTAGGTGTGTTTTTGAGGTAAGCATAAATTAGGCAGGACACCCAATAGTTTAGACCAGCACATCTATGACAGGTAAATACGAGTACTGTAACAATGCAAAGAGCTCAGATAAAGGTACTTTTCTGCTAAAACTCAATTTAGGCATCACAATCAGTTGTTTACAAATGCATCACTGTGAATAAACATATCAACATGTTAGTAAAAGTACTCTTATTTGAAACAGTACAGTGTAATAGGATGGATATACGTATCAGCGGGAAACGGTTGATCACAATTTAGGCAAGGTGGTCAAAAATGCTTGAGCGGAATGGCATTGCAGCAAGACCCTGCTGAGTGCCATGCGCACACAGATGGAATTACGGGTGTGTTAGCGAGTGATATAGTACATAGCTTAAGGAATAACTGTTCTATTGGGAGAGTCATATGTAACTGCCTGTGCTGGCAGTATGGTATAGGATCTCATAGGGGCTAAGCCCTATGCATATTTTGACTTGGTAGACGAGGGGCAACAATTTTGTTGTCAATATTGAGCGCCATGCTTAGGAATGCATCGAAGGCAAGTGTTAGGAGGCACGCCTTTTGCCGGGGTGTTGAGAGGCAGACGGAACAGCACCAGAGATGAAGAAAGTGTTCAGGTCACCGTAGCGACTGGGTGATAGGGATGTGTGGCCAAATTGGGCAGTTGATGCCAGCGATGTAGGGTAGTAGCAAGATAAAAATGCGATAAGAGGGAGGGAGACGCAAATAGCACAGTAGTACTTACAATTGCTGTGGTGCCAGTTCTGGAGGCAGTTGAGGCTTTGTTACGGTGGGAATCAATAGGAGTAGGGGCTGGAGGGACAGAATGACTGGCCAACGGCACCAACGACCTGGACAATCACATAAAGGCTCTTAAACTGTGGCCCTTCGGGTGCGCGGCCGCCTTCTGGCAGCCGGCTAAGATAATTGGTTAAGGCTGGTGTGGTGGGCAATCAGGATGCGGCGGGGAGAGGGCCAGGAAGCCTCTAGATAGGCACAGTGGATCCTCATCCCGTTGATGGGGGATTATGACAAGGATTTGGCCTTCGTCAACAAAGTGTACCTCGTCATCCAGGCATGGATGGCCTCTCACGGGCTATGCCTGAATGACAACAAAACAGAACTCCTTATTCTAGAGTCCGTCCGCACATAACCTTAACAAACTCGACCAAAACTACTCCTCCTTCGTAATTGACAACAATAAGATCACGGTAGCCAAGGAGGTCAAAACCCTTGGCTTCTACCTAGACTCCACTCTCACCTTCCAAAAACAAGTTAATGCTATGGCATCCGCCACATCTTGTACATGCAAACTCATCAGGGCAGCCAAACCTTTTCTCTCCCCGTCTAACTGTATTGCCCTAGCCAGAGCTTTGATCCTGTTCAAGTTGGACTATTGTAACGCACTCTATGTAGGCTGCAACAAATATATTACGAACAAAATTCATATCCTTCAAAATAACTCCCTAAGAGCGGCCCTCAGTATCCCAAAGAATGCCCACATCTCTGATTCTAGAAGGTCTGTCAACTGGCAAGACAAAATATTCCTCAGATCGGTTTCCCTGACCCACAAATGCCTCCACCAAGCAGCCCCTCAATACCTTATCACTAGATTCACCAGACCTACTTCCTCTCGCCCCTCTAGAATGGCCAACTCCAATCTCCTCCTGGTGCCCAGGTTTAAACGCTCCTTGTCGGGTGGGAACAGCTTTCCGGTGAAAGCAGCACAATACTGGAACTCCCTTCCACCTCCTTGCAGGGAGGACCTCCCCTACCGCCTATTCAGAACTAAGACCATCCATTGGCTTAAGATTCACGACACATAACGACATCTTGCTCTCTTGCTGCCCTGATGCTCCACCACTATGATTGTAAATATGTACATTTAGGTTGTCAACCGCTCAGTGTAGATACCTTGTCATGAGACAACCGATTTATTGTATATAGTATTGCTTATATTGTATATTTCTGTAACCCACGCCTCATTGGCGTGCACTGTTTCTTTTTTGACGCGTCCAGCACTGTAACCACGGCTGGACTTCATTCCTTGAATGTTACCAAGCTTTGCTATCCTCTTGTTGCCTCTGCGGCTTGCTACCCCTCTAGGGGTTAGGTGCGCAATATAAATAAATAAAATACAAATTATCAAGTAGGAGACAAAGTTTGTTTAGCCGCTAAATTCGTACCCATCAAGGGAACCAGGACGTTTCATCCCAGATTCTTAGGACCCTATACCATTAAGGCAATTATCAACCCAGCAGCCGTGAAACTGGATTTACCCCCTAATCTACACATCCACCCGGTATTCCATGTGTCCCTCCTGAAGCCAATGCAACCCGGCACACGGATTGGGACACCACCTAAGCCCATAATTGTTGACGGAGAACCAGAATTTGAAGTCAAAGATATCTTGGACTCTAAATACTCTAGGACCAAGCTATATTATATCGTCGATTGCAAAGGATTTGGACCACAAGATAGATCCTGGGAGCCCAGTGAGAATATTCACGCACCACGTCTAATCAGGAAATTCCATCGGAACGTCCCAACCAAACCTGGGCCAGACAGAAGGAACACCATTGGAGGGGCCTTAGCGGGGAGTGCTGTCACAACCCTTGCCCAAAACCCCCTCTGGCAAACCCATTGGCCAGGTAGAGTGAGGACTCGGGCCTCTAGAGCCGGGCATCTTCTTCAAAAGCCCTCATGGGGCCAGTCCTGGCGCCTATGGCGTCAGGCTAATACACCATGAAAAACAATGTGCTTGGGAACTACTTTATTGTATTGTCAGCCAACATGGACACATCCACATAGCTTGGTTCCTAAGATCCAAGCTATGCTGTCTAGTGTCCATCTATTCCCTTGAACCTCGGAGAAGCAGAACCTGCAAGGAGACAAAAGGAACATCATTAGCAGCAGCATTTTACCTGAACTCTTCATCTTTAAACACTCACAGCTACTGAGAACAGCTTCCTCGAATCTGCACGCCTCCCGGACAGAACGACCTGAAAGAGGAAGATAGAGGCAACATTAAAGACATTTACAAATTACGAACTGTCAAAAGGCTTACCTGGCTGGTCGCCTCTCAGCTGGCACACTCCGGACATTCCACTCGCGCTGAAGAACACCACGACCTACAAGGAAGGAATACACAGGTTAGCAAAGGCAAGACTTTGCAGCACTGCGCATAGCGCTTACTTACCGCATCATAGCGCTCTTAATGTGCCATCATTTATCAGCGGGGCTCAACCAAGCCAGTTCGCCGCGCTGAAGCTCCGCATACCTAAGGGAGAAAAAAGAGACATTTTAAACAAAGAAAGGCATGCAGGATAGCAACAAAACTAAAGAACAGCAATAAGACCTACCTAAACAATATTAAACGGCCCAGCATCAGTGAAGTAACTGGACCGCACTCGCCTATGAAAGACAGCACGCCCCTGAAAAGAAGGCAGGACGGAGAGCACGCCTAATTCTACCACAAGGGAGAACCTTCCCCGCAGACCACATTAGGGAAAAGCTGAGAAGCATACCAGCGAGTAATCCGGCTGGGTGGCGTCCCTGTGGATACCAGGTGAGCGTAACAAAAGTATTGTAGAGTGTAAAAATGTAATTTCACACATCCCAAACAATAGGCCACCTCAGGAGTTGCTGTGTAAAATGTGTGTACCACTTTGTAGGGATGAAGACGGTCACGAGGCACACCCCTGCACCCCTACAAAAGGCCACACCCCCGAGCGCATCTTCATTGTCCTTCTAGCTATAGCAGATTGAGCTGTGTTGCCTTTACTGCTGTAGTGACTAATCGGTATGGCTTCCATGGCTGCTGTTGGGTTATTAGCCTCTGCACCACCCCCAAACCCACCACCATCACCACCTCACCAAGGGCCTGCAGAGAGATATATGGGTGAGGCTTTAGAGATTGAGGAAGAAGAGGAGGAAGAGAATGAAGTGGAGGAACTCCGCACTAGGAGCACTCAGCGGGAGTCGTGGGTGTGGTGGTTTTTTTCCGTTTATGGGAACGTACCAAAAGGACGTGCGAACCTGGTGAAGTGTACCAAGTGCGATGTGGTGTTGAGTCTCGGGAGATTTGGAGCGTACAGTTTTGGTACGACAACCACGAAGTGACATCTCACTTTGTTCCACACTGCGGACATTCGCAAGGTGGTGCCATGTAAAGAGCGTAGTCGTTTGAGTTCCTCCACAGCATCCTCGGTATCCGATCCTCCCACCACAAGAGACACTCCTGTGGGGGAGTGCCTCCCTCTAGCTGCTTCACAAGCCATTCACAATTCTGTGGACCCTTACCTTTCAAAGGTGACAGTAGTGTGCACGTATTGTGATGCAGTACTCTGCAGGGGGGCGAGTTTTCGAAGTGCTTTTGAGTCTGCATTCACCGAGCACCAGAAGATCTGCTCCTTACCTAAATAAAGCTCACCCTTAATATTTGTCTGTTCAGTTGCCCTTTCTTATCCCCGTGGCTGGGGTCCCTTCCTTACCCTCCTTTCGCTTCTTATCCTAGTGTGTCGAGTGCTGTTAATCAATGAACGTAAAAACAACAAAAATTACAGAAAGGGCTCTTTTCAGAGACGCCTTTCTCAGTATAACAATAGAACTATGAAGTGAAGGCCGTAGATCCCTGCGGAGTTCAGCAAAAATTCCCGGACAGTCGTAGAGGGAAAAGGGGAGGATGCAAGTGGAGCAAATGCAATAAAGTATACATTGGGAGTAAGTGGCGGCTCTGAAAACTGCCTTTTGGTGGTATGTTGTGTGGGTCAAAAACAGTGGATTGGGGAAAACGGATTGTCAGATAGGTTAGTGTGATTGCAAAAGAGGGCGCAATGCATTTAGTAAATTGTGAAGAAACATCTGATTGCCAGCATATGTGAGGTGGACTCCATCTTTGCGGAAAATGAAACTGCTACGAAACAAAATGTTTTCATTGTGGAAAGAGGACATGCCAACATCTCTTAAGAAGGCACACACAGCCTTATTCACATTGCGTCTCGCTTTCTCCATTTGTGGACCAAATGCAGAAGAACGCGACCATATTTGTCTTTGGGCAATACGGGAAAAAAGTATTTGACAATTTGGAAACATGTCAATGAGCTAAGCAAGTCCTTCCTTCATGGCAAATTCAATCACCCCAAGGTCTAACATTTTGTTGACCTCTGTCTTAATGTAAGACCGTACTTTGTCTGACATCCTGTATCCTCTACTTTTGGTAGGTACGCTGTCTCCTGTGTCTATGTTATGTTTGCACCAAGGTGTCAAACCAGGGGACTGCGAAAACTGGGGGGAAAATTGCCTAAGCAAACTTTTCACCTCAGCCTGCTGATCAGAAGTCAGGTGAGGGGCCACTCGGACACCCTCAAAGGAGCTATCTGAAGGACCGCTTTGGAACAGGTCGGGGAGAGGTTCAGACTCCTCTTCCTCAACATCTGAAGCCAGTAGCAGTGCTGCGATTTCGACTCTTGGGACGAAAGCCCTCAGCCTATTTACGTGGAACACTTTTGGAGCCTGTCCAGGCCTTCCAAGGTCCACTAAATAGTTGACCTCACCCAGGGGCTCCACCACTGTGCCTGACCATTTGTCCTGTAAATCTCTAGGCCTTATGGGATTCATGATCAGGACTTGCTGACCAGGTGTAAAGTTGATGAGGGAAACTTTCTGGTCATACTAATGTTTCACCAGCGCTTGTCCTGCCTTCAACTTGTCACTAGCCAGACCCATCAGAAGTACCATCCGTTTTCTGAGCCCTAACACATAATCTACTACGTTGGTAGTAATAGGGGGAGTAGGCATCTCCCATCCCTCCTTGGCTATGGCTAAGTGTCCCCGCATAGGGTGACCAAACAGAAGTTCAAAGGGGCTGAAACCAACACCCTCCTGTGGTAACTCTCGGTAGGCAAACAGTAAGCATGGTAAAAGAAGATCCCATTTTCTTCTTTGAGGTTCTTCCAGAGCCCCAGTCATACTCTTTAACGTGCTGTTGAACCGTTCCACCAGCCCATTGGTCTGGGGGTGGTATGCGGAAGAGAACTTGTAGGTGACCCCACATTCTTTCCACATAGCCTGCATATACTTCGACATAAAGTTGCTGCCTCTGTCAGACACAACTTCTTTAGGGAAGCCAACCCTAGTAAAGATGCCAAGTAACGCTTTTGCAACTGACTAGGCAGTTACAGTTTTCAATGGGATGGCCTCAGGATATCTGGTAGCATAGTCGACCAGTACCAGGATAAATCTATTGCCTGAGGATGTTTGTGGGTCAAGGGGACCAACAATGTCGATCCCTACCCTTTCGAATGGTATTCCCACAACTGGGAGTGGTACCAATGGAGCTTAGATTGTTGAGCCACTCTT
Organism: Ambystoma mexicanum; assembly: GCF_040938575.1. NCBI lineage: Eukaryota > Metazoa > Chordata > Amphibia > Caudata > Ambystomatidae > Ambystoma > Ambystoma mexicanum. Next base: position 1,120,818,209 of record NC_090941.1, on the reverse strand, counting down.
ACCAGATAACTGGCAGGAGGCACAACTCCTGCAGTGACTTTCTACTTGCACCCCCATCTTGGGCCAGTAGAAGTGCATGGATAACCTTTGCTTGGTCCTCTTAATACCAAGGTGACCAGCAAGGGGCACTTCATACGCCAGCTGCAGGAGGAAGGGTCTTATAGCAAGGGGAACCACCAACCTCCTATGGTCTCCTTCTGTAGACTCTGTGGGCTCACTATACAGGAGTCCACCTTCCCAATAAATCCGATGCTTCCCAGGAGGTTCACCCTCAATCTGGGAGCCGGCCTGTCTCCGTAGGCCTTCCAGAGATGGGCACTCACTTTGGCCTTTACTGAATTCTTCCATGTCAGGACCACCTTCTACTAACAAGTCGTTTAGTTCAGGATGGTCATTGGGGTCAAATACTTCAGGCATCGCTGCCTCCTCGTCAGGTCCGGGCGATTGACCAACTTCTTGCACCGCATTGGTAGGTGAGTTTGGGGGAATATTTTCTTTCCCTCGTTTTGGTTTTCTTACTCCTTTAGCCTTGGGTTTCCCCTTTGGCTGGGGCAGCGCATTGGTCTTGGCCAATGCTGCCCGTGTTTGAGACCTTGTGCAGGGTCTGTCAGCAGTGTCTCCTACGAGCCCTAAAGCTCTGAGACCGTTGCCCAACAAGACCTTTCCTGGGACGTTCATCTGAATGCTCACTGGAATCCTGACTGCTGTACCATTGATAGTAAGATTTACAGGTATTACTGGAAACATGCGAGGTGGGCCGTCAGCCAACTTAGTGGGCATCAGAGTAGCTCTGGCAACTTCCTCTGAGTCTATCAAGGTAGAATCCACTACAGTTCGACTGCACCCACTATCCCCAAGAGCTGAAGTATCGACTCCATTGATCAGCACACTGTCTTTGAAGTAGTGCTTGGTGTTATCTGGAATCCTAGCATAAGCCTTGGCGACTTTAGGCTCCCAGGAACCCAGGGAAACTAAACCTACCTCAGCTTCTACCCCACTGGGGAAGGAGTCTGAGGAGAAGGATGCTCCTGTAATCTCTTCTTCCTCATAGGAGGAGAAGGCCAGATTATCAGAGTGGACTCCCAAAGGTTTAACCTTACACCGGGGATCCCCTTCACGTGGTTAGTTGCTCCACAAGCAAAACAAGATCCATTGGGTCTGTTTACATAGGGAGGCTTACTGTAACCAGAGTTCTGTTTCGGAGGCTGACCTCCACTACCCTGTGAGTTCTCTTGTGTCTTACCCTTATTTTTCTTTTTGTGGCCCTTTTGAGAAGAAGATTTATGAGTTTCTCCACCCTCCTTATCTTTGGAGTTTTGTCCTTATGGGACACTCGATGTGACACCCATAAATCTGCTGCGATGGCAAGCTTCTTTGGATCTATCTCCTTAGAATCCGCCAAATGCTGCTTAAGCTCAGGGGAAGAAGATGCAAAAATATGTTCCAGCATGACAGGACTTATCATACCTTCAAAGGTAGAAACCTTATAACCTTCGACCCAGCCAGTCAAGTTTTTTAAGGATTTGGTTACATAAGATACCAAAGTACCACCTTCTTTTTTCTTATACTCTCGGAATCGTTTTAAATATTGGGCAGGAGTCTTTCTAAACTTTAAAATGAGAGTTTGCTTCAACATTGCAAAATCTGCTCGCTCAGCCTTCAACATTTCCATAATGGCACTGCAGCCAGAATGGGGCAGTCTGCTAAGTAACCAGGCAATTTTACCAGCATTGACAACTTGTTGAACTGCACATGCATACTCAAATGTATTCAGCCAGTCCATAATGTCATTATTTTCCTCATACACACTGAGCAGATCTTTCAGAAACCTTGGATGAGAGGAGGCCCCAGACCCATGTCCAGGACCCTTGGATCCATTTGTAACCTGAAGCTTGGCCAGTTCCAATTGGCGATCCTTGTCTTTCTGTTTTTCTGCCTTTTCAATTTTTAGTTTGGCCATATTGAACTCAAGCTCCTTCTGCCTAAACAGCAGTTCTTGCTTCTTCAATTCAAGTATGGCCTCCCCATCAGCAATGGCAGAGGAAACATTGGACATTTCATCCTCCCTGTCCTCATGGTCGCTGGAGACCAGTGCGGTGGCAGAACTGTCAATTCTGCCAGTGAGAGCAGCCCCACCTCCTTCCGCACTGTCCTCAGAAGTTATTGATCATTTCCATTTTGGTGCCTTGAGAAGAGACACTGCTCGCAGCACACATCTTTTTCAATGTTTCGGATTTTGCAGCATTTAAAGTTAACAAGGTACTTGTTTCCATACTGTTAGATAGGACTATGGCCTTTTAAAAAGTTATACTACGCAAATTCATTACCTGTCCTGGTAGGAATAACTTGAAATGCCTTCGCTCATGTGCAACACTGGGTACCTTCAGTCCTATCCCACTGCTGTACACCAATTTGTTAAAATGGATTTCTGAACTCTGTCCTGGAGGGGCAGAGGTTCAGAAGGCCAGCCTAGTTTATTGGAACAGGGTAACCTCTGGACAAGCCAGACCAATCAGGGTAGCGATGGCGGCGGTCAAGACTAGGTCTCAAGAGGGGTGAGGGTGACTGAAAGCCCGCAATGAGCACACAAAGCAAGGACACTTACATATTACTCCAGGCAGGTGTTATATTAAAAATATAGACACATTTGTTACAAGGCCTTTGTAACATCGACCATAGTAAAGAATCACGGTAAAACTAAAGTAAACCAACACATCACAATCAATACAATATTTATACAAGACCGAGGGGTCTAACGAGTTAGAAGCACGAAATATGCAGACCACCTAGATGGGGAGGAAAACAGGCAGTGCAAGTAATCGTTAGGCCCAGTTCGACATCAGAGACCACCTAACTAGAAGGAAGTCCGAGCCCTACGAAGAGTGGAGCCTTGTGCTCAAAAGTACCTGCATACGTGGGTGCCAACGGGCCAAGGAGTGCCTCTTTGGGGAAATCAGGCAGTTCAGAAACGGGAATAAAGGATGGCGAACAGACCTCTGCTACTCAAGAGCGGCCTCCACTTGTGGGCAGAAGCAGGACACATGTACGGAGAAAGGGGTGCTGTATTTCAACAGCGGGGGAAAGCCACAGGCTCCTTTAGGAGGGTGTCCGGTTCAGGGTATTGACTACTCACCGGTCCCCGATGCAGGCAGACCTAGGCTTCTCCGGGTTCGTTTCTTCGCTGGCAGGTTTAGATGCGATTAGAAGGACGCCTCGGCGCCCAGTAGATTATGCGGCAGTCAGGGTCGAGGGTGTCCCAAATGCAGCGAACATGCAAAGATTGTTCCCTTAGCAGGGCAACTCGGCAGCCGCGTGTATTCCAGTCCAAATGTACACGTCTCACTTCAGACCTGGGAACGCCAAGTGTACAAATCGTGTGAGTGTTGAGGGCTCGGAATTTAGCAGCAGCCTGACAGCGATGACAGAGCAAGGTTCCTGTGTAGGCTGGTCAGTCCGCTGGATGGTCCAGGGACGCTTCCGAAGGCTTACGTACAGGATTTGGTGAAGATGCTGAGAATAGTTGTTCCCACTATTCTAAAGGGTCTAAGCGCAATTACAGGCCTTCTCGTACGATCAGAGGCAGAGGGGGTCTCACAGGACGACAGCAGTGCATGGTGCCAAACCTTCAGCGGGTCACCAGCGATTCCTCGACTCAGCTTCTTAGTTGCAGGATACTTCGCTCCTTATCCTTTGTTCGTGAGAACTCAGGAGATCGACATGGTAGTGGGGTTTCCAGCCTCCTCTTATCCAGAGTTCCCTTCACGCCAAAACGGAGAGGGCCCAATGGGAGATCTGCTCGTAAAACACTCCCACCATACGTGGACCTATCACAGACCACGGTAGTCCCAGGCATTCAAGACATACTAGACTCTCTGGCACACAGGATGTGCATTGGGACCAGACATCCCAGCCCACATCCTGGAGGCTCACACCAGGCCTGTAGAAGCCCGCGAAAGCATCTGTGTTTCCCTGGAAAGTACATGCCCAAATATGGATGGCCCCGGGTCGGCTCGACCTGGGGAAGGTGAAGGGGCAAGACGGTCAACGGACAGGACAAAGAACCTCGTGGCATGGCCATTTTGGAAGCCATGCCACCCCTTTTGGCCAAACGCGAGAAGCGTGGTTAGCAGGGCAAAAGGGAGTTCAAAACACAAAGAAACGATCGCTGCCACCAGTCCCGTCCGTGACACACTTGCACAGTTCCTTATGAATCCATTGCGAGTTTCTAGGGCTTGTAGAATGACTAGAGACCCAAGAGTGCAGTAACTTAGCTTACAGTGCCCTCTTGTATCATGTTGCGCGAAAGCTGCAACATGAGAAAAGAACTACGGAAAAAGATGTTTCCCGGTACCGACTGTCTTAAGGGCATGTCAGTTTTCCCGTGCGAAGTGAGCGAAAAGCCCAGAGGAGTGCGGCGTAAGGCTTCGCTTCTCTGGCAAAGTCTAGATCAGGGTGTAAAACAATAGCAAAAAGTTTGGGGGTTGCCACATAGAAGGAAAATTACCTACAATATGAAATCTTTCCTAACATGGTGCTGGTCTGAATCTTCAACTTCGACGACAGGGAAGATCTGCAAGGAATCTTCTCCCCTTGAGCTGGTGGGAACAACCAGTTTACGAAACTGCTCGTTAGGCCTCCCTTCGCTGGTTGAATTTGCTGTACAGAGCAAAGTGAACCGGATAGCAAGGAGGAACGGACCCTGCTTGTGTGAGTGCACCTTTTATTCGTCACTTTGCTCTGCTGCTGGTTTCTTCCCTGGGCAGTGCAGGACCATCCAATCTTCCTCCTTCTTGTCAGTCCGAGTCGCTTCAGGAACCGTGAACCTGCAGGACCTGCCAGGAACTTCCACCTCAGCTACAGCATTCTTCTGCTTTAAAGGTACTGTGCTAACCCGGTCGTTCGTTTCGTCCAGCCGCAGTGAAAGTGTGTGAAATCTTTTGCCAATCTGAGGGCTTGTCCTTCTCTATTCTTTAAAGTAACTTTTCGTCTGACCAACTTCGTTCTGAACTCTTCATTTTGAGCCTAACTTGTCCAGAATCTATTGGGTATGGTGTAGTGTATTAAGAGTGTGATTTTTCAACTGCTTTACATTTGTGAAATGTTTTACAACTGATGTGTAAATAAATGTATATTCTTTTACTCAGAAACCTTGAGTCAGTGTTTGCCTGAATCATAGTAATTGCTGTCCTTTGTGTAACTATTGATACTGCTCACTTACTCTTCAGATAAGTCTGGCTGCTCAGCCATTGCTACCACTTTACTGTGTAGTACAGGCTTGTACCAAAGGTGAATTTGTACTGTCACTTGTAGTCCTAATTGTGTGTGGTGTTCGCAAAGGGTACTGCATATAATTCTGCCTAACACCCCTCTTTCTGCAGAGCATTCCTCATAAGAGACCTCTCATAATCAAGGTACGACATGGGCGCAAAGTGCTCCTGGAGGGCAGTCTTGGCCGCATTGAAAGACATGTCCACAGGCTGCAGAGTCTCTAAAATGTTGCTTGTCGCAGGGTCAGCCGAATAAAAAACATCAATCATTGAATTTTTTGTATCATCGCCATCTCTCCCTGATGCCGCTAGAAATAGCTGCAGGCGCTACACCCAGGCAGCCCACCTGGGGCCTAAAGCCAAAGGGGGCCTTGGAGACATTGAATTCTTGTAGGGGTGCAAGGGTCATCAGCGAGCGTGGCATTCTAGTACCAGCCAGTGCACCATTGTCTTCATCCGCCATGATAACTTGCACAGTACATAACCCTGTTTACACTGTGGGAATGAATGCTCCTTTCTCTACCTTGTTAGTTGCGAGGACGTAGGTACCAGCACCTCTGGCGTGGTTTAGGTGTGCAGCTGGGGCCGTATCTCCCGTCTAAATCAGGAGGGTTGAAATGCATGTGACGATTTCATGTAAGAGAGTTTTGGACGTGAGAGCGTTGGAGACAACAAATAGAGGTTTTTCTCCGGTCATAGTTACGTTTCATATTGCTAGAAGGACCAAGACTAACATCTCAACTGCGTCATACACAGTTTCTCAGACTAGTGAAAGCTGTTCGATGCTTCAAGGTGTATGAGGAGGTAACAGCCCAGTTAAAAACCGGCAGAGTATTGCAAATACCAATAGGCCTAACTAAGCTGCATGAAGCAGCGTCATGTGCTATGACAGCAAGATGGGTCAAGTGGTAGCTGCAACAAGCAGGAACAGACACCCAAGGTTTTGGGGCACACTCAGCTAGAGGAGCTATGGCCTCCAGGGCATTGTTAGTAAAGTGTGACATTGATGCATGAGTTGATCAATGAGTAAAGTGTTACATGTCCACATGAGATATATTGGTTAAATATCATGAAATGTAATAGCTTTGCAGATATATTAACAATTATAAGAGTTTATTACCAGTGGATAGAGTATATGACATTGAAGAACCCACCCAATTTCAATTACAAGTATGTTTGGTCTGGTTTCAGGAACAGAGATGAAGGCGACGTAGCAAGCTTAAAGTCTTCAGGTGATGCTGGTTCATGAAGTTTCTGGAGGTTTTAATGAAATGAAGGATGCAGAGAAGGCTCACAGCAAAGAAAGAGGAAGATGTTTCCGGGTTAAGAGATGTCATATGTTGCAATGGACCGTGATTGGAGGAAAAAGTCACCTGTTCTGATTAATGAAACTACTAATTTCTGCGAGCGATCCTGGGAAATGTATTTATGTTTACGTTTTATGTTGATGCTGTTGTTCTCTGACATTAAAGAGAGAGAAGCATACCACTTTGCCTCTGTGTCTTTAATAGAATCATTCCTTTCCTGAACGTTAGTGTTGAGAATCTGTATTGTATGTTAAAACGGCGGTAAACATTATGCTTCTACTTCAATGTATTCCTGCCTCCAGCAGTTTAACAACAACAAGAATTCTGTAACTTCCAAATGGGAAACATATATATATATATATAACATGGCCACGGTAGTGGCCATGTAGTTATGGTTAAGTTGATGTTTCCATAGGAAGAGCACTTTTTGGGCGGCTTATAACTTCGCTCTCCCTGGACGGATCCTCACCAAACTTTGCAAACAAAGTAGGTGGGTCACTCTGAATTTTTGTGCAAAGTTTGGTGAGGATTCGTCCAGGGGGGGAAAAGTTATAGGGTGGGTCCCAAAACTTTTTTTTTCCCCATAGACTGAATGGGAAAAAACTTTGCGCACGGCTACAGCCCGAACCGCTGGACGGATTTACACCAAATTTGCAGCAGGAGCGGCGGCCCGGTCCCAAAAGCGTGCTTTTGTAAATTTGGTGTAAATCTGTCCAGTAGTTTTTTTTAAAAATGACCAAAATATAAGGCAAAGAAATTAGTGATATCTGCGTTCGCTTCGCAGACGGACTTCCCTGCTCGCTCCACGGACTGCACCCCGATTGGCCCATGGCCTTGCGTCATGTCCGCGGACATGCGACGTGTTCGCTGATTGGACGGCGAGGGGCGTGGAGCGCGTCAGATTTTCTGTGGCGCCCGCCATCTTGTATTCGCAGTCGACCGCGTACAGCGGAGTGAAACGTGGATAAAAAATTGTATTTAGTGCCGTGTGTTGGTGTGTAAGAGTGTTTGGGGAGGGTGGGGGAGTATGAGATAGGTTCAATGTTTTGTTTTTTTATGTGCTAGACGTTTTCATAGCGTTCGATTTGTCCACGGAGAACACGGCTGTTCTGACATTTTGTAAATAAACTAAATGGTGGGGTGTTTAGAGGACGGAGTATGTGTCATTTTTGTTCGCAAGGAAGGTTAAAATGAGCTATGAACACTCGCAGTGTACTTAATTGTTCGTAAATACACAAACTGGGGGTGTCCTCAGGACGCTGTCCATATTGTAATCTGTCTAGTTGAATGTGTTCTAAGAACACTCGTAGTGTCCCGAAATGGTTGCAATTACACAAAATGGGGGTGTTCTGAGAACGTTGTTTGTATTGTTCGTTGTCAGGGTGAAAGTGTTTTAAGAGCACTCCTTTTGTCTGCTAATAGTACAATTTCCTAGGGGCGTCAACCGACTTTTTGTCCACTAAAGAAACGATAAATCCGGCTGGTGTGTGCCGACATTATGTGATAATCCTATGACTGGCGCTATTGACCTGGCTGACTTGCTTTTGCGACACTAAATCATATCTCCCGCCCCTAAGCCTGATATTATCAAAGCATACATATTCCTCGCCTCTCTCCGTGACGTTACAGGGTGCGTAATGAAACGCGCCCAGTCGTCTCCAGTACTACGCGACTTTACACAGAACCCGGAAGACAACACACATTATGTCACAACACAGAGCGCCACAATTCGGAATATGAAACTGTGATTTAAAAGCAAAGAGCAAGATTGTAAATGTTATAAAGTACATTTATTTGACATCAAATGTTTAGAGAATATTCAGCAATTTGCATTTGTCTTTGTTGTCGATCCGCAAAAGTTCATGTTGAGACACGTGATGTTCCTTTGCGTTACAGAGTGTTAGATCAGCTTACAACTCAGTGCGCCACAATTCGGAATATGAAACTGTGGTTTAAAAGTAAACAGCAGGATTGTACATTTGGTAAAGTACATTTATTTCACATGAAATGTTTAGTGAATATTCAGTGATTTGCTATTGTCTCTGTTGTCGATCAGCAAAAGTTTATTTGGAGCCACGCGTTGTTCCTTTGCGGTAGATATGCTGTTGGTTTATGATAAAAGCAGTAAATGGTCGCTCTGATAATCGGAAGGTTGCTCCAACAACGAGCCATTAGACCACCCTATTGGTTGGCATGTTGTTTGTAGCCACTAGTACTGCGTAAGGGCATATTGGTCCTTGGCGATTGTCCCATAAAATGGTGAGGGTCATGAAGTTGCATATTTGGACCTGCACCTGGCAGTTGAAGACCCCATCTGCTGGAGTCTGTAAATTGTGACATAGGCAAAATGGAGCCACATACCTGTTTTAAAAAACATAAATTAGTCTCACCAGCCGATCTTCATTAAAAATCATCATTTTATTTATTAGGGCGTGAAAATATTTGCTATCGTAGATAGTGCAAGCGAGTATGTTAATAATAAAATAATAATATTTTCCCATTCATATAGCGCTAAGAACCGTGAGGTATCTAAGCGGTGCTTATTATTAACCACGGTGTGTGGTGCTCATTTATTGACCACGGAAGGATGAAAGGCTGAGTTTGGCCTTGCCGGGATTCAAACTTGCGTTAGCAAGCTGTGCACGGATGTCAAAGCGAGCGCTGTACTCGCTGTGCCACTTGACAGGCTACAGTGAAGTGGCACAGCGAGTAGAGCGCTTGACCGCCTATAGACCGGTTAAATTATTTCTATTAACCCACCCTGTGTCATCTGCCTTTTTCAGAGGCCTCTAAATGACAGGGGATCAATTCGGCGGTGATAGTGCGCGGTATAAAACATTATGCCACTTTCAACGAACAAGTTCAACTTGAGCGGTCTTTAATGCTACGCTATTGTAATTATATTTGGTATAAAGTAATCTAAAGGGTTACTTACAGTACAATTGCAATTTCCATTGTCTACGAGTGGTGCAGTCCCAAAATACGACTCCGCATGTGCCAACGATCTTTCGCATAGTGATATAATATATAAAAGTGGTTTCGTTTTAGAAATTTCATCTTTATCTTCTCTTACGTTTTAGCAACACTCCTTCAAGAGAAGTCTTTCATCACAATCTCTGTCTGTCAAGGTCAAAACACAATACAACCTTATAGTCCGCTTCGTGAGCCTCTCTGAGGCCCGAGAAAAAAATGGAAGCAGCTGACCTTCACTGTGAACGAGCATAAATTCTTACTTTGCAACATTCTGTGTAAAGCAATCTGTAGAAGTTGTGGAAGCAGCTGACCTTCACTGTGAGCAAGCATAAATTCTTACTTTGCAACATTCTGTGTAAAGCCATCTGTAGAAGTTGGTTTTTGCACGCCATGTTTGTATATTGTTTGCGTGATATTAAAAAAAGTTTGTTTAAAGGACGTTATGGTTCTAAGTACAGCCGAAAGACCCCTGGAAATCGCAAGTTACGGCAAGCTTTTAAAAATAACTGGCGCCACCACAGTGCACTGCTAAGACTAACACCCAGGACATCAAAGATGACATCACAAATGTCATTGATGAAATCACTGATGACATCACGTGTGTATGTACTTTTCATGGAATTTGTGTACTAGGGATTTTTATTATAATGTTTCGAAAAAAGTGTCAAGGATATTGCAATAAATATCATACCGTTATTAGTGCTTTGAACAATGCATTGATATAAATAGCATTGTATTATGGGATTCTATCTAGTATACTGAGCTACTAATGGAGAAACATAGCATTGTGTGCAGAGTACAAGATGAAAGTATAATATGTGTAATGTTAATATGTTGAATAATGAAATAATAATTGTCCTGAAATGTTCGAAAAATCACAAAATGGAGTTGGTCTGAGGACGTTATTCGTATTGTGTGATTGCTTAGCTGTATGCAATGAGGGAATGGCACAGAGAGTAAAGTGGACGCCGTCCGCGGACACCGCGGCTGTTCGTGGACAGGGCGTGCTACATCCGGGTGTTTCCAGGAAATCCAACATGGAAAGAAGACTGTACGGATCAGCCAATCAGATGTCGAGGTTGTGGATTTGTGTTGAAAGAGACTGTGTGTGGTGAAGATGGCAGAAGTGGAGAAAGTCAGGATGTTGGTGCTCGGAGATATGTTTGTGCATGGTTTACAGCAGTACGCTGAATGCAGGCATGTTGCAAAGAACTTTGATGTGAAAGGAGTGGAGGTGGTGTGGAGCAGTGTGCCTGATTGCAATGTACAGGGAATTGTACAAGTTTGTGAGGATGTGGCCACGATGAACAGTCCGCATGTGGTAGTTTTGCACTATGGTGCTTTCCATTTGGGCAATGTCAGTGCCCCTACTTTGTTGGCTGATTTGGAACGCTTGGTTCAAGCAGTAATGAAGATCCTTCCAAATGCAAAAGTCATTTTTTCTGGATTACTACCTAGGGCAATATGGGACAATAGTTCAGTTTTTTGTCCTCAGCAAAATATTGCTAGGTGTGTCATCAACCGAGGCATGTGAGCCTTCATGCTTAGAGCTGGTATGTTCTTCTGTAACAATGAGAATATTGATGCCAGTAATGCTGTTAATTTTAAAGAAGATGGCATTTCTTTATTTTTTACGGGAAATGCCTTTCTATTTTGGAATGTAAGGGTGGCTTTGGAGAAGGTTATGTGAAGATTTTAGGAGTAAAGTAAGAAAATAAAACAAGAGAAAAATACAAAATAACAGGTGTCTGTCAAGCATCTGTAAAAAAAAAAAAACACGGCTCTTTTCAGAGCCAACTTCAAAGGGGAAATGGGGCATACTATTTAAATTTACATTCACCACGCTCAGATTTTCGATGTGTCCGCGGACATGGCGGTAGTCCGCGGACATGAAAATCACTACGAGGGGGTTAGTATGTTCTATGTTACATGTATATGAAGTCAGGGATATTATGGTCAAGTTGCGCTACTAAAAACCTATGAAATTCAGTGAAAAAACTTTTTTAAAGGGACATTATGGCTCAAAGTAAAACCAAAAAACACCTGAAATTTGGCAGTTATGGTAACATAAGCAACCATAACTCGCGCCACCGTGCACTGCTAACACTAACACCCAGGACATCAAAGATGACATCACAAATGTCATTGATGACATCACTGATGACATCACATGGCTGGCTCTCCCTTTTTATCCTTTACTGACATATCGAAGCCACATAGTTTTCTTCAGTAACAGTTAGGAAGTAAAAATTGAAAAGGTACTATATTTGTAGACTTAGGGTCCAGTCACATCATATGAAACAATCCTTTCTGTGCATGAAGATAATCATTATGGTTATCAGCACTTTCTCATAGTTTTATTTTTATTACTCTACCTTCCCTCTATATGCTCATATTTGTATACATTATACTCACTCTCCATAGAGTATGGGAAAAAAATTTTGCTCGCGCCTACAGCCCAAACCGCTGGACGGATTTCCACCAAATTTGGACCAGGAGCAGCGGCTTGGTCCCGAAAGCGTGCTTTTGCAAATTTGGTGAAAATCCGTCACGTAGTTTTTTTTAACATGACCAAAAAGTAGGTAAAAAAAAATTAGTGATATCTGTGTTCGGTTTGCAGATACACTTCCCTGTTCGCTCCGCGGAAAGTGTCCTGATTGGCCAATCGTCTTGCGTGATGTTCGCGGACATGCAAAGTGTTCGCTGATTGGACGGCGTGGAGCGTGAAGCGCGTCAGATTTTTCGGTAGCGCCCGCCATCTTGGATTCGCGGACGTCCCTGGACAGCGCGGTGAAACTTTGTTCAAAATGTGTATTTTGTAGTGTGTTGGTGTGTAGGAGTGTTTGGGGAGGGTGGGAGTGTATGAGATAGTATGAATGTTGTGTTTTTTATGTGTTAGACGTTCTTTTTGTGTTCGATTTGTTTGCGGCCATCACGGGTGTTCTGAAATGTTCTAAATAAACTGACTAGGGGGTGTTCTAAGGAGTCAATATGTGTCCGTTTTGTTCGCAAGCAAAGTGAAACTGTTCTAAGAACACTCACGGTATCCGGGGAGTGTTCGTAGGTGGTGTCCTGAGGACGCTGTCCGTATTGTTCTCTGTCAAGTTGAATGTGTTCTAAGAACACGCGCGGTGTCCTGAAATGTTCGCAAATAAACAAAATGGGGGTGTTCTGAAGACGTTTTTGAGAACACTCCCAGTGTCCTGAAATGTTTGTAGGGGGTGTTCTGAGGACGCTGTCCGTATTGTTCTCTGTCAAGTTGAATGTGTTCTAAGAACACTCGCGGTGTCCTGAAATGTTCGCAAATAAACAAAATGGGGGTGTTCTGAAGACGCTTCTAAGAACACTCGCGGTGTCCGGGGAGTGTTCGTAGGGGGTGTCCTGAGGACGCTGTCCGTATTGTTCTCTGTCAAGTTGAATGTGTCCTAAGAACACTCGCGGTGTCCTGAAATGTTCGCAAATAAACAAAATGGGGGTGTTCTGAAGACGCTTCTAAGAACACTCGCGGTGTCCGGGGAGTGTTCGTAGGGGGTGTCCTGAGGACGCTGTTCGTATTGTTCTCTGTCAAGTTGAATGTGTCCTAAGAACACTCGCGGTGTACTGAAATGTTCGCAAATAAACAAGATGGTGGTGTTCTGAAGACGCTTGTAAGAACACTCGCGGTGTCTGGGGAGTGTTCGTAGGGGGTGTCCTGAGGACGCTGTCCGTATTGTTCTCTGTCAAGTTGAATGTGTCCTAAGAACACTCGCGGTGTCCTGAAATGTTTGCAAATAAACAAAATGGGGGTGTTCTGAAGACGCTTCTAAGAACACTCGCGGTGTCCGGGGAGTGTTCGTAGGGGGTGTCCTGAGGACGCTCTCCGTATTGTTCTTTGTCAAGTTGAATGTGTCCTAAGAACACTCGCGGTGTCCTGAAATGTTCGCAAATAAACAAGATGGTGGTGTTCTGAAGACGCTTCTAAGAACACTCCCGGTGTCCGGGGAGTGTTCGTAGGGGGTGTCCTGAGGACGCTGTCCGTATTGTTCTTTGTCAAGTTGAATGTGTCCTAAGAACACTCGTGGTGTCCTGAAATCTTCGCAAATAAACAAGATGGTGGTGTTCTGAAGATGCTTCTAAGAACACTCCTGGTGTCCTGGAATGTTCGTAGGGGGTGTCCTTAGGACGCTGTCCGTATTGTTCGTTGTTAAGTTGAAAGTGTTCTAAGAACTATCACGTTGTTCTGAAATGTTCGTAGGGGGTGTCCTGAAAACGGTGTCCGTATTGTTCGCTGGCAAGTTCAAAGTGTTCTAAGAACACTCACATTGTTCGCGGACATTAAAAGTTTCCCATAGATCATAGTTGAAATGTTTGACTCTATGGATGTGATATGCTGTGGTGGTTGTTGCCAGGGCATAGAGTCTTGGGTGCATGGCCATTTGGCCATGCACCCAAGATTGTATGCCCTGGCAACAACCACTGCAGCATATCACATTCATATTTGCTTATAACTTTGGGTGAAAAACAAATGTATAAGGAACAAAGGTATTAGATACTATGGATGTGATATGCTGCTATGGTTGTCCTTATTATTGTATACTTACTGTTTGGTCTAGTAATGGGAGTCCATGTTTTTCTTCTTCATTTCTGTGATAAAAGAAAATAGCATGTTAGTATTAGTATTTTGTAATGACTTATTACATTGTATAAGCAATATACTTTTATTTTGTTTCGACCCTCATATTTAGTAGAGTACAAATCAGAGTACTGTGCAATTTGCTCAGTTTCTGTATTTGTTGCTAAAATCATTGGGTCTGTGGGAGAAAAAAAAATCCATGTTGGATTAAAAAAAAACCCTTTTTCTGTTATGCTACAGTTTATTTGTTTGTTTGTTTTCAGTGTTCACTTGTTGTTTCTGGCTAATGCTTTATACTTTGCTTTGTTGTATTTTTTTGGAGCAGTAACAGATTCTTCACTTGTTTTGATATTATAAAATTTTGGAGCAGTTAGATACCAATTGGCGTATTCTAACTGTCTATTTTTTTAATATATTTTAGTGGTTTTGATTTATCTATTTGGATATTGTTAAATTTTGGGACAGTTAGATACCAATTGGCGTATTCTAACTGTGTATTTTTTGGCCTAATTTAGTGGTATTCATTTATCTGATTAGTTGTTGTAGAATCTTTGAGCTGTTAGATAGCTTTTGGAGTATTCTAACAGTTTATATTATTTTAACACAAATTTATAATTTTGGGACAGTTAGATACCAATTGGCGTATTCTAACTGTTTATTCTTTGGTCTAATTTAGTGGTATTCATTTATCTGTTTAGTTGTTGTAGAATCTTTGAGCAGTTAGATAGCTTTTGGAGTATTCTTACAGTTTATATTTTTTTAACACAAATTTATTTAAAGGTTTAAATACAGTTTATTTATCAAATTTTGATTTTAAGAACATCAAATAAGCGCTTGTAAGATTTGCTGGTAATCTCTGCCTTAGAGTAATGGTACTATCATTACATTCAAACCATCCACATTTCTTTTTTATATATGCAGTGTAGTGCCCTGAATTGTTTGTGGCTCCTGCGTGGTAGATTATACCTATTGTTGTGAAGGTTTTCTTACCAAGTGATATTTGACCATGTGTGAATCCAGTCAGCTTGCAGTTGTTTTTGGTACCATCTGCATTGTAACGTAGAAGCATTAGTATTACGTATTTACTATGTGTTTGTATTACTAACATGGAGCGATTATCTGAATTGCAGGTAGAGAATAATGTACCATGGTTTGCATTTTGTACAAGTTTCTGAAATGGAATGGATTCACAATTTGGTATTGATATATATATGAAGCGTTCATTGGGGATTTCTTCTTGTGTCACATTGTTGCAGAGAGTGCATGTATGTTTCCACATGTATGAAATCTAAAAGATTTCATTTATAGGTATGTTTTTGTTTTCCAGTACTTGTAGTAAGTACATTAGAAATTCTTGTGGATCTTCCTGTGAGTTTATAGTGAATTTCACCATTCCAGCACAGTAGTCCAATTGTCGTCTTATTCCAAAAACACTATCAGGGTAATTCATAGAATTTCGCAGAAAAGTGTCGCAAGCGGCTGGCGCAGAGTGTCCGCGTGCGATTGTCTGCGCCAGGCACGTGCGCTAAAACCGATTTCCGCGCACAGCGTATTCATGGATTTTAGGCTCCCAAACCAGCCGTGGCGCAGAGTATCGCAGCGACCCTGCAGCAGCGCCAGTAACGCCCCCAAGAACGCCCTCGCGCAAGGAAAAGCCATCAAAATCGCTAAATCATTGCAAAGGGCTCCGCTAACCCTGGACCAGTTTACAGGGCTGCCAAACAAGGAACGCAAAGCGGGTAACGTTCATATCAGGGGTACGGGGGAAGTTTTACACGCGATTAGCCAGAGTACGTGTATTACAGGGGTACGCAGGCAGTTTTACACGCGATTGCCCAGGGTACGTGTATTACAGGGGTACGCGTGAAGTCTCACACACGATTAGCCAGGGCACGTGTATTACAGGGGTACGCGGGAATTATCAAACGCGATTTGGCTGGGTACGTGTATTACAGGGGTACACGGGAAGTTCTACACGCGATTTGTCTGGGTACGTGTATAACAGGGGTGCGCGGGAATTATCACACGCGATTTGGCCAGGTACGTGTATTACAGGGGTGCGCGGGAATTATCACACGCGATTTGGCTGGGTACGTGTATTACAGGGGTGCGTGGGAAGTTACACACGCGATTAGGCTGGGTGGGTCCTCACAGGTGTTCCCTGTACACCCTCCACGGCCCCTGCAGGCAGCCCACAAAACAGGGGACTACCCTGCACACCTGCTCATGTCCCCTTGCACCCCCACCCCCCAGCAACCAGGGGCAGCCTCCACCAGGCCCCCACCCATGTCTCCCACCACCCCCACCCCCCAGCAGTGCAGGGGCAGCCTCCATCAGGCCCCCACCCATGTCTCCCACCACCCCCACCCCCCAGCAGTGCAGGGGCAGCCTCCACCAGGCCCCCACCCATGTCTCCCACCCCCCCCACCCCCAGCAGTGCAGGGGAAGCCTCCACCAGGCCCCCACTCATGTCCCCTTGCACCCCCACCCCCCAGCAACCAGGGGCAGCCTCCACCAGGCCCCCACCCATGTCTCCCACCACCCCCACCCCCCAGCAGTGCAGGGGCAGCCTCCACCAGGCCCCCACCCATGTCTCCCACCACCCCCACCCCCCAGCAGTGCAGGGGCAGCCTCCACCAGGCCCCCACCCATGTCCCCTTGCACCCCCACCCCCCAGCAACCAGGGGCAGCCTCCACCAGGCCCCCACCCATGTCTCCCACCACCCCCACCCCCCAGCAACCAGGGGCAGCCTCCACCAGGCCCCCACCCATGTCTCCCACCACCTCCACCCCCCAGCAGTGCAGGGGCAGCCTCCACCAGGCCCCCACTCATGTCCCCTTGCACCCCCACCCCCCAGCAACCAGGGGCAGCCTCCACCAGGCCCCCACCCATGTCTCCCACCACCCCCACCCCCCAGCAGTGCAGGGGCAGCCTCCACCAGGCCCCCACTCATGTCCCCTTGCACCCCCACCCCCCAGCAACCAGGGGCAGCCTCCACCAGGCCCCCACCCATTTCTCCCACCACCCCCACCCCCCAGCAGTGCAGGGGCAGCCTCCACCAGGCCCCCACTCATGTCCCCTTGCACCCCCACCCCCCAGCAACCAGGGGCAGCCTCCATCAGGCCCCCACCCATGTCTCCCACCACCCACACCCCCCAGCAGTGCAGGGGCAGCCTCCACCAGGCCCCCACCCATGTCTCCCACCGCCCCCACCCCCCAGCAGTGCAGGGGCAGCCTCCACCAGGCCCCCACTCATGTCCCCTTGCACCCCCACCCCCCAGCAACCAGGGGCAGCCTCCACCAGGCCCCCACCCATGTCTCCCACCACCCCCACCCCCCGGCAGTGCAGGGGCAGCCTCCACCAGGCCCCCACCCATGTCTCCCACCACCCCCACCCCCCAGCAGTGCAGGGGCAGCCTCCACCAGGCCCCCACCCATGTCCAACCCATGTCTCCCACCACCCCCACCCCCCAGCCACCAGGGGCACCCTCCACCAGGCCCCCACCCATGTCTCCCACCACCCCCACCCCCCAGCAGTGCAGGGGCAGCCTCCACCAGGCCCCCACCCATGTCTCCCACCCCCCCCACCCCCAGCAGTGCAGGGACAGCCTCCACCAGGCCCCCACTCATGTCCCCTTGCACCCCCACCCCCCAGCAACCAGGGGCAGCCTCCACCAGGCCCCCACCCATGTCTCCCACCACCCCCACCCCCCAGCAGTGCAGGGGCAGCCTCCACCAGGCCCCCACCCATGTCTCCCACCACCCCCACCCCCCAGCAGTGCAGGGGCAGCCTCCACCAGGCCCCCACCCATGTCCAACCCATGTCTCCCACCACCCCCACCCCCCAGCAACCAGGGGCAGCCTCCACCAGGCCCCCACCCATGTCTCCCACCACCCCCACCCCCCAGCAGTGCAGGGGCAGCCTCCACCAGGCCCCCACCCATGTCTCCCACCCCCCCACCCCCAGCAGTGCAGGGGCAGCCTCCACCAGGCCCCCACTCATGTCCCCTTGCACCCCCACCCCCCAGCAACCAGGGGCAGCCTCCACCAGGCCCCCACCCATGTCTCCCACCACCCCCACCCCCCAGCAGTGCAGGGGCAGCCTCCACCAGGCCCCCACCCATGTCTCCCACCACCCCCACCCCCCAGCAGTGCAGGGGCAGCCTCCACCAGGCCCCCACCCATGTCTCCCACCCCCCCCCCCACCCCCAGCAGTGCAGGGGCAGCCTCCACCAGGCCCCCACTCATGTCCCCTTGCACCCCCACCCCCCAGCAACCAGGGGCAGCCTCCAACAGGCCCCCACCCATGTCTCCCACCACCCCCACCCCACAGCAGTGCAGGGGCAGCCTCCACCAGGCCCCCACCCATGTCTTCCACCACCCCCACCCCCCAGCAGTGCAGGGGCAGCCTCCACCAGGCCCCCACCCATGTCTCCCACCCCCCCACCGTCAGCAGTGCAGGGGCAGCCTCCACCAGGCCCCCACTCATGTCCCCTTGAACCCCCACCCCCCAGCAACCAGGGACAGCCTCCACCAGGCCCCCACCCATGTCTCCCACCACCCCCACCCCCCAGCAGTGCAGGGGCAGCCTCCACCAGGCCCCCACCCATGTCTCCCACCACCCCCACCCCCCAGCAGTGCAGGGGCAGCCTCCACCAGGCCCCCACTCATGTACCCTTGCAACCCCACCCCCCAGCAACCAGGGGCAGCCTCCACCAGGCCCCCACCCATGTCTCCCACCACCCCCACCCCCCAGCAGTGCAGGGGCAGCCTCCACCAGGCCCCCACCCATGTCTCCCACCACCCCCACCCCCCAGCAGTGCAGGGGCAGCCTCCACCAGGCCCCCACTCATGTCCCCTTGCACCCCCACCCCCCAGCAACCAGGGGCAGCCTCCACCAGGCCCCCACCCATGTCTCCCACCACCCCCACCCCCCAGCAGTGCAGGGGCAGCCTCCACCAGGCCCCCACTCATGTCCCCTTCCACCCCCACCCCCCAGCAACCAGGGGCAGCCTCCACCAGGCCCCCACCCATGTCTCCCACCACCCCCACCCCCCAGCAGTGCAGGGGCAGCCTCCACCAGGCCCCCACTCATGTCCCCTTGCACCCCCACCCCCCAGCAACCAGGGGCAGCCTCCACCAGGCCCCCACCCATGTCTCCCACCACCCCCCCCCCCCAGCAGTGCAGGGGCAGCCTCCACCAGGCCCCCACTCATGTCCCCTTGCACCCCCACCCCCCAGCAACCAGGGGCAGCCTCCACCAGGCCCCCACCCATGTCTCCCACCACCCCCACCCCCCAGCAGTGCAGGGGCAGCCTCCACCAGGCCCCCACCCATGTCTCCCACCACCCCCACCCCCCAGCAGTGCAGGGGCAGCCTCCACCAGGCCCCCACTCATGTCCCCTTGCACCCCCACCCCCCAGCAACCAGGGGCAGCCTCCACCAGGCCCCCACCCATGTCTCCCACCCCCCCAACCCCCAGCAGTGCAGGGGCAGCCTCCACCAGGCCCCCACCCATGTCTCCAACCACCCCCACCCCCAGCAGTGCAGGGGCAGCCTCCACCAGGCCCCCACCCATGTCCAACCCATGTCTCCCACCACCCCCACCCCCCAGCCACCAGGGGCACCCTCCACCAGGCCCCCACCCATGTCTCCCACCACCCCCACCCCCCAGCAGTGCAGGGGCAGCCTCCACCAGGCCCCCACCCATGTCTCCCACCCCCCCCACCCCCCCACCCCCAGCAGTGCAGGGGCAGCCTCCACCAGGCCCCTACTCATGTCCCCTTGCACCCCTACCCCCCAGCAACCAGGGGCAGCCTCCACCAGGCCCCCACCCATGTCTCCCACCACCCCCACCCCCCAGCAGTGCAGGGGCAGCCTCCACCAGGCCCCCACCCATGTCTCCAACCACCCCCACCCCCAGCAGTGCAGGGGCAGCCTCCACCAGGCCCCCACCCATGTCCAACCCATGTCTCCCACCACCCCCACCCCCCAGCCACCAGGGGCACCCTCCACCAGGCCCCCACCCATGTCTCCCACCACCCCCACCCCCCAGCAGTGCAGGGGCAGCCTCCACCAGGCCCCCACCCATGTCTCCCACCCCCCCACCCCCCCACCCCCAGCAGTGCAGGGGCAGCCTCCACCAGGCCCCTACTCATGTCCCCTTGCACCCCTACCCCCCAGCAACCAGGGGCAGCCTCCACCAGGCCCCCACCCATGTCTCCCACCACCCCCACCCCCCAGCAGTGCAGGGGCAGCCTCCACCAGGCCCCCACCCATGTCTCCCACCACCCCCACCCCCCAGCAGTGCAGGGGCAGCCTCCACCAGGCCCCCACCCATGTCCAACCCATGTCTCCCACCACCCCCAGCCACCAGGGGCACCCTCCACCAGGCCCCCACCCATGTCTCCCACCACCCCCACCCCCCAGCAGTGCAGGGGCAGCCTCCACCAGGCCCCCACCCATGTCTCCCACCCCCCCACCCCCAGCAGTGCAGGGGCAGCCTCCACCAGGCCCCCACTCATGTCCCCTTGCACCCCCACCCCCCAGCAACCAGGGGCAGCCTCCACCAGGCCCCCACCCATGTCTCCCACCACCCCCACCCCCCAGCAGTGAAGGGGCAGCCTCCACCAGGCCCCCACCCATATCTCCCACCACCCCCACCCCCCAGCAGTGCAGGGGCAGCCTCCACCAGGCCCCCACTCATGTCCCCTTGCACCCCCATCCCCCAGCAACCAGGGGCAGCCTCCACCAGGCCCCCACCCATGTCTCCCACCACCCCCACCCCCCAGCAGTGCAGGGGCAGCCTCCACCAGGCCCCCACTCATGTCCCCTTGCACCCCCACCCCCCAGCAGTGCAGGGGCAGCCTCCACCACGACACCAACTTCCCTGGCACTGAAGCTGGTACCCCTCTGCCTCCTTGGCCGGGGGTTGGCACTGGTGCCACCTGTTGTAGTGGCCGACATGGCAACCCCAGAGGCAGGAGTGGGTGGGCAACTGGGTCCTGGGGCAGGGCTGTGGGGCGACGGAAAAGCAGTCGGGAGCCTTTGGTTCCAGCAGGGGTGGTCACAGCAACAGCACCCCTGGCTGATGTGCAGGCAGCAAATGGCAGGGCACGTGGCCAGCAGGCAGTCAGGCAGCAGCAGACGGCAGGTGGGAGCGTGCTCAGGGCTCTGGGGGGCAGTAATTTGGCCCCCTGGGCAGGAGCGTGGTCTTCCGTGTGTGAACGCGTGGCCAGCTTGATACGAGTGATTTTGCACGTGAAAATCAAACACGTCTGCGTGTAAATCGACGTGCACGCGTAGGAAAATGTTGCGTGACACGTCCCAGTGTCAAAGCGTGTAATAGTTGAAAATGGACCTACACGCAGAAGTGACAAAGCGTGTGATTGGTGAAAAAGGACCTACACGCAGAAGTGACAAAGCGTGTGATTGGTGAAAAAGGACCTACATGCAGAAGTGACAAAGCGTGTGATTGGTGAAAAAGGACCTACACGCAGAAGTGACAAAGCGTGTGATTGGTGAAAAAGGACCTACACGCAGAAGTGACAAAGCGTGTGATTGGTGGCAATGGGCCTAACACGTACACGCCGCGTAAGTGACGCTGTACGTGTGGGCCTGTATATAAGGTATGTGTAGAACACCATTTCCTTGTACGTGCTTTTCGTGGAGAGCGAGTGGGTGAATTCTGTACTTCTTGTCGTTTCACATGCGATTTACTTCACGGTGTTTCCAGTTCGTACTCCCTGTTACCTCTGACAGCTTTTTCTCTTTTTTCTCTTGTACTGGTTTACCTGGGCCTGTTCCCTCAAACAGTGTCCCCTTCTACTGTTGTCCTGTCTCCTCAGACAGCGTACAAATCTTCTTTTGGCGGGGGTGTTGCCAACCAAACGCGCCCATTTTTCACACTCTTTTACCTGGCAGATGGTGAGTCACGCACGTATCTAACTTCTGTGCTTGCCCCGTGTGTAGCCTACCCCTTCAGAGGTCATTCTAGGCTGCGTGTGACACGCATACGTTCATTCTTGTGTTACTGGGTGCCACAGCGTAGTGCAGGTTTTTCTTTCTGCACACGTGGTCTAGGAGGGGTTGCGTGCACGTCATCTCCCTTTTTTGGGCCTCCTGTGCGTTGCGTGACCCGTCATCTTTCCCCAGGGGTTACATTCAGCCTTGCTAGAGCACTAGGGTACAATTACCACCTGGTACCCAACCCCTTTGACCCCCAATTGCCCAGGACAATAGTCTACATCCACTCCCATACGCACATTAATATCAGTGCCATGGCTGGGAGGCAAGGATTCCGTAAGGGTGGCAAAGGTGGAAGAGCCACAAGTGGTGGCCGTGGTGGATCCGGTAGGGGACGTGGTCGTAACTTGCAGGGTGAGCCTGTCCCCCCATGTGTGGAGGACCAGTCAAGGGCACCCATAATCCCCCCCTCCCCCCCTTCCCATTGAGGCTGATGTGGCTGACACCATCCATGCTCAGCCCTTGTTGGACCAGCCCATTGTGGCACCAGACCTGGCTGACTCCATGGCTGACTTCCAGGTCAGCAGGGCTACGACACGTGCGCTGGTGCACGTTGATGCCATCATGCCACGTGATCTGGGGCAGCAAGGTCATCTGCTGCCCCAAGTAGGCAGGGCGGAGAGGCTGCAGGGGCAGCTGCGGCTCCATCCACCCCAGCTCTCACACACCCAGCCAGGACAGTGTCGGTCCTAGTCCATCCTGCTGACATTCCCCCTGACACCATTACACTAGAGCCAATGCCTGCACCAACTCCCATGCTGAGTGTGCAATCCCACACACCTGATACTGAGCCCACCAGGGCTCCTGCCCCTAGTGTCCAGAGCGGCGCAGGACACTCAGGATCACCACCACCTTCCAAGCGGAAGAGGAAGAGTGCTCGTCCGGCACAGGCTGATGCCCCAGACACGGCTACACAGTCCGGCCCGTCCAGGAAGCCCAGCTTCACTGATGACGAACTGAATGCACTTGTCGAGTATGTGTCCGGACATGATAACGAGATGGTCATTGTTGCAGGATCCAAGACCACACCTGCACAACGCCAGGCACACTGGCAGACCGTTGCGGACATCGTAAGTGCCCTTGGAATCGTGAGGCGCACAGCCAATGATTGCTATAAGCGCTGGAATGACCTAAAGCGCAGGGCAAAGAAGAAGCTGGCCTCAAGTCATGCCGCAACTCTAGTGACTGGAGGTGGGTCTCCAGTATTAGACATGGAACTCACTCCACATGAGTCAGTCGCTGGGACCTACGTCACGGAGGAACAGATCCAAGGCGTGGGAGATCTGCCTGATTACGAGGCATTGTCCGGTGAGTGCACATGCATGTGTGTGTCATCCATGTGCATGGTGTGTGTGTGAGGGCATCTGTTTGTGTGCCAGGTGAGAGTGTGTGCGCCTGAGTCGTATGGGTCAGCCATGTGCTTCATGCAATACATCCTGCGCAGCTGCATTTGGCCATTGCAGTATCCCTTCTGCCAACAGTAGACATCTAGCCCAACAGCACCCCAGTTGCCCTTGTAGTGTCACCTTGCCACAACATTGTTGCTTATTTTTCTATGTTCAATCAGACAGATTGTTTGCATTCCACCACTTATACTAGGCATTCCTCAGTCCTCTGGTCACATGTCTGGCATGGCTATGGTAAAGTGGAGTGACTTTGTTACCTGGATATCATATGTTCACACATGTCCCTGTGCAATTGGACCATATTGGACTGGCAGCTCCAGGTGAAAAATCAGACCTGTTTGAATTAGAAAAGCTTTTGCATGCGGGAACTGGACTGAATGAATAAGTGCTGCCCTCCTCTCCATCTACACTCAATAGCAATGGTACATGCCAGCTGTGTGATGGCATGTGTGTGTCACCTGGCAATCACAGGCCAATGTGTGATGCCACTGCCAGGCAGCATGCAGAAAATGTGTTCATCTTCCATCTTTGTGTCATGAGTGTGTGCCATTTGCCTGCCCTTCATACGCAGTGAGGGTGCATGCATGGGAGGGTCTTAGTCATGTGGGACATGTGTCAATCAAGTACTGGTTCTCTTGCTTCTCAGCCCTCATTGTGTGCCATGGTGCTAATGCGTGTTTCCATTTCTTTGTCATTATGTCATTGCAGGGGAAGACGCACCTGATACTGCTGGGGTTGTGGAGATGGTGCAGAGCCAGGAGGGGTCCGAGGGCCGACCAACCACCAGTGAGGGACGTGGTGTGCTGGTGGGTGAGAACCCACAAGTGCTGCAGGTCATGCTCTCAAGGGGTGTCTCTGGCTGCACCTCCCCCGAGCTGTACTCAGCTGTTGACTCGGATGATGAGACCTACGTGCCGTCGCAGGTGAGTGTTCCAGGGAGGGATTCTGTTCTGTCCCACCCACCTGCACCAGGGTCAGAACCCTCAATGGGGATGTCAGTGTTGGCAGCTAGGCCTTTGGTGGTTACGGATGCAGGGTCACACTCCGCGACATCTGATCCTGTTCCTGGGCCAGCAGATCAGAGGGGGAATGCAGTCCTGCAGCCTCAGGCAGTGCCGGCACAGCAAGGCGCAGTCCCCCTTGCCCCAGACAGGTGTGGTGCCCGCCGACGTGGTGGCCGTACGCCACCTGCCAATATCGCATGGGAGCAATCGATTTACGGTATGGCTACCCAACAGGCAGCATCATCCGAGATGATGGCTCAGGCCATGGATAGGGTGGCCACTTCCATTGTCCCCCCTGAAAGACTGATGGAGCGACTAGAGCAGGCAACCAACTCCATCTGCCAGTCACACAGGGAGGACATGTTGGCGTCCAACAGGGACAGGCGGGCGGCACTGGCGACTCTGCAGGAGGCCATCTCCATAGAGTCCCAGGGCCACAGGGAAGCCCTGAGGCAGGAGCTACATCAACTCAGGACGACTCTTGTTGAGCTTGAGGCTTCAACACACCAAAGGACAGAACAGCAGCTGGAGCGTCTCACCCGTACGCTCTCAGCTGAGATGCAAGCAACGAGGGCGGAGGTCCAGGCATCCCGTGAGTTGTTGCATGGGGACCTCCGCACCCTCATCCTCCAGAACGAGACCTACCACACCCGCATGCTTGCAGCCATGGAGGAACAGAGTAGGGCCTTGCGTGGGCTGCCTCCCATAGTGCAACCACCTCCGGATGCAGCTGCACAGGGTGATAATAGCGACAGTAGTGATACTCCCACAATAGGGTAGCCGTGTGGGCCATGAGCCCATGGAGGTGTTTTTTTTTCCCAGGATCCACACAGGTGGGTTTTGGTGTGCACCCTGACCTCGGACCTCCTGGGTGGCCTCCCCAACCCCCCCCGGGCCCTTTAATGGCCATTTTTGATTTTTTTTATTTTTATTTTTATTTTTATTTTTATTTTTATATTTTTCCCAATTTTTTTGGGACAATTTGTCGGCTTCCGTGGTTCCTGTGGGCATACGCTGCATTGTGGCTGGGCACATGCAGGCTTGTCATGTATTAGGTTCAGATGCCTTGGTTTGAGTCACACACACCCCTCCTGCTTCCCGTTTCCATGGGCTTGCAAAGGGTGTGCCCAAGTGACATTGAAGTACATGGTGACATTGGACTCCCACTACATGTGTGGGTAGTCTAGTCAATACTGTGTATACATTCCTAGTGCATATTGCTGTTGTGTTGTACACTGCATGTTGCATTGATGTGTAACTCATCTGTGTCTGCCTCCCAATTTGCAGGTCCCTACCTCATGTCTACACAAGGCCCTCTAGTTTGGAGATGGGGTCCTTGTTGGCAGCAGTGCACCTACAACTCTACATGGCGCCAACACTGTTCAGTTGGAAGTGGTGGGAGTGCAGGCATTTCCAGGTGGTGAGACTACTGATTTATCACATTAGTGAAGTCATGTCAATGGTAGTACCTGCTCAAGTTTGTTGTTGGTCCTGCATTACAGTGAGTATTTCAGGTGTAGCAAGTTTCAATTGGGGACACTGTACATCGCAACACTTGTCATGTTGTGGGGATTACTTTGTTTACCTGCACATAGCATGACATGG
The DNA here is from genome assembly GCF_040938575.1 of Ambystoma mexicanum. Taxonomy (NCBI): domain Eukaryota; kingdom Metazoa; phylum Chordata; class Amphibia; order Caudata; family Ambystomatidae; genus Ambystoma; species Ambystoma mexicanum. The sequence goes on along the minus strand of NC_090941.1, from coordinate 1,120,792,009 downwards.
CACGGTGTGTTGTGTGGCGGTGCTGGGGATGGGTTGGGTGACATGGCACTGTCCTCTTGTTGCATTTAGCAAGTGGGTATTCATTTTAGCTGCTTGAATGTGTTTCTTCACAACACTGCATTGGTGGTGTGTGTGGGTAGGGATGCACACATTGTAGCACTTCCAGGTGAACAATCTCAGGCTGATATGCTTTTCACGGTTGAATCTCCAGACATTCAGGATCAGTGTCAGGTTGAGTCATCATTGACTGTCAGATGGAATGTGCCAGGCCAGTGTGCAGTCCACAGGGGTGTGATTACTATGTAAAGTAATTAGCCACTAGCTGTGTACGGGCTGCCTCCCCCCGTGCCCTTTCCCCTCCCATGCGCAGCGGCTGTGCATGTGGTTGGGGATGTGGGGCCACCACCATGTCCACGGCCAGGCCCCGGCGTGTTGCAACGTTGTGCAGGACACATGCTGCCACTATGATCCTGCACACTACTGGGGGAGCGTATAACAGCTGCCCGCCAGAACGGTCAAGGGAGCGAAAGCGTGACTTTAGCACTCCGAATGTGCGCTCCACTATGCCCCGGGTTGTAATGTGGGCTGTGTTATATCTTACCTCGGGTGGCGTGGTGGGGTTCCGAATTGGCGTCATCATGTGGGGGCTGAGAGGGTAGGCACTGTCCCCTGTGGAGGTGGTGATTGGTATCATTGGTGGGGTTGTGACCTTGCTCAGTATCCAACATGCATGCATGTGCAGTGGCATACATACCCACCAAGCAGCCATGTATCGCCATGCCGCCCAGCATCTAGGTCCCGGCATAGGGTGGACATTCGGTAAATGAAGCTGTCGTGGGTGGAGCCGGGATAGTTGGCATATACTGAGGTGATGATTCCCTTGGCATTACATACTACCTGCACGTTGATGGAATGCCAGTGCTTGCGGTTCCTATAGATGTGCTCAGATGCCCTGGGGGGACGTAGAGCCACATGGGTGCAGTCGATGGCACCTAGCACTTTGGGGAATCGTGCCACACCGTAAAAATCCAGGGCGGCAGCATGCCTTTCTGCAGGTGTTCTGGGCAGGTATATGTGCCTGCGGACTGATGGGCGTGCAGTGATGATGTTCAAGACCTGGTGTAGGCAGCGTGACTGGGTGGCCTGTGACACCCCACCCGCTTTGGCACTTGTCTGCTGAAATGATCCAGTGGCTAAGAAGTGCAGTACATTGAGGACCTTCTCCAGGGGGCTGAGTGCTTGGGAGCACAGGGTGGGTGATGTGAGGTCATCCTCCCACTCACTCACCAGGTCCAGTATTATGTGTGGTGGAAACCTGTACCTTCCATACACCTGGTCATCAGGCATCCCGAAAAGGCTGGTTCTGGGTGTGAATATTCTGGCCCTGACTATCCTCCTCCTCCTCCTTTGGTAGCCCACTGCCACTGCTGCTAGGAACGGTATGTTCATCCTGGCGTCTGGCTTGTTATTGTTAAAGTGCGCAAATTCATGCTTTGGGCGTGTTCTAGGCGAGCGTGTGACCCGCGCACCCCTGGAATCCAGTTCCCAGTCCAATAGCGTGTGGAAATTCACACGCACAACGGGATACAGGTGCGCTGACGTACTTGCGTGTGTAAGTGCCCGCGCACCCCTGAAATACACGTACATAGGCCAATCGCGTGTACGCGCACTTTTGTCCAATTACACGCGATGACACTCTGACGTGCAGTATTTACACGTGTGCTCCATCATCACGTGCTGGGTGGGGAACACCCGTGCGGGTCACGTCACATACGCGCTTACGCGCTGAGGGACTCTGGACCAATAGAATCGCGTATGCGTGCTTACGCGCTTACGCGCTAAGGGCCTTTCCTCGGATTTCACGCTGACGTGCCGAATTTTCACGTGCCAAATCACTCCGTATCAAGCTGGCCACGTGAAAACACATGGAAGACCACGCTCCTGCCCAGAAGGCCGAGTTACTGCCCCCCGTGCCCCGAGTAGCCTCCCACGTGCCATCTGCTGCTGCCTGCCTGCCTGCCTGCCTGCTGCCACCGTGCCCTGCCATTTGGTGCCTGCACATCAGCCATCTGCAGGGGTCCAGTTGCTGTGTCCACCCCTGCTGGAACTGAAGACTCCCGACTGGGATTACATCGCTCCACAGCCCAGCCCCAGGACCCAGTTGCCCACCCACACCTGCCTCTGGGGTTGCCATGTCGGGCACTTCCACATCTGGCACCAGTGGCAACCCCAGGCCAGAGGGGCAGAGGGGCACCAGCTTCACTGCCACCGAAGTTGGTGTCCTGGTGGAGCATGTCCTGGGGCAGTATGATGCCCTCTTTGGATCGTCCCGCGCCAGCAAGGATGGACGGGAGAGGATCTGGGCCGACTGTGTGGTTGCCATCAACGCGGAGGTGGTGGCAACCCGCAACGTCCAGAAGATCAAGAAGCGCTGGGAGGACTTGAGGTCCAGGACCCTTGTGAAGGCCCAGCGCCTCGTGGAGGGGGGCCGGGGCCGCATGAGTTCCATCCAGATGAGGGTCTTGGAACGCGTACGCCCAGCGCTCCACGCCCAGATCCTTGAGAGGGAGGCCCGTCTGGAGTTGAGCGGTAAGTGTCCAAGCATTACTGTGTGACACAGGGCATGTTGCTGTGTGCTGGGTCTATGATACTTGCCTGTATGTGTGCCATAGGCCATGTATGCATGTATGTGTGCATGGACATCATGGTAATGCATGTGCAACCAGTGATGTGTGACCCACATGGTTGTTGCATGTGTTCAAATGCCGCATGGGGACCCCTATGCAGATTTTGAACATGAGAGCATGCCAGTCTCTGTACCGGGACATGGGTGGGGGTGAGGGATGGGTGCTGATGCCAGGTACATATGTGGTAGCCATGTCTGTGTGGCTGACCTGCGTGTCTGTGACTTGTGCATGCCATGGATGCATGACACATGTGTGTGACAATGCACAGATTCAGTGAAGCAGCCAAATTGCCCTTGTATCCGCTGTGTTTGTTGTGTTTGGGGCCAGATGGATGTGACTGAGGTGAAGTGTGTGCATGTGAAAGGCATGAGCCATGATGCATGTGAGTTCCATATCATTGAATGTTTCAAGAGTCCATTGGACATGCATGGAAATGTCCATGGCATGCAGCATGCCTGTTACTGTGTGTGTTTTGCCTGGACTGACCCATGTGTTGTGGAGGGACATGATGGAAGTGTACTTTTACAGTGGTGGTCATCTGCTATTGCTTCCTGTCTAGGGGACCATTGTACAGTACCCTGATGCTTGTGTTCTTTGTCTCCCTCTACGCAGCGGCTAGTGAAGAAGAGGACGGAGACGGCGCTGTGGAGCAAGGCGGCGGGGATGCCCCCACGGCTGCAGCGGAAGGGGTGGGTGAGCCCCCACAGGGGCCTGCTATGGTGGGAGACGGTGAGGAGCCATCCAGGTTGGTGGTTTGCACAGAGGAGGAGGAGGCCGCCACTGGGGCACACATGGGGCCTGGTGGGGGCATCCCTGCTGGTGCAAGTGGTGCAGTCCAGGGCCAGGGGCAGGAGGCAGCACAGGTCACCGTGGAGGGGCCTGTGCATGTCGCTGTCCCTGACCCTGTGAGTGCACCACCATGCACCAGCAGGGATGCCCCGTTCCAGGCCCGTCCGCAGGTAGAGGGGATGTCCATGTCACCTGGCTCCCCTCCACCTGCGGACGTGGTAACCCCTGGCCGTGTGGAGAAGGTCCTGATTGGGGTCGCGATGCGCACGGCTGTGATTCGTGATGCCGTGCATGCTTCCCGGGAGGAGCACGCACGTCATCACGAAGTGCACCGTGCCGACGTGGCCCAATTGGGATCGGCCATGTTCGGGGGTTTCCTGCATGTGTTGGCCAATGTGGCGGCCCTCTCCTCCTCTGTGCAGGCAATCCACCAGTCGTTCTCCTTGCCGTCTTCCAGCCCAGATGCCACCAGGGCCCCCTGTGGACCTGCCCCGAACAATGCAGCCAGCTCGGTGGGGATCCCATCCCTGCCACAGTTGGGAGTCGGAGGTCCAGCAGGGGTGGACAACACAGCAACTGGACCCCAGCAGATGGAAGATGTGACAGCATCATCAGGCAGGGCACGTGCACGACGGCGTCGGTGGTTTCCATCAGCCTGGATGCCGTCGTGCTGGCAGAGGCAGTGGCGTCGGAGGCAGCAGCGGGCTCGACGTGGGAGGCATCATGGCTCGGGGCCATCAAGATCAGAGGGGCAGGCATCGGCCGGAGGGCAGGGCAACCCTGGGGTGGTGGTGTCTTCCGTGTGGGAGCAGTTGGTCCAGCGGATAGGTGCGGAGCGGCAGCGGGCGGAAGAGGAGCGGCTCGCCATGGTCAGGGCGGAGTTCTCCATGCGTCGGGCGTTGAGGCGGGCTGAGTGCCTCGAGGAAGGTGCCCCACAGCGCTGGGGGGTTGGGGTGGTGGGTGACATGGGTGGGGGCCTGGTGGAGGTTGCCCCTGGTGACTGGGGGGGTGGGGGTGGTGGGAGACATCGGTGGGGGCCTGGTGGAGGGTGCCCCTGTTGGCGGGGGGGTGGGGGTGATAGGGGACATGAGTGGGGGCCTGGTGGGGGCTGCCCCTGGATGCTGGGGGGTGGGGGTGGTGGGTGACATGGGTGGGGGCCTGGTGGAGGGTGCCCCTGGTGGCTGAGGGGGTGGGGGTGGTGGGTGACATGGGTGGGGGCCTGCTGGCAGGTGCCCCACAGTGCTGGGGGGTGGGGGTGGTGGGTGAAATGAGTGGGGGCCTGGTGGAGGCTGCCCCTGCACTGCTGGGGGGTGGGGGTGGTGGGAGACATGAGTGGGGGCCTGGTGGAGGCTGCCCCTGGTGACTGGGGGGGTGGGGGTGGTGGGAGACATGAGTGGGGGCCTGGTGGAGGGTGCCCCTGGATGGTGGGGGGTGGGGGTGGTGGGAGACATGAGTGGGGGCCTGGTGGAGGGTGCCCCTAGTGACTGGGGGGGGTGGGGGTGGTGGGAGACATGAGTGGGGGCCTGGTGGAGGGTGCCCCTGGTGGCGGGGGGGTGGGGGTCGTGGGTGACATGGGTGGGGGCCTGCTGGCAGGTGCCCCACAGTGCTGGGGGGTGGGGGTGGTGGGTGACATGAGTGGGGGCCTGGTGGAGGCTGCCCCTGCACTGCTGGGGGGTGAGGGTGGTGGGTGACATGGGTGGGGGCCTGGTGGAGGCTGCCCCTGGTTGCTGGGGGGTGGGGCTGCAAGGGGACATGAGTGGGGGCCTGGTGGAGGCTGCCCCTGGATGCTGGGGGGTGGGGGTGGTGGGTGACATGGGTGGGGGCCTGGTGGAGGGTGCCCCTGGTGACTGGGGAGGTGGGGGTGATAGGGGACATGAGTGGGGGCCTTGTGGGGGCTGCCCCTGCACTGCTGGGGGGTGGGGGTGGTGGGAGACATGGGTGGGGGCCTGGTGGAGGCTGCCCCTGCACTGCTGGGGGGTGGGGGTGGTGGGAGACATGAGTGGGGGCCTGGTGGAGGCTGCCCCTGGTGACTGGGGGGATGGGGGTGGTGGGAGACATGAGTGGGGGCCTGGTGGAGGGTGCCCCTGGTGGCAGGGGGGTGGGGGTGATAGGGGACATGAGTGGGGGCCTGGTGGGGGCTGCCCCTGAATGCTGGGGGGTGGGGGTGGTGGGTGACATGGGTGGGGGCCTGGTGGAGGGTGCCCCTGGTGGCTGGGGGGTGGGGGTGGTGGGAGACATGGGTGGGGGCCTGGTGGAGGCTGCCCCTGCACTGCTGGGGGGTGGGGGTGGTGGGAGACATGAGTGGGGGCCTGGTGGAGGCTGCCCCTGGTGACTGGGGTGGTGGGGGTGGTGGGAGACATGGGTGGGGGCCTGGTGGAGGGTGCCCCTGGATGGTGGGGGGTGGGGGTGGTGGGAGACATGAGCAGGTGTGCAGGGTAGTCCCCTGTTTTGTGGGCTGCCTGCAGGGGCCGTGGAGGGTGTACAGGGAACACCTGTGAGGACCCACCCAGCCTAATCGCGTGTGTAACTTCCCACGCACCCCTGTAATACACGTACCAAGCCAAATCGCGTGTGATAATTCCCGCGCACCCCTGAAATACACGCGCCCAGGCTATTCGCGTGTGGAAATTCCCACGCACCCCTGAAATACACTTACCCTGCTGTAATCGCGTGTGGGACTTCCTGCGCACCCCTGAAATACACGCGCCCAGGCTATTCGCGTGTGGAAATTCCCGCGCACCCCTGAAATACACGTACCCTGCTGTAATCGCGTGTGGGACTTCCCGCGCACCCCTGAAATACACGCGCCCAGGCTATTCGCGTGTGGAACTTCCCGCGCACCCCTGAAATACACGCGCCCAGGCTATTCGCGTGTGGAACTTCCCGCGCACCCCTGAAATACACGCGCCCAGGCTATTCACGTGTGGAACTTCCCGCGCACCCCTGAAATACACGCGCCCAGGCTATTCGCGTGTGGAACTTCCCGCGCACCCCTGAAATACACGTACCCTGCTGTAATCGCGTGTGGGACTTCCCGCGCACCCCTGAAATACACGTACCCTGATGGAATCGCGTGTGGAACTTCCCGCGCACCCCTGAAATACACCTACCCTGATGGAATCGCGTGTGGAACTTCCCGCGCACCCCTGAAATCCACGTACCCGGCCAAATCGCGTGTGAGACTTCCCGCGCACCCCGGTATACACGCACACATATTTTTTGTCAGCGTGTCCGTGTTTGTGGGTACCCCTTTGCACGTCATTTGTCCAGGAGGGCCACAGTATAGGACATTCATCATGGCAGTATATGGGTGCTATTTGTTGGTGCACCTTTTGGCGCACATTTCTTACAGCGGCAGAGACGCTACCGCCTGCTTTCTTGTGGCGGTCGTTTTTGTGCCTGTGCGCTGGTTTGAGCATGCGCTTTTTTGCCCTATTCTATTCCATGAATACGTGTTGTAGGCGAGCGTGTGGGCGTTCTGCGCACTTGTGCCCTGTACTTCCCCCGTGACGCCCACGTTTTTGCAAGTTGTTCCCCATTCCGAGTGTTACGCCCGTGTTCCGCCTACTTTTGTTGCGTGCGCCGCGCTATGTGCGAATTTCGCTGTGGCCTGTGCGATTTTCGCTGTGACCTGGCGCACGCTGTTAGATGGCCTGTGCGCCAACGTGCGCGGCGCACTTTTTATCGCACATCCACTGGTTTTCTCGCGCACGGACTTCCATGAATCGACGTGCGCTGCTTTTCGTGCGATTTTCGCACTTGCACTGCGATTTTCGCTATTCCACTGCGATTCGCACATTTTTGCCCACTTGCGCCGCGCTAATTATTCCATGAATCGGCCTGTAAATGTGTTGTCAGGATTGTTTGCTGCATTTCTGTGAAGTACTAACATTTGCAAACACAATGGGTCTGTACTGTGTGAGTAAATGTTGTCAACAATTGGTGGTAATTGAAATAGAATATGCATTGCTACATTTGCATAGCAACTTAGACCAACTATATTTGAGAATTTAAATGGTCCAGGTAGTTCTGTATCTAACTGCTTTTTTTGGAGTTTGTCTTCCTTCTTTAAAGAAGTACCTGGTTTACTTTCTCTAATTGATTCTTTTTTGTTTGTGGTACTTGATGAAGTATTAGTTTCTTTTACTCTCTTTGGAGGATTTGCAGTGACGTCCTGTTGCATTTCTGTTTGATTTAGTTTTCTCTTACAACGTTTTAGTTTTTGTGGAACAGAATATGTGTTTAGATGGGGAGTGTATAGTGAGCAAAGTCTATTATATTCTAAAATGCAAGGAATATCAGCGTTTACTTTACTTGCATCAAAGTTGATTAGAAATAGACCGTCAAGTGTACGTAAGCGTGATAGTGCTACGTAGCTCATGCCTTCTTTAAAGACTGTGTTACCAATGTCTATCATTGCTTTGTCTAGGGTAAGACCTTGTGATTTATGAATCGTGACTGCATATGCAAGAGTTAGAGAAAATTGTTCTCTGCGTACATACATATCTTTGAAGAGAAGGAATCTAGCTGTTGAGCGTCCTATCCGTTTTACTTCTGAAAGTTTGTCAAAGAGTATATTGACAAACTGAATTTTGTTGTCACGTGGGTATGTTTGAAAGCCAACAACTGTACCCAGTGCTCCATTAACTATTCCTTGGTCCACGTCAAGGTTACGTTTAAGCATTACTCTGCAATTTAAGGATAATTTTAACATCATTTCTAAGCCTGCTGTGTTTGAGATTGATTTTTCTAAATTATTTAGTCTTGTTGTGGCTTGGTCACACATGGGTAGTGTCATACCATTTACATCTAGCATCTAGTTGTCTGTGGCGCTAATTTCCATTATTGGTTGCATTTCTTTACTTAGCATGATTTCATTGTATTTGAAACAGCTTGCAAGAGTTGGCATTAAGGCCATACAATTGACATTTTTGTGGGCTAATTGTTCCATAACATCTGTAGCACATGCATTATCGCCATAAAGTGCATTAATGTGCCGGGTTTTCAATGTTGCTTCTGCTTCTTTAGAAAGTATACCAACTCTCAAACTTTTTAAAATGTTGGCATAAGTTAGATCTGCAGATTGGCGCATGTTTTCTGTTAATTCTCTGCATTGGAAATGTTACCAAAGGTTGACATTTCCAATGCTGCCAACAGTTTTACGGCAGAGTTTGTGCCCTAATGTTTTAAAAATAGGTTCACCTTTTACTGGTGTTAATTGAAGCAGATCTCCAAAAACAATAATGTGTTTTCCTGCAAAGAGCTCTTCATAGTCTGTTTTGAGTACTTCTTGTAATCTGAGGTGAATCAAAGCTAACATCAGGTTGGAGACCATGCTCACTTCATCTATTAGTAGCATTTTCATTTGTTTCAATACTCTGCGTAATTCCATTGCAGCTTCTGCAGAAAGTTTGCAATAGTCTAATTTGTTCTGGTGTTCTACTGGTAATAGTAGTAATCGGTGTAATGTAACACCACCTATGTTGTAGGCAGCTAAACCTGTGGGGGCAGTGACAACAGCTGACAGTTTGTTGTTTGTCAATTGTTGAAGGAACTTACTAATGATTTTGATTAGGAATGTTTTGCCAGAACCAGCTTTACCACTGATGTACAGTAGTATAGGTTTATAATTATGGCAGGAACATTCTTTATTTTCATGTTTTACACCATGTGCAATTTGTTTTGTTACTTCTTGAAAAATGCTACTTTGCTCATTGTTTCGTTTTGATTGTAGTATAGTTAAGTCTTCCTTATCTTCATACTGACACATGGTGTTTTCTACTTCTATCATAGCTAATTCTGCCTCATTTGTTATTAGTGGTTCTTCCAGTGGTTCTTGGCTTCCTGTTACAGAAAGTTGACTACTGTCAGGAGTATCCTTTTCTAGTTGGGCTTGGAGTTCTTCTTCATGTTGCTGTTCATTGTGCAACATTGTTTTGTACTGTGTAAAGTTTACATCAGTTATAGTGCTTTCATTTGCTTTGAAAGCATCCTCATGTGAGTCATAGTTATCTAGTAATTGTTCTTCTTTTCTCCATGGTTTGAAGAGTTGTAGCAGGGACATGTAATATACTTTATGTTGAGGAGTCTTCAATGACAATTTTATATGATTAATTAAATTTGGTTTGGTGAGTTTAACTAAGCTGCCTTCACAGTCTGTCACTCTATATTTATCTTTTTTTTCATCAGGTTTCATATTATTTTTGTATGTGTAGTTTTGGGCTATTTGGTATAGACACATGTTTTCCAAAGTATTACTTCTGGTTGGGTAGTATGTGTCCAATAAATAGTTTTTTAAAATGTCTTGGCTGTTGGGATCATGTTTGGCTATTGTTTCTATATCTTCATATGATTTTAGAACTCTTTTTCTAGATTTAGCTGGACCAAGACTTAGCCATACTATATTTTCAGATTTACCATACAATGAAGTACCAGTTAAACGATCAGCTGCTTCATAAGATCAACATTCTCTATGGGTGAGTATTTTTATGCCCAAGCTGTATAATTTCTGAGATACTGTTTTATCTGATGACAGGTCATTCCAGAGGTCTTGGAGCTCTGTCTTTTCTGATTTAGTTAAGTATGCTGTGACATATCGTGCAACTGCAGTAGAATTGTCTGCAATGTACTGCACATCTATGTTTGCATTCCATAAGTGGGCAATGATTGCATTATAATCATTGATATATTTTTCTTCTTCTTTTCTTTTTATGTAATATGTATCTTTAGGTGACTTTCCTTTAACAGTATGTCTAACTGAAGACATGAGGTTGTTTACTTGACCTGTATTTGTAACTGGTCTAGGGAAACCAAATCGGCATTTGGTGTAGTATTTGCCTTTGTTTTTGTATTTGCGACGACAATATTTTCCACATTTGTGTCTTTGAAATTGTACACAAAGATCACTATTTGTGGCTTCTGATGGAATTTCACAAGTGACATATTATTCAATAAACTGTAAAACAGTGGCATCACTGTCTTGACCAAATTTAGGAGCATCTTTAATCCATAAAAGCATGTGGATATGTGGTGCTCCTCTGGCTTGGTATTCTTTTCTCCAAAAGAAGTGTTGCACTTCTCCAAGGGGAGGAACAGTTTTATTACAAATAAAATGTGGCATAGCAATGAAGCGATGGTGAAAATATCTTGAAACATTAACAGGATCCAAAGAACAAAGTTCTCCAGGTGTTAGAATATCTATGTTTGTTTTGTTTTTATTTGATATGCGTAGGAAATCATGTAAATCTTCCCATGCATATTCTGCACAACTTAATGTAACAAACCAAGTAGGTGGGCCAAGGTTTCTGATCATACAACGTACATCTCCATGACGTCGAAACCAGTACTCTTTAGTACCACGCATATTTGCTAATAGATTTGTAATATTTGATTGTAAAACCTCATCCTTTTGTTGCACTTTCTCTAATAATTGTGTAGCTGTCATATTTTGAAAGTGTGATCCTGATTTTAATATGTGTGCAACTCCGTAACATAAAGTTGCTAGTTCACTTTCAAAGAGTAGGTGGAATATGTATTCCACATTTTGTCTAAATCTGGGATCTTCAGAATACATCCGTAATGAGCGATATTCTGAAGCTGATATTTGAATAGGTCTATCATCATACCTTCCTCCTTTGCCAGTAGGAAAGAGTAGAGGAAAAGCACGTGCTTCTATACTTTTTTCCCATATACTGATTGGCGATCCTTTTGTTTGACGCATTTGGTAAGTTTCTAGTACATCTTGTACGGTGTCATTACAGTGCAAAGGATGAATTGTATAATGGTCTAAAGTATTTGATATTGTAGCAGGATCTAGTAGCTCAAATTGACCAGCTTCTTGTGTTTCTTGAATTATTTCAGTTGTATCTTTCAAGTTTTCTTCAATATTAATTTCTTTGTAATATTCATTATTCTCTTTAAGATATTGGAAGGCTTGTCTAACTTTATATAAATCTACCAGCTGTTGCCATATTTTTTTGTCTTTTGTAGGTACTCCATTTACTAATATAATTAAAGATTGCTGCATAGGACGTTGCACTCCTAGAGTATGCACATTTTCTTTTAGATTTAATGGTAAATAAACTACTTTTCCACGAATGCCTTTTACCAATTCAGAGGGAGGTAATTTTGCTGTTTTTGGTTGAAGGCGTATTATTGCTTGAAATGGGTGTACTGTTTGAATTATGATGCTCTCATATAAATTAAGTTGTTGTAGAGGTTTTGGTACTGGGTATAATTCCAAATTATTTGTGATAGAACGTGAAGGAGTTTGGTTGTTGTCATGTTTTGTAGTGCAATAACTGCAAAGTATTAAGGGCTCAGTTATTTCATATTTGTTTTCTGCTAGAGGGTAGAGAGCTAATTCAAACCATTTAGAATCTTCATTGTCTTCTATTTTGTATGATAGGTCCACAGTTTTTGTGTTACTTTTATAAAGAATTCTACGGCAACATACACATACATGGTTTGGTACTTCAGCTAATGTACTTTTAAATTTTAGTATTTCTTTTTTGTATGTGTTTAGCAAAAGGTTGCCATGTGTAGAATTGTTGCTTAATTGGTTTAAAGCTATTTCATTCTGTAAATGGCTTTCACTTCCAAAATATTTTTTCTGGATGTAGTGAATTTCTTTAAGTAGGTATTTTGCTGTACCATGTAGAAGGATGTTATTTAACTTTGCTAGTGCTAAAGCAGGACTTTTAGCATAGTACAGTTTATAGACTAGATTTCTTATAGTTGAATGATGTGTTGATATCCTTTTGATATCATGGAAAGTGGTTTTACAAGTAGGTCCTGTAATGCAGGCCAATGAATGTCCTTGTAGTCCTGTGTACTTGCGCACTGGACAGGTATCTATATTTTGCAGTAATTTAATTTAGATTTTGTATTTGCTTTTTACATATTTATTGAGGAATTGGGGTAAAGATTTGAAACATTGTTTGGGAATGTTACACATTGACGTGCATGGCCATTTGTACAATAGACGTTCTGATTCAGTTGAGTGGAGGGGAATTCTAAGTTTTCAGGGCATATTTTTGTAAGGAGTACTTCTTGTTCCATTATGGTATTATTCACTTTTTCATAACCTCGACCACTGCTATTTATGGCAATTGTATTCGTTTGCTTTTGTTTGTACGCTTCTTCATTAAAATATGGTTCTGTGCTCGTAGTGTGATTCCATTCACCTCTGCAGATACTTAAGAAGTTCTTTCTGTTGACATTTCGCTTATTGAGAAGTCTTTTTTGTAATTTAGTTATTAGTTTGGTTAGTGGTTTCATTTTGTTTAACAGTAAAATAAATAAATTTCTTTTGAGAAGAATTGCACTGCCCATCAATGCTTCTAAGATTAATTTCCTACGATAGGTTTTAAGCTTTGAACCTGATTTCTCACCTGTTTTTATAAGATTTTGAAGGACTTGGTGATGGTATATTTTGGCTAAAATACTTTTCTTGGTATGCTTACTTTGCACTAGATTAAATTTGAAGAAGTAGTTTTATCTGTACTGATAGCTGATTTTCTGTTAATTGTTTTTTGGTTTGTTTTACATTTTGATAGAGGAGGCGAAGTTGTTGTACTTGAAACTTCTTGTGTTTCACTAAATGAATGTATAAGCTGTTTTGTTTCAACTTTTTTTACAAATTCTGCTAGAGATGGATGCTTATGTTGGACACCTTTATTTTCATTTGCTCTAATTTTGCGTTGCTTTCTACGGAGTTGTCTTTTGGTAGGCATTCTTTAGGGTCTGTTGAAAAAAATAAAGAAGATATGGGTTGGGGTGTTCTGGAATGCATGTGTGCTGTGTGCATGAGTGTTCGAGTAAGATGATAAAGATGTATGTAATGGTGTGTGATTGTGCATTGGGAACTAAAACTAGTAGGGATAGGTATTCTTGAATTTATGTGCTACTAAACTGGGGTTCAGATGACAAAAAAATGTAAGCTAGTGGTGTGGAAAAGAACAAATAGTAAATCTACTGTATACAATTAAAACAGTTGTTTGTTCTATAATATGAAAATTGTAGTGGTTCAGTTGGCTAATTTGTGTGTCCAAAAATAGAAATTTGTGGGCCATTCTGGCTGTAAATCGCTGTTTAAGACATGGACATTTTTGGACAAAATGGTATAAAATCTCTATTTTAAGAAACCAAAATAGCTTGTATTAATGTTATAGTATATTTGATTAATAATATAAATATTAAGGTGATATTTTACTTATTTTTTTTTTAAATTCACAGGTAACTTCTTAGTTTTTCTTTCTTCTTCGAATTCGGCTGCTTCTTGTCAGGAAACTGGTCTTCACTGCAACTGTAAAAGCTTCAAATTAGTAACTTTGTTTGTATATAGAACTTTTTTTAATTTAGATATTGATTTTTTTAATTGAAATCCTCAGTGCCTTCTGTAAAACCATTAAACTAATTTATTTACATAAGATACATTGCATCAGTTCAGTACATATGATATGTTCTTAATGAACAAATTGTATTGAATGACTAACTGTAGCAAAAATAAAATATCTTTACTATGTCTTGTGAAATTTATAATATATTAGTGAATATCACTATTTCTGTAAGTAAACTGTTCTAGGTAATAGCGCCTCAATTTCATGTCTAATTTAACGTAATTAAGTAAATAAATAAATAAAAACAAAAAATATGAAATTGTATAAGTATTTTTATAAAGGTTTAAACATAGATTGTGTTTGCATGGAATTTTGTTTGAATATATGTAGTCTATATATTTCATTTAAAAAATGTTAGTTTAACATGATTTGAGTGTGTGTGTATAAAGAAGGTAAAAAGTATAAAGGTGTATAAGTGATAGTTGATTTTAGGAAATTGAAAAAAGTACAGTAAATTCATTTTACAGATTTTACAAGGTAAAAGTATGTTTGAAAATGTGTTCATCTACCATAGCTCTCAACTCACACGCTTTTGGCGGGTGTCACACGCCTTGTAAAGGGCAGACTCAACCGCCAAGCCTCCTGCACGCCCATTCATTCCAATGGGCGCCCCACCCGCCAAAAATAAAATCGGGTGATTTCACCCGCCTGTAAAACAAAAATGGTTGAGAGCTATGTCATCTACTATACAGAAAATATGCATACCTGAAGTTTGTGTTCATGCATATGGATATGCATGGAGCTGCAAGTAGAAATCTTGAAGACTTGTACAGTATTTCTGGTAGATGCTCCTTGCCAATGATATGACACTTGTACTCAGAGAGATTCAGAGTACATTTGCAGTGCTGATCTATGATGATGCAGTTAGATGTAGAGGTCTTGAATGTGATTGGTGCATGGTCATGTGATGTTTGAGGTACATCCAATGAGGGAATGGCAGAGAGAGTGTAGTGGAAATGGTAGAAGGGCTGTTCATGTTACGATATGTCTGCGGACATGGCGGTAGTTCGCGGACATCGGGAGTTACATCCGGGGATTTTTGGGTTCAGAAGTCAAGCAAATGAGAATAAGCACTGAAAGGGATTGGTCAGGAAAGTTTGGTGGGTGTGTTGTGTCAGGAGAGATTTTCTCAGATACTCTTTTTGCTGAGAGAACAAAAGATAGCTATGGCTGTGTGTTTCAGAAAACAGATTGTTTGGATTTTATGAGATTTGTGGATACATTGGTTGAAGGTGCATGCATAAAACTGTGGAGTAGCTGTAGATCTTGGATTCCCACATGTGGAAGTATACTGGCATGGAGTACGTGGAATTAAGTAGTTGGACTTGCTACCTCTCTGTGCTACTTTGGAGACAGAGCAACATCCAGACATAATTGTAATTCATTGTGGAGGGAACAGTTTAGGACATGTGACTGGAATTTATTTGCAATTTGCTATGAAAGAAGGACTGAGGAAGGTTATGGACATGTTTCCTAATTCTCAAGTGATATTTTCACGGATTGCGCAGAGACAAATGTGGCTTCGTTCTTCTTCATTTGGTCCACCAATGGAAAAAGCAAGGCGCAATGTTAATAAGGCTGTTTGTGGCTTTCTAAGAGATTTTGGCATGTCTTCTTTTCACAATGAAAATATTATGTTTTGTAGTACATACATTTTTCGCAGAGATGGAGTCCATCTTACTTATACTGGCAATCAGAGATTTTTCTGAGAAATACAAAATGCATTGCAACCTTTTTTGGAATTACAACAACGATTTTGAAGTAGATGTTAAGCATTTACAATTTTTGACTTACAAACACCACCCAAAGGCTATTTTCAGAGCCACCACTTCTTTCCAGAGAAAATTACAATGTTTGTGATGGAGTAGCAACCCAATTTTTTTAATGTTCGCGAACTGTCCGCGGACTTCTAAAAAATACAAAGAGCCCTGCTTCATTTATTTTCACTTCACTTTTTTAACTGGGAAAGGCGGCTCTGAAAAGAGCCTTATTTTTTTTTTATTTTTGTAATTTTGTATTTTTTTGGGTTTTTCAGACACGACACACTAGGAGAGGAGGGTAAAGGAGGGTAAAGGGGGGGACACCAACCACAGGGATAAGAAAGGGCGAGCTGAGAGAGGAAGATGTAGAGTGGGTTATATTTGGGTAGTGAGCAGGTCTTCTCGTGCTCTGAGACGATAGTCTCAAAAGCACTCCGAAGTCGCTCCCCCCTGCTGAATACTGTGTCACAGTACATACATACAACTGTGACCCTCGAAAGGTAAGGGTCATCAGCATTCTGTATAGCCTGTGAGGCAGCTTGAGAAAGACGCTGTCCCACAGAGGTGGTCTGTGGTGACAGGATCAGAAACAGAGGATGAAGTAGAGGAAATCAACCTGCTACGTTCTTCGCAAGGTACAACCCTGCGAATAGCCCCAGAGTGCAATGACCTCAGGTGTCGCTTCATAGTAGTGGTCCCAAAGCTGTAATTACCGTGCTTCCCGCGACTGAGTATCATTTTGCACTCATTGCAGGTAACATGGTTCGCACAAACCTTAGGACCATTCCCATGAATGGTAAATAACCGCCACACCCAAGACTCACGCCTAGTGCGGGTAGTAGGGATTTCCTCTACCTCATTCTCATCATCCTCTTCTTCCTCCTCCGCATCCTCAGTCCTGTTCCCCTCTTCAGGCCCTTGGGGAGGTGGTGGTGGTGGAGGGGGTGGTGGTGGTGCTGAAGCAGGTGCAGCACCAAGTGGCAGTTCAGCAGCCAAGGATGCCATGTCAATGATGGTGTAGTCTGCAGGTGGCAGCAAAAATCTCTGTGTTCTGAAGAATAGCCAGAAACACAATGGGAATAAGCTCTTGGGTGTGGTCTTTTATAGGGGTGCTTGTGCGCGGTCCGCGGACATGCGCACTGTGCGCGGACAGATCGAACACAAAAAAAGGATCGGAAAGTTTCAAAAGGTATATAGAAACTCAAGATTGCTATGTGGGACTTGTGGCATGGTGAGATTTTATTGAAAAATATTATGGATTAACTGAAAATGTACTTTTAAATTGTTCGGCGACACGAACAGTGTCCGCATTTCAGGACACACGATGAGCGTGGGCGCGGTCATATGATCTGTTTGCGAACTAGTCTGCGAAGGAAGCGCCTGTCCGCAGGACACCAAGTGCACAGAGATTGGTTAGCGCATGCGCATTGATGTCCTACGGACACTGTTCGGGTTCTGAAGTAATTAAAAGTGCGTCACACGTGAAACGAACATTTCAGGACACCGCGTGTGTTCTTAGAACAGTTTAAACTTGGTAGCGAACAGTAAGGACAGATATAGTGTTCTTCAGGACACGTGTAATTTAGTTTATGTACGAACATTTCAGGACACCAATTGTGTTCTTAGAACACTTTCAATTGGGTAGCGAACACTACGAACAGTTGTACTGTTGTTCAGGACACATCATTTTCGTTTATTTACGAACATTTCAGGACACCAATTGTGTTCTTAGGACAGTTTTAAGTTGATAGCGAACATTACGGACAGATATAGTGTTCTTTAGAACACTTTAATTTTTGTTTCTTTACGAACATTTCAGGACACTACGAGTGTTCTTAGAACATTTTGAACTTGCATGAGAACATTACGAACAGATGTAGTGTCCTCAGGACAGTTACATTTTCGTTTCTTTACGAACATTTCCGAACAACCGCGGTGTCCGTGGACACCTAAATTGGTTTTATCACAAGGAACTGAAAGTAATTACAACACAATATAAGAAAAGTAACTTTATTTCATATATATATATACAATTATGACTGGGAAGGTGGGGCAGAAACGGAAACAAAAACAGGAGAATTAGGGATTTCTAGATAACTGGTATCAGGTGAAGAAGGGAAGGAAATCTCATCGAAACGCTTTGGTCCATAGACAGGGTTTGGGGTTAACTGCGTGGGATAGGGTGAGGGGGGACAAGTGCAGGTTGGACAATGGTGTGCTGTTGGGGGTTTCACATAATTTTCCACAAAGTTTTTCAAATCCATAACATTTTGCATTAGGTCGTCCATTTTTTGATTAATCTGCTGTAGAGTGATATCCTCTGATTGTTGTTGTGAGATGCTTGGAATTTTTGTATGGTCTGTAATTAAAAAAAATGTATATGTTAAATACAAAATAATATTTATTAATTGGTTTATATAGTAAAGTGTGTACCATTAGGTGGACTATTTTCTAACATTCCCTCTCGTGGGAAATGCTCCTCTAGCCAGTCGAGAGTACTACACATTTCTGTGAGAAAACAAAAAAGTAATATGTTTTTTTTTTCTAATATAGAAAGTTTATAAATATATGAGTAAAAAGAAGTGCACTTACTATGTCTGGTGAGATATGTAATCAGTAGTGTATACGTCTGCTCTTGCTGTTGGTTGTGGAGCATCTGTGAGGTAATTATGGTGGAAGCCACTTTATCTTCTTTTGGTATATTCCATTTTAAAACATATTGTATTTACATGAATGGTTAGTGTGTTACATATATGGGTAACATTTTTGAAGTATTACTACATATACTTTGTATGTGTGCTGCTTTGTGAATTTGTTAAATGTTCCTATGTTATGATATAACTATTACACATACCTACCCAGAGTTTTTAGGTGGTGGTACTGTTGTCCAAACATGTTTGCGGACAGTCAAATTCAGTAGAAAGGGTTCAGTATGTTCCATATTATATGTACATAAAGTCAAAGTTATTATTGTTAAGTTGTGCTACTGAAAAACTATGAAATTCTGTAAAGAAACTGTTAAAGGGACGTTATGGTTAAGTTGCGCTAATAAAAACCTATGAAATTCAGTAAAAAAACTTTGTTAAAGGGACGTTATGGTTAAGTTGTGCTACTAAAAACCTATGAAATTCAGTAAAAAAACTTTGATAAAGGGACGTTATGGTTAAGTTGCGCTACTAAAAACCTATGAAATTCAGTTAAAAAACTTTGGTAAAGGGACGTTATGGTCCTGGGTGTTAGTCTTAGTAGTGCACGGTGGTGGCGCGAGTTATGGTTGCTTAGCTTACCATAACTGGCGAATTTCAAGGGTTTTTCGGTTTTACTTGGAACCATAACGTCCCTTTAACAAAGTTTTTTCACTGAATTTCATAGGTTTTTAGTAGCGCAATTTAACCATAACGTCCCTTTAACAAAGTTTTTTACTGAATATATATATGTTTTTGTCCTTTTTAACAAAAACTACATTTCCCTTCACTCCAGGCTAGCTGTAGTCCCAACGTCCTGGCACATGACCATAGTCCTTCCACTTCCTGTTCTCTCCCTCTTCTTTCCTGCTCTCTAAGCAGATAAGTGGCATTTTTCATAGCTGCGTAGCGATTGACCTAAATTTAGCTGCGTAAAGTTTAGAATTGCGCGCAGCGACAAGCAGAAACGCACCTGTATTCAATTGTAGATGTAAATATGGCCGCGCAGTATAGATTTGGGTAAAATTACTCTTATTTGCATTACTTCAGAGCAGCGGCTGCGTGCCGCATTCACAGCACATCAGGTGTTCTGCTTTTGGCCTCCATGAGTGAGCAGGAGCAGCCCCCACCCTTGGGAAGGTGTGACCGAGCCACGTGAGCTGGCTCGACGGGCTGTGATAGCGCGTGAGAAACAAGGAGATCATTGGAGGGAGCAGGCGCCCCCACCTTTGGGAGGGAGGAGCCTCCGCCCGCAAGATGACAACGAAGCAGCGTACATCATTAAAAGTACGCGCTTCACTCAAAATCGACACAGCAGAAACTGCAGGGATAATAATTAGACCCGGACAAGCAAGGAGAGGTCACAAACACCTCAGGAGCATCCAGAGCTCCGACAAACGTTCAGAAGCGCAGTGACTGCTTCCAAAGCAAATGGCTAACACATTGTAAAATCATTAAACCCAAAGGGCATTTTTACGCAGCCAGCCTTCAAAGAAAGAATTACTGAAGCCTGCGCAGCAGAGCAACTTGGTGCAGCCTAATTTTAGACATATAGTGAGAGTGTGGATGTTCCACTACACCTGCCACAGGTACCAAAGGCACAAATACAGAAAGCTCTTCTGGCCTCCCAGATCAACAAGATGGGGCAGGACAATAGGCCCCAGAGTCTGCTGACGCATTCATAAAACGGCGGGATGTATTTTTGGCCAAGTTGGGAGTGCCGAGCCTCACAACCCCCTACCCAGGCGAAGAAAATATGGGGAATGAGGGGCAGGACTCAGAGGAAGAGCCCATAGAGACCCACAATCCTCACAAGATGAGGACAACAGAGGGGGCAAAGACGAGGTACAACCCCTGCCCAAAAAGTGGATGAAACTCAACAACACAGAGGACAAGGAGGACATTTTGCATATGTTTGAGTCAGAGGACATCCAAAACCCTAAGTCCTCAGACTGGCTACCCTCACAGAGAGTCACAAAGTACATGACTCACAGACTACAGAAGGCCCTCAAGCGAGAGGCAAGACAATGAATGCAGGCAGAATGCCGTAAACCACAGCTACCCCGGAAAGTGGCCGAAGCCCCGGAGCACGACCCGAAGATGTTGGCCTCAATCCCAGAAAAGCAATAGGCAGATCCTGGAAGAGCTGCCAGGAGAAAGTACTCGATATTAGCAAAGATTATGGACCTGGCAGAACGAGCACGAGACACAGGGGAAGAGGTGGACAGAGTTCCCCGCCAACTGGGCGCAAACGGCAGTATGCCTCCTGGGCAACGCAAATTGTGCGATATCGTCAGAGTGTAGAAGAGGCCTACTCCTCAAAATAGAACCCAAATTACAAGGCAGGTGAAGCGTCCCAAAGGCTGCTATTTGGAGAGACCTTCGGGAAGGAAATGGGAATATTCATTGGTTCTTGTACCTCTCTGGAGAAAGCCCAAGCGTCAATAAAGAAAATATTCCCGGTATCGAGGCCAAGCGACTTGTCGTTACCAAGCCACAAGAAGGGCTCAGACCAACAGGGCCCCTTATTGGGAGAACACGCCACAAGATTGCCATCTTTCTCCAAAGAGGATGCTTCCAGAGAGAAAGACGAGGCAGAGGACAGGGAAGAGGACACAGGTGAGACATGCCCCATACCCGCATTTGGGGGTGGAGGACGTTGCTTTTCTGGGAGAACTGGCGCTAGCTTTCCAGTGACGCCTGGGTATTGCAAACAGTCAAGGGACTGCAGCTAGAATGTATGCAAATACCCATACAGCCCCATGCCCCCCAGCCCATGCATACAGCACAAGTAGAGAAGGAGGCCTTCCACGCAGAACTGCGAAGCCTAGCAGGGAAAAAAGCAATATGATATGATATGATATGATATGATCGTTTATTTATATAGCGCCTATACACAATGTGTTTTAAAGCTCTTCAAGGCAAGGGAGGGAACAAGGGAAAATACAACCACATTCTGACAGGCCATGAACAGTAAGGATGTGAAATTAACTATCGTACTCGAAGAGCTAAGACATAGATAAGGGGGAGAGTGGGAAGGAAATGGAAACAGACAGGCGACTACCGTACTAGGCCTGACGACATTTCTGGTAGAGCCGGAGAAAAACAAAAGGTGAGGGAGAGAGGTGCAGAAAGGGAGGGGAGGAACAAAACAAGCGACTATCATACTAGGCCTGACGACATTTCAGATAGTGCTGGAGGGGTGGTGGGGAGGAAAAAAACAGTAATGGGAGGGTGGAGGAAACAGACGAGGTTGCTATCATATTAGGTCCAGTGACAATTCTGATAGAGTAAGTGCATAGAAGAAAGTAAGGGGAGGAGATAGGAAAAGGGAGAAGGGAAAGGAGGAGAGAAAAGAGAATAAGCAGTCAAAAAAAGAGTGGAGAAGCAAGAGTGGAGAGCGAATACAATTGCAGAAGTCAGTAGTAACACATAATGTTGCAAGCCAGGATAAAAGATGAAAATGGGAACAGCATGATTCAGGGCCACCATGAGTACAAGATGCAAAGGAAGTCCAGCATGAGAGTTGAGAAAGAGTGAAGCACCGTGAATGAATGAAGTCCATAAAAGACAAATCCAGCATTGGCCACAAGACAGTGATGGTAAAGGAAGGCACCAGGTGGGCGGGGCTTGCTAAGTGGTGAAAAACAGCAGCAGTCAGGCAGGTACCAGGTGGGCGGGGTTTAGGCCACGTGACCTAGATCCACTTGCATCTGCTCCCCATCTGCAAAGGAAAAGAAGCTGGAGGGCTCCTTAAGTAGGGAAACAGAGCGGCAAGCAGGAAGGCACCAGGTGGGTGTGGCTTGCTAAGTGGTGAAAAAGAGCGGGAAGCAGGAAGGCACCAAGTGGGCGGGGCTTGCTAAGTGGTGAAAAAGAGTGGCACGCAGGAAGGCACCAGTTGGGCGGGGCTTGCTAAGTGGTGAAAAAGAGCAGCACGCAGGAAGGTACCAGTTGGGCGGGGCTTGCTAAGTGGTGAAAAAGAGCGGCAGGCAGGAAGGCACCAGGTGGGCGGGGCTTAGGCCAGGTGACCTAGTTCCACTTGCACTTGCTCCCCCATCTGCTGTGCGCCTCAACCCCAAGATTTGTAAGCAACATGTTCCTGGTTCACAAGAAAGACAAAGTGAGACCCATAATCAACTTAAAGAAAATGAACAGCTGGGTGACATACCATCATTTCAAGATGGAGGGGATTCACCAGCTCAGAGCCATCCGCCGACAGAGCGATTGGATCATGAGAATCGACCTGAAAAATGCATATCTTATGATACAGTCCAAGAGCAGTATAATCCCTTTCTGGCGTTCGAATGGGGCGGATGATTTTGGCAATTTGTGACAATTTGTGACAATGCCATTTGGGCTAGCCTCAGCACCATGGGCCTTCACGAAGCTCATGAAATCAGTAGCAGTAGCAATAAGAGAGAAGGGAGTAAGAATGATAATATACTTATACGACATCCTGATGATGGCAAACAGCAAGGAGACGCTTCAATACCAGACAGGCTGGGTGAAAGACCTACTAATGTCTCTAGGTTTTCTGGTGAACCAGGAAAAACCAGAGGCGATACCAACCCAGAGGATAGACTTCCTGGGGTTCTTCATAGACACCAGGACAGCGACGCTGGAGCTTCCAGCCAGAAAGATAAGAGATATAAAGAGAGAGGTAAGGAGCTGCCCCAGCAAACCCACAGTTACTCTATGAATAGTAGCGAGAGTAGTGGGTCTATTAGCAGTGTCGATTCAGGCGATATTTCCAGGGCCGCTGCATTATCGAGCCTTCCAACGACTGAAGATAAAGCACCTGCAGCAAGATCTGAAGTACCACCAAGCCATACCCCTAGACGCAGAAACCAAGACAAAATTAAAATGATGCTTACAGAACTTGGACCCCTGGGATGGGAAGGCCATATTCGGTTATTGGCCCAACCTAGTGATATAATCAGACGCCAACAGAGCAGGCTGGGGAGCCTGCTGCAGAGAGTTAGAGACTGGGGGCAAATGGAGCTTGGAGGAGCTCAAGATTCATATCAACTGCCTAGAATTGTTAGTCGGTCCGTTCGCCATCAAGGCGTTTACCAAAGGCAGAGTGAACTCATGAATCCTGCTGAAGATAGACAACATATCAGCAGTCAGATATAGCAATCATTTAGGAGGGACAAAGTCCAGATTACTAGCAGAACTAGCAAAAGATTTCTGGTATTTCTGCCTAGAGTCAGGGACCTCAGTAGTAGGAGACTATCTCCCGGGTTCGCTCAATGTAGTAGCGGACTGGAATTCCAGGCATCTAGCAGATTCCAGCTAGTAGATGCTGGACAAGAATGTCTTCCGCCGAATAGAAGCATTATGGGGACCAGGTCACACAAATCTGTTTGCATTCAGATTGAACGTGCAAAATAACAGATACTTCAGCTGGAGACTGGACCCGACAGCAGATTGGAGGGGGGACACGCGCTACGTGTTTCCATCATTTATGAAGATCAACAGAATACTGGCAAAGTTTCACAGGGAGAGAGCGAGAATGATAGTAGTGGCCCCAATATGGAAAGCACAGGTATGGTCCCAACGATGATGGAACTAGTGACTGACTGCCCGAGAGTGCTACCTCCAGGAGACAACCTTCTCACTCTCCCGCTGATGGCATGCATGATAGCAGGAGATGCTGGAATCTCCCAGGAATTTCGACACAAGCTGCTTGCCTCATTGCAGAGTCGTGGGCACAGTCAACTAGACAGAGTTCTGATACAGCTTGGAGCAGATGGGCATGATGGTGCAAAGGGAGAAGTCTTCATCCTGTTTCAGCCCCTCTAGTAGATATATTGAATTTCTTAGCAGAGTTACTTCAAAATGGAAAGGCATACAGGATGATTGGAGTATACAG
This sequence comes from Ambystoma mexicanum, assembly GCF_040938575.1. Classification (NCBI taxonomy): domain Eukaryota; kingdom Metazoa; phylum Chordata; class Amphibia; order Caudata; family Ambystomatidae; genus Ambystoma; species Ambystoma mexicanum. The sequence goes on along the minus strand of NC_090941.1, from coordinate 1,120,767,814 downwards.
GTCCGCAATATCAGTGAGACACATACCCATCGAGGGAATGCCTGTAGGTGAGAACACAGCTGAAGAGCGGCTGCTTAGAGGAATAAAGTTTACGAAACCACTGGAACCGAAATTTGACACCTTATGGGATGTGTCGGTGGTCCTGAAACTGCACCTTTCTCTGAAGCAGCTCTCAGGGAAACTGGCGATGCTCTTGTGCCTAGTTTCATGTAGGAGAGTATCAGATGTCAGAGCGCTAGATGTAAATAGGAAAGCGTACAGACCAGAACATGTGACCTTTACTCTGGTCAGGAGAATAATGAGAGACTCCACGACGATAGCACATCCTTACCTGCCGGAGCATCTCATGTGGTGTGTAGCAACCTGCATAAAGGAGTACAAGCATAGGACTGAGGAGTTGAGACCATCGGGATGCCCCAATTGCTCATAGCATGTAGGAAACCACACAAAGCAGTAGCAACGTCCACCATAGTGAGATGGATGAGAGAAGTGATGCAAGAAGCAGGAATTGATATGGTTAAGTTTGGAGCGCATTCTGTGAGGGGCGCAATAGCTTTTAAAGCGCTGGCGCAGTGCGCGATGTTGCAAGATATACTGCGAGCGGCCGACTGGGCCAGAGATACCAATTTAGAACATTCTACTTTAAACCTGTACAATCAGTGGCAGCGACAGTAATGACAAAGCTTTGACATAGAATGAAGATTACCCCTGCTAATAGCACAGGGAGTCTTGATTCTATTAAAGACAAGCATTACTTTCCCGCCCTAGCTACACGGGAGAGTCGTTAATGTGTAATGATGCATTCATGATGGATTTCTCCCAGAATGGGGCGTGTATTCGCCTCCTAAACATGCTCTCTATGTTCTTTCATTAGGAGATGACCAAAAGAACAGCTGAGCCAGATTATTGAGAAATACGAAGCGGTTTGAGGGAGTGGCCGCTGGTCTTATGCAGAGAATGTGCAGGACAGTGCAGTGGAGGAAAGAAAAACGTTGTTTGGACTAGTTCAGAATTCAGTTCCAGTTCCAGTTGGAATGCAGTTAGAGCATTAATGAAGAGGGGGAGAACAGGAAGTGGAAGGACTATGGTCACGTGGCCAGGACATTGGGACTACAGCTAGCCTGGAGTGAATGGCAATGTAGTTTTTGGTTAAAAATAAGAAAAAATATATATATACAAGTTTCCCAGAGGGAATTTACAGAATTTTGTTTGTTGTTGAAACTGATGGCGACAGGAATAAATTGAAGATGAAGCATAATACTTGCCTCCTTGTCTTTAATCAAATCAAGGCTCCTTGCGCTATTAGCAGGGGTAATCTTCATTATGCAATATATACTGAGGTGGTGGTCTTTACCAGCTGGCCAAGATGGCTGCCATGGATTTAGGAACAGAGTCCCATTTCTATGTCCATGGCAGTGTGGGATGTGGGCGGAGGGAGGTGGGTCAGGCAGATTCTAGGAGGAGACACAGGGGGAAGGTTGGTGGTGAGCAGAGGGAGAAGCTGCTGCGTTCTTGGCGAGCCCCGGCATGTGGTTATGTGAGCTAGAATGCAAGATAGTTAGACGTGAGGTGCCTCTGAAGTGGAGAATGGGAGCTTGACACTAGAACTCTGCGAGGCGGCGGTGAACACTGGGCTGGGATAATCGGGAAATGCAGAAGAGAGTCATGGAGGGATGCCTGTGTTGTGGCAGGAGCCGATGCGCTGAAGTGTGTGAGTGGTAATTGGGGGATGGTCTGACTGGGAGAGTGGCAGATTCTGATTGGTCATGTGAGAGGAGTTTGAAGGGCGCAGCAGAGGTCAGGTTGGATTCTTGTTTTTGTCAATGGAGGATTTGGGATCTAGTGATACTGGATCTGAGTGGCAGTCAGTTCCTGCTAGGAAGCAGGGTAAGTCACGGGATGTGTCTCAGAGTGGTCTCCTGTGGATCGGGTGGGGATTGTCAATAGTGTTGCTGTGTCTTCGAGGTTCTCTGTGTTAGAACAGGAGGAGGCGGAGCCTCTCTGTTCTGAGGTTGTGGGAGATGCGGGTGATAGGTGTAGTGTCTGGCGTTGGATCGTGTGTGCCGAGTAAGGGGGTTGGTGCTTGAGAGGAGAGAGCTTTTGAGGTTCTGGTGGCCAGTACTGTGGAGGGTCAGGATTTCAGGCAGGTGTGCCCGATTGAGATTGTGATTTCAGCGGAGGAGTGGGCTCATTCGCGTCGGTCTATACGTAAGGTGGGTGGGGGTAAGTTTTTGGTGTGCTGTGTGTCTTTTGAACATCAGGAGATCGTGTTGCGTTTGCGTAAGGTGGGGGGATTCCAGTGGTGTGTTCTGTACCGCCTGTTTGTGTGGCTAGTTGTAAGGGGGTGGTCTATGGTGTTACGGCTAGTACCGATTTGGGATTTTTGGTGCCAGAGCTTAAGGGTGTTGGTGTGGTTGGGGTGCGTAGGTTGGGTCCTAGGAATGGGAATGGGGTAGTAGTTTTGACTACTTTCTTGCTGTCGTTTCAGTGGGCCTCATTACAACCCTGGCGTTAAGGGGTTAACGGCGCCGTAAAAGGCTGCGGCGCCGTTAAACCCTTAACGCCCGATTCACACTTTAACGCCTGCAGACGTTAAAGTCCAACCCGCTAAGGGACCTTGGTGCTAATTACGGCACCGTAATTTACGGTGCCGTAATTAGCACCTTCCCCATTCCCATTGAGCCCTATGGGCCAAAAATGGGAATGGGGAAGGGGCCATGGTGAATGGGGATTTACTGCCCCACCAACCTTGGAATGGGGCGGTAAATCCGCCATCCACCATGGCGGAATCCGACATGGACCATGGTGCTAATAGCACCATGGTCCAACGCCAGTGTTATAATGAGGCCCAGTCTGTGGAAGTGCCCGTTTTTTTTGGATTGGATTTAAGAGGTTCCAGGTTGCAAAATATGTGCCCCCTCCTTTGCGTTGTTTTTGGTGTCAGATGTTTGGTCATGTAGCCGTGTCTGTAGAGGGGAGAAGTGTTGTGCGAAGTGTGGCGGTGCCACAATGTCAAGGAGTGTTTAAGTGAGATATTACTTGCATGTAGGAACTGTGGTGGGGATCACAATGTTATGTTTAAGGTGTGTCCTGTGTATGTTCGTCAGGTTTGAGTGCAGTCCGAGAGAGTTTCTCACAATTTGTGTTATGCAGAGGCTGTTGCACGGTTTCCAGCTGCTGGTGTGGATCGGTTTGGGAAGGTTTGTGTAACTGTGAATGGGCTCTTGGCCCCTTTGGTTGTTCCTGTGGATGGTTTTGTGCAGCCGCTGGTGGTGGGTGACTTATTGGTGTTGACAAAGGAGAAGCTTTTGTTGTTTATGATTGAGGTTATTAATTTTTCTTTTCAAACGCAGAGCAAGACTGAGAAAATGATGATTATAGTTGGGGCAGCTGAGTTTTTTTGGGTATTGTTGGCTTTACGAGGGAGTATTTGAATGAGGTGTTGTGTAGAGGGATTGTGTGAGGTGTGGTGGCTGTATTTTGGTGTGGGTCTACTGGTAGTGGATGTTTGTTGGTGTGGTTTGTCTGTAACTGCATTTGTGGGAAGTTTGGCGAGCATCATCTATTTAGATGGAAATCGCCGGCTCCTGGTCTCTGGGAGCCACCCGAAGAAGAAGAAGAAGTGTCAGGCAGATAGGCACCGGCGGTCCGGGGGTTTAGAGGAGCCAAAACAGTAGACGGTTCGGGAGAAAATGCTAGAAGAGGGAGAGGCATTACCAAACGTTTCCTCTGGGCTACCTGATATGTCAAGAGCACTCCAGGATATGTATGCTCTCAACAAGCAAAGCGAAGTCTGTATCACGAGATTGTCACATCAGTGAGAGTCAGGTGAAAGAACAGCTATAAATGAGCAAAAGAGCAGCCATAAAATAAGCCTCTCAGCGCAGGTGCCATCTAAAATTGTCCATCAATGAATACAATGAGTTCTAATGTTTGAGTAGATAAAAAAAGGTAAACATTCGACTTAACTCGAGGAGCATAAGGGGAGGGAGATATGGTAAACAGGTCCACCAAGGACTTTATATCAGTTCAGGTTTGAGTTCCAGTGAGAATGATTTACCCCCCAGACAGGAGAGACACAGACTAAAGGAGAAAGGTGAATAAGTGAGAATACCATCCCGGTCAGCCCGGATCAGGTACTATGAGGAATATTATGACTCGGATCATTCTATGGCAACATACTATGCAGACGGCTATGGCTTTGCGGAATACGTCTATTGGCAGATATCTAACCTGGTCAAGTTCTTCTCTTCAGGTATGCTCAGCAAAGTGTTGTGTCTTTTACTGTCTGGTTTATTTAACGCTTGACGCTGGGTTTATATTTTCATTAACTTTCATTATACAAGAACTACCACAAAGATTTTGTTCATATCTTGCCACTTGCACTTTACACGAATGAGACCAACATAAGGGTAGCTAAAGTGTGTGATCACTTGAAAACCAATGTCTCACAATGTCATTATCACTTTATGAAGGAGAGAATGGAAAGGGCAGATGGAAGGGATGCACTCAGTTGGGAAAGGGATGCTAGGAGACGGCTGCTGAGCGTGGGGATGAAGTGTCTGAAGGAATGTTCTAGTTCCATCTGACCCTGGTCCTTCACAACCCCCCTTTTCTTGAGCATGCACATTAATTTGTCATGTTAATATTTCTAAATGTCGTCCCCTTGTCATCGCTTGCGGATCAGGACATCATCCTCTTTGAAGAACACAGACATTCTGGATTACAGTTGGGGACCTGCTCTCAAGCCAGTCAGCTAGACAGTCCATTTGGTTGGCTATTTGCTTTGTGCAGATGTAAGGGTTCCCTAAAAGACTGCTCCTTCCGATGGGGGTTTCTTCATTTTTATGTTGCATGAGGTATGAGAGCCCGGCCTTTGTTTAGCCTATACCTGACTTTTTGGTAGGAAGATAGAGTTTCACCTAACTCATGGTACCTGTTTGCAAGGAGTAGGAGTATTCAATGCGATCAACAGTCAAGGTTTAGCCTGCTTTAAAGAGCAGTGTTTACATGTAGCAAAATGCCAGTGGCACAAGCAACAGCAAACAGGTTTTTTTTTACTTCCCATGCATCGCAAATCTCATCACCTTTATTTTTTGTACATGTATGGTGTGCTACCAACTAAGAAATGTTTTGTCAGTCTTTCAAGGAGAGAGTTCTTAGGGAGAATTCTCAGAAATGTGCTAATTCCCTCTACCTTAGAGACCCCCAGCAACTTTGCTGGATTTTGAGGACTTGAATTTTTTAACCTGGAGAGAGTGAGACCCCTTTTCCCACTCTCTAATGTATTTTAATATGATTTTGTACACTGTGTTTCTTATTGGTTGTGGAGTCTGACACACTCCATAGGCATCATCCTTTACATTGTGTCACACAGCACCTTCAGTGCAGTGACACAGGGAAGTCTTTCAGATTTCCCAAAGGTTTAAATACCTTCTCTGGGATAAACTACTGTTTCCCAAAGCAGTAAAGTGAAATTGACTTTACCTACATTTGTAACTTTCTAGACCCAGCACACACTTTCTTACAATAGGGTGCTGGAGGGGTTACTTAGTATCCCCTTTCTCTAGCTTCTCATGTAACATTTTCATGTTATCCTTTCCTCACTGAATGGCTGGTGGCAGTGGTTTACTTTTTACTACCATTATGAGATTTTATTCTCAAAATGGCCCCCGTCTTCTTTTTTTGCCATTTCTTTGTGGAAAGGTCCTTCTTGAAATGTACTCTGCGCGCCAAACCATGTTTGGTCCCTTTGTTCATTTTGCCTTTGGTGGGATTCACGAGTGAAGCATGCCTTTGGCTCCTGGGTGTCTGGCGGGGGCAGGAAGCAAGGGAGGTGCCGAAACTCCCTGTGCTAAGTCTCCTAGGAGACAGGAATGCACTCTTAAGTGATTGGGTGGCTGGCTGTCCGGCAAGGACAGACACCCTGCTGGGCGACTGACAGCTAGGCTGGAATGAATGGGAGCAAGCTGCATAAAAGGCGAGGCAGAGTCGACCACTGGACGAAGGAATCAGAAGACGAACTTGAAGAGGACAGCTGCTGCAACTCCTGGACTGTTGGTTTGCGCGGTGAAGCCCTGCTGCTGTGCTGAAACTCCAAATTTGTATCGACAGAGAAGCCCCTGCAAGGCTGACTTCTCCCTTTGAGTTTTTGGGACCAATTAACTCCAAAGCAAGCCACCTGGACATCTTCTCGAAGCTGGTCGAGTTTCCACTGCAGTCGCTGCTGGAACCGGATAGCCAAGGAGAGGAACACCAGTTTGTGTGCATTGCTTTTAAGATGGCCAAGATCTCCAGTAAGATCCTCTGGACTACCAGGAAGCAGGACTGTCCGAGCCTGAGCCTCCTCAACAGAGTGTGGGACCCCAGATGCAAGGAAAGCCCATCTCGACAGGCAGAAACCAAGATGTTGTTATTTGCGGTAGACAGGAGGAGCTGAAACACCGAAGTGCCACTTGTTTGAAGATTGCCGGTTGTGAGCGGTGACCGTCCCATTACAGTGCAGGAGTCCCCATAAGTCCTCCCTCTTGTCCCCACGACTGAGGCCCAGGAACAGTGAGATCTGCAGAGCTGCACAGGAACAGAAGTCATCTGCTGCACTTGTTCTTCAACACAAAGGCACTGTAAAGCCTAAGAGAACTTACCTCTTGTCATGTAGCCACTGGTCCTCATTGGAGACTTGCGTGGTTGTATCTGTAGGGTTGTTATCAGCTTCTTTACTTCACAAGCCTAATCAGCTTGTGGCTCTACTTTGATTTCTCCTATTTTACCAAGACGTTTAAAACATTGTGAAAGACTTTCTACTTACCTACAAGAAGTTCTTCAGCTCACCTTGACTTTTGCTAACTTAAACGTTGGCTGGCCTGGCTCCCTGAATGACTCCTCACTCCTCTGTTTAGTGTTTTTGCCTTGCTTAAAGCAAAGGGTTAACTGACTTTGCATTGGGGGAGGGTGGGTTATTGATAGCACTCACCTGCTTAAGAATTCTTGTGTGAACACTTGTTTTATTCTGATCCCTCTCTTCTTTGACACTCTCCTAAGAAAGTCTGAGTGCAAACAGTGATGTATTATTGTCCACAGCACCCCAGCAATTGATGTCACCCGAGGGTGTAGGTAGTGTCTGTGAGCCATCCCAAATGGGTATCTGCTGATTTAGAAAACTAAGAGTGTGTATTTTGGAAGTGTATTTGTGTGTTGCTTAACATTGCTCCCTTCTGAAGAAGGCTTACATTAACTGACTGATAAATAAATGAATAATTGTTTAATGAAGAAACCTTGTGATATGATATGATATTTTATTTATATCGCGCTCATACACAGGTGTTTCAGAGCGTGACCAGGCAAAGGGAGGGGGAACAGGGGAGAAAACAAAAACACACGATTTTACTAGGCCCAGCGACATTGAGAACGCGCAAGTGCATGGGGAAGGGAAAAAGGGGCATAGTGCATGGGAGGGGGAGAAATTGGAAAGTGCAGAGCATAGGAGAGAAACAAGATAAATAATAAGTTAATAAATAAATAGAGGTGATCAAGAACAGTGGTAGTGCAGCCACTGAGTGGCAAAGTGCAAGGCAAGTCTGATAGGGTATGTCTGATAAGTGCAGAAGAAGAATGGGGGGGCTGTATGGGTACAGTAAGAGTTTATTTGGATCTATGTGATTAATGCAACAGTCACATTTTCGACGGCCGAAATTGCAGACTTTTTTTTTAACCCCTTTACACCACATATATCGTAGGGGGCATCTATAAATGGGCCCGTCAATGACTCTTGTTAGGTAACATTGTATGCAGTACCCTTTGGGTGCACGATCTGGTTGTACCACTAACCGCTCAGGCAGCAGTAGGCCCAATTGACATTTACTTAGCATCTCTGCAGAATGACAAGGAAATCATTATACCTGAAACTCAGGATGAATGTCCTCGGAATGATGAACCGGCATAACCAGCCTCTTATCCAATGCGTAAACAAGACGATCATGACGCGCCTTCAGGAGCGAGCTCCTAAAAACAAAAAGACCGCACAGCTATCCAGTGAACCTAATCTTGAGACATCATTACACCCATTGAACTCTACTGTATGGGCTGTCCCAAAGACTATACCAAAAAAATTGAGGAAAATAGAAGCCCAGAAGAAAAGGAGGTCATTACAGTATGCTCGCACTCTTACTAGCTAGTTGGCAAAAGACGACGGGGAAGTGCTACCTCTGAGCAAAATACAATTCCCTGACCACGGTGTTGAGGAGTTGGATGTAGAGGCGAGTCAGAGACTAGGAGCTTAAACCGGACTATGCTGATGGCCCTTTTGCACAAGGTTCCCTCCCTGAGGCTGTTGTCCTCGTATGATTTTGACTTTGTGGAAACCCTGACCACTTTTTCTGATATGCTACAGAGAATACAACACCGCCTCCCAGAAACAGCAGCCTTGGTTAGACGTCTTCAAGCATCATTGAAATATCTAGGTTTTTTGTTGGATACAAAACATGATAAACTGAAGGATTGCCAATGTTGTCATCAATGCACAAATCACTATCAACCAACTAAATCCAACAGTTCAAGCATCATAACTTCAAAAGCTTGCCCCTTGACTACAGACAGGATCAAAGATGCACAAGGCTGTGAATGGCTTCAAAGATTCCTGCCTGGAGTTGGCATAACAAAATGAAGTATGTTAATTACGAGCTGGAACTTCAGGGGCTTCTTCCATCTGCTTACCAAGACTGGCTCTTAGGAAAACGTAGCGGCCAGTGATATATTTAGGCTACAAGAGACCATGGAAGTCTTTGACATTAAGATAGATGGCTAAGTAATGTATCAGGTGGCTGCAGCGAAGGGTCCCCATGGCAGACCAAAAGGTGGCCTGCTTATTGGGATTAAGAACGACATTGTTTCATCACTAATTTTACGTCGGGAGCTGGGGGAGATGAGGACGTCTTGGCTGTAGAAGTTCAAAATCACACAGGACGGCGCTCGTAAGTGCCCCTTGATTGCCAATATTTATGGCCACCCTGGTGCTTATGTTTCTGAACCTCTCGTTGATTACTTAGATCTTATATTGGCCCATCGGTTTGAGTTGACAGTTGATAATCCTGTGGTGTTCTGTCGGGATTGGAATGCTAGATGTGCAGACAAAAAATGTGCTCCTAAGTACAAACCTGTGAACGAGTATAGCACTATGCCTTTTGGTACTTCTAACGACTGGGAGTCGCATTGGCTTACTAATCTCAAGGACTGGGATGTGATGCTACTGAATGGGCAGACAATGGTTGACAGCCCAGGTGCCCATACGTGGTTCAGCGGAAACAGAAAGTCTACGCTGGATTACTTCGGAGGTAACAACTCCCTGTTAGAAATGGTGGAATCATTCAAATCTGTTACTATTGAGCACACTGACCCTCAAGATTAATTTAGGCATTGGAGAGGCTTTAGCACAGGTGTGTCGGATTTGACATCTGCTGGTAACTCTCTTAGACAGTCAAGATTTGACACCAATAAACTATGTGGGTCAGTTTTTCCGTCTCAAAGGTTTGATTGGCGTATTCTAAAGGACAAAAGTGCCAATGATATTGAGGCCTGGCTGAGTGAGCTTGCTCACAGAACAGGGTTTAGAGGAAGAACTCTGGCTATGGACAGTGGGACAAGGAATCGCATGAAATTCGACATTGATATACACAATGCAAAACGCCTCAAACGGAGGGCCATTAGAGCATTCAAACCCAGGTTTAAAGGCTGCATTTTGACAAACATAGTAGCTTATGAAATCATGAAGCTATCCAGAGATTTTAGGTCATGGTTAACATCTCACAAAGCAATTAAGCACAGGAAGACCTGCAAAAAATGTAGCAACATTTTCCAAAAACGCGATTCTCACGCAATATGTGATATGCTTGCCCTGACCAAGGTTAAAACTGAGAAAAAACAGATAAAACAAATTTCTCGAACCACTTGGTGTGCCCACGTGGGCATGACATTTTCATGTCCTTCCCCTGAAGACTTCAAGATGTCCAGGTCCGAACGGTTTGGCAAACATAGTCTTGAAGGGTGATGTGGAAAACTGGGCTCAGGTACTGCTGATACTGTTTGCCCGGGTTAACAGGGAGCGAATGGTACCATCTTCATGGCAGCTATCTGTTTTGTACATGTGTACAAGAAGGGAGATCATTTAAACATCAACAATTACAGATTGTTGTCCATGTCAGACGTCACCAGTAAGCTCTTTGATACATTAGTTCTGAAGGAGTTGACGAGCTGGATGGAGGAAAATGCCACCCTGAATCCCTTCCAGACAGGTTTCTGTCTGGTTCTGGAACTACACACAATATTAGAACATGTGACCAACTGATCCAAGATGCTTGCTCTAAGGGTGCCCCCGCCCTGTACTTGGCTTTCATCAACTTCAAATCAGCTTTTGACCAGATCAACAGGTCTACTCTATGGGCTAAACTGGGGTGTCCTACTTGGTTGTTAGAACTGGTAAGGGAGTTACATACTAACAACTGGGCATGTGTACGTCTGGATAACATGGGCATAGTGGCACCTTGGGTACAGATCAGCAGGGGAGTCAAGCAGGGTTGTGTGTTGACTCCCCTGCTATTTAATCTGTATATATATCGGACCTGCCATCGCATTTGGAAGTTAAATCTTCATGTAAATCAAGGATTGGCAGTGTCCCTATAGTGATCATGTTGTATGCAGACAACATGATTGTGTTTGCTTGAACTGTCACAGGCATGAGAACCTTGCTAAATGAACTGGCTTAGTTTGCGGCTGAACACACTGTAAGGCACCATTTTTCCAGCCTTATTGGAGCCTTTCATACCCTGCCAAGGTAAGTCTGGCCTTCCCTGCCCCTGATGCACATTTATGGGAATTTCTTTTTCAAAAAATTGCAACCTTACATCGACAGCACGACGAGTGCAGAAAGTGCATTATTCTCCATGGATGAAACCCATTTCGTGGGTATTTCATTTTAATTGTGCATTGCACACTGACTTCCATGTGTGCTTTTGGCATTTTAAAGATGGCCGGACTTTTCTAATTTGTGCTTGCTTGTTGTGTGGCCTGGCTCTGACTCCTCTCCCATTCACTTGCCGGCCTTAAATAGGCCAATCAGCTGTACCGGGAGGCGGGAGCCCGCACCAGACCATGAAGGCCCACAAAAAAGGCCCCTGTCTGCACCTGTCTGCTGCCGGTACGTTACATTAATCTACTACCGAAACTTGACTCTATCTGGGGCTGGCAGCTCACTCAGCAAATTGGACCTTGACTACCATGACACTCTTGCCTCTCCATGAGTTTTGTTTCCCTGCTTCAATTACCCTTTATATTCCATTCACTGACATTCACTTTCCCCTCTGCCTTTTCCAACTGGTTTCCCTGTTATGCTCTCTAATGCTTTTGTTTCAGCACTCAACCTAAACTCATACCTCATTTCATATACCTATGGCGCCTTAGCATTTGCCTTTGATACTCAAATGTGGGTGTGTTTTAGAAATTAAAATTTGGGTGTGTTAATCTGGGTGTGTTTTGAAAGTCAAATTTGGGTGTGTTTTAGTAAGTCAAATGTGGGTGTGTTTATCTGGGTGTGTTTTGAAAGTCAAATTTTGGGATGTTTTAGAAAGTAAAATTTGAGGGTGTTTTAGAAAGTCAAATTTGGGTGTGTTTATATGGGTGTTTTTTTCATTTCACCTTGCCCCTCAGCTGTAAACTGCTAGCCCAGTGACTGTTCCATACTTCTGTATTTGCATATTTCTCCCTCTGCCTTCTCTCGCTACCTGCCCAAGGCGCTATCTGTTTCTCCTATCTACTATAACTGCTTCTCTATCAACTATCCTTCCCTTCTCACTAGGTCTGGTAAGAAGAATTTTAAAAAGGATATCTTGGCCTCCAACCCAGGTCTCCCCATCGCTGACACCTATTCCAGAACCTCTGCCAGACAAGTCCTCATTGATATCCTCTTTGTCGTTCCTTTGGCAGATCCCTGGACCCCTCTTATGATCTGTATGCTCTGTCCTGTCTCCTCCTCTCCCATTAATGGTGGCACCCACTGGGAAGTCCTCATGGATTTCTTTGACTACTCCAGCATCTACCTAAATGGTACTGTCATGGTGCAAGACAATCTCATCCTCTTTGATAGGCGGTTCCCTTGCCTCATCAACGTCCTCTCATCTCCAGCTGTCCCTTACTCTCCTCCCTTGGTCACCTTGCCCTCTTTCCCTACCTCCTCTGCCACATTTAAAGCCTCCCCGACACCTCAGCAGGGCGTACCTCTAATTTGTACCCCTCTCCGGAAGGTCTTAAAGGCTGGCAACCTTCTCCATCTTGCCACTCTCAACTCTCGCTCATCGGTCAGACCCTCCTCTGACATCTGCCACCTCCTAGAAGAACTTGACCTTGATGTCTTCGGCCAGCTCTGTCACGAGCTTTGACACTCTTTAACACTCTCCTCCCTGATGGCTACAAGATCCTCTCCGCCCCCAAATCCACCCGGACCAGAGGGTGTGTGGCACTGATCTGCCCTGAGTGGATTCCTGCCTCTATCACCCCACTCAGACTTTTTTTTTAAAAACAATTTTCTTTATTTTCATTTAACAATAAACAAACACAAACAAATAAACAACAACTCTCAACATTTGCTCTAGCACTTTTGGGTTTAAGTTCATAATGTACGTTATCCTCTCGGGTCACGGCTAGGCACACTCCTCCTCCGCCGCGTTGTCCTCGTTCCTGTCCTCATGCTGTGCACGGGTGCGGGCAAGTCAAGTCTCCTCTCCTCCCAGCAAACTCGAGTCTGTTGCGCTGTTTTCCTCGTCGTTCCCAAATAAGTCTTGTACCAAGGTATTCCATAGCTAGTATTCTGGCCCCACTGTTCTCTTCTCCCCACTGTGAGGTTCTGGTCCAGACCGTAGTTTCTGCTATTGCCCATTTTTTTAGGTCCGCCCACCAGCCTTCTATCAATGGTCCTGTGCTTGCTTTCCATGCCATTTCGATGAGGCGTTTCGCCAGAATCGTCATCAGGTCTATCATCTTAGCTATATGGATCCTTTGCTTGTTGCCCCTCGGGAACAGGCCCAGTATGTAGGACGCCGGTGACCAAGCTCGCATATGGATTCCTGCCTTCAACGCCCTTTCCTGTATCGTATTCCAGAAGGCTGTCACACCCGGGCATGTCCAGAACATGTGCACCATATCTGCCTGTTCTTCCTGGCAGCATGGACAACTCTGTATTTGTCTGTCCCCCATGTTTGACATTCTTTTAGGTGTTAAATATGCCCTGTGCACTATGTAGGACTGCAGTTGTCTGAACCTTGCGTTTCTGGAAACTTTCTTCGCGTACTGAATGGCTCTGTTCCATTCTTCGTCCCTGAGGGGTCGCTGAAGTTCCTCCTCCCATTTTGTCCGGATGTTCAGTGTCCTAGAATTGATGGTGCCCAGCAATTGTTCGTAAAGTCTGGACACGGTGTGTCCCCCCGCAGATACATCGAACTAGGCGTCCAGCGGCCCATCCAGCGGCCCATCCATGTCTTCCTCTCCCGGCAGGGTCTCCCACCTCTTCCTTATTACTTGTACCATGCTATTATACAGTATGAATTGGCCACTGTGTATGTCCTGCTCCTCTGCCAGGGTCTGAAAGTCTACCCAATGTCCTTCTTGCCACAGGTCACCTACTTGGGCCACTCCTTTGTCTTCCCACTGTGTTCTGAATGTTGCTATGCTTGCTATACGGGTGTCTACCAGTCCCGCCAGGGGAAAGTGCCTTGAACAGGGGTCTCTTATGTTCTGCACTTTCCATGCTCTCTTCCACAGTGCTCGGCCTAGTTGGACTATTCTGGGAAGGGTTTTTGCTTGGGTCTCGTTTATCCACAGTAGTTCTTTCAAATAGTATCGCTGGAGCGATGGTCGAAACAGTATTGCATCTATGGAGGTGTCTTCCCCCAGCCATCAGACCACAAATTGAAGTTGTGCAGCCAAGTAGTAGCGCGCAAAGTCTGGGAGCTTGATCCCTCCCCATTCGTAGCCCCTTTGTAATGTACTCAGTGCTACCCTGTTCCTCCCTCCCTCCCATAGAAAGGACCGTGTTATGGAGTGTAATCGTCTGAAGAATGACCTGGGGATGTTATAGGGGATATTAGTGAAATAATATAGGAGTCGGGGTAAAACTATCATCTTCATTAAGGCCGCCCGGCCCACCATCCCCAGCGGTACTGTTTTCCAGAACTGCATGGCGTTCTCTATTTTTTCCAGAGCTGTCTGCGTATTGGCCATGTGTGTTTCCGCGGTGTCGTGATATATGTCCACCCCTAAATATCTGAAGGTTATTGGGGTCCATGTCAGGCCCAGGCATGGCAGCTGGTCTGACGTCGTCGCCTTTAGGCGCGCCAGGGGGAACAGTGAGGACTTCCCCCCTTGTTGATGGTGATCCCCGATAGCCTCCCAAACGCTCCCAGTTTCTCCAATAGGTCTGGTAAATGGGTTCGTGGGTCCCGGACGTAAAGCAGCATGTCATCTGCATATATTGAAATCTGGTGTGTTTCCCCATCTATCACTATGCCGGTGTCTCCATACTCCGCCCTTAGGAAGGCCGCGAACGGTTCCAGCGCCAATATATATAGCATCGGGGACAGAGGACACCCCTGTTTCGTACCTCGCCCTATGCTCCACTCCCCGAGACATGCCTCCCCATCTTAACTCTGGCCCTTGAGTCGTTGTACAGCAGCCTTATCCAGAGTAGGAAACCCCTGCCTATCCCGAAGTGGGCGAGCGCCCCTAGTAGCCAGTCCCAGTTCACTGAATTGAACGCTTTAATTGCATCTAATGACGCCACTGCGTATTCTCCCTCCTCTTGGTTCGTACTGTCAATGACGTGATGGAGTCTCCGGAGATTCCATGCGGTGTTGCGTTCTGGTACATACCCCGTCTGGTCTGTGTGTACGAGTGTGGGTATCACCCTTTTTAGCCAATTGGCCAATGCCGCTGTCAGTATCTTGGAATCCTGATTTATCAGAGAGATTGGCCTGTAGGACCCACACTCGAGGGGCTGCTTCCCCGCTTTAAGTATCAGGACTATTACAGATTCTGACATACTGCTCGGGAGTCGTCCGCACTCGTACGCCTTCACCAGTGTCTCTAGTAACCTCGGAGCCAAGCTATCTTTGTATTTTTTATAGAATTCCCCTGGCAACCCGTCGGGCCCTGGGGACTTCCCTGTCGGCAACTGGGCAATAACCTCTGTCAATTCCTCCACAGTAAGGGGGCCTTCCAACATCTGGGCCTGCCCCTCTGACAGTCGTGGAAGTCTGATTTCCGCAAATGCGTCCTCAAGGTCTCCCTCTTCTGCCTCCTGTACTCTGGTATATAGTTCCTCGTAGAATTGCGAGAACACCGTATTTATACCCTCCTGGGACCTTTCAATCGCCCCCTGACTATTTCGAATTGCATTTATCAGTTCTCGCTTGGTCTCCTGTTTGGTCAGCCAGGCGAGAAGTCTACCAGGTTTATGCCCTTCTGTGTGCAGCCTTTGTATGTACTTCCCATAGTCTAACTGCCCTAATCTCTCCCAGGCCGCCATAAACTGTTGTCTCAGAGTGGTGAGGTTACCCGTTTCCCCCCTCTCGCCCTGCCTGTACTTCCGCCCTCTCTATCTTCCCTTCTATCACATCCAGTTCAGCCAGGGTTTCTCTCCTAAGGCCTCCCATTTTCCCAATTGCCGCCCCCCTGATCACCACCTTAAAGGCTTCCCATGTCGTTCCCGTACTGTCTACACTACCCGTGTTGTGCTCGAAGTAGTCTATTGAGGTCTGGATATGGTCTTGGAAATCCCCCACTAGGAGTGCTTCCACCCTAAGTCTCCACGTGGGTATAGGGGCTTTCCTGTATGTATGTGCCCATGTTGCTTCCAGTGGGGCGTGGTCAGATAGGGTTCGTGCGTGAATGTGTGCCCCAGTGAATTCGCCTAGTGTCTCTTTGCCCTCGAATAAATAGTCAATGGGCCTCATTCCGAGTACGGCGCTAACCAATGGCGCTATTAACGCCTTGGTTGACGCCGTACCCGGACCGGCAGCGCCTTGGTGGATGGCGGAATTACCGCCCCATTCCAAGGTTGGCGGGGTGGTAATTCCCCATTCACCAAGGCTCTTCCCCATTCCCAAATGAGCCCCCATAGGGCTCAATGGGAATGGGGAAGATGCAAATAACGGTGACCGTTCATTACGGTCACCGTTATTGGCTTGGAGGCCCCTTTGCGCCCTCGACTTTAACACCTGCTCAAAGCAGGCGTTAAGGGCGAGGGCGCAGAGGGAACTCGGAGTATGGCGGTAAGGGATTACCGCCACCGGTCTCGTTACCGGTGGCCGCTATCCCTTACCGCCATACTCGGAATGAGGCCCAATGTGGGTAAATGTCCTGTGTGGGGCGCTATAATGCGTGTATCCCCTCTCACCCCATGTACGTTCCTCCAGACGTCCTCCAGCTCGAGCTGGTCCAGTGTCTTCTGCAACACCCACGCTGGTGGTGCGGCCCTTTTGTGTTTGTAATCCGACCGGTCCAGCCTGGGATCCAGTGTGCAGTTCAGATCTCCGGACCAGATGATCATGGAGTTCCTGTACAGGGCCAGCTGGGGTGTGAGTGGTTTAAAGAAATCTGTTGCATTGTGGTTTGGGGCGTAGGTGTTCACCAGACACACTTCCCGGTTCTCCAGCATTCCGTGTACGATGAGGACCCTGCCTTCGGCGTCACTCTCCTGTTTGATGAGTTGGAATGGGATACCCGGGACATTCTAAGTCACTACCCCTCTCGCATAGTTAGAGTATGTGGAGCTGTATGTCTGGCCGCCCCATTTCTTGGCCATCTTGGCTTGTTTTTCCGCCGTCAGGTGGGTCTCCTGCAGCATTGGGATGTGGACTTTCGCTTTGTTTAGCCATGCGTAGACCCTCAGTTTCTTCACATAGGCGTTTAGCCCCCTGACGTTCCAAGTCACCACATTTAGTTCATCTCGGTTCCTGTGTCCTACAGTTCCCTGCGGCCTGCTCGTTCCCATCGGCCTGTTTAGTTTTCCCTTCCTGGCCCGCTGGCCTGGGAGGTCCTTCTATCATCTTCTCCCAATTATTCCCCTGGTAGCTTGCAGGTCCGCCTTCCCTCTTTACTTCCCCTGTCCTGGCGGACCGCCCTGCCACCCGTCTCCGCTTCTCTCCACCTCCGCCCTTTGGTGTTCCACGCCGGAGTCCCTGACCTCCTCGTTCATTATGTTTGCCTCCTCTCATGCCTTCTCTTAACAAACTTAACCACACTACTACAACTACTATAAACCAACGCCCAGCCTCCTTCCCCTTGCTCGGGCCCCGCCACATTCCAGGTGCCACCCTCGATCCATGGGTGCACTCGTCACGGCGTAGTGCCTTAAAACAGACACTGCTAACTAGTCGCTACTTGGGGCCCCCTCTGTGGGTCTTGGCGGTCCAGTGCCAGAGGCCTCGAGCTCCTGGGTTGATCCATTAATTTATTTATGCTTTTGGTTCTCAATCTTGCCACATCTCGATTCGGCATGTGTCCTCAGTGTTTTATCCGCACCCTCATTCCCTTCCTCGCCGGGGTGCCTCACGATTCCCCTCGACCCCCTCTCTTAGTTGTGGGATCCCCTGCTGGTCCATCCACTCCTGGGTGTCTGCTGTGGTGTCAAAGATCTGTGTCCTCCGGTTGTGCAGGATTTTGAGCTTAGACGGGTAAAGTAACATGAATTTCACTCCCGCTGCCCGAAGGCACTCTTTGGTCGGCCAGAACTGGGCCCGCTTTCTTTGCACAAGTGCCGTATAATCAGGGTAGATGGTTATCCTGGCTCCGTTGCGCTTTATCTCCCCACCTTCCCTTGAGAATGTCAGGATTTTCTCCCTGTTTTTAAAGTTCAAGATCTTCGCGATCATGGGTCTCGGTGGCATGCCCGGGCGGGGTTTCCTGGTCAGTGCTCTGTGCGCCCTTTCCACCACAAAGCCCTGGGACAGGGTCCCTGCACCTACTTCCTAGATCAGTAAGTTATCTACGTAGTCTGTGGGGTCTCTGCCTTCCACCCCCTCCGACAGCCCCACAATGTGCACATTGTTGCGCCTGGCCCGACCTTCCGCATCTTCGGCCCTGCGTTCTAGTGTTTTAATCCACTCCAGTGCATCCGACATTTGTGACTGAGAGGTGGTCACATTTTCTGTATTGCTCTGCACCTCTTGTTCCACCGTTGTCACTCTCTCCGCTAGGTTCCTGGTGTCCTGCCTGAGGAGCCCCACATCCACGATCACTGCATCCAGCTTGCCCTACATTGAGGCCTTTAGCCCCTCTATGGCCTCTAGGATACTGCCCTCGACTTGTTTGAGCTCCCCTTTACGTGGCATATGATGTGGCCGTATCTGTGGCCGTATCTGCCGCCGCCGTCCCAGGTTGTGCGTCCTCGCTCTTGCAGGCAAATGTCTCCATGCTTGTTTGCCTCCCTCTGCTGCCTTTCTGTTTCTCAGGCATGCTGATGTTTGTGGCCTTGTGTGTCTGTGCTTGGATGGGGGCGTTGTGCCCCTGGGTGGCCTCCAATTTGTAGTCAGTGTTCCCCCTTCCCTGTGTGGGCCCTGTACCTCCCTGGTCCCGGCGCGCAGCAGCTAAAGTCACTCTGCCCAGCTGCAGCCTCGCCAGGGCCAATACAATTTCCTGCCTCTGCTGTATCGTCCTTACCGGAGGCTCCAGTTGCGTCTCCGCTGATTGCTGCTGCCCGCTGCGCCGTTGCGGCCCCGGGCTAGTAGCCCGCCTGTCCCCTGCTGTCGAAGGTCAGGGTCTCCCCCTCCGGGCTGCCGCTGTGTGGGCGCTCTCCGGTAGGACTTCTGTGTGCTGGGGGGCACCCTGTCAGTGCCTCGGGCCGCAGGCTCCATGCTCTTCCCGTGTTTCGGCCCTCCGCTCTCCACTGCCGTTATCCCTGGTTGCCTGCTCCTCCTGCACGCATCGCTGTGGTGTGCGCCTCGTTCCACGTCCCAGTCAGGGAGGTCGGTCGGGTTTGGTGCCTCTCTCGATCTTCTGCGGGTGGTGTGTGGGTATCCGGTGGGCAGCCGTCCGCACCCCCGTGCCCAGCCGTCCGCGTGCGCAACTTCCACTGCATTTTGGAGCGCTGGCGGGTCCTCAGTGGTCCACAGCCACCATTTTGTATGGTGGCCCGTGCCTCCGCTTCACCTCGTTTCTGGTCTTTCCGACCTCCGATTTTGTTCGGGCTTTCGCCCGTGTGTCCCCTGGACCCTCCGGGTGCCGTTCCTTCGATTTGTTCATGGTCTCCTGCCGTTTTTCAGCCGTTTATAAGGATTGTGTAGTGGATCACCCGGGAGCTCTCGTTGACTCGCTCACGCTTGCATGACCACCAAGCCACACCCCTCCCCCAGTCAGACTTACTCCTCTTTCGAATGCCTTGTCTGTAGGCTCTCTCTCTCCCAGTCACTCTCTTACTGTTGCTACTCTCTACCGGCCCCCTGGTCAAATCATCTTCTTTCTCTCTGAATGGGCTGACCTTTCCACCTCCCTCCTGGCCTCACCCACTCAACTCCTCCTCCTTGGGGTCCTCAATATTCATCTTGATTCTCCCTGTTCCTCATCTGCGGTCTTTCACGACCTTTGCGACTCACTCTCCATCTCTATCCTCCCCTCCGATCCGACTCTCTCTGCTGGTCACACACTTGATGTCTTGATCTCCTGTGGCCTCCTCCTCTCTACTCCCCTCACCACTACTCTCTCCTGGAGTGATCACTGCCTTCTCTTCTCTCATCTTTCCATCTCATCCCCTCAAGCCAAGCCTACCCCAAGATTGCCACCCACCTTCTCGGACATCCAGCCCATGAAGCGTGTGTCAGTCGAGGCTTTCGCTGCCACCTTCTCCACCCATCCTCTACCCCTGGCTGATTCACAACCTGACACAGCCTTTTCTCTTCTCCACTCCTCTATTTCTGCTACTCTTGATGCTTTTGCCCACGTCATGAGGATCTGTTTGAAGTCCAAAGCCTACTGCAATTCTTGGTTTGACTCTAACCTAGCTACACTTAACCATAAGCATAGAGCAGTCAGGGAGGTCGGTCGGGTTTGGTGCCTCTCTCGATCTTCTGCGGGTGGTGTGTGGGTATCCGGTGGGCAGCCGTCCGCACCCCCGTGCCCAGCCGTCCGCGTGCGCAACTTCCACTGCATTTTGGAGCGCTGGCGGGTCCTCAGTGGTCCACAGCCACCATTTTGTATGGTGGCCCGTGCCTCCGCTTCACCTCGTTTCTGGTCTTTCCGACCTCCGATTTTGTTCGGGCTTTCGCCCGTGCGTCCCCTGGACCCTCCGGGTGCCGTTCCTTCGATTTGTTCATGGTCTCCTGCCGTTTTTCAGCCGTTTATAAGGATTGTGTAGTGGATCACCCGGGAGCTCTCGTTGACTCGCTCACGCTTGCATGACCACCAAGCCACACCCCTCCCCCAGTCAGACTTACTCCTCTTTCGAATGCCTTGTCTGTAGGCTCTCTCTCTCCCAGTCACTCTCTTACTGTTGCTACTCTCTACCGGCCCCCTGGTCAAATCATCTTCTTCCTCTCTGAATGGGCTGACCTTTCCACCTCCCTCCTGGCCTCACCCACTCAACTCCTCCTCCTTGGGGTCCTCAATATTCATCTTGATTCTCCCTGTTCCTCATCTGCGGTCTTTCACGACCTTTGCGACTCACTCTCCATCTCTATCCTCCCCTCCGATCCGACTCTCTCTGCTGGTCACACACTTGATGTCTTGATCTCCTGTGGCCTCCTCCTCTCTACTCCCCTCACCACTACTCTCTCCTGGAGTGATCACTGCCTTCTCTTCTCTCATCTTTCCATCTCATCCCCTCAAGCCAAGCCTACCCCAAGATTGCCACCCACCTTCTCGGACATCCAGCCCATGAAGCGTGTGTCAGTCGAGGCTTTCGCTGCCACCTTCTCCACCCATCCTCTACCCCTGGCTGATTCACAACCTGACACAGCCTTTTCTCTTCTCCACTCCTCTATTTCTGCTACTCTTGATGCTTTTGCCCACGTCATGAGGATCTGTTTGAAGTCCAAAGCCTACTGCAATTCTTGGTTTGACTCTAACCTAGCTACACTTAACCATAAGCATAGAGCACCTGAGAGGAAATGGAGGGCTTCTTGCTCATCGTCTGACAAACTAGCCTGCCGCCTGCTCCAAAGGCAATACCGACTTTCTGTCCGCACCAAGAAGAGAGTTCATATTCAAGCAGTGTCTCTGCGGTATCTAACAACTCGGCCGGACTCTGTAAGGAGCTGTCAGTCTAGAAAAATGGATACCTCTCATGATTGACGGCAAACGTATTTTGGTGGCCGAAGGCCAACCTTCTCATGTACAAAACGATAGAAATACAGGTTTCTGAGTTTACCAATGAACGGCCATTTTGATGTAACAATGATCGCCATTTTGTTTTCTGACAATTGCTCATTGCTTTCTGTTCAAATAGCTTTGCAGCACATTTTCTGCTTACACTGCTCGACTGTTAACATTGTTGTCTGAACCGACTGTTAACATTGTTGTCTGAACGTAAAAGGACAAGGCCGCAGGGACGCGAGGCTAATGAGAGTTTGTTGAAACACAACGTAGGCAGCTCCGGGGAGGAATGCCCGGCTCCCTCCCGAATGTAGCATTGAAGCAGAGCCGCAGGGCGTTTAATCATTTCACAGCTGCCAGCCAGTCTTGTTATATGGTAGAATATGTTAGAATAAAGCAGCTAAAGGCTTGAATTATGCTCTTCTTATGGCCCCCCTTTACCGAGCCCTGTAGAGCGTGTCGGCTCCCAGAACACGAATAGCACCTCATAGATAGCAAGGTCTGGAATGTGACTCTTCCCCCGTATGTAGCTTGCTTCCAAGAACAGAAGCACTGTGTCTGTTCAACATAGAAAAGATGTCTCTGCACTTGCAAAGCTGCATATTGTTACTAGAATAGATATTTGAAGGTGTCATATTCGTCGAAAGTGTCCATCGTCAAACCGAGTTCAAAGAAACCCAATAAAGGGAGACGTTAAACATGTCACAGCTGATTGTATGATATGCATTTTGTATATATGTAACTGATATACGTAATTCACTCTCTTGCGTCCCTCGAGGTCTAGAGATGCACGTCACGGGACGTGAGACAGAGTTGGCCAACTGAGACTATTTGCTTTGCAATAAACCCTAGCTTTGGGAATACAACCTCGTGTCTGGCGTATCTATCGTGTGTGGTGACTTGCCTTATTTCCATAGACGTGAGGGGCCCCTAGGGGCCCCTTTCAAGATGGCGCCCGGCCCCTCCCCCACTTGTTTCATCGTGTACGTTGTAATTGAATAAAGGCGGAGAACAACGAGGACGGGACGATCAAGCCGGGATCAAGAGGTGTTCGGGGCGCCCTGTAGAAGTGATGAGAGATTCCTTTTTCAGATCTGCACACACCTGATCCCTGATCGACGTATCTGGCTAGAGAACAAGGAGGCGAGGGTCCTGAAACGAGGCAGAAGCCAAGAAACGCAGACACGACGTCATTGGTTGCATCAGTATACAGACGAATTGCGTCCTGGAGGACAAATTGATTTATCAGGTGAGTCATTCCCCGATTCAAAGTAATCCTGATATTGGTTGAGAGTTAACTTTGCAAAATCAAATGCCCTAGGTAAGGTTGATTAACCAGGGGGAAGGTTGAAACATGCCTGGGGTATTGTCCATCCCAGCAGGGTTTTTCTGCTGTGATAGACAATCTTTGGAAGATGGCCAAATTGCACCACCTGGGGGAACGCCGGCGTATGAGATGTATGTGAAGTATGGTGTGGGAGCGATAATATTCTGTGAGACTTGGCATAGGCAAACCAGAAAGCAACAAGACCATCAGTGGCCGATAAATGGTAGTTTTGAGATAGCGAGAATAGATAATTTGGAAAGAGTGTTGATAAGAAAGAAAGCGCATCCCGCAGCATTTGATATTGTTAAGGACTGGAGAATGGAAGCAATGCTCCGATTTAGAAGTAGAGCGAAGCATGCGCGCAGGCATAAATCAAAAGGTGAAGTAGCGGAAGAAAAGGAGGAGGAGGAGTGGAATGAGAGTCTAAGAAGATCAGGTAGACATGACCAGTTAAATATAGATAAAATATACCCACAACGAGAATTGAACATAGCAGATGAAGTGATGGAAAACATATTGATCCATACAAAACAAGCCCAAGATCAGAAGCGAGGCCAAACACCTCAGTAACTATTGCTCAAGCCCCTCCCGTAGCTCAAACTCTCCCTCCCGCAGCTCAAGCCCTCCCACAGCCACAGACCGCGCACGTAACAATTCCTATTAGCCAACCAGGCCCACAGCAGATACTCCCCGTTCCCATTGTCCCATCCGCACCTCCCACCTTAGATACAGACTCGGTACCGTCCGTCCCTACGGGGGTTGAAGTTGAAACCGCGGGGGCGAGAGGCGGGACTGAACAAAGTGGATGCACGAGGGTAACTCGCAGTGCGATCAGCAAAGAAAGGAAGGTGGAATTGCAGCAACAGGCAGAAATGTATATAGACGGGAATGTTGGGACGGCAGCATTGGCTTCGATGTATGACTTCCGAAGAAGCAACGGAAGACAGGAAGTGTTGGAATGCATGGGTGAATATTTGGTGGAGAGATGGAAACAGTTAATTGGGAAATTACCACCGCAGCGATTGTTAGACTTAAATGCATTAGCACGTTGTAGAGAAAGAGATGAAGAAGTGAGGAAACATGTGTATGGACTTTTTTAACTTAAAGATGAATTGGATAATGAATATGCTGAAATGTTTACTGCACCTGGGTACAGGGGTAAGGATATCAGGAGAGATAGGAGGGAAGTGCTAGGATCACACAATCAACGGCAACAGTCACCATCGCCAGGGCGAAAGGCGATGGTGGACGAATTATTGTTATTAAAACAGGTGGGGGAAGACTTGAAAGAATGCATTTTGAAAACAAGGGTGTTACTGCAGCAAGTAACAGGACATAATAGAGGAAGAGGGAACACACAAGGGAGGAGTAATTTGTATATGCGTGGGGGGCCATTGGGACCAAATCAGTGTGCATACTGTAAGGAGGAAGGACACTGGCGAGCGCAATGTCCACATTTACAGAATAGAAATGGATCTGGTCAGAGAAGACAGCACAGAGGGCACCAAGGAGCGAATGGACCAAATAGGAATAGTATGCAGCAGCACCACAATAATGAAGGTAATCAAAACCAAGCCCAAAACCAAAGTGCTCCTAACCAGAGTCAGGGTCAGCAAAACCAACAGTATGGGAATCAGAGTGGGGGAAATAGAGGAAAGAGTGGGAACATTTTCAATACGCAGCCAAATACGTATTACAGTAATAGTAGTGACTATACATCGGACGATGTGTTGTTTCCCCAATAGGACAGCCCAGGGCAGGGGTTGGAACCAATGTCTATTCCCGTGAATCAGAGAGGACCCTACGTAGAAATGGGAGTCGGGAATAAGGAGCACCGCTTCCTTATAGATACAGGAGCGCAAAAGTGTTCAATAGACCACTTGGTTCCGGATATACCACTGTCAGGGCAAAAGAATGTTTCCGTAGGGTTCGCAGTCATAAACCCAGTGTCCCAACCAGTCCCAGTTACTATAGGACCATTCACTGAACATTGTCCCTTTCTCTTAACAGACAATTGTGGGGAGAATTTGTTGGGATTGAACTTGTTGAAAAAGCTAGGTGTGACTATGCATTGTACGTCAGATGGGGTGTTTCTAACGATTTGGCCACAAGATGCCCCTGTGTCAGAATTCATGTCTGAAACCTTGCCAGGAGAGTTAAGAGAAGTACCAACCTGTATATGGGCGATGCATGACAACGATGTAGGATGCTTGAAGATAGAGCCAGTGAGGATCATTTTGAAAGAAGGAGTTACACTGCCAAGAATTCCCCAGTATAAAATTTTGGCAAAAGGAGAGAAAGGATTGAAAAGTATTGTTCCAGATTTGGTAAAATTAGGGGTAATTGAACAAATTACAGGCAGTACATGTAACAGCCCGATTCTTCCAGTGTTTAAGAAAGGAGGCAATGAAGTACCATATCGTTTCATAATTGATTTGCGCGCGCTAAACAAAGTAGTAGATCCACAATTTCCTTTGCTCCCAGACGTCACTACAATATTGACAATGATACCCGCCTCAGCAGAATTCTTTAGCGTAATTGATCTAAAAAACGCTTTCTTTAGCATTCTGGTGGACAAAGACAGTAGATATTTGTTCGCGTTCACATTAGGGGGACGATCATTTACATTCACGCGCATTCCACAAGGATATACGGAAAGTCTGAGTATTTACAGTAGAGCGTTAAAAGAGCAGCTAGACATGCTAGAATTACCAGAGGGGTTTGTACTATTGCAATACATAGATGATCTATTGATAGCTGCTGATACAGAAGAGATTTGTAAAAAGATCACCGTATTACTACTGTCACACCTAGCGGCACATGGCCATAAAGCTAGTTTGAAGAAGTTTCAATATAAACGAAAGGCGGTAGCTTATTGTCATGATGCCTACCCCCGGGCATCCGGATCGATTCCCTCAGCCCTGGGAGCAGGCATCCAGGTACTCATTAAAACCCCAACAGCCCCGGCTGGGGGCTGTTTGGATTCAGTCCTGGCGCCTTAGGCGCCAGGCTCATCATAGAAATCAGTCCTGGCGCCATAGGCGCCAGGCTCATAGACTTTACTTACCTTATGCAGACCATGCTGCAAATGAGTCCAAGCCAACATGAGGCCTGGATGGGACTATTTTATTACAGGGACTATGTTTACTCGGGTGTGGTTCTGGGGAACTTCTTACCTGGGACTACTTTGCAGGCTATTTAAACCACGCCCGAACAGCAGCTCATGCTTTGTGTTATTCTGCATCCAGCAGCGTAACGCTCACCGTGTCTGCAAGTCAGCATCCAGTCTTCAGCCATGCCCGCCTCATATCCGGAGCTCCTAGACAAAAGGAAAAGAAAGAAGAGGTTAGATCACGGACATTATTTGATTCCTTACCTGATTCCAGACCCAGCACATCTCCGAGCCTGAAAAGGACATTATTTCAGCACGCTTCGCTTCGCCAGCAGCAGCGCCATGTTATACTCACCAGTCCACCGCATCTTTCAACTCGGTGCTGCCTCCATCATTTTCTTCATCGAAACCCAGCACCTGGGGGGAAAACAAAAGGAATAACAAGGTGAGCCGAGAAAACCGACAAAGACAATCTCTTTGCCATCATAGGCTTACCTGCTTTACTACCAGAGGTATTATCCTTTAAATCGCTGCATCTTTCTATGCCACACCTATAAAGGGAGAGAAAACAGCAAGTTAAACTCATGCAACTTTTACCGTACACCATCAGCTGCCTCCAGGCAATATTCTTTTGGACCCAGCTGCAACCTAACGAGGGAATGGAACAAGAGTGAACATCGGACATACTGAACTCTTTGAACTTTATAGACACTGTCGTCAATATTCCTCCGGAACTCCTCCAGTACCTTCAAACCAGTGAAGTAACTGGTATCTACGCGCCCCTGCATGCCATGCAGGATGGAGAGCTCATCATTTAAAAAAATAAGGTGAGGTTACCAAGAGGGGATATCGGAGGTGATTAGTTGGGAGAACGAGAACAGTTGGGGGGGCCATCACTAAAGTCCACGGGTGGCTAAATCCCTTTCTCCACTTGCAGGAGAATACTTCTACGAGTCCAGCAGACAAGATAAAGCGGGCCAGTCCAGACTGTCATCTCTTCACTACGCATCACGTTGGTGGAGACCGCAGCTGTCCGGGTCCGATCGACACCCCTGTGGGAACCAGGTGAGCGTAACACTTATTTGGGCTACCTACTTTCGAAAGAGTTGAGAAGGCTAACGCCAGAACGCATAGTAAGTATTTCTTGTTTGCCTATTCCAAAGACACAGAAAGGAGTCAGAGCCATAATAGGCATGGCTTCCTATTGCCGACAGTGGATCGGTAATTTTGCGTTAATTGTGAAGCCAATGGTGCTATTAACTAAGAAGGATGCGGTGATGCCTTTGCAATGGAATGAAGAATGTCAGAGAGCATTTGACCAATTGAAAACTGCATTATGTTCCGCTCCAGTTTTGGGCACGCCGAATTATGAAAAAGTTTTTAGATTATTTGTATGCGAGAATGAAGGATGTGCATTAGCTGTTTTGACACAGGAACAAGGTGGAAGAAATAGGCCATGCGGCTATTTTTCTTCTGCGCTGGACCCTGTAGCGCGCGCACTACCACGATGTTTGCGATCTGTCACGGCGGCTGTTGCATCGGTGAAACAAACGGAAGGGATGGTATTGGGGCATACTTTAATTCTGATGGTGCCACATGCCATAGATGTCCTATTAAATAGGACACAGACGCAACACCTCACCTCTGCTAGACTGACAAGATATGAGATTATCTTGTTTGCTCCCCATATCCAAATTATGAGGTGTAGCACTTTGAATCCTGCAGAATTAATGCCACTGCCCATAAAAGAAATTGGTCTCAACGAATCACCACCCCATGATTGCTTAATGGTCACTGAGGAAGAAACGAAGGGGAGAGTTGATTTAAGTGACATCCCACAAAAGGAGCCAGATGGAGAGTTATTTTGTGATGGCTCTTGTTTTAAACTACCTGATGGCACGGCAACTGCTGCTTACGCTATCACTACCCTAGAGTGCGTTGTAGAAAGCAAAAAGAATTCCCTCAACTCGGTACAAGCCGCAGAAATAATAGCATTGACCAGAGCCTGTGAGATTTATGAAAATTTGAACGTGAATATCTATACTGATAGTCAGTATGCTTTTGGGGTGGTTCATAACTTTGGTCGACTCTGGGCTGAGAGGGGTTTCTTGACATTGCATGGGGCCAGAATTCAACATGGCCCTTTGATTGTACGATTGATGTCTGCACTCACGTTTCCAAAGCGCCTAGCAATAGTGAAATGCGAGGCACATAAAAAGGTAACATGCAAAGTAGGAGAGGGAAATGCATTTGCAGACAGAATTGCGAAACAAACTGCCACTGATTTGAATAATAAAATGATGACAGTCCAGACTGAGGAAGTACCCTGTATGATAGAAGATAGAATTGCCACTGTCAAAGAGATGCAGGCCGAAGCCACGGCCGATGAGATACAAGGGTGGGCAGAGGGCTCTTCTGAGTTCGATTTAGAGGGTTGTTGGGTGGACAAGGGAACTAAAAACTGGATGTTGCCAAATTCTTATGTGACTTCGATGGTCACAATGGCTCACAGCCCTACCCACATCTGTGCAAAAAAATAATACATCATCTATCTACGGTATAGCAGAATGTAAACATAAAGAAGAATGCAGAGAGGTTGGTGCAGAACTGTATCACGTGTTTACAACACAATGTAGGAAAGGGGACAGTGACTCCAGTAGGTAGTTTTGGCCCGCCCTCTATGCCTTGTGAGGTAATCCATTTTGATGTCATAGAGATGGAGAGGTGCCAAAACTTGAAATATGTCTTAGTGGTGATCTGTGCATTCAGCAAGTGGGTGGAGGCATATCCCTTAAAAGACTGCACAGCAATGAGTACGGCAAAAGTAATGCTTAAAGAATACTTTTCCCGTTTTGGCTTTCCCCGTGTCATATGGTCAGATAATGGTCCACATTTTGTGGGCGCAGTGGTGTTACAGATATGTGCAAGTCTTCAGATTTATAAAAGATTTCATAGTTCAAGGCATCCGAGTTCGGCCGGTCTTGTTGAGAGGCACAACGGAATCCTCAAGTCAAAAATTAACAAGATATGTGCAGGGAGCAAGTTCAGTTGGGTGGATGTATTACCGATAGAGCTATTGTGCATGCGTACTTCTGTACAGGCTAGAACTGGGCTCTACCCGTATGAGATTGTGATGGGGAGGCCGGTGAATGTTTGGTGCGCACCTCAGCCAAAGCGACTGAGTGAACTGGAACACCCTGTACTTAGCACTTATTGTGGCCTTTTTTTTAAAAAAAATTTCACTTTATTGGTTTTGCGAGAAACAAAAAGAGGCAAACAATATTCAAACAAAATCGTACATCTTCCAGAGGTACAAGTCGAACAAACGGTGCGTAACAAAACAGTATACTGGAATCTCTTAGTAGTGCGACAGTCCCGATTATCTGGATGTGTCTCAATGACTGTTCGCCATAACCCACTCCCCTCCCTCCCCCCACTTGGGTTGGTGTACTTCACGAGTGCAATAGTTTGACAAAAGTATTAGTATCCTATGATTGACACAGTGTCACATCTGGTAGTACCATGGTCGCTGGAAATGAGAGTCTCATCCTTTGTAGTGTTCCTTAGATGTAGCATCATTCGGTCAGGTTTTTGGGGGTTCCTCTGGTTGGGAGTCGTAAGTAGGTGTGATATATGTATTCTTGAAGTCCATCCATAGAGTTTCACATTTCGCCGATTTATTGTGCAGGGAGGCAGTGATTGTTTCCATCACATAAATGCTTGTGGCCAATTTAATCCACTTGGTCTTACCTGGAACCAGAGGGGATTTCCATTTGGTCGCTATTAGGGCCCTCGCAGCCAGGAATAGCTGGGGGACCAGGCCTTTGACCCGAAACCAATCCTCCTCGACTCTTTCAAAGCCAAACAGAACAAGGTGTGGGTCAAGTTCTCTGTGGATGTCATCTACTTCTTTGATCCATCCCAGGACCTCAGTCCAAAACACTTTGATGTGTCGACAGCTCCACCACATGTGCCAGTAGTTGGCATTTTCTCCGCAGTTTCTCCAGCACTTTGGGCTCATGGACTGGGACATTTTGGAGAGTCGAAGCGGATCATATTGCCATCTGTGTAGGAGTTTTATTGCATGGAGCTTATATTGGTTAGATATGGAGGATTTAGGTGCAGCTCTGCACATTAAGTCCCATTGGTCGGGGAGTATCTCTTCGCCGAGGTCTTTTTCCCATCTGGCCCTAAGGGTTTCTGTAGTTCCACCGCCTGCTCGTAATAGCATTTGATACATTACAGATATAAGGCCTTTCATTTCTGTTCTGGAGTCTAGGAGTTTCTCAAAGGCGGTGAGGTCTCTTCTCAGTTTTTCTCTCCATTCGGGTCTCGTTAACACCCCTTTTAGCTGGATAAAGTGGAATGTCGATAAAGTGCCTATCCCCAGTGCCGTTGTCAGGTCAGGTAATGTGATAAACGAGTCCTTTCTCTGGAGTTGTCCCACCCTCTCCAGGCCTGCCTCGTACCATGACTGGAACCGCTCTAAGTTCGGGATTTGGTCGTTTATGCCAGGAGACCACAAGTGACTGAGCGGGGATGGCCAGGTGGTAACTTCTCGCATCTCTTTCCCAGTGCGCCATATAGCCCATATGGTGGTCAGTATGGGGTGGTGCTTAATTCTCTTCTGGACCCGTTGGTACGGTGACCACAGCCACTCTGCCACTGTGGCGGGGGACATGTAGTGGTTGTCCATCTGGACCCATTGCAGGTGTTTGTGGTCCCTGAAGTGTTGAATTAGGACACGCAACTGGGCAGCTTTATAGTATTTTCCCAGATCGGGAAGACCTAATCCTCCCCTATCCTTGGGGAGAATAAGCGTGTCGTAAGAGATCCTCGGTCTTTTCCCCTGCCAGATGAACCGCAACATGATCTTTTGGGCATCCACGAAGAATTTTTGGGGTATCTCTATCGGTAACATCTGAAAGGGGTAAAGGAAACGGGGGAGGCACACCATCTTGACGGCATTGATGCGCCCCAGCCAAGAGATCGTCAATTTGCTCCATTTCTCGAGGTCTCTCTCGAAGCATCGAAGTAGCAGGGGGGAAGTTAGCCTCGTAGAGGTCGTCTAGGGTTTTGGTGATCTGTATGCCCAAGTATCGTAATGTCGTGTGTTCTACTTTGAGCCCCAAAGGAAGGAACTTGGTGTCATTATCAACTGGGGTGCCTTGGAGTGGAAAGAGGATAGATTTTGACATGTTTACATTAAACCCAGAGAACCGGCCGTATTCTTCTATTAGAGTTAGGGCATGGGGGATGGAGGTCATAGGTTTAGTTAGGTGTAGAAGGATATCATCAGCGTACAACCCTGCCTTGTATTCCGTCCCTCCCAGCCGTATTCCCTCTATTCGGGGGTCGTTCCTTATTTTTTGGGCTAAGGGCTCGAGGGAAAGTGCAAACAGGATTGCGGAGAGAGGACATCCCTGTCTGGTCCCCCGTTGCAGTTCAAACCACCTGGAATATTCCCCGTTCACAAATATTGATGCTTTGGGAGAGGTGTATATTGCTCGTACCCCATCACGGAATTTGGAGCCTATCCCTACTTTCTGGAGGACTGCACCCAGGAAATCCCATTCCACCCTATCGAAGGCTTTTTCTGCATCAATCGATAGGAGGGCCGAATCGTCTGGTAGACTGTGCCCCACATGGACAAGATGTAGAGTTTTACGCATGGTGTCGGCGCCCTGCCTCCCAAGGATAAATCCCACCTGGTCAGGGTGGACTAGGTTGGGCATTAAAGTTTCCAGTCTGGCTGCCAATAATCGAGCGTAAATCTTCGCATCGAGATTGAGGAGGGAAATGGGGCGGTATGACCCGCATAATTTGGGGTCTCTACCCTCTTTAGGGATGACAGTTATGAGGGCTTTCTTGAAGGAATCTGGTGCGGTCCAAGAGCTCATTATCTCATTAAAGAGTTCCGTGAGAAAGGGTGACAATTGGTCGGTGAAGGTCTTATAGAAGCCGGCCGTGTAACCGTCCTCGCCCGGAGACTTCCCCAGTGTAAGCCATTTGATCGCCTCTCATGTCTCGTGTTCAGTTATTGGGCTATCGAGGAATTCGGTCTTTGTGTGTGTTATTGTAGGCATAGCAATTGTGGACAGGTAAGAGGATATGTCAGAATGAGCCGCAAGCAGCTCGGAGGTATACAGGTTTTCGTAAAAGTCGGCAAAGCTCTCGGGTATCGAGTGGGGTGGATGCAACGCAGGGTTGGTGGGCTCTTTTATCTCTTTCACCCTGCGTTCTTCCCTCCTTTCCCTGAGTCTAGCGGCTAAGAGTGCATCAGCCTTGTCCCCCTTCTCATAATATGTCTGTTTCAGGAATTGCAATTTCCGCACCACCTGGCCGTGTTCTAACAGCCGTAGTTCCTCTCTTTTACGTTGGGCCATGTCGAGTTTGGTGGAGTCCACCATCGTATTGTCTCTTATTTCCGCCTCCAGCCGGTGTATTTCTTTGCGGAGCTTGTTTTCTACAATTTTACGCTCTCTCTTTTTAGAGGAGCCCTCACGTATTAATATACCTCTCCAAGTGGCCTTCCCCGCTTCCCAGATCACTTGTTTGGAGACCTCCCCATTGTCGTTCGTCTTGAAATATTCTTCGATCTCAGTCTCCATTTCATTTCTGAACACCGCGTCAGTCCAGAGGGACTCATTGCATCGCCAGGATCCCCCAGCGGCAGATAGTTCGGCCCAGTTGACGTCTGCTAGGACCATGTCGTGGTCTGTCCATGTTGTCGGGACAATATTGGTATGACTTGTTGATCTTGCAAGGTCAGGTGCGAGGAATATATAGTCTATGCGTGAGAATGTGCGATGGGAGTTCGAGTAAAAGTTGAAGCCCCCTTCGTCAGGATGTTGTATTCTCCACACATCTCGTAGGTCGTGAAGCTCCATCATGACAGCGAATTCAGTACGGTCTCCTCTATGCTGGGCCCGCGTGTCGGGGTTGGCTGGCCTCCAGTCAACAGATGGGTCCATCCACTGATTAAAGTCGCCTCCTATAATGAGGTGGCCTGCAGTCTCTAGTACTATTTTGGGAATCATTCTCCGAAGGAATGCAGATTGTGCGCTATTAGGCAAGTATATTGTAGCAATCGTGACCTGAACTCTTGCGATTTTCCCCACTAGCAGGAGGGCCCGTCCACTCACATCCGACCAGGTCTTCTCTAGCTCAAAGCCAACTCCCTTCTTGATGAGAATTCCGACCCCTCCTTTCCTGAGCGGGCCAGAGCCCCTGAATTTCATACCTCGCCGATTCCCCAGGATCGTTCGCTCCTCTCCTCTGGCAAATTTCGTCTCTTGGAGGAGGAGAATGTCAATGTCAGATCTTCGGAATTCTCTGTGCACTAGCGATCTCTTGGTAGGGGAATTCAATCCCTTCACATTGATAGTCCCAATTCTGAGGAGACCCTTGCCCTTAGGTTTCTCATGTGATGCCATCAGCGGTTTGCAGTCTAGGTTCTCTCGCCATCAGCTGCCAGAAAGACAAGTGGGTACCCTGTGCCATCTTGACTGTGATACTTTGGAGCAAACGTATTGTTATCTGTACATATCCCAAGTGTCCGTTACCTCTCTCCCCTTTTCCCGTGTTCCACCATAATTGATGGTGCTCGCTTGAACTTGCGAACAGGGGATGCTGCATCGGCAGCTGTTGACGGCGTCTGGGACAGACTGGATGAAAGTATGCAGTCCGTCGACGGACCATCAGTAGGGACCGTTGGCCTACGGTCCCGATCAAATTTATCATCGTAACTTAAGGGTAAGCCCCCATCTCTTTCCCCCCTCCTCCAAACATTATGCAATTTCAACAGTAATAACAACAAACATGTGAAAGTTTCAACATTACGTGTGGCTTTCGGGTCTTTCCGCAGGAGTTCATGTCGTCTCCCATTTCTGGGGGGTGTCCCGTCTGTAGCAGCACCAAGGTGGCTGATTTCGCCATGTTGCATCCTCCGCGGGAGACAGTGCCTCGTGTTTTAGATATGACTGTAGCCAGCATGATTCCGACGCGGCTTCTCTTGCTTAATCATGATCGGGGGTGTTGTTGGGGTGTCTAAATTTTCTCGATCCCTTTACCCTCTTGTGTCTGGGGCCCTGGAGCTCCCATTGCGATCCCGGTCGTCCATCGTCGCCACCTTCCTTGCCCCGCGGGTCTGCACCGAGGAGATCGACGATGCAAACTTTGATTTCATCTTCAGAGCGTAGGACTATTTTCCTGCTGCTGTGCTCAAAGGTAAGCGAGAAAGGGTTTCCCCATCTGTACCTTATGCCCTGGTCCTTAAGCCATTTCGTCAGGGGGCTGCAAAGGTGTCTGAGGGCTAATGTTAGCGAGGATAAATCTTGAAAGATGGTGATTTGAGCGCCTCCCATTGTGAGCGGGCCTCCAGACCTGGCCTTCTCAAGAATTCTGGTTTTGTCTTGATATCGATGAAATTTGGCCAGAACAGACCGTGGACTGCCGGGTGGCCCACCAGCGCTATGTATGCGTTCGGTTTTAGGCTCATCGATGTCTTCATTGGCGGTCAATATTCTAATGATGTCGTGGATGGTGTCTTTCAGATCTTTTTCAGTTTCACCTTCACGTTCTGGAATGCCAAAAAAGCGGAGGTTATTCCTCCTCTCTCTGTTTTCTAAGTCATCCATCTTGAGCCTCGCCTTGGCTTCTCTTTTTTCGATGTTTCGGATCCGTACATTCATCTGAGCTTCAAGGGTATCAATCGACGCCTGGTTTTTTTCCACACTTTCCAATCGTTCTTAGAATCTGTCCATCCTTTGGGTGATTTTGTCGATTTTGCCGCCGAGGTTGGCTCCGATGTTTTTTATTTCGTTCAATAGTGTGGCGATGTCTCCTTTGGTGGCAGCGGCACCTGCTTCTGATGGGTCCATGGTCATTGCACCTGTGGATCCGCGAGGCGGGAGGTACGGTTCGAAGGCAAATCTGGCTAGTTTGTGGCGTAGGTCCATGCGACGAAATCTGGATTAGAGGAGGCACACGCCCCTGAGTAGGGGGCCCTACCCTCTATGAGGATGCTCGGGTTGCGGGATCAGTATTGTCTCCGGTCTCCAGCACTTCGTATAATGTGGGTCAACTCCTCGGTTCAGCTCCGCGGGGGGGTCATGGGTGTCCGCAACACGGGCCCCTAACGTGGGCTATGTGTGGTTCAGGAGAGTGCGTGGGCAGAGGGGCTAGACTGCAATTGGTGGGAGTCCAACAGACCACTCTTATTCCTCCGGCGTAGTGTGTTGTGCAGGGAGCATATGGCCTAGGTAGGCAGGGAGCGGAAAGCCAGTGTGGGCATCGGCGTTTCCTCAAAACCGCATTATGCAATGTGTCCTCTAATCCAAGTGGTATCCTATATCCTTCTCCCCTCACAGCATTCAGGGGGGTATGGTTCACCGCATGAGCTCCGCGGCAGGGTTGGGGGTCACGCGTATTACGCGGCACCATTAGGCGCGGGCTCTGGTACCACGGAGTTTCGCGTAGAAGTCTCTCACTCACCCCTGCAGCCGCCCGGTATCCTTGGGAGTCTTTGGGCTCGATGTCTCACGCGAGCGAGGGATCACCACCACAACCCTGGGGCACAGATGTACACCGCGGGTAACGCCTATCGCACGGGCCACACTACGCCAGGATTCGCGCTTTCCGTGGCGCAGCGGATAGGCACTTCTGGAACTGCCGAGTTCTCGGTCAAGACGGGCCCGATTTTTGTCGGGTTTTTTCTCAGCTGCGGGGGGGTCCGTTCCGGTCACACAATTTCGAACTTTCGTGGGGGGGGGGTCCATCTGCTGGGGCTCATACCGCTTATCGGGAACGCAGGGACGGAGCTCACACAGGAGGGATACTCATCCGTGCGCCCCCTGGTGGCCAGTCCTATTGTGGCCTTTTAATGCAGTAATTGCATTTGATTCATCAGCAGGTGCAGGAGCCTCTACCCGTAAGATATACTGGTCCAGAGCACGCACTGGAGCCAGGCGACTGTGTGCTGCTAAAGAATTTTGAGAGAAAATTGTCATTAGCACCCAGGTGGCGCGGCCCCTATCAAGTGCTTCTGGCAATGCAGACGGCAATACGGGTGGATGGGAGGAAGTCGTGGATCCATGCCAGCCATGCCAAAAAGATCCCATCTCCACTGAAAGACTTGCCCAATCCGGATGACCAGAAAGAGACAGCGGTCC
This sequence comes from Ambystoma mexicanum, assembly GCF_040938575.1. Lineage (NCBI taxonomy): Eukaryota > Metazoa > Chordata > Amphibia > Caudata > Ambystomatidae > Ambystoma > Ambystoma mexicanum. The sequence continues at coordinate 1,120,731,858 of NC_090941.1, read as the reverse complement.
CAGAAACGAAAGAAACTGCTGTCAGTCCACCGCCGCTAAATCTGTCAGAGCGGAAAGTGAAACTCGAAACAAAGCCTGAAAAAATTGCCAAAAAGAGGGGAGGGCAAAGAGTGCCCCAACATTGCCCAGCAGAACCTACATCACTGTTGGCCGACATGAAATCTGCATTGCAAATAACGTCAGATACAAAACGTGTACCCCTTTGGCGCCCACCAGCACTTGCCATTGCGCTAGAGCCAAAGGCCGAATCTGCATCACTGTCGCGGCGCACCCCAGCATCTGCCATTGCGCCGCAGGCTGACGCTGAGCCTGGATCTGGAAGTGCACCGGCACTGTTCACGGATCACACAATACCAGGAGTGAGGCGATATGATTTGCGGCCTCAAAAGACAGAGTGATCCACAGTTCTTTGGTGTTATGCTAACCTCTGGTTCCACTCATGGACGGAGAAGGAACTAGAGGTGTAGAGGAGAGAAGCGTGAGAATAGTGCAAAGCGGACAATTCAAGACTCGCGGCTCCTCGGTGCGATCATAAAAAGTACATGTGTTCTTAACCAGAGCGGACAAGCTGGGCGCACATGGTACTAAGGCAATAGAGAACTGTTCAGAATTCCTCTGAGCAGTATGAGAGAGGATATGTGATCTTGCCTAGAACGAATAAGCAAACCAGGCTGCAAAAGGCTGGCAGACTAAACTGTTGACAATTCCTTTGAACTTATTGACATCCGGACAGGTGCGACGAAGAGAGATATCCACGACGAACTTTATCAGGAAGAAGAAGGACAGTGAGAAAAATGGTGGGACTGGTTTCAGCCTCCTCCTGCACCACGGCTGAGAATGAGTTAGTTATAAAGACTGTAAACTTAGGGAAAACGCATGGTAAAAAAAATAGTATGCTGGCTTTGACGATAATAATGTGCTTCATGAGTGTGGTAGCACCAATAACGACAGCGTTGGTGTTATGGTATGTGGAATCTATACACCCATTGGGAATGTTTTTACCAATAGTTAATATATCCACTACTGGAAGCCCGGTTCAGGTGATTACTTATACCTTCTCCCCAATGGAAGAGAGACACAGAGAAGGGTATGGGAACAATACGCTGTTACTTATCATGAATATGACACATGCAATTCTAAAGAAAAATAATTGTTGGGTATGCGCCCATTTACCGCAGAATGCGGGGAAAGGAATAGGGTGGTATGTACAACCATTGCCATTGAGTTCTGCATGCAGTGCATCTTTAAGTGCAATGTTCTATGGAAAGTGGAATAAGAGTGGTACGGGTCAATTAGACAGAACAAACATGAATGAGTTTGAGGAAATAATTATGAGGCCTGTGGGTTGTTCCATATTCCATAAAGCACAAGAACCTACGCCAAAAAGTATGCGAAAAATAACACGACAAAATGGACAAGATAGATTGTCCCCACCAGTTAAAACATCTGTGATGAAGTTTCGTGTAAGAACAAACGGGAACAAAGATGCAATTCCCCCTTCTTACACAGTGAATTACAACCCAAGAACTGTCCCTTTTTGTCTAAAAAAGAAACGCTTCTATTCAGTAGGAACATTTACTGGATGCATGAATACAGCGGTATTAAAATGGGAAATAGAACCAGTATATGTGGGAGATCCAGTCTATTTTATATGTGGAGAGAAAGCAAATCCTTGGTTGCCCAGAAACTGGGGAGGTACATGTTACCTGGTCTACTGTTCCCGGGAGTGTTCCTCTTAGAAACAGCAGACATGGACAGGCTATCCAGATCTAGAACCAAAAGAAGTAGCAAAGGCGTTTTGATAGCGACGGACGTAGGAAAATCATTCATTCCATTCTTGTCCCAGAAAGTGAACTCCTACAACATAAGGCAGCTGTCCAGAATACTAAAAGATACCATAAACACAACGACAGATATACTATTTAACATGACGTTGGAAGAAAAAGGAATTAGGTTAATGACGCTGCAAAATAGAATGGCTCTCGATGTAATCATGGTTGATCGTGCAGGAATTTGCAAGATTGTGGGATCAGCGTGCTGCGTATTCGTAGATGACTATTCCCCTACAATTTTTGAAGCAATAAAGAAAATGCATGTTCTAAGCTCCGAACTCCCTACTGGAGGAGGGGGCTGGGGAATAGAGTCATGGTTTTGGGGAATACTGCGTTCTTGGGGATGGAAGTTGATCTTGATGTTAGTAGTGGTGTTTGGAATATTTATACACTGCCTACCGTTAGTTTGCACTGAGGTAACTGAGGGATGTACTAAGGGATGTATGCATATGATAACAAAAAGAAAACAAATTTATGGCCAGGATGACAGAGAAACACATGAAATGAAAACAGTGAAAGAATTAATGGCTATAGATATTAATGAAGATGATGATGCTTATAATAGCATGCAAAATTCAGACATAAGTGCTTCAGACTTATCGTCATCAGAGGAGGATACAATAAATGAATGAGACCTTTGGCATACGGCAAAGGAGGGTTTGTCAGTGTAGAAAAATGGATACCTCTCATGATTGACGGCAAACGTATTTTGGTGGCTGAAGGCCAACCGTCTCATGTACGAAACGATAGAAATACAGGTTTCCGAGTTTACCAATGAACGGCCATTTTGATGTAACAAGGGTCGCCATTTTGTTTTCTAACAATTGGTCATTGCTTTCTGTTCAAATTGCTTCGCAGCACATTTTCTGCTTACACTGCTCGACTGTTATCATTGTTGTCTGAACGTAAAAGGACAAGGCCGCAGGGCCACGAGGCTAATGAGAGTTCGTTGAAACACTACGTAGGCAGCTCCGGGGAGGAATGCCCAGCTCCCTCCCAAATGTAGCCGTGAAGCAGAGCCGCAGAGCATTTATTCATTTCACAGCTGCCAGCCAGTCTCGTTATATGGTAGAATATGTTAGAATAAAGCAGCTAAAGGATTGAATTATGCTCTTCTTATGCCCCCCCTTTACCAAGCCCTGTAGAGCGAGTCGGCTCCCAGGACACGAATAGCACCTCATAGATAGCAAGGTCTGGAATGTGACTCTTCCCCCGTATGTTGCTTGCTTCCAAGAACAGAAGCACTGTGTTCTGTTCAACAAAGAAAAGATGTCTCCGCACTTGCAAAGTTGCATATTGTTACTAGAATAGATATTTGAAGGTGTCATATTCGTCGAAAGTGCCCATCATCAAACCGAGTTCAAAGAAACCCAAAAAAGGGGGGCGTTAAACATGTCACAGCTGATTGTATGATATGCATTTTGTATCTATGTAACTGATGTACGTAATTCGGTCCCTTGCGTCCCTCGAGGTCTAGAGATACACGTCGCGGTGCGTGAGACCGAGTTGGACAACTGAGACTATTTGCTTTGCAATAAACCCTAGCTTTGGGAATACAACCTTGTGTCTGGCGTATCTATCGTGTGTGGTGACTTGCCTTGTTTCCATAGATGTGAGGGACCCCTAGGGGCCCCGTTCAGAGCTGGCAACCATGCTGTAGCCTCCACCCCCCTTTTTGCAATGCCCTTGCCTCTCACTTTATCTCCAAAACCCAGGATATCCTTTCCACCCTCTCCTCCGCTCTCCCTCCCCTCCACTCACCCTCTCTGATTGATGACCCTCTTTCAGCTACCCCCCTCCCTCTTTCTCCTCCTTTCCCTTTTTCTCCCCTGATGAGGTCGCTAGAAAAGTCTGATCTATGAATGCCTCATCAAAACAGGTCCATCCCTGTTCCTCTAAAATCATTAAGGACCACGTTGATACCTTCGCTCTGGCACTTGCTGATTTCTGCAACCTCTCCTTTGCCTCTGGATCTTTCCCTTCCCCTCTGAAGCACTCCATTGTGCATCCTCTGCTCAAGAAACCCACAGCCGATCCTTCTTGTCCGGCTAACTATCGCCCAATTTCCATTACTCCCTTTTTGGGTAAGCTCCTGGAAAAGCTGGCCATCTCTCAGCTTAACCTTCATTCTGATTCTGTTGGCTCTATCAATGCCCACCAATCTGGCTTCAGAGATGCCAAAAGCACTGAAACTGCTCTCCTGAACATCCGTGAAGACCTGCTCTCTAACCTTGACTCTAACATTCCCTCTGTCATCCTACTTGATCTCTCCTCTGCTTTCGACACGGTCAACCATACCAGCCTGCTCAATCGCCTCTGTGACAACCTGGGTATCACCGATCAGGCTCTGATGGTGTTCCCCAGGGTTCTAACCTCTCGCCCTGGCTTTTCAACCAATACCTGGCAACTCCCTCCCACTGCATTTCCATTTTCTGCTAACTTTTCCAGTGCTATGCTGATGCCACCCAACTCATTTTCAGGTTTCCTTCAGCCACCTTGTTAGGGAGAATTCCTAACCTAGTGAGTCCCCCAGCAGCTTTGCTGGATTTCTGGAGTTTGTTTTTTTCCTCCTGCCAAGAGTGAGACTCTTTTTCTCCCACTCTTGGACATGATTTATGGTATTCCTTTGATTGGTAATGTGTTTTATGGGCTATGTGGTCCTTTACTCCATAGGGTCTCATGTGATTTTCCTATGTGTGTTACACAGCACCCTCCGTGCAGTAACACAGGGGTGTCATAGTGACACCACACCATAGACTCCATACCCTGGGACTGACTACTGTCTCCCAGGGCATGTAAAGTCACCATTGGCTTTACTAGTCCCAAATTATTAACAGAAACCAGTACAAACCATCATATTGTGGATGTACTGGTCAGGGCAATTCGATTGCCCCGGGGTCTGTTAGTCGAGGAGGCATGTCTCCGTACCCCTGATCGAGTTTTGGCTGGTGGCAGTGGAAACTACTTTTTATATTCGACCGCAAATATTTCCCTATGGGATTTTCCCATTGTTCGAGGCTACCAACTTTAATTATTTAATTCTTATAGCCTCGAACATACCGCCTGTTTATTTAATTAATATTAATTCTCCGGTTGGTATTTTTTGCCAAGACTCGATTCTAAAATGGCGTTTGTGTTCTCTTCTGTGACTCCAACCCAAGTCAAGCCCTTTGTTCCACTTTTTGGCGGGCTTCTCCACAGAAGCCTCCAAAAGTGGTGCCACTCTGTCTGGGTACCACAGGGGGTGTGGGAGGGGGTTTAGGCACCCTGGACTGATTTACCTTGATAACTCAAGTCGCACTCTTGTGTGATTGGCCCAAGTGGTGAGCCGGCCGGCTCACCACTTAGCATGTTTGAGTGACAGCTAGGCTGAGTGAATGGGGGTTTTCTGCAGAAAAGCAGGGCTTTGGGGACTGGAACTTCAGAAGTCGCCACAGGACCTGAGAATCCGACGAGGGAGAAGCTGAGCCAACCCACCACGACGACACCACCGGTGGAGCCCTGCGGAACTGACTCACCACTTCCCGATGACAGAGAAGATCTCCTGGCTGGAGAGGCTTCTTCCCCTGACTGGTGGGCACAACCAGTTTACCTTTCTTTCTTCGCACCCCAGCCCGGTTTGTGGTCGAACTGCCTGTGCCAAGCACCCCGGCAGCCTGATAGCCACTCACCACTGAACCGCGAATCACCGGACCGCTCCTTGTACCTGAGAAACTCAGCGGCTGGTTTCTTCCCTGGCAGTGCAACGGACTCCTGTCTTCCTCCACGACGAGATCCTCTCTTCCCCCGGACGAAGCACAGACTTGCATCCGCTGCCAGGAACAACTGCCCCCGCTGGAGCGTTCTCACAACTTTAAGGTACCGTGTCCGCCAGCCCTCCCTTTCTAAAGATTGCAATCATTACAAGACTTTTGTGCACTGCAACCGTGTGACCTTGGACACATTTTGTTTCGATCCCCTTAAAGTGGATCCGGCCTACTGACTCTGAATTCACGGTTTTACTTTGCCTTCCTCTCTTGTTATGTTCTTGTAAAAGTGTTGGGATCTGTTTCTCTGCTTTTCTCTCCCTTTTTAAAACAAACTATTATAGTGCCATCTACATTAAGCGCTCACCGCTGTCTGAAAATAAGTGGAGCTTTACTTAAGACTTGTCTAATATTCTTTTAAGGGAGTGTATATCTTTTAGTGACTGTGTTTTTTAATTGCTTACTATTAGTGCCTGTGTGTTTTTCTAGGTGTGGTTTTAAATAAATAATTATATCTCTTTTACACCAAGCCCTGGTCAGTGTTTACTTGTTCTGTTGTGTGCTCTTGACCTATTGTGAATACTCTGTATACTGCCTAACTCTTCTTGAGGGAAGTCTGACTGCTCAGCCACAGCTACCAAGTGAATCTGTGCGGTACAGACTGCTACCAAGTGGGTTTACTGCCAAACACCTGTAGTCCTAAATCTTTTGCAGTGGTCCCAGAGGGAACTGCACAGGTTTCTGCCTAACACACATCCTCCTCCTTCCCTCATCTCTGATTGCCTAATCGCCATTCAAAATTGGTGTGCCACCAACAATCTTTGTCTAAATGCCAACAAGACTGAGATCCTCCTCACTGGCGCACCTTCACCATCCTTTCCCCTCACTCTCTGGCCGGCCTCCCTTGGCCCTCCTCCTGCCCCTACTTGCGAGGCTAAAAACCTCAGGGTCGTCTTTGATTCCACTCTATCCTTCCCCGCACACATCTCTGACGTCTCTAAAAAGTCAAACTTCTTACTGAATCTTCTTAGAGGTACTTCCAGTTCCTCTCCGCCCCTCAGAAGCTCACTGTCTCTCAAGCTCTGGTTCACTTTAGGCTGGACTACTGTAACAGCCTCTTTCTAAATCTACCTGCCGTCACTCCCCACCATTTACAACTAATCCAGAACAGAACTGCGAGACCTGTCCTTGGCCACAAGCCCTGGGATCGTATCTCTCAAGCTCTAAAATCCCTCCATTGGCTCCCAGTGGATGCAAGGATTGCATTTAAAACCCTCTGCATTGTCCACAAGGCTTTCTGAGGCCAAAATACCTTCAACTATCCTTCTGTAAATACCTCCCCTCTCAAGCCCTTTGCTCCTCTACCTCTAACTCCCTCAGTGTCAGTCGTTTTTTAAAGAAACAAGCTGGGGGTAGATCTCTGTCTTCGGCTGGATACTCCCTTTGCAACAGCCTCCCTGCCATCTTGAAACTTGAGGAGAACCGTCTCCGGTTCCGGAAGCAGCTCAAGACCTTCCTCTTCACTTCTGCCTTTGCCCCTCTTCTCCCCTGCTGATCTGCTTTGATCTATTGGCACTGTGCACCTGGCCACCCTCTGTCCTTCAGGCCCAGGTACCTGCTCATCTTGCCTCCCTCCTGCACTGCCTCTGGGCCACCCCTTGCACTGGGGTCTGTATCCATACGAATACAGTCCCCCACCCACGTTTCTTCTGCACTTATGAGATACACCCTATATGACTAACCTAGCAATTTTCCACTTGCTGGCTGCACTACCACTGTTTATCGCCTTAATTTATTTAATATTGTGCTTATTATTATTTATTTTTCTCTCTCCTCTGTTCTGCACTTTCCACTTTTCCCTTTCCCATGCACTTGTGCGCTCTTAATGTCACTGGGCCTGGTAAAATGGGCCTAGTAAGATTGTTGTTTTTGTTTTCTCCCCTGTTCCCCTCCCTTTGCCTGGTCACGCTTTGAAACACTTGTGTACGAGCGCGATATAAATAAAATATCATATCATATCATAACACGAGTTGGCTGTCAATCTGGACAAAACCCAGATCATGTTAATAAGAAAAAGGCAAGCAAGGTGAACATGGTGACAGATCTGGAAACTGTCAACTACATGCCAATTTATGATAATTTAGGAGTAGAATTGGGTCCTCCGGGCTATGACAAGCTCATTGAAAATTAAATCATAAGGGCCAATTTACTGACTGCTCAAAAAACATAGATTGCAAGGGGCCAGGCCGGGTTCTTATTTGCCAGTATCATTCAATTATACAAACAGTGTTATTGCCCGGTGGTTCTCTATGGGCTCGAGGCTCTGGCAATGCACGATTTAGCCTGGTTGGACCGACTGGAGGGCGCTTTGGGGCGTAAGTTACTAGGGCTGCAGCCTTCATGCCCGGTCAAATTTGTATGCCTAGAATTGGGTCTGACCTCTGTGCGGGGTATGGTACTGAGAAGTAGGGACCTATTCTCTAAAAACATTCAAATTTATCTTATATGTGGGCTACTGAAGTCTATAGGAGATAATGATGTCAAAGAAACACTTTCCATTGGGAAATCTTACACTTATCTGATTACTAAGATCCTTTTGCACAGATCGAGTGGTCCCCTAACTTTGAGAAGGCATGGTCCTATGGCAAGACGAAAGAAGTCTTTGAGAAAAAACTCAATAGATGGGACTGGCATAACAACTACTTGCAATTAACTAGTTAAAAATGTTATGTAGCCCACAAATACAGGAAAATGCAGCCCTCCCTATTGCTATGCCCTGCTCCAGGGGTCAGACGTTTCTCACTACTGTTGCGCATAAACGAACTGCCACTGTAAGCGGTCCGTGTTGCCCAACTTTGCCTGGACGCCAAGTACCGACATTGCCGCATCTGTGGGATGCGACATAAGCCTGAGAAACAATTGCTTACCGAGTGTGCAAGCTGGGCTCCATGTACATATGCAATTTGGGCAGTTTGGTTCACTGGGATGAGTTTATTAAGACCAAGACCTTTTGGGAGTACTGGCTGTGTGTTAAAGAACTGTTGGAGGATGGGGCACAGGCCATGTCTGGACCGACTCTATGAGTAGTGACTGGGGTTGCCGCAATGGCTGTCACTTGCACTTCAGTGACACATTGGAATTACGCACACTACTCGCACCTGTACTAGCAATTTCACACCACACTCTGTACCTAGATGTGATGTTAATGAGTCTCTGATTTTAGTTTATACGTTTACTGTTTCTGTTAATTGACCATTTGGGCACACATTATTTATCTGCTTATTTTGTAAAACATTATTTGTATAATGTATATTTGTTTGTATTTGTCTTCTCTGTTTCTTTGTATAAAGCTCCCCTGTGGCTAGAACACATACACTGCAGAGCATGTGTATGAAGGCAATCTGGGCACTGTCTAATTTGTAATCTATATGTCTTGGAGAGAAAGGCGCAAACAGGGTTGTTTATCAGTCACTGAGGTCCCAAAAGTGTCTGAGCCTCTTGACAGTACCTTCATCTCTTCTTGGTGGTATAACAGTATCAAACTAGGTTTCCCCATGATGTGATTTTGTGCCGACTCAGGTTCAGATGCAGCGAGTCCGGATGGACCAGGTGGCAAGTCAGGTTTCATGAGAAGCTCTGTGCAGATCGATACAACATCAGGATTGCGTCATTTGAAGAGTCCACAAGGTTAGGTTCAACTGTCAAGCAGGTTTGAGACGATGGGTACATACTTGCCAACCCTACTGCTTTTTAAGCAGTCCTACAGCCTACCGATTTAGTGGCAACAAATACCGATCTTAAAAAAGACTTTCTTTTTTCTTTTTTTTTGGCCTGGATTTAGCAGCCTGTTCAGCCATGGTTGCAGGGTGAGCAAGTACACAGAATCCGAGGAGCATTCTTCAGTGGGGATGTGTCCAAGCTGCTGCTTTTATAATGGTGTGTTCTTAATGGCAGCAGTTAGCAGACCAGTGCGCCAGTGCAACCTCCCCAGACTGTCAGAGGCGCCCGTGAGATCCGCTCCAGCACTTCTGGATATCAACAGCCACATGGTTCACCGTACCTCATCTACATGGTGGGGCGAGCCGCTGAAGCAATGGCGAGCCACTCCTCCTAATGAGTTCTGGCAGGTTTGAGCTTGCGCCAGGAGTTAGGGAGAAACCGCACATTTCAGCCCCGCCCTGTGCGAGTCTCGCCACTTCCACCCGTCTGCAAGTGCAATATGCTATTTCTTCAGCATAGCTGCACAACGCAGCGCCCCTCTCCCTGGCACCTGCTACATACTTGCCAACCCTACCGATTTAGGCGTTAGGATACCACTTTTTAAGCAGTCCTAGCGCCTACCGATTTAGTGGCAACAAATACCGATTTTTTTCTATATTTTTGAAACTTTAAGATTCCTACAGATTTGTGGTCACAGAATGTTGGCATGTATGTGGGTATTGCTGAATCGAGTCAAATGCAAAACAATTCTTCCAGTGGTTCGAGCTCAGGTCTTGTTTGGTTCAACATGAAGACCTGCAGATGCAGTTGGAAGATAAGGAGGTTCAAAGACTTCTGCAGTAATTAGCTTTTTGTTCACACATGGGTGGAGGATAAAACTAGCTTGTCACTTGCTTTTCTACTAACATGCTGTCTGTCCCCCAAGAAGGACTATGCTGGGGATTCCAAGATGGCCGCTACAGCTTGAGGACGTGTCTCTCCTCCACTTCTGCTATCGGGAGTGGCCGATAACCTTCACACAGCAGGACATATTTATACATATCTCGGCTCCGGAATGCCGAATTGAAGAAAAGAACATATGGGCAAGGCGCAGAGGTCGGCATATAAACGGATTGGGAACCATATCTAACTGTAGCAGCACATGCCTTCCGCGCACCACCTTGCTCGCATAGGGCGTGGGCCTGCTCACTCGCGTCGCACCTAGGGGGGTGGGATAGACTCATTTCCATCCCAACAATATGTATGTCTTTCTCTGGGTATCTCACATATTACAGGATATCCATGTTTGACCAGTTTCTACGACTTCTTTGTTGTCACATTTGTCAGGACATTTTTACACCATACCTCAATAGAAACTGGGTTCAAATGCAGATGATTCTACGGAGTCACCAGTCTAGACTAATATCTAGATTTCCCTAAAATCATTCTTCCCAATTACCTCAAACATTTGTTTGGAAGACCTAATCAAACTGAATTCCATGTGTACCCATAGCAAATTCTAAAATCATTTTGCTGAGCTTATCCAGATGCATGTATGCCTTAGTTCACAGGGCCCTAAGTTCAGCTCTCATCAACCTTTTCTTATCTCTAATACAAGAGGCAATTTTTACGAAATCTACAATTAGATAACAATTGTTTGAAAGCTTGACTCTGCTGCACTAGTTGGTCTGTCCAGGGATATAGGGCCTCATTACGAGGCTGGCGGTACCATTGTGAATTCTAAAAATGGTTACAAATTAAATACTAACTGTTAACCAAGAACTGTATATAACTGACAGTTGTGTATATTGCATTTCTTTTGAACTGTGGAAAATCTTTCTGAAGAAGTGACAATTCATCGTGGTTTGGATTACCATTGTGCATTTCTTTTGAAATGTGGAAAGTATTCTTGAAGAAGTGACAATTCATTGTGGTTGGGAATACCATTGGTGCTATTTGATGGAAATTGAAAGTGTATATTTCACCAAGGAGAAGAGATTTGATATCAGTGGAACTTTGGTTAACCATGCTAACTTTGGCTTTGAAATATCAAGAACTGTTTTGAGACATTTCTTTCTTTGGTTGAACATTAACAGAGTTGACCTTGAATCCTGTTGAACGGAATACACCCTCTGGCCTTGAAATTGTTTGGCATGGTGGAGTAGTGGGTTTGGAGCAGAGGGGGTGTAGGGGTTGGGCGTTTGACAGCTGTGATCTGGGATGGGGATGGCGGTGCGTAAAACACAGTCAGTATGAAAGATGCCCAGGGCCTAGAATGCACATTCAAAATATGAATATTGCTGGAACCCACCCAGAGTTAAGAGTTGCACAGGACCTAAAATGTTATGTTATCTGCACTTGTAGTGCGCAGGTAGCCCGCAGGCATCAGGGTGCAGAAGAAAGAAAAGGAGATCTGATGAAGAGATAAGAAAGAAACGGCACCAGGCAGGGATTCAACCGAACACAGCAGTGTTAACTCCATTTCGAACCTTCAGTTCTGTTTCGGCATGAAGAGACAATGGCAGTTTGTTCCACAAAGGGTCAACCTGTGAGGTAAAGGACCTACCCAGCCCCCTATCTCTCTTACTCCTGGGGGCTGAGATACGGATTCCTTAGCAAGATCTAGTAGACCTGGTTGTTCACAATTTCTTTGAGGTAGCTAGGGGCTTGACCATTTATGCATTTATGCACTGGTGTCCAAGCCTTAAACTGGATACGGGCCACCACAGGGTGCCAATCAAGACTTCTCCTGTTGAGAGAAATAGGCTCATGTCTCGGAACATTCTTCATGATGTGTAACGCATCATTCTGAAGGACTTGAAAACGTCTGAGGTTGTTGGTGATAGAGCCCAGCATAAGGACGATACAATAGTCCAGCCGGGGCATCACGAGAGCATGTACCAAAGTGGCACAATGTACAGCTGAGACATATGGTTTGACCAACCATAAACGCTGCAGTGTATCCTGTGCCTTGTTCACTACACTCTCAGTGTTGGCATTGATATTCAAAGATGATTCAAAAATTATTCCCAGTGTCTAAACTTTTTCCATGATGGGGATATCGTAACCCTGCACACGAAAGGCTATGTATTGTGAATCCAGCTTGGATCTCGCCTGAGATGAGCCAAAGAGCATCATCTCTGTTTTGTTTGCATTTAAGCACATGACATTTTCAGTCATCCACTGTTGGATAGCTGTGTAAACTATGTTCACAGTATTCAAGTCCTCTGTGTACTTGCCGCTCGGTTCAAACACGAGCTGGGTTTGAAAATATGGAAGCAGTTCAAATAGCAACAGTTTTGAAAAACACCAAAATTCAAAGATGCACAGGGCCTAAAATGGGGAAGCACAGAAGATAGCAACTATTTTGAAAAAGCACCTAGATTCAAACATATGCACAAGGCCTGAAATGCAGAATCAGTCAAGACAGCAATTGTTTTGAAAAACACCTAGATTCAAAAAGTGCACAGGGCCTGAGATTCTGAGACAGTCAAATTAGTAACAGTTATGATAAAACACCTAGATTTCAAGGTGCACAGGGCCTAAAATGCAGGAGCAGAGAAGGTAGCAACACTTTTGAAAAAACACCTAGGATCAAAAGGTGCACAAGACCTAAAAAAGCGGAAGTAGTCAAGAAAGCAACAATTGTGAAAATCACCTAGATTCAAAAGGTGCGCAGGGCCTGGAATGCACAGAGAAGCAGAATATGAACGGAGCTTGAGAAATGCACAGAGTCAGGAGGTGAAAAGGGCCAAAAATGCAAAATAAGTCAAGATAGTAACAGTTTTGAAAAACACCTAGATTCAGAAGGTCCACAGCTCCTAAATGTGGTTGCAGTCGAATTAGCAATAGTTTTGAAAACACACATACATTCAAAAGGTGCACAAGCCCAAAAACGCAGAAGCCACCAAATTTGCAACAGTTTGAACATACCTGGATCCAAAAGGTGAATAGTGCCTTGAATACACAAACAACTGAAATATGAAACATTGCTTGAAAACTAAACAGAGCCAATAGGTGCACAAGGGCTAAAATGCTGAAGCTGTCAAAATAGCAACACTTTTGAAAAACACCTAGATTCAGAAGGTGCACATGGCTAAGTCTAAGCGCAATAAGGAGCAAAGTTCAAAACATTGGGCCTCATTAGGAGGCAGGTGGCCATGGAATGAACGGTGCCGGTAAGGGACCGGCACCGTTCATTCCGGGTCCCCACATTGCGAGGTCTGCAGCGGGTCCCGCTCTGAACTCCTGGCCAGACCAGACATGCAGAGCGGGACCCCCTAGCAGACGAGGATGCTAACAACGGGCCCGTCATTAACGGGCCCGTTGTTAGCATCCTCGCCATTCCCATTGAGCCCTCTGAGGGCTCAAATGGGAATAGGGATGTACCGGGTCCGGGTCTCGCGAAAGGAAATTACCGGGCCCTCCAAGGTTGGAATGGCCCGGTAAATCCCCTTTTGCGGGACCCGGAACTGAGTTTGGAGGTAGCCATGCCGCTAAAAACGGCATGGCTGCCTCCAAACTCGTAATGAGGCCCACTGTCTATATTAGAAACACAGCAGGAGCAGAGTTTAACACAATGGCTAATTCTAAGCACAGCAAGGTGCAAAGTTCAACACAAAGGCTAACTTTAAGCGCAATAAGGAGAAAAGTTCAACACATTGTCTATTTGAAACACAGAAGGAGCAAAGTTTAAAACAATGGCTAACTAAGCGCAGCAAGCTGCAAAGTTGAACCCAATGGCTATCTCTAGGCGCAGCAAGCTGCAAAGTTGAACCCAATGGCTATACCTTGGCGCAGCAAGCTGCAAAGTTCAACACAATGGCTATACCTTGGCGCAGCAAGCTGCCAAGTTCAACACAATGGCTAACTCTATGCGCAGCAAGGTGCAAAGTTCAACACAATGGCTATACCTTGGCGCAGCAAGCTGCAAAGTTCAACACAATGGCTATACCTTGGCGCAGCAAGCTGCAAAGATCAACACAATGGCTATACCTTGGCGCAGCAAGCTGCAAAGTTCAACACAATGGCTATCTCTAGGCACAGCAAGCTGCAAAGTTCAACACAATGGCTATACCTTGGCGCAGCAAGCTGCAAAGTTCAACACAATGGCCATACCTTGGCGCAGCAAGCTGCAAAGTTCAACAAAATGGCTAACTCTTGGCGCAGCAAGGTGCAAAGTTCAACACACTGGCTTACTCTAAGTACAGAAAGGTGCAAAGGCCAACACACTGGCTAACTCTAAGCACAGGAAGGTGCAAAGTTCAACACACTGGCTAACTCTAAGCACAGGAAGGTGCAATGTTCAACACAATGGCTATCTCTAGGCGCAGCAAGGTGCAGAGTTCAACACAATGGCTAACTCTAAGCGCAGCAAGGTGCAAAGTTCAACACACTGGCTAACTCTAAGCACATCAACAAGCAAAGTTGAACACACTGGTTTACTTCAAGTACAGCAAGGTGCAAAGTTCAACACAATGGCTAACTCTAGGCACAGCAAGGTGCAAAGTTCAACAAAATGGCTAACTCTATGCACAGCAAGGTGCAGAGTACACCACAATGGCTAACTCTAGGCGCAGTAAGGTGCAGAGTTCAACACAATGGCTAACTCTAGGCGCAGCAAGGTGCAAATTTCAATACAATGGCTAACTCTAGGCACAGCAAGGTGCAAAGTTCAACAAAATGGCTAACTCTATGCACAGCAAGGTGCAGAGTACAACACAATGGCTTACTCTAAGTACAGAAAGGTGCAAAGTTCAACACACTGGCTAACTCTAAGCACAGGAAGGTGGAAAGTTCAACACACTGGCTACCTCTAAGCACAGCAAGGTGCAAAGTTCAACACACTGGCTTACTCTAAGTACAGCAAGGTGCAAAGGCCAACACACTGGCTTACTCGAAGTACAGCAAGGTGCAAAGGCCAACACACTGGCTAACTCTAAGCACAGGAAGGTGCAAAGTTCAACACAATGGCTATCTCTAGGTGCAGCAAGGTGCAGAGTTCAACACAATGGCTAACTCTAAGTGCAGTAAGGTGCAAAGTTCAACACACTGGCTAACTCTAAGCACATCAAAAAGCAAAGTTGAACACACTGGCTTACTTCAAGTACAGCAAGGTGCAATGTTCAACACAATGGCTAACTCTAGGCACAGCAAGGTGCAGAGTTCAACAAAATGGCTAACTCTATGCACAGCAAGGTGCAGAGTACAACACAATGGCTAACTCTAGGCGCAGCAAGGTGCAGAGTTCAACACAATGGCTAACTCTAGGCGCAGCAAGGTGCAAATTTCAATACACTGGCTTACTCTAAGTACAGCAAGGTGCAAAGGCCAACACACTGGCTTACTCGAAGTACAGCAAGGTGCAAAGGCCAACACACTGGCTAACTCTAAGCACAGGAAGGTGCAAAGTTCAACACAATGGCTATCTCTAGGTGCAGCAAGGTGCAGAGTTCAACACAATGGCTAACTCTAAGTGCAGTAAGGTGCAAAGTTCAACACACTGGCTAACTCTAAGCACATCAACAAGCAAAGTTGAACACACTGGCTTACTTCAAGTACAGCAAGGTGCAAAGTTCAACACAATGGCTAACTCTAGGCACAGCAAGGTGCAAAGTTCAACAAAATGGCTAACTCTATGCACAGCAAGGTGCAGAGTACAACACAATGGCTAACTCTAGGCGCAGCAAGGTGCAGAGTTCAACACAATGGCTAACTCTAGGCGCAGCAAGGTGCAAATTTCAATACACTGGCTTACTCTAAGTACAGGAAGGTGCAAAGTTCAACACACTGGCTAACTCTAAGCACAGGAAGGTGCAAAGTTCAACACACTGGCTACCTCTAAGCACAGCAAGGTGCAAAGTTCAACACACTGGCTTACTCTAAGTACAGCAAGGTGCAAAGGCCAACACACTGGCTTACTCTAAGTACAGCAAGGTGCAAAGGCCAACACACTGGCTAACTCGAAGCACAGGAAGGTGCAAAGTTCAACACACTTGCTAACTCGTAGCACAGGAAGGTGCAAAGTTCAACACACTGGCTTACTCTAAGTACAGCAAGGTGCAAAGGCCAACACACAGGCTAACTCTAAGCACAGTAAGGTGCAACGTTCAACACACTGGCTTACTCTAAGTACAGCAAGGTGCAAAGGCCAACACACTGGCTAACTCTAAGCAGAGGAAGGTGCAAAGTTCAACACTCTGGCTTACTCTAAGCACAACAAGGTGCAAAGTTCAACACACTGGCTAACTATAAGCACAGGAAGGTGCAAAGTTCAACACACTGGCTAACTCTAAGCACAGCAAGGTGCAAAGTTCATTACATTATTCATATTAGAAAGACGGCAGGAGGAAGGTTCAACACAATGGCTAACTCTATGCTCAGCGAGGTGCAGAGTTCAACACAGTGTCTATATTAGAAATACAGCAGAAGTAAAGCTCAACCCAATGGATTACTCTGGGCCTGGTAAGAGCAGTGCCCTAGCCCTAATCCAGCTTTAGAGGAAATAGATGTGGTGGGGCTTTTTGCTGGAGTACAATAATGGCTGTTCTCCCCACCCAGACCACCTTTCCTGTCCGTTGCTGTAGGGTGACTCTCTGGGCCTCCTTTGGCAAAACGGGGCAAAGAAAGAGCTGGCAGTTGCCCTTTTCTTCAGCCCTTCTCTGATGAGTGTGGTTTCCAGTCACAGGGCTGGATGGAGTCAAATCAGGAGGCCATGGGGCGGGTCAGGCTAACAAGGAACAGGTGCGAGAAGCCCCGGGAATGAAATAAATGAAAACAAAACGAATCAAGTGAAAAAAGGAATTCCAATGGGCAGATTGTGTCGACACCCAAATCATAAAAGAAGCTGGGAATAGCACGGCAATCAGTAGGATGACACAAATTAACCCCACTGTACAAGGGAGACATCGGGTGGGGTTTTTGTTTTATTTCTTGTGTATTGCGTCTTACATACAAATTGTACTTTTAACACAAAAAAAACTAAAACTTAAACAACAATCGTAACAATTCATCACAATTCAACATCATATGAAATAAAAATAGCATAATTATTAAGCAATCTATCAACCTCAATATCATGAACTTAAAATCCACTGCACAGGCTTTTAAAAACTCTAGAATACGAATAGATAAACACAATTCATTACAATTTAAAATCCTCCTCCACAATTCTTGATCTGTAGGGATAAAATTCATGGATAAGGTTTGAGTCCGCAAAGTCCATTGGCTGGGGCACTGTACACACAAATGCTTTACAGTCTCTATATGCTTGTGGCAATGGCGACAAAGCCTCTGCTCCCGTGGGATATTCTTTCACTGGCCCAGAATTTCTTGTGTTAGAACTAGATTTAGCCTAAGTCTTAAGATTTGAAACCTAAAGTGTCTTGATGGATGCTTTTTCAAATATGGAGAGACATTATTAAAATGTTTAATTATCCAGACAAAATGATCGCCAAAACATTGATATTGCAATAAAGATTTTCTTAACTTAGCCCACACATTTCTGGATAATTTTACCTTAGCTAATTTAGGAGTAGTGCCCAGTTCTTCCAGGGATACACCTATTGATTGTAATGTTTTTAGGCAATCAGAAGCCCAGTCTATAAACCGTACATGAACCTTTATTGCATAAGGCATTCAAACACTCATAAATTGACGCAGCCGGTGGGGACAGAATACTTTCAAACAACTGCAGCTTCCCCCAGTCAGTCATAGTCTGAATGGGGAGCTGACCTAGTTCATAGAGTATCCCCACTAGTGTGACTGACTGGGGTAACCGCAGCAGCCCTCGCCAGATTAGACCTTCCGATTTAGGCCAATCTGTTAGTATACACCTTGTTTGGGCTCCGTATATCAATTTCGGAACCATTTGCTGTTTATACAGTTTTACGACTGGGAGAATCGAAAATCTCCGAAATTTAGGGTGGGATTTATAAAAGACTGGGGGCACCTAATTTTGAACTGCAGGGTAAGGAGTGATTCCCAGGCATCATTTCTTGGCAGGCTGGCAACAAACTAGCTATGCTGGATTATGTTTTATTAAACGTGACCTCACAAATTATGTGTGGGACATGTGCATAGAATTAAAAAAAATAGTGATCATGCAACAGAGATTTTGCCGTTGGATCTGGAAAGGGAAGATCCCCTGCCAAGAATTGTGATTTTGAAAAAAATTCTGCAAGTAAATTGGACTAGCAAAAACCTGTCTGCCATGAATGCATTGATGAAAGGTAATGCACTTGAAGAGTTATGTAAAACCCTGATGTATAGGTGGATGATATAATAAGATGGTTAATAAGATGGTATACCCATATGACTTCTAAGATCACCATTTCACTATTTAAGAGAAAGAGCAAGACATATTGGGGCGATAAGAGGCCAAGTGCCTCCTTAGGGAGGATATTAGCTCAATATAGAGACTGGCCCTTGTGGGGAAATCTATGGTTGTATCATCAAAAGGGCTAAGAACAAATATTACGATTGGGTAAAAAACGCTGGCGACTATCTGCTAAAAACACACAGTGGCAGTATATGCTGAGAATAATTCGGACGGGAGACTCAATGAGTATGTAGAGGGCTCTTAAGGAAACTCGGGAGGTTACGTTGGGAATCATTACTAACCCCATTGAGGAGCCAGTTTGAGTTAGTTACATAACAAAGACGTAAGGCGACTGTGACAGCCAGTTAATTGTTGGGGCTGATATGCCCCTGATACCTTTTCACCTGAAGCTCGACAGAATGGAAGAGGAACTCATGGTACAAAGGTTGAAAAAGTCTAGAGCTCTGGGGCCAGATGGCATGGCCAGTGTGGTCCTACTTAACCCAAAGACCTGAGGGTCTGTCCTGATGTAATTGTTTGCAAAGGTATGGATTCCAGCCTCCTGCGAATGAGCCATCCTTATTTCCATATATAAAATAAAGCTACGCTCTGAGCCCACAAACTACAGATTCTTATCCTTATTGGACGTGCCAGGAAATATATTTGCCTCACTTGTACTAAAAGAGTTACAAAGCTGGGTTATAGATCGTGCAATTATGAGCCCATTCCAAACTGGTTTTAGGGCCATTTGTGCCACAACGGATAATATATTATTAATAATCACGCTGGCCAGCACTGCTCTAACACATGGAAATCCTCCTATATATTTGTTATTTGTTGATTTCAAGGATGCGTTTGACACAATGGTTCTACAGCGGCTTTGGGATAAACTAGAACGATGTGGGATCCCCTGGACCTACTAAGAATATTGAAACAATTTCTTGAAGACCAGTGAGTACGGGTTAGGTTGGACGGTATGGGGGCTTGCACGAGGGAGATATCTATAGTGAAATGGCTGAAACAAGACTGTGTGCTCGCCCCAGGCTATTGAAACTTTATCTGGCTGATTTGCAGATCAAGTGAGGAAGGTAAGAGGTTTTTCCCTTGCGGATTGGTGCACACCATATTCTCTGGCTGTCATAGGCTGATGATGTGGTCTTTTTGGACCACACTTTGGTAGGGTTGCTAAGATCTGCAAAAGCTCTTATCAGTTATGTCACAGCACTGAAACTGCCATGCTTGATTTAAAATCTAATCTTGGATCCATTATCGATCGTGGCCATCTGGCCCTTTTGATGCTGTTAGATCTCTCTGCAGCGTTCGACTTGGTCCACAATGCGCTTCTGGCAACCAGGCTACAATCCCTTGTCGGCTGTTCGAATCTCACCACACAATGGCTAGTCTCTTTTCTTGGTCCACGGAACGCACACATGATTATCCAAAATGCTTCCTCCATACCCTCTCTGCTCACACGTGGTGTCCCCCAGGGATCCTCCCTATCTCCCACCCTGCTTAATATTTATATTCTCCCCTTGCTCCTCATGCTTGATGACCTGGGAGTTCTGTACACCAACTACGCTGCTGACACCCAGGTCGTCCTTGAGCTGTCTGGCTCCAATCCCACAGACTCCAAGGCCATCTCTGCCATCTATTCCATCATCCACTCCTGGATGAGCCAGAATTGCATGACTCTGAATGCGGATAAAACCGAGATCCTCATTGCAGGATCAGGTCACATGTTAAAAAACCTCCCTAAGGAATATGACTCATTTACCATTGCCAATGTGTCTATTCCAGTTGCCCAAAGCGTTAAGACTCTTGGCGTCACTATTGACACTGAGCTCTCAATGCGCTTGCATGTCACTAAAACCAGGGCAACTTGCAGCCGGATCAACAGGCAACTATGCGCAATGCGCCCCTTTCTATCTGTCAGCAACATGTCCCTTCTTGCATCTTAACCTTGTTAGACTACTGCAATAGTCTCCTTGCATGCACATCGGCAGTTAATATTGCTGCGCTCCAGATGACCCAGAATGGTGCAGTCCGCGCAGTGCTTGGTGTACCTAGGCATTCTTCTTTTACTGAAGCAAGGAAAAAACTGCACTGGCTGCCCATCCAGCACATTGTATCCTTCAAGATAATCACTCTTACATTCAACTGCTTGATTGACTCCGCACCCATCTACCTGACCCAGTCCATTCATCGCTATGTCCCTGGTCGATTACTCAGGTGCACCGAGCAAGCTAGGCTCAGTCAGCCTCACTTTCGCTCAGTCAAATTCGGAAAAACCATCTTCAGTGTTGCTACTCCAGCTCTTTGGAACTCTCTACCTCTTCACCTTAAGAGTTTCACCTCACTGATCAATAAAAAAAAAAATCCCAAATCCCATCTCTTCAATACTCCTTAATCCTCACTAAATGCTCTCTTTTCAGATTTCCGCTTCTCGCCTCTCTTTCTATGTCACTGTCTTGTTTTTTTCTTGTAGGAGTATTTTGTGTTTCCCCTTGTACACCCTTGTCGTGGGACATTTTGAAATGCATTGTGTGTGGGCGCTGTGTAAATAAACTGTCATATGATATCACTATGCTTACTCACTACTCTGCACCATCACACAATTAGAGTGCAGCTACACCCCTCGATTAATTTGGCCTAGCTTCTCATATACAAACATTACTCCATGAACACCTCATCATTCTAATAAAACTCAGCTATATCCCGTGACAAACCGGCCTAGCTGCACACATAAGCGTCCCACAGGCCTAACACAGCCAGTACCCAGTCTTGGTGTCCATCTGCCAAACTGCACACATTGAACCAATATCAATACCACCACACCTAATGCTAGGATGCAGCTAACATCAGGCAACTACATCAGCTGCACACCTAACTGGACTACCGTCCCAGAGGACGTTCAACCTACCAGCACTTTGAGGTCATACCAATGATATATAGAGCGCTATATAAATGCCAAATAACATAACATAAAATGCAAATGAGAAGAAACTAAGGTGGCAATACGGGTCAATTGCTTTCCACTCTTGAGGGCCAAATTGAACTGGTGTCAATATACAAATATGTGGGCCTGTACATAAGCCATAAATCCACACTGCATGATATGGTAACAAACAAGCAGAACAATGCTCTTGCCTTGTAGCTGCAGTAAAATAAATTGCAGAGAAAACTGCAGGAGACGGCCTAAAGGGAGTCCTTTTATTATACCAACAACAGAGTATCCCAGCGGTTATATATCGGCTAGATGCAATGTATATCACAAATACCACATAGCTGAAACTGATTGAGGGTAAAATATGGAGACAGATCTTGGGACTCCGGCAGTGTGAGCCGATAGAAGTGCTAAGACTAGAGCTGGTGCTGACCTCTCTAGCAGGATGACTATATCTGAGATGCAATATCCTGTACATAAAAGTGCTAAATGATCCCAAATGTCCATTACTTTCTCTGCTAGGTGCCAACACGAAGGACCCCATGGGACACACTCTTAAATATTTTCGAAAATTAAATCAGGGCCCTTATTGCTTGGGTGCAGAAGTGGGAGGAGAAATCCTATTCACTAATAAAAGAATTGACAAATACATTAAAAGGATAGGACTGGAGCTGTACCCATGACCACCTCGCCAAGTTATAAGGTTATGAAAATTGTCAGGGGTGCCAAACGACATACCTACGCCAACAAAAATACTTGTTCCTCTGCCCTGCCCCAGCATTGACAAGGAACATTTTACTGATGCAACTGAATCAGTTACCCACATTCGTGGTGACAGCACCGAAAATCGGGATCCGTCGAGAGTAGAGAGGGTGTAGGTTATGTAAGAGCTGGTACGTACTGGAATCTGATGAAGAAGTGTAGTAAGCTAGGGACAGATACATGATAGACCTGGGAGAGTTCGCTCATGACCCTGAATATATTAAAACATCAGGATTCTGGAGAACATGCCTAATGGCAAATAATTCCCATATGAACATGGCCTTGTTTAGATTGTGGCAAAGTATGACAAGATTACTTGATAGTGTTGATGAATCTGAAAGGATGTGGATGGGAGTGATCGTGCCACGTGAATGGTATGATTTAAGATGATTAATTTATGGAATGATGTAGATAATATTTGTCTTTCTAATTTAAACAAATTGTACTAAATATATGAACTAAACTCATAAAAAAAATGTAAAAAAGCCCAAATTGTTGGCATTGCCAAAGCTTGTTTACTTTATATATTAGCCTTTCATGATAAAATAGTAAATATGAAACAAACAAGATTAAAACACTCTCTTGTGCTCTCTTTCAACCAGGAGCGGTCAAGGGAGACACCCTAATTCACTTTGGAGAAAGCAGCTATGCAGCGGTGCTGTTCCCCGCCTGTGGATACTTCAAAGATATCATTGTCATTGATTATCTTGACACTAAAATTCAGTCGGCCAGAAAATGGATTAATAAGGAACCAGGAGCGTTTGACTGGAGTAAGGCTTCAAAGCTTGTCTGTGAGCTGGAAGGAAACAGGTAGGAATGCCATAAGTTGCCAGGAGTGCATAGCCTGCTAATATTACCTTCCCATTTCACGTGCATGCAAGTTTTCCTCTTATCTGAATACATCATTGCAGCAGATCCTTCTCGGGCTGAATCAACGAAGATCAAGGATGCACTTGGTGAAGCTGAGCTGGACCTTTTTCCAGATGCAGCCCTCTAGTTTGTCCCAGGGAAACTCTATAGTCATTGGATCAATTTCGAGACCATATAAGATCTTGGGGATAACGTTTCCAACCTAATACTTTAGTAGTGGTATTATGGAGAACTTACAATATTTCAAGTGAATTTTCTTCATTTGAAAAATCATTTGGTCGCTCTTGGCTTCAAGTCGCTTCATAACGTTGTCCTTGCTTGATTTAGATGAGAAATAAAAGCCCAGGTAAACTATCTCATCAAGTACTTCAATCTCAATCTCATCCACTGACCATTTAAACATAACTCTTTTGTTATTGGGTTTTGCAAATCTGATAACTTGACATTTCTTTTGGTTTATAACCAAATTATTCGATTATGCATACTTGCTCAGGGTTAGTAACAGTCATTGGAGACCGATTGGGGTTTTGTCAAGCAGGGTGACATCATTTATCCACAAGGAACACCTTGAAATTAAAGCGCAAGACCCCTTAAACATGAACAAATGTGAATCCCTAATCATACGACTATCAACAAATCCGAGAATAAACCTGAAATTCATACTGATATACAGACCACCAATGTACGATGTGTAAGAAGTGCTCTCTGGCTATTTTCATGTCTACTAAGGTCGTCATTCTGGAATTTGAGTTCTTTCCTGACTTACAGATGTTTATATTATATTTTTGCAAAACAGACCTTTTCCTTAGAGCGTTCCTTTGAGGAGTGCTTTACAGCGTAACACAGCGTGGTGATCCGACCGGATATATGTATCTGGTCAGCTGGCACGCTGTATTAATCTGCACAAATGGTAGATCTAACCCAAACTTCCCGCTCGAGCCCCCAATTTGTAAGAGGATTCAATTCAACACTACAGCTAAGTCAATGCCTAGTCTGGGATACTGAATGGAAACCCTTATTAATATATCTTTATGTCCAGTTCATGCTTTCTGGATGACTACCCCTATATAACACCCCTATCTTGGAATCCCCCTGGCCCCACTGAGCCAAGAAGTAGTTCTGTTTTGCAAGTTTAAAGGTTTATTTGATAATTTAAACAATATATATATATCACGCTTTATAATAAATTAATAATTGAATATCACACTGAATCTGAGCAGTAATCAATAATGGATACTCTGGCACTAGCACACTTGTGAATAGGAACAGAAGAATAAGGTGGTAGAGAATGCTTTCTATAAGTTCAGATGGATGTAATGTTGAATGAAAATGCAATACAGAAAATACTCAATATGATTTCAACAAAACAATGTAATCACTTTTCTCTGGCAAGCCCCTCCCCCCTTTATGCAATGCAAGGAAATGGAAGGAAAGCACACAATTCTCAGAAATGCAATCAAATGTAATTCAGTTCACCCCAGCAAGCTTAGACTACAGAAGTTGGAAACACAGGCCCAAAATGCTTTTATATGTGCTGGCAATGAAGTGAAAAATATGCTAAAATGCTTTTAATTCCCTCTAGAGGTTCAGGGTGAGTGGTATCAAGTTAATATTAGTCCAGGCTCACTCTAGCAATGATTCAGGGATGGTTCTTAAGAGGCAAACGAATTTTTAGCAAGGAAACTGCTGTTTTCACACGTGGAGAAATTTGCAAATCGCGGCAAATTCGCGAGTGCGTTTTTCACGATTGCGGCAAAAGTATCGGGGGTAGGAATGCGGTTCTAGGTTCCTAGGAAAGCTAAGATTCTAAGCTTTCAGAGGAGAGTTACTGCAAGTCTCTAAGACAAACGGTCACGGAGATATGAGCGATATGGTAAAGATCGTTTTTCAGATTTGAAATTTTAAAGTTCAAAAAGACAAGTGACAGCTAGCAACTAGAAAATGACAGGTGACAGCTTTACAAATGACAGGTGACAGTTAGGAGGCAGTTCTACTTAGATTAAAATAGATTTAATTATATTATTTTAACTAAGAGATTGGTTCTGCACAGTTCTGCTAGGTACTCACACTATATTCTTGAATTAGAATGGGCCTCGCCACAGATCTGGTCAGGTTTTAGACTGGACTCTGGTCTGGTCTCGGCACTTCACAGTGATCTGGGTCAGCTCTCTGGTTCTGCTAACAGTGGTCTGGGTCAGCTCTGCTCTCTCTCTGGGTACAGCACTGCTTCTGGATCTTTCTGCACAGCTTTCTCTGGACCCAGCGCTGATCTGCACGCTGTTAGGTTTGCTGGATGCTGAGGCCCACTGAGAAGAGTTCTCAGTTTGTGGGTTTAGGCCCTTGCTTTGAGTTCTGAATCAAGTTCTTTGGAGTTTTAAAGTCTAAGTGTTGAATCTAGTATCTTCTGGATGTTGTGTGATCCGGCAGAGCGCGTTGCAGCAAATGGAATTGAATGTCCCTATCTGTCCTGACTGTCTGGTTTTATGTGTTTTGAAAATGGGTGGAAAGGCTAGCTTCCTAGGCCCTACCCCTCTCCACTTGTCATTGGCCACTTCCTCCTCTTCCCCTTGATTGGGGGAATGAAATGAAGTGTCATCATGATGAGGTCTGTTTATGGTACAGAGAACCCACCCCTGTCAAATTACACACAATCTATATTTTGACCCAAAAGACATATTTGCACAGGTACACATTTGTTTAAAATTACATGCACCCATCACATATCACAGGAGGTATACCCTGTCCAAATCTGCTCTTCCTGGGAGCTTGCATTCAGAAATGGCAACATATTTCACTTTTTGGTCAGGTTACCAATATCAAATTCTTACTCAAATTTACCCAAATGTGTGCAAGGCATGCAGGCATTAATTGATGAAGTATCAGACTTTTCACATGCATACATTTTAATTAATACCCTCTTAACTGCTAGTTTGCCCCCAGATCATGCCACCGGTTCTAAAAACCTCTTAAAATGTGGGCAGAAAAATCACAAGAATTATGGTATCATTTAAATAATTATAACAAGTCTGTACTATGAGTTATTCATCTTTTTCTAAAACCATATTCTGGCTACAGGGGCGTGTCTTTTCAGGTCACATGGTACAGAAACCAGTCTTTCCACTTTCTTCAAGCTCAGCCTCTGTCTCCAGTTTCTCCCCCCCCCCAGTTTCTGCCAAGAGGAAGCCATTTTTATTACCCCTGCAATAAACCATCTGCCTGGGCCCTGGAAGGCCCATTGTTCAAGAGGAAGCCATTTATGGCCACTTCCATAAACCCTCTGCCTGGGTCCTATGTTTAGTCTCTAGCAGTCCCTTGATAATCCAATCAGAGAAGTGTCAGATCCCTTTTGGTGGGAGCCGCAAAAAGGCAGCTAGGCCTGGGAACACAGCAGTTGTGCAAGTCTCAACTCCTGTCGGGGGTAGCTGGTGGGCAGAATTCAGTTCCTTAAGCCAGGCCCCAGCTAATGTCACTTTTAGTTACCCAGTTTTCTGCATTCAAATAAAACTACCAATTTTTACATATGCAGCTAAAATGCTGATTCTAAGTTTAAACTATGACATTTAAACAATTGCAACCTATGTGACACTCAAAAGTAGGTCACTCATTTCTTTTAAACATTTAGATTTTTAGTGTCTTTCAGTCCAAATTTACTTAAACTGCTGAAATCCACAGCTCAGCCAGTCTTGTTATAAACCTTCAAGTCACTTCAGAATATAACTTTACATTGGATCCACCATTGGAACCCAAAGCAAGTATTGGGTTCATTTATTCAGTTTTACACCAAAAAACAAATCTGGTGGTTTTAAAACGCCGGCTTTCTGATAGTGGTGAGTACTGGTAATGCACCCATTTTTGGGATTGAAGAAAATGAATTCCCCACAATTCTAGGTTGCTTTTGGCAATCAGCTTTGCCATTCCCAATGGTTTCAGGCTACTGTGTGGGTAGTCCAATGGTGGTTTTAGGCAGTGCCCTTCTGTGCCCATAACATCGGCAAAATGGGTGGCAGCCTATTCTTCATGCAATTCCCTGGGCATTTTCTGGGAAGCTCTGGCCGTCATGATGTTTTCAATGCCAGTACTGCACAGTTTTTGAGGTAGGGCTCGGATGCATGGGTAAGAACATCCCACAAGCCCCCCTCTTGCGATGGCCATTCTGTTTCACTGATGGGACTCGCAAGACCTGGGATGTTTCCTCATCTTCTTCCAATAGATGGCACAGTTCAGCATCTTCTCCTCCATCCGGTCGGATCGATCGGTTCTCCTCGCCGGTCCTGATGGGAGTATTGGGCGGTACACTGGGCCCCTTGCGTCTCTGCTCCCGGTCTCCGGATCGTCCTCCTTGGCCCGTCTCCAAGTTTTCTTTCTCCTAGGACGACAAAGGAAGAGCGGCAATACCTATTCATGGACATTTCTCCCCCACCATTGGTATAGTGGGGTGGCATACAAATTTATAGTCAAAACATATGAACATGCACATTTCTTTTTGCATTCAAAAACGACAACACCCACATTGAGAAACTCAGAATTTGATAGGCGATATGTAGGATATTTTAAGTTAGAACTGAATTAATCTGAGACAGTACCCTCTAGGATTCCAGAGGATTCCTCCAGTTGTTGCAGAGTCTGCCTGGGATGGCAACACTTCAACTGGTTAATGTGGACCCACTTGTCTTCCCCCTCTGCCAAACCGCCTTTGGGGATGCGGATCTTGTAGGCCACAGGGGAGATTTGTCTATAATCTCAAAGGGTCCCTTCCATGTAGGCAAAAATTTTCGCTGTTTGGCCTGGTTCCTTTGGAAATTGTATAGATAGACCCGGTCCCCCACCTGATATTCCTTCCTGGAAGTCTTCAGGTCATAGTGGGTCTTCATGCTATCAGCTGATCTTTCTAGATTCCGCTGAGCATAAGCAAAAGCATGTTGAAGGTGTTTCCTTAAATTCTCCACATACTCATGAGTTGTGGAGGCATTTATCAGTGTCTGCTCTTGGGTCCTGTAGAGCAAATGCTGAGGAAGCACCATCTTGCGCCCAGTCATCAACTCAAATGGTGACATTTTGGTTGCAGATGAAGGGGTAGATCTGATGGCCATTAGGACCAGAGGTAATCGGATATCCCAACTTGGCCCTGAATCTGCCACAAACTTTTTTAATATGCTCACAATGGTTCGGTTATATCTCTCTACTGCCCCAGAAGAAGCTGGCTGGGAAGCAATACGCAACTTCCTTTTGACCCCCAGTATCTCCCACATCTTTGTCATCACTTCACTGGTGAAGTGGCTACCTCTGTCCGACTCAATCCTTTGAGGTAGACCAAAACGGGAAAAGATGTGGTTAATCATCAAGGCAGCTGCTGTTTCTGCCTTGCAATTTGGGGCTGGGAGACATTCCACCCACTTGGTAAACAAGCATGTCACAGTAAACATGTACTTATTCCCCCTAGCAGAGCGAATCACGGGGCCTACAAAGTCGATTTGTAAATCTGACCATGGCAGTGTCATCCCCCTCTTTTGGAGAGGCGCCCGGTGTGTGAGGGATGTTGGCTGAAATTGTGCACACACAAGACACCCCTTCAAGTATTGGTCGAGGTCCTGCCCCATGTGTGGCCAGTATGCAACCTCTCTTAAGATTTCCAATGTTGTGTGAAACCCCCTATGACCGGTGGTGGCCGCATCATGGGCGTGACTTAACATCAGGCTTCGGAATGAGGTAGGAACCACCCACTGATCGTGGCCAGCTTTAGATTTCCTTACCAGCAAACCGTCTTGGATTCGGAACATTTTTGGACATTCCATCAACACTCTTAGGTCCTCTTTCCCAATATAATCGGTATCCGTCAGGGGAAAGTTCTCAGGGTCCTCAAGGTGCTGGTAAAATTTACCAATTATTGGATCCCCCTTCTGAGCTGTAATCGAATCAGCATCAGGGGTCTCCTTACTCCATTGTGCAATTGAAAGGTCATTGTCAGCATTTGTCTGGGACCTAGTGATAGCAGTGACCTGGATTTCCCCCAACAGGGACTCTGTTTCGATTAGATCCCCTTGGATGGCCCCGGTTTTGGCCAGCTGATCAGCTAAGTCATTTCCAGTTTTGTCTGGTCCCTCTACTTTGGAATGACCCTTGATCTTTTTCCAATAGATGGTCATCTCATTCGAGGTGACCAGATCATCAATGTTTTGGATCAACTTCCCATGTTTCAAGGGTTTGTTGTTAGCACATAACATGCCTCTGGTTTTCCAATTAACCAGGTGCTCCACGAACCCGTTCCGTACATAATCCGAATCTGTGATTATGACCAGTTCGCGGAGTTGATGTTGGACAGCAGTGAGGATGGCCTGATGCACAGCCATCAATTCTGCCACCTGACTACTTCGGGGACCAATTTTGTATCCAGCGGAGGGTTCTGGGAACTCATTCACCCATGCATTCCCTACGCCGGCCACCAGTTCTTTCTCCCCGTGGTTGTCAACATGGTACGAGCATCCATCCACATAGACAGTGGGCATTCCCTCACACTTGTCTTCTTCAAAGACTTTGTGTGGGGAATTAAGGTATGCCTCCGTGTTGTCCTTGATTTTTAGACTTTCGTCCTCGAGACTGTTTTCTCTGGCACAATCATGCAAGTCAGCCAGACCTTGCGCGAGGGGACTCTTCTTGTTTTGGCCATATCGGACCTCCACAGAAAACCCTTGCATTGACAGAATCCAGGAAGTAATTCGGGAATTACTCACATTCCCGGCTCGGATTCTGTCACTTTGGAGATATTGCAGAGGCTGGTGTGGAGTCTCCACTATGATGTGTTCCCCCTGGATAAACGGGCGGTAATTCTTCAATGCCCACACCGTTGCCAGGAGTGCCTTCTCACAATCGTTGAATTTTTCCTCCACAGAGGATAAAGTTTTGCTCGCATAGGAGATTACTTTATTGACCTTGTCATGCTTTTGGTATAATACTGCTGTCAAGCACGTATTAGAGAACCCCGTCTCCAGGAAGAACTCCTTGTTTCTGACAGGGTAAGCTAGGCAAGGCGCTTGTGAGAGGCTTCTTTTGAGTTGTTTTACCACCTCGGATTGTTCTGGACCCCATTCCCACTTGACCCCCCCCTTCAGGAGATGAATCAGGGGTCTGGTGATCTCTGCGTAGCCCTCAATGAACTTTCTGCTGTAATTAGTCAGTCCAAGGAGGCTCCTTAGTTCCCGCAGAGTTGTGGGGTCTTTCAGTTTTTGAAGTGCTTCCACTTTCTTTTCCTGGGGACAGAGACCCTGAGGAGTAATCTCATGCCCCAAGAAATTAACACGGGTTCTACACCACTGTGCTTTCGGAAAGGAAAGTTTTGCTCCGGCGGCCCTCAACTGTGTCAGAACATAACGGATCTCCGCTATGTGTTCCTCCACAGATCACACACATCATCTACATAAGCCAGGTTACCCCTCGCACCCAGGTCGGGCATGGCCTTATGTAGGAAAATGTTAAAATCATTACCGGAGTTGAGGTATCCGAAGGGAGTCCGGGTCCATGTGTATTGCTGGCCCCCAAAGGTAAAAGCCAGCTTGTATTGGTCCTCCCTACTGACAGGCACAGTCCAGTATCCATTGGTCAGGTCTATTGCAGTGAATACCTGTGACCCCTGGATCTGGGCCAGCCCTTGGTCAATGTAGGGCAGAGGCCATCGGGAAGTATGGACCTGTTTGTTGAGCTCCCTGAGGTCGGCGCAGAGTCTCCACTGGCCGTTTGTCTTCAATATTCCCAGCACCGGATTATTGAAGGTGCTGTGGACTGGACAGATTATTCCCCGGGACTCAAGGTTCTTAATTATTTCAGTAAGGGACTCCATTGATGCGAGAGGCAAGCGATATTGCTTCACAAACACTGGAGTCATGCCAGGGTCCGTGGGGATTGTTGTTGTGTGGATGTCAGTGCGGCCACAGTCATTTGAGTCTACCGCAAAGAGATCTTGGAAATCCAAGAAAACTTGTTTCAACATTTGCTTTCGTTCCAGAGTCACACAGGCATCAGCTAGGTTGACTCTCTCTTCCACCATCTGCCTGAAGCCTGGAAAGACTTCTGGTTTGGCTATTTCAGCGGCCTCCTCCAGCTGGGTGGAGAAGTCCCTGGTCAGAGTGCTGATTTGGACTGGAGGCTTCAGGTGGGAAAGGCAGCCCTCATGGACCTGGAAAATCACCTCATCCCTCCTGAAGTCACAGGTCACATCTTCCTTACCATAAGGGCAAGAAGTATACACCAGGAAGTTCCCCCCATGCCGGGTAAAATTCCTGTCTGGTGTTGTATTGTCATCACTGTCACTGTCAAAGCAGTCCTTGGGGATTGGCCCTAGCAGTTCATTACCTAAATCTATGGAAAAATGTCGGTCATCAACCGCCATTCCAATAATGGTGCCTGCGGCTAGAGTAATACTCTTTAGGTCGCTGTTATCCACCTCTATTGGAATGGTGTCATGTTCTATGTTGAGTAATGGAGTTGGGTTTACCCCCAACCCTTGCTGTTGGAGAGAAGCGTTTAGATGTATGTAAGCATCAGGGTTTTGCAAATATTGTCCTCTTTTAACTTTCACTTCCAGGGAGAATTGTCGGGTCCTTTCTGGGATGGTGACTTCCTCTTTGATCTGAATTTCAACTGCATAAGGTAGCAATTGAGCTGACCTAAATGCTTTTTCTGGATCATCAAAGCCCATGGGATTATCCGCTAATCGGGACCAAGCTTTGAAGTTTATTAGGTCCAAACTAATGGCAAAGCGATTGAGAATGTCACTGCCTAAGTAAAAAGCGGCAGTGACGTCTCGCACGACCCAACAATTGTGGACTATGCTCTTATTGCCAATGGAGATTTTCAGCATACACCTGCTTGGCAGGAGATGTTTGGAATTAGGTGCTTCCAGGTCCATTTCCCATTTGTCTATCAGTTTGAATGTGGGAATGGCTGGATCTTTTGGGAGTTGGCGGACCATGGCTTCGCTGATGAAGCTCTTACCGTTGTTCACACACACTCGAGCGAGAACAGAGTCCTTCCCATCATTTAATTGGACAGGGATGAACAACTGCTCTCCAATTTGCTGAATATCAGCCAGGCTCTGAGCTGATTTCGCATCTTTCTGGACTATAGGAGTGGGAGTTTCTGATTGTGGATTAGTATAGAATCTCAGAGTGTTTCCTTCCAGCATGGAGTACCACTTTAGACTGGAAGGAAGGTTGATTTTCAGAAATAGAGAGGACCCTCCATCACCAGTCTGTTGTCCTACTGCTATTACTGTCACGTCTGGAATTTGGTTATTCTGGAAGTGGAATTCTACTTGGTCAGATTTTTGTTCAACCATGTGGCATGTGCCGTTTAAACTAACATGGTTGACACTGTTTTAATTTTATTGGTCGGCTAGTCTGGGTCCAGAGGACCTTGTTTACGCAATTTATTAGGGGTGACAACCTTCTCAGGAGGTCATTCCCTAGTAAACAAGGGGTGCCCTCTGGAGTCACAACTATGACTGGGTGTTTCAACTTGTGTCGCCCAATTTTAATGTCCAAGTCTGCCGTCCCCTCGACGGGAATTTCCTTCCCGTCAAAGTTCTGGAGTTGTCCAGGAAGTGAGGTGAGAGGAATTTGGTAATTCCCTCCCCTTCCTGCATTCAGTTCATCAAAGGCCCTTCTGGACAGAAGGGTTGCTTGAGATCCAGTGTCCACCAGTGCCAAAATTGTACCCTGCCCCTGTACTTGTACCGGGGCATAGTATCTTCCCTCCTTCTCCTCAAGGGGGCACAGATAATGCACATTTTTGGACAACTGGTGGGCTAAATTTCTGGTTTTGGACATCGCTAGCGAAGAGATTTGGGCAGAATTCTGTGGAGATCCTTGGGAATCTGAAAGAAAAAGTTGGCAACTGGAGATCAGAGCCATTGTGGGTTCCCCGGGTTCTGGCTCTGGGCCGCCCCCCCCCCTTTTTGGAGGCGGTCATCAGGATGGGTTTGAACCAGGGGATTTTGGTGTTGTGGGTTCTGGGATGAGATGACGGGCGGCGGTAGCTCAGTCTCCACATCTCTCCAGTCTGGATTTGCATCCCTAGGGACCCATTTTTCTTTGGGAGGAGTTCCCCCCTCTCTGAAGGAGAAGATCCTTTTCCCAGGATCCTCTGAGGATCCCTCTCCCTCAAATTGGAAGATCTGTACCTCCTCCTCAAACTGAGTCTGTTTGGGTCTTTTGTTTCTCCTACCCCCCCTCTGCTCCTTAGGAGGCAGACTTTCAGGGGCAAGAGATTTTGTTTCCGGTTCCTGGGTTTCCAGGGGCTGTTTACAAGTGAGGAAGGAAGCTTCCTCCAAGGCTTTACACCCCCCTTCCTTTTGTGCCTCCTCCCTGGGAACCGGTGAGTTATCGGGGTACTGCCCCCGTCATTGTTCTGGAGCACCAAGTCCAGAGTTGGGTGCGTTCTGCGCCGGCATGCCGATCTGAGGGTTCTGCTGAGCCCTCAGTATGTGACCCAGATCCCGCGCCATGTTTTGGACCTGGCGCTCTAACTGGGAAGCCCGCTCAGGCTGATACGGGGCCCTGTTTTCTCCCCTGGGCTGATCCCGGGAAGGGTAGCTATCCCTTCCTTGGTAGTACCCCTGGTTGGGAAGATTTGGATACCCCTCCACCCTTGGCCTCCCCTCTCCTGGATTCGGTTGTCTGGGCTCAGGGAATTGGGGAAAGAAGGGTGGAGGATTTTGGGGCTGGAAATTGGGTGGATACCTGGGGAAGAAGTTCTGCCCAGGGTTTGGTGAGTTTCTGCCCTCCTGTGAGAAGTTGGGAGGGAAGTTCTCTGGGTTAGGTGCTTGGCTGGATCCCCCCCTTGGGCTGGAGGAGTCCACACATAACCCAGGATGGGTCTGTTTCCCTTGTACCGGGGGGTTACATAATCAGGAGAGCGAGGGACCCCATTTGTGGGGCTGCCTCCCTGGCTCCCTGTCTGTGACTGGCCCGAGGACCTTCTGGGCCTAGCATTATTAGGTGCAGGTAGGTTTTTAGCCCCCCCCATCTCCAACTCTAAAACGGGGGTGACCTTTACCTCTGCCACCTTGGCAGCAGCAGGGGTGCTGTTAGTTTTGGGGTTTTTGGGCTGGTTTTTGTTTTCCACCGGTTTCTGCACCTCGTAGATGCGGGTGGCTTGTTCAATCACCCAGTCTAAAGATCTTTTCTCATGAAAATCCCTCACGAGCTGGGTCATTATGTATTTGGGCAAGGCAAGGAAAAACGTATTAATAAATTCTCTGCTGTCTGTGCGCACCCTTCTGGTGGTCTGCGCAAAGGCACGTTTCAGTTCTTGCACAAACTCTTGTGGGGCCTGATCCTCCCCACACTGCAAATTGTAGGCTGCCTTGCGAGCCTCTTGGGGATTTCTGTGAACAGAAAAATGTTTTAATATGGCCGCCCTATAGGTGGACCACCTGGAATGATTTTGGTCCTCCAGCCCTGCAAAGAAACTGGAGTACTCTGGGGAGAATGTCCACTTTACATATTGGACACAGCTTTGGCTGTCCTTCAAATGAAAAGTCTCCATCATTTGCTCATAGAGCTCCAAGTGTTCCCAAACAGAGTACTTGGCGTTCTTATGATAAGGCGTGATGACACTCCTGATTGCCTTAATCTGTTTCAATGGGTCCTTAATCAAGGCCCTTTTTGCCTTATTTGCCTTTTTGGTTCGGGTACCCCTTGTCCATTCGTCCTCTGACTCAGAGGCACTGCTCCCAGAGGTTCCTGTCTGATCTTCCAGGTTTTCCCGGATTCTGCGAGCCTGGGAATGGCTGGCAGAATGTGGGGACCTGGTCTCCTGTGTCCTGTACCGTTCAGAGGAGTCTTCAGATTCCTCTTTGCTGCCAGGATTTGATGGGTACCCCCCCCACTGACCTAACTGGGCAGAGGTTTTCAGGATGCCCTTAATGGGCCTACTCTCCTGGGGTTCCCCACTAAATTGCACTGTGCTTGGGTGCCCATACCCGGATGCCCGCCCCTCCATTCCTGGGTGGTACTGGCCTATGAGCCCCATGCTTCTGGCTGGATAGTAATCTGCCATCCCTGTGGCCCTGTGCTCATGTGCGCCAGGGGACATGGGGGTGGCAGAGTCCAGGGACTGAGAGAAATAAAGGCCTCTGGTACTAGGGCTCCTGGGGTTATTCTCAGGAGTTTCTCTTTCCCAGCGAACCTCATCTCTATCGGCCCCTGCTCCCTGTTGCAATGCAAGAGCCTGCGCCTTCAGTTCCTCAGTTAAGGCCTTACTAGACTCTATCAGTCTCTCCTGCATCGCTACCTGTTGTTGGAGCCTATCATTGTGCTGGCAGAGAGCCTCATTCTCTCTCTGCGTTTCCTGATTGGTCCTGGAGCACTGGGCCAGTCTTTGCTGCAGGAGGGTTACCTCCTGAGCTGTGTCCCTATTGGCCTGCTCCTTTCTTGCCAGAGCATCCTCCACCTTCCTGGTGTGCTCTAACAAGTTATGGTGTTCTTTTTGGAGGTCACCCAGTCCCTCGAGGGCCAGGTGATTTTCTTCTGTTTTTCTTTTTAAGTGGCAGGCTTCCTGGCCTAAGGTATCCCTTTCCTGACTAAGAGCCTGCATTTGTGCCGCCAGGTCGTCCCTTTGCCTTTGGAAGGCACCAGCTTTCTGGCGCTCCTGGTCAAACTCTGCCTCGGTATCCAGGTCTTTCAAAATCAGTTTATTGCTCTCTGCCTTCTCCCTATCTAGGTGGCTTTGCAGGATGACTACCTGCTCAGCACATGCCCTATTGAAGTCTAACTGTTGCTCCAGCTTTTTCTGGCTCTGCAGTAGGGAGTCCAAACCTTCTTGGTACTCCTTCTGCAAGGCCAGAAATCTGGTATCCTGGTCAGCCTTTTCCTGTTGCAGGATGTCCATATCCCTCTTTATTTTAATGATGTGCTGTCTACTCTCATTTTCTGACTCCTGGCTCCCCTGCAGCCTCTGCTCAGAAGAGACCAGGTCAGATTGGACCTTCTCTAACGCCATCTGTCGCTTATTCGCCAGATCTTGGCTTTCAGTACATTTATCCTGCATGTCTCCCATATATAGGTACAGGTATGCCGCTATCCTAACCATCTTGTCTTGTTCATCCTTAGCTTTAGGAGCCATGTATAGTTCACTCAGGGCCACATGTAAGGGACCCTGATCTCTCCATATATCTGACCCTTTTCCGTGACCTGTTGCGTGATGGCCTGCAACCAGACCATGCGGTCCTGGTGAGTCCACTCACCTCTCACAAATAACTTATATAAGAAGTGCTCTCTGGCTATTTTCATGTCTACTAAGGTCGTCATTCTGGAATTTGAGTTCTTTCCTGACTTACAGAAGTTTATATTATATTTTTGCAAAGCAGACCTTTTCCTTAGAGCGTTCCTTTGAGGAGTGCTTTACAGCGTAACACAGCGTGGTGATCCGACCGGATATGTGTATCTGGTCAGCTGGCACGCTGTATTAATCTGCACAAATGGTAGATCTAACCCAAACGTCCCGCTCGAGCCCCCAATTTTTAAGAGGATTCAATTCAACACTACAGCTAAGTCAATGCCTAGTCTGGGATACTGAATGGAAACCCTTATTAATATATCTTTATGTCCGGTTCATCCGTTCTGGATGACTACCCCTATATAACACCCCTCTCTTGGAATCCCCCCGGCCCCACTGAGCCAAGAAGTAGTTCTGTTTTGCAAGTTTAAAGGTTTATTTGATAATTTAAACAATATATATATATATCACGCTTTATAATAAATTAATAATTGAATATCACACTGAATCTGAGCAGTAATCAATAATGGATAGTCTGGCACTAGCACACTTGTGAATAGGAACACAAGAATAAGGTGGTAGAGAATGCTTTATATAAGTTCAGATGGATGTAATGTTGAATGAAAATGCAATACAGAAAATACTCAATATGATTTCAACAAAACAATGTAATCACTTTTCTCTGGCAATCCCGTCCCCCCTTTATGCAATGCAAGGAAATGGAAGGAAAGCACACAGTTCTCAGAAATGCAATCAAATGTAATTCAGTTCACCCCAGCAAGCTTAGACTGCAGAAGTTGGAAACACAGGCCCAAAATGCTTTTATATGTGCTGGCAATGAAGTGAAAAATATGCTAAAATGCTTTTAATTCCCTCTAGAGGTTCAGGGTGAGTGGTATCAAGTTAATATTAGTCCAGGCTCACTCTAGCAATGATTCAGGGATGGTTCTTAAGAGGCAAACGAATTTTTAGCAAGGAATCTGCTGTTTTCACACGTGGAGAAATTTGCAAATCGCGGTAAATTCGCGAGTGGGTTTTTTGCAATTGCGGCAAAAGTATCGGGGGTAGGAATGCGGTTATAGGTTCGTAGGAAAGCTAAGATTCTAAGCTTTCAGAGGATAGTTAC
Source organism: Ambystoma mexicanum (assembly GCF_040938575.1). Classification (NCBI taxonomy): domain Eukaryota; kingdom Metazoa; phylum Chordata; class Amphibia; order Caudata; family Ambystomatidae; genus Ambystoma; species Ambystoma mexicanum. The sequence goes on along the minus strand of NC_090941.1, from coordinate 1,120,694,291 downwards.
TGCAAGTCTCTAAGACAAACGGTCACGGAGATATGAGTGATATGGTAAAGGTCATTTTTCAGATTTGAAATTTTAAAATTCAAAAAGACAAGTGACAGCTAGCAACTAGAAAATGACAGGTGACAGCTTTACAAATGACAGGTGACAGTTAGGAGGCAGTTCTACTTAGATTAAAATAGATTGAATTATATTATTTTAACTAAGAGATTGGTTCTGCACAGTTCTGCTAGGTACTCACACTATGTTCTTGAATTAGAATGGGCCTCGCCACGGATCTGGTCAGGTTTAAGACTGGACTCTGGTCTGGTCTCGGCACTTCACAGTGATCTGGGTCAGCTCTCTGGTTCTGCTAACAGTGGTCTGGGTCAGCTCTGCTCTCTCTCTGGGTACAGCACTGCTTCTGGATCTTTCTGCACAGCTTTCTCTGGACCCAGCGCTGATCTGCACGCTGTTAGGTTTGCTGGATGCTGAGGCCCACTGAGAAGAGTTCTCAGTTTGTGGGTTTAGGCCCTTGCTTTGAGTTCTGAATCAAGTTCTTTGGAGTTTTAAAGTCTAAGTGTTGAATCTAGTATCTTCTGGATGTTGTGTGGTCCGGCAGAGCGCGTTGCAGCAAATGGAATTGAATGTCCCTATCTGTCCTGACTGTCTGCTTTTATGTGTTTTGAAAATGGGTGGAAAGGCTAGCTTCCTAGGCCCTACCCCTTTCCACTTGTCATTGGCCACTTCCTCCTCTTCCCCTTGATTGGGGGAATGAAATGAAGTGTCATCATGATGAGGTCTGTTTATGGTACAGAGAACCCACCCCTGTCAAATTACACACAATCTATATTTTGACCCAAAAGACATATTTGCACAGGTACACATTTGTTTAAAATTACATGCACCCATCACATATCACAGGAGGTATACCCTGTCCAAATCTGCTCTTCCTGGGAGCTTGCATTCAGAAATGGCAACATATTTCACTTTTTGGTCAGGTTACCAATATCAAATTCTTACTCAAATTTACCCAAATGTGTGCAAGGCATGCAGGCATTAATTGATTAAGTATCAGACTTTTCACATGCATACATTTTAAGTAATACCCTCTTAACTGCTAGTTTGCCCCCAGATCATGCCACCGGTTCTACAAACCTCTTAAAATGTGGGCAGAAAAATCACAAGAATTATGGTATCATTTAAATAATTATGACAAGTCCGTACTATGAGTTATTCATCTTTTTCTAAAACCATATTCTGGCTACAGGGGCGTGTCTTTTCAGGTCACATTTTACAGAAACCAGTCTTTCCACTTTCTTCAAGCTCAGCCTCTGTCTCCAGTTTCTCCCCCCCCAGTTTCTGCCAAGAGGAAGTCATTTTTATTACCCCTGCAATAAACCATCTGCCTGGGCCCTGGAAGGCCCATTGTTCAAGAGGAAGCCATTTATGGCCACTTCCATAAACCCTCTGCCTGGGTCCTATGTTTAGTCTCTAGCAGTCCCTTGATAATCCAATCAGAGAAGTGTCAGATCCCTTTTGGTGGGAGCCGCAAAAAGGCAGCTAGGCCTGGGAACACAGCAGTTGTGCAAGTCTCAACTCCTGTCGGGGGTAGCTGGTGGGCAGAATTCAGTTCCTTAAGCCAGGCCCCAGCTAATGTCACTTTTAGTTACCCAGTTTTCTGCATTCAAATAAAACTACCAATCTTTACATATGCAGCTAAAATGCTGATTCTAAGTTTAAACTATGACATTTAAACAATTGCAACCTATGTGACACTCAAAAGTAGGTCACTCATTTCTTTTAAACATTTAGATTTTTAGTGTCTTTCAGTCCAAATTTACTTAAACTGCTGAAATCCACAGCTCAGCCAGTCTTGTTATAAACCTTCAAGTCACTTCAGAATATAACTTTACATTGGATCCACCTCTCAGTAAGTCTTTCTTTGGCATGCTTTGGGTTCATTTATTCAGTTTTACACCAAAAAATAAAAATCTGGTGGTTTTAAAACGGCGGCTTTCTGATAGTGGTGAGTACTGGTAATGCACCCATTTTTGGGATTTAAGAAAATGAATTGCCCACAATTCTAGGTTGCTTTTGGCAATCAGCATTGCCATTCCCAATGGTTTCAGGCTACTGTGTGGGTAGTCCAATGGTGGTTTTAGGCAGTGCCCTTCTGTGCCCATAACATCCGCAAAATGGGTGGCAGCCTATTCTTCATGCACTTCCCTGGGCATTTTCTGGGAAGCTCTGGCCGTCATGATGTTTTCAATGCCAGTACTGCACAGTTTTTGAGGTAGGGCTCGGATGCATGGGTAAGAACATCCCACAGATGCAGCCTTCATAGACAACTTCATAGAAGCAATCACCAACCTAGCTATCGGGCATAACCGACTGAATATCCTCGGAGACTTCAAAATCTGGTTCGATGAAGAAACCACAACCTCACACAAATATCTCACCAGCCAACTAACAACAATGGAACTACATCAACTGGTCAAAGGAGCAACCCACACAGCAGGACATACACTAGACGCAATCTTTGCCAACAGAAAACTAATTACCACAGCACCACTGGTTCAAATCCTCGGGAGCGACCACCTCATCTTCCCATTCATAATCACATTGCCCTCCCCAATTACCAAGAAACAAGAAAAACTACCAACCATCATGAAAAAAAACTGGAGAACCATAAAAAACTCCAACTTAATGGAATGACTGGAGGTTACCAAACCGCATACAACAACCATGGGCGAAGCTTACCTAAACGCTTAAATAGATATACTTCACAACTGGATAATCACACCAATCGATGAGATCACAAAATAAAAACCTTTCATTCCATCCCGCAAAAGAGCAACAGCAAAATGGTTCACCCCACTACCAGGCGACAAGAAAAGGAAAAAACGAAAACTAGAACTAGAATGGAGGACCAATAAAGACTTTGGAAAAAAATATAAACTTCAACATCATACCCGTTCACACAAAAAGGAAATACAAAAAATCAAAAAGGAAATGCTACGAAAACAGAATCCTCAAAGCACCAAACACCCAAAAAGAACTGTTTAAAATCATAAACTAAATTTTAAAAAAACAACTAACTGCAACAACGCTCCAATACCATCAAAGAAATTATGCAGTGATCTTGCAGACCACTTCAAAAATAAAATCACAACCATCCAATAGACCATACAAAACAGGCCATGCTACCACTACACTGAAGGCACTGACTGATGCAAGGAACAGAAGAACAAACACTGAAACTTCCCACACATATCAGTGGAGACTTTTATCAAACTCGTAAATCAAAGCAACAATACGGGCTCCCCCGCAGATCCCTGACCCCCTGACATCTACAAATCAATCCTCGCACAAGGAACATCAATGGAATACTACAGGAACATCCTCAACCAATCAATCTCAACAGGAAGAGTGCCTCAAGCGTTCAAATCAGCATACATCAAGCTGCTCCTCAAGGATACAGCAGGAAACGTAGATGACCTCTCAAACTATAGACCCATCTCCAACATCCCCTACCCAGCAAACTCCTGGAAACACACATATATAGAACTACCCAAGAATTCATAGAAGAACACCACCTATTAAACCAGGCACAAGTAGGCTTCAGACCGATGAGAGGAAGAGAAACAGCACGTATTTCAATCTGGGATGATCTAAAGGTGAACACAGACTCAAACAACAGCACCGCTCTGATACTTTTAGACCTCTCTGTGGCATTCAACACAGTTAACCAAGACATCATCATCACGAGACTGGATAATAATAATAATAATAATTAGGCATTTATATAGCGCTACGAACCCTCAGGTATCTGAGCGCTGCTTATTATTACCCACGGTGTGTGGTGCTCATTTATCGACCTCGGAAGGATGAAAGGCTGAGTTTGGCCCCGCCGGGATTCAAACCTGCGTTAACAGGCTCTGCACGGATGTCAAAGCGAGCGCTTTACTCACTGTGCCACTTGACCGGCTGGGTGAATTTGGAATCACGGACAACGCCTTAATTGGGTCAGATCCTTCCTAACAAACAGAACAGAAAAAGTATGGCTGAAACCTTACAAATCAAGCCCACGAGAATCATCATGCAGAGTTCCACAAGGATCATCCTTCTCGCCACTACTATTCAACATCTACCTGTCACAGCTAATTAAAATCATCGAAAGACATGGCCTCACCTGTTGCAACTACGATGATGACACACAAATAATCTGCAATATACAAGACTCACAAGAAGACAATTCAACACTAGAGAAATGCCTTTGTGAAATATACAACTGGATGAACTTAAACTACCTTAAACTCAACCCAGGCAAAACAGAAATAATGATCATCACAAAACACGGAGAAGACAACCTCCACATCCCATGGCCAACTGAACTTGGTGAAACCCCAGCCCCATCATCGACTGTAAAAAACCTGGGAGTCCTGATGGGCAACAAACTCACTCTAGAGCCACAAGTAAACGCCCTAATCAAGAAATGCTCCTTTCTCCCACGATCGGTTAAAAGGATCCTACCATTCCACTCATTCACCAACAAAACAACTGCCGTCATCGCCCTCATCATGTCCAGATTAGACTACGCCAACAGCCTATATCTAGGCATGCCTGAACAACTCCTAAATAAACTCCAACGCATACAAAATGCGGCGGCTAGACTGCGCCTTAAACGACCTCGAAGAGAACACAACACACCAGCGCTAAAAACGCTACACTGGCTACCCATCAAACAGCGTATCAAGTTCAAATCCATGTGCATAACCCACAGAGCAATCCACGACCAAGGTGCAGAGTTCCTCAGAAGAAAACTAAACGTACCTCACACTAAAAGTCACTCAGATTCAGCAGCGACATCCGTTTGGAACCCAAATCATACAACAAGAGAAAACTTGGCTATTCACCCCATTACCAGAAAGAATGCCCATTAGAACATATACTGAGGTACTAAGCCGAAAGAAGCACCTACCCTGATTCCTAAGTCATCAACCCTTATAAAATAAGGATATACAGATCTGTAACATATCCACTTATCAATTAATAGACAAACCACATTGAATCATACCAAGAATACCCTCAGATCAATTGGAAGGGAGAGCAAGGTATGACCCAGCGGTAGCACCTGGCCACCTTGAGGACACGGGCAGCAATTGACCACGACAGTAAATAGATAGGAAAGAGCGGGAATGATAATAAAACTCCAATACCAAGTAGGGATCATGCCGGTCCCCTTGGTGAGCTAAGCTCAGTAACTTAGCTGGAGGCCAGCCTCACCACTACCTCTGAAACTAGGCTCATGAAAGGGAAGAGAAATATACCACTAGTAGACTACCGACAGTAAATAGATATAATGGAGCTGGTAAATGATAATATGCCACCACTACTATACTAGAGGAAACATTTGTAGAACCTGAGATACAAAGGCCTTTTATCTGCTGGAAACCAGCCATGGTATCGCTTCAGAAACTAGACAATTAATAAACCAAGATAAAATATACCTACCCAGTATGACAACCTAATACATTACTAAACTACAAGGATTATGAGACATAAAACCCACTAACCAAAACCTCTCATTTTTGCATACTTAATTCACACAAAAACGCACACAACCACCTCTCTCGCAGCAAGCTGCACAGACTTCACTACACCGCAACACCACATAATCAACACATAGATTGCAACAACAGCATGCAAGGACTCGCTTCGCTCCTATATGCACTCCCAAGCTCAGCGCACAATGAAAACCAAACTGAAGCTGCCAACAGTACACCACCTCTCACTTTCCTATGCCCTCTTCGGCCACTAACCCACCTCCACCTTTTGTTTACAGATCGGCCTGAGCGCCTGGAGACCAACTCTGTTGGTGTCCGCATGCTATATAAATACCTTTAACATTAACATTTATTGACAACCAGTCAATTGGTAGGCAAATGCTTACCAATTGACTGGTTGTGCACCAATTTTTGGGGAGCCCAATCCTACATTATTCAAGGCATCATCCAAGTCAGCCGAGTTCACATATGGTCACTGTCAAAGAGAACCCTGAGATTGGGTGCCAAGAGTGGAGAAACAAGGTGGTCAGTAGGGAAGGAGATGAGAGATGTGGGAGTGGGGTTTGCAACAGAGGAAAGGAGAACAGCTGAACCTCTGGGGATACCCACTAGGGCTGGTTTGGGGGGCGGAGGACTGAGAGTTCCAAGAGATGGAGAAGTGGTAAGGAAGATAGGAAGCTGCACATTTGCCTACAATATGGTCAGAACGTTGAAGTAGTGGGTGAGAGTGGTTTCAGTGAAGGCTGTACTCTACAATCCTGACTGGAGGGAGTTTATAGAATCATTGGGCTCATTGCAAGTTTGGTGGTATCCAGGCGGTAAATCCATTATACAGTTACCGGCGCCTGATCTGTCGGTAATACCAGCAGATTACAGGTGCCAGCAACAGCAGGTAAATCCCCATTCCATGGGGGGATTGCCTCTATTACGGGCACCAGTAATACTGGTGCCGGTAAAACCGTCGGTTTTTAGCTAGTGGGATGCCTGACTTACCTCCAGCTCTTGGACAGAGGTAAATCAGGCCACTCCACCGGAATACCTGTAGTTTGCCAGTCCGGAAAAATTTGGGTAAACATTTACCTTACCGCTACCTTTGCAAAACTATTTTTCAAGGAACCTGGGATTGGTAACCCTAGGTCTCCTGGGGGCAATCAGACGTGGTCTCCCTCTCACTGTCCTTAGAGAGGCATCAGCTTCACCTCACTGATGATCCCCCACAAGGGTGAAACACGTGTATAGGGTTGCTGGTGGTACTCTCGTTTAGGTTGGAATTGCCATTGCATTTCGGTGCTGTACTGCCCCTGGGCAGGACAAAGACTGATATGCAAATGGATATTTCCCATCTGTGAAAGGCACAGTGAGTAAAAGCAGTGGCTGCAAACTCTCAAGTGGTTAATAACCACTGAACAGGTTATCAAGTCTGTTCTTTCGAGAGAGGGGCGCCCGCTACCTTTGCAAAACATTATTACCAGCACTTAATTTGCAGACCGGAGAACACATAATGAGCTCCATTGTTCCTCAGTGTGGTCACTGATACTTTTAAAGAAAGCCCACGCCTTTTGGAGTGATGGGGAAGGAGGAAGAGTAGTCTATAGAATGATGGATTGTTGGGGTCTGCAGTGGGTTTCTTTAGGATGAATAAAGCCATGGCTGATCTGTTACAGGGTGGGGGAATGCCTGAAGAGTGAGAGCTGGGTGATGGAGGAGATGTGGCAGGTGATAATAACAGGCTTAACTGTTTCTAGAGAAAAGGGGGTCAATAAGAGCACAAGGTGGATTGGGTGAGTGAAGGATGAGTTAGTTAGGTGAGGATGGAAGGCAAACACTTCTCCCTCATATTACATGTTTACACATCAACGCTATGTGTGTATGTAAATCCAGCACTCTCCCCACCCCAGGGCACTGGCAAGCAGAGTGTGGCTGTCTATGAAGAACACACCTCCATCATGGAACTGAAGCAGAAAGGCATTATGGATGTAGAGGCGGTCAGGAGCATGATCTGTCTGTGTGGGAGCCTGCTTGCCTTGCACACATTGTACCTAATGACCCAGCCATATTGCATGCCATCTGTCACTGCCTCTCCTCGCACACCTGGGCAATTTGCAGCGTTGAATTATAGCATACTACCATCATCCAGCAGCTTAATATGTGGCTCTCTCAGCCCCTTGTCCCATCACTCATCCCCTTCCTTTGGGAATCTCTCGCACAGTACCATGGGCAGCACCCAATAATGAGGCAGGGATTTGGAGACTGTGTGTGAGTGATGTGGCACTGGCATGAGTCAGTGACTACAGTGTGTCCAAGCTCCCAGCCACATGCACTACACACAGGCAGATTCATTCCTGAAGTGACGTGTGACCCTGACAGCAAGTAGCACAGATGGCAAAGCCAACTCTTATGCTGCATGCACACATTTCTGTAGCCCTGGGGTGCACACATGCTTAAACATTGCCCCACCGGCTCTGATCTTTTTACCCATGTAACAAAATGATCACTGAAAGTAGCCAATGTGCAGCTGGACCTCTTTGTGAAACCTTGATGCCCAGTGCACCTGTGCATAGACAGTTTGATTAATTTGCTACATCATGATTATAAGGTGGAAGAAAGGTCTCTGCACAATAGAGTGCAGGCAGCTGACGCTGCATAAAGCAGAGCTCACAATGAACTTCGATGGAGGAGGCTGCAATCTACTTTGGAACGTTCACACTTGACTCCTCGCATGACAGCACCACATACCATCCTTGCTCAGGGGGATCTGTGACACATGTGCAAGCATTCATGTGGGTCAATATTCTCAATATGCTCATGTCATATAGGCTCCTATGCCACTGAGTGTCCATCTGAGGGCATGTGTGCCCTTAATCACAGACCCCTTAGTGCACCAAGCTCCCTTGCACAACAAACACAACTCTTGGACTGGCTCATCAACTATAGGGACATGACAACGCAACAGATATGTCTCGTCAATGTGACAAGCACATGGAAGCCTCCTACAAGCACACGTGACAGTGGTAGGATGTTTAAATGACTGGACTTGTGGGCTGGGGCATGTCACATGTACAGGGCATTTGCTAGAACGTGAATACATGCTAAAGGTTGTCTTGGCAAATTCTTTGTGGTAAATGGCAAAAGGCATCTACCGTGGCTTTAATAGACACACGTGTGAAAAGGGTCAAATACTTTTCATTTAAAACAGAAATGGGCTTAATCTAGCCAGAAAAAAACATGCACTAGAAAATTAAGGATATAAGGTAGGCATGGAAAGGTAACAGGTAATTCAAGGAGGAGCTCTGGAAAGTCCTAGGTGCTCCAGCGGCATTTAACTGGAGTCTGAGAACACACATCATAAATTGTAAACACAAATACAAGGCCATCTTGGCAGGGACATGGCTGTGAGCAGGATACTAAAGGGGTACAGAAACAAAACAATCCGTACAGAAACAAAACAATCAATCCAGCAGGTCCTCATTGGCAAGCTGCTTCCTCTCTGCAAGGCGAACCATTGCTGTGGCGGTGTGAAGAAGGAGGAGATATCAGAGTGTAGTGTGTGTACATTCCCAGCAGGGACATGGCCTTCGAGGATGGTGATTCCAGATCCGGTGTGAGTGGGAGAATCTGTCTGTGGCATCAAGCAATGTTGTTGAATGGCACGGGAAGCCTCCCTCCCCTCATGCACATCACCACTCATCACTACAAGACAACCCCTCATACACCATCCATCCTCCCAGTACCATAGGCTGTCTGCCTCACTGCCTGTGCTGCCTGTCCCAAACACCTTTGTTGCTGCCTGTCCTGCTTCCCACACTGTGTCAGCATGCCTCTTCCCTACTCCCCTGATCTTCGTTGTCACTTCCTGCATGGCAACTCTAGTGGCCACACAGTCAGCACACTTAAACCCAAGCAGCTGATGCAGAATGTTGTTGTATAATCTTGTACAGATGACATGAGGCGTGATGACTGGCAGGATGGCTTTATTCAACAATTAACAAACTGCCATCAACATATAAGTATTGTAAGGCCTGGGGCTAAGCAGTGTTGCCTAATAGCAGTTCCTGGTCAGGGAGACAGGAGTGTCCAACGTTTGTACAGGCCCCCAGGCCCAGATCTCGGAGGAGCCGGCAGGACGCGTCTTGCCGCGTCCTCTGGTGCTCCCGTAATGCGCGCGAAGCGCGCGGGGGCGGTCCTAGCCGCCTACGCGAGATCTCGCGAGAGTATGGTACTCTCGTGATATCTCTACACACCTCCCTTTGATAAAGAAAGAAGAGGTTCATTGCATAACATAGTCAGTATATCTCACCGGTCTTCTGTGCTCTCTTCTCGGGCGGTCACCCTTCCCAGTGCGATCTTCCTGCTGCTCCTGTTCGGGTTCCGGCAAGGGTGATCCCGGTTCCATCTCTGTTTCTTCCCTTTCTTTGTCGTTTCTCTCGGGCTCCCGTGGTTCCCTTCGCTCGTTGTCTATTCCTTCTTCGGCAGATGTTCTCTCCGGGGTTCTTGCTCTTTCTTGTCTCTTCTGATATAAGGCTACTCTTTCCAGATTCCATGTGCGCCCGTCCTCTGTGCGGACATGATTGGTTCCCCTGTGGACCACTTTGGTGGGTCTGCTGAACCGAGAGCCCGTGATTTGGTCCTTTTTTGGTAGTCTTATTTTAACCCAATCTCCCCCTCCAATGTCTGACACTTGCTGGGTTCTTCTTCTTTGGTCACTCCATGTTTTCATGCTTGCCTTGCTGTTTTCAATTCTCCACACCACTTCCGACATGTCCACGGCTTCATCTTCTCTCACTTTGGATAACCACGGTGGTATGAGCATGGAGGCTGCACTCCTCCCTCTCAACATCCGAAACGGAGATATTTGCGTTATTCCGTTGGGGGTGAGTCTGTGGGCCGCTATGGCCTCCTTGGTAGTTTTTAGGGGGTCCATCCCCGAAGCCGTGGCTAGTTGTATGGCTCCCTTAATGAACCTGTTGGCCCTCTCAACAAGCCCATTTGCTTGGGGGTGGTACAAGGCCGCCTTCCTTTGGCATATATTGTTCTTTCTTAGGAATTGTTCCATGTCCCGTGAGATCAGTTGCACCCCATCGTCAGTTACCACTTCCTTGGGGAGGCCTTCTCTTTGAAAAATTTCTGTGAGGACTTCAATTACCGTCGCTATGGTAATGTTCGGGATGAACTCTGCCTCGACCCACTTGGATAGGTAATCAACCAGCACTATGCCGTACCGATGTTCTGGTGCCATCGCTTCCAGTGGTCCTATAAAGTCTATGCCCACTTTTGACCATACCGCCTCTGGTATTTCTGTGGGAATTAGGGGTGCCTGTCTGAGTTTCAGTCTTTTGTCACTATTGAGGCACTCATGACAACGCTCTATCATGGTGCGAATCTCTTGGTCCATGGACGGCCACCAGTAGGCCTCCCGGACTCTGCGCCGGGTCATCGTGTTTCCCAGGTGACCAGCGTGGGCTCTGCATAGGATGGTGCTCCTCATGCCAATTGGTGGGATTATCTGGTCCGTCTTCATTATAATTCCGTCTGTTTCCGATATCTCTTCGGCTACCTTCCAATAGGGTCTCATACCTTCCGGCACCATTTTTTCCCCTGGCCACCCTTCCTTGATCCACTGACGGATTTTCGCCATGGCCGGGTCTTTCTTGTCCTCTTCCAGCCAATGTTTCTCGCTGAGTTCCATATACTCAGGTGCTTTTATGTCAGTGATCGATGCTACTATGCATTCTCCTCTTAGAAACGTGGTGGCCTTGTCTTTACCTTCGGGCAATCTAGACATGCAGTCAGCCTGCAAATTCTTCCACCCCGATATGTGCTGCACTTCGAACGTGTACTCCTGCAGTTTTGCTGCAATGCGTGCCAATCTGGGTGTGGACACTTTGGTACCTCCTGGGCTGAGCATGTGGATGAGGGGTTTGTGGTCCGTCACCAACTTGAATTTCGTGCCCCACACATATGTTCTAAAATGTTCTACTGCCCATGCACACGCCAACATTTCCTTTTCTATGGTGGAGTAATTTTGTTCTGCCGAGGACAAAGCCTTCGAGGCAAAGGCTACCACATGTTCCGTGTCCCCCTTCTTCTGCGTAAGAACTGCTCCTAGTCCGTATGCACTGGCATCCGTGGTGATGACCGTATCCCACTCCGGGTTAAATGGCTGTAAACATGGCGCTTCCATGATGTGCCGTTTTATACTTTCAACCGCCTTCCTCTGGGGTTCTTGCCACGAGAATACCGAACCCTTTTTGAGTATGTCACGGAGTGGTGCTAAGGTTTTAGAGAACAAGGGAATAAATTTAGCGTAATACTCTGCCAGTCCCAAAAATGATATTACTTCATCTGATATCTCTACAAATGTCCTCACCAGCAGGTGTTGTGTGGCAACCCCCGGAGAGGTGTAGGTGTTGCTGGGGTAAGAAGGATTGCTAGCTCAGTTTCAGGAGGCAATGACAGATGATGCCATGGTGTCTTTTGCAGGCCCCGCTCCTGCATAGATGGTATCCTCCAATGAAAGTGCTCCCTGAAGTGTTCAGTGCTGGCCTGATGTCCTCTTGGACTCGCAGGTGAAGCTGCTGGAGAAGCATGGACATAGGGTAAGATGTCTTCCCCCAGGAGGCTAGTCCTCAGGCACAAAGGAAGGGACTGGAAGGAGGTGCAGAAGTAGGTCTGTGTGCAACCGCTGCCTCAGATGATGTCATGGGCATTCGCAACCTCACCTTCATTAGCTGCTTCTGCTTATCCTCCAGGGGAGGAAGGATAGCTCAGGGGAAGCAAGGTTTGAATCCCAATCCCGCGCTTAAAAACCACTCGCTGCTCATTATGAAAGAACAATTATAATAATAATAATAATAATAATAATAATAATAATAATAATAATAATAATAATAATAACTCACCCAACACCATTACCCCATCCCTCTCCCAGTCAGGCTCCTGCCTGGCGGATGTTATAGCTCACCTGTCCTCCTGTTGCCTCGTGGCCTGGAACTTTGGCTACTGTTTCACTTGGACAATGCGTTGCAAGTGACCAAACAGACACATCCACCAATGCATCCACTGATATAGACTCACCACGTCCATATGGGCAAACAACACTTGTAAGACCTATAGAAACACCCCGACAGATGTGCAATTGCTGTGTGTCTCATGGTGCAATGCATTTGATGTCATATCTCAATGACGCATGGTGACAGGGTACCAGCAAGCACATTCCCCATAATGGGTTGTGTGGCACAGCGTGCCTTTGTTTGTTGTTGTCATGAATGTGCATTCATGAAGCCTTGGGCCAAATGTTAGCACCGCCATTGATGTTCTGCTATGTGTTCCCCACCAACGTTCACCCGTGGACCAGCTTCCATTCCTCCATCACGTGATTGCTATATCCATAGCTGCTCCACCCACTTCCTCGCGTTGCAACCCTCTTCATTCTCCTGTAGTTACTGATGCTAGTTTCAATCCCCCGTTCCTTCTTTCCTACCTGCCTGCTTTGCCTTCCTGGAATTCCTGCCTACCTTTCTGCCTTCTGCTGTTTTCCTTTTGCTCCTCGCTACACTGCCTGCTGCCTTTCCTTGCGCTCCCCTCTGCTCTCTGCCTGGTCTCCATTCACCTCTGGGCTCAGGCTCGGCTCCAGAAGGGGGGTTAAGGGGGCCATGCCCCCCAAGAACACCTCTTGACCCCCCCTAGAAAGGAGACCTTGAATGTGGGATCCAAGGGATTGGGGGCATTGTGGTATGGGGGGTCATTTCGCACTAAACGTGCAGCAGGAACCTCAGAGAGATTTGAATTCTTAGAGGCTGCACTTCAATAGGCAGAGCCAGGATTTATTAGCTTGCTCTGGACAATGATCTATGCCCCACAGCCATGAAAGCACAACTGACCAGAGAGATGCACCCTAAATCAAGCACACGTACTTAAGCAGGCCTACAACTATTTTCTCAAATCTTAAACCACTAAGTTGGTGTCTGTAATTTAAAGTATGTTAATTTTTGGTGGGAATATAGCATTTTTTCACAACATGCTTAATAGAATGCTATATCAATCAATAAATGACACATGATGTTGCTTGCACGCAGATATCTGCAGAAGGTGCATCAATTGACTGGGGCCTGTAAGGGTGTCGAAGAAGGAAGCTGACACAAAGGTGGCATGGTGGTAGTTATAGACTTTTATTTCTACATAAAAAGGCCCTCAATATTCCTATTTTCTAAGAGATGTTTCCCTCAATCAAAGGGTTCATCAGAATGTCCGTCAAATAACACTCCATCCTCCTGTGTCACAACCTACTTTTATCCCTCACACTACAACTAAAGGATAATTGAACAGAAAGTTCTTCTCCTGGAAAGTTTCTCCCTTCGTCTGATACTCGGATAGCGTTTTAAAAGAATGTTCTCTTGCAACAAGAATGCTTGGGGGAATGACGCCCTTCCCCTGGCTTCCCGGGTTTCACACAGCCTTTATATAATTTCCACGTCCAGGAGAATGGCTCCCTTCTACTAGTATAGGTCTATACAGTTTCCAATAAAGCCAGGGGAATGACTCCCTTCCCCTGGCATCTTTAGAGTTTGTACCAAGAGCTTTAGCCTCTTCCCCAGGGGAGTGACTCCCTTCTCCTGATGTCAAAAAAGTTCATTCTCACAATCTTCAGCTTGATCTACACTTTGCCACTCTGTTTTGGTGTTAGCAATGTCCCAAATCGGAGGAGTGCGGTGAGTGTGAATGTGTCTGTACCCTAGAGGAGCTGCAGTGACAGATTATCTTTTTACTTTCTATTTCGTGTGGAGGAGGAGCTTTGACAACAAATACCGCATCCACATGTTGAGCGTCACGGAGTGTGGCTAGTGTGTTGACTGTGTCTGTATCCTAGAGGAGCTGCAGTGACAGAGTATCTTTTCACTTTTTATTTCATGTGGAAGAGGAGCTTTCACAACAAATACCGCATCCACACGCAGAGCGTCGCAGAGTGCGGCGAGTGTGTTGACTGTGTCTGTACCCTAGAGGAGCTGCAGGGACATAGTATCTTTTAACTTTCTATTTCGTGTGGAGGAGGAGCTTTCACAACAAATACTGCATCCACACGCGGAGTGTCGCGGAGTGCGGCGAGTGTGTTCACTGTATTGCTTGGGGAGCGCCGGTGTGTGCGGCGCGGTGCGGGCCACCTTGTCCCCCTTGACACACGCTTCTCCCAGCAATGTCCGGCACACGGCAGGTAATGAGAAGTCGCCTTTTTCCATAAGTTTGTCTATAAGTAAGCGGGCATTGATGATTTGCACACAGACAACACCATAAAGATAAGATTAACAAATGAAGGCAAATTAACTCAAGCAGTCAGAACATTTAGGGGACTGAGACAGGGCTGTACGCTCGCATCAGCGTTATTTAGCTTTTTCATTTCATATGTGGGAGAGGCTTTTAAGAACATCTGCACAGATCTGCCGAAATTACTAAACAACGGCATCCCATTCCTAATGTATGCGGATGATTTAGTCATCATGTCAAAAACCCCAATGGGCCTACAGAAGGCATTGGATGTGGTGGTAACTTATACCAACACTAATTATTTAAGCATAAATCTTGACAAAACGAAAATGATGATGTTCAATGTGACCCAAAAGTTATTAAAAAATCGCATGCATTGAATCTTATGGGCCAGAACCTTCAAGTGGTTCAACATTATACATATTTAGGAGTTCAAATTTTGACACAAAATCAAAATCTTGCTTTTAAACAACAGCAACAGGACAGGGTAATAACATTCATCCATCAAACTAAGATCATACAAAGGAAATATGGGAAGTTTACCTTAGTCGCAACGTTATCATTTTATTACCAAAAATGATCAACTGCTTTGTTGTACTCCTCAGAAACAAGACCCATTATAAATTAGATGTTTTTGGATAATCTTGAGGGGAAGTATTGGCGGCGAGTCCTTCATCTACCAATATCAACCCCATTACCCATCATTCGATATGAGCTGGGGTTGATCTCCCTTAATATGAGATACACATGGTTAATAATAGCAATGTTTAGAAAATGTTTATTAGCCTGGAACTCCCACACAGTATTAGGAACCTTAGCCGCTTACATTTTGAATCTTAAGTTCACTGACCACCAGAGACGGGTCAGAGACACAAAAGATTGTAAAATAGGCATCCAAGGACAGCTTCCTTGATGCAGTGGTGACAATAAGCCCACTAACCACCAGAAATGGGTCAGAAACCCCGGCTATTGGAAGAAGAATCCGAGGATAGGTTCCTTGTCACAGTGGCAGTATTAAGTCCACTGATCAACAGAGAACTGTCTGGGACTCCAAAAAAGGGAACTGAGCAAGCAAGGAGGACCTCCTGATTGCAGTGGTGACACTAAGCCCAGTGATCAACAAAGACGGATTTGGGACTTTGCTAACACCAGAACAGAGTGGCAAAGTGTACATCAAGCAGAAGATTGTGAGTATGCACATTTCTGCCACCAGGGGAAGGGAGTCATTCCCCTGGGGAAGAGGCTAAAGCTCTTGGGACAATTTCTAAAGAAGCCAGGGGAAGGGAGTCATTCTACTGGCTTTATTGAAAATTGTATAGACATATACCAGTAGAAGGGAGCCATTCTCCTGGACATGGAAATGATATAAAGGCTGTGTGAAACTGGAAGCCAGGGGAAGGGAGACATTCCCCCAAGCATTCTTGTTGCAAGAGAACATTCTTTTAAAACGCTATCTGAGTATCAGACAAAGGGAGAAACTTTCCTGGAGAAGGAACTTTCTGTTCGATTATCTTTTAGTTGTAGTGTAAGAGATAGAAATAGGTTGTGACACAGGAGGATGGAGTTTGATTTGTCAGACATTCTGATGGACCCTTTGTACTGGAGGACGAGCAATTTCTGAACGGGCCCATGAGATTCAGAGCTCGCCCTCCGGCACCTTAAAACAAGATAGCTGCACCTTGAGGTGGATGGGGTGCTGGATTCACATACTCCAACACCAATAAATAGAGACAACTCAAGAATTTGGCAAAGAGACTGCTAAGTTCATCAAGTTTTATTTCATGCCATTGCAGACACAGAGCACACCCAGCGTTGTGGTCAAATACACAGACTCAACCACCCCAGACTCAAAACAGAGCTCCTTCTTATAGCTCTCAGAGGGAGCATTCCGCCCCCACTCTCCTACACAAGTCTAGGCAAACTCATTGTTAAGCATTAGCTCACTGGACAATTATTTTTTAATGAACTAAACCTTCAAAATGAAATACAATCTGTGCACAATCTTGCTTTGTCCCCCGGTGCTCTGCCCAATTATGGTTGATGCAGCTTGAACCTTCAGATAAGTTTCCAGACAAGGCCAATTAAATGTCTGGTTTCTGCCCATTCGTCACATTTCTGAAAACATGCTATCCTTGACTGTTTCAACTTTGGAACTATCTCATTCTACACACTCTGCATTACTTAATTTCTCTCATTTTAGCAACATTTTCAGTTACATGCATTTTCACTAAAAGGCATTGTCAGAGCCCTTTTATGTCTGTGTACAGAAAATCTTAATTATCCATTCTGTGCCTTGCCACCTTACCACATCATTATAATTACAATTTCGACTTTATAAACACAACGCCCTTTTGAATAATAGTATATACTTACATTATGAATACCATTTTCACATAATTACAACACCAAATAAGTCCATACAAATTTCTCTGCTTAGATTTAAATGGGGGGGCTGCCTCCTACTGCATTCAGTTGGTGGTACCCTATTTTCATCTCAGCTCCTCCATTACATTCCCCCGTATTAAAAGTTCTTTGTTTGTAAAAACAATAACTATTAACCACATCCATGTCTACTCTCCTTTATACTTATCTAAAAACATCTTAACACAATCTTACAACTTGGCACATACTAACGTATTGTTATCCTTAAAACAAACATGTGGGCGTCATCTTCTTCCATTTAAACCCCACTTCCTGTAATCATTTGCTTTAAACTAACTGTATGCTTTAGAACATTTCACAGCCATTGTGAGACTCAAGAGGTTTGGTCAAGCTTTGAGGTAACCCATTAGCCCATTGTCTCTTCGTATGCCATACCTTGTCTGCAACTCCCACTCCAACAATATACACTCTCTCCTTGATCTTATTTTCTGCCCATGCAATAAATATTGTTCTCGCTGTGAGTCTCCCTCTTTTCCACACTCTTCCTTCTTCCATATCTTCCGTTTTACTTGTCTTGAGTTTGGCGTTAGTGGACCGTCTGTGTCCTGTCGCCTTTGTCCTTTGAGCTGTTTTCACAGTCGGTCTCCCAGGTTCCTTTGATGCATAGACCATGAGTCCATTGTTTTTTCCTTTTCACAAGAGGTTCAATTTCACTAGAGTGTCTCTCTTTCAAAAAGGATTCATTGTCCAATGAGTCTAAAAGAAAAGAGGGGACGTTTCAGCATAGAGTTGGGGGAGTCTTTTTGCAGACACAATTCAGCACCGGGCTTTCACTGGGTTTCTCTATGACCTCCCTCTTTCCTCATGCGGTTCGACATTAATTTCCTAAGGCATACAGGTCCCTCGACGCATACCTGTAATATAAAACGGAATGAGTTTATTTTGTAAATTAAACATGTCTCTTCTATTTTAACACATTTCCTACCAACCCATTAACTTAACCTCTCTTTTTCGCATTGGCTCATATACCTTATTCGCTAGGAATTACGAGACATTTTCTCTTATTTGACACCCCTGCCTCCTAGACAAGCTACACAATATTATCATTTAAATATTGCCTTTTGTGGGACATTTTCACATTACAACCAAAATACCCCCATTCCTAGCACTGTGTCAGCCGGCTACAACCAGAATTTGTTTTCAATAATATTTGCATGCTGTCCTTCATGGGACACATTTTTTCCCTTCAGGGTGCCACATGCAACCCTAAGGAGACAAAAACACTTAAAGAAAGACGTCTTCTTCTTTTCTGGTCTTCTAGGCATGTCTGTAGTAGATGATGGAAATGTCCTTGGGGATCCCTGACATCTGTAGAAAGTCAAAATAGAGACAAAAGTCATTCGGGCACTGGCGAGGGGTCAGGTTTTCTTTCCCAACTTCAACCCCCTTCCTCTTTTTCTGCTATCAAAAAATACTCCCTGGATCATTCTCCCCTATTCGTTGGCGCACATAAACAACTATTTTCCAACCACCCCACGGGATGCTTAGTTTCGGCTAGGTTCTTTGTTCAGTTTAGCTATACATTCTTGGTGGTTAGCTGCACATTCTTCCTATTCTTTTCTTGTCGTTAGCTGGACCATGGTCTATGCTTGTGCTTTGTGTTCATCCTATGGAGATAAAACAGAGGTGTTTCGCTGCACACAGTCCCTGTCTAACCTGATCTAGCATACCCCTGTCTTCCAAGACTATGGCACCAATTCTTACTACGTGCCTCCATTTTTATCATTCCCATTAATGTTTGCCTCTTCTAATGATTGCATACCCCTATCATAACAATCCTTTTGACATTATGAACATGAAAATGATTACTCCCCTTCAATTGTACTTCTGTTTTTTTGTGGTTGTCTGAAATGGCCATGTTGTTATTTATTTTCTACTCTTCCCACACCTGTTTGTACCTGTCTTGGGAAAAACAGCTAACTTTTGAAGACATTGTGTCTCTTACTACCGTTTTCCTGTTACCTGGATCCTCTTACCTTTAGTGCTGATCAATTGTGTGTCCACACCCTTTTAGCGTGAACTAGTACTTACCTTCTTCTTTTTCTCCCTAATTTTAAGGCCATGCAGACAATCTCTTGTGCTACCACGCAAGAGGTCCACACCTTTATCTGAAAAATAAATCAAAATTGTTACAGGCACTCAAAAGTTGTTTTTTATTTACCTCACTATATTTTCTTAAAATGACGTCTGTGAGTTTCCTTTGTTTAATTGACCCAATTTTTAGTCAGCCATACTCCTTTTCTGGTCTTCATGGCCTCTGATGCCTTTTATTGCTCAATGCTCCTTTTTGCTGTTGGCCGGGAAACCTCATAAGTGCTATTTGTTTTCCACTTTTTTGCTTTTTTGTCCATTTTATGCTTTTGAGTTTATTCCGTATCCTTTTATTCATTTTCCTAATTGTTCCCTTTCTCAATTTTCCCTTTATTCATCTTTTATTCAAGATAACCACTCACTTTCATCCTTTCCCGATTTATTTATTTATTTATTTATTTATTTATTTATTTATTCATTCCTGTATCCAATTCTTTTGAGCTTCCTCTCCTCTTCTTTGACCGTATCTTCTTCCTTTTCCACTTATTTCTACGTTCATCTATCCTTCGAACTTTCTCATCCCTTCTTTCACGTACCCTTTGCTTTTCATCTAACCTTTGCTGTTTCTGTCTGTCTTGTTCATAGGCTGCCCTCTGGTTTGCGATTGAGCTGCTTTTCTTGCTCTTCGCGATATAGCTGTTCTCGCCTTAGCCTTTCTTTCCTTCTTATCCTTCCGTCCCTTAACTCCTTCTCTTCCTTCTTTCTCTGTGCCTCATCTCACTTCTCTCTCGGTCTCACATCATCACTTCCTTTACCACCGAGTTTCAACAATATCTGGCCTCCCATCCATTCGTCCTTTGCGAATGCTATCTCCTCAGTTCTGTCTTCACTTCCTTTCCACTTCTTTCCCTCTCTCTGCTTATCGAGAGATGCACTTGTCTGTGCCTGAACCCCTCCTTCATTATCGCATCATCGCGTCTCCCCTTGCCCCTTGGGGCTAGGGATGTGAGATTATTGTCCTTATCCTTCCCTTGATTTTTGTTACTACTGTATGTAGGCGACTCATAAGCGGGGTTGCTATATGTATGGTGTTGTTGTGAAGTCCAGGCTAGACTGGCTGGAGCCTTCCCAATGACTCTATGTTGTGGGTACACCCTGTGGGTGGGACCTGGGTGAATGGAGTGTGTGACCAATTTGCGCTTCTTGTTGTGGATGTCTGGTTTTTGGTGTTTGGCACAATGACTGAGACAGCCCTGTCTGAAACTGGTATGAATGCATTGTGGAGTGTAGAATGGCTGGGTACTTGTCCCAATACACATAACTTGTTCTGAGTGTCTGGAGAGAAGTGAATGGCCTGAATGCACTATGCACCTGATTGGCTGCCTGCCTGCATGAATTCCCTTCTGACCAATTGGTTGCCTGAGTGTGACCCAGCAGAATGAATGGGAGATCAACTAGTATATCTGGGGGCCACTCACTACTAGAATTCATGTTCAGAAGCTGAGGAGAAACTGGAGTTGAAACTGAAGCTTAACCTTGAAGCCCTGCTGGAAGGGAAGTCTTGCTGCTGCTCTACTTCATCAGTCTGAAAGCTGCTGTGTCTCCAAGGACTGACCAAGAGAGGACCTGGTTAGGCACCCTCTTCCCGAGCTACGAGGGACCATCGTGCACCAGCTGATCTTTGCCAAAGCTCCCTGGTGCTGGTGGTAGACAGACCTACGACAGGCTGCCGACCGGAGATGGGGACTGCCGCGGAATCACAAGGAGAAGCGCCCGGACACTGTTGTCCATAACCGTTGCCGACCGCCGTCGCTGTTTGGAGCTGCTGTGCTCCATTTGCCTAAGTAATATTTGATCCAAGGACGCTCTCGCCTGCACCATCAACTGTTTTGTCCCCCCGGAGAAAGTCGAGACAGCTGACGTGCTGAGGAGCATCCGCCGGTGGGTTTCCCGCCACCTGACTCCCGTAGAGAAGCCGGACGACTCAACGCCCTTGCTGGGCCACAGTTCTTCACAATCACTTTGCGGTCCTGAACTATCGTCACCGAGGTGCCCCGCACGCCTCTTCCTTGCAGGATGCCAACGCTCCATCGTCGACGAGCACCGCTAGGAATAAAGCTGCCACCTCACTGTCATCGTTTAACCCTTTTTTCTCATGGAATCTCGACGATCCGTGTCTCCTGCCTTAAAGGGAGCCGCTCAAGAAGGATCCATCGACGACCGATGACAAACTCTGCTATTCCAGGTAGCTGCGGAACCCAAATACCAGGAAACCTGTAACTCAATTGAAGTGCAACATCTTTGTCAGGCCAAATACGTCCAAATCTTTGCTGATCTCCAGGTGAACCTCCAGAGATACAAACTGACTGTAAAAGGTCCCCTCAGCAGAGTGCTGGACTCCAGGAATCGAAGAAGATTGACCGGGGGAATTGTGCCCTTTGTTAGTGCCAAAGAAAAGGCACCAAAACTGTTGAAATCCATGCCAGAGGTCCTCCCACGAGACTCCTGCTGAGAGATCCCGTCAATTGTCCTGCCTTTCATCACCAGACCAAGGAATCTGGAGGTCGGTCCAGTGCTGTCACATTGAGAAGAATACGGCCATGAACATTTCTTCAAACCTAAAGTACTGTGGGGAGACAGATATTACTTACCTGAATCCAAGTAAAGTCACTCCATAGCATTGGGGTACACACAGAGGAGTCCAGGGTGCCCCCTCTTACCTCCAACCCAAGCTGCTGCTTGTGTCACTTTAGCAAGTCCTTTAGCCGGGTCTCCAACATTGGTTTAATCCTCTTGCATCTTTAAGACTAGAGACTAGAAAATATCCACAGGAGTTTTCATTGTTTTGCTGCTTGACAAGACTTTGAGCCTCTCCAAATGGCCTTTTAGCTAGGGTTGCATTTTGGACTTTAAATCCATGCTATGCGAAGAAACTGCTTCTATAATGTTAAGCTCTGCTAGTATTCAACTAACCAACGGTTTTGCTTCCAAAAAGACTGTATCTTATGGGGTTTTGCTAACTAAATACAAACCGTATATCTTCCTGTGTGTGCAAGTGTGCGTTATTACTGATAATACGATAGAACTGTCATTAGTGTCAAAATGCTGCAACAATTGTAACCGCAAGCAATTACAAACTAAGCAGTGTCCTTTGAAAAGTATCTAAAAGTATTTCTATGTGTCTTGGTTCATTGTATTTAAAGACATAATTTATGTAAATATAGTAAATCTATATTTTAATATACATTTATGTGTAAGTGTTTCTTTAAATTGCATTACTAACTAGGTTCAGTGTACTTACCTACAGCTCACATCTTCCTCTTATGATAAACCTGACTGCTCTGCCATGGTACCATGAGTAGTCCAGACTGATGATAAGAGTTGCAGATCTAAAAACATTGAGATCGTTTTATAAAGTCTTACCTCACGGTTTTGTACGATCGGACCGAAACAAAAGGTCTGACTGTACAAAACGACTGAAGAATGCTACCTCCAAAGGTTCTAACACCAAACATTTTTTTCCCAGTTTGTTTTTATCATGAGAGTCACTTCAACAGCACAGATGTAGTTGCCATATGTAGCAATGATCTTCTTACTCAGGAACCTGTTGGCGATCCCAATCATGAGCCCCCCAAAAGGCAGCCCCCGCACACCTTTTTGTTCTGGTGTGTGATGTAGGACAAATCCATCCATAGGGATAGGAGACTGCAACCACATTTCTTGAAGAAAAAAGAGAGAATGATGATGACTAATCAGAGAAAGGGAGCCCTTGGTCGTAAGAAGGTGCTCATGTCTGTGAGGCAGAAGCTCTTATCCCTCTCACTGTTGAAAAACTGAAAGAAATGTGTAAAGAAAAATGCCTTCATACAAAGGGAAAACAAATCTTTGGATTACCAAACTGTGAGTAGGCCTGTAACCCCTAATTGTTCTGGAAAATAATAATGGTGGTCAATGTTTAACTAGCTACGCGACCCCCAGCACCAATGCAACAGTAGTTATCTTCTGAATGTATGTTTTTGGATGTGAAACTGATGAATTCACTACTATGGAAGTGTATTTTTTCTTTTGGATGTTCAATAACTTGTAACCAACTTCTTAACTTGCTAGTGCCCAGTTGCCTCTAACATTGTGCGCTTTACAAATGTAGAAATACATAAATAAATAAACCCTTCGCCTTCCAGAAAGTATGGTAGATGAAGGTGTGTATAAAAATATAACTGATAATCCACCTCACAATCCTCTGACCTCACTCCCAACTATGTCTAACATGTAAGCCGATCTAATCATAGAATTACAGAAAATGAAACTGCAGCTTAAATACAGAAGGATGGAGGTACAGCCTGAAATGAGACAAAGAAATGAGAAAGGAACTGCAACTCAGGGAAAAAAAGAGGCCGCATTAGCTTGACATGAAAACGTTGTTCCTTGATCTGACTTCTATTTCAGAGTCTTCTATGTCTGACACCTCTAGGAACAGTAAGATTCATCTACCCACAGATTTGGTGAATGTGCATGATGCAAACACTGATATTATAGATTGGCTGGGTATATTTGAGTTCAAATGTAAGGTCCAAGGTATCTGCGACAGTGAGTTTGTGCCATGTTTAATCAGTTGGCTAACCAAGAGTGGCTGTGATGCTGTGATAGAGTTGAATGAAGCTGATAGACAAGATTAGAATTTGGTAAAAGCTGCTGTCATAGCCAGGTTTGGGAAGACCCCTTCCCAATACCTAAAATGGTTTATGGACCACAAGAAGAGAGATGGTAACTTGTGCCCACTTAGGTGTGTGAAAGTCTGAAGAATTTAGATGGGTAGATTAGGGGCTGCAAGGTGAGCACTTATGAAGTTTTGAGATGTCTCTTCATATTTGAAAGTATTTCTGATGAATGTTCCACAGAGCTGAGACAGCACCTTGATGACTCTAAGGAACTGGACCCCAAGAAGCTAGCACTAGCTGCTGACTCGTGGGTGTCCAAGAGGGCTACTCACAAGGATTCTGCAGCTCCTAACAAGAAAGAGAATGGGAAAAACCATAAAAGCATAAGAAGGATCATTCCCCCACCAGAAGAGAACCACAACGATAACAAGGGTAAATATCCCCCTAAACAATCAAATAGGCTAGTGAAACCTCTGGGCCGAAACCAGAGGGAGGTTGCCAGAAACCCCAATGTGTGGTTTGTAGGTCTGGTTACTATGGGGAAGGAGATCCCAGATGTAAGGGTAAACATTCAGGGATCTCCTCTGTCAGCCTAGCATTCACATATGATATGGATATACCTATGACAGCTTAAAAACCCATTGGTGTTCAAGCTAGATCCTCTTCAGTATCTCTGGGACTGTGGGAACAACAGCACATTGAAGTTTATAATTCCATTCCTGATAGTACTAAAGAGTATTATACAGAAGGTGAACCTGTAAATGGGCAGGACAACCCTGCCCCTGCCATTAGAAACACTGGGGCCAGTATAACTGGGGTAGATGTAAGGTTATTACAACCTGAGGAAGTTGGTTAGGCTCACAATAGGCTTATCAAGTTAGCAGGAGGTCCAGTCCAAATGTGTCCCATACTGCCAGCTCTCATTAAATGTAATGACATGAATGTTAAAATCACTCTGAGTGTTCATTGTGAAGTGCCAGGTAGGGTACTCTTGAACAATGGGCCATATTACGAGTTTGGAGGTAGCCATGCCATTTTTAGCGGCATGGCTACCCCCAAACTCGGGACTGGGTCCCACAAAATGGGATTCACCGGGATATTCTGACATTTGCGGGCCCGGTAAATCCCATTAGTGAGACCCAGACTCGGTACGTCCCTACTCCCATTTGGGCTCCCACAGGGCTCAATGGGAATGGGAAGATGCTACCAACAGACCCGTTAATGACGGGTCCGTTTTTAGCATCCTGTTCTGCTGGCGGGTGCCGCTCTGCACGTCTGGTCTGGCCAGGCGTACAGAGCGAGACCCGCTGCAGAACTCGTAATGTGGTGGCCCGGTATGAACGGTGCTGGTCCCTTACTAGCACTGTTCATACCGTGGCCGCCACAGTCGTAATGAGGCCCAATGGCTTGAAGGCACTTGGTGTAGTTTCCAGCACCCAAATGAAGCATATAATCATGTATTGCCAGATGTTTTGTCTGAATTTGTGGCAGAGGGCCTGTGTGTTGTCATTAATCCAGGATGGCCACTGCTACAATGTATTAATTAGTATTTTGATCTATAACTCTTTTCAGAGTGATCCTATAAAATATTTTCTAAGGACTTTTTTTGTTCACCATAAAAACTGAATAATGAAGGTACTTAAAATAATTTGATTTCTCTTATTGTTTAGAAGTTTGTTTTTCATGATTTCTAAAATGTCTCTTCATCCTATTTTGTTATAGGGTCTGGTAATTAGCAAGGAAATTTGAAAATTATTTTAGAACAGTTGAAGCATGAAATTTGATTCTATCTTTCAGTAAAATATTCTTTTGCAAAATGTTGTTACCTTCAGATTTTGAAAGTCATTGAAAAGTAGAACTTCCTCCATCAGTCAAACAAAATGAATAACTGACTTTTCCTTGTGTATCTAATATTGACAAAGAAATAAATCTCCCCTGGTTAATCCAAAATGTTATGAAGAGGTTTTTGAGTGTTTTAATTAGAGAGCCGAGTGGCATAATAACGAGTACTTGATAATAAGTCTACGATCAAGCAACTTAGCACCTGAAGAATTGAAAATGCGAATGCATCATGGCATTCAAAATGCTAACAGCGATGTATTCATAAGGCAAACATGGATTGAAGCAATAGGTTGGATAGAGAGCAGTTATGTGAGCCAAGGCCATCTATCTCCAGACATGAAGAAGAAAAAGAAGTAGAACGAAGCAACACTACAAGATCAAAAATACCTACACATGGCAGAAAAAAATGCTTCTTTTGCAATAAAGAAGGAACAAGAAGAAATCCATTATATTTGAGAGCAACTAATTCAGCAGACATCCATTTGAAGAGAGCAGTTGCACTGTCTAACAATGACACATTGAAGATTCGTTTTAGGGATTGTACAGATCCTGGGGTTCCTCTGGCAAGGAAAATTGCATATCACAAGCTATGTTGGGACACACATGTAGTGAATGTGTCACGATGCAAGCTTACACTAAGTGAAAAGATGCAGCCAAATTCACTGTCTTACAAAGCATCAAATGTTGAATTTATTTCTTTAATCAGCGATGTTTTCTCCTAGAAGGCAACGTAACAACAATGGGGGAATTTGAAAAGCTTTACAGGAAAATTGAAGCTAACAATACTTTAGAAGAAGGACAGATGAAAACAAGAAAAGAAATCAAAAGATTCATAGAAGAGGGGCTTGAATTTATTGGCATTATTTTTAGTAATCCCAAAAGGGTAAATGAACCACAAAGAGTCTCACTGAAAGTAACAGCATTTAGAAGAGGAATGGGAGGATATTGAGGAATATATGTCAACACTTCTTAAAGCAGCTACGATATTACAGAGAGACGTACTAAAATCCAAATTCACTGGAAGTTTTAACCAAGTGAATTTGGCAGATGTTGTTTCAAAGGAAGTTGTTCTTTTTTACAAGTGGTGGTGTCAATGACAGATGGATATGAAAAGTAATTCAGAAAAGCGGAATACCACTGTAATGAACAGGGCTCATAAATTGTCACAGATGTTTATATATGAAAGACTATCACCATGACAAGCTTCCTACGAAAGCATTTTTACCAAACGGCATACTTGCAAAATGCAATTCCAATGGGCTCACAATGCACACAGCTAACCACAGCAAATGAATTATTCAAATTCTGCATGGTATGGGAGCTTCTATAGATTACTCCAGAGTCCTTTAGTTTAAGACACAGATAACCACAGAGCTAATAAAATGCATGAATGAGTGTGGAGAATGTTATGTTCCCTCAGATTTGGTCAGAGGCAGGTGCTGCTGACAATATTGACTTCCTCAAGAATACTCTGTATGGTAAAGGAACTTTCCATGGTACAGTTATGGTGGTCTATCAGGAGAAGGAGGAGTCAGATGTCCTAAGCCCAATTGAAAGATCAGGGCCATCATCACTTTGATCACTGTAGAAGATTCCTCAGTCCTTGTCTGTGGTCATGTCCTGCAACATTCCCAAAGGATGTAGATCACAGAATCCTGTAAGCAGTGAAATTACTGATAATACAGAGAGGAATAAGGTTGTTTTATATTCCAATAGGCTTTAGAGTTTATTAAGTACTTTTTTGCATTGATTTGATAAACTATGCAAGTATGATAGCATGGTACTTTGCAGAAATTAAACAGATTGAAAGCAATCCCCCGGATGGCCGGACTCTTGGAATAAGTTTCAGAAAGCCAGGGGGGTACTAGCAAGGCAAAAGTACCCGTTTGTGCTTTAGTTTCAGAGGAAGCTATAGAACACAAAACAGGGCAATGAAAGTACTTGGGGTGTGGTTAATATTACTCAAAAGAAACTCTATCACAATTCTTTTTAGCCTCTCCTGAGCTATCAAGGCTGTCTACCGAAAAAGGTTGCCAAATGTACAACAGCTCTAAAGAAGACCGGATTGAATAAGACAGTCGTGGCCTGTGGGCACCAATGCAGAAAGAGAACCTTCAGCTGTGTAAAAGTGCACACAAAGTTGTTAAGACAAAAGTATTAGACAACATAGTGCAGTTGATCTGCAGAAATGCTTGAGTAATTATGAATTCTCTGCAGTACCTCTTTCAATGCTCACCTTAGATGGCACAATGATTTTAGCTGAAACAAAAGCAAGCTGAGGAAGATACTGAAAGAGGGACAACATACGGAAGTCTCTTAATTTGTTACTGAGGTCATATTATCTGTAATAGAGCAAACGTATTCAGCAGCTGTCCTCAACAGAATGGTAGAATTGCAAGCACTGCAGATACCATCATATATGAAGACATGCCATGACCTTGCAATTGAATTCAACAAGAAAATAGAACCTTATCTACTCAAGTATGATGGAAATCGTTTAGTATTTGATACCTGCCTCAAAAATGCACTCAAGAACTCCATTCAAACTAATAGAGCAGGAAAAGCGACACATGCAGAGTACAAAATCATGGATTCTACAAATATTGAAATTCTTTCCATGGAAACCCTCCTATTGCATTCTGAAGATAACGATGAGTTAACAGCTTATCTCTCAAATAACGCAATTCTGCAATGACAGAGGATAAAGATAAGGCTAGTAGCCAGTTGGAGAAATGAAACCAAGTCATCAGATGGAAATGAAGTTGGAAACATTGAAAGTACACATGAGGAAGCAGACACAACAATAATTGTTCTTTCCCTTTATGTATTAAGTTGTCATGCTACTACCCTCCAGATTCTTTCACCTGATACTGATGTTGTGGTCCTTTTACTGTGGTGGTCACCGTTTTTCCCATCTGACAGCATGTTTGTCACAGGATTTGGAATTAATAGAATATTTATAGATCTCAAACGTGTGTGCTGCTGTTAGGGCCTACAAAAGTGCAGGCTTCACTAGGCCTTTGTATTCTTTCAGGGTGTGATGTTACCGGGTGCTTTACGAAGAAAGGAAAACTATCTTTCTGGAACATTTTCAAGACTTCATAAAAAGAAATACTTGCAGCTTTGGATGCCTAGAAGAATTTAAGAAGGAAGATGAACGATTGATAGAATGATTAATTTATCAAGTCTACTTGCCAGGAACTAAGATTTCGGACATTGGTCAACTGCATTGGTGGAGTTTCACAAAAAAGAGAAGCAAAGTGAACATCTGCCCCCAACAAGATCCTCTCTAATGCCATACAACTTAAGGACTCATTACCAGATGATGGAGAAGCGACACGCGACACGCTGATCAACAACGCCTGAATCTCTCAGAGCCATCACAAATCATGTAGGAGAAGGCAGATAATCAATATTATCCTACTATGTGAACGCTTCCATGCACACGACAATCAATCATGCAGCTGGTATGGTTTGCATTTGTCAAAGGATGCTGTGCTATGCATTGCAAATGCTGAGCTCTGTCACTAAGGTGTGCAGAACTGTGTAAGTGTGATGACGACGAAGAGCTTTGTGATAATTATAGCGATTTTGTAGGTGATGAAAATAAACTCTGGGGCTCAGACGATGACCTGGAAATCCTTAATTTCTCTCTTCAAATGTAAATAGCTATTGTAGTTTTAATAAATAGCATATTTCAACGAGAAAGTTGCACATTATTTCAAACTTTCTAATTTAGTGAGCATACAGCGATGAAGTAGCAATAAATTGCAAGGCTATATCTCGGAAATGGTAAAAGATATCAGAAAATTCCTTAAATTAACTTTTCTTTTCCCTTGATCATGTTTAACCAAAACCCCATTTAGCACATTTCATAGAACCACCCTAAAAGCAGTTACAGCTCAAAAACGAAATTAGCATCCGTAGTGGCAGCCATCTTGAATTCATGACATCACGCAGGCCCTCTGCAACAAATTCAAACAAAACACCAGTTAGTACATGATTGTATGCTTCATTATCAATGCATCCCCAGTAGGCAGACCTTCCCAAAGACTAGTTTATTGTGACAGATGCCTCACAACCAACACTGCACAGTTGTAATGGTTGACTTCTAGGGTGGAGAGTAAATTTGGGAGTATATCTCACTCACTGGACAAATAAGGCTAGTGTTTAGCACATGTGTGCCTTATGTTGCCCGGTGACATCTTAGTGAATGTGTATGTTGATGTGTGGTGGGGCTGGGAGTTTTGTTTTTTGTTTAGTGGACCCTCAATTCCAGCTCCCTCGACTCACCCTTTTCTCCTGGTGTGATTCTGCTAGATCTGATGCTTAGATGGCAATGGGAAGTGATGAATTCAGGATGAATAATATTTAACAAAATGGCCACCAGTCATCTTCTCATTTCTGTGAAGACGTTATTTCCGTACAGCAGTAATTCTGCCTATTTTTGCATACAATAGTACTACTGTAGGGGCACTAACTGCAATGCTGCTGTTCTTTGTGGAATTAGCATTCATTATCTTTTTCTCAGCAATTCCATTTGGTGTATTTACTATCATCACGAAATCTGCCAGGTGGATTTACCACCAATTTTACCAACATACTCATTGCTAGGATACAAGGGCGCAATATAATAGTGGTGGCTTGACACGTCGTGATGCAATTCAGGCTTTCTGACAATATACCCCTCAAGAGTACGTAAGGACAGATTGTGGTGAGTATTGCCCGAAAATATGGTACACCCTGGTACTCCAACAGCTGGCTGCAAGAAAATGAATCAGACATTAACGTGAGCCTTAAGGCAATGGACGTTCCAAAGCAAGATACTGAACTGATACCCACAAACAAGAAAATCAGACTGGGTCCAAATTGTTCCAAGTTAGATATGTGAGTAACCTGAAAGCAAGAAAAGGAACTATTACCTGGAGTACAGAAATAGCAAGAAAGGGATAAACAAATAGTCTTGTGCTTACCAAATGAGTGTCCAGGATAGTTTCTGCAGAAGCGTTTGGGAATGAGTTGGCAGTCCGGGAAACACAATGTTTTGTTTTCCTATCCCGCCGGGATGAGGCTGATGTCCCTTTAATCCTGCGCTGATGCGCCAATGTCCTTTGGTCCTTGCGCCGATGCGTGGTAGTCCTGAATATCCAAAGTGTCTTTTGACAGTTCAAGAAAGAAAATATGACACAGGTAAGACTTGTGGTATTAAGTAATTGCAATCCGTGGACGTTCCGGGTTTGGCAAGAGCAGGTAAGACTTGAAGGATTAGACAAATGCAGTCCGTGGCCGTTCCGTGTCGGGTATGAGCAGGTAAGGCTTGAGGAGTTAGCTGAATGCAGTCCGTGGCCGTTCCGGGTCGGTTATGAGCAGGTAAAACCTGAAGGATTAGACGAATGTAGTCCGCGGCCGTTCCAGGTCTGGTATGAGCAGGTAAGACTTGAGGGATTAGCTAAGTGCAGTCCGTGGCCGTTGCGGGTCTGGTATGACCAGGTAAGACTTGAGGGATTAGCCGAGTGCAGTCCATGGCCGTTCCGGGTCTGGTATGAGCAGGTAAGACTTGAGGGATTAGCCGAGTGCCGTCCGTGGCCGTTCCGGGTCTGGTATGAGCAGGTAAGACTTGAGAGCAATGACAAGGAGGCAGCAAGGAGGTCACAAGGCAGGCCGTTGATTCATGAAGCCAAGAAAACAAGGTACAATGTATGTAGCTTTGAATAATAGACAAATTCAGAAGCGCCTCCGTGCGCGGAGGCGCAGCTTAAATACTGGTCATCTGACCGTACGCACAGGACGGCGCCGTAGGCCTGAGCGTCTTCGCGAATACCATGGCCGCCAGCGTCTCCACAGTAACCCATAGCGTTCTGCAAAAGGATGCGCAAGAAACAATGTAGCACAGGTCTGAGGCTTAGCAGACCCCCTCAACTTGGACCCAAAAATGTTTGTTCCCCTGGGTTTACTAGATAGTTTGTTCTTACGTGAACTCCTCCTATGATTATCCGACGAGGCATACAATGTAACCATGACACTCATAATGAGGCCCAAGTAATTTGTAATTTTTGGTAAGTGGAAGCAGTGGAGTGAAATGTCTTGGGCTGGGATAGTGTCTACTGCTGAATAATCATAGTAGTGAGAGTTCTGTCTGTATAATATGACAAAAAGTGAAGACCCAATGAATCTTTCCCTCGCCGATTCAATTGCATGTTTCATAAGAATCTATTTATCTACACAGTGTGGAAAAACACAGCATCTGTTGAATCATGTTCTCTTTTTGTATCCATAGAGAAAATTGGATTGAGAAAGAAGAAACTGTGAGAGGGAAGATAAAACAGATTATTAAATGTGAAGCCAATGAAGATCGTCCAGTTGTGCCAAGTCTTCCTACCCAAGCTGACTGCCTTCTCTTAATGCATATGTTGGAATTGCTGTGCTCAGATTTAGATGCCTTCTGCAAGGCTCTGAAAGATATGTCATCACTGCTAAAATAGGTGGATACCTTCTGATCAATATACTCCTGGGGTGCACTTTCAAGATGTCTGGAAAATTCAAGTTCCCCGTTTTATGCCTAGAAAAGGAATTTGTAGAACAAGCTGTGGTTGGCGCAGGCTTTGCGATTAAATAATCTAAAGATATTCAGAGAGTTCATGAAACCGAATTGTCTATCATAGATTGTTCTGGCATTTTGTTCCTTGTTGCATATAAAGAAAGGAGCATGTATTGTGAATGAAATGTGGATACACCTTTCTCGTAGATTCTTGTGTGTTCTCCATTCATTGGGTTATTACCCTGGGGTCACGAGTGGCCACACAGCTGTGAAATTCTGCACTTTTAGAGACATTGGGATTTTATGGTAGGGACTGCAGGTGATAATGCCTCTGTGCTAATTCTGATGATATTTCTCCCCAAAATTGAGATTTTACCTCAAGCTTTTTACTGGAAGTAATACCTACACTTCACCACCACAAAGATTGGTACAGTGGTGCAGTAATCTATAACTATGCAATTCTGTACTTATAATTGGTCCATTGACATTTGTTTTTGATGCCACTTATAATACAATTCTTCCCACTGTGAGCAGCCTAGATCATTGTTTTAAGTCATGTTAGTGAGGATTTAATAATCAGGTGCTAGAGGCTCCACTTAAATAAATCTAGAACAAGAAGTTATCAAAATGCATTGTTATGTGGGTTTATGTGTTCTACACATTTTTGTTTCAAATTGTTTTGAACACAATGCTTCAAGTTCTCTGCACATACCTTAATTTCCACTCAGTATCAACTTCCCATTTCACTTCTGAAATAAGCTTTTCTTCATCAGTGGTGCCTGGAACAACTCTGCACATGTCATTTAACCATTGATGTGAGGCATGGATACTGAAATGAATGTATCTGTACTCAACATTCTAAAATCAGTACAACTCTACACTTTCACAGATTTGTCCCCCCTTCAGCTTTCCCATGTTGCAATGCACACATCATATTCATCTATTTGGCTGAACACATTTTGCAAAAATGTCCATTCTCTCTTTGGGTTTTATTCCAGCTAATGGTAATACTCCATGCCTCCCTCGCAGAAGGATCATTCCCGGACACCCTCTAGACTGTTCTCATATGACCACTTTTGAAAAAAACAGCCCATGATCCATATGACCTAGCCAACTATTTGCAAGAGTGGTCTTCAAACATTTTAAGCCACTGCTCCCTTGAATAGAATCATTTTGAATGTGTCCACCATCAGACATGGGGAGGCAGAGCAGGGCAGGGCAGGGCAGGGCAGGGCAGAGGTTGGATACTTGAGAAGGATTGTGTGCATTATGGCTACGCACACAGAGTTAAAGCATATTTTCTCATATGTTTTTATTTTTTAAATCCTTCCCCTTCTCTCTCATTTTCTTGCCCAATTTCTCTCCTAGAACCCTATTTTTCATGTTACCTCCCCTGTTACCATATCAGCCTCGAATCACCCTCTCACACTGTAAGGAGATCTACGTATGAAAGATATTTATTTTTCTAATGATTCTTTTTTACAGAAGAATGACAGAAATGTAAATACTACCACTAATCCTGGTACATGGAACATGCTTTTTTAATCCATTTTGATTTATTTACAATAATGAATCAGGAAATTAAAAGTGGTCTCATAACTTTAAATTCAGAGGAATTCACAAACAATATTTTAATGAATACAGGCAGTTTGTCTACAGAAAGGAAAACACAACCTGCTAGCTACTATTTCACTTTATGTTATATTCCAGTTTGCACAAACATTTATGCATAGAAACACAAATATTAATGACCATTATGACAAGAAGAGCATACTTATACTGTGCTTTGTAAATACACATTCACATTGACTATTTCATCCAAAAATGTAAAACAGTTCTTCAAATAAATAATGTTTGAAATAAAATAATTCACTTAATTTTCTCTGAAATCATTGACAAGTATCAGCATCAGAGAAAATGATGTGCTCTATTTGCTGATAGTAAGGTCTACGCTTCCCTTTTGTTAACGCATTTAGAAGCTTGGGTTAATAATATTGGGCAATTGAATCGGCTACAGACAGGCTTCAGGAGGGGCCATAGAACAAATTTAAATGGATCATTATTGAATACTTCGCAATACCAGGTCTGGGCAAACAGTCTCCCTGATGTTGTGTGTCGTGTCGATTGATTTGTCAGCAGCCTTCGACCAAGTTGATCGAAGGGTAATTTGGGCAGAATTGGGAAAATTGGCTTGTTTGGGGATGCCGGACGGACTTCTCCAATTAATTATTGGCCTTCATGAATTTTCAGGCATCCATATAACATTAACTAAACAAGACTCATTAACCAAAAGAGTTGCCATTAATTCTGGTTTAAGGCAGGGATGCATACTTGGTCCTTGCCTATTTAATTTGCACATCTCTGACATTGGTGAATATCTGGGTATGGCAGCCTTTGTATCCCCAAACATAGGTACTTTTAGAGTCCTGTGGTTGGCCTATGTGGATGGCTTCCCGCTCTTCGACTATACGCCAATAGCTTTACAAAAATTACTCCCTTATTTTGGATTATTTCACTCCAGAAATGCACTTACTATAAACCTGGAGAAAACCAAAATTCTGCAAATAGTTTCGAAGAAAAGTTGTCGAAGTCATAAATGGAACCTGAATAAAGTTACCTTACAGGAGGTAAATTCCCTAGTCTACTTGGGTTACCCAATTTGTGGGCAGCCACATAACATTGTAATTGGTAACATGATGAAACAAACAGCCTCTCTGCTCATTAATCAGATGTTGAAAATGAATCAACAGTTTAGAAAATTCTCAATTAAGCCCGTTTTGAATATTTATCTGGGGAAATAGTACCCCAAAATATTTAAGTAGCTGAGCTGTTGGGGGTGTGGGCTCTCGACTGGGTAGACAAACTGTGGAAGAGAGTTTTGGATGTACCAAATGCCATTCCCGTGGCTGCTACCCGCTACGAGAACTGGATATCTCCTCTCTCCAAGTCTCCACTTGTGTATAGGTGTGTTACAAATGCCATATCATATCATAGATCATAAGGTGAGGTGGTGTTAGCTTTGCTTCGCTTGTATAGGAAGTTGTGATTTCCACAGGTGGAAACTCTTTATGAGAAGTTAAACCACCAGCTAACAGTAAACAAGATTATTATATCTCTGAATTAAAAGTCTAATGTGAGAACCTTTTGGAAGAAATTGGGAAGGGAAGTATTGATTAAGAGAGGTCGCCATGGGAGGTGTAAACTGTCCTTTTACAGTGGTACTGGTGAATTACAGTGGATCTATTTCATGCTTACCCCTCATTGAATCACTTGGCGTATGAGACAAAAAACAAGGGGTTGTGGCTTCCTTTCTTAACATCTTTCCCAACTATTGCAGACGCAATAATGACCTCTGAATGTTTAGATGGAATCTCTTACATACAATGGAGGTTCTACTTAGATGGAAACACATTGTTAAAGAGGATGTATATTGTAGTTTCTGCAAGGATCAGACTGAGTTGGAAACACTGAAGCACCTGGTGTAATATTGTAAGGCACTGACCTCTAACCGCGATAAATATTTTGAGAGATGAGTAGCTGGTATCCCCAGTCACGACGGAGATCTACTATGAGCGAGATGTCTGGGTAGAAGGCCAACATCTGTTGGAGTCGCTCTACTTAATGTAATAAATTCATTAAAACTGAGAGATTAGCTACGTTACGTTGGAAGGTATATCCTTACTTTTTAATGGAAATTATAGGTCCAGCTGCTAAGAAATAAATATTCTGATCGTATGAGTTTAATTGAATATGTCATCGGATATTTATTGAGACATATGCATTTTGGAAAATGTTTGGTATACAGTTTAAAATATTTTGTTTTGTGTTTCATTTTTGGTTGCAATTGTAAAGGTGTTCTGCTGTAAACTGTACACAATAAAAAAAAATAATTTGCTCTAACATTTGGTTCTCCGAATCTTGGACTAATTCTTATCTAAAATGTTGAGCACTTTGGCAAACTATTAGTTCAAAGCTTGGGCACTGATAGAATTGGATATCTTTACACTGTTGATTTGGTTGCACATTTTTTACATTATTTTATGTATTATTTGTGTTATTTATTATTTAATGGATTCAGAAATCCTGTTTCACTTTGGAATGAAGGGATAGCAGAGCTTATCTCTCCCCCTTTTGTCAAGGAATCAGGGTCCTCTTTACAACTCAGCATCCCAGTTTCATGTGTTAATTAAGGAATGGATTTCAGTTAATTTATCAGCTATGGCAGACAAAAGCCACACATGCTTATCATTTTACATTTCAATTTAGGATGGCTAAACCCTCCTGATATCCCAAATTGATGAAGAAAAGTCTTATTATTGTGAAGCAACCCAGGGTATCAATTGTTTTATGAATCACAAGGCTAATGCAACTTTTAGTGAGATAGCTTGTAAACAGGGACCCCCTTCCCAAAATACATTTAATTTCTGTATGGGATTTAATGAATTCTAGAGACCTTTGTATAAATATTCTGGGATCCATGCACTCACTTTTGGTTTATCTTTCAAAGGCTCAGTATGAGAAGGAACATCAACTGGCTTCAGGCAGCACTGCCAGATAAGCTCCTTCATTCAGGCAGTCCAACTGCTCCTGAAATCCCTCTCAAGAAATCTGGTTCTATCTTGGAAAATACCTCTGAATTCAGTCCCATCTGGAAATGGCCTTCTTGAGGATGTTTGCAATCACCTACTCCCAGTTGAAACCCAATCAGCTTTGTTCCTGTCAGACAGGCACTTTTGCCCTTCTGCATTCCCAAAACTATATTTCCTTCCTATCTGTTTGAGCGTGAATACCCAGCAAAGCCCAACAAATAAAGCATCATTTGATGTAGCATTTTTGAATTGGGTAGTGCCTGTGATAGGGTCCCTTCATTTTCACACACACACAGTAGGGACCTATACCTTACTTCCATTGGCCCTATGAATTCTATGTGGCATAACGGGATTTTTCAGCTTGTGTTAGCCCTCCCTCCCGTCATCAACACAGTCAGACTACAAGAAAAGGATTATTTCCTCCAAAGCCTCTTACATGCAGAATCAAATTGTGGCGGCAAGTAATAAACTGAAGGAACATTTCAGGACCATCAAGAATGTTATTCAACCCTCTTGCTTGTCCCCTGTCCTTATTGCCTTTCAAGACTTTAGCATTTCTCTGTCTCCAAAATAAAGGGCATCCAGTTTAAACTTAGCAAAGGACTTACCCTGGAGGCAGGTAGAAGTCAGTTAACAGTCATAAAGGACTTGCACACAAAGAATAACTTCCTGCATTCCAATAGAATTCTATATCCATGTTCCGGGGGAAATAGACAATACCTCCCTAGGTCTCTCTCCCTTTATGTTACAACCAACTTCGACTTGTCGAGAGACAGATGAATACATCATTCATGACAACTGCCCCTCCTCCAGCCCAATATCATAAAGGTCAGAAACGCTATTCACTAAGACAGCCGTGTTACCCATTTCCCAAGGACTTGCAGCAAATGAAGGAAACAATGTGAGCTAAAGATGTAAAAAATGACCAGACTTGTGATAAAAACATGCATGTATCTATTAGCCATGAAGCACATGTGCGTACAGCCCTATGAAAATGCAATAGGTCAATTATGCCTTCATACGCAAATCATTTTGCTTGCAACCACACAGACACGAAAAGCATAACGTAAGCAATGTATATTCTGAAATACAACACAAGCGAGATACGTATATAACTCACTAACATAGAAGCGCGACAGTAATGGGCATCTATCTTTTTCAAAATAGAAGCAGTGTCACTATCAACATGAATGGAAGGTTTCAAGGCTTCATGAAACTCAAACTGTAGAATTCACTGAAATACAGAGTTGTGCAGGTCACAGGCACTGGCTGTGCAGCCCCTTCCAGGGTAACTGAAAGATTAGGGAGGATTTGGACAGTTCAGAAGAGAACATAACATAACAAT
Source organism: Ambystoma mexicanum (assembly GCF_040938575.1). Classification (NCBI taxonomy): domain Eukaryota; kingdom Metazoa; phylum Chordata; class Amphibia; order Caudata; family Ambystomatidae; genus Ambystoma; species Ambystoma mexicanum. The sequence continues at coordinate 1,120,656,042 of NC_090941.1, read as the reverse complement.
TCCCAAGGCACAAGACATATTTCTCTAAGATTAATTAAAGAACAACCGGCCTTTGAATGCCAGGTGCCAAATAATTAGAAGCTAAAACTTCATAACTTTGACTAAGGGCTCTATCACGAGTTGGGCAGTATCCCAGAGCTAATTGTGCCGGGATACAGGCCAACTCTATTAGCATTACCACAACTCTGTCGGGCGCAATTTGTGCCCTATCCCGAGTTGTGGTGGGGAGGTACATCCCCATTCCATTGGGTCCATTGCACCCAATTGGGGTTTCTTGGCGCTATTAGCGCTGCACTAATAGCACCAAAAATGGGCAGAAAGGTGTGATTTTTACCTCCAGCAATAAACTGGAGGTAAAACTCCCACGTTCTGCCCAACTCAATATTGGGCTGAGCAGTAAATGCAGCGGTAATAGCTATTACTGCCGCATTTTACCGCACTGCACCGCCCAACTCACGATCTAGTGGTTAGAAAAGTAATAATAACTGCACTCAAATTAGCAAAAATCTTAGCAAAAATCTTAGCAAATCCAGGGTAAAATAATTCAGAGCATTATCTCATCACACGTGACGCACCATTCAAGAACACTGTCCATTAATTAGCCCCAGACACAGATAAACACCTGCAATGACTCCCCACATATTCCCACATATTCCCAGACATATAGCGCTGTAGAAGGCCATCTACAAAGATGTTACTTTAGCACAAGGCCTCGGAATATAGGCTGGTTAACTTTTTTAATTGAAAAAAAGCAGTTTGCAGACCTTCCTCTCCCTACTCCCTTTTTAGCTCATGTGTTTATGATTTGTCAGTTGTTCAAGGTTGGTTAATAAGATGCCAACCAATGAAAACCCTCAATGTCATGCCACCCAGTGTACGTTGCATTAACCAATGACTAGTTTAAAGGTGACCTGTATTCTCTATTATCAATTTAGAGGTGGTCCCAGGTGGTGCCATCAGATACATAAGCAATTAAAAGGCTAACCTATGTTATGCATACATAGTCTATTCCCTTAACCAATCTCTCGCCCCATACGTTTTTATAATCAAGATTGTGATGTGACGTCAATAGTGATTACGTTGCATGAGGATAGCGAGAGCTCCAAGATTGTATTGCTTGTATGCTGTCTGTGCTTTATTTGGATTGCAGGTTTTTCCATTTACTTTGACTATTTCCGTTATTGAGTCTGAGGTTTTCCAGACCCTCATAACATATGGTAGCGGGTTGAAAGCTTCACCAAGGCACCTGGACCGTCGACGTTGCCTGCAGTGGCCTGAGGACTTCAAGGTGACGGATGTAAGTACAGATCATCAGCCTGGCAAAACACAGGAGGGAATTGTCTGTATATTGGGAAACTGTGAAAAGATAAAGGATTCATTATAGTGGAATACCTGTGACAAAGTTGCAGAAGCCAGCACACTAAACCTTGCATGATGTATTAATGGTGGGACTCGCTGGGAAAAGATCACGGAAGAGTGCGGTGAAAACCCCCTTCAGGGGTATGATTTGAGCAGACTGTTGCCTCACCAGGTGATGAGAAGATGGCCATATTGTATTTGGGGTATATTCATATGTTTAGTGATTGCTGGCGGTAGGGTGTAAAGTGGTTTCGTTTTTTGAAAAGTGGAGTTTTGTGCCTATTGGTATATATTGGTATATATTGTTGAGGACGTGAAGCTGTGATTTGGTCCAAAGGGGCGTGGTCCGGAGCATGGGTGGTGTTTCTGGTGCCTGCCCAGATAATAATTGTAACAAATAAGGTGTTGGAAAGTGTTGGAAAGTGACGTAGAAGTGTTGAAAAGAAGGGACATATTCTTGGAGGGATAGTGTGAAGGAGTGGTGAAAGGGGAGTAAGCAGAACAAGAACAGAGGTTTGGTAAGTATCGGAAGACTAAACTGTTACGTATAATCATTATGCATTTTTGTAAAGCATTACCCTGGCAAAAGGTCAAAATTGTACCAGGTGCAGTGGGTGACAGGAACTGTGGGCTAGTTGTTTATGCCTTTGTCGCAGGAAGGTACTCTTTCGAGGTCAGTACTGCAACACATGCAACACATGCAAACATAGGTGCATGCTGCATACAAAGGAACAAAGTTAGAAAAACAATTAGCCATTCTAGAACTGTGGAAATGTATATGGAGGAGATGAAAGAGCCACCTGCGAAGGAGTGGATGCCCAATCAGCATGAAGGGGAGGACATAGCGTCCGCAGCTGCTACTCCTCCTCAGTGCATCAATTCGTCTACCAATGCACAGGGACTGTACCCATTGCAGGAATTAAAAGTAGTGGCAGGATACACTAATCCCATATATGGACCCCCCACTTAGAGCAGTGAAGATTTTTTAAATGGAGTAAAAATAAATACACACAATTCAGTGTCTGTGTGCAATGAATACAGTGAATGCTGTGAGCTTCAGGGAAAACTTGACAGAGGCTCAGGAGGAGATCCGGAGACAGAGAGGCAGGCAGGGCACTAGGGAAGAGACAGTGATTTCCCTGAATGTGTGGGTAGGAGAACAAATATTGCTCAATTTAGATGGAAGAAACATGGGTGACCAAAAAGAAAGGGAATTTAAAGACAGGAGAAATAAGAGGACGAGAAAAGAGAACCCAAACAAGGAACAAGAGAGAAGAGAACCATAGAAGAAAGAAAGAGAATGCGAAAGAGGGTGTGAAGAGGAGAAAGAGAAGACGTGAGAGGTAGACAGAGAAGAAGAGAGAGAACAAAAAGAAGAACATGGACGGGAACAAGAGAAGAAGGAAATTGAGAGAAGAAATGAAGAAGCAAAGGAAAGGGCGAGGAAACAATGGCAAAATAGGAAAAGGGAGAAGAGAAGGGAAGCAGAATAGGAAAAGGAGAGAAAAAGATATAGAGAAAGAAAGTGAAAAAAGAGGAAGAAAGAGATTGAGAGATAGAACGATAAATATAAAAGAGTGGTGAAAGGTGAAGAAAAGAAATCAATGACATTGTTAAAGGGAATATGCTCCAAGAGAAAGAGCGAGACAAGGAGCAGGAGCGGAAAGAGAGGGAAAGGAGTTTAGAAAGACTTCATACGAAAATGCATGTAATATGCAAAAGGTCTACCCTGTCAGATGAAGATGAGGGGGAAGTCCTGCAAAGGAGGATTGAAAAGTTGTACAGAAGCAGGAGGGACAGCAGTGTCCGTAGAGTAAAACAGAGTATAGGGGGATCTTCACAGAAGTAGCAAGGGAGTCCAGTTGAAGAAGTGATGGGTGGATTTTATAGGAAGATTCCCCTGAAGAGACTAGACTTTGAGGATGATGGAAGTGATGAAGTGACGATACAACGTTTATTGATGAAGAAACAGAGGAAGATGGAGAAGAGGAGGAGGAGGAAGAGACTTCACAAGCCCCTTCTACAGGTGTATGAACAGGGGAATACAGAATGTGTTTAGGTTTGGAAGGATCAGAGAGAATGCTGGAGCCTGTTCGAAGCCCTGGGCTCCCGAAAGTATGGTCAAGAAGCCTAGAAGACAGAATAGCTTATGTGAACAGGTTGAGAAATTTGCTGGGTTGGAAGAAAATCTATTTGGTAGATATGACACCCAAGACGTGGGGATTAACTGCAGGAGGACAGGATGTAGAAGTGATGCAATTCCCATTGCTAGAAAAGGGAGGAGAGGATGACTGCAATATATGCCACAGATGGATTAGAATATTTTAATAGCTACCAACATTGACATCAGGAGTGGGCAAATGGATTTATGAATTAGAAAGAATGACAGCAGGACTGAAATAAGCAGTGGGCTATATAAAGAGCTTGCTGGCTGCCATAAAAGGGAAGAGAGCAGACAACATTTGGAAATGAGCTGGTTATTGTGGAGTGATGGCCCAAAACAACACTTACGACAGAGCACCCTTTAACAATTGTAGGGCGAATGTATGGAGAGCACTAGGGGTGCAATATCGTGATTCGTCAGATATGAGCTCAATTATGACATGCAAAATGCTTGACGATGAAGACAAGGTTTCTTATATTCAGAAGATTCAAGGGAAATGGTGGGTAGAAACACGAGAACAGTGCGATAAAACATATCTATTTTTTTATCACATATTGTGTCATGAGCCAGTGCAGAGACAATTATAAAAAATAAATGGAATGGAAACGAAGCCATGGCCAGAGATGCAGTTAACCACAGTCCACGAATGTCGGTTGAAACAAGAGAAAACCAGTAAGAAACTTGAGGAAAGTAAGCTGGAAGAAGCAGAACTAGTTCAGAAAGAATTATTAAAGTGCTCAGTGGAAGGAGCAGTGTTAACCAGTGGAGATGGGGTGATTACACAGAAGACAAAGCAGGTACAGCCAATGGCTAGTGGAGAGTTTGCAGGAAGGGGAAAATATAAATATATTCAGCGAGTTAGAGCAAACGCACCCAGAGGCAGAGGGTTTGAATGTCAGGCTCTACAGGTAGGAGGACTTATTGGGGATAACCTAGATTTGAAAGACAGGCTCAGAAACGGGTAATATTTCCTGAGTGTGTAGAAGCAGGCAAGGAATTCAGAAGAATTGGCAAGACCAAAGAGGCGGGATCCTCCACCGTATGGTACAGAACCACACAAATATTATGTCCAAGACCATACACCATATCAAACAGACGCACCACAAATTCAACCTGCACAACAAAGAAGGCCAATGTAAATGCAACAAGCAGCATTGCAAACACAGCAAACCCCTATGCAGACATGGCAAATACTGATGCAACCACAAGCACCAATACAACAGAATACAATTACATAATGGAACGCAAACATAGTGTCCCAGAATCCTACACCCAGAATTGGGAGTGTGACTGTGGTGGGTGGGAATCCTTTCACCAGCACTGGGAGGAATTTTTACCCACAATAGGGCATCCCACAGAAAGTCTTGGGGTGTTCTATCCTATCAGTTACACCAGACCCACAAGAGGAACCGAGAGTCGGGGTAACCCTAGGAGACAAAACATTTACCTTCCTTGTTGATATGGGGCAACCAGGTCCTGTGTTAGAGAGGGAAAGTACACAATGTCAGGCATTGCTATGAATGCCCAAGTTTTTTCGCAGACGACAAGTATGGTTAATTTCACTAACAACTTAACTATTACTATAGGAGAACGTGATTTATCTATGCCATTAATGTATTCCAGCAAGACACCAGTCAACATACTAGGGAGAGATTTGATGAATAAACTGAACATGACAATATATTTCACTGACCAGGGAATAATATGTTCAACTGCAGGGATTCATTACATAAATGCACAACAATGTACATTAGAATTCTATGGCCAGAAAGCACAAAGGGGTGTGCCATTAGACCCAGAAGTCTTCCTTTATGGAGTACACATATTTTTAGCATGGCTTCCAAGAATAAGAGGCACACTGTTGTGACCACCCACAGAGTTTTTATTCAGACCAGAAGTACCTATGAAGAAGGAATAAGGACAAGTGATTACAATAGAGCTAGAAGCAGCAATAGTGAGAGAAGACAGGGTGATTCTACACAGTATAATTGATGAAGGAATAAACTGGAGGACAGCGATACCCCTCGATGAGGCACACAGATTGACTGATTTGACAGATGAAAACTTGTTTACAGACGATGACTCAGAAGACGAGGTAGTGTTTAATATAGGTGTTACCTATCAGCAGACAATTGACAACAGAAAATTGCTGCAGAAAATAGCATTGGTAAAAAAGATACCATCTTTTCTACAGGCAGATTTGGCAAAGGTACCAAGCATATTGCGGACCAGTAGTTCATAAGATGTTGGCCTATTAAGAGGAATAGGGGAAATCAAAATTCAATTGAAACCAGGTGCTATTTTGCTGCAGGTGAGACTGTACCCAATGTCAAGAGAAGCAGATGAAGGTATTTATGATCCATTTCTGCTCTAGTGCAACAAGTAATACGAGTGGCACCGGAATCCCCATGTAATACAGCGGTGTACCCAGTAAAAAAGGTGACTGGGAGTTGTGGCGATTTATACAGTAGTTATGCCCCTGAACATTATTGTTGAAGCAGAGTTATGATTGGTCCTAAACCCAGACACTATATTGTGTAATATCCTATCCAGAGCTAACTATTTCACTATGATTGAATTAAAGAATGTATCCTTTTCAATCCCCTGCGTAAAGATTCTCAAGATTTGACTTAATTTTCCTACCACGGTACCAAGTGGAAAAAAACAAGGCTACCTCAGGGGTACTGTGAGACCCCCTCAATCTTCAACCGAGTACTCCAGATGGACCTAGGTAACATACACCTTGACCGTATAGTGATGCAATATGTAGATGACATTTTGGTATGCACCGAGACAGAGGGAACAGTGCAGGAAAGCCTCAGTATAGTTGATGACATTCTTGGCAGGGAAGGGGTACAAAATAGACAAAGAGAAGTTACAATATTGTCAGAAAGAACTCCTGCTTATAGGTCAGTTAATATCCCAAGAAGGAAGAAAAGGGACCCATGAGAGAGCAAAAGTGATCATCAAAACAGCCAGACCAAAAACAGTGAGAGAAATGCAGTAATTTCTGGGACTTTACAATTACTGTAGGGCATGGGTCTTTGAATATAGCACATACGTCAGACCACTCTTAAAAAGGCTCAAGGAAGCACAGAAGAATAACAGAGACATAGGCTAGACAGGTTAAATGATAGATACAGTTGACTTGAGTTAAAAATGACAAATTTGCAAGAGCTGAAAACTCAGTTTGCATGACTTGAGCAAGAATTCCAACTAATGAACGCAAAACAGAATACTCTAAGGGTGGAAGGAGGCTATAAAACTGGAGGAAATGCATTGATCTCTAAACCCACCTCACAGGAATGGAATCTACTCTATCTGGATGATACTACCCTTTCTCAGTCAACCTTGGAAGAATTCATTAGGTTGGCATAAATGGGCGGGGGGTCTTTCAGAAAAAAAACAAAATGTGAGGGACAGCAGTCTGGATCATGGTGAGCATGAGAGTGAAAAGGACCATGAATAATGGAATATTGAGGCAGTTCACCCCTCAGAAATTGCTCTGCCGAAAGTTATGGAGCTGCCTCATGCAAAAAATTACTCTAGGGTGTAAAGAAAAGAAGGAAAGGGGAAAATCCAAAGCTGGGAAAGGTTCCTGGCCCTGATGGCCGGAAATATTCAACTGGTTCCCTGAATGGTGGGCACCTGTGTTTGTCAAAGTGTTCAATGGAATTGCATCTGCCTTGGCTCTTCCATTATCATGGACAAAGAGCCATATTAAGCTGGTTTTCAAAAAGGGGAACTCGTCGGACCATCACTATTAACACCCAATATCCCTATTACATAGCGGTGCCAAGATCTTTTCCAGCTGCCTCGCAAGAAGGCTTGAGCCTTGGGCATTGGAGAATAATATACTACCCATCTACCAAGCAGGATTTCGCAAAGATTTGACATCTGTTGACCACGCATTTGTCCTAGCTAATATAATAGATAAATACACGTGTGTTAGAGGCGGTACAGTGTATGCTGGTTTCTTGGACCTAGCCAAAACTTTTGATTCTCTTGATCGTTCACTCTCGTGGAACAAACTTTACAAAATAGGGGTTCCACCACCCCTCTTGAATTCAATTATTTCTCTGTACTCTAATACTACGGTCTCAGTGATTGGTTATCCAAGTGGTGAGCATGAGAGTGAAAAGGACCATGAGGAACGGAATGTTGAGGCAGTTCACCACTCAGGAATTGCTCTGCCGAATGTTGTGAAGCCAATTAATGCAAAGAATGCCCTAAATAAGGCCTCTGCGACAGATACATTGGAATCACTGAACCACTCATTCACCCAGAAAGTGGAGTCCACTGAAAGTGGTCGAGGGTGATAAATCTGGTGCAATAGTTCTGAAATTGCAAAGAAATCAAGAGGTGGGACCTATTGTTACTAAAATTAATTGGGTCAAAATTGAAGGCCTCATTTTGAAAAAGGTACCAAAATTCCCCATGTCACTTCTTATGGCACGATTGCGTTTTGAATTGGGCTTACGATCTGTACAGTCTCATATGGTGTGGAGAAGGGTCATGCTATACAGATCCATCACAAGTCCTAAAAATAATTTGCTGTTTGAAGATGTTAGTCTGCTACTAAACCGGGGTGGTAACAGGTTTCTATCAGTACTGAAATGAGAAGTCAGCAATTTGCTGATCATTTGTGATTTAACAGAAAAGGTGCTGATTGAGAAGCCTCGAAAGGTGAAAAAAAACAAATGCAGAATGACTGGATTTTTGCAAAGGCCAAGTTTACAAAAAATTACATTTTTTAAGAATTTCCCATAAGCCACAAAACCAGATATTTTGTGCTACCTTATCTCAGTCGCTTTCCGGATTATAAGTGGCAGGCGGAATATCTGTTTGAATCTTTTTAACACTAAAGAATTTCAGAGAATTAGGAACAAAGGAAATGTTGTGGAGGGTTCATGTAATCTCTGCAATTCTGGAATACAACAGAGTGTGAAACATCTCTTAATATCGTGTGTGGCCACTAAAGAGAAAAGGGTGAAAACATTTTCTCGTTTTGTTCATACTATTGATTCACTTGACTGAGATGAATTTTGGAACAGAATGTCCACCGGGAGGGAAAAGTTCTTATACGTAAGAATGTTGAATGAATTGGAATGCATTATTGAGTAATATACATTGGGGAAGGTATATTATTGTCAATATGTTATCTATTGACGACATTGATGTTTAATGGACATCTCCTGTTTTTTTTTAAATTATTTTTCTCAAAGCTTCTTCTTTCAATTGTCTTTGTTATATATATCTAGTGTATGTATATTATGTATTTTTGACTATACATTCTGAAAAGTCTCTTGTTGACTAAACACATAATAAAAAAAATAAAATAGCAGAGCCAGTAGAGGGAGGAGATAGCGGAAATGATTGCACCAAGTATATTGAATATCATGATGAGATACCACACATTAAAGAAAATGCTGTAGGTGGGGGGCGGTCCTCTTTATTGATGGGCCATCGCCAGAAGATCAAAGCACAGGTGACAGGCACACGGGGACTGCAGTGATACAAGTAAGACTGAATGGCAACTCTGCGACAGTGGTAAGTGTGAGATTGCGCAAGCAACAGAATTGGTAGCGCTGCTTTTGGCATTTCAAACTCACAAAGAAGAGGCTATAACAATAGATGGTTAGCCACTCATGGCTCTTTCTTGAATAAGCTACATCTAACTGTTGCTTTGGATTTATTATTTTTTGTGTATATTGTATTTGACCCCCCCGGCCTGGTTTTTGCACTTCTGGCTGTATACTGCATTTAACCCCTTGGTTTGGACTGTAAAGATTTTACGCTCTTAGAGCACGAAGGGCACGCGGAAATGTACTCAGGCCTGCGAACAAGGAGTGTGAAACCACAGGGGGCAAGATGGATTATGACATCCTATCTGCCCCCCTTGTTTTCACGCCAGTTAAAGGTACGATGCGAATGGCACTAGCTATGCCACTACCACCGTCCTCTGAAGAAATTAGTGACTCTGCACTGTTGGAACAAGTGGAGAAGGAACATTATCCCATCCTTACAGAGTCTGGAGTAGAAAATCCTCTGCAGAGTGAGAAAATAAATTCAGGTTAAAAGAAGGGGTGTGGGGGGAGAAGTCATTCGTGAGATGGAACAGTCCTTTATGGACACTCCACCTGATTTCCATTCAGGAGAAATATCATTAAGAGCCATAGCTTAGTACCCCATGAGCCAAGAAAGTGGGGGCTAAAACTATCCCCTCTGCACAGGTTAATCAAGAGTTGGGGGAGAAAAGTGGGTTCTGTCAGGAGGCGGAGATATCTGCTCCGATAGTGGCGGAAATAAAACTTCATGCAGTTTGTCTTTATGAGATAGTATATGTGTTGGGAAAGCTTGCTTCGGATGTTGCTTTACTAGTCAAGAAAGGTCTTGACTTTGATCAAAGATATACTCCAAGATGCCAGGAAGACAAATCAACCAAATTGGGAACCTCAAAGAAACAAATAGTATGTTCTCAGACTAAACAGACATTAGGTGACTCTCAGAACACTGCAGAGCAGGAAAATGGCATTTCCAAATTGTCAAGTGAGCAATGTACAAATAAGAATTACGAGAAAAAATAACATGTGCCTAACTCACATCCAGTCCTGAACTAGGGCATTAAAAAGCACTTTAAGAGGAATTGGAGATCGCTGCTTAATGAGGTAGATACTTGAAATGACTGCTTCGTGTTCGGACTGGATACTGATCCCGAAGTGGAATTTGTTATTGATTCAGGGACTGGGGTGGTGGCCAAAAACATAATATCTGAAGAAATGAAACATAAGGGGAAACAAAAAAATAAAAATAAAAAAAGGCAGAAATAAAAACAAATACTCCTATGCCTATAATAGAGAAAGGTAATGATGGCACTGCTCAGACCCCATGAAAGGAAGGTCAATAGCATATAGAGGAAATATATGAACTATTCACAAAGAAGTTAGTGAAAGTACCAAATCAGTTGAACTCTCTGGCAACGTGTAAGAACCAAAGTAGGACAGGTAACAGCTTGAAGATTGGTCCAACGACTTTTCAGGAGGTCTTTAATGAGCCGATGGGTATCACCCCATACCATCAGAACAAAATGGCCCCCAAATAATGGAAAAAGAGGGACCTATTCAGAGGAACAACTTAATGCAGGGCTCGGAACCTCCGCAGCAAAATGTGAACTTAGATAAGATGAAAGGCTTGAATAACCACTCCTTATTGGAGGACTACATTAGAGCAACTATTACTCAAATACTATCATACTATCTCAGTAACTAAAATCCAATGAATCCCTGCTAGTGAAGACTCTGGTCCAGCCACAAATAATACAGGAAGAGGGCTGTTCCAATCAGGATGTTAGGACTAGGAGGGGATCACCTCAAAAAGATGATACTCTGCAAGGAATAATACAAGAGGAACAGGAATAGATTACACCAAAAGAAACCCCCCCGCCCCCGACAGTAGTATATGAGGAAGAGGTAAAAAATGGGGAACCACAGAATTGTATACCAATTGAAACAAAGTTAGACCAGAAAGGGACCGATTCATCAGAACTCCCAATGTCCATCTACTAAGAGTGATCTAAGATACATAGAATGGCGGGCCCCTTCCATTACACATAATCCAAGTATACTCTTATACTTGCTATTTGACTATGGGGGTCTTCAATCATTAAATAGAGAACGAGTTTTGGCCCTCTTAAATGTGATCCCTGCCCTTAGACAAATATCATCAGCAGACTTAAAGCTGATTGATTTTATACACCAAGTGCGCTATGATCAAGTGCGATTAGGGTTTCATTCACAATTCCATAGGCTAGGATATGACATTTTAAACTTTAGTCCGGACCTTAAAGTAGTAAACTGGGTGGAGGAAAAGCAACAGCATCTAAAGGGAAGTCAAAAATGGAAACCCTCAGAAAGAGAGAAAAATCATCACCCACATCTAGAGGATCAACAAGGTTGGAGGTGGCTTGCACTTTTCCTTAGGGATTCCATTGCCCAACTGAAAACAGTGAAGCCAGATCTTTAATCATGTGAATGACACTGAGGATGTCACCCTAGTGTCATGAAATTCTCGAGGTATGGTGCATTTAACAACCTCTTATGCTATATGTGAACATTTGAAAAAAACTAATATTGTATGTATTCAAGAATCTTGTATGACAAAAAAGGTCATCCTAGGGGGCCAGAGAACATACGTCAAGGGGCCAAATATCAGCCATTACAATTAGCTCTGGATGGAAGATCCTTGAAGGTATTCCCCCAATGGTAGGTATGATGGCAGCATTGGTGGAAATAACAGGTGGTTATTGTGTATCCACCTGCTTATATTGAACATTTATTGGAATCCGCTCCAAGATTTTGTGAAATTTGTTGAATGCATCGATGACCTTCTTACAGAAAGGACGGTTAGATACTAGGGATTACATATAATGGTGGTAGGTGATCTGAATGCAGAGATTCCGACAGGATCAACATATAATCCAGAGTCAGAACCATATTTGGGGATACTCACAACATCTAATGCTAAGGGCAGATGTAAAATAAAAGGGGGAATTGCTGGCGCTCCGAGAAAGCATCTTCAAGGTCAATTCTGGCTCAACCTTATAACCAATTGGGGACTCCACCATGTTGATGCCACATTGAATGGGGAACGGGAACCATTTACATGGTCAGACGGTAATAGAGTATCAACTATGGACCATATGTTCATGTCCCATCGATTATTTGAAGTATCATGTAATGTTACAATAACAGACACGGGGCTTAGTGATCATCGTCTACTTGAAATATCAATGAAAATGGGTCGGTAGACCAATATGGAAAATGTACCTACTGTATGTTTAGAAATGAACCCCACAAAAACTAGGAAAAAATGGCATGAAGGTAATGTGGCAAAAATGAACATGGTGTTTGTCGCAGATTTTCAGAATAGCCATATTAAAAACAGATCTCTTATATTTACATATAACAGATTTACTGGTTATATCGACAGTCTTATTGATAAATCAATTAAAGTAAGCTTGGGCAACACGGTTATGGGGATTCACCATCATGCTTATGGTCCAGCAATCAAACTCCGGAAAAACATATGTCGAAAGGAGATACGTCGCTTGAGGAAAAGTAGTCTAGCATGGGAAGTAAAGATGGGAAGAATACATACCCAAAAACAAAATCTGAGGAGCTGGCTGAAAAGTCATAAAGTATATATTCTGCAGCAGGATAATGAAGCAATGTTAATGGCCATTAAAGACACTGGCGTAACAGGGGCCCCCGCAGCCCCCGCGGTGCGGGGGGGCCCACCAGCACATGTCCTGGGAGGGGCCCCACTTGAAGAAAAAAAAAGAAAAATATTTTTTTTCACTAAAAAATGTCTTTTCTTTTCTTTTTGAATTCACTCTGCATTCATATAGAAATTATTTCTGTAACAGAAATAATTTCTTTATGAAGGCAGAGTGACTGCAAAAAGAAACCTTCTTTTTGAAGTCCGAGGCTGCGCCCTTCCCATGGCATGGAAGACCCTAGGCTGGAGGCCTCCAGGTCATGGGGTGGGGGGAGACCTATGACTTCAAAAAGAAATAGTTTATTTTTGAAGTATCTCTGCCTTCACAAAGAAATTATTTCCGTTATGGTTCAGTCCTTAACAGAAATAATTTCTTTATAAAGTCAGTGTGACTTCAAAAAGAAACAATGGGCCTCATTACGGGTTTGGCGGTTACTGTGCCGATGCTACCAGTAGGTTGCCGCCGGACCCGTAATGATTTACCAGTGCCCAAACTCCCAGTAACACCGGGGGATTACAACCCCGGCGGTCTGGGAAGTCAGGCGCCGTCAAATGGTAAAGTCCCCATTTCCATAAAGTACTATTGGACTCTATGGGAATGGAGACCACAGAAGCACTGGTACCGTTAATAACAGTGCCAGTGCTTGCGTGAAAACTATGCTGGTGGGTGCCGTTCTGCCCGGCAGGTCTGACCTGCTGGGCAGGACGGCAACCGCCTGCAGAGCTGTAATATGCCGGCCCAGAACCAACGTTGCTGGTAAGCTTATCGGCAACGTTGTTTCCAGTCCATCATAGTTGTAATGAAGCCAAATTTCTTTTTGAAGTGTTAGGGCTCCCCTCAACCCCATGACGTGTGCGAGTGTATGCTGAAAGGGTGCACACTTAAATGTACAGGTGGCTGCCTGTGTGAGTGTATGGTGAAAGGGTGCACACTTTATTGTACGGGTGGCTGCCTGGGTCTGCCTGTATGGTGAAAGGGTGCCCACTTAAATGTATGGGTGGGTGCCTGGGTGTGTTTGCCTGTATGGTGAAAGGGTGCACACGTAAATGTACGGGTGGCTGCCTGGGTGTGCCTGTATGGTGAAAGGATGCAAACTTAAATGTATGGATGGCTGGGTGTGCGTATGTGTATATGGTGAATTGTGTGTGTGCTTGCGTTCTGGGGCGCAACAGAACCTACATTTCGGGGGCTAACCCTTCAAATGTTGGGAGAGGCGCCAACTTCATGGGCGGTGGGGGAGGGGCAAACCTATTTTTTTTCGGCATCTAATTTCTTTACACATTTTAACGATACTACTCTAGTGCAGCATCATTGTTACAAGCAGTTAACTCTCTCCATTAAGGTTGAAAGCACCCACTTATGGATTGCTGTGAGAATGAGTGGTCTCCTGTTCCCTCTCTACCCTTCCAATCACTCCCCTGGCATGCAAGTATTAAAGCCACATCACGATTGAATTAGCCTAATAAATGTGGCATTTGAATGCAGGTACTAACAGTGAAATGCTTTATGTTAGTAATTGCTGGGTTCTTGTCAACAGCGAAACCGAGGTGCCGTTTAACATCTGTGTCCTGTTCTGTCTGGCAACTACTCTGAAGATCAGCCAGGTCGGGTCAACATAGCCCAACATTTCAGGGGGGTGGGAGTGCTGAATCCCAGTCAACTCAATGGTGTTGCAATAATACTTATGTTTAATGCCTGGATTACCTATTGGTAATCTTCATTACTCCTAGCCCTATTCTTCCTCGTCCCAGTGTATGAGACAGTACTTGTGTATAATGCACTCTGCCTCATACACAAGTACTGGGATGAGGTAGAGGCCCATGTAGGTAATGCCTGATTTAGCTACCTGTAATCTTCATTACTCCTAGTCCCACTCTTCCTCATCCAGTACTTACCTATGAGGCAAGGAGCCTCAACCGTAAGGTCTGGGGCAAGGAAGAGGGACGTGGAGGTCATTCTGGTTCAAGGAGCTGATTTTGGAGGTTGGGGTGGGAGGGAGAAGGATTTGTGGGGGGGGCAGGATTGTACAAGAATCATAATGGCTGTCCATGTCCAGGCTAAGTAGGCATGATATGTGGTATTAGTGGCTAGAGAGGCATTTTGGTGCAGCCAGTCTAGTCATTCCTCAGTTTGGTAAGTCATTTATAATGAGCCTGCACACAAGTATTTCTAGGTGCAACAAGACAAGGGCAGGAAGATAGAGGGAGGACAAGACAAGTGATCTTACTAGGCCTTGTGTCATTCAGATTGTGCAAGTGCGAGAACGAGAAGTGCAAGGGGAAATGGAGGAGGAAGTGCAAGGGAGAGGGGAGGGAAATAATGGGCAGCAATTCTCTGAGTAAGTGCAGCCAGGGCACCGCAGCTCTGGGTAGAGCAAGGAGAAAAAGGGACTGTAGGGTTACAGTTACAGCCCTTTAGTGCATGGTGGGGCCAGAGGCAGTGCAAGGGTGACTGATCAAGAAAGAGGCTGGACTCAGTGAGACTCTGAGGGAAGACAAACAACCAGTTGGTACAGAAGGTAGGTCAGGTAGGTCAGCATGGGAGGGAGAGAGAGAAAGCAGAGAAGAGGAAAGTTTTGAGATGCTTCCGGAACTTCAGGAGGTCCCGCTCAAGTTTGAGAGGGGCAGGGAGGCTATTACAGAGGGAGGCACCTGCAGAGGAGAGAGATCTACCCCCCACTCTGTGTCTGGAGAAGCGTCTAACCCTTAGAGAGTTGTAGGTAGCTGAGCGAAGGGCTTGAGAAGGAAGATATTTTGGAAGAAAGCGTTGGATGTAGTGCGGGCCCCGGTTCCAGAAAGCCTTGTGGACAATGCAAAGGGTCTTCAACTTGATACTTGCAGCAACTGGGAGCCGGTGGAAAGATGTCAGGGCTGGAGAGATACGATCCCTGGGCTTGAGGCCAAGGATAAGTCTTGCAGTCCTGTTCTAGATTAGTTGCAGAGGTTGGAGAGTAGAGGAAGGCAGATTGAGAAAGAGGCTGTTGCAGTAGTCCAGCCTAGAGAGAAGCATGGCTCTGGAGACAGTGAGCTTCTGGGGGAAAGTGAGAAAGGGAAGAGTCCCTTTGAGGAGGAGCAGCTGGTAGTGAGACTTCCTGGCGACATCCAAGATGTGAGGAGAGAAAGAGAGAGTGGAGTCAAAGATGACACCAGGGTTGTTTGCCTCACAGGAAGTCGAAGGAAGAGGGCCCAAGGTGGGCGGCCAGAGTGAGAGAGGGAAAGCAGGGGCAGGAGTCCAAATGAGAAGGATGTCCATCTTACTGACATTAAGGCAGAGATCGTTGGGGGCACACCAATCCTGAATCGTGGATAGACAGTCAGCAATGAGCGAGAGAGGAGAGGAGTCTGAGGGGAGCCTGAAGGAAAGCGGACTGTCATCTGCATAACACTGAAAGTTAGAGGAGAATGTAGAGATCAGGTGGGCCAAAGGGGCCACGTAGAGGTTGAAAAAGAGTGAGAGGATGGAGCGGAGCGAAAGGGACCAAGTTGGACCTGGGAGGGTCAGTCCAAGAGGAAGGAGGTCAGCCACTCAAGGGCCTGATCCGTGATGCCCAGGTTCTCATGGATTCGATTGATCAGGATTGATCAGAATGGCATGGGTGACCATGTCGAAAGCAGAGGAAAGATCAGGGAGGATGAGGACAGAAGGAATGCTGGAATCAAGGTTAGAGAGCAGATCTTCATAGGTGTTCAGGACAGCAGTTTCCGTGCCTCTGGCAGCTCTGAAGCCAGACTGATGGTCATGGAGACAACCAACAGATTCTGTGTGGAGAGTAAGCTGGGAGATGGCCAGCTTTTCCAACAGTTTGCCCCGGAAATGGGTGAAGGAGATGGGGCGATAGTTTGCCAGGCAGGCAGGATCGGCAGACGGCTTCTTGAGGAGTAGGTGCATAAGGAAGGGAGTGCTTCACAGGAGAGGGGAAAATTCCAGTGGTGAAAGAGTGATTACAGAAATCAGTCAAGGCTGGAACGAGGGTGTCAATATGGTTCTTGATGGTTCTGGTGGAGCAGGAGAGCACCTGTTTGGATGACACTTTCATAGATCGGACTTGTCTAGAAACCTTGTCAGGTGTTGTCAGAGAGAAAGAGGAGAAAGAAGGAAGAGAGGTAGAGATGCCCAAAAGGGGGCTGAGAGAGGAAGAAGGAGAGGAAGAGGAGATGGAGGACAGGATGTCCTGAGTTTTAGCAGAGAAGTGAGATGACAGAGCCATACAGAGGCCCTGGGAGGGAACAGGAGAGGTAAAGACCGCAACAGGATTGCCCAGTTCTTTTCAGATTTTAAAGAGTTTGGCCGTGTTGTTAGAGGCCACAGAGACACAGGCTTGACTGTGTGTTCTCTTCTTGATGAGTGTTATTGCTTGGACTGGCATTTTGGTGCAACCAGTCTAGATATTTCTAAATGTGGCCTGGCACGCTTTACTATATTGTTATTACGTGTCTACATTGGTCTATATTGTGCAGCCAGTTGGACATGTTTTCATTGTAGCATGGCATTTTTAATAGCAAAGCATTAATGTTCCTGTGCACTGTTAGTGACTTGCATCTATTGGATTGGTGTTACCCTACAAAACAATTGCAAACCCTCTGGCTTTTTAGCCAGTTTTTCTCAGAAAGTGTGCTGTATATTACATTAAACACATATTTATATCTTTCTCCTAGTGCAGTGTGCAGCATATCCCGTCAGCGGCGCGTTCGTGCGTATTGCGCAAGTGTGATAATCTAGGCCGGCCCAGAGGATGGCACGACCCTTGATGTGTTGCTGAGAAGGGGGGGGCCTCAGCATGGCTCGCAGGGGGGCCCCCACATTTTGTGTTACGCCACTGATTAAAAATGGAACTGCACAACAATTCTGGCGTCTGATAAATAACACTGAATGTTCACAGATGAGTGTACAAACTAATTCAATGTCCTAAGAATCTTGGCCAGGCCATTATGGCACCCTGTATGAGGAGAGATCACCACTACATGTATCATTGATATTAGTGAGAAATCATCCTTGGGTCTGCCAATTTACAATTGCTGATATTACAGAAATAATTCAAAAATCTAGTTCTTCTAGAGCTGCTGGGCCCAATATACTAGCTAATATTAATTTTAAGGCAAACCCAGAGCTTTGGTCAAAGTCTATAATTATGCTATTCTTGAATCTTATTCTAATGAAACAGATTCCTGCCATTATTAATATTAATATAATATAATGTATTACTATTAATTGGTGTGCCTATGCTGATGATTTTTCTATTAATTGACAGCACACCCACCGTTTTGCAGTGGAAAATTAAAGCATTTGCTGAATACCTGACCAGGAAGGGTTTGGTTGTAAATCGTAAAGAAATCGATAATCATGCTATTGAGTAATAGATCTAAGCCACTGACCTTCAATTGGTTCCTAAATAAACAAAAACTAAGTAAAAGAAGATCAATGCAGTATTTGGGCTTCCCAGTATTTGATTCATCAAGCACAAAACAATACTGGAGCTGTATTGTTGGAAAAACTGGCCAACTGATATCTCAAATGAGGAAAATATACCAAGAATTCTTCAAATTCTCAATTTATTTTTTTACATTTATAAAGCGCTCACACAGCCGCAGGCATCGAGGCGCTGTTACAGGAATTGTTTTTTTTTTGTTTTTCTTAGTTGCGTAATTGTGTGTTTTTTTTTTCTTAGTTACGTATTTATAACGCGCTTAAACACCCAGAGGTTTCTAAGCGCGGACCCGGGGATCGAACCTGTTGTTGCTTCGTGTCGTCTTGCTTCCAAGACGCGCACGCTGCCGCTGATCTATCCTCCCGGGACTCGACTGTTGCGATTTTATAAGCTAAAGATTGTACCTAAGATATGCTATGGACTGGAACTATTACCAATAGATTCACAATTTATCTTAACTAAAGTAGAGGCAAAAATATGGAAAGCGGTTATCTACTGGCTACACAAAAGTGTACCAATGGAGGCTATTAGATACGAATTTGGAAAACAATCATTACCTAGTCATGTAGAATGGAGTTGAATGTCATTATATAGAAATCGAATGATGGAGACGGATCAGAGTCTATACTATGATGTTGGTACCAAATTGAGACAGGGAAAGTGTGTTTCACGATGGTTGACATCATTGCAGACAAGCAGTATAACGGCCTTGAACAAAATAGATAAAACTCTAGATGATTTATTGAAAAATCGGATGAAAGTAAAAATGCTACTACAGTACTCTGACTGGTCATGCATGAATGAACGGTTAAAGAATTCACCCATATTTAATCAAATGGTATCAGATTGGAAGTGTTTGGGGTATGCAGAGACATATCTGGTGAGATTCCTGGTCTGGTCCTTACATGAGATTTCGATTTAATGTCCTCCTTACAGGCGAAATAATAGAGATCAGAAATTATGAAGGGGGAATTAAGCCATGCCGCTTCTGTAAGAGTAAAAAGGAAAACACTCATACATCTTGTACTGGAGTGTGAAAAACTTAAATTAAAAAGATTGAGTAGTTTCGATGGATTTGTTGCAAACACCAAAAGAGTTTATCCTGAAGTATTTTTGTGGAATATGCTACATGGTAATTCAGTCGCATTGAAACTGGCACTTGTACGGTATCAGAGGTGTGGGGATTAATCTCATTAGGACCAAACAAAGTAATTTAGACTGAAGAAAGGCCATGCAATGACCTAGATATAGCATATGTATGAACACTATATTGTACATTAGAGTAAGACGCAATAACATCAGATAGGAAGTGTTGGCATTATGAGCCCTTGTCTCGTGAAATAAAAATGTATTGTACAGGTAACCATGAAAGCTAAGAAGCTGAAGGGAATGCAATGTGAAATGAGTAAGGAAACTCCCTCTCTTTCCTGACTGTTTGCTGTTTAGACAGTTACATAAAAGATTTTACTCCGGGGTTCTTATACTACAAATACAGACAATATGAAATGGAAAGAATTAGTTTTAAAACTGTGTTTTATTTCATATGAAATACGCGATTTTATCCTTTGACAGGAGTTATGTGATTCCATGCTTTATTAGAGCAAGAAGAAAGATGTCATGTAAATACATTTAAGGTGAGTAACAAGAAGAATAACTTCTAATAATAATTGGGGCAAGTTTTGCTCTATAATGTTACTGTCCCAATAGGTAATATCCTATATGTCATGTGTTTTGGATGTTTTACGTTGGTTTAAAATTAACAGGGGTAAAAACCCAGTTTTATCATTTTATTGTTATAATATGTGTTATTCTACATGTCATATGTTTTAGACCTGTTATTTGTTTCTATACTGTAGGTAAAGCTAAAACTAAAACTCAAAACTATAAATTGCAAGCTTAGAATTTTTGATGTTTTAATGAGATGTTTTGTAAAATTGTTGTTTGTGATTATTGCCTGTGATTATTTGTAACAGATAAAGACTACATTTGAAAAGTTGTAATGTTAACAACTATAACAAATAAATAAATAATAATACACTACCCATCGCCCACATTATTGAGTTGCAGGGACGAGCACCACCATAGGAGCAAGAATTGTGGAGGCGAAGGGGGAGCTCATTGCCCGCCACCAATGCAATATGGTGGCAGGTGTGAGACAGGCATAGTATCAAGTGAAATGACACAGACAACAGATGTATGGTTTAAACAAGGTTTTATTAATGATCATAATGGTGTAACATCTAACTAAGCCTATAATATGGCATGATTTGCCCTGCCTAAAGAAATCTAAGGAATGTCTACATCTACAATTCCAAAACAAAAGTCTGTCTATGTCAAACCTCTGCTTGTCCTGACAACTTCAACTAAATCTAGCGGGGAAATGTTCTCAACTAAATATAAATGTTCAAAAGTAAATGCTCAGTTACTTGCAGCTCAAGTTCTTCTGATCCCTCTGTCTCAAGTTCAATACAGTTCCAGTATGGCTTTGCTTCAATATAGTGCGATCAAGTTTTAAGTTCACAGGCATCACAGTTCATATCAAGTGAAGAACCTGGCCTTCCCTTCCCCAAGTTCAAATGCAATATACAGTTCACACAACACTGTGATCTTGAGACTCCCTTCCCCAAGATAACTGCTCTCCAGTTCTTTGGTTCTCAGGGTTCCGTACCCCAAGACTTGTACTGAACAGTTAACTTGCTGTGTCTGCTCAAAGGTTCATAAGAAACATGAGGTCCACTTGACCCGCCTGTAGGTGGACTTAACAAATTGCTGATAGCTTGTATTTCTTTTCCACCATTCAGTGGTTTCTGGTCTAGGCTCAGTTGTTAGACCACATGGTCCACCCATCACAGGTCACACAACCAGTAACCACATACTTTGTCTTTGGTTTGACTCTCGAAGTTAGCAATGTTTATACATTGGGCAACTTTCTGGTTTAGGCACAGTTGACAGACAGCACGCTGCACCCATCACAGGTCGCGCAACCGTATGTCTCAATAATATTCAATAAACAACTCTTCAATTTCATCATATTGCTTCCATCTTATTCTTATGATGCATTTCTAGCAGTGTGTTACTTAATATGTTTAATTGTCCCAAAATGTTCAAGTACACTTCAGCACTTCGTAGTTTAATAAAATAACAGCTTTCTTTTGGTTCAATTTTCCTTAAGTCTTCCATTCACTTGGTTTCACTCAAAGAGCAACTTTCCTGCAATTCAATATTCAGTATTTTAATATTGCATTGTACTCATCTAAATAGCACCTCTCATTCAGTTTGGCATTCAATGAAGGCAATAATAGGTTATACTCACTTGAATAGCACCTTTTGTTCGGTTCGATAATCAATAGATGCAAGACTTTCTTCCAGTCATGGACTGTTACTGCATTCATGGTCCCTTGGAGAGCTCGAGTGTTTCCAGTGTCCTCGGACACTTACTGGGCTCTGCAACTCCTCTTGGCAGCTTCTTCCCGAGCAGGAAAACCAATTCACCAGTTTGCTGGGTGCTTCACTCAGCACACGCCGGCCTGTGTGCTCAGCTCCATCTCCAATGCACAGCAGCATCTGCTTCCCACCCTTCCTTGCAAGGGTTCCCAGTCCTGCTCAGTCCCATCGGCAGGCCCTTGTGATTTTTTTTGGCATCTCAGTGTCTCGGCTTCTCGTTCCCCAGCATGGCAAACGCTTGACTCTCTCTCCCTTCTGCTGCTGCCACAGTGTATTTCTGAACTCTGAACCTTTTATACTCTTTTCTGTTACTAGCAGACTGCAGGTGAAACAAGTTGTACTCAATTGCCTGACCTTGGATAAGTCTATTAGTAGGATATACCTGACCTTCATTGCTGAATGCTTCCAGGCCCCTCTTCTTTGTTTCAGTACTAGAGTGGTGTTTACAGAAGGAAGTGTGCACTAATCGTTGCTGCAGCTTCTTGTTCTCAGAATTTAGAGGGAAACTACAGGGGAAAGAAGGGTTTAGATTGAAAATATCCCATAAAGGCTAGGAAGGGGGAGGGCCGGTCAGTGTTAGGAAAGGGGGGATATCATGTGTTGCCTTCAGGCATCCTCTTTCCAATCCCCAAGGACCCTCCACCCATATGATCCTGCCTGCCTTGTCCACACCCAGGGTCACGATCCAAAAGCTATGGTCCTTCCCTGGCCACCTGAACAGAAGATCCCTGGAGAGTAGATGTGAGGTTACCTTCAGGTTTCTCACACATGACAGCACCGGGAAACCAGTTATGCCCCTTGGATTACTTAAAGTAGAAGTAGGTCGACTACACCATCCAGCACATACAAATATGAGAGTGTCTTGTAGTTTCGATCTTGGAGGACTGGTTCATCCCAATCTGGCAGAGCATGTTGTCGGCTTTATTGTGAATTGCTTGACTTGTCAGCAGTATACTGCTGGGCACATGCTGTGAACAGTGAGAGTAGACACACCCATCCTGCTGCACCCTTTCAGCACTTAAATATCGACTATGTAGACATGCTCCAAGTTTGTAATGGGTACAGATATATGCTGGTAGTCGTGCGTCCTTTTTCCAAATGGATCGAATTCAGTCCATGCACACATCCTGATGCCACATGTACTACGAAGTTCCTCATATGTGAAGTCTTCACGATGTGGGGAGTGTACAAAGTGCTCCGTTCTGACAATGGACCACATTTTGTAAATGAAGTCTTTGAGCACATAACAATCTTGTTGGATATTGAGCACAAATTCTCTTCCACTTACCAAACAGTATTTCTGAGCGCCTCAATGACCCATTTGAAGAAAATATTGCTAAACTAAAAGTGACCCTGAAAAAAGGATGTCTACATTGCCTACCCTTAGCCCTATTTACATGACGTAATCAGCCTGGTTCAGGATATCACCTGACTCCTCATGTGCTGGTGACAGCACGCAAATGTACATGGAAAAGAAATGCATGATAATTTGGCTGCTATGACGGTGAGTGTTGCTTTTATGTCTCAACAGCTTCGTGCACAGCAGGGGAGGTCAAAGAAGACTGAAGAAGACAATGAACACATTGATCCTGCAACAGTTTTAAAACCCCTATTGTTGTATCAGAGGGACAAGATACTTATTAAAAATGTTGTGCGGCACTGGCACAAGCCGCATTTTAAGGGCCGTTCGTCATGGAGGAGGTGACACCAATGGCTGTGATAGTGCAAGGAAGGAGCGCCTGGTTGCACCTTGATGACATAAAACCCAACAAAGGAGACACTCCGCTGCCACAACTCCCTGAATCCGAAGGTGAAGAAGTGACGACATGCATCCAAACGAGGTCTGCTACGAAAGCCAAGTAACAGCCAGAAGAATGGGGGGCGTGGCTTGGCGCCGATGGCGAGCGGTAGCTGATCCGCCGAGCTCCGGCCGAGACGCCGTTTCCTGATCCTTTTTCTCCGGCTCGCGTGCGACCCCGACTTCTGAAAAGGAACGAGCGGTTGGGCGAAGCAGCCCTGCACCTGAATAGTTGTTGGGCCCACCAAATTGGACCCCCCTGAGACTCCGGTGGCCCTGAATCGGTTCTCCCCCCCTCCCGTTCTTACTGGATCCAAGATGGCGCCCCGCACAGCATAGCGGTGCCTGCGAGGGGTACCCCCTCCCCCAACGGATTCCAGGGCCCGGCGGGGAGAGGCAGCAGCAAAAGAGAGGCTCCGCTCTTCTAGAGACCACCTCTACGGACCACACCATCACACACGGGGGCAGACCACAGCTCACGGCCCGATATTTGGCCAGGTGAAGGGCCCCACCAGTGATCTCACAAGTGAACTAACTTTTGAGGCCTAAAACACCCGCAACCATCGCCCCAAGATGGCCGCCAAGAACAAGACCAGAGCCGCCACCATGGACTCCTTTGTTTCCACCAGGGCGAAGACCCCCACTCAATCCAAGGCCAGCTCCTCTGAAGTTGCCCAGTCGAGCGAAGAGGTGGCGGCCGATAACCACTCTCAGATACTTGATGCTATAGCCTCGCTAAAGACGCATATAGACTCCAAGATCGACGAATTCAAAGTCGATATTCAACTGATCCGCCAAGACGCTCGCAACTTAACGGAGAGGGTCGCGACCGTTGAACAGTCGGCAGAGGAAGCCTCCACGGCCATCACAGCCATAAAGTCCGAAGTTGTCCTCCTGAAGAGGAAAGTCACCTTTTTGGAGGAAAAGGCGGAGGAGGCCGAAGGTCGGGCCAGACGGAGCAACATCAGGATCCTGGGGGTCCCGGAGGGGAACGAGGGAGTAAATACCACATCCTTCGTCGAAACCCTTCTGCTACAAGAAATAGGGGCCGGCAAATTGACCCAGGGATTCTCTGTCGAAAGGGCCCACAGATCCCTTCAGAGGCGCCCTCCCCCCGGATCGCACCCCAGACCCATAATCGCTAAGATACTGAACTTTCAGGACAGAGAAACTATCTTACGGCGATCCAGGGAGGGGGGCCCCATCGAGCGAGGAGACTCCAAAATCTCCATTTATCCGGACTACACGCAGAAGGTACAAAGAGAGCGGAACTCATTTGTCCCGATAAAAGCCCGGCTCCGACAACTGAACCTAAAATATAGACTACTTTATCCATCGCGCCTAAGGGTTGTCTACAAGGAGAGGGTGGTATTTCTCGAGAACCCAGATGCGGCCAACATGTGGCTTGAGGATAATAACCTGGCGGATGGCAAGGACAACTCACAGACTGAGACCTAACCCCCCAGCGACCCCCATGTAAGAAACATCGCACGTGAGACCGGAATACAGAAGATAATCCAACTACAGTTTTTTCACTTGGAAACGGCCTCGTTCGGCTCTGCCGCCAGGCCCTTGCCCCACCCCCAGCGTAGTATTTACCCGGTCTGGGCACCCGCCTGACCCAGCTCGCGCCCGACTCCCGGATGGGCTCCGACGGCTCGAGAGCGCCTGAGCACCGCGACAATGTTGTAGTTGCTGGGCGCACCAGTTTAAGTTTTGTTGTTAGTTTTATTAGTTGTACAGTCTTCATGCCTCTTTTGCCAACGCAGACCGAGATGGGTCTGGGACATGACACCGATGAACGAAATGCAGTGGTATCCCCCCTGCAGCCCACCCGAACAAGACTAAAGTGGAGTCGGACCCCAGAGTCCCACACCAAATCTGAAACTCGAACCGGATGGCGGCACAGCTTACTGTAATGACCTGGAATGTGCGGGGCATGGGCTCATACCTCAGGCGCAATCGTATACAGTCCTACCTCAGGAGGAAGAAAATCTCCATTGCACTCCTTCAAGAGACTCACCTCACGACGGAGGCCATGTCTAAAATTGCAGACCGATGGGCTGGGACTGTTAGAGGGTCCCCCTACTCTAAATACGCCAGAGGGGTGCTAATATGGATAAGCCCGGACGTCCCCTTCCAGATGGAGGGAAGTGAACAAGATAAAGAAGGGAGATTCACAGCGATTTGGGGCACATTGGAACAAACCCCAGTCTGCTTCATCAACTCTTACTTCCCTCATCACGGGATATCGGCGTACCTCGCCACATTGATAACGAAGCTGACTCGGTACCGGGACCGCACCTTCATATGGGGAGGGGACTTCAACTGTGTTGCTGACACGAGTGCAGACAGATCGCTGCCCCCCCCACGCCCGAGCAGCCTCACATCCGGTGCCTTGAGGGAAACTCTGGAGCAACTCAACTTAGTGGACATCTGGAGGGAACACCATCCGACCGACAGGTCCTACTCCCACTACTCAGCTCCACACGGAGTTCACACAAGAATTGACTATCTGTTCATCAATAAGGAACTTACCCCACACATAGCAACCACAGAATACCTGGGGCGGACGATCTCCGACCACTCCCCACTGACCATGCTATGGCAAATGAGAGGCCCCAGACCCCCGATCCCCATGTGGAGGATGCCGACCGCGGCACTTGCGGACCTCGAGTTCAGGGAAACCCTTGCCGAAAAATTGGAAGAATACTTGGAGAACAACATCGGTTCGGTCCCCTCCTGGGGCACATTATGGGAAGCAATGAAGGTGGTGACCAGAGGCGAAATCATATCGAGAGCCGGCGGAACTCGCAGGCAGTTGCGGAGAACCCTGGAAGCACAGGAAGCTGAGATCTCCCGACTGGAGTCCACATGCGACAACTCTATGGAGACAGAGACCAAGCTGAAGGAAGCCCGCACAGAATGTCAGCAGGCATGGGAAAGACTGGAAAAATTTGATTTCGCCACGCACACCGCCAGATCTCATAAAGAATCGGACAAACCGGGAAGACTACTAGCATGGCTCTGCAAACGGGAACACCCCAAACATCTCCCAGTGGAGATACGGGACGCTAATGGGTCATCCCACTCGACTCAGCTAGGGATCAATGAAGCCTTTGCTAAATTCTACACAGAACTGTATACCCACAAGACCCAGATTCCTGCTGCAGACATCATAGACACACTCGAGGAGATAGAACTTCCCCACATTTCGCTCGAGCAGAGAGAGGAGCTGGAAACCGAGATCACTCTTGAGGACGTTCAAGGGGCAATCAGGTCCCTCTCCAACAACAAAGCCCCTGGCAGTGACGGCCTCCCACCTGAGTTCTATAAAGCGTATGAGTCCATCCTTGCCCCAGTTCTCCACGAGGTCTACCAGGAGGCACACACGGATGGGATTCTCCCCAACACCATGAAAGAAACCATAATAGTCCCCATGCTCAAGCCACACAAATCGCCCACCGACTGTGAGTCCTATCGCCCTCTGGCTATGCTAAACTACGATGCCAAGATCCTCACATCCATATTGGCCCGCAAGCTAGCCAGGGTGGTGGGTTCCATCGTTCACGAAGATCAGAACGGATTCGTTCCTGGGCGCAACACCACTGCTAACCTCCGGAGGTTGCAGCATGTAATGGCCGAAACATATGACAGGGACGAGGACCTGGCGGTGTTGTCGCTCGACGCCATCAAGGCCTTCGACTCCATATACTGGGAGTGGATCAGGGAGGTCCTGAGAAGATTTGGCTTTGGAGGGGGCTTCATCAGGTGGGTTGAGGTCCTCTACAATTCCCCGACGGCGAGAGTAAGAACGGGAAGAGTGGTTTCAGCGGCTTGGGATATACAAAGGGGAACAAGGCAGGGCTGCCCGTTATCACCCATGCTGTACATACTGGGCCTGGAACCGATTGCATTATACTTCAGGCAGCAGCTTTTCGATGCTGGCATTAAGGTGGGCAATGCACACCACATAATATCCTTGTATGCAGACGACGTCCTTCTTTACCTAAGCTCCCCCGAAGTTAACGCGCCAACCGCGTTGGAGATACTGGACAACTATGCGAAGTACTCAGGGATCCGCTTTAGTAGGAATAAGTCCTCTGCCTTCCCCTTGGCGGGCTTACGCAACATTCCGGAAAACAATCTCCCAGAGATAGGAATAAGCTGGCAACTGGTCCAGTTCCGTTATTTGGGGATCAACATAAGCCACACCCCGCTACTCATGCATGAACACAACACCGAGGCCGCCATCACGAGTCTCCGAAGTTCTATAAAGTTTTGGTCCAAGCTCCCATTGGCCATGGTGGGCAGGGCAGCGATTGTCAAGATGATCGTACTCCCCCGATTCCTGTATTTCTTCGTAAACATTTGCCATTACATTAGACCGTCCTTCTTCAAGAAGCTGGAGGCCATCATCAGGGACTTCCTTTGGGGCCCACACAGGCATAAACTGTCGCTGTCCGTCCTCTCTCTCCCACACAAAGATGGCGGAATAAAGTTACCGGATCTCCAGTTGTACTACCTGGCTGCCCAGCTGAGTCACATAACGAGATGGCTCTCGGATGAGCCTTCAGCAGAGACCGAACTGCTGAGGCAACCCTTGGACAATGTGATCCCCAAGGAGATCCTATGGCACCCTACATGGCAACCCCCGGTCCCCTCCATGGTGATTGACCTGGGAAGAAAGATATGGGCCAGGTCCTGCTGCATCAGGCGAATACGACACCCATACTCTCCGGACAATCCCATCCTAGCAGACACCTGTCGAACGGCTGCAGACATCTCTACGGCAAGGAGGTGGGAAGAGGCCGGCATTTACACATGGAGCGACATGTATGAGGAGGGAGAATTCAGGGATTTCGAATCTCTTAAGGCTGCCGATGGAATTCCCCCGGGCCAGTTCCTCTGGTACCATCGCCTCAAACAAACTGCTAAGAAACAATGGACCGGATGGCCGGAGGAGCCCTCCCCTGACCCTCTGCTACAAGAGATGCATGACCTCTCGGACGGCTGGAGACCTGTCTCCAGGCTTTACAGCAGACTATGTGATAAAACCAACCCTAAATGCGAAGATCTGAGGACAAAATGGGAGGCGGACCTTGAGACCCCGATTTCAGATAAAGAATGGGAAAGAGCGCTGATATTTCCCAAAAAAGTATCCAGGAACACCAGGTTTGGCCAGATCCAATTGAACGTTCTTTACAGGACATACATGACCCCACATAGGGTTGCCTCCTTCAATAAGACATCCTCCCCTGCATGCCCCTGGTGCGGGAATGATAAAGCAGATGTGATTCACATGTTCTGGACCTGCACCAAGGCGATGGCACTGTGGTCCAAGGCCAAACAGACCTGCATGGACGCCGGAATGACAAGATACGAATGGACTCCTGGCGAGTGCCTCCTGGGGACCTACCCCAGACCTAGCAAATCCAAGCACGCTGTTAAATTAATGGACATCTCATGTATCCTGGCTAAAAGAACAATAGCGATGGCCTGGAAGACGCCGTCGGGCCCCAGGCAAGAGAGATGGCTCAAAGAACTCGAGAGATGGACAACAGCTGAAACCAGGGCCTGGCAGGAAGGAATCACGAACAGTGGCGAAACCGAAGGTGGCACTTTGGAATCATGGAAGGCCCTCCTCAGAGACATACGCTTCAGCGCTGACTACAAACCCCCCTGAAGTCCCACACCACTGCATTGACACTGCTCGGATGCCGGCATTGGTGGAACCACCCCTGTGTTTGACCCCTCTTGCTTCCTGAAACTTTGGGTCATTGCCCCTAACCCACCCGTCCACTGTAAGTTTGCTACAACATGAAGACTGTTGTTGATTTGTTTGTTCCCCCCCCCTTGTTTCCCCCTCACCGTCTCCTCCCCAGTTCAAACCAATGTTGATTTCTTGTTGTATTGCACGTTTTCTTTTTCTTTTTTCTATCAAAACCAATAAAATACGTTTTAAAAAAAAAAAACAGCCAGAAGAATGAGGCAGATAGTGCTTGTTTGTTCATAAACAGCAAACAGAAGAGACTTTGTGGACATCTTTTTTATTATACCTGCCTATGACAAAGGGTAAGCACTTTCACAAGAAGAAAAGTATTATATAGACTAAATGCTTCTTCTGCAAATCATACTTCTTATGACGTACTTTTACTTAGGGAATGCGTACCCTGCTTTATGAGTTAGAAATATAACCATTGCTGCTATTCTAGTGAATTCCCAAAATGTGTTTTATTTTTTAGAAAAATTTTCCTGCGGTATTAACACAAGTTGTCCTTTAGACACTGACATTTTAAAGAAAGGAAAAGAGACTCTCTGGGAAAAGAGAAAATGGGACTATTCAATTCTTGGTTACACAAACCTACAAGGGTGAGGGATTGTTTAAGGGAATTGTAAAAGTAGATATATCTTGCACTATAATGTTGGCCTAAGCACATACACATACACATTGAACATATGCATTGTACCACCCCATTGTGGTTTCCGAAAACGCCATCTTGGCTGCGTTGCTCATTCAGTTTTCATTCTGAACGCGGTGCGAAGCTCACAAAGTTACCGCTTCTGAGGTTTCCCTTAAACCTGCCCCCTCACAGGAATGCAAAGAATCACTGAGCATGCAGAATTCTGCAACAGAAAACCTTGAAGCACTGGCACGAAAGTAGCTAATCTGTAAATTAGTTGGCATTCTGTCTTTCCTGACTCTTGTTTTCCGCAGTGAATTGTGAACGTGCCATCCAGACTATTAAAGCGAAGCACGATTTACAGCATATTCTGTTGCTAAAATGAAGAAGCAACTGAGTAGACATGCAGACTGACCTTTAGCTTAGCACAACATAGATAAAGTAGCACAAGGAATGTTACCTTGTACGGAAGAACACAATATAAGTCAGTCTGTGCTTGAGTGCAAATTAACTGTTGTTTATAACTTTCTTCCTCGTGCCTGGCGTGTCCTCATTGTTTTACAGTAGCCTCCTAATTTTGGATTAACAGAATGGCGCCGGAACATGGCTCTTATGACCAGGACTCATTGCTTGGCACGGACGGAGAGGACCTACTGAGATCGTAGTATCGGGGTGACCCTGCACATCTTGAGATGCGACTCCTCAGCAGTCTGCTGCTTACGATATCCGAACGCCACGCTTTGCTTAAAGGTCCCGGAGCCAAGGCAAGAGATTCGGACTAGAGGATTTTTGGGAAGACGGCCAGCCACAACAAGTTGAATTGATGATGAGAGATCTCTCTTTAGAATCAGGTGAGTCTGTTTCAAACCGACAGTGCCTGATGTTGATTGAACTGTGATAGATATTTGTGCGTACACAAATATTGGCCTGGTAAAACTGCTTGTTTAGATATGCCAGGTTTTAGTAAATTGCCATCCTGTTGGGCAACGCTTTGTTGTAGGGGAAGACAATTGAATGATTTGGAACATACTCAACCGGTGCCACCTCAAGGATCGCCGGCTTAGGACATGTTTGTAAAATACAGTATAGGGGCTGTAGAGTTTAATACTATTTGGCCTCGTCAAACCAGACATGAACCAGAACTTCAGTGGCCGAAATTGGGGAGTTTTGAGATAGCGAGAATTGGGTATTTAGAAACTATGCTGTTACAAAAGAAAGCGAGACTGGCAGCATTTGATGTTGTTAGGGATTGGAGGAAGGAAGCAACGCAACATCTTAAAAGCAGAAACAGGCACACAAAATGACTACACAAGCTAGCAACGCATTAGGGCATGAGCAGCATAAAGAGGAAGAGGCCATGAGGAAAATGGATAGGGGTTTCCAATTAGAAGTGCAGAAAATATATTCGTCACAGGATTTGCATGCATCCGACGAATTAATAAATACATTATTAAATGAAAGGAGAATGTCTCCTACTGCACCGCCTCCATACGTATCACCACAACCACAGCCACCAGCACCACACGTGGAACCAGCATTGCCTACCCCAGCTACACAGTCTGATAGTTTTCCTTTGCATCCCAGTGCACATGAGTTACTCGTACTTTCATTACCGACCACTTCTAGCACTCCATTACTGACACATGGTGATACTATTGATGATCCAAGAATTATAACTCGTAGTACGATATTGTCTGCGTGAAAAAGGAATTATGGGCAGAGAAATATATAGAAGGGGGTGACGAGGCAGTGACTTTTCATTCCCTATCAGACCATGGGGGTATTCCTGAACAAAAGATACTGATAGAACAGATGGGTTTATGTTTAGCCGAGGTTTGGGGTGACTTAACTGATCCAACAGTACCACAAGAATTGAAGGATTTGAATTTTCTGTCTCGTACTAGAGATACCGCACTGAAAGTACGCAAGCGTGTGTCGAAACTATTTTTCTATAAACATGAATTAGACCACCTACATCAAATAGCGTTAGACGAAGGCAATCGATTGCCATCGTATGTGCAGAAGAAATGTTTGCTACCATCAGAAGTAGTCAGTGAAGAAACACGCATATGTACGAGAGAGGCTCTTAGATGGAATTTAGACGCTTCCATTACACCCATTGAAGTACATGACACGTTCAATCAATATTCTCCATCTATGCAGAGAATGGTATTACAAGATGGTAGAATATTTACAAGATGAATATTTAAAAAGAATTTGTGTTGTCCTGCTGACATTATGGTCATTTATAAATGTGCATTTTCTGCTGACACCGCACTGCCTTCATTGTCACTCGATTTGGCTTTACTCCTTAATAAACTTTTGAATATTACCACAAAGCAATTGCCGATGAGAGAGGTTCCTCCAACTCTTGTCCCGAAGGTAGAGATACCTGCGGTAGGGGGAGCACCTGCCAAGACCATTCCATCCCATTACATTTCTCAATTTGTACATGTTCCCTTTTCACGACAGGAAGTAAACACTCTTAAGCAATTGATTCCAGATAGTAGCAAGAATCCTATGGGATTTTACAAAGAAATAGAGTCAGTCTTGATTTTGTCAGTTTTCACTTCAGGTGATATCGATTTACTGTTTCCTGTCATCTTACCGACAGACGTATGGAAGCAAATTAGGACCATAGATGATCAAGCTGCCATGGGAGATACTTGGGTTGCCCTGGAATTAGCTTATAGATCTAGAAACTCTGGCGAAAAAACGCTGCATAGCAGATTAATGTTACTGAACCACATAGTGACTAAACTTCTAAAGTTAGTACCTGAGAAGATAATTATTTGGGATAAGCTCACTGCATGCATGCAAGGCAAAACAGAGGGGGCAACTGAGTTCTTTAATAGATTTGATCAAATGTTTTCAGATTTTAATGGTTAAGACTTGAGTACGGAGCCAGGAAAGAGATTATTTGTAGACAAATTTGTGCTGGTATATTGCCGGACATTCAGTCGCAGATCACTGCTTCTCAGTCAGAAACTTTGCATATGGATCAATACTATGAAAACAGTGTGAACAATGAGAAAGAGAAGATAGAGAAGAATAAAGGGGATTTTAAAACTAGGGCACTTCTGCAACAGATTGCTATAGGAGCACAGGGCGGGAAAATGGAAAGAATGGAGCCAGTACATGTGAACCAATGTGCCTATTGTAGGCAAGAAGGTCACTGTAGGGCACAATGTCCGATCCTCCAGAAAAGAGCAGCAAATGGGTTGACCAGTAGAAAATCGAGAGCACGTAATGGCATGCCCGGTCTGAATAGAAATCAATTTGCTCAGAATCAACAGATACAGCCGCAGGATAATATTGCAAATAATCAGGGAAGTCAGTGACAGAATAGTGGTAATGCAAACACTTTTGACACCAATTCACATTCCTATTTTACTGCAGATTTCACATCTGATGATGTTTTGCTCCGCTAGGACAGCCTGAACCAGAATCTGGAACCTATTCCTATTCCCCTAGATCAGAAAGGACCCTACGTTGAAATGAAAGTCGAGAATAGGGAGGATGTTTTTCTAGTAGACACAGGGGCACAGAAATGTTCCATTGACCATCTGCGAGTTCCAGATATCCCACTGTCAGGGCAGAATAATGTTGTCGTAGGGTTTTCTGGTGCACCAGTAGTGAGTCCGGATTCTCAACCACTACCGATAGCTTTGGGTCCATTCACTGACTCATGACTGTTTTTATTGACTACGAATTGTGGTGGTAATCTTCTGGGATTACACATTTCACGCAGTAATTTACTGTTCGCCCGACGGAGTGTATTTGACCATTTTACCCCAGCTGAATTCAACTTCACAATTTATGACTTTACCTTTACTGTGAATTACAGCAAGTACCTATGCATTTATAGTCAGTAAACAACAACGATGTAGGGATACTGAATGTTGAACCTGTACGAATAGTATTAAAGTCCGGTATTACATTGCCACGTATTCCGTAGTATAAAGTATCTGTAGAAGGTGAAGAGGTGCTTAAAAGTATTGTTTGAGATTTGTTACATCAAGGCGTTATTGAAGAGATTCTGGTAGTATAAGTAATAGTCCGGTTCTGCATGTCTATAAGAAAGGTGATAATGCTTTAGCCTGCAGTTTTGTTATTGATTTACGCATGGTTAACAAGGTAGTAGCACCACAATTTCCCATTGTCCCTGACATCACCACCATTTTAACTATGATTCCTGCTGTGGCTACACATTTTTCTGTAATAGATTTGAAGAATGCATTTTTTAGCATACCCATTCATCCAGATAGCAGATACTTGTTTGCATTATCGCTGGGAGGACGCTCTTTTACTTTTCCACGCATACCACAGGGATACACTGAAAGTCCTAGTATCAAAAGTAGAGCACCCAAGGAACAACTCAACATGCTTGAATTACCTTCCACTTGCACATTGATACAGTACATAGATGACCTACTTATAGCAGCAGATTCCAAGGCCGCTTGCAAGGAGGGCATTGTTTTGTTATTAAGGCATCTAGCTGAACATGGTCATAAAGCTTCTTTGAAAAAATTCCAATATTGTCAACATGAGGTCACCTATTTAGGCTATCTCCTGTCAAAGGAGGGTAGATGGCTTGCGCCTGAATGTATACAAAGCATCTCTCTTGTAGGGCTGTTCCAAATACTCAGAAAGGAATTACGGCCTTTATCAGAATGGCTTCATATTGCAGGCAATGGATTCCACATTTTTCGCTTTTGATTAAGACAATGTTGGCATTGACTAGAAAGGATGTAACTATGCTGTTACTTTGGAACACGGATTGTTAAGAAGCTTTTGATCTGCTCAAAACTGCATTATGTTCGGCGCTTCTTCTGGGCACACGAAATTACAGAAATGATTTTGTTCGGTTTGTGCATGAGAGGGATGGATGTGCCTTGGCTGTTCTGACACAGGAACATTGGGGAAGAAGTAGACTGAGCGGTTAATTTTCTTCCACATTAGACCCTGTTGCATGTGCTTTGCCTAAATGTCTAAGGGCTGCAGCTCCTGCTGCCGCCTCAGTGAAACAATGTGTCGGTATGGTCTTGGGTCACTCCTTGATCGTATTCGTATCTCTCTCAGTGGATGTTCTGTTAAATAGAACACAGACCAGCATCTCACATCTGCTAGACTCATGAGGAATTAATTGATTTTATTTGCAACTCACATCAATATTAAGAGATGCTGTTCTTTGAATCTGGCTGAACTATTGCCCGCTTTAAACGAGGATTGCCCCTATAGTGCATCCCATGACTGCCTGTATGCTACTGAGCAAGATACGAAAGGCAGAATCTATCTAAGCGATAAACCATTACCATCGTCAGAAGGAGAGCTGTTTTGTGATGGCTCTTGTTTTAAACTACCTGATGGCACCTCTACTGCTACCTATGCAATTATCACTCTAGACAGCATTATTGAAAGCAAAAGAATTCCACTCACCTCCAACCAGGCTGCGGAGATAGTCGCTTTGACTAGAGCTTGTGAGATATTCCAAGGGCTCAGCGTTAACATATACACTGAGAGTCAGTATGCCTTTGGAGTCGCTCACAACTTTGGTAGATTATGGGCTGAAAGAGGATTTTTAACATCTCATGGTACAAAAATTCAGCATGGTTCCTTGATAGTTCAACTGTTGTCTGCATTAGCGCTTCCCAAACAATTAGCTATATTGAAATGTGCAGCACACCAGAGAGTGACTGGCGACATTGGAAAAGGGAATGCCTTTGTAAACAAGATAGCTAAACAGACCACTATTGTCCCTCACTCACAGATGTACGTGTTAGATTCCACTTAGTGGGTTGCTGAAACTGGGGTGATGGAGGAGGGCGTTAGTAGTGTGAAAGAGATACAGGCTGAGGCCCAGAAGGAAGAGATTGAAAGTTGGGCTTCAGGACCTATAATATTGGACAAGAAGGGATATTGGGTAGATCGGGAAGAACAGAGATGGATGCTGTCCAATGCATATGTGACAGCGATAGTTACTATGGCACATGAACCAACACATATTAATGTGAAAAGCATTTGTAAACATTTGGATGAGGTTTGGTATAATGATAGCATTCCCAAAGCTGCAGAACAACTATTTCAGAACGGCATGATTTGCTTACGGCATAATATTGGAAAAGGTACACCGCCACCTAAGGGTAGTTTTGGACCTCCCAATACGCCATTCGAAGTAATACACTTTGACTGATAGAGAGATGCCAAAACTACAAATATGTGTTGTAGTGATATGCGCCTTTAGTTAATGGGTTGAAGCCTTCCCTCTGAAGGATACCACTGCCATGTCAACTGCCAAAGTAATGTTGAAGGAGTACTTTCCAAGGTTTGGTCTGCTGAGAGTAATTTGGTCCGATAATGGACCCCATTTTATAGGGCTATCATGCTACAAGTATGTGAGGCGCTACAAATAGATAAGAGATTCCATTCAGCCTGGCATCCACAGAGTGCCGGTTTAGTGGAACGCCACAACGTTGTCCTTAAGAATAAACTAGCAAAGATATGTGCACACAGTAAATTGAAATGGCCCAGCGCTTTACCCTTAGCCTTATTATCAATGAGAACAGCAACGCAATCTGGAACGAACGGGACTCTCTCCTTATGAGATCATCATGGGGAGACCTGCTAATGTATGGAATGAGCCCAGACCTAGGAAATTAAACGAAATTGTGTATCTGCTATTAACTGATTATTGTGACCAATCGACTCAAAACTTGCGTTTGATTCACCAACAGGTTTGAGCTGCTTTGCCTGAAAAATATGAAGGACCTGGTCACTGCATTTGACCTGGGCACTTCGTTTTGGTGAAGGACTTCGGAAGGAAGTGCTGCCTTGTAGCTTGTTGGAAAGGACCCTATCAGGTGCTACTGGCTACTCAGACGGCTGTACGAGTAGATGGAAAACGTCATTGGATACATGCAGCGCACCTGAAACGAGAACCACTACCTTTACCCAGCGACAAATGGGTTAAGGAGGGGGTTGTTGATAATCCTGAATGCAAAGATGTGCCCGTGGACAAGGGCCATTCTGATCAAGGGCTACATTGTGAGCCCAACCCACTTGAGAATTCTACACTTTCTTCAGATTCTGTTTCTTTATTCACTGATAACACTGTACCTGGAGTCACAAGGTACAACCTTCGACTACGGAACTAGATAGGGAATGACATTGCTGCTAGATTAGGAAAGTGTAGTTTGTATACTACACCCACAAGAAACCAACAGCTTTCCCTCCAATCACCTCAAAGACACTGGAACATTGTTTTGTTTCAGAGTAACAGCAGGGCTGGGGAAATAACACTGAGACATTCATCGATCCAGAAGAAGACTACAAGCAAGATAGGCCATGTGGTCAAGTGCCACTGAAGGATGAACTTATAAAGCCTGTTTTAGTGAGGCTTCTTAACGGACACTAAAAACTATGCCTATCTTTCGGGCACGTGTAAATGAGGACAGACATGAAATCGCTACTGGGGAGCCCATATCTAGAGGGCTATGGTCAACAGAGGAAAAATGTATTGTGATAACACTTGTAGCCTGTGTTATGATAATTTTAATACCTGCATTATGGTACTTGGAGAGTTCACATACTCTAAGTATACTGTTGTCTACTGCCAACCCCACTTAGTCTACCCTTTATGTGCATTCTCACACTCTTCAACCGCATGATTTGAAACATCGAGAAGGTTACCACAATAACACACTCATACAAATTATGAATGCCACACATGTGATTTTGAATAAAACCAACTGTTGGGTATCTTCTCACCTACCACAACACAGTGAGAAAGGTTTGGGATGATACATCTATACACTCCCACTGTCAATTTCTTGTTATGCATCCTTAGAGCCCTATTCTTTGGTAAGTGGAACGACAGTGCCACTGGTAACTTGATGGGACAAATATCAATGAATTCGATTGTTTGGTATTGTTACCCTTAGGCTGCTCTGTCTTTGCAAATAAGAGTACAGCAAATATTGCCTCCACTAGGAACTCTGAAAAACATTCTAGACGCTATCAATCTATGATCTCATTTAAAATGGCACCTGTAGGGAACCGGGATGCAGTCCCTCCCTCTTACACCATTAATCATGATCCAGATATAGTACCGTTCTGCTTGAGAAAAGAAGGATCCCAGTATATGGGCACATGTGATAAGTGTGTGAATACTGCTGTTTAATTAAATGTAAATAGGCCCTTGTACATTGGGGGATGCATATATTGTGTTTCTGGTAGAGAAGCACATCCCTGGTTACCAAAAGATTGGAAGGGGACTTGTTATCTAGGAATATTGTTGCCTGGGGTTTATGTTACATCCACTGCAAATATACTGAAACTTAGGCCTAGGAGGGGAAATGATGATGACACCTCTCTCCAGGTATTGGGAGATGTAGCAAAAGCCATGATTTCTTTTTGGGGCCAAGTCCTTAACTCACGCTATTAGAAGATTGGCGAAAGTATTGGAGAACATAATTAATGAGACTACTGAAGTATTGTTCAACATGACATTGGAACATAGAGCAATTAGGATAGTGGCTCTTCAGCATATAATGGTGCTAGATGTAATGCTAGCTGAACGTGGTGGTGTATGCAAAATGGTTGGGTCCGTGTGTTGTGTGTACATACCTGACTCCTCCCCCACGGTGTTCCAAGCAATAAAACGACTACACATACTTAGTACTGAAGTTCACATTTCTGAAGGGAATTAGGACATAGGAACATGGGCTTGGAATCTGCTGAAAACCTGGGGGTGGAAAATCTTCCCAGCGCTTGTTATTTTCATTGGGGTAATGCTATTTTCCTGTTGTTGTATTCAATGTCTACCCGTCTTAGGTTCTGCATTAGGTAGTTGTTGTGTTAAATCGCTAATTAAACTTAGCCCTGGTGCCCTTCCTCCTGTAGATGTAACTAATGCCTTGATAATGCACAAAGCCACTATCAAACTATTTATGTCTATCAATAGAGAGGACAGTGTGACTCTGGTTGTTCTGATGATGATGATACATGGTCAATTGTTTCTAGCAATGTGTTGTTTAGGCCAAAAGGAGGGTTTGCAAAAGTACATATATCTTGCACTATAATGTTGGCCTAAGCACATACACATACACATTGAACCGCGCCATTGCGGTTTCGAAAACGCCATCTTGGCTGCTTTGCTCTCATTTCTGAGTTTTCATTCTGAACGCGGTGAGAAGCTCACACAGTCACTGCTTCGAAAGTTCCCCTAAAACCTGCCCCCACACAGGAAT
This sequence comes from Ambystoma mexicanum, assembly GCF_040938575.1. Taxonomy (NCBI): domain Eukaryota; kingdom Metazoa; phylum Chordata; class Amphibia; order Caudata; family Ambystomatidae; genus Ambystoma; species Ambystoma mexicanum. The sequence continues at coordinate 1,120,616,923 of NC_090941.1, read as the reverse complement.
CCTAAGAATCACTGAGCATGCTGAACTCTGCAAGATAGAACTTTACGTACTGAATAACCTATCATATCACTGGCACGAATGTAGCTAATCTGTAAATTAGGTGCCATTCTGTCTTTCCTGACTGTCTTGTTTTCCGCAGTTAATTCTGAACGTGCCATCCAGACTTTTAAAGCGAAGCACGATTTACAGCATATTCTGTTTCTAAAATGAACAAGCTACTGAGTAGACATGCAGACTGACCTTTTAGCTTAGCACAACATAGATAAAGTAGCACAAGGAATGTTACCTTCTACTGAAGAACACGATATCTTCCTACATCCTTCTTGCTTTGCTTCCCAGACAGTAAATAGTCTGCAAGGTGACATGGAGTGTTCAACCACATGTTACCTTAGAGAATTGCCTACGCACATGGGTGTTTAGGTCACAAGCAATTAGCACGTGATGAGCTAGCCCAAATTCGTCATGATATTGTAAAACTGTATATAACATCTGTATGCCCCCAAGTTGGGGCTCACTTTTCCTATGCCTGTATGCTGTGCATTTGTAAAAGTCAGTCCCTGCTCGAGTGCATATAAACTAAATACCTTTGTTTCTCATGACCGGTGTGTCTTCATTGTTTTACAGTAGCATCCCTATATTCGGATTAACAGAACTATGAACTATGGCTCATAATGAAATGTGATGCGTTGCAGTGACAGAAAACATTCCTATAGTGAATACTCAGATAAAAAGATTGAAACACAATATATTGGAAGACTATAGATGTAAATAATGATATGCCCTATGCTGATCACATCACTAATAATTTGTGGTACAAACACATCGGCAGCGTGAGGAGAGGAACATCTGACGAAAGTATGTGTTCCCTCGTCCCCTACCTCTTTCAGAGTGCTTTCAGAACATTTGTAGCCACAGAAGTACCTGCACACATATTACATTGCCAAACACATCATGCAGGCCAGAAAGGACTCGATGCTCTGGGTAACAAAGGAAGATTCCGATGGGTGGATAATTTCATAAAAGCAGTATCCACAACAAGCGATGTTGATGAAGAACACAAGGTCATAAAATATATATTATCGGCCCAAGAAGAGGGGAAATAATAACTGAGCATCACCAATTTTTAAACTGCAATGACAAACAGGGAAAATAAATGTGTAGGTGTTGCGAAAGAGGTCAGGTACAAATAGAAGGACAAATATTTACTCGAGAAGAATGGATCGACAGACTGATAGGCTGTAAGGCAGAGGTGCTCATAGAGCAATCACAATCGGTTGCTCACAAAGTTACTGAGTGTCAAAAGACCCAGGATAAATACATACAAATTCTAACGTGGGTAGAGGATGAAACGGGCCTGGTACACATACTCCCAATGAAAAACACTTCCTTATGTATAAAGAATACTGGAGCAGTAAAAGTTGGAAACAACAAAGGGTGTAGAAAATGTATGATTTGCTCGGAATAAATGTAGGAACAGCTGTGTTAATGTAATATTAATGGGCTTGTGGCTGGAAAGCTTACATGAAGCTTCCTCCAAATTGGGGAAGTATATGTTCCTTAGTCACAATAGTCACACCAGCTCTAGTAGTTCCCCAAAGCAATATAAAGAAAATGCTGACTTTTCCAGGATGGATTCACATTTAAGGAAGAACAGGTCCCTCACTCTTACATGCAATAAAAGGGAATATAATTTCTCAACAAAGTCAGAACAGGCCCTCGCAGGCATACCAGATGGACACATATTGTTCAGTACAACAGCAGTGATTCTCTCTACTATTTTCTCCACAGATTACAGGCTACTGTAGAAGCAAATTGGCTGTTAATCACAAGATGGGAGTTGTTGCAAACTAACAACACAACACTGAAAGCCTTTAATGCCATAAAATAGGAGCTGAGGGCAATAAGACTTATAACCCTCCAGAATAGGTATGTCCTTGATCTAATAGCGGACATTGAGTGTGGCGTGTGTGCACACATTTGGCCTGTCTTGCTGCACATACCCACCCACAATGAGAATAATGGGACCCTCATAGAGGTCATTACTTTGTTAACAAAAGTACACAAAAGAATGAAAGAGGAGGTGGGGGACATTCTAAATAACGACTGGCTTTCTTATCTATTCTCATGGATCCCTACCTGGTTGGCCAATGCATTCAAGATATTAATAGCAATTTTGGGACTATTGCTAGTTACACTTTAAGTTATAAGGATAATGACAAATGGCTGCCAAAAGGATGACGGAATGAAAATAGTAATAAATGTGGATGGTCAAGTATACAAATATACACAAACTGATAACCTACCTCATATCCACATAAGAGAAAGCCCTATCATCCCTCCAGGTTCATAATGTACCTATCCCCAGGACCCTCATAATTACATTGGACAATGGGTATTTTGCAAACCGAATGAGAGGTACTGCTATATGATCAGGAGTGTGGACAAACACATAAGACATGCAGGTGGCTTGAGGGGAATGACTAAAGTATGGAAATCCAAGGACACCCTGTGTGGAGGAGGGCAAAAACGAGGGAGTTGTCAAAGATTCGACCAGAGGCGATAATGTCGAAAGACAGATGAATACATCATTCATGACAACTTCCCCTCCCACAGCCCAATATCATAAAGGTCAGGAACGCAATTCATTAAGACAGATGTAACAACCATACGCCAATGCAGTGCAGAAAATGTCGTAAACAATATGAGCTAAAGATGGTGAAAATTACCACACTAGAAACACACATGCATCCATTAGCCATGAAGCATACGCGTGCACAAAATGAAGAAAACGCACCAGGTCAATTATGCATTCAGACACAAAGAATATTGTTTGAAACCATATAGACACAAAAGCATTACATAAGCAATATATACGCTGAAATGCAACATGAACGAGATTCGTTTATAGCTCACTAAGATAGAAACACAACAGTAAAGGACAGCCATCTTTTTCAAAATGGAAGCCGTGGTACATATTTACATGAATGTTAGGCTTCAAGGCTTCGTGAAACTCAAACTATTCAATTCACTGAAATACAGATTTGTGCAGGATGCAGACAGTAGCTGCGTGGCCCCTTCCAAGATGACTGAACGATTACAGGGATTTGGATAGTTCAGAAGAGAACATAAGATAACAATTCCCAAGGCAAAAGACACATTTCTCTATGATTAATTAAAGAACAACCAGCTTTTGAATGCGAGGGGCCAAATAAATAGAAGCTAAAACCTCATCAGGAACAGATCGACTATGTCTCCAGTGGTCAGAAAAGTAATAACACTCACTCAAATTACCTATAATCTTAGTATATCCAGGGTGAAATAATTGAGAGAATGATCCCCTCACACATCACCCAAAATTCAAGAACACTGTGCATTCATTAGCACCAGACAGAGATAAACACCTGCATTGACTCCCCACATATTCCCAGACATATCGCTCTGTGCAAGGCCATCTACAAAGTTGTTACTTTGGCTCATGGACTAGGAATAATTGAATAAAAGCTGTTTGCGTACCTTCCTCCAACCATTTCCATTTTGGCTCATGTGTTGATGATCTGACAGTTGTTCAAATGTGTTCAGTAAGATGCCAACCAATGAAACCCTCAATGTTATGCCACCCAGTATATGTTGCATTGACCAATGATCTATTTTAAAAATTTCATGTATTCTCTATTACCAGTTTAGTTGTGGTCCCAGTTGGAATCATCAGATACACAATAACCAATGAAAAGACTAGCCCATATACCGCCAGGGTCGTAATACCCTGGTGTTACCAGAAAGTCAGGTGCCAGTAAAATGTGCAAGTCCGGTGGCACCCTGCCGGGATAACCGGCACGGTTATCGCCGGACTTGTGATGAGCTCCATAGTCTATTCCCTTAACCAATCCCTCACCCTTTTGGGTTTGTGTAACCAAGATTGTGATGTAATGTCAAGAGTGACGTATTTTTCATTTTAAATCCAATGCGTTGCACAATGAGGGTGAGAGCTCCAAGATTGTATTGCTTGTATTATGTTCCTGCTTTATCTGGATTGTTAATAAATCAGATTTTGCCATTTACTTTGACTATTTCCTTTATTTTTTTTTTTTTTTTTTTTATTTGTATATGGTTTTATTAAACCTTTACAAAAAACATCAACACGTAGAATCAACACATAGTATAAATAGATACACAATTATAAATTTACGTAATTACATATTTAGAGTATTACAGAGGGTTAAGAGAATTAAAAATTACAAGAACAAACAGGAGCAAGCGCAGTAGCAGCAAATTAACCTATATCTTTAACATATATGTATATGTATGTATATCTTGAGACATCATGGTAACAGCAGATATATATCTATTCAAGATGGAGGTTCCGGATAAAACTAGATAAGGCCAACCCTTCCCTACTTGTTCCAATACACAGACAGCGTTGCCATACTAGGTCAGTCGAGAGGCCTAGGAGTTGTAATTTCAAGGCATTCAAACAGGAGTCTCTCAGTACATCGAGATGGGTACAGAACAAAATGAGGTGTTTAGCCGTTTCAGGGGCTAAACCACAAAATCTGCAGAAACTATTAGCCACTGTAATCTGTTTCCACCTCAGTTTAGTATCCAAAGTAGGTAGGATATTCCACCATAGTTTGAGTAGTGTGTGTCTGTGTTCCCGATTTGGGAAGATTTTAAGTATTGAAGAAAGAGTACCTCTTTTTTTATGTTCATGAGCCAAGTGTGACATTGAGGTATATGCATGAAAGGCATCCACAGTCCGGCACCAGTCAAAGTCCCACAACTTCATTTTGGTTTTAGTGGGATTAGTAATTAATTGCTCTAAATCTGAGCCGATATTGGCCAGAATATCTTCACAAAGCATAGCAAATTTGTGTAAAAATCCGGATCGGAAGATGTTATTGCCAGCCAGTTCATATAGCGTGTTGGCAGTTGGGGCCTTCAGTTTAGCATAAAGCAGCAGCTTCCTCCAATCAACTCGTGCTGTTAAAGAGATATAGCCCAGCTCGAAACGAATGGCGGCCAGGGGAACTGCATTGGGGATGAGTAAAACCCGTCTCCATATGTCCCCTTCAATACCATCCAACTTAGCGATGGTTAACCGAGTAGCGAGCTCTAGGCCATATGTCAATTTCGGTGCGATTTTCCCCTCAAAAAAGAGTAAAGCAGGTCTAATAGAGAATCGGCCATATTTACGGTCAATTTTGAGGACCTGACTGGCCAGTGCCTTAGCTTTATGCAGGAGAAGGAGGTTCTGCCCTTTTGAGCCTCTACTTGCTCCCAGATAATAGCCCAGGTAAGTAAGGGAAGTGGAGCAGGTTATAGTTGCACCTCCTGACTTCCAGAGGTTAGTTTTCTTCCTAACAACCCCTTTAGATAGGGCAAGGATTTTGGTCTTCGCAGGATTAATATTCAGACCATTGAGTTGGGCATAGTTGGCGAATACGTCCAGCAACCGCTGTAACCCCACCTTAGTTAGATCGAATAGAACAAAGTCGTCTGCATACGCCAACCAAATAAGCTTCAAAGTGCCAATGCTCGGCGCTAATAGCCCCTCTTTCACAAGGTGCTCTGCTACGTCTGAAACATATTGATTAAACAGCCAGGGGGCTAGCACACAACCCTGTCTAACCCCACGATGAGTGCGAACAGCATCAGACATGTCCCCCTTTTTGTTTAACCGGATTCGAACGGTAGAGTTATTATAGACCCCCTCCAGTAAGCCAATTAAGCCCCTTGGCAGGCCCCAAGCGTGGAGTTTTTGCCAAAGCCTATTTCGGTCAACACAGTCAAAAGCTGCCGAGAGATCCACTGAGGCCATATAAGTAGGTTCCCTAGTTGAGCTCCAGGCAGTCTCTTGGATGCACTTAACTACCAGTCCATTGATGTTAGTGGAGTGGTTTTTACGGAAGCCCGTTTGAAAGGGGCTCAAGGGATGGCTAGTTTTTTCCCATTCCCTTAAGTGTGATAGAAGAAAAGCAGAAAAAATTTTACAGTCCGCATCAATCAAAGCGATGGGCCGATAGTTTTTGGGATCGGACCTACTACCGCATTTGAAGATCGGAATCACATATGCAGTGGACCAAGAAATAGGACATGACCCAGTTTGCAAGATATCCCGAAACTCCATACATAAAAGATTGGCCCAAAGATTCGGGTCTGCTTTGAAGGTATTGTTCGTTAGCCAATTCGGGCCAGGGGCTCTTGATCGCTTACACCTATGGATTAACTCCAGGATTGAATCAATCTCTAACGGAGGATCCCATTTAGGGTAAGGGGCTAATGGGTCATAGTCAGAGAAGCTGGTCATTGCCGCTAAGGGGGTAGGGGCGAATCTATTTGTATAAAACTCCAGCCAGCCTTGTTCCGCAATTGGATTAAGTTCAGCAATGGCCTGGTTACCATCCTGTCCATTAACAATCTGCCAAAAGGCTCCCACATTAGCCTTCAGGATGACCTGTAGCATTAGTTCCGAGTCTTGTTGTAATAGCTGGTGTTTGATAGTTTTACAAAAATTCTTGTAGGTTTGTTTAACCTTCTTCATAAGGATTAGGCGAGAGGACAAGTCGCTTATTGTAGTTTGTAGTTTCCTAATGTTTTTGTTCTTAGTGGTTTTTGCTGCTGCCACCTCAGAGTTATATTGATGTAAGTGCCTAGTGACTGGAATTCGGCTTACAAGACTAGTGCCAATATCATCTACTGCCACTTGTATTAGGGTAGTGACCATTGCAGAGTTAAAAGTAGCCAATTTCCAGTCCAGAGTAGTCTTATTAAGCATGTCCCATAGTTTAGCATTCAAAATTTCAATGTTTTTAGGGGACCACCGAATAGCAGAACCTGATGAATTTGGAGAGACCACGGTCGAATGGCAAAGCCGCCCCTTTATCAGGCAGATGTTAAAAGTTGCCGTTAATATACCATGGTCACTCCATGGGTTCAGGAAAATTTCAAACTTCGAACATCTTGTAAGAAGATAATCATCCACAAAGATGTAGTCGAGCATAGAGGTGGACAACCCCCGCCGCCAGGTATAACAAGTAGGAATTGAAGAGGGTTGGGAGAGATCACGTAGAGGTTGTAAACCTAGATTGCCCAATTCACTGTACCAAGTTTGACTAGCCAGTTTTTTCCTATTATCACATCAAACAGGGGGATACAGCTCACATAATACCCATGGAGAATAATTGAATAAACAATCACAGTTCAAATCCCCAGCTAGTAGTACATGGCCTGAATCATTAGCCAGCATCCACTCCAAAATAAACTGCGAGATAAGAGACACAAACAACATAATTTCACCAACCCCTGAGTGCCAGTAGATGTTGATGATAAGTAATTTTATTTGGCCAGTACTTGAATTCAAAGCAACCCCCAGTGCGCCGTAGGGGAGGCCCAAAAGAACCTTGCCGGCTAGCCCAGAGCAGTTATCCACTGCCACCAATAAACCACCCGAAGGTCTGCCCCTCAAGTTATATTGGGCCGGCTGATCGAAGATTTGGAAGCCATCTAAGCAAGGGGTTGAGGTCATCCAAGTCTCTTGGATACATATAACATTTGCGACTCTCAATAATTGTAGGCACTCCAAATTCGAGAATAAATGTTGATTGCCTCTGGAATTCCAAGATTTTATGCAGAAGGTCGACTGAGTATCTGAGGTCAGATTTGGGGGGGTAGGCCTAAGGCACAAGTTTTTGCCACAGGGTGGAGATGATGGCAGCCCAGTCAACGTCTTTATTTTGTTGATTCAAAGAGGTTAAAGGAATGGGCAGGGAATTCTGGCCACCTGCATGGGTCCCTAATGATTTAACTGATAATTGTGGGGCAGGGGGCCCATTGGTCGACAGTTCCCATGCCGCAGCTGCTTCAACTCTGAATCCCAATTCCTTCAGAGCATCTTTTTGAGTGAGGATCAGTTCTTTGACAAGTGGTGACGCAAGGAACAGCATGCTCATATCCAAAGAATTACAATCAAAGAAGGCCACTCTATCAATATCCTTAGAGGAAATAAGAGCAAGGGCTGGGATTTCAGAAAAGATAGATAATAAATTACACCGATTCAAACAAACAGGCTCTTCCAATTTCAGGAGGCTTTGAATCTTTATCAGGTGTAAAGAATTAGGTTTCTTATTGTTCGTAAAATCTTGGCATGGTAAAGAGCTCGCTGTTAGATTTTGAGGACCCCTGATGGTTAAATCAAGATGTTTGGTGACAGCAGGGGGCAAGGGTCTGGCCTGTGGTTTATATAGGCGGTCCACCAGGTTGCGAATCCCAGCAGAGATTGTGGGATGGGTAGAGGCGGACTGATAGTTGGTATCTTGAAAAAGTCTCCTCTCCAATCCCACGTCCAAGGGGAGGGCAGAGAGCAGGGGCTGGTTAGGACTAATATTCATAAGAGGTTGCAGATGAGTGGGGACCCAGTTAACTGGGATTTGATTAGGCCTTGAGGCCGGCAAACTCTGTGAGAGATTTAGATCGGTATCTTGGGTCTTAACACAAGGGAGAGGAGTTACTTCGAAAGTTGTAAATTTTCCAATACCGCACCCCTGATGAAATTTGGTATGTTTTACACCTTGTGGAATGGAAGGAATAATAGGAGGTTCTTCTTGGATCTTAAAATAGCCAGTACCACTAGCTAGAGTCACGCTAGGAGCCATCGGAGCTGTTACGTGAGTTTTAAGTTTACTAGTATCAGCTACAGATTGTGGTTTGCTGGGGCTTGCTGCTTGTGGAACCATTGGAACCATTAACATTTGCTCACTGGACCTAAATTTGCCTGTGCCACATCCCTGTTGAGGTGGTAACAGAGGGCACGGTTTTGGAGTAAGGGAGACGTGAAGGGTTTCATTTATGGATTGTTTGGAGGGACCCAAACAAAATTTTGGGGGGTTTCCTGACCACTTATCTAGAACATGAGTAACCGGAGGGTTACAACTATCGGTTTGAGCCAAGGAATCAACCAATTTGGTTGTTGGAGGCTTAAAGATATTCGGTGAATTACCCTTAGAAGTGGAGGCAGAGTTCAAGGAAGTAGAGACCTTTGCAATAGATTTAGTGAAGAGAAAGTTGGTTTGTTTTGTAGCCAAGTTCCGCTTGATAAGGCGCGTTTTGCGTGGGGCCGTCAATTTCTTGCGGGCTGGATACTTAGAAGCATTATCTTGTGTACGGTTAAGCCCCTGAATTGTGGATAAGCTTGTTATAGGATTTGGCCCTGTCCGCTGAATAGGTTTTATAGTATTAAATGAGTCCTCAGCAGTATTGCGGGGAAAAGCCGAAGATGTGGGCTTAGTATGTTTGGTAAGAATTTCTTTACCAGTAGCATTCACTATAGAAAATGGGGGCAGGGTACAGTTAGATTGACGCGGATTGGGGATCTGAATAGGCAAACTTTGGATAGGATCAGCCAGTAAACCTGTAGAAATGGCAAAAATGTCAAGACCAGCCGGAATTGCTGGTAAATCTTGAACATGAGCCACGGCAGTATTAAGGGGTTCCACTGGCAAGGTGTTGTCTGATATCTCTATAATTTGGGTATTAACAGTGGGTATTTGACTAGGGGGAGTTGGAGAGCTTTCACCTTGAGGAGCTTGCACCGGGCACCTCTGAGAAAACTCAGTGCCGATCCAGTCCACTTTATTATTAATATCCACTAAGACATCTGTACCAATACAGTCAATTTTCAGATTAAGTTCTGTCATAGCAATTTTGATAGATTTGAGCTCGGACCAAACATTGTCATAGAGATCAACAAAGGAGCTCAAAACAGCGTTAAGGGCTGAAACTGTTGGGTGGGTCAATCGAATCCGTTCATCCACATCTTTTAATGTATGGTGTAATTGTGGAGAATTTGCTTGATTCTGATCTGTAGGCAGAGGAGCTAAGTCCGGATCATAGTCCAGTATGTTGTTTTCAGTGTCTTCAATAATGTTAGTAAGGGCGGTAGGTGTGTTATCAGCCATTGGTTCATGGGAAGAGGATCTAGAAATTTCCGGAATTCCGGTAGTAGATGGCAGATTCATCGCTTTATCCGCACACTCGATTATGCTAAGATCAGTGATATTATTATTTCCACCAAAAAAAGCTTGTGTGGACATTGCTGAGTGGTCTAGCATAGCATTGCCTCTAAAAACTTTAGGGAGTTTTATTTCTGTGCTGGTTGAAGTTGCTTTTAAAATATATTTGTCCATGTATGTTTGCCCAAGTGCTTGTTGATATAGTTTAGGCTTTCTAGGAGTTTTATGTGTTACAATATCGCCTGTAATAGAAACAGTGGTAGAGGCATCTGCGGTCTCAGGGTTATGAATCATAGCTTTATGCATGACCAATGGAATACTAGGTTCCGGGGTGTTTGGAATAGTAGGCTTTAACAAAGCGAGGGTGCAAGACATGGCATTATTTGAGGGAGAAGTAGATTCCACCGAAAATGGTGCAGTGCAAAGAGACTTAGAAATGATTGAGGGCACAGTATTAGATAATCTGCACTTAGCCATGGTACAAGTGGGGTCAGCCTGTAAAGTCGGATCAGCTAAAATAGCGTCTGATAAGAATAGAGGGCCTTTTTGGCTGCGTAAACCAGATCTCATCGTAGGTTGAATGATATCAATGTTATAACGATGGGATAACGATATAAAAATAAAACTTTAGCACCAGGTTCCCCCAAGAATAAAATAAAAAAAAAATAATAAATAAAAAAGGAAAAAAAAACACCCTAAATTAATCTTAAATCTGGAGAACCAGGGTCTAAGTATGGCCGGATATCAAAAATAGCAATTAGTAAGAGAGGTATTGGTCTGCAGCTCCACTGTCTCTAAAAGAACAATTTACTATTATTAAAAGATAAGAAAAGGCAATGACAGCAACAATATAATTAATATTATGTCGGTGCACAGAGTGCGGGCCAGCAGATTAATAGGTCCGGAGGAAAGAGAGTCTTACTAGGTGGAGATCACCGTCCACGCCGAACAGCAGAACAGCGTCTCCAGCCCTTACAGCCTCCAGGGCTCCTTTATTGAGTCTGGGCTTTCCCGGCCTACCATTTTAGCTTAAACTGGGAGTTGCCAGACCATCATTACAGACTGAGCTTGTCTCATCTTTTTTTTAAACTTTATTTTGGGAATGTACGAACATTTACAAACAAAGTAACACCTAATAGCTGTGCCTCAATGATCACCACATTCCCCCACCACCAACGTTCAATATTTAAATTGTTGGTTCCTCGTCTCAGTTCTGTGATTTGAGTTTGATTGCCCCTCGGCTTGGTTGATGACCACTTTGGTTCACTTTGGTTTGTTTATTGAGTTTGTGTTTGTGAAGCGGTATTGTTGGGTGATGAGAGCAGATATTCTATGTATGGGCCCCATATATTAGGGGGGCGTGCATGCAGAGGTAGTGTTCTCACAAATTCTGTTTCCACGTGTTGGCAGTATAGTATGTCCTTTCGCCAGGTTGCCAAGGTGGGGACCGGTCCTCGACCCCATGATATGGCAATTCTCCTACGTGCTGGTACCAGGAGGAGAGCTGAAAGTTTCCTTGTCGAGGGTGACAGGTGTTTGGTTAGACCAAGGAGGGCTACAGTGGGAATAGGTGATAGGTCTTCTCCGATTATCGCAGCTGTTGTCTGCAAGACTTGAGTCCAGAATCGGGACACCTCGGGGCAATCCCAGGCGAGATGGAAAAAGTCTGCTGCCAAGGTGCCACACACCTCGCACGTTGCCGCTGATTGCGGTTGCTGTCTGCTTTTTTTGGCCGGGGTATAGTATGTTTGGTGCACAAAATTGAAGTGGATTTGTTTGAAACGGGTATTCATTGCCAATTTTCGAGTGTGTCGGAGGATATATGCCCAGTCTTCTTCGGGTATTGTGGCTTGAATGGATTTTTCCCACTGTGTGTTTGCTCGGGTGTCTGTGGCTATAGTGTCTGTTAGGAGGGATCTGCATATCAGTGAGACTAGTCTGCCTTCACCTTTTGCTTGGATTGTATTGTGAAGGAGGTCCCATGTGGTTGGTTGATGGGGGAATGTCAGGAAAGGTGTCTGTAGAGTATAGCAAAGACTGAAATAGATGAATGTATCGAGGGTGTGTCACTTCCACTTTCTCTAGCCAGCTGGGGTGTTATGAATAGGCCCTTGGTGAACAGGTCACCGATGGTCTGTATGTTTAGCTTGTCAACCCATTGGTGGAAGACCTCTGCAGTTAAGGGTACTCCTGGGATGAATTTGATTGGCACTAATGGGGGAGAATCTGATTTGAACATCATATTTCTGTGCCATTTTTTTCCAGATTGTATACATGGACAGGACAGTGTTCATTGTGTTGTGTGGTACTGGAAGGTGACCAATAATGACTGCTCTTAGTAGGTTGGGAGATGCAATAGCTTGTTCTCTCTTGACATGTGGTCGGATAAAATGCGTGGCATCCCAATAGCTGAGAAATTGTGCCTGGGCCACCTAGTAGTACCTCTCTAGGTCGGGGAGTATGAGGCCTCCAAGAGACATTGGTACGATGAGTGTTGCCTAAGCCACTCTTGCTGATTTACCTGCCCATAAAAGACCAAGGATTAAGCTTCTGACTCTTTTAAAAAAAGGACTGTGGAAGGAGCAGTGGTATGTTAGCAAATAAGCAGAGGAGTTTGGGGAGAACCACTATCTTGATCAATGAGGCTCTGCCCCACAGTGTCAATGGGAGTGCTTTCCATCTGTGTATGAGATCTTGAAGTGACCCTAGTGCTGCCTCGTAGTTATCTTTGTATATATCACGGTGGTCGAGGGACAGGCAAATAACCAGTTAGCAAACGTGGGAGATTTCCCACTTGAACCTGTGATCGTCTACAAATTTATGGGTACTTTGTGTCAGGGGGAATAACACTGATTTAGAATGGTTGGTCTTCAGAGCGGATATGGTGCCAAACTTAATCACCTCGCGCATTGTGGAATTGAGGTTATTTTGTGGCTCTTGGACAAATAGGACCACGTCGTCGGCGTAGAGGGAGATCACTAGCCTATGGGGCCTGAGGGTGAGGCATCTGTAGAGTTGTTGGAAGCGTAGCCGTGAAGCTAGAGGTTCCAATATCAAGGCAAAAATTAGAGCCGATAGTGGGCAGCCTGGTCTGGTACCTCGTTGTAGACTTATATTTGCCGATTTTTTATTGCCTAGTATGGTGGAGGATTGGGGTCATTTTATAAGAGGGAGACCATCTTGATAGTAGTTCCAAAGGCCCATTTGTTTAAGTACTGTAAAGAGATAGGGCCATTCGACTGAGTCGAAGACCTTCTCTGTGTTGAGTAGTACAGCGATCGCTTGACACGTAGGGTCGAACGCTTCCATGACGCTAAATAGCCATCTGATACCGAATGCTGTGCTTCGCCCAGGGATGAATCCTGACTGATCACCCAGTACTAATGCCGGCATGAGGGGCATTAGACGTGCTGTCAGAATCTTTGCCAGTATTTTGTTGTCCAGGTTGATCAGTGAAATTGGCCTGTAAGAAGCACAGTCTTCAGGGGGTTTGCCTGCCTTATGTAGGATAACGTTGGACTCGCGGAGTGTCATCGGTAGTATTCCTTGTTCTAGGGCTTCTTCGTAGAAGGAGTGGTCCACAGTGGCTGTGAAGGCCTTATAGAATTCATCGGTGAGGCCATCTGGGCCTAGGGCTTTGGAGTTGGGTAGGTTTTTTATGGCTAATACAATTTCTTCTGTCGAGATCAGTGTGTTTAGGGGTTCACGAAGCTCGCTTTCTACTCAGAGTTCAGTGTCGTTTAGGAAATTTTGCAGTGTTTTGGGTTGCGTGGTGTGTTTGGAGCTGTACATATCTTGATAGAAAGAGCAAAATGTGGTAACAATTTCTTCCTCTGTGTGAACTAGTATCCCTTGTGTGATGCGCATTCCTTCCAAACGGGTGGGTTTCTTGTTGGCTGCTATTAAGCGGGCTAAGAGGGCTCCAGGCTTCTGACCCTCGCAGTATTGATGGATTTGGTGTCTGCGCCCTGAGAACTTCAGCTCCCGGTCTGATGTGTCCCTAAATTTTAGTAGCTCTTCTTTGAGTTCGGCTTGGGTGTGCGAGTCATTCAAGTTCAAGTTTTTTAAGTTGGTTTTCACTGGTGGACAGTTCGCGTCTGATCAGTTTTAGGATTCCATTCTCTTTTGCAATGCACACCCCTCGTATGTAGCATTTTAGTGTCTCTCGAAGAGTGCCAGCTGGGTTGACCGGATCTTGATTAGCTTCTAGAAAAATTGTGATTTCATGCTGCAGCTATCCCTACAGTGTCCTTCTCGGATTCTATTAAACTGAATTTAGCTTTTTTATCGATCAGAATGGCCACCCCTCTAGCATAGGACGAGTATGACGAGAAGTACCTGTGGCAGCCCCAGTCTCGAGCCCAGCGGTGTTCCGACTCCGGGAGGAGATGGGTCTCTTGTATCATGGCTATGTCAATTTTGTGTCTTTTGAGGTACTGAAGGATTCTCTGATTTTCTGCTGGTTAATTGCCCCATCTAATATTCCAATTGGATACTTTGAATTTGCCTGGTAGGTGTTGTTATGGTGCCCATCTGTGGTCGAGTGGTAGGCGGTGAGTCTCTATGACGTCGAGGTGGTGCGCGAGGAACCTTTGGTTTTTCATGACTGGTGAGACGAGGAAGCAAGATTTTGTCAGGTTAGTGGGTGGACAAGTCATTATAGGCGCATTCTCATAACTGTTTCTGTTTACCATCCCTTGATGGGCAACCCCCAACTGGCCCAAGACAGTATCCCACCCGGTGAATGAGAACATTAACAGTGCTGTGCTTGGGGCGCTATTGGCCTTCCAAGGGGAAGGGCTCCTTCACATTATAGGACTGTGAGTCTGTGGTGGTGGTTTTGGCGGTGTCCAGTCATACTTTCGAAAAAAAAGTTTCGACATACAAAAGTTGCTAATACAAAGTTTCGAATAAAAAAGTTTCAAATGCATTTTTGTATGTTTTTTTTTTTAGTTTCCTGTACAAAAGAAAGTTTGTTTTAAAAAGAAAACAAAACTACTGAAAATCCTAGACAAAGTAGCTTACCTACAAATTCAGCACCACCTGGAACTAAACCATCTCCTGGGAGTTCGACAGTCCGGCTTCAGACCACAGCATGGGACTGAGACTGCACTCCTAGAACTTAAGGCCCAAATAGACACACTAAGAGATAAAGGTACAACCTCACTCTTACTACTCCTCGACCTCTCTGCTGCATTCGACCTGATAAACCATGCAATACTTTGCAATCACCTGGTCATGGCAGCCTGCTTCTCCCATGAGGCGGTTGCATGGATCCAGTCCTTCTTAGATAACAGGACAATGCAAGTCTTCTCTCCTCTAGCAGCTGCAGACCCCGCACCTATTTCATGCGGTGTACCCAAGGATCATGTGTATCCCCTACCCTTTACAATATTTTCACAAAGCCCCTTTTCGATGATCTAGACGATCTAGGAATCACCTACACTAACTATGCAGATGATACTCAGATCCTCATCCCGTTGACGGGAGATTATGACAAGGATTTGGCCTTTGTGAACAGAGTGTACCTCATCATCCGGGCATGGATGGCCTCCCACGGTCTATGCCTGAATGATGACAAAACTGAACTCCTCATTCTAGGCACTTCCTCCAACATCAAAAAACTAGGTCCCAACTATGATTCCTTCATAATTGACAACAACACCATTACGGTGACCAAAGTAGTTAAAACCCTCGGCTTCTATTTAGACTCCACACTCACCTTTGGTAAACAAGTGAGTGACATGGCCTCAGCCACTTCCTACACCTGCAAGTTAATCAGAGCAGCCAAGCCCTTCCTCGCTCCTAATAACTGCGTCATACTAGCAAGAGCACTAATCCTGTGGAAACTTGATTACTGCAACGCCTTCTACGTAGGTAGCAACAAATACATCACCGCCAAAATACAGACTCTTCAAAATAATGCCCTTAGAGCTGCCCTAAACTTCCCTAAAAACGCCCATATTTCAGACCTCAGGAGATCTACTAACTGGCTTTCCACTAAAGACAAAATCCTCCTCAAAACAGCATCCCTTACACACAAATGCCTTAACCAAGCAGCCCCGCAATTCCTTATAGACAGATTCACCAGACAAACAGCCTCTCGCCCCTTAAGAAAAGCCAACTCCAACCTGTTACTAGTACCCAGATTAAAACTCACTAAATCTGGTGGGCGCAGCTTCGCTGTTAAAGCAACACAATACTGGAACTCCCTTCCCCCTGCTCTAAGGGAAGATCTCCCCTACTGGCAATTTAGATCCAATCTGATTCAACTGCTAAAAGAACATGATGCCTAACTTCACAACAATGTCATCTGGGATCTCATGTATATTTTGTATATTTGACCTGCTTTATTTATGTTACACCTGTATTCTTGTAAACTTACTGTATATATTTCTGTGATTCCTTGTCTACAGCATTGTAACCGTAGCTGTACCACTATGTTTAATCTACAACCTGTAACCTAAGCTGAACAACCCTCTTGCTGCCTTCACGCCCGAATACCCTTGGGTCTGGTGCGCTATATAAATAATAAAACAATAAATAATAAAACAAACAAACAAACAAACAAACAAAACAGGGAGTTGGGGGGGAACCCCTCCATTAAAAAAAAAATGCATTTGAAACTTTTTTTCGATGCTTTTTTGTCAGAACTTTTGTATATCAAAACTTTGACTGTCGAAACAATCACTGTGAACTGTTTTGGCCTTGGTCGTTCTTGTTCCTGTGGTCTGATGTTGTTTCATGGCCGATTTCTCCTCATCCTGTCTCTGTGTGGAAGTCGTGGGTTATTATTAGCAGGTCTGCACCGGTTCTGTCTAGGTAATTGCTGGCCTCTTCAGATGAGTTGAAAAATTGGACCTTCCTGTTGTCTTGAATGCGCAATTTTGTGGGAAAAAGCATTGAGTACGATATCTTGTTGTCTTGTAGTCCACGTTTGACGGCTGTATAGGATATTCTTTGTGCTTGGATGGCTGGGGAGAAATCTGGATAGAATTGAATGTTGTCCCCATCAAACTGTAGGTCTCCCTTTTCTCTGGCTAGATTCAGAATTGTATCTCGGTCCTTGTAGTTAAGCAGTTTCGCTATGATTGGGCGTGGGTTTACTCCTGGAATTGGTTTGGTATTTGGAATTCTGTGCGCTCTCTCTATCACGAATAGCTGGGACAGTGCCTCGGTTCCAAAGAGTTCTGTGCATATCTTTTCAACATGGTCCTCCATTTTTGTTCGTAGCTGTTCTCTAGATCCGACCTCCTTCATTTGGTCTTCCAATGTTGAAACCCTGGTTATCAGTGATGCTGTGTTGTCGTCATGGTCCGAGACTCTTTGTTCAACTGTGTCCAATATGTCCGCGTGTTTGTCCAGGCAGTGTTGCAGTTGGTCTACCTTTGAGGACAGTGTGTCGATTTGGAGGACTGTCTATTCAGGCCTTTAGATCTAATACGATCTCTCTAATGTCTGAGGCTTGGGAGCATTCCTCCTCTTGGGTTGCATCCTGTATGGGTGATCCAGTCTGCTGTTGTGCCTAGCTGACTTGGTACAGGTGCCGGGCTCGTAATTCAGTTTACACTGAGATTTGTCGGTCTTTCCTATGGTAAGATTCAGGAGGTTGGGAGCTGGGCTGTGTTGGGACCTCAGTGGGCTGCCTGTGCTTGGGTTGCCGGAGGTGAGAGAGAGCTGGATCCGATTGTGCTAAGTTTGCCGCTCTGGTATTGTGAGTGTCTTGATAAGCGATGCTAAAGTATAGCGGGTGCTCTGGTAGGGTTATACCCGTGGGGGGGCACAGACGTTTGTAGGGTTCAGTGACCGCAGTTTGTCGCTGGTGCTTGGCGGGGTGATCTTGCTGTAGCCTTTGCTTCTGCTTTATGGGATTGCCAGGAGGTGCTGGGAAAACTAGGACACGATTAGCCTGTGATGTCTGTTAGTTTAACTTGGCTGGATCTGTGGTAGATCTGTGGTGTCGTTGGTGGGTCAGGATGGTTTTTGCAAGTTTTGAGCTGGGTCTCGGCCTGTCCTGCTTGGTTGTCCGTATGGCTCTTATTTGCAGCGTGCAGCATGTTGGGGTTGTTCTCCAACACAGCCTCAGACGTGTGGGCGGTTGGGAAAGGTGCTACGTTTTGTTGATCTGGGTCCGAGGCGCTTGGTATGGTGGTTGCTGTTTTTTAGGGCAGTGGTTATACGGGCACCGGGGCTACTGTTAGTGAAGATGTCAGGGTCTGTTATTCCTGCAGGTCACACTGTGCGCCGTAGATGCGTGCTTCCCACCCTAGTTACTCCTTCATTGTGACTTTATGGAAGTTCTAAGGAGTTGTGGGCCAGGTAGTACTTCTTAGTTATTGGGATTCCCAGTTGTTTAGGAGGTCTGATTATGGGAGATCGGAGGGGGCTGTGTATTGGTGCCTGTTCGTAGTCTGGGAGGATAAGGGGTGGTCGACTTTGGGATCTGTCGCCTTCACTCCCCGTTCGTCGCTCCCAATGTTTGGAATAAGCAGGTTGCGTGTTTCCTCGGGGGGGACCTGGCCCTCTGGAGTGTGATATGGGGCACCGCTATTAGGAGATTGTCCTTGTCATGCGGGAGAGCTGAGGCACTGATGCTGTTAGCCTGCATTGGTTGAACACCGGTAAAGGGAGCGAGTGCTTCTTCTATGCAGCGCTTTTGCTAGAACGCTCTTACCGCTTGACCGTGTCACTGGCCTCATGAACGGCAGTTACGCTGTCCCTCGCTCTACCAGGCTGGATAGGGAGAAGCTGAGGACGAGGAGCCTTGGGAGACTCCTCCGTTCCAGCAGTGCTGGGTCCGCCTGTACCCCTCGTGAGCATGCAGGTCTGCCCCGCTCCTGGGCGTCTCGCACCTGGCCCAGGTTGCTGGGCGAATCTTCCACAGCAGCCGTTGATGGCCTCTCGATTTTCCAATGCCCCGCCCGCTATGGTGCAGGCGCAGAGCGCCGCTGGTTCCCCTTGTGGCCCTCGCTTGTCGCGGCTGGGAAGACGTCAGACCATGGAGGCCTGATCAGGGCTGCGACCTTTCCACGTTGCCCCGTTGGTGCAGCTGTACTGGCAAGGGGAGCTCTCTCTGCAGAAATTTTAGGCGCGATGCAGGCGCTGTTACTCGCTGATGTTTTCTGTCAGTGTTATGGGAAGATTAGCCACCAGGGAAGCGAAGATTGATCAGGATTCATATGGAGCTACACAGAGCTCTTTAGGGAGCCACCATCTTGGTCAGCCCTCTTGCGCCCTCCTCGAGCTTGTCTTATCTTTACTTCTGCATCTAAAACCTACTCAGCTCAAATTAGACCTTATACCGGCCACTGTAGCGAGCAATTTTGCTCCCCAACTCTTGTCAATATTCTCCCATGTGTTTAATCTTTCCTTTTCTCAAGGTACAGTATCTATTTAATATAAGAAGCTTTTCATTTTGCCATTATTAAATAAAATGTCCTTGGACCCTACTAGTTTTAATAACTTTAGCCCTATAGCCAACTCACCATGGATAGCAAATGTTCTGGAGAAAACCATTACAGTGGATTACAGGACTATACAGACCTCTCAGCTATTTTGGATGACATCTTGGCCACAGCTGACAATGGACAGATGTCCTTATTAATTACGTTGGAACATGGTCTGGCCTTGGACACTGTGAATCATGACATTCACCCTTATGCTTGTTTTCTGAATGATCAAATTTCAAGTCTTCAAAAGGTTCAAAATACAGCAGTGCACCTAAATCTTCAACTTCATAAAAGATGCCTAGCATGCCTTATCAGTGAGAACTTCATTGGCTTCCGGTCCAGCATAGGACACAGTTTAAAATCCTCTTTAGTGCTAGCTTGGCCAGGCCCCACCTCCCCATATCATTCTGCTGAATTAGTATCAACCAGTAAGGGGTTTGAGGCCATGCACAGCAACCTCTTGGTTATCCCTTGTACTCGCTGTTGTGCTAGGGGATACCGCTTCACAGTAACTGAATCTACACTGTGGAACAAGCTCCCCTTGGAGCTCCGCAAGTCTGATACATTAATTACTTTTTGGAAAAAAACTCAAAACCTTTCTCTTCTGCTGATTGATTCATAGTTGTTCTGTCTGGTTCATGTATTTTAAAATCTGCACCCACATGCAGGTTCACCTGTCGAGTTCACTTGGGATTAGCATCTGATTAATATACAAATACAAAACAAATACAAAATTGGACTGGATGGAATATTCATTTTTCTCATAATTTTTAGAGCCTCATTACGAGTTGAGCTATATACGGTAAAAGTGGCAAAATTACCCCCACATTTACTGTACCGCAGAAACACAAGTCAATGGTAATACTGTGAGCAGTATTACCATTGATGGTAATACAGTCAGCTGAAAATCTGTTGACGGTGTTACCATCAACAGTAATACTGTCGAGATTCTAGAACAATATTACTGTTTTATCATGAGTTGGGATCCAACTAAATTGGGCAGTAATACCGTCCAAAACACAGTGCAGTGTAATGCAAACTGATGCCATAAATGAAGCCACAGGTGCACCCACTCCACCCAAGAAGGCTACATAAGGCACACACCTTCCCCAAACACCATTCTGCCACTCGCTATCAGTGGCACCCCCAGACATTTTTCCTAGGTGTGGCCTGATGAGACCACAGGAAATCTTGGGGTGGCACACCAAAACAAACACATAACTGAATTTCAGGAAATCTATCATGCCGTTGTACTATATAGTCAAGTTGAAAACTATGTATATATGAGAGTTAAGGAATTACATACTGATATAATTCCATTTATCATTTAACAGTGAACTAGTTAATGTATCTGATGTGCATAGACTAATGCCAGCATGGTTAAAATGCTGAGTTCCACAATCCTGTTTGTGCTATGTAAGGAATATGTGATGTGTACATGCATGTTAGGCAATTTATTGTTCTTCAAACAGAATAGTTGTTCAACTTTGACTTGAAAAGACAAATATACAGCTTTAATTTAAAGGAGCACAACAAACCACACGGAATTCACTACACTGCAACAACAAAACCACACATAGCCTTGCTCAACAGCACATGACAAATACAGAGGGAAAACCACACCTACGCTCATAGAACTGTGTAAACCAAACTGAAGCTGCCAACAGCACATCACAGCTCTCTTGCGCTTTCTCCCTCTTAGTCCTACCAACTTATCCTACCCTCTTGCGTTTCAGATCCACCAGAGAACCACTCAGGTGGTGACAGTGTGTGGTAAGAATATCCTATAACATAACATTAACCAAGTGATCCTTCAGCCACTTGAATTATAAGCAGACTAATGTGTCCTTGCATCTGTTCCTTTCACTGCATTCCTGTTAAAAAGAAGTGCTGGAACATCCAACAGATGTGGCTCTTGTATGGCCATTATCAAGGCTTTCTCCAGGCACTATCATAATATGTCCAGGTAATAACCCCCATACCAGCTGTTGTAATCTTCTGGACCAGTCGTATGGCCATTATAGTAGCGCCGGGCAAATGCTGATCCCATGACAACACAAAAAACAAATTGCTTTGTGTTTTCAATGCTTATTATCATTTGCATTCTTTTCCTGTTATAGAAGTACTTTACAATTAAAAGAATGCAAAGAAAACAACACACCTGGATGAGCTATACCCAGCTAACATGGGCATATCACAAGCTTACAGATCCCATAATAGATCTGGCATGTTGCGCTATATATCGTTGAAGGATTTCTTCTGTGCAGAAATGCTGAGCCCCAGGGGCGTTGCTAGGGGGGGGGCCAAGGGGGCTATAGCCCCTGAACTTTTGGTTATAGCCCCGGATAGAATCTCAGGAGCTACAGCCAAAAGACTAGCTAGCCCCCAGTCCCAACAGTTCCGACATCAGCGTAGCCCCGGGTCTTTTCCAGACCTAGCAACTCCCCTGCTGAGCCCTGACCAGAGGAGAGATCCTAAACAACTGTTCATCTCTAACTCCCAGCTTGCTATGATCGGTCGGTCTGCTAATATATGCACTTTTTCTGGAGAGGCAGAAGGTTTCCCTCCAAACCAGGACTGCAAATGCCCGAGTGAAATTCTCTGCTTGCACAAGCCCCAAAACCCTAATTCCAGGTCCCCCTTACATGTGGCGCAGGCAATTCTCTTGCTGTCTGGATTCTTAGTTAAGTAACACAGGTCAGGCAGGTGGCTCCACTTGAGGATGTCACCAGGTGGGGAGCCAACGGGCGTTTGTGGCAGTAGGTGGGGGGGCAACGGGCGTTTGTGGCAGTAGAAGGCAATAGGGCCGATATATTTTACTGTAAATAGGGGGCTCGTAGCAGGTGGCTCTTTTAGGCGGACCTGGTAGGAAGATACACATTAGCTTCGGCATGCTAAAACCCCTTCCGGCCTTGCCATGCAAGCATCACACCCTATTGGTCCGCATTGGGCCACGCCTTTTTACTTGCAACAGCTGCCTTTCGTGTGTAACCAAGTAGCATAGAGTTTGTGTTGCAGTTGAAAGCCGCTCATTAAAAGAGCTTGTTCTTCAGTTTTAGAAAATAAACCGAACGTCCATACAACCGCAGGCAACTATGGTGACCTGGAGGTGAAGGGAGGGTGCACACTCTGGCATCCCCCCGCCTCAGAATGTGATTATAGCCAAATTAACCAGACCCAGAGTTTTTGATGCATCAGCAAAAGTAGCATTTTCTGAGAGGTTGCTAGCCACACAAAGGGAAACGCTGAACTTCTCAGCACCTCCGCACACCCACAAATGAGAAGCAGCACCTTTAAAACACCAGCTGCGTTCGTAGTCCTGTACGTCTGGTGATTGCGCATTTTTTTAACGCATTACCACCCGAAATTACGCATGATTTGCACCATTTGTGGTCGCCTGTGCTAAAGGTAATTGGCAAGGCGTGATTTTGAGGACTCTTTAGTGCAGTTGGACTCCATGAAACAGCCTGAGGTCATGAAACAGCCCCAGGCCAGAGACTAAGCTGAGGACCATAAACAGTCATTCCTTAAGGTTATAAATCAATCAACCACATTGAAATGTGAAAGGTCATGTTCATAACATTATCACTTATCAGTGCAAACTTGGAAAGACACAGCTGACCAATCGGAATGCGACTTGGATTCCAAGCTGTATATATCATGGGATAATCTGACTTCCAAAGTCAGCAGTATACAGCTCACTTACTGGGTACAGCGAGATAAGTTAGCCGCACAGTCCACTCGACCCTTTCCACCGGTTAACCGCGTATCGCTAATAGGTATGGGGGAATTGTGTCTCGTTTGCTTTGCTGCTGTGCCACGGTTTATAATCTGATTCTGGGTTTCCGGTTTTGTAATTTTCTCTATGCACGGGGAACTTTTTCTTTTTGTGCTGTTTTTGTTTATTTAGTTTCGATGTACAATGTCAAACCGTTAGGGAGGGTTACAGATATTTAATGAAATGTTACCCAAACCTGGATCGGGTCAGCTGGAGCGTGATTTTATGCAATCGACAGGTGAGTGGATAGCGGGGGTTGCCTCCATAGGCTGGTAGTGAACTCAACTTGGGGTTGGGGAGGGCTAAGATTTCTTTGATCCTCTGGGAATCGGAGGCCTCACACTCATACCACTGATAGTTGTATATTGTGGAGGTAAGGGCAGCCAGAACTAAGCTTTCCTACAAGGTGGATGCAGTTGCGGGGAGAAAAAATGGTGGTGGTCTTTGAAGGGTTCGGTTGTTAGGCGCTAAGGTCACGATCACAACATTCTGCTTGCAAGCGGGTGCCGTTTGTCTTTCGGTTGACTGTTCAGGTTCCCACTTGTCCAGTGGTTACATTGGGCCACCGTAATATGTTGATCTCTGGCTCCAGTCCAAAAGCAACAAAAAAAGCCTTTTTTTTCCACACTGAGATGGGCATGTTATTGTCCATGCACAGTTCAGTGCGGAATTTTTTTTTTTGCTGTTTTGAGGGGTGGCCAATGGGGGGCTAGCATGGGAGCCAGCATTTTTATAAGGCTGGCTGTGGCCCCCACTTGCCCCCCCCCGTGGTGGCGCCCCTGCCCGCTATTGAGGAATGGGATATGCAGCTGCTCAGGGTGCACATCCATATACAGAAACAGGGAGAACAGCACAGGGCACAGGGAGTAGAGAAGAGAAGATGACAGGCCAGCACTCATACCCAGTGACAGGGCACTCCCTGGACCTACACAGACACCCAGCTGTTAACCCTCTACCGGCTGAACCAGAACACCGTAGGTGAGCTGCACACCCTAATTCAGGCAGACCTAGAGAGCAGAATTAACATCAAAACAGCTGTGCCCCCACTGCTCAAGCTAGTGTCTGTCCTGCTATTTCTGCGTAGCGGCACCTTCCAACACACTGTGGCCATGCTGCACAGCATTGCACATCCCACATTCTCTGTCATGCTTGGACTGGTGCTGAATGACCTCCTGCCCACCACTCCGGCACAGGTGCATGCCATGAAGGCACAGTTCTATGCTGTGGCGCACATGCCAAATGTCATTGGTGCAGTAGACTGTACCCACATGGTGCTGGTGGCCCAGGGGCACATGAGGAGTTATACCAAAAGCACTTCCACTCCATCAACATCCAGATCACCTGTGATCCCAACCTCCACATTACACAATGCTGTCCCTGCTTCCTGGGATCCACCCACTATGGCATGGTTCTGCGCAACAGTACACTGCCAGGATATGTGGGGAGGCACAGAGGGCAAAGGATGTGGATTGTGGGTGAGTACAAGTGCTAATACACAATTGCAATTTTGCTGCATAACACAATAGTTACACTCTTAACCTACCTATCATCTGTCTGCTAGCAAAAATGTTTCCCTCACCTATATCCTGCCTCTGCCCCTTACTTCCTCTGCCTCCACTGTAGCACTTCACCCATCATGGTCATATCCCGAGCACAGCTGGCCATACCACGCACTTGCAATTAATAATGTCCAGTGTTGGTTGTACTTAATAATGTCCAATGTTGGTTGACTTTAATCTATGTATGTCCACTTATTTATTGGCCCCGGTGACTGTTGCATTTACTCCCCTCCACAACCCGGTCAGAATGTCCCTCAAACTCACCCCATTGTAAGAAGCTCACTGCTCCACGTCAAATCTGATTTCTTATCTATTGTAAGTTCTTTTGTGATCAAAGGAATAGCTTTCCTCCTGTATATAAACATAAATAAATACTTTGGATTTCTATGCTTGTAAAATAAATATCCTCTTTTCTTGAATGTTTTTTCTTTTTTTTCAGTTATTGTCTTGTATATGCTCTGTGGGACTACGGTTGTTTTTGACTTGAAAAAGACAATGATCGGTTGAAACACTTGTCAGCAACTACAACTCGAGATTAAAATACTTTGCAATCATCAATATTATTTGTACTTTACTCTTGGCACCAATTGAACCTATATTTGAACATAGTGAATATGGTTTATATGTATACACAGGGAATTTGTGCGAGCAACACTCACTTGCAAACTTCTACACTCGATTTATAGTGTAGTCAGTGTGCTTTATTTAAAGTACGGATATGTAGAAAAATATGCAATGGAAAACAGCTCATTATTCACTGCGCAGTAGGCAGCCAAGTATCATTTCGAGTGTGTGCCACCTTCAGCCAGTTGTGGTCTTTCCCATTTCATGCCTGGACTTGTAGTTTCATGTTTTCCATTGTACATGTTTCTGTACAAGTCAAAGGATGTAATGGTAAAATCAGGGCTGTCCAAAGGTTGACACAGGACTACTTAAGCAGCTACTAAATAGTGATGAGGGATGTGTTTCATTTGTTGAGAGGGTGCGGTAAGGAGAGGTTACATGGGGTAAATGCGGTTATTCTATTGTCTTCGACAGATACTGAACTCAGACTTGCATGAGCAACTCTAGTGCCCACAGGGTTATTCAGGAACTGTTGGGTGGCATTCTTCCCAAATAGCCAAATGCTGGTAGCAATGATGTTCAACTCACGAACATTGATTTGGCCTCATATACTTGCCTTTATTTACAGCGACACAATACTATATCCGCTTGGAAATGTAGATGAAAAATGTACTGTTGTAAGTAGAAAAACATTGAAAAAATGTCACATCCTGCTGTCAGAGTTGCTGTACTAATAATTGTACATTTGTAAAACCTTGATTCGAAATGAAACAAAACATATCATCATGATTGACATCTGGAATGTAAAACAACTTTAATTTATTCAGAGACATATAGCACAACACAAAACAGACTTTTCTTTTCACAGAAATGTGGTTGAATACTACAAAGAAAGATGTAAAAAATAGTTCATTTTATTAATGTGCATAATGATCCCTCTCTGGAGACAGGTTTTTAATAACAGTGGTGTACTTCTACAGTGACATGTTAATACAAATCCATAAATTAAGTTAGAGTGTTGGCAGATGTCATTATTTTAGAAATAATATTATTGAAATAAAAAGAGTTGGAAAAACTATGTTTTAACAATTACAGTATTTAGTTATATGCATATACATTTGCAGTAAGTGAGGTAGTAGTGAAGTTGGTGGAGTACATAGAAAATGACCCGCCACCGTACGCGACGGTGGTGGCACACAACGGGCTTAGACATACACGCGTGACAGGTGCATTCTCGCACATCCTTTACATGAGCCCTCTGTATGGTTACATTCGTCTTCTTGTGTACTCTAGCAGCATTAGTTCAGTTATGGCGCGGGACTGTGGGGTGTACGGTTTTCAATGATAGTTATAGAGAATAATCCCCCGGAATGCTTTTATCATTTGCACACCTCTGCAGGGGTGTGGGTCCTTCATTGCTGGTGTCATGTAAACATACGTTTCTTACAATAATTACACAATTTTACAGGTTCTTTAGTAGAAGTAGTTTTATGGAAAAGATACACGTATTACACGTAGTTTTTGACATTCGTATTTGGGTATTTTTCTGCTTTCATCGGATGACCATTCTACAGATCTCCCCATCACCCAGGCCTTGCTGACCGGGTCATGCTGGGAACAGTGATACACTGTGGACGGTGAAATGTTACAGTGTTAGTATCTTATGCTAGTTCATGTCCGTCTTGTTCGTGGGAACGGGTTCACAGCAGATCTGCCAGGGTGCTGCGGTGACAGGGATAATTGAAACTCTCTGAGGGTGGGGGCCGCGCTACAGTGCGCTGAGCTCACACCATCTTTGATAGACAAAATGGTTTCTGGGCCTAGCTAAATTCAATACGTGTGGGCAATGTCTTCAACAGGTGAAGCCTCCACCACCTGGGCCCGGGTGGTCTGAGGGGACGCCCAATGAGCCATGGCCCTCACCTGGGGTGGGGATGTAGGCAAGGGGGGTCTTTTGGACCACTCCTCCCCTACATTTCCCCCCTTTCATTACTTAAGTAACGAATTCTTTAACTCATTCAATCTCCTACACTCTTCTTCGTCCATAACTGCCTCATCCCATGCTGGTGTGCCTTTTATCGGCATCCAGGCTCTGCACACCCCCCTTAAGCTCTCACCCCTCCTAGCATATTCATCTGGGGTACAGGTTAGGTATATACATCCGCTCTCTCCTTCCAAGTCTACCCACACCTCCTGATACCATTCTAGTATACGGGGCTCTCTGATGGTGGTGTGCCATAATTTGTCTATGATATCCTTGTCATGATACCTGGGCACTAGCTGATACCTGGGTGTATCATCAGTTCCGGTTTGTACCTGCACTTCCTGCATAGTTTGCATTGTCCCCGGGTGTTGCCCATTGTCACCATCATCATTGCACCATTAGGTACTGCGTTAGCACAACATCGAAGACCCACTTGGCACAGGCAAAAAATTAAAAGGAGGAACACCACAGCTGGCATCAAAAATTTTACAGTTGTTCCAAGCCATGAGGGGACCCAGGAGAAGATGTTATCGAACCACGTACTGTCTTCTGCTCCACCTTCCACTTTCATTTTTTCTCCTAGGTTATGTACTGCTTCGATCACATGGGACAGGGAGCCGTTTTCTGCGTCTTCGGAAGGTACGAAAGTGCAGCAGGCACTTCCAATTTTTCGGCAAACACCTCCATCCATTGCCGTCAACAGGTCCAAGACATACCTGTTTTGCATTGTCATCAGCCGTAAAGCCCTTAGTTCCACTTTTATTACGTTGAACCCTTCTTCAGTGTCATTGGCCAGCTGAATCAATTCCCAACGTGTTATCTGGAGCCATTTTGCGTTTGCCCTTGCTTGGACACTTGAGATGAGTGAGGCAAAGAATGTTTCTGCTGAGCTGAATAATCGATATCTGTCTGGGATCTGAGCCAACAGTTCTGATGATGCCTTTGATATAGTTCGATGCTCGTTTGTTACGGGTCAGCGCCTCTTCCTTGCTCCCGGACGACAAGATATACATCCGTGACGCCGCAGTCGGCTGGGCTGCACTCTGTTGTATGCGTTCCTGTGCCCTTTTGCTCCCATCGATGTGGCTTTCTGGAATTACCATTAGGGCTGAGTGTAGAGGGGCCATTGAGCAGCTGCCACTCCATGACGGGGGAAGGTGCAGGTATGCCTGGTTGCTGCATACCCAGTACGTGTCCATCAGGGCCGCTGTCCCTTTTCTCAGATCTGGGATGGTGAGGGTCTTGTTACAGTTCTTGTTTGTCCCCATGGAGGTTTTCCCTTCTCCTTTAAAACATAGTTCATAGTCTATTTCGTTCTGCAGTTTGAAGGGTTTTTCAATGGCGGTCACCCAAGTTAGTTTTGAAATGTGTTCCTTCCATACTGGTGTGCATGTTTCTTCTATCCACTGCAATTTCTCCGCTGCCACACCTCTCAGTGCTTCAGCTTTGCACATTACTTCTTCATCCTTCCACTTGTTATCTGAAAAAAGTGTCCCTTGCATTACAAAAAATGGTTCCTCCAGACATACCACCCCTGCCGTCTTCGGGTAGCAAGTTTTCTCGTTCTGCAGCATTCTGAACGTAACTCCATGTGCCTGGAAGGTGTTCTTAATCCTGCATAACGTAAGATGAAGGAGACACTGGGCATCTATAATTGGCAACTCTTTGGGTAGCAATACTTTGGGTGTACCTGAAGCATGGGGAATGAGGGAGCAGACATAGCAGCTCTCGTTTGTTGTTTGTTTAGCTGTTGCACTCATATCCGCATACCATTTATTCGTCTGGTGGGGGTGTCGTGGGTCTTCCATTCTATCTAATCCTAACCCATAGTACTCATCATACTTCCTCCTTTCCGCTCCCCTTTTCTTTCTGTTATTTATTTTCCTAATGTACTTCCCGGCTTCAAGGGTGACAGACACAGTAGACACCCCTTTCTCCTTCCCGCCCCCATTCACCCAATCATCATATAATATTTCATGTGTTGCTTTCATCCTTCCATTTTCTTCCATCCTATTAGTTGACAATGTGTCTATAGCTATGGGGGCAGGTTGGCTGGTAGGGGTGTTATACAACCAGGATATGGCGGAGGGGTTTCGGTCGTTCAGACTGTGAGCATTGTAATTAGATATCTTTGCCGGGGATACTGTGTTATTTTGCATTTCACCCTGTGCCTCTTCGTTTTTTATCATGACAGCATTGGATGGTGTTGTATAATAATCCCATACAAGTTTCGTCCCGTCCCATACCAAGAAGTCACCTTCCTTAGTATTTACACTCGTGGTTGCATTACTTACAGTAGTGCTGTTAGTCCCTCCCCCCTCGTTCATCTCGATAGAGATGAACGCTACAAACCAATATGTAACCAGGCCAAACATTATTATAAAAAACAACGTAATGCACACAGATAATCCACACTCATACAAATATCTGCATCTCTCATTTAATAATTCGCTCATTCTACTAACTCTATCCGTTGCAGGCTGCCCGTTAGATGCCATGGTAGTTCCTGTTCGAGATATAAAAGTGCATTAAGTGCATGCATGTAAACATTTTGCTGGCACCATCAGTGCCAATATATATTGACGGGGAATGGAAGCGGGTAGGGTTGCAGGGAAGGGTATTCACCTACAAGGGTGTAAACACGTCATAATTTGATCACTTCATTAATTACATATAAGTCCACAAGATAAAAAGAAAAAAACATTTTTTTTTTCCAGTAACATCTTAAAAAGAATGCAAGTATACTTATCAGTCATTTTCCCATTCAGGTCCATTACTGTCACACGTACACAAGTTCATATTCAGACATTCTGCTCAGTTGCATCGTTTGCTGTTGTCTGTGCCTCCTCATCTACCTCCCATTGCACATTACTATATGCTTTTCGTACATCTGTCAAGTGCACCCAGTATTTTAGGCCCTTCACTTTTACTGCCGTGGGCGTGCAGAACACTACCTCGTATGGGCCATGGAACCGCGGTGCATTCCATCGACGCACAAAACTCCTGACATAAATGAATTCGCCCGGCATCAGCTGTAGCTGTTGCTCAGGCTCCGTGACAGACCCTGTTATGTTTCCCTCCTCTCTCGTGAAGGGTGGAGAGAGCTGCTTTGATATTGCGCGCGCTGCCCTTGTCAATTTCTTCAAATAGTCTGTGAACTCTTCTCCCAATATCGCGGCGCTCCTGTGTGCATCTGAGTGTTCGCGCAGTGGAGAGTGTGCTGTGCTCATTCGTCTCCCAGTCACGATCTCGTGCGGGGACAAATGGTGGTCTTTGCTTGGCTAATTTCTCAGCTCAAATAGCGCAAGGGGCAGACAGTAAATCCAATTCTTTTTCAATGAAAAGCATAGTTTTGATAACCTGCCTTTTAACAGTCCGTTCATCTTTTCCACTACGCCATTACTTTGAGGATGATAAATCGAACACAATTTATGTTTTATTCCCAATAATGTAGTAACTTCCTTGAAAAGCTCATTTACGAACTGAGTGCCATTATCTGAGCGAATAACGTCACAAATTCCCCAGCGCGGGAACACTTCCCTCACTAGGAACTTTGCAGCGCTCTTGGCATCAGGTCGTGCACATGGTCCTGCTTCTACCCACCTTGAGAATGGGCATACAACCACGATCATGTACCGTGCGCCATTACACCTTTCCCCCATGTCCGCGTAATCAATATGTAGCTCTCTGAATGGGGCAATGGGTTTTGGAATTGTTCCCCGTAGCGTGCGTAATGTCATTCCTGAATTGTATATCTGACATGTTGTGCATTCCATCGCTAATCGAGATACGTGCTCCTGGAGACAGGGCACGAACCATTCTTCTTGTATTTCTGCTGCAATGTGCTGTTTGGTATTGTGCGCAGGGAAGTGTAGTTGTTGAAACGCAATTTCCAATAACTTTATTGGCATAACCACTTTCCCTGAGTTTTTTTTTGTCGCCACAGTAAGTCTGTTGCCGACTTGCTGCACCCTCGTTTTGTCCACATCAATTTTTCGTCTGCACTAGCTCCTTCCTGTAATTCTAGTATATGTGATATAGGCATCATGTTGTAGCCTTCTGGGAGCTCTTTGTTTGTCTTGTGCTGCAGCATGTACTCACCTGCTTCATATTTCTGAAAATAGGAAGCCTCCTTGGCGGCAGCGTCCGCTGCCGCGTTTCCCAAAGACACAACGTCTGTGTTGGATGTATGTGCTTGGCACTTCACTATTGCTACTGCAGTAGGGTTTTGTAGGGCCTCAATGAATTCTTTCAGCAATTCTGCATGCTGTACTGGCGTTCCGTCTGCCCGTCGAAATCCCCTCCGCCCCCATCTCGCTAGACCTCCATGTACTGTCGTTGTCATGTAGGCTGAGTCTGTATATATTGTCACTGCGCAACCCTTTGCTGCATGTAGTGCTTCTATGAGCGCAATCAGTTCTGCTGCTTGTGCGGAGTAATGTGATGGGAGGCGGTACTGCACTAGTGTTTCATACTCACCGTCTTCTAACCTCACCACTGCCATACCAACATGTTTTTCTCCCGTGTCCACATCAATGGATGCAGACCCATCCACGAAGTACACTTCCCCCTCGCTCAGAGCGTTCTCACACACCACTGTGTCCTCCCCTCTTTCTCCTGTATAAGTTGCACAATCATGGTCCTGCATGTCCTCTAGTGTGCATGCTTCTGTAATGAATGTTGCGGGGTTCACTGTCTTGCATCTCACCACATGGATATTGGCGCTAGACAATATGATCTCATAGGCTGTTGCCCGCTGTGTTGTCAGTGTGCTTTTTGACCTATCAAGTATTGCAAATAATGAATGTTCCACAAACAATGTCACAGGGTATCCCATTACTATTGTGGCACTTTTCTCAATCGCGAACGCGGCTGCAGCGAGTGATTGCTCGCACGCGAAATGGCCTTGCATCATGGCATCCAAAGTACCACTATAGTAAGCCAAAGGCTTGTGTCCTAGGGACGTCTTTTGTGTCAGAACAGCTGTCATGAGTGTTCCCTTGCAGTGCGAGAATAGGTAAAATTCGCGTCCATAATCAGGATTTGCTAGTACTGGAGCGCTTGAAATTAACTCTTTTAATGATTTGAATGACGCGCTCATTTCTTCTGACCATTCTATTTTTTTATTTTCCTGTTGTGCTTCTTTGAGTGCTTGTAGTAGGGGTCTTGTGTATGCTGCATAGTCTAATATCCATGCTCGGCAATAGTTGCACATTCCCAGGAACTTCTGCATGTCTTTCACTGTTGTGGGTTCTCCTACTGATCTTATCGCTTCTACCCTGTTGGGGATTATTCTTTTTCCATCTTTTGATATCAGCTGTCCCAAGTATAAGACCTCTGTCAGACAGTACTGTAGCTTTTCCTTGTCTACCTTGTACCCCTTATTGGCCAATAGAGTCAGGAGCGTTGTTGAATCCTTTCGACACGTTTCTTCGTCTTGTGCACACACTAGTAAATCGTCTACGTACTGAATGATCGTACTCTCAACTGATAGGTTTCCCAAGTCTTCATGCAATATGCGGTTGAATATGCTTGGGCTCTCACAGTATCCCTGTGGTAATCTGCAGTGCTCATATCTCTTTCCCCCCAGTGTAAATGCTGTAAGGTATCTACTCTCTTCAGCCAGGGGGATTGAGAAAAATGCGTTTTTCAAGTCTACTACTGTGAAGTGTGATGCCGTTTTTGGGATGCTGCATAATATTGATGCAGGGTTCGGGACCAAAGGGAACTCTTTCTGAATTACATCATTTAGGGGGCGTAAAACATGTATCATCCTCCAAGACCCTCCTTTTGCTTTTTTGATTGGATAAATACATGTGTTACATGGGGAGTTCGAAGGCACTATTATCCCTTGTGCTAGTAGTGCATTTATTGTCTCTTTTATCCCTTCTTCAGCTTCACGGGACAATGGATACTGTTTCACTCGGGGCAAAATTGCTCCTTGCTTTAGTTTTATTACCACAGGTTGTACTCCATGCAACAGCCCTACATCATGGGGGCCTGTTGTCCACAAATTATTTGGTACGAGCCTCATGTCATCATCAAAGAATGACGGCGGTGCTCCCACCACTGCCATCAGTTGAACGGGGATTTCCCTGGCTTGGATCAAAATGTCACAGGGCATTGCTATTTCCATTACTATTTCACCATCCCCTTCTGCATCTGAGAAGAGATCCTCATCTGTCAAGTCTCTTAGGGCGATGTTGGCATTTGTACACAGCACTGTACGCCACTCACATCCTTCCCTATCTAATCCAATCGCAGCAATCCTTTTCGCTGACACCTGTACAGCGTGCAAGTCTAATGATACCACTGACCCTGGTGCTGTGTCGGGGCACACTATGGGGCGGAAGAGGAATTCTGCTGGAATCCTCTAATCCATCTTCCTCAGCTCTGGAACTATGAGGGCCAATGTCTTTAGCCCTTCAATAAACATTTCCTCGTTTTCCGGCAAACCTCGTTCTTCTTGTGTGATCGTGTGGGCATGTACTACCAACATTGCACGCAATGGGCATATTCCAGGTGTTGAACACACTATACCTTTCTCAGTGAATGATATGGTCATGTTGAGTTTACTCAGGAGATTCCTTCCTAGTAAATTTATTGGTGAGTGTTCATAATACAGTAAGGGTGTCTTTACAGTCTTCCCCCCCACCGTTACGTCCAATGCTTCTGTGTAAGGAACTTCAATTACAGCCCCAGAGAACCCCTGCGTCTCTAACTTCTGGTTAGATAACGGGAACCGGCCCTCCCTGATACATGATTTCTCCGCTCCCGAATCCACCATGAATATGAACTGCTTGTCTCCTATCTGCGCCCCTACCAATGGTTCCTCTGCTGCATTGTAGGTGGTAGATAGAACTGGACACGCAAGTGTTCTCTGTGGGCTGTCCTATGCAGGGTGTCTCATCGCCCCCCCTTCATTAAAGACACTTCCTGAAACCACTGACACTCCATTGTAAGGTGCTGGTGCGGGGGCCCCATTTGCTGTTGTCGCAAAAGAGTTACCTGGCGTGTACTGTATGTTGTCATTGTTTTGTGGGTGGTTCTGTGTTCTATACTGGTGCCCCTGTTGTTGCTCATTATTACTTTGGCCTGGGTTTCTCGGGTGTTGTTGTCCCATTGGAAGACCATATGGGCTCCCCGGGTGGGGATGGCCATACTGTTCCACCTCTTGGAACCCATTATTGGGCCTGGCTCTGCACTCCCTAGAGTAATGCCCCCATCGTCCACAGTTCCAGCAACTCCCTTGTGCACCTCTAGGGCCCTGCCATCCATTTCCTCCCATTCCCCCGTACCCCGGTCCACCTCCTCTTCGGCCTCTGTACCCACCTCGTCCCCCTCGAGGGGTCCACTCTTGCCACTGCGGACCTCCGCCTTGCTCTTGCTCGTCCCACTGCCGCTGTCCTGCTCCAGCCCAATTAGTTGCCATCCTTCCTTGTATTGCTATCAGCCCCTCCTCCTCCTCATCTCCCTCCCTGCTGTGGGGGAGTGCGGCTACAGCCGCTGCGACCTTCACCAACTTTGTCTGCACTAGTTTTGCTTCGTCTGCCAATCTCTTCTGCGCCACCTCCTTCTCCCTTTCCTTTATTCTCTTACAATGGTGTACTATTATGCTCTGGATCTCAGGCCATCCCTTTGCCTCAATACCTGCTATCTTGTCGAGCGCCTTTTGCACTTCCTTTGGGAGCCCTCTTTTTATAATGAAGTAAAATAAAGATGTCGATTGATACCAGGGCGTGCCCGTTTCTGTTCTCCACATCTCTTGGACCCGAAAAATGTAATCCATAGCCTCCTCCCCGTCATTCATTGTACACTGCATTACTGACTGTAAGTCTGGCGTATCTGGAAACGTTTCTCGCAAGGCATCCCACACCCTCGCACGCACTGTGTTAAAGGAGGCCCCGTCATGGCGGTCGCAGTCTAATGTTACTCCCGGGAAACCGGCCTTGACCCATACTCTATCAGCCTGATCCCCCACTGCTGATACGAACAAGCTCTTCACATCTCCTATTGCTAGGGGTACCCCAGCAGTGTGTTTCTCAAAGGCGTATATCCACTTACTTGCCCCTCCAGATAACGGGGGCAATAGCTTTAATAAATTGGCTTTATCCATCTGAGCCCATGGGATATAATTCGGCCTCCCTCCTCCCCTATGTATCAATGGGAGCTGTAGCCTTCCTTTTGTTGTTGCATCTGGACCCGTTTTGGCTGCTGATGTTCCCAGTGATGCCATTTTCCCCACCCTGTTCCTTAATCGCCCCGTCCACTCATCATCCAGTGTTCTCATTGAACATGTACCATCCACCCCTTCGCTCCCCCCCCCATTGCCATGCTCAACCTGTCGCTTTCTTCTAACTCGTCCCTTATATCACATAGTAGTTCCTCTCTGTCCCCTATAGGCCTTTCTTCATTATCAATACCTCCCTCTCGTGTCCCTACTTCTATTATTCGTGTCGGTTCTTCCTCAATTCTGAACAGTATCTCACCTTTTTTCCACCCGTCTTCAAGTGTTCTATTCTCACTCGGCGCTCTAGACGTGCGCCCTGATCTTGCTGCATTAAGTGCTGTTTGTTCACATATGTCTTTTATCCTCGCGAGCTCATCTTTCGCTATTGAGAGACTTGATTGTAAATCATCTGTTAGCTTTTCTATATCCACCCTTTGTGTACATGTCTGGGCTCGCTCCCTTGTACTCTCATATGGCGGGGGTGCCGTTGGCCGGTGGGGTGTAGTAGTTGTCAGGGGAGGAGGGACATAAGTGGGGTCACTGTACCCTTCTGCGGGCACAGGCTTGTTTAATATCGGGTACAAGCTTATTACCTCTACTTGTGGCTCTACATTTGACGCTTCTTTACCATCTTTCTGTATCATCAGTGGATTGTCTTTGGTGGACGGGAGGTCAGCATTTAATGCTGGTGCTTTAGGCGGTAGTATCTCTTCAAATAACCTCCAGAGATCTAATATTTCCCTCCTATTGTGCAACTGCTTCCCCTTGTATTTCAAACAAATGCATGTGGCCACCATGTCCAGAACACTTTTATCAAATGACCCCCCCCCGGGCCATATCTGGGGTAACCCCTCTCCCTTCAGCTCTGTTATCCATTGGTCATGATATTTCTTAATTCGCTCCGCGTACCCTGGTAGGTTGTTACAAATATGTGATAAGGGTGTTTCGGTCCCCATCTTTGTGTTTTCCTAGTACTTTTCTATCTCTGTGTGTCCACAATTACAATGTAAACCTATTACCAATATGGGTGTCGTCTTCTACTTCACATTCAATAATGGGCTCCTTTGTGCTCTTCCCCCTGCCTGCGCAATGCAAAACTGGCTGTACACAGTCTCTATGTTATTCTCTTGGGGGGGGGGGCACATACCAGAGCAAACCATCAGTGATTTTGACAATATTAACCCGGAAATCAAACAGGTACCCACTCACTTCACCTTGTCATTTTTGTCTTCAAGAAGCTTTATCCGGCCACACTTACCATGACCATTCAATTACCATATATTTATAACCATTTTACACACCCACAGCACCAAATTGTCTTCCGACGCATACGAGGTGCACACACCTCTCTGTAACACTCTATTCACAATTCAAGCTGCCCTCCCTTTCCTCCCTAGCCGGCTGTCCCTGTCCGTCTTATTTAGATATATGGATGCGCATATATATATATATATATATTGGTCTGCTCTTCCCTCTTGTAGTAGGACTCTCTCTCTCTTTTACTTCCTCCCTAACGTTTTGTTCTGATCTCACTTTTAATTTCCCCCAACCCTAAAGAAAAGAATAGAAAGAAGAAATAGCAGTCACTAATATATTCTCCGTGTCCCCCTTTGCCAGACACTTTTATCTTATTATCCTCTTCTTCATATATTCCCAGTACTAGTCAAGATAGCACTATGCGGCGCCGCCTTCCACCCCCTTTCGGAGCTAGGTTCCCGTCACTTTTATCTCTTATTCACCTCTTAATCCTAATGGCCATATGCAAAGAAAAAGCAAAGAAAGTTTAGGATGATCCTTAGTAGATCTACGTACCCCCCTTTTCTACCCCTCTTCGTTCTCTGTCCTAAATTTCTTCCTCCACTCCCTTTACGATCGCTCGCACTCAATACTCACGTGCCCGTCTTGAACCGATAGTCTCCGAAACTGGGTCCGTCCAGGCAGTGTTGCCGTCCGCTCAACAGTCAGCCCCGGCTCCGGCGAGCGGTACTCAAAGGGGATTTTTCAACTGGGATCCCGTACCCTCTCTCTTTTGAGTGCGCAATTCTTAGTGTACCGGTCGCCGTTGGTGGGCAGCCTCCCGGAGCCGGCTCACCGTACGTATCCCTTTTCGACCGGAGATTCTCGTGCCAAAAGGGGACGGTAATGTTAGGTTGGGAAAAAATAATAATAATAATAATCACGCTTTCGGGGTCACCACTGAAGGCAAGAGTCCCCAGCCAGCACGATCCTCCCCGCAATGAGAGACAATGACGGACTCTCCCAAGTCGGGAATAAAGCCAAGACAGAGTGCGGATGAGCTTAAATGGGAGTTTATCAATCAGAATAGGGCATGCAAAGAACTCTGCAAACTCCGAGAGCGCTCTGTCTGACAATAGCAAAGACAGGCGTATATATTTACAAAAAACGTCATAAGAACCTACATACTATAGGGGGCACAAGTTCGATGGGATTGGGTGGCGATGACTAACTATAGGTGCTGCTGTGATGAGGTTGGCTTTGGCTGGAGGACGTCACTTTTCAGCCTCGTGGGTTGGGCTGGGCCTGGCAGGTTGGCTGAGTTCATCCGGGCGGTGTTGTTGTGCCATCGCGGCCAGTGTCAGAGATGAATGTCTTTTCCTGACTTATTTGCGCTAGGCCATGCACACCGCAGTCATTCAGTCATTGCAATATTATCTTCTTTAGTAAATCTTCCAATAGGTTATTCTACAGGTTAATGCAACACAGGAGGAATGCACCTTGTGAGGGGTCTGATGGTCATTCATCAGGGCATGGTTACCAGTGTCCTGTTGACCGGAGCCATAGGTTGAGGGGCTAAGCTTCAGGGCATGGGACGGGCGGTACATGCCTTCCTGTCTTGTTAGATGTGGTTATGAATGTGCCGCTGTGTGTTGCCACAGTATTGGGTGTCCTGATTGCACAGGGCCATAAGTCTAAGATGATTCGGTGGGTTATGGGGTTTACGAGGGGGCGCCTTTGGAAGTGTATGTTCAGGCAGAGGTTTACTGCTATGCTGTAAATTATGCAGGTGGCGGGCCGTGGCCTTGGGTGCTGCAGAGGGGGCTACAAATCTTTGAAGCGGCTCCAGTCTGGTTGGGGGAGGTGGAGCAGCGCGGCGCGGGCCTCTGCTTCTCATGTTTGGCAGTCTTCGCAGGGCGGGAGGGGGAATGGCCTTGCACATATTCACAAAGGTATCTTCCTCGTGTGTTGCCGGCTTTTAGAGGTGAAAACATCACAATCATTTAAACACTTTATACTATTTGTTTGAATACATTTCAACTTTGCTGGATGTGTCTCGATTATATCCAGTCTGAGCACCTTATTCGTACACTATGTTTTAACAATTACAGTATTTAGTTATATGCATATACATTTGCAGTAAGTGAGGTAGTAGTGAAGTTGGTGGAGTACATAGAAAATGACCCGCCACCGTACACGACGGTGGTGGCACATAAGGGGCTTAGACATACACGCGTGACAGGTGCATTCTCGCACATCCTTTACATGAGCCCTCTGTATGGTTACATTGGTCTTCTTGTGTACTCTAGCAGCATTAGTTCAGTTATGGCGCGGGACTGTGGGGTGTACGGTTTTCAATGATGCATATAGAGAATAATCCCCCGGAATGCTTTTATCATTTGCACACCTCTGCAGGGGTGTGGGTCCTTCATTGCTGGTGTCATGTAAACATACGTTTCTTACAATAATTACACAATTTTACAGGTCTCTTTAGTAGAAGTAGTTTTATGGAAAAGATACACGTATTACACGTAGTTTTTGACATTCGTATTTGGGTATTTTTCTGCTTTCATCGGATGACCATTCTACAGATCTCCCCATCACCCAGGCCTTGCTGACCGGGTCATGCTGGGAACAGTGATACACTGTGGACGGTGAAATGTTACAGTGTTAGTATCTTATGCTAGTTCATGTCCGTCTTGTTCGTGGGAACGGGTTCACAGCGGATCTGCCAGGGTGCTGCGGCGACAGGGATAATTGAAACTCTCCGAGGGTGGGGGCCGCGCTACAGTGCGCTGAGCTCACACCATCTTTGATAGACAAAATGGTTTCTGGGCCTAGCTAAATTCAATACGTGTGGGCAATGTCTTCAGCAGGTGAACCCTCCACCACCTGGGCCCGGGTGGTCTGAGGGGACGCCCAATGAGCCATGGCCCTCACCTGGGGTGGGGATGTAGGCAAGGGGGGTCTTTTGGACCACTCCTCCCCTACGTTATTTATTCACCCAGCCTCTCTGACTAATCTGAGAGCTTTACTCAGAGAAAGGACCTTCAGGGATTTAATGTAAAATGTTGCTAATAAGCGTGTTAAAAAATAGAAATGTTATTTTCCTGAATCATTGATATAATTGTGATTTTTTACATCATTCCCTCATGGCATGCTCCAAAGCTCTTCATTCTGTGACTAGGAAGGGGTTTTCTAAATCAGTCTGTTAATGGACTTTCTGACACTTGCATAGCTATTGAGAGAAAGAGAGATTTTATCTCAGACACTGGTCTTTCTGAAAGATTGCAGCGATATTAAATGGGTGTATATTTTCAAGTTATTAATTAAAAACATTTTTGCAGGTGTTCTTCACCCACCCAAACAAAAAAAAGTCGTATCAATTTGATTTCTTTGACTTGAGTCACAAAAGCAATGACATAAAAAGACATCAAAGGCAGTGCTTTAATAACAAGAAGACTAGAAACGTTCATACACATGATGTGCCTCTCCACCAAACATCTCAACCTTTATAAATCCATTCTTTACTAAAACCATCAAGCACCAGAATGTGCAAATGTACTCCTAATGACTTCATTTCATTTTGGCACATTTCTGCTTGTTGTACATAATTTTTCCTGTTGCAATGTTCAGACGCTGCTAATAAAAGCTCCTCAACGTCATTCTATGCACTAATTATTTATACTGAGTAATCAAATAAATTAAATTTATATGCTCTGCTTCTGCACTAGTTAAGTTTACAAGGTCATGAAAAGAATGCAGGTCTCTTCCTGTGCCTTTGCACTAATTTAGTTTATCGGACATCCTGATAAACAAGGCTAAATGCCTATTTTGTCTCTGCACTAACACAGTTTACATGGCAATTAAACACT
Organism: Ambystoma mexicanum; assembly: GCF_040938575.1. Lineage (NCBI taxonomy): Eukaryota > Metazoa > Chordata > Amphibia > Caudata > Ambystomatidae > Ambystoma > Ambystoma mexicanum. Next base: position 1,120,576,244 of record NC_090941.1, on the reverse strand, counting down.
GAATGCTTCATTCTCTCTGTGAAAAAATGTAAAATCTTAATTAGCTCATAGATGATAATGGTGTCGTGCCCATCGCATATTTGCCGCATTGCATCATGACTGGTGAGGGTTCAACTTTCTGCTTCCATGATCTGATTCGCTGATGTTCAGTGCCCTGCTCCCATCTCCTGCATGACTTGCAGTCAATAAGCCACGGGATTGTGTTTGCTGGCTGAGCCTACACCAGGCCAGATTGTATGGTTATATATAAAGATTTTAGGTGGCTGCTTAATGTAAACTTTAGGTGCAAGATGCTGCATTAAAAAAAAATTATGTCGGCTCAACAATCCTGGGCTTGCTGATGGTACTCCTGTTCAGACGAGAATTGCCTACCAGTTTGGTGATGAACTGCCCTTGTTGGTGGGACTAGACTGATATTCAATTGAATAATTCTCCTCTGTGAAGGGTGGAGTGAGCTAAGACAGGGCTGTAGACCCTCCTGAGTGACATAGAACAAATTGTTGGAACCATGTTCATCGCAGTAGAGGAGCTCCCATACTCTTGTTAATTTGTAAAAACATTTGTTTAAGGGACTTCTTCCAAAGAAAGTTGACGACAATTTCCCGAAATACAACAATAGTTACATAGAGTCAAACCCAAATATATGTTTTCAAAATGGGAGTATATGTATCCAGAGTTGTGTAGATGAGAAGGCTAGGAGTATTTCAATATGGCTAAAGATGAATAAGAATTACTTTTCTTCAGAGAAATGAGCCTGGGATAGGGATATACTGATTCTATGACGCTGCTGTGCACAGATACAACATGCCAGGGTCTAGGCCAAAGAGCAATATGAGTATAATGGAGTCAGACAGCACTGATGAAGGAAAAGGTGTTCCAGTATTGAAATGTGAAGATGAAGCCCTGTTGTTATATATGTGAATTCAGTGCATTGTAATACATTTGATCTAAAGTGAGGAGATGTTTCAAATTATAGATTTTAAAAAGGCAAAACTTGTCGGAAATAAAATAGGGTGCAGAAAATAAACATGGACAAAAAAATATTTATGGCTTCCTGTTCTCAATGTAAGTGGAGAGTGTGACAGTGTTACTGGTTATGACAAGCACTAGTCAATACAATTTAAAAACAATGAGATATGGAATCATGACATCCAGGCATTAAAGCATTTCCTGGCTGACCACATTGGAAGAAATATTTACTTAGGTTTTGATTAAAAGAAGAAATTACATTTCAGAACTAAAGCAAACTCTTTGCAAAGATAGAGAGTGCCCTTTCAAAAATGCACAGCCAAATATTTGCAATCCAACAACCCACTGTAGCACGGCCGACTACCAAACACCAAATGCAATACAAGCATGATAGATGACCAGTGAAAACCCAAGAATCAGCGTGCAGCTATTTCCACTTTTCGTTCATATTACCCAAATATGAATTTATTGCACATTTCCTTCTTTACATGCAGCAATGCACACAATACTAGAATAATCAGTAACAGAATATTGGGCGTTATTAGTTCTCAGAGTATGCCTTGATTCTTTAATCACCAAGCCTGCATCACACAAAGCTTGGTTCACGCATTCCTCGTCTAGGCATAAAAGGGGGAACTTGAATGTGTCAACCATAAAGAAGGTACCCCCAAGTGCGACAAACAGCATAAGGGTGCCACCTGTTTTTAACTGGCATGATATATCTTTCAGAGCCTTGCAGAAGGCATCTAATCCTGGTGACAACAATTCCAAGAACTGTCCTACGAGAATGCAGTCAACTTGAGTCGGAAGACTTGGCAGAACCAGACGACCTTCTTTGGCTTCACACTTTAGAAACTGCGTCATCTTTCTTCTCAGCGTTTCTTCTTTCTCAGTCCACGTTTCTGTATGGATGCAAACAGAGCATATAATTCAACAGATCATACATTGTACAATATGCAGACAATTAGATGTTTACTTTAGATGCAGGTTCATGAACATGTATTAGGCAGCATTTTCTGTTATATTACATTGATGGACCACTCACTACTATGGTGATCCAGCAGTAGAAGCTACCTCTGCACCAGACACATTTCACTCCACTGGTTCCACATCTAGCGCTACAAGATACCAAACCCTGTGTGTGCCTGTGTGTGTGCTCATGGAAACTCCTCCGAATGTCTGCGAGAATCAGACCAATAAATGATGCCAGAAGCAATTGCACCTTGTTTTGTGCAATGGGAATTGGGGTTCAGGCGGCTGCTCATGTTCAGAAAACGATCCATGTTACAAATCCTGTTATCAACCACATCTGAGTGCTGAGAATTGAAAGGATTAATGCATAATATTCATCTTTCCACAAAACTTAAACTCTACTATTAACAAAGAAGCGGCAGACCCAAGACTGTCTCAGGCCCCCATTGTTTCTCTTTCAGCAATTTCGCTTAGCACAATGCTTCGACCTGCAAAAACAACATAGTCATACAAAAACAAGAACACAATGCAACATTGAGAGATTTAAAATAATCTTGCGCCCAACTGAGGTATACAAGTGTTGTCATGTGGGCAACTACTGAATCACCTTAACGTGTTTGAGAGTGTAATTCCAGAAATTCCAGGAAGAGAGAAGTCCATGCTCATCCTGGTCCAGCATCTATCACCTGATCACCAGAACCAAACTCACAAACCAAAGTGAGTGAATGCACATGGAGCACAACACACTTACAATCCCTGACACCAAACTCTGATCATGCACCAAGGCATGTACACCACGCTAACACACCCACAGACACAACCCAACTGCCAGAGACAAATACAGAACTCACTCAATGAACACAACACAAAAGAAATAAGCAATATAAATCCTTTAATACAAGAGGAAATACATGCATAACTAGAAGGAATGCATTGACATGTGAAGCCAATGGTGCGCATCTTGGATTAACTCAATGACAAGTCAAAACAGTAGCACTGACCATGTCTGATTCCGTACATTAAAATGTTAGTGGAAATGCACAACGGGGCTGTCAAGGCATCAAGAATCCCCTCACCTGATGCTTATACAACAAAGACTCATGAGCTACGCATTGTAATCACCCCCAAGCCATCTCAGTAAAAAATCGACTTAAATCATCCAGCCGCCAACTAATGTGCAGCTGCCATAACCATGTTCAACTCGCAGCAAACATCAACAGCAGGTACCGATGGACCTGATGAATAAGCTTTCTGTGGCACTAGTCAACACTGTTTGCCCCCAGGCTGTTGGCATACAGGCAGTGAACATACAGCTTGCAGAAAACACTGGCATGAAACACCCAATGCCTAAAAATAGAGAGACACCTGCTCAGCAACTTCCTCCAGCAAAACTGAAAGCACACCCGTTTCCCTGTCCCATGTAGACACCACATGCTCAACAATGCCGCATACCCTCATATCACTAGGTATTATCATGGGGTGCTATGGTAAGCATCGACATGTATCCCTTTGTCTAACAGGATAGTTTATTGCCTAGCCCAGCAAAGGGAAAGGGACCTGGACCATCATTTCCAATGCCTAATGTGAGTGGCGGTGACTGAAGTGCAGGTGTGCCAGTTGTGGGTGTAGATATCTGTGATATGAACAACATGGATCCTCCATCGGTTGATTCACAACTGCAAGGCATAGAGTTCTGTACTCCCCTGTTGCAGATGGAGGATGTTCCTCCTGACTACCCAAGGGACAGGAATGGCACCCATGTACCCATATATGGCTTCCAACATACATAAAAGTACTCAGTGGTGTCATTTCGGCATACCTTAAGTGCCACACATCCACCAACACGAACAGATGTTGGCTCTATGCAGACAAGACGTGGCACATGGCCAAAGCTTTGCTTGTCATAGTGTGTCTTTCTGGTGCATTTCTAACATGAATGTCAATGGGCCCTTTACTTCATTAGCTCATAATGTCAGTATCACTTACCTTGCCTCGCAACCCAACAGCGATGCTGTCTACATGAAACGTTCTCTGACCTCCCTATGCCAAAACATTGCCCGGTATATCGAGAGGGATGTGGTTAGCAATGTTGGCACCATCGCCATATCCCAAGGCTGTTGCCATTGCCTCAGATTTAGTCTCCATACTTTGAGTGACTGAGTGACTCCTCTACCCGTCCTTTCTGACTTCTACCTAATCACAGGGACACCTCTCCATTGGGTTGGGGTGCATGCTGCAGTGAAATGTGTGGGGTTTCAGTTCTGCTTTGCAGATATTCTATATTCTTCCATAGTCATGTGCGACACCATGGCTGCTCCGATGGCTGAGTGACTATGCATGGCCCACATTCCTAATGCTGAAAATGACGGTATGATTAGTAAAGGACCACAATAATGGGCAAAGTAGTGATACCATGTGTGGCAGAGGCAGCACGTAATGTGGCAGCAAGGGGGCAGAGGGGCTGGGTGATTCTCAGGGCATGTATTGCACTACTAGCACATGTTGATGTGTTAAGGGATTGTATGGGCACATATTCTGTGCTGCACAAAGTGTACACTGAATTTCCATGTAAAGTCCTGGATACATACAAATGGATTCAGGCCAGGAATGCATGAAGAACGTGGCAAAGTCCCTGCCTGACCTCCACCTCTGCCTTCTCTTCTGCACACAACACCACAATATGTAATTCTTTGGTGTCATAGGAGCCCCTAAATGAGTGTTTGCTTCTTACCATGCACTCCTATGTAGGAGCTGCTCAAAGACATTTACTGAGTCCATTAGTGTCTGTGTGTCCCATTCTGGACAGCTGCTCTTGGTTAGGACACTGTCAATATCATCCATTGGGTGCATTTGATGATAACCAGGGTCGATCCACCACTTGTAGACGTGTGTGCTCCTGTTCAGCACCCAGTGCTGAATAGATAGACCCATGTGACAGTATTTATTATTATTTTGTTTCTCAATACCCCTCTAGACCTGGGTCTTTTCATATAAGGGCTTACAAATGCACGCCAGTGTTTGCTCTTGTTGTACACAATTGGAATTTGCTCTGTGACAGGTCTCTGTATGGCTTACGCCAGTAGCAACATTTCATCTACCCTCACCTCTGCTAATTTCCAAAACATCAACAAGCTGATGCAAGCAAGTAGTGTGTCTCAACATTTCTTTGGGGTGGGCTGCTCTCAGAGGTGTCTTCCGATGCTGTGGTTTATGCTGTGTCTCTTGTATCTGCTGTCTCTCAAATTGGAATGGTTGATGGTCTGGTTTGCTTGGTGTCATTGGCAGGGCTGAAGGGGATTTTGGTGTGGGCTTCCTCTGTTAATATCATGGCCACACAGGGCCTCCAGTATTGAACTTCTAGTGATTTACTCTCAGCGTGGAATGATCTCTTCAGCAAGGATTGTCAGTGTGTCTCGAATGGTGCATGAAATGCTGGCCTGGATCAGGGATGGGATAGACCTCATGGAGCTCTTGACATTACCTGATGGGCCTCTGCAACACGGGACTCTTTTGTGTGGGTACCCTTGTTGTCTGATTCTGTTATCCTCATTCCTTCCATCTCTCCTCATCCCCAACATTCCTTGTTGTGTTTAACACTTTGCTCTTATTGCCCAACCCTCTGCCGGGAGGGGAAAGCCGGCCCACATCCCTGGAAGGCCCACCCTTCCAAGGCCGATGTCTGTCTTGAGTCTGTCCTGAATTGGCCAGAGGTCAGAGCCCAGAACCCTACAACGTGCTCCTGCTTTACACTGGACATCCCCCAAGGTAATCTGATTTGCACTACTTCAGCAACCTCCAGCCATTTTACTGTGAACCTCCCGCGCTAATAACAATGTAAACATATACTCCGGCAGGAGACGCTCTGCCCCTCACTGCTTACGGTAGAGGTGCATAAATCATCCAGCCCAGATAAGCCCCACTGTATCCCAGTTGTATCTGCCATCTGTCTGCGTTTGTTATTCTACGCCTACACTGGTTACCACTACCGTCCTCGACTGTATGTCACCTTACCCCATTTGCCAGTACTCCTTACTGGAACGCCTTGTACTTGTCGCAAGGCTCTCTGCTGTTCATTGTACATTGGTGTGCTGTTACATGCATGATATGTTACATGCATGATAAGCAGAATTGGTCACACTACTAGTTTATTTCATCGATGGCCCCTTGATAAGTCATAACAGATTATTTTACTACTGTGCTTATTTAGCTTGCCCTGAAGTTAACACAGCTTTTTTCTCTATTGTGCCTATTTAGATTGCCCAGAAGTTAAAACAGCTTTTTTCTCTATTGTGCCTATTTAGATTGCCCAGAAGTTAAAACAGCTTTTTTCTCTATTGTGCTTATTTAGCTTGCCCTGAAGTTAACACAGCTTTTTTCTCTATTGTGCTTATTTAGATTGCCCTGAAGTTAAAACAGCTTTTTTATCTATGGTGCTTATTTAGCTTGCCCTGAAGTTAACACAGCTTTTTTCTCTAGTGTGCTTATTTAGATTGCCCTGAAGTTAACACAGCTTTTTTCTCTAGTGTGCTTATTTAGATTGCCCTAAAGTTAAAAATGCTTTTTGCTCTATTGTGCTTATTTATATTGCCCTGAAGTTAAAACAGCTTTTTTCTCTATTGTGCTTATTTAGCTTGCCCAGAAGTTAAAACAGCTTTTTTTCTCTATTGTGCTTATTTAGATTGCCCTGAAGTTAAAACAGCTTTTTTATCTATGGTGCTTATTTAGCTTGCCCTGAAGTTAACACAGCTTTTTTCTCTAGTGTGCTTATTTAGATTGCCCTGAAGTTAAAACAGCTTTTTTCTCTAGTGTGCTTATTTAGATTGCCCTAAAGTTAAAACTGCTTTTTGCTCTATTGTGCTTATTTATATTGCCCTGAAGTTAAAACAGCTTTTTTCTCTATTGTGCTTATTTAGCTTGCCCTGAAGTTAAAACAGCTTTTTTCTCTAGTGTGCTTATTTAGATTGCCCTGAAGTTAAAACAGCTTTTTTCTCTATTGTGCTTATTTAGATTGCCCTGAAGTTAAAACAGCTTTTTTATCTATTGTGCTTATTTAGATTGCCCTGAAGTTAAAACAGCTTTTTTCTCTATTGTGCTTATTTAGATTGCCCTGAAGTTAAAACAGCTTTTTTATCTATTGTGCTTATTTAGCTTGCCCTGAAGTTAACACAGCTTTTTTCTCTAGTGTGCTTATTTAGATTGCCCTGAAGTTAAAACAGCTTTTTTCTCTATTGTGCTTATTTAGCTTGCCCTGAAGTTAACACAGCTTTTTTCTCTAGTGTGCTTATTTAGATTGCCCTGAAGTTAAAACAGCTTTTTTCTCTATTGTGCTTATTTAGCTTGCCCTGAAGTTAAAACAGCTTTTTTCTCTATTATGATTATTCAGCTTGCCCGATCAAGTTAAAACAGCCTATTCTCGAGTGTTTTACTGGGTCTGCCCTGAGGTTCAAACAGCCTACAGCCTATTCTCGAGTGTTTTACTGGGTCTGCCCTGAGGTAAACACAGCCTACAGCCTATTCTCGAGAGTTTTACTGGATCTGCCCTGAGGTTCAAACAGCCTATTTTCTTTCGTGATTACCTAGCGTGTACTGTTAAGCTAAAACCGACTATTCTCTATTGTGTTTATTTAGCTTGTGCTAACTAAGTCTGCTCTGAAGTCAAAATAGCCTATACTCTAGTGTTTATTGATTCTGTACTGACGTTAAAACTGCATATTCTCTAATATGTTTATTTAGCTTGTTCTTACAAGTCAAATAGCCCGCTCCACAAACTTGTCACTGATCATACCAGGACTAGGCGTAACAGCCCACGCTATTAAGTTATATACCGGCACTACCATCCCAGAGGCCCTATTTCTTGTATCAGCCTACTAGAGTCTATAGGCCTCATTATGAGGCTGGCGGTAGCCAAAGGCACGGCTGCCGCTGTTAATGAAAATTTACCGGGTCCATGGAATGGCCAATTACTGGGTCATGCCAATCTTGGCGGACCCGGTAATTGTCCATTCCATCGACCCGGTAAAATGTAATCCCCATTCCCATTTGAGCCCCATAGCGCTCAATAGGAATGGGAAGGGAGCCTGTTGATAATGGGCCTGTTGTTAGCTCCCTGGTACCCTCATGGGACCTGGAAAGGACGGCTGGTCTTGCCAGACGTCCTTTCCAGGTCCCGCGAGGAAACTTTGTAATAGGGCGGAGTGGGTTTAACGGCACCGGCACCATTACCACCTGTCCTAGGAAGTTAGACAGTCCCGCCTAAGGGCACGAACCCAGCACCAAGGGAATTATAATACCACCCACATCACTCTACCAACTATCCTACCCATCAACCCACCCCTAAGAGGACAAGAAATCACTTCTACAACCATACCCAAAGCAAGCACAAACGCTAGACCACTGACCACGAAACCTGCTGGAAAAACCTCACCAATTCCTCCTTCCACCATCCAATGCGCTCTCATAAACGCCCGTTCTTTAGGAGCACATGCCATCGAAATACACAACCTCATCATAGAATCTCAACTAGACATTCTATTTGTCACTGAATCTTGGCTTCAACAAGCATCGGGCCCTCTCCTCACATTAGCCATCCTGCCAGACTACACTATCCTCAGAACGGATAGGACCCACGCACATGGAGGTGGTGTGGCAATCATCGCAAGGACTACTCTCCAACTAAGATCATGCCAAATTGAAAGTATACTAGGTTACAAATTACTGCTAGCTAAACTCCCCATAAATGGCAAAATCATCATTAAGCTACTAGTCGTTTACAGAGCCAATAATACCAACAACCAACCAGAGATTGATATCCCACTACTACTAGCTCCCTACATCAAACCTAAAACCAAATGCCTTATCCTGGGAGATTTGAACTTAGGATTCAACGATAGCCATGACCATAAAGCGGAAGCGCTTCATTCCTCCTTGAAGGATATGAGTTTTACTCAGTTAGTAAACTCACCTACCCATACCAAAGGACGCATTCTTGATTGGGTCCTCTCTACCAACTTGGAGGTCTCCAATGACGCGATAACCCCACTTGACTGGTCAGACCATCATAGTATCTGGTTCACTATTAACACCTCTGAACCACCTGTATCCGCCTCTAAAATGTCCAATTCTTACGAAACTAGAAACCTTCGCAAACTCACACCAGAAAGCCTAGAGCCTCTGCTGCCCAAGGCATTTAACACCCTACCTATCAATGTTGACAGCCCGAGCACTCTAGCAGAGGCCTACCATAACTCTCTCACAACCATCATCAACGCAGTAGCCCCACTGACCACTTTAAACCAAACACTCAGAAAAACATTTGTGCTTCTGTTTAGTGAGGATCTTGTTGCACTCAGGAGATCGAAACGGGCCTTAGAACACACCCACAGGAAACACCCATCAACAGCAACTGAAACAGCTTACCAGGAAGCAAACAGAACCTATAAAAAAGCTATCATTACCTATAAAGCTAATGCTCTCAATACCCGGATCAGTAACGCTGCATCCGATTCTAAAGAACTTTTCTTTATCCTAAAAGAATTGGAGAACCCAACACATAACACGAGCTGTACTAATTCCAGCAAAGAGTGGTGCAACACGATCCAAGACGCTCTCGCTGCAAAGATTAACCTCTTACAAAACAGAATCTTAGATAAAAAACAAATTCTTAGTGAGATACATGCCACCAACAATCACCTACCCACCCTTAATGATAACACTAAACCTACCTTTCAATTCACCCCGGTCTCTCAGGAATTAGTGCTCAATACCATATCCAAGCATAAAGTTTCCAACTGCTAAAATTGTGAAATACCTGTGCACGTACACTGACACCCATTATAACCAAATTCATAAATGCCTCATTTGACAAAAACGTGGTGCCAGCTAGCATTAAGGAAGCCTGGGTTATCCCTTTGCTAAAAAAAAAACAACCTTGACCCCGCTGTGCCCACCAATTACATGCCTATAACCATGGTCCCCTTTCATTTTGAAAATCCTCGACAAAATAGCGTTCAATCAAGTTCAAGCACACCTGGAACAGAACCAACTCCTTGGCACCAGGCAATCTGGCTTCCGCCCCAACCACAGCGCTCCTGGATCTCAAAATACAAATGGACGCCATTAGAGATACAGGAAAACTCTGCATCCTACTCTTATTAGACCTATCGGCAGCGTTCGATTTGGTCGACCACAATAAACTCTGTGCAACACTAGCCAAAGACTTCAATTTTTCCAAGAATGCCACCACGTGGATTAAATCTTTCCTGGCAGAACGCACTTCGAGCGTGTCCATAGGCAAAGACGCTGCTGATCCCATACCTGTCCTCATAGGCGTACCGCAAAGTTCTTGCCTATCACCCACACTCTACAACGCCTACACCAAGCTCCTGTTCTCAGCCCTGGACGATATGGGTGTCATCTACACTCATTTTGGAGATGACACCCAGATCCTCATCCCACTATCAGGGAACTACGACCAAGACACACTAACCATTAACAAAATCTACTCCATTATCCAAAACTGGATGGCCCTAAATAGTCTTGGCCTTAACGATGATAAGACAGAGATTCTGATTGTGGGCTCCCAACCTAAAATTAGTGCCCTTCATCCTGACTTGGGCTCTATCAACATAGACGGTACCATCAACCCTGTTCCCAAACACGTTAAAACTTTAGGAGTTTTCTTAGATTCCAACCTATCCTTAACTAAACGTATCAGCACACTTTCATCCTCCACTTCCCACACTTCAAAACGTATCTCCCTCAGCCGCCAAATCTTGACACCTTCGAACTGCATTACATTGGCCAGAGCGCTGATTCTGTCAAGACTTGATTATTGTAATGTATTACTCCTAGGCACCGCCACCACCAACCACAGCAAAATGCAGCTGATACGAAACAAAGCTCTGAGGGCTTCCCTCGGAATAAGAAAATCGGATCATATATCAAAACCAGAAGAGAGCACCATTGGTTGCCTATCAAAGCTAGAGTTATCGTCAAATCATTATGCATTACGTTCAAATGCCTCCACGAAAAAGCTCCCATCTACCTAAATCAGACAATTTCTAGAAAACGAATACCAGATCCTTAAGATCTAACAAGCAGTCACTACTGTCATTACTGCGATTCAAGAAGTCTAGAGCAGGGGGCACTAGCTTCCGATACCTAGCCCCTAAACATTGGAACTCTCTTCCAATCACCATTAAAAATTAGGAAACCCTTTCGGGGTTCAAAAAGATGCTGAAAACGTGGTTATTTAACCAATACTAATAACCTAGCCACCTCTACACTCGGCAAACCTGGCTTCTGACCCTCGTCTACTATATATATTGCTATGATTTCTCGTTCTCTTGCTTTTTTCCATATTATATACCGTACTGCCAATTTAACTACGCCCCATTCATTGCATGCATTTTTTGTAAGCTGTCTGTAACTTCGCTGTGATACCTAAGGGTATGGGCGAGTAACAAATGTAATAAATAAATAAAAATAAATAAAACTATTTTTTGATCCCATGATAGTAATTAATATTCTTTAAAATGCAGTATGTGGATGTAGGTTTGTGGGGAACTCCCCAGTCCAAACTCAAAGGGGTTGGATTTTCTTGCATACTGTAAAATGGGTCCCTTTGAAAAACCGTTCCAGGATTGTCAGGTTCTGCTACACACGTTGTCAATGTGTATGTTTTGTCCATTTTCAGAGAATTAGGAGTCAAAGTGATGGTTTGCCATTGTTACTGGATGCTGTCTTCACAAATGATTAAGAGCTTGTGTTTGGTGCTTGTACACTGATCTCTTTGGTGGACTAGGGATTTGGACGCTGGTCCAGATCAGTAGTCAAGTGTGGGCATCCATGAGTGTGTTTGTGTGCAGCCCATTGTTTATTGGCACGTACTGGCCATCTGTTGCTGCAATCGTTTATTGTGGCTTGGGTAGGGTGCACACCATATACACACACATAAAGTGATGTGTGCATATGGTTCTGTGCTCTCAGGAGGGCCAAGCTGGTGGTTACTGTTGGATTGATGGACTGAGTCCATAGTGATAATGAAAATTGGAAGGCCATTCCAAAAAGGTGCAAGTACCAGAAACTACAACTTGCCCTGATTCCTCAGGTTGTGCCTGGAAACAGAATAAAATACATAATTAGAAGAATGAAAGATATTGATATTTTATTTCTATCACGTTTGTAGACAAGTGTTTCAGAGAGTAACAAGGCAAGGGAGGGGAACAGAGAAGAACAAAACAACAATCGTACTAGGCCCAGTGTCACTGAGAACGTGCAAGTGCATGGGAAAGGGAGAAGGGAAAAGTGCATGGAAAGGGGGAGAACTGGTAAGTGCGGCGCAAAGGAGAAACAGATACATAATAATAATAATAAATAAATAAATAAATAAATAAATAAATAAATAAATAAATAAATAAATAAATAAATAATAAAGGCAACAAACAGTGATAGTGCAGCCAGCAAGTGGCAAGTGCTGGGTTTAGGCAGCAGACAGGGTATGTCTGATAGATAAGTGCTGGAAGAAGAGGGGGGACTATATGGGTACAGATACAGACCCCAGTGCAAGCAGTGGCCCGGAGGCCATGCGGGAGGGTGGCAGGGTGAGCAGGTACCAGGGCCCGGAAGACAGGGGGTAGGACAGGTACACGGTGCCGAGAGAAAACAGATCAGCAGAGGGGGAGGGGACAAAGGCAGAAGCAAAGAGAAAGGTCTTGAAGTGCTTCCGGAACCGGAGATGGTTCTCCTCAAGTTTGAGAGTGGCAGGGAGGCTGTTCGAGAGGGAGGCCCTGGCCAAAGACCGAGATCTACCCCTATCTCATTTCTTTGAAAAACGACTGACCCTGTGGGAGTTAGAGGTCGAGGAGCGAAGAGCTCAAGAGGAGAGGTATTTGCGTAGGGATAGCTGAAGGTATTTTGGACCCAGGCCCCAGAAAGCCTTGCGGACAATGCAGATGGTTTTCAATGTAATCCTTGCATCCACTGGGAGCCAATTGAGAGATTTCAGAGCTGGAGAGATACCAGGGCTTGAGGCCAAGGACAAGTCTTCCAGTCCTGTTCTGGATTAGTTGCAGAGGGTAGAGAGTAGAGGCAGGTAGATTTACAAAGAGGATGTTACAATAGTCCAACCTAGAGAGAAACAGAGCTTGGGAGACAACGAGCTTCTGGGGGAAGGAGAGGAAAGGCAGAGTACCTCTGAGGAGGTGCAGCAGGAAGTTTGACTTTTTAGAGACATCAGAGATGTGGGCAGAGAAAGAAAGTGTGCAGGCAAAGATTACCCTGAGGTTCTTAGCCTCGTAGGTGGGGGTAGGAGGAGGGCCATGGGAGCCTGACCAAAGAATGAGGGGAAAGGAAGGTGGAGGTGAGCCGATGAGAAGGATCTCTGTCTTGCTGGCATTCAGACAAAGATCGTTGGCGGCACACCAATCTGAATGGCAGTTAGGCAATCGGAGAGGAGATGGCAGAGGGCAGCCTGAAAATGAGTTGACTGTCGTCATCATATTACTGGAAATTGGAGCAGAAAATGGCAATGCAGTGCCAAGTTGCCAAGTATTGGTTGAAAAGCCGGGACGAGCGATTACACCCTTGGGGACACCACAGGTAGAAAGGGAGATAGATGATAGGAAGGACACAAGTTGTACCTGGGAGGGTCGATCAGAGAGGAAAGATGTCAGCCAGGCCAGAGCCTGATCAATGATACACAGGTTATCACGGTGATGGTTGACCAGGATGGTATGGGTGACTGTGTCGAAGGCAGAAGAGAGATCAAGTAGGATGAGGACAGAGGAAATGTTAGAGTCGAGGTTAGAGTGCAGATCTTCACGGATGATCAGGAGAGCAATTTCTGTGCTTCTGGCAGCTCTGAGTCCAGACTGGTGGTCTTGGAGACAGTCAACAGAATCAAAATGAAGGTTAAACTGAGAGATGGCCAGCTTTTCCTGGAGTTTGCCCAGAAAAGGAGTAATGGAAATTGGGCGACAGTTAGCCGGACAAAAAGGATCAGCTGTGGGTTTCTTGAGAAGAGGATGCACAAGAGAGTGCTTCAGAAGGGAGGGGAAGGATCCTGAGCTAAAGGAGGGGTTGCACAAATCAGCAAGGGCCGGAGCGAGGGTATCAATGTGGTCTTTGATGGTTTTAGAGGAACAGAGATGAACCTGTTTCAATGAGGCTTTCATAGATTGGACTTGTCTAGTGACCTCATCAGACAGAAAAGAGGAAAGGACGTGAAAGAGGGTGGTGGGTGCTGAAGGAGGGTCAGCATGCACAGATGGAGAGGGTGGGAGGGGAGGAGAGTGTGGACAAGATGTCCTGGGATTTTGAGATAAAGTGTGAGGCAAGGGCATTGCAAAGAGCCTAGGAGGCAACAGCAGGGGTAGAGACTGCAGGAGGGTTGGCCAGCTCCTTGCAGATTTTAAAGAGTTAGGCTGAGTTGTTAGATGCCTCAGAGACACAGACTTGAATGTGGCCTCTCTTCTTGGTGAGGACAGAGAGTAGATATTGCCTTTGGCGCAGGTGACAGGCCATTTTGTCAGAGGATGAACAGGAAGTCTTTCATTTCCTCTCAGCCGCCCTACCATTACGTTTAAGAGTAGCTAGGTCGGAGTCATACCAGGAATTGCTTTGGACTTCAAACGGATCCTCATCACAGGGGCAAGAGCATCAAGAGTATTAGCATTAAAAGAGTAGAGCAGGAACAGGGCTGTGTCAGGAAGTGAGTCAGCCATAGGTGGAGGGGGGAGAGAAGGTGGCAGCGAAAGCCTCAACTGACACACGCTTCATGGGCTGGATAGCCGAAAAGATAGGTGGCAATGTTGGGGTTGGCTTGGCCTGGGGGGAAGAGAGGGAGAGATAAGAGGAGAGGAGAGAAAGATCGCTCCAGAAGAGAGGAGTGGTCAGAGTGATGGAGAGGGGGAGGTCAGAGGAGAGCAGGACATTGAGTGTATGCTCTGCAGAGCGAGTCAGGCCAGAGGGGAGGATGGACAGGGAGAGGGAGTCACAGAGGTCGCGGAAGAGTATAGAGGAGGAACAAGGAGAATCTAGGTGGATATTGAGGTCCCCAATGAGGCGAAGTTGAGTGGTAGAGGCCAGGAGGAAGGAGGAGAGGTACACCCACTCAGAGAGAAATTGGGTGACTGACCAGGACGCCGGTAGACAGTAGCCACAGTAAGAGAATGGCTAGGAGAGAGAGAGAGATCCTACAGACAAGGCATTCAAAAGAGGAGTAGGCCTGAGTGGGAATGATAGAGGCGGGAATCCACTCAGGAAAGATCCGGGCTGCCTCCCCACCGGACCAGGAGGATCTGGGTGTGTTAGGGAGAATTGTCATAAATGGCTAATTTCCCTTACCTATTGAGTCCCTCAGCAGCTTTGCTGGATTTCTAGGATTTCTTTTTTTCACCTGCTGGGACTGACTACTGTCTCCCAGAAACATGTAAAGTTGCCATTAATTTTATGTAGTCTCTTTAAACTACAGACCCAGTGCATCCCATATTACATGGAGTATTGGAAAGGGTTCATTCTTATCCCTTTTTGTCTGTATCTCTTGGAGCATTGTTTCGCTCCCTTTACATTAAGACTTGGCTGGTGGCAGTGGTAACTTCCCAAACTTTTCTACCGCGGTTATATTGGTATTGTTTTAGGCTATTATATTAGCCTCGAACATAAACCCGCTTGACCAAATACATTTAATTTTGGCTCCGGCTGGGTTTAGTCGCCATTTCTTTTTGTTAAAGTCTTTCTCGTGTTCTTCTCTGCACGCCAAACCGTGGATGATTCCTTTGTTCGCTGTCTTCTGCACAGAAGCCCCCCTTAAGGCGCCTGAAAGTCTGGGTAGGCAGGATGTGAGGGAGGAGAATTCGGACCCCTGCCATGGGTTACCTTGGTAACCCAAGTCGCACTCTTGTCCGATTGGCTAAGGGGACTGGTCTTGCCAGGCCAGACAACCTGCTGTGTGATTGACATCCAGGCTTTATGAATAGGGAAAAACTGCATAAACAGCAGGTCTCTGGGACTGGAAAGACAGACTGGAACGAAAGAACCAACGAGGAACTGGCTGAAGAGGACCCCTACAATGACTGAACGGCCCGGTGAAGCCCTGCTGCAGGTTTGAATCTCCAGAATCGGACGACAGAGAAGATCCTCCAGGAAACGTCCTCCCTTGAGCTGGTGGGACCAACCAGTTCGCCCAAACTGCAAGCCAGGGCCCCTCCTCTGGTCGAATTTGCTGTACAGCGCTACAGTGGACTGGATAGCCAGGAAGGTCGGACCCTGCTTGGGTTTTAAGGAGAGCACCTTTTATTCGTTGCTTTACTCTGCTGCTGGTTTCTTCCCTGGGTAGTGCAGGACCCTCCAGTCTTCCTACTTCTGATCAGTCCGACAGTCGCTTCAGGTTCATGAACAGTGAGCCTGCAGGAACTACCAGCCACGTCTGCCTCAGCCACAGCTTCCTCTCCATTTTAAGGTACTGTGCAAACCTGGTTGCTAGTTTCGTTCAGCCGCGGGGAAAGTGTGTGAAATCTTTCTCCAATCTGAGGGCTTGTCCTTCTCTTCTTTTTAAACTAACTTTTCTACCAACCAATCTCATCTGGAAACCGTGCCACAAACATTACCGCAAACTACCCTGAACTGTGTGATCTTCAGCAAAAGATTTTTGACCCATTGACTTTGGCCCTAAGCCTTTTCTATCTGATCTCCTCACTGAAGTTCCTCTTGTTCAACTGCCCTGAGTACAAACCTGTTGGTTTGATCCAATTCCTAATAACTTTTGTCTTTCCCTCCCTTTTAAATTGCTGGAATGCCATTTTGCTCCCACTTCATTTTGTGAGCTTAACTTGTCTGGGATGTAAGGGAAGTTGTGCGGTGTATTGAGGAGAGTGTGATTTTTAAACTGCTTATAATGGTGTAATGTTATACAACTGAAGAGTGAAATAAATGTATATTCTTTTACTTGGAAACCTTGAGTCAGTGTTTGCCTGAATCATAGTAATTGCTGTCCTTTGTGTAACTATTTGATACTGCTCACTTACTCTTGAGATAGGTCTGGCTGCAGTGTAGTACAGACTTGTACCAAAGGTGAATTTGTACTGTCACTTGTAGTATCAATTGTGTGTGGTGTTCCCAAAGGGTACTGCATATAATTCTGCCTAACAGGGTGCAGAGAGAATCTTGTAACCATCTGGGAGGAGAGTGTCAAAGCTTGTGACAGAGCTGGCTGTGAAACATGTCTCAGTAAGACACAGGACATCAAGGTCTGGTTCATCTAGGAGGTGGCAGATGTCAGAGGAGTGTTTGACAGCAGAGAAAGAGTTGAGAATGGCAAGATGAAGAAGGTTGCCAGCCTTAAAGACCTTCTGGGGAGGGGTACAGATCAGAGGTACGCCCTGCAGAGGTGAAGAAGGAGCCCTAGGAGGGGCGCAGGAGGCAAGGGAGGCCAAGGTAGCCAAGGGGGGAGAAGAAGTGACCGCAGGAGATGAGAGGAAATTGATGAGGTGAGGGAAGAGCCTTTCAAAGAGGAGGAGATTGGCCTGAGGGCCTTGGACCATGACAGTGCCATTAAGGTAGACATTAATTATGACTTTAGAGGAGTCGAAGGAAGCCATAAGAACTTCCCATTGAGTGCCACCATTAATGAGAGATGAGGAGATAGGACCGAGCACAGATATCATATGAAGAGTCCATAGATCCGGCGAAGGAATGATAAAGAGGATTTCGGTGAGGGTATGTCTGGAGGAAGCATTGGAGTAGATGTTGGCCATAGGAAGACCAGGGTTGGAGGCCAAGATATCCTTTTTGAACTTCTTCCTTGGAAGTGAGGAAAGGAGGGAGAAGCAGGGGGGGCTAAGGCAGGTAGGTGTGGAAAAAAGAGAGTGGTGAGGTCACTCGGCCGGCAAGTTACAGAGAAGCAGCAGTTTACAAGCAAAGTACAGAGAAGTTAGCAATGGGCAGCAACATTTGAATTTCAAGCAAAACAGCAGAATTTGATTTTCCAATTCGGGGTTCAGATGTTAGCAAAGGGTTTTAAGAAGCACTGCGAATCCGAATGAAACATGGGAGAAAAAAGCGGACAGAACAGTGATAGTCAAAGATGGTAGGAGTGAGTCCAGAAGTAGGGACCTAACCAATGGTTCAGGAGGTTACAATGTCAAGGCAGTCCAGATTTCTTAGAGGAGTGAAGTGGCAGCATCATTGTAGTCAAGGTGATAGGGTGCAGTGAGGACCCTGAATAGTAGCCCGGAAGTGGACAGGGAGCACACAGGGGCCTTAGAAGTGGGCCTTTGGTGCGGTGGGCCGGCTAAAGCCTGCCGGTCCCCAATTGGATAGAAAGGCAATTCGTCAGCCAATGAGAAGGCATGATGGACAAGGATTGCACATCCGAGTTAGCAAGATGAAAAGAAACAAGCGGTGGCCAAGAGACATCAAGATGTAAACTTGGAATCCATAAAACCAGAACCCAAGGATGTAACATTAGATGAACAATACCTAGTTCTGAAAATAAGTTTTGGCTTGATAGGGAGCCAGATGACTTTACCAAGGAAATGCAAGTAAACTGGCACTGACGTGATGGTACGCTGGAAATCCAAGATACCGTAAATTAGTGTAATAAAACTCAGGACAGATAAGTCCCAAAATCAGCAGAGTATTTGATGAAATAGAAATGGACAAAGCTGATGAAGAAGGTGATGACAGACGTGCCTGGGTTAAGGTGATGGGTTAAGGAGGGGACATTATCAAACATGAAACTAGGCCTTTTGCAGGGCAGTAGGACAACCGCTGGAGATAGATGGTGAAAACAGCAGAAGAGGGAGAAGGTATGAATGACATCACATGTAAGTGGGCATTGAGAAGAAAAGGCATGGGAAACAGCAATTTTCAGAGACCTATTTGTGTGAAAAGAGGCCAACCAAACTAATGCCATCACATACATGTAGATGAGCAAGATGAATAGAGTGGTCAGCAGTGTCAACGGCCACTGATATGTTCAGATTTAAGATTAGAAAGACTAGTAGACAGGTAATTGACAGACAAGGAAATGAATGTGTTCAGTGGTGCTGTGATGTAAAAGTATATGTTGCATGAACATCACCTGATAGTAAACGATTGGCCTAAGCATATTCGCATCGCATTGTAAATCACATTGAATGAACCTGAAACTGGCTGACTACGCCGCCATTTTAAGTTATCCGCCATTTTGATCACCTCTTGCTTTCTGTCGCATGTTAGAATTTGTGTTTTCGGCTCCAGCAGAGAAAAATGAACTTTGTACTGTTTCATGATGTCCACATAGATAAACATGTTGAAGCTGCTGTCAAGACTTGAAGGTCACGAGGAATAAGAATACCTCTGTCCCTAAGCAACCAACAGCAAGACAGTAAACACTTGCTGCTTGAGGATTAGGGCCACAGGTGGTAGAAACAGGATACCCAGGTGGTGGTCCGGATGACTGCTGTAAGGGAAAGAAGGGCAGGTAAGGACAAGAACAAACAGGGCAATACCAAGTAGAATCTCAAGAAAAAGGACTGACACCTACCAGGGACCAGCGGATGGAAAGCAGGAATGATGGGTAATACCTGTTCCCTCAGTGGGCTAAGAGCAGGGAAGCCCGGGGAGGAGAGGAGAGCTGCCACACTGGATGCACCTGGGAAGAATGCTCCTGGAGAGTTGAACTAGGAGCACCAAGATGCCAATAGAAGATCCGGTTTCAACTGAGCCAAAGGAGGTGACATTAGCTTATCCAGAAACAGTCCGCGATCAAAATCCAGGAGAATCAGAAAGTCCATGCACGGTACCAGAAGGCGAAAAGCAGAGAAATCCTTAAGACGTAATCCGAGGGTCGAAGATAGGTCAAGGCAATGTGAACGAGGAATAGAACTCCAAAATGCCGCCAGCGAACAGTTGAGAAACATTGTGTGCCGTCCTGGAGTTCGTTATATACTGTGAGGCAGATCATGTGAGTTCTGAGGACGCATTTCGCATCACATGATCATTTTCTTGGTTGCTAGGAGCCTCAGGGTTGTTGAGTCCAATGTCCACTGGAGATGCTGTTTCCAACAGGGGCGTGGTAGTTGCCACGGCAATGCACAACGCTGCGCTGCGGTAAACAGGTGAGCAAATCTGATGCTGTACATTAAGGGCAACAGGTGCCGTTTTGTGGGCTGTGGCGATGATTCGGGCGTCGTGCCAAGTTGGAGCCTGCGTGTGCTGTCTACCAGAAGCGGACTGACTCCGCAGAGTATGCACACGCCAGGGGAGTCACCATCTGTGATAGAGGCGATGGCTCCTCTCATTATGTACTTTCCGATGGCTTCCCCAACCCCTCCCAATAGCGGGAAACCTAGTCCTGTATACGGAAGTGGGACGTGAATTTGTATGGACACTAACACATGGTCTGGGACGAGGCCGGGAAAGGTCATATTTACGCGTGACAGAATCCCCCCCAAGGGCCCACGACCCAGTGGGCAGGAGGGATTATCATGATGAAACTGGGACACCAGTCGGGGGGGGGGCATGGACATCATAGGCTAGTTCCCAGGACCTATCCTCGGGCTGTAACCCAACCAGTCCACCAAGTAGCACAAGCAACCCCTGGAAATATGCGAACCCAAGATGGCACTAACTTCGTATTCTTCGACACCACCCACCGAGACCGGGGAAGGGGGTGCTACAAGTCTAGACGCAGGAAGACATGGTTTCAATAGAGAAGTATGGAAGACCAAATGAATGCGCCAAGAGGAGGGAACAGCCAAACCAAAGGCAACTGGATTCACCACCCTTGTTACCGTGTAACAACCCACAAATCAAGGCAGAAGCTTAAGTGAGCCGGGCAGATGCAGGTGTCTAGTGGAGAGCCATACCCTGTCAACCGGGACATACGGGACCGGGGAGCGCTTCTTGTTGGCCGCAACCTTCGTGCATTCTTGTGCTTCGAGGTGATGGGAAAGCATCTGGGAATGTACCAGGGACAGATTAGGGGCGCAAGCTGCAGCAGCAGGGACAGTAAGAGTGGAAAGATCAGGGACCGGCAGTGTGCAGGGATGTTGTCCATACAAAGCGAAGAATGGGGAGGTTCCTAGGGAAGAGTGCGGGACGTTATTGTAGGCAAATTCAGCTAGGTATATTAACTGGTGCCATGATTGCTGGTTTTGGAGGGAAAGACAACGTAAATATTGTTCCATGACCTGATTCACCCTCTCCGTCTGCCCATCCGTTTCAGGATGGTATGACGAGGAAAGACGGATGACGATACCTTTTAGACTGGTGAGTGCTTTCCAGAATTTAGACGTGAATTGTGTACCACGGTCCGAGATGAGGATTATGGGTAAACCGAAGAAACAGAACACTTCTCTAAAGAACATTTCAGCCTGTTTGGGAGCCGTAGGGAGACCAGAACAGGGGATGAAACGGGCCATTTTGGAGAAGGAATCAACGACTACCCAGATGGTATCTAAACCCTTAACTCTGGGTAAGTCCATAACAAAGTCCATGGTAAGGGTATGCCATGGTCGAGGCGGCACCGGCAGCGGCTGGAGCAACCCGAGAGGTTGTCCTTTTCTATTTTTATACTGAGCACATATTGAGCAGGTGTTGACGTAGGATTCAACATCCTTCCTCATAGTAGGCCACCAACACCATCTTTGCAGTAAGCCAAGAGTGCGTCTTTGGCCTGGGTGGCCATTGATGGGGACGTCATGGGACCATTCCAGAGCCAGATTGCGTGAATCCGAGGTCAGCAAGAACAACTTCTCTTGATAATACGGAAGGTCCTCATGAAGGACTAACCCCCAGTCAGTTAGTTGTTCGGGACTAGATGCAATCCACTGACGAATGGAGTTCAAGAGATCGAGAGACGGGGTACAAACACACACCACATGTTTCTTTTCTAGTACTGTGTCCAGGAAAATTGGGAGAGAAACACCCCCAGGGGATCGGGACAGGGCGTCTGCCTTCCGATGCGTGGTACCAGGTCTATGTTTGATAGTGAAATCATATGCCGCAAAGAACAAATGCCAAATCACTTGTCTACTGTTCACATACTTCATGGTAGCAAGGTCTTGCAGGTTCCTATGCTCAGTATAAACAACGACCTGATGAGTAGCCCCTAGAAGATCATGCCTCCATATGCTAAATACTTCTTTGATGGCTAGGAGTTCTTTCTCGGTAACTGTATAATGCACCTCAGATGGGGTGAATTTGCGAGAGTGAAAAGCGATGGGATGTAAACAGCCCGTGGTAGGACATTTCTGGGACAGAATGTCCCCGATAGCAAAAGAGGAGGCATCAGCTTCTACTTTAAATGGCTGATCTGGATTTGGAAGTTGGAGGATTGGAGCTGAGGTGAAGGCCGCCTTCAATCTGTCGAAGGCCTCTTGGTGTGTATCAGTCCATAAAAAGGGCACATGCGGACTGGTGAGGGCAGTAAATTAAGCCGTGATGTCAGGAAAGCCGGATATGAATCGTCTTTAGAAATTGGCAAAGCCAAGAAACGACTGTAGGGCCTTGATGGATTTAGGCACCAGCCAATCTAATACAACACGAATCTTGGACTCATTCATTGACAGACCCCCCGGAGATATGTGGAAACCCAAGAAGTCCACACTATCAACATGAAACAGGCACATCTCTGGTTTGGCATAAAGAGAATGTAAACAAAGGCGTGAAAGGACCTCTCGTACATGTCCCACATGTTCTTGCATGGAGGCGGAGTATATCAAGATGTCGTCTAAGTAGACGACCATGAAGGTATCGAGAATATCACTGAAAATGTCATCCATAAATCGTTGAAACGTGGCGGGGGCATTACATAAGCCGAAGGGCATGACTACGTATGCAAACAACCCGTAACGTGTGCAGAAGTCCATCTTCCACTCATCTCCCTGGCGTACCCGAACCAGATTGTATGCCCCCCTAAGGTCTAATTTGGTATACACAGATGCATGGGTTAGTCGATCCAGTAGTGGGCCTATGAGGGGAATGGGATATCGGTTCTTGATTGTTATGGCGTTCAAGCACCGGTAATCGATGCAGGGACGTAGGTCACCTTCGCTTTTCGGGCCAAAATAAAATGGGACTGGAGGCTGGAGAGATGGAATGACGTATGTGACCTAATTCCAAGGCGTTCTGTATGTAATCCTTTAGTACCTGTTCTTCTGAGGTTGTCAAGAAGTATATTCTATCCTTGGGTATCTCCGCATTGGGCATCAGGTCAATTGGGCAGTCGTAGGACCTATGAGGGGTTAACGTAGCTGCAAAACCCTTATCGAATGACTGTAACGCTCACCTGATTCCCGTAGAGGCGCCGGTCTTGACTGGGCGTATACCGTATCTGCAAAGGTGATGTGTAGCACACGGCTGGCTCTTTGGGCTGGACCTCTGTGCACTGTATGTCTGACTTGAAGGGTAAGATGTCTGCAGATAGAAAATATGGGATTAAGGAACTGGGTTATTGAATGTCTCTCTCTTCTTCCCTTTCTCTTCTCCTGTAGAACCCCAAAGGTTAACGCTCTCACCTTAGGTAAGTGAACGCTGTGCTCTCCATCTGCCTCGGGGCAGGGTGCTGTAACCAGTTTCTTCACTGGATAAGGGGAGCAGGCCTCTTGACTTCAGAGGACTGCTGTCCGTCGTTTAGGAGTAATGGCACGTGAGTATTAAAGTTCCCCAATGTCTTTAAACGCACCTTGTTTTGTCTTTCAGATGCGGGATGCAGCGCCGAAGGCCTCCGGAGCGTGCGAAGAGTTGGTAAGCTTTTGTCTTTCAGATGCCGGAATGCAGTGTGAAGACGTCCGGAGCGCACGAAGAGTAGGTAAGCCTTTGTCTTTCAGATGCCGGAATGCAGCGCGAGGCGTTGGTGACAGCCGATGGACCAGGTAAGTGAAGAGCTGTCACTGAAGACCGTAATGCTAACCTGTTCTTTCTTGTCTTTATAGGTGTTGCTGAAGACTGGATTCAGGATGGTAAGCCTTTTTCCTTAGTCCCAGGATCAGATGCAGAAGACACGATGAGCGTTCTGCTGCAGAGGATGCAGAATAACGCAAAGCAAGATTCATCCATCGGGTGTGGTTTAAATAGCCTCCTGTAGTGCTTAGGTGTCTCCTTCCACAGCCACGCCTAGGTAAGAAAAGAGTTCCTGCTTTCCAGAAGAGTTCCAGTGTTCTGAATCTAGGGAGTGGCTCCTGCCCCACCCAACAGGAAAAGTAGTTCCAAACAGAAGAGGATCAGAGGCTCAACTGGCAGGCAAGTAAGCAGCATGGTCTGCTGCAGGTAAGTCCACCCAAGCATTATGAGCCCAGCACTTACAGCGCTGGGACTGGGCATATTTATGAGCCTGGTGCCACTGGCGCCAGGACTGGGTCCAAAAGGTCCCAATTGGGACTGGTTGGCACTCGGAACCTGGGTTATGGATCTGCTTCCAAGGGAGTTGGGAAAACCCTGACCTTTTGGAAGCAGAGATCATGACAGTACCCCCCCTCAAGGCCCCTCCCAAACCGGGCTTCTCCAAGGGTTATGGCTTGTCAGGAAATGTTCGGTGAAATCTTTTGATTAGGCGAGGAGCGTGGACATATTCAGCAGGTTCCCAGGATCTCTCTTGGGGGCCGTAGCCTTTCCAGTCAATTAGGTAAAATAGTTTAGATTTGGAGATCTTGGAGTCCAGAATGCTTTTGACTTCAAACTCGAGTTCTCCATCAACTAGGATAGGTTTTGGAGATTTAGTTAGTCGGGTTTGAGGTTGCACGGGTTTTAATAGAGAGACGTGGAAGACCGGATGTATCTTCATGTGCGGGGGCAAGTCCAACTTGACCGCTACTGGGTTTACTATGGTAGTGATGGAATAGGGACCAAGGTATCTTGGGTTGAATGTGCGTGGCCCTTTTAGAGGTAGATATTTGGTGGATAACCAGACTTGATCCCCTACTTGATATTGAGGGGCTTCCTTCCGATGTTGATCTGCTCCTTTCTTGTATTGTTCTTTAGCCCTTTGAAGGTGAGAAACAGCTTCCTTAAAGGCTTGGGTGATTGTAGAATGCAGGTAGTCTACTGCTGGTGTTTCAAGATCTTGGAGGGGATCCAACTCCGAGGTTCGAGGGTGACTGCCGTACAAAAGAAAAAACAGGGTTTTCCCAGTTCCCGAATGGACAGAGTTATTGTAGGCATATTCGGCTATCCAAAGGATGTCTTTCCAAGTTTTTTTCAGTTTGTTGCAGCATGCAGCGTAAATACTGTTCCAGAGTTTGATTGGTCCTCTCGGTTTGTCCGTCGGTCTGAGGGTGGTGACTGGTCGATAGTCTCACATCAATTTGAGCCGACCGACAGCAACTTCGCCAAAAATGAGAAATAAATTGACTACCTCGATCCGAAATTAGAACCGAAGGAAAACCGTGCAGTCGGACGATGTTTTTGAGAAATTCTCGGGCCAGAGTTGCTGCTGTTGGCAAGCCTTTGAGCGGAATGAAATGCGCCATCTTGGAGAATAAGTCCATGATTACTAGAATCGTATTGTATCCGGAGCATGGAGGTAGATCGGTGATGAAGTCCATAGAAAGCGTATGCCAAGGGCGAGGTGGGATGTCAATAGGGCGTACGAGGCCTGCTGGTCTTTCCTTTTGACTCTTGTTTTGGGCGCATACTCCACAGGACATTATAAAGTCTCTGATATCTTTTTTCCAAGACGGCCACCAGAAGTAGCGCTTGATCTTTTCTGAGGTCTTGGCCATACCGGGATGTCCTTCCATTAAAGAATCGTGATAACAAGAGATTACTTTTTTCTGTAAATCTGTGCTGGGTAGGTATAATCGTTCTTGGAAATACAATAAGTTGTCCTTTACTGCAAAGTCCTTTCCCTGCAGATGCCAATTCTGTATGTCTGCTGGAGTTACAAGTTGCCTGGCCTTATCCTTAACTTCCTCTATGGATTCTGTGGCGATTACACCCAGAATTCTTTGTTCGGGAATGATTGGTACAGGTTTAGGGTTGATCAAGTGTTCTTCCACTCCCATCCGAGAAAGGGCATCAGCTTTACCGTTCTTTGTACCAGATCGATAGGTAATTATGAAGTCAAACTCGGCAAAGAATAATGCCCAACGGAGTTGTCTAGAGGATTGGGCTTTTGCGGTTTTCAAATATTGCAGGTTTCGGTGATCCGTAATCACAGTAACGGTGTGTCGGGCCCCCAGCAGATAATGCCGCCAAGCCTTAAAGGCAGACTTGATAGCCAGAAGTTCCTTGTCAGTAATCGTGTAATTGATTTCAGGAGGCGAGAATTTGCGGGACCAAAATGCCACGGGATGCAACTGATTGGTTACCGGGTCCTTTTGTGATAGAACTGCCCCCATGGCAAGGCTTGAAGCATCAGTTTCCACGATGTAGGGGAGTTCGGGGCGAGGGTGTTTTAAGATTGGTGCAGAGATAAATTTAGTCTTCAAATCCTGGAAAGCTTGTTTCGCCTCGGTAGACCATTCAAAACGTTTGTTTTTCTTTAACAAGGCAGTGATGGGCTGGACTATTCGAGAGAATTCGGGGATAAACCTGCGGTAAAAGTTAGCGAAGCCTAACATGCTTTGCACACCTTTTACGGAGGATGGTGATGGCCATTTGAGAACTGCATCGACCTTCTTTGAATCCATACGCACTCCGCCAGGTGATAATATGAATCCCAAGAATTCAACTTCAGTCACGTTGAAAACACATTTTTCCAACTTAGCGAAAAGTTTGTGTTGACGCAATCTTTCGAGGACCATTTTCATATGTTTCCGATGTTCAGATTCCGATGAAGAATAAACGAGGATGTCGTCAATGTAAACAACAACACACACATCTATGAGCTCTCTGAGGACATCGTTCATGAAATATTGAAAGGCGGCCGGGGCATTGCAAAGTCCGAAGGGCATGACCTGATATTCAAATAGTCCATACTTGGTGCGGAAGGCCGTCTTCCATTCATCGCCCTCTTTTACTCGTACCAAGCGGTAAGCTCCTCTAAGATCCAGCTTTGTATATATGCATGCTTTTCTGACTTAGTCCAGGAGTTCAGGGATCAAAGGTAACGGATATCTATTCTTAACGGTGATCTGGTTCAGGGAGCGATAATCTATACAAGTTCTAAGGTCTCCTTCCTTTTTTGGAACGAAGAACAAAGCTGAAGAAGCAGGGGACTTGGAAGGACGAATAAACCCATTTGCCAGGTATTGATCCAGGTATTGTCGAAGGTGAAGGTTCTCAGGCTCGGTGAGGGCATAAATTCTACTACAAGGAGGAGTAGATCCAGGTATCAGGTCTATCTGGCAGTCATAAGACCTATGAGGAGGTAGAGAGTTAGCCTGATCCTTCCGGAAAACATCTTGGTATTCTAGGTATTCGGGAGGTAACTGGGGAGTCTCTGAAGAAATTGCTGCCAGTGCAACACCAGGTGGAGGGTGACAAGTAGAGGCACATTCTGGAAACTGGACCGTTCTTGCTCGCCAATCGATCAGAGGATTGTGTTTCTCTAACCAAGGTATTCCTAGAATAATCTGAAACTGAGGGGCCTTGATCACATCGAACACGATCTTCTCATGGTGTCCATCTTGACTTACTAGCGTCACCTCTTGAGTGGAATGCGTTACTGGCCCGGAGGCTATCTCCGTACCATCCACCGTAGTAATGACGTCCTTTACAGCCTTGGGACAAAGAGTTAGATTCATCCTCAAAACCATTTCATGATCCACATAATTGCCGATGGCACCGCTGTCGACGTAAGCTTCAATTTCATGTAATCGATCCGGATTATCAGGGCTAATGACGACCATAGGTATCACGAAATGCGAGGTCACGGAACTGGTTTTCACGCTCGGCAAGAGGACCTCTATTCTTGTCGGGCGAGGTCGTTTCCCTGCTCAGAGTTTGTAACTTTGGTAACTGCAGCTCCTACTGCCTTCTTGGCAGGTTTCACCGGACAGTCTCGAAGAAAGTGCCCTGAGTTTCCGCAATAGAGGCATAATTGCAACTGTTTTCTCCTTGCCCGCTCCTTTTGTGTTAGAGGACCTTTCAGACCCCCTATTTGCATGGGTTCGCCGGAGTCTACTCCTTTGGAAGGAGTTGGCGGTTTGGAAAATACTCGAGCATCAAACTTGGAACGATCGGCCTTCCTGTTCTGCAGTCTGTGATCTATTTGAAGGACTAAGTCTATATAGTCCGAACAATCTTGTGGGGGATTCACTACTTGGGCTAACACATCTTTGAGCTCTCCACGTAGACCTCTATAAAACAGCGTAATCCTTTTGTCCTCAGGCCATTGAGTTTCCACTATCAGTCTGTTGAAAGACGCAATATAAGCCAAAAGGTCTTGATTACCTTGTCGCAACGAAAGAAGCTCATTGTCCAAGGCATGCCCCTGTGAATGTCTTGCAAACAGTTTTTCCATACTGAGCTGAAAAGCTTGAAAATCATGGAGGACCGGATCATCTTGATTTACTAGAGGGATCGACCAGTCTGCCGCATTGCCACTAAGGTACGAAAGCACGAAAGCTACTTTAGCTTGATCAGTTGGAAAGGCTGCTGGCCGGCATAAGAAATGCAACCGGCACTGATTGATAAATACTGCAAACCTCTTTGGGTCACCAGAAAATCGTTCGGGCGGAGCCAGAGGTACATTCCCAGGTAGGTTGATCTGCACTGGATT
Organism: Ambystoma mexicanum; assembly: GCF_040938575.1. Classification (NCBI taxonomy): domain Eukaryota; kingdom Metazoa; phylum Chordata; class Amphibia; order Caudata; family Ambystomatidae; genus Ambystoma; species Ambystoma mexicanum. The sequence goes on along the minus strand of NC_090941.1, from coordinate 1,120,547,659 downwards.
CATAGAGGATGTAGAAGGAAGATTTCCCCCAGATGCGGGTAACGGGGTCTGTCCGGCTTGTGACTGCAGCAATTGTCTAGCGAGATCATCTGTTCGCTCCTTGGAAATAATCAGTTCCCTTCTTAGAGCGTTCGTTTCCTGACGGGCTGAATGCACTTCTGCCCTTAGTTCCCCAAGTAACTGGGCTAGCTGGTTGGTATCCGAGGTTTCCATAGCGCCTGGACGGGAATTTTGTGGTAGGCTTTGCGTTCTGTAACGCTCACCTGATTCCCGTAGAGGCGCCGGTCTTGACTGGGCGTATACCGTATCTGCAAAGGTGATGTGTAGCACACGGCTGGCTCTTTGGGCTGGACCTCTGTGCACTGTATGTCTGACTTGAAGGGTAAGATGTCTGCAGATAGAAAATATGGTATTAAGGAACTGGGTTATTGAATGTCTCTCTCTTCTTCCCTTTCTCTTCTCCTGTAGAACCCCAAAGGTTAACGCTCTCACCTTAGGTAAGTGAATGCCGTGCTCTCCATCTGCCTCGGGGCAGGGTGCTGTAACCAGTTTCTTCACTGGATAAGGGGAGCAGGCCTCTTGACTTCAGAGGACTGCTGTCCGTCGTTTACTGCACGAACGGTAAGTTTCGAGTAATTCTAATGTCTTTAAAGTCTTTAGTGATGATGTTTCTTGTTTTGCAGGGTTCCGGCGATGGCGGATGACGGGCTGAAGTGAGTTGAAGATGGAGCCCGTGTGATGAATAGAAGCGCCTGGAAGCACGTAAGTAAGCGCTTGTTGCCTGCTTCACGATGCGCTCTAACTGTCTTTTTATTTTGCATGTACAAGTTCGGAGCGGCTGCAGGGTGCCGGAATACCCACTGGGTTAGATGTGGAAAGGAGTAATGGCACGTGAGTATTAAAGTTCCCCAAAGTCTTTAAACGCACCTTGTTTTGTCTTTCAGATGCGGGATGCAGCGCCGAAGGCCTCCGGAGCGTGCGAAGAGTTGGTAAGCTTTTGTCTTTCAGATGCCGGAATGCAGTGTGAAGACCTCTGGAGCGCACGAAGAGTAGGTAAGCCTTTGTCTTTCAGATGCCGGAATGCAGCGCGAGGCGTTGGTGACAGCCGATGGACCAGGTAAGTGAAGAGCTGTCACTGAAGACCGTAATGCTAACCTGTTCTTTCTTGTCTTTATAGGTGTTGCTGAAGACTGGATTCAGGATGGTAAGCCTTTTTCCTTAGGCCCAGGATCAGATGCAGAAGACACGATGAGTGTTCTGCTGCATAGGATGCAGAATAACGCAAAGCAAGATTCATCCATCGGGTGTGGTTTAAATAGCCTCCTGTAGTGCTTAGGTGTCTCCTTCCACAGCAACGCCTAGGTAAGAAAAGAGTTCCTGCTTTCCAGAAGAGTTCCAGTGTTCTGAATCTAGGGAGTGGCTCCTGCCCCACCCAACAGGAAAAGTAGTTCCAAACAGAAGAGGATCAGAGGATCAACTGGCAGGCAAGTAAGCAGCATGGTCTGCTGCAGGTAAGTCCACCCAAGCATTATGAGCCCGGCGCTTCCAGCGCTGGGACTGGGCATATTTATGAGCCTGGTGCCACTGGCGCCAGGACTGGGTCCAAAAGGTCCCAATTGGGACTGGTTGGCACTCGGAACCTGGGTTATGGATCTGCTTCCAAGGGAGTTGGGAAAACCCTGACCTTTTGGAAGCAGAGATCATGACAATGACATCCTGGTATTCATGATATTCTGCAGGAATCCCGGAAACCAAATAACCCACTATGTGTTGCTGGGCATCGGTAAACAACGGAAGGGGTATCATCCAATGTGAGTCGGGCCACTGAGCCTAACAGTTGGGAAGGTGAATCAGCATTCCTAAGGTGTGTGAGACATGTGGTTTGACAGTACGTTGATTCAAAAAACAGATTGCCGGAAGTCCAATCTATCACAGGGTTGTGAAGCCGGAGCCAAGGTATACCAAGAATAATGCCAAACTGTGGTGTTGCTATCAGGTCGAAAGTGACTGCTTCCTTATGAGTTTCTTGGAGTCTCAAGCATAGGGGAGCCGTCTGCTGGTAGATAGGGCCTGAGATGAGAGCAGTGCCATCCACTGCTTGCACTGGCTCGGGTCGTGTTTTAGCTTGCAAAGGCAGGTTCAAGGATAGGGCTAAGGCGTTATCAATGTAATTCCCCGTAGCACCATAATCAATAACGATATGTACTATGTGAGCAATGTTGGGGATATAAGACTGAACAGCCTGAACCACTATGGGTTTGTTTGTTAGATTTTCAGGCATAGACAATCTGAGGGCCTGATCACAGCTCGCCCGTGCCTCCATGGTTAAGGGCGAGCTTTCTGAAAACCTGAGGGATGGAGACGTGGGCGTCATGGGCATTCCTTAACATAGTGGCCGTTAAGGCCGCAATAGAAGCAAGTGTTCGCTGTCCTTCTATGCTCCCTCTCTGCGGATGAAATCAGGCTGCGACCCCCCCCCCAATTTGCATAGGCTCTCCCTGAGGCTTGAATACAACCGATCGGCCCGAGGAGAAACTCGTCTCTGTTCTTCTCTCAGAACGCCTAGCGTCAATGTGGAGGGTCAAATCAACAAGTTCTTGGTATTGGGCTGGCAGTGAGGGGACCACGGCCAGAGCATCTTTCATTGCATCACTCAAACCTTTATAGAAAACAACCGCCTTCTTATTTTCAGGCCAGGCAGTCTCTACAGCCAATTTATTGAATCGAGTGATGTAATCGATGAGAGATGCCTTTCCCTGGGTTAGGTTCAGTAATTCCAGATCTCGTGATTGTGCTTTGTGTCTGGTATCAAATACTTTGGTCATCTCTGAGATCATAATTATACAGTGCCGGACTGTCTTCTTCCAACAAAGGATTAGCCCAGGTAGCGGCAATACCACTCAAATGTGACAGTGTAAAAGCTGCTTTGGTTGTTGAATCAGGGAATGCCTGAGGTCTGCACAGGAAATGTAATTTGTGCTGATTAAGAAAGGTCCGAAACTTATGGGGATCTCCCTGGAATTGCTCAGGGGCAGCCAAAGGGAACGGTGTGGGGACAATTACCTGGGTTGCTATGGGTGGAGGGTTTTGGGGAGTGCTGGGTGTGGGTGTGGGGTCCCCGAACTCAGGATCAGCGGGTAAGGCATGGTGTTCACTCTGAATTGTGTCAAGGCATTGGTGGATTGCTGCTGTAGCGGCGGCCATGTCAGAGCGCAAGACAGAAATTGCTTGGACTAAAGCAGTCACCGGGTCCGTAACGGAGGGATCCATGTTCCGAGCGAAAGAAAAAGGCTTCTCAGTCTGTCAAGACTTGAAGGTCGCGAGGAACAAGAATACCTCCATCCCTAAGCAACCAACAGCAAGACAGTAAACAATTGCAGCTCGAGGATTAGGGCCACAGGTGGTAGAAACAGGATACCCAGGTGGTCCGGATGACTGCTGTAAGGGAAAGAAGGGCAGGTAAGGACAAGAACAAACAGGGCAATACCAAGTAGAATCTCAAGAAAAAGGACTGACACCTACCAGGGACCAGCAGATGGAAAGCAGGAATGATGGGTAATACCTGTTCCCTCAGTGGGCTAAAAGCAGGGAAGCCAGGGGAGGAGAGGAGAGTTGCCACACTGGATGCACCTGGGAAGAATGATCCTGGAGAGTGGAACTAGGAGCACCAAGATGCCAATAGAAGTTCCGGTTTCAACTGAGCCAAAGGAGGTGACAGTAACTTACCCAGAAACAGTCCATGGTCAAAATCCAGGAGAATCAGAAAGTCCACACACGGTACCAGAAGGCGAAAAGCAGAGAAGTCCTTAAGACGTAATCCGAGGGTCGAAGATAGGTCAAGGCAATGTGAACAAGGAATAGAACTCCAAAACGCCATCAGTGAACAGCTGAGAAGCGTTGCGTGCCATCCTGGAGTTCGTTATATACTGTGAGGCAGATCACGTGAGTTCTGAGGACGCGTTACGCGTCATGTGATCATTTCCTTGGTTGCTAGGAGCCTGAGGGTTTTTGAGTCCAGTGTCCACTGGAGACGCTGTTTCCAACAGGGGCGTGGTGGTTGCCACGGCGATGCGCAACGCTGCGCTGCGGTTAACAGGTGAGCAAATCTGATGCTGTAAATTAAGGACAGCAGTTCGCCGTTTTGTGGGATGTGGCGATGATTCGGGTATAGTGCCGAGTTGGAGCCTGCATGTGCGCTCTACCAGAAACGGATCGACTCTGCAGCGTATGCACACGCCAGGGAAGTCACCAAGTGTGATAGAGGCGATGGCTCCTCTCATTATGTACTCTCCGATGGCTTCCCCAACCCCTCCCAATAGCGGAAAACCTAGTCCTGTATATGGAAGTGAGACGTGAACATGTATGGACACTAATACATGGTCTGGGGCGAGGCCAGGAAAGGTCACATGTACGTGTGGGCATGACAGCTACTAAGGTGGATTGTTTGTCCTACACTGAGGAACCTTGGAGCTAAACAAAAGTCGTACAAATCAGTAATTTAGATACCATCTGTACCAACAATGTCATCCCGGTTCAAACAGCAAAATAGAATGATGAATAGCTGAACATGTGCTCTTGCAGAAATCTTTTTCTTTTAAATTTAAAATGCATTTGGTTTATTTCTTAAACCTTACATTTGTGCACCATATTGGTGCAATTTAAGAGTAATATGAATAAAAACAGAAAAAAGAAATAATCTCTGAACGAAAATAGCATAGTCTTTAAAACACTTATGTATAGTTTACAGCAGTGATGTCCTTCCAAAAGTGGACGATTGTGGACACCATTTTTCTGTTGTTTCCCTTTAAAATATAGCTCCACCATGCCTCAGTGTCCAATGGGATGGTTGCTGACTCGTATATTTTACTGTATGTCAGCCTTTTCTGATTCAGAGCTTCACATTCCATTATTATATGTTTGATGGTTTCTTCAGTGACTTTGCAAAACCTGCAGTTAGTACTGTTCGAGGGGTTCAGAGTCCATATGCCTAAGATTTGTCGTGTCGGAAGGATGTTTAACCTAAATCTTAGGAAGGTGTCGCGTATTTGGCAATCTGGGAATAGGTTGAGGTAATGGGGCAGTTGGCTTATTGCTCTTGCTTCTCTGTCGCATTTAAGATTTAGCTTGTATTCATCTTTCTTTTTTTCTTTCTCAATCCAGTCTAGTCTGGCCAGATGCTTTTTGGTTTGTTGAGGCCTTTTTGTCAGCATGTCGAGTGATATGTTTTTTTCCGAGCATATGAGCTCTGCAGCTTCTCTCCATCTTGTCAGTACAGAGTTGTTTGCTGTTGATGGCGATGCTCTAAATATATCTAGTGTTGCGATGTTGTCTTCGTTATTCAGTTTCCTGTATGTGTCAAGGATTTTCCACGTGATTATGGATTGCAAAGATTGAAGGCTGAGCTCGTAGCGTATACGTGGCATGGGGGTTGATTGTGGTAGAGATAGAATTTTCCACCAGTAGATGGCTTCAAGTTGGATCCATATAGATTGATCCATGTTAATCAGTCATTCCCCCCCCATATGTTAAGATTGCTGTTACTTTTTGCTTGTAAAAAGCTAAGGCAGGTTTGATCGAGAACTTACCAAATTTCCGGTGGATGATTAAACCCTGTCTGGCCAGCGATTTTACTTCTGATTTTAAGTGGAATGCCCAAGGAATTTCGCTCGTTGATTGATTTATCCAAATTCCTAGATACTTGTATGTGGTGACTTGTTCCAATCGTTGGTTTTGAAGGAAGAACACCGGGAGTTTAAATTTACCTTGGGCTTTCCGTGTTAAAGTCATGACTTTTTTTTTTTTTTATATTTATGGTGAGTTTGTTGTGATCCATGTATTCGATCATTTTGTTTAGTGCAATGTGAAGACCAGGTGGCGTTTTTGCAAGGAGAATAATGTCATCAGCATAGATCAGACATGGAACCGAACTGTTGTTAAGTTTCGGGAGGTTGATGTTAGGGGAGTTGATGCTTTCCTCGTAGTCAGATGTGAACAGGTTAAATAGGGCAGCAGCCAACGGGCAGCCTTGTTTGAGCCCGTGCCATGTTCTGATTTTGTTGCTTACGATCCCATCTGCTGTCATTCTCCCCTGGATCTTGGTGTTCGAATATAGAAGGTTTATAGGTGCTAGTATGTCGCTAGGGCATCCCCATAGATCAATATTTTTCCACAGGAGGTCCCTGTTGATGGTGCCGAAGGCGAGTCTTAGGTCTACCTATGCAACATACACTTCGGTGTTCGTCTTATCCGCTTCGTGTTTTAGCATGTTTGTTTTCTCTCCTTGAATCTAAACTAACTTTAAGCTCAAGAACAAATGGTAGACAAATAAAAGCGAGTAAAATAAGGAATGTTACCTTTGTGTCTTCTGTTTGGAAAACATGTGAAATGTTTAAAGTAAAACAACAAACTATGTAGAGATGTTTGAGCATGTATTAGTTATGTGGAAAGGCTATGAACCCTAGGTAAATGTATTACACGAAGAGGGGCTGGACGATGTGTCCGGGATTGTGGAAAATCTGTATAAATACTTATGGTTTTGAAATGTCCAGCATTCTCTCATCTCACGGTGTGTACTTGCACACATTGCGAGGTGTTGAGAGCCAGACAGCTTCCTGTTAATAAATAGTACATTGTACCTTTGGACTCGTGACTGGGGTATTTCTATTATGTGGTATTGAGCCTTGATATTCTTTAATCTTTCCGGTGGCGCCCGAATAGGGACCCTCAAGATTGATGTCACATCGCTAGACGAAGACGAGGCTACCGGACTGGGATTGGAAAGTGACAGGGGCCCCTGCAAAGTGAGATGCGATTCCTCCGCAGTTCTGAATGCCCGATCCCTGTACGGTGAGTAGCGTTTAGTAGGACATTGTGATGAGGGTCCCCGCATCGAGGCCTGTTTGTCGAAAAGCGCCAGCCACGATGATTTGATGTCCGATCGGACTCTTTGATTGATTGAAATCAGGTGAGTTGTACCCCGATTCCTAAAAATCCTAATATTTGTTGCAAGTGTTGTCTCTGCAGAAGCAAACGTAGCCAGGTAAGATCGTGATTTAACTATGCCTGGGAAATTGTCATCCTGTTTCAGGGTTTTATTCCGCAGGGAAAGACAATCTTTGAAAGAAGGCCAACCTGCGCCACCCGAAGGGCGGCTTATTTAATGTATTGTAAGTATGGCCTGGGAGATATCGTATTTAATGAAATTTGGCACAGGCAGACCAGACATGTTTCTGAACTTCAGTGGACAATTTATGGTAGTTTTGAAATTGCCCGCCTAGAGCATTTAGAATCTGTATTGTTGAGATAAGAGGCTAGACCTGCAGCATTTGATGCAATTAAAGAGTGGAGAAAGGAAGCTATGTCGCAACTCAAAAGTAGATAAAAGCATGCACGTAGACACATGACGAATGATGGGAAAGCATTATTGCATGATCAGCAGAAACAGTCAGAATCCATTAGAGGTATGGATAGGGCTTTCCAACTAGATGTGCAAAAGATATATCCCTCTCAGGATTTTCATACATCAGACAAGTTAATTAATACATTATTGAATGAACGTAGAACTGTTTCAACTGCGCCACCTCCTTATGTGCCTCCCGCCATTGTTGTTCCTCCTCCTGCACCTCCACCAGTGCCAACAGTTGCCGTACCCATAATTCAGTCTGCACCGCCAGAAGTATTGTATCCGCTACCTATTGTACAACATTTGTATGAACTTTCTTTGCCAGGTGGTTCTGCTCCACCTGTAGTGGTTGAAGAGGCGGGAGCTGATCCAAAAATAGTGACTCGTGGAAAGACAGAAACAGAGAATTATACATGTGGGCTAAAATGTACATAGAAGAGGGTGATGAATCAGCTGTTTTAGTTGCGATTTCTGATCAAGGGGGTATTCCTGAACAGAATATTTTGATAGAACGGATGGGAACATATTTAATTGATATGTGGAGTGATTTGACGGACATGAAGGTCCCACAGGGGTTGAGGGATTTCAATGTCCTTGCCCGATCAAGGGACACTGCAGAGTAAGTATATGAGCATGTAGAGAAGGTATTTGAGTTTAAAACGGAGCTAGATCGGTTACAGAAAGATGAGATGATGTAATGAACGGCAAGCTTCATATTTGCAGAAGCAATTTCTTCCTCTATTAAAACCAATGAGTGAAGAAATGCGCATTTGCACAAGAGACGCTCTTAGATGGATTTCCGATGTTTCAATTTCTCACATTGAAGTGCATGACACGTTTAGTCAGTATGCTCCGGCAATGCAAAGGAAACTGTTACAGGTAATGGTGGAGTATTTACAAGATTAAATTTTGAAGAGAATAGTATGTTGTCCCACAGATTTTATGGTTATTTATAAAAGAGCATTTTTGCCCGATACTGCTTTGACTACTTTGTCACTCGATTTGGCCTTGTTGCATAATAGACGCTCAGATTTGCCTACTTTACAATTGCCGATGAGGGAGGTTCCTCCTACATTTGTTCTGAAGTAGAGATTCCTGCTAATGCTGCAGCGGGAACACCTGCCACTACTATTGAAGCACATTATGTGTCACAGTTTGTTCATGTCCCGTTTTCTAGACAGGAAGTGAATACCATTAGGCAATCGATTCCAGATATTAGGAAGAATTCAAAAGGATTTTATAAAGAAATTGAATCTGTCTTGCATTTGTCAGCTTTCACGCTGGGTGATATAGATTTGTTGTTTCCCGTGATCCTTCCTGCTGATTTATGGAAGCAGATAGAACTGTAGATGATCAGGTAGGGATGGGTGATACATGGGATGCCTTAGTATGAAGTCAGAGGGTGAAACTGAATATTTTAATATATTTGAGCAAGTATTTTCAGATTTTAGTGGTCAAAATTTAAGTACGGAGCCAGGAAAGAGGCTGTTCGTTGATACATTTGTGCGTGGATTATTGCCTGAAATCCAATCACATATTATGACTTCTGCGAGTGCTTTGCAAGCGAAATCACAATCTGAAGTGTTAAATATGGCTCAGTACTATGAAAATAGGGTTAATACAGAGAAAGAGAAGGTAGAAAAGAAGAAGGGAGACCTGAAGACTAGAGTGTTATTGCAGCAAATAGCTAGAGGAGCCAGAGGTGGGAATACACAGTTCAGAGGACAATTTACACAACAGGGTGACGCACAACTGGGTCCAGTACACATAAACCAGTGTGCATATTGTAGACAGGAGGGTCATTGGCGAGCACAATGCCCGATCCTACAGCAGAGATCAAATAGTACGTATGGTGCCATGGGTAGACGATCCAGAGGCCATCCTGGGATAGGGGGTCCTGGTAGAAATCAGTTTGCACAGAGCCAACAGACACCATCACAAGATAATCAGCAACAGAGTGTTAGTAGTGGGAATATTTTTGATAATCCTTCGAATGTCTATTTTTCGGAGGATTTTGCATATACTGTTCCGTTAAGACAGCCTGAAGCAGGGTCTGGAACCGGTACCTATTCCCGTCGATCAGAATGGGCTCTACGTTGAAATGAAGGTGGGGAATAGGGAGCATCTCTCTTTGATAGATACAGGAGCACAGAAGTGTTCTATTGATCATTCACAGGTTCCAGATAGTCCACTGTCAGGGCAAAACAACATTTCTGTAGGGTTCTCTAGTACGCCAGTGGTTAGTCCTGTCTCTCTGCCGGTACCAATTTCACTGGGACCATTTACTGATTATTGTCCATTTCCATTGACGAAAAGATGTGGCGAACATTTGTTGGGATTGAATTTATTAAAGAAATTGAATGCTGTGATTTACTGTTCTCCAGATGGAGTGTATTTAACGATTTTACCTCAACAAACCTCTGTCCTACAATTTTTGTCTATGCCTTTACCAACTGAATAATAAGACCCAAATAAGGTTCCGACATGTTTATGGGCAGTTAATGATAATGACGTTGGAATTTTACAAATTGAGCCAGTTAAAATTGTGTTGAAACCAGGTGTTAAATTGCTGTGTATCCCGCAATATAAAATTATGGTTGACGGTGAACAGGCTTTGAATAGTATTATTTCTGATTTTGTACACCGAGGTATAATTGAGGAAATTGCGGGGAGCATGTGTAATAGGCTGATTTTACAAGTTTACAAACAAAGGGAAAATGCGATTTCTTTTCATTTTATTATTGATTTGCGCGCCATTAATAAGGTTGTTGCTCCAAAGTTTCCGATTGTATCTGATATCACCACAATTCTAACTATGATTCCAGCCATGGCTACACATTTTAGTGTTGTGGATTTCAAAAGTGCCTTCTTTAGTATTCCTGTGCATGTTGATAGCAGATATTTGTTCGCGTTCACCCTAGGGGGATGCTCGTTCACATTCACTCGTGTGGCACAAGGATACACTGAGAGTCCAAGTATCTATAGTAGAGCATTGAAGGAACAGCTTGATACGCTTGAGTTACCTTCCACTTGCACGTTGTTGCAATATGTTTATGATCTACTTCTAGCTGCTGATTCTGAGGGCACCGTGTTGCTGCTTATTCATTTAGCAGAGCATGGGCATAAGGCTTCATTGAAGATGTTTCAGTATTGTCGACAGGAGGTCGCCTATTTGGGCTATCTCCTGACGAAGGAGGGAAGAAGACTGACACCTGAACGGATACAAAGCATCTCTGATATGTCTGTACCAAATACACAGAAAGAGGTCAGAACTTTAATAGGCATGGCCTCATATTGTAGACAGTGGATCCCAAATTTTTTGTTGTTGATAAAACCTATGTTGGCACTGACAAAGAAGGACATTTCTTTGCCTTTACCGTGGAACATGGATTGCCAGAACGCTTTTGATTTGCTTAAGGTTGCGTTGTGTTCAGCACCAGTTTTGGGCACACCAAATTACAGAAAAGGCTTTGTTTTGTATGTGTATGAATCTGATGGATGTGCTTTGGCTGTTTTGGCACAGGGACATGGGGGCAAGAATAGGCTGTGCAGCTATTCTTCCTCCACGTTAGACCCTGTTGCATGAACTTTGCCAAGATGTTTCAGAGCTGTAGCTGCTGCATCTGTGAAACAAAGTGAGGGTATGGTTTTAGGTCACTCTTTAACCGTGATGGTACCCCACTCTGCAGACGTTCTATTAAACAGAATGCAGACGCAACATCTTACATCAGCCCGATTAACAAGGTACAAGCTGATTCTATTTGCTCCGCATATTCAAATTAAGAGATGTTGCTCATTGAATCTGGCTGAACTATTGCCTTCTCCATATGAGAAGGATTGCAGTGACAAAATGTCACATGATTGCCTCTTTATTACAGAACAAGAAACAAAGGACAGAATTGATTTAAATGATACACCCTTAAAGAATCCGCAAGGGGAGCTATTCCAGAAAGACATCCACCACTGCTTACGCAAACACCACATTAAGCACTGTTGTGGAGAGTAAACAGATTTCGCATAATTCTGCGAAAGCTGCAGAGATTATTGCGCTAACCAGAGTTTGTGAAATTTCTGAAGGGCTTAGTGTAAACATATATACAGATAGCCAGTATGCATTTGGGGTGGTTCATAATTTTGGCCGACTATGAGCTGAGAGAGAATTCTTGACCTCATATGGCACAAAAATTCAACATGGCACTCTGATAGTCCAGTTACTATCAGCACTTGCGCTTCCTACACAATTAGCAATAATGAAGTGCGCCGCACAGCAGAAAGTGACGGACGATGTAGGAAAGGGAAACATTTTTGCTGACAGAATAGCCAAACAGACTGCTACTGATTTGCACTCAAAAATGTATGTGCTCGATCCAGCAAGATGGGTCACTGACACTTGTATGATGGACAAAGCGATTAGCTGTATAAAAAAAATTGAGGCTGAAGCTACTCCAGAAGAAATCAAACAGTGGACTGAGCGTCCAGTGGGTCTAGATGATGAGGGTCGTTGGGTGGATAATGAGAAGCAAAGATGGATGCTACCCAATGCCTATGTCACTGCTATGGTCACCATGGCTCATGTCCGAACAAACATATGTGCTAAAAAGATTTGCCAACAGTTAGATCCCGTCTGGTATAACACTAATATTCAGAAGACTGCTGAACGTCTGGTCCAGATTTGAATGATATGTTTGCAACATAACATTGGGAAGGGAACACTGACAGCCAAGGGCAGTTTTGGTCCCCCCTTCATGCCTTTTGAGGTGATCCATTTTGATTTCATTGAGATGAAATGTTGCCAAAACTATAAATATGTCTTAGTTGTGATCTGTCCTTTAGTAAATGGGTTGAGGCGTTCCCACTGAAAGACACCACAGCAATGTCAATGGCAAAGACCATGCTTAAGGAATATTTACCTAGGTTTGGCTTACGGAGAGTCATTTGGTCCGATAATGGCCCACATTTTATCGCTGCTCTCATCCTGCAAGTATGTGCGGGATTACAGATTGATAAACGGTTCCACTCGGCCAGATATGCTCAGAGTGCCGGCCTTGTGGAACACCATAATGGTATCTTAATAAATAGAATCGTTAAAGTCTGTGCACACAGCAATCTGAAATGGCTGGACGCTTTACCAATAGCCTTACTATCGATGCAGACAACCGCACAATTAAAGACAAGGCTCTCCCCCTATGATATTCTCATGGGGAGACCAGCCAATGTATGGAATGCTATGAGACCCAAGAGGTTGAAAGATATTGAATACCCGCTTTTGTCTGACTATTGTGATCAGTTGACTCAAAACTTGCGTTTTATTCACCAACACGTACGAGCAGCCCTCCCTGTACAATACGAGGGTCCAGGTCATTGACTTCGATCTGGTAAGTGGGTCCTTTCCACAGTGAAGAATTTCAAAAGGGGCACTTGTCTTGCACCTCGCTGGTAGGAGCCATATCAGATCCTTTTGGCCACACAAACTGCAGTACGAGTGACCGGAAAGAAACACTGGATCCATGTGACACATGTGAAGGATATTCATTTTCCTCTGCCCTATGACAAAGGGGAGGAGTAGGGAATTGATGATTCTGACGCTCACAATAAGCCGGCTTTGATCGACACTGAGGGTGCCACGAAAATACTTCCTGAGCCTGTGGGGCCTGGGGAGATTGTTTCTTCTTCTTCATTTTCTTCTTCACCAGCGACCGATCATGTTTCTGCTTCTTTATCTTCTTCAGGAAATAACGATGCTTTGTTCACTGATCATTCTGTACCTGGAGTTTCAAGGTACGATCTGCGGCCACGGAAGAGGATTTAGATTTAGAGTCTGCTGACATTACATGAATGTAAATAGAATAGGAAAGTGCAGCTAGGATTCTGTACCCACAAGAAACCCATAAGAAACCAACGTTGAGCCAGTCCCTCATCATTCCTCTGCTACATACGATAAGAGGCAGGGACCAGCAAAGTTACCTTTAATCAAGATAGGCCACATGGTCAGGTGCCACCCATGGATGAACTAAAAATGCCTAACAGTGAGGTTTCTAAATGGACGCTGAGAAACTAAGCCTATTTTAGGGGCCACTCGTACTGATAAGGATACTGATCGTTTTGCTGATGATGAATCTGCCCATCGAGGGCCACCATCCCGAGGACTAAATGGGTACTGATCACAATAACAGCTTGTATTATAATTACATTGACATTTGGGTTTTGGTATCTGGAGGGTGCACATCCACTTGACATTTTATTGCCAACTGCAAGTGTCTCCACTATATCTGCACCATATGTGCATTTGCACACTTTTTGTCCTCGAGACCTCCAACATAGAGGAGGTTATCACAACAACACCCTCTTGATGATCATGAACGCCACACATGCCTTTCTGAATAAGATCCCTTGTTGGATATGTTCACTTCTGCCACAACATGGAGAAAAGGGATTGGGCAGGTATATACATCCTCTTCTTCTAACTACTGCTTGTTATGCTTCACTTAGGGCATTATTCTTCAGCCGATGGAACGATAGTGCCACTGGGAATTTTGATGGGACTAATCTTAACGAGTTTGAAAAATGAGTTTTAGCACCTTCAGGATGTTCTCTGTTTGCAAATAGGAGCAAGCTAAATGTTGCTTCTATTAGGCCTTCCGATAGACTCTCCAGACCTTTCCAATCTATGATTACCTTTGTTCCATTTTGCATACGAAAAGAGGGTCCCCAACCAATGGGTACATCTGAGGGATGTTTTTATTTTTTTATTTTTTTATTTTAGTAGTTAATTACAAACTTTTAAAATACAGTTTTTCCAAGAACAAAGACAAAAAAAACAAATCAACATGAATGAAAAAAGAAAAAGGATAAAAGGAATCAACACGGTTTCTCAGACATCAGTCTCTTCTTGTCCGTATAAGGAGACAAAGCTAATAAAGGAATAAGATAGAAAAGGAAAGAGTAAACAGGTGGGAAATGGAAAGGGAACCCTCCTTCCAGTTTCCTTCCAGAACCCTCCTTCCAGTTTCACATATTATTTTCTTCCTTGATTAGAGATTTTTCCATAGCCTCCAAAAATAATGTTAAGGCAAAAGTTATTTGTTTAAGGTCTCCTTCATAGAGTAAACTCCATGTTTTCTCTATGCTTCGGCATGTTGTTAAAACGTTTACTCTTTTAAGGATGGATTGTCTTATTTCGTTAAACTTAGGACATGTCAGAACGAGGTGTTTTAGTGTTTCTTTGTCTTTTTTGCAGAAATGGCACTCATCAACAGTTTCAACAGTTTTTTTTTATTTTTTTTTTTTAGTTCGATACAGATTTAAGCAGAACATCATACATGATCTTCTTTTATAGTTGGAAGGGAAGATTTCAAGATATTTAGGAAGTTTCTGGCATTCTCGTGCTTCTATAGGAGCGTTCTTCATGCATCGATGAGCTCTTCGCTGTTCTGATGTTTCGAACCAGTCCTGGTCCCATAGCTTTTTTTTAATGTTGTTTGGGTTATGGATTAGTGTGTGCAGATCCGATGCCAAATCACTTAGAATTTTTGCACATGAATCCTTCCACGTACCAAGAATAGACTTTCTCTGCTCCAAACCTCCAGAATTTAAAATTCGGAACTGGGGATAGTTACCCGCTCCCATAATTTTCCGATATAAGGTTAGAGTACTCCATTGAATTTGGGCATTTATTGAAATCATGTTCATACTGAAGGCACGCGATCGGTGTCCCTTTCGGTAATAGCAAAATCCTGGACCAGAAAGTATTCTCACACCATGGTCAGATTGTGTGCGAGCATCCAAGCATGGTTTCGGCTCCAAATATTAGCGACGGAATCACTTTGGCTCGATAAAAGTCCATGACAGGTTTCAAACTGAGCTACCCATATTTGTTGTTAATGACAGCTCCTTGGGCTGTTAGCATTCTACATTTTCGCCTAATCCTTTGGGTCATTTATGTTTGAGCTGATTGTTACTCCCAAGTACTGGACCTGGGTTGCTCGGGCTATTAGCTTGTTTCCAATATACCATTTAGGTTCTTTTTTCCTCTTCTTTGTCCTTAGATTTTGGAAGGTCAAGATCTCGGTTTTAGTTGGGTTAATTGTTAGTCCGTTTCTTTCCATGTAGATTTCTAATGCTGTTAACTTTCGCTGTAGTCCGATCAGTGTTTGGTCTAAGATAACCATATCGTCAGCATAGGCCATATGATGAAGAGCTCTTTCATTTATCTTAGGAGGAAAGGATCAGACTTCTGACAAAGCTTCGTCTACGTCGGAAATTAAGAAATTGAACAGAGTTGCCCCCAATGGGCAGCCTTGCTTGACCCCTCATGATGTTAAGATTGAAGAGGAAAGCAAACCAGCCTGGTTTAGCCTTATGCGTATTGATGTTTCTGAATGTAATTCATGTATTGGTGTTAGAAGATTTCCTGGGCAATTTTGGTGCTCAAGTTTTCTCCATAGGATCTGTGTATCCACACTGTCAAAGGCACAAGCCAAGTCAGCAAATGCTACGTAAACCTTCTTGTTGTTCTTAATTGCTTCCATTTTCAGAATGTTAAGCATCAGCAGATTTAAGGAGCAACCGACTCCTTTCACAAACCCATTTTGTCTGATATCAAAGTTCTTTGATTCGTTTATCCATCTGATCAAATGATTTAAAATCTGAGTTGCAAAGATATTACCTAGTACGTCCAGGAGAGCAATTGGTCTGAAGTTTCCTGGCTGGCTTCTATCTCCTTTTTTAAATATGGGCACTATGATACCCATCTTCCACGAAGTTGGAACTCTTTTTTTCTTTTGTAGATTCTGAAACAGATTAAAACAGAACTTTGACCAAGCTTCAGAGTGTTCTTTTAGGAGGTAGTTGGTGAGCCCATCAGGTCCTGGGGCTCTTGAGGCACTAAGTTTTTGTATATTCGTTAGTATATCTTGTTCGGTAATTTGGAGCTCCCAATCTTTTTTAGCTTCTGCTAATTCGTAGTTGTTGTTAGTTTGTTTTGCGAACAAGTCTGAAAAATGCTTTATCCAAAGTGCCTCTGGTACTAAACTTGAGAGAAGCGCTTTTTGGGGAGCTTCCGTTTTATTTATAGCCTCCCAATATTTGGCTAAATTTTTGTTTGTCATAAGATTTAAGATTGCTTCAGCATCTTCTTGTAACATATTCTTCTATTTTAGCCAATTTTTATAGGATTTTTTGGTTTTATCAAATTCAAGCCACCATTCTGGCTTTCCTTCTATTTTTAGTTGTCGATGGATTTTTCGCAGCTCTTGTTTCTTTACAACTATCTTTGGATCGTACTTATGTTTATGGATAAGCTTGGTCTTTGTTGGACCGCGCACAATCTCTGAGTATTGATCAAACAATGTGGTGTATTCTTCGTATGTATCCACATCTTCTTTATACGTATTTTCTAGGGTGTTAGACATTTTTATGATTTTTCCTTCATTCCATCGAATTCTGTTTCTACCTGATTCAACAGTAAATGGAGTACGCCAATGCTCTCTGGTTGTTTCCATCTATAGTGGCTATCACCAGATTATGGTCGCTTTGCTTCATTTCCACAATGTTAAAGAAAGTGACCTGTTCAAGTATTGATTCCGATGCGTAAAAGTAGTCCAAGATTGAGTGATGCTTTCCGTTGCTCCATGTAAATTGCGGAGGTATGTCCCCACTTATGTTTCCATTCAAGAGGGACATCCTCCTTATGTCCATTTCTTCGACCCATGAGGTTTTTATCATGTGTGTATCTTTGGTCACAGCTGGTTTATTGACAGTTTGATTAGTATCAGCAAGGTGAAGAGAGGCCATATTTAAGTCGCCACATAATATTATATGGGGTTTAGCTTTGTCACTTTGTAGCGCATCGATCAGAGCACATATTTGATCAAGAAAATCTGATTTGTCTGAGGCATCATGTTGCCAATAAAGATTTATAGTGGCAAATTGCTCTTTTTTGCATTTTTCCTCGGGACCGACCTCAATCATGATGACTTGAATATAAGATCTCATGATCAATTGAGTTCCGCTCTTGATTAATGTGATTAGGCCTGCTTTTGGTCGTCCTTTCGAAAGTTTCACTGCCGGGTTAAAGGCAATTTCGTAATTTGTAACAACAGGGCATTCCCTCACCCATGTTTCCTGGAGACAAATTACATCCAGCTGTTTGAGTTCATTTGGAAAAGCATTAAAGAGATTAGCAAACCCTCGGGTGTTCCAAGACCCAATCCTTAGGGACCGTTCTAGATGCTGCTTCTGGCATTATTTGTCCAGATTAGTATTTAGCGCACCAGCTAGCCAAGACCAGGAGTCTTTCTCCGTGTGGACACCTAGTTTCTTTGCATCCATGCTTTCCGTCTCGGTGTCAAATCAGGTGTGAATGTGATTTTAATTACATCACGTTCCTCTGGTCTAAGACGGATTTCATAAAGAGTGTGGCTTTCATTCACAGCCGTTATGTGATCAGAAGAGTCTGAGTTCCCCTGTTGACAATGAATTTCAGATTGCCGGAAAGTCTGAACTTGAACATTAGACTTTCTTAAACAGTCATTTCCAGAACTCACACTAGGAATATAGGATTGGACCGAGTCCCCATCCTGAAATTCGGACAGATCGAAGCCTAGGCAATTCAAGTCAGAGCTGTTCGACAGCAGCAGGTCTCTCACAATTCTCGAGTGGATGTGAAGTTTTACAACATCCATTAGATTCTCAGCGACGAATTCAACGGTCTTAATATCTTCGGAGGCAATTGATCTCAATTGAGGTATATGGTTGAATAGTTGAAAGACGGTTCTACGATTTAAAATTAGTTCGTCTTTCCCTTTTAGGATCTGCTCCAGAATCAAACAATAATTCGTTGTCTTTATTGTTTTTTTGATGATTGTTGTGTTTTTTGTGTTTTTGAAACCCAACTTTGCTTTGGATATGATCTTTCTCCAGCTTCCTGTCTAGCATTGCTTGGGCTAGTGCCACTTATTTGTTTAATCGGAATGAGTTGTTGCTCGACTCGTCGATCTCCATTCAGACGTCGAGATTCGCTATTACACGCCGATTGAAAAGATGGCTTTTTTTTCACTTCTATGATATTTAACCGCTCCATTGGCACTTCATCAATGTGGTTCGGTGGTAGAGTGCTAGTTTCTGGGAGAAACTTAATTATTTCACACGTTCTGCTCACTCTCTCTCCATCTCTTCCAATAGGTCGCGCACTTTCCAATGTTTCAGCCGTTGGCCTTTCCAACTTATCACTAAAAGTTTCTGGTTGGTTCAAGACTTGCTGTATTTCGGTAGATTGGACCTGATCGTCTTCGTATGTAGATAAATTTGCCAGTACAGCGATGACATCATCTTCTGTTGGATCTTTGTCAATAATCTCGATTGGGTCTGCAACGGGAACGTCAACTTCTCCAGGTGTGCCAGTTTGTTCAGCCACTTCCAAGCACACATTAGGTTTTGTGGTGTTGACAACTTCAGATTCTAATCTCGTCTGTAACAGGGCATTTAAGGTCTTCATGTTCCTTAGAAATTTACAAGAGCCTCGAGCCTGGAGATTTTTTCGTTTTGTGATGTTTTTAGTTTTGCTTTGTTGTTTTTGGCAAACTTTTTTAGCCTCTCTGGACTCATTTACGTCTGTTGCACATTGAGATGCTTTTTGAAAAATTGGAAAGGTAGGTTGACTTTTCTCTATTGATTTGTCAAGGCAGGATTCAGCTTGGGTCTCAATCTCTTTTTGGCTGCGGAAGTGGCTTAGGTGGTTGAGCGGAGGTTGAAGGCAAACTTTCATAAGACGGTACCGTTAGCACTCCGGGGATCCGTTGGAGATTTGGCTGGTGAGTTTCATTCATTACATCTGTGTTGTTAGGAGCTTTATCCGGAGTTGATACTGACATGTTTAATTGGACTTTGGAGGTAGAGACTATATTTTTTCTTGGCAGAGGGTCCACATCATCTTCTGTGTTTGAGGATAAAGTGTCACCTGTTACAGCTTGCCTTTGTTTTTTAAGAGATATAGGAAAGTTGCATACTTGCGAACCAACTTTTTGCATTTGGACATCTCTCTTTTGAAGTGAGGTAGGATTTGTTGTTTGATAGTTTTTCATCATTGAGACTGTTTCTTTTGCCACCTCGGCCAACAGACGTTTATCTTCTGTATTTGTTTTTAACTGCTCTCTAATTATCTCCATAAATGATCCACATGCCTTAGTGTCATTTTTCAAATGACTTTTTAATCCTTTGATTTCGTCTTCGCAACTTATCATCTTTGAATTTAGCAAAGCCAACAACGCATTTTGATCTCGGCATGTTTCATTCAACTGTTCATACAGTTTGATTAGAGGTGCAACTGTAATTGTCAGGGCCGAGGTTAAGTTTGGTCGAAGTTCATTGATTACTTGTTCGATCAAGTCAAAGCATTGTTGCCCATTTTTGTCGGCCACAGCTTGGTTGCTGAGTCTGTACCTGTCTTGTTGGATCCGAAGTGGATTGAGGACTTTGTCTGAGGTCTCTCTTTATGGATTTTGGTAGTGAGTTTCCGATTGGTTGTCTAGGGTCTGTACACAGACGTTTCTGTGATAGCGGGATTGTTCCATGAAAACTATAGTCCATTCGTCTGCGTTTCGATTGATGAAACGAGTTTATCTGAGACCCATGGTCGCGGCTTGATATATCAGTTTGGGCTGGAAATATGTTTTGTTCACTGGTCGCGGGCGTCTGCGAATCCAAGTTTTCCAGTACTAGTGATATATTTTGTTTTTGCCTGGTTTGCGCAGCTGCCATTGACTGATTCATTAGTCTTAGATCTTCAATCAGTTTGTCTGCTACAGACAGTGAATCACGACGGTTTTTTGAAGAGTCATCAGGTTTCTGAGTTTGTGCCTCAGACAGATGCGTGCTAGTAATTGGAAGCTTTGTTGGCCACATTGGTCCTTCAGAAATATGTTGTATTTTGTCCTCAAAAACTTCCTCATTTGTTTGCGCTAATATCAGTACCGCCTCTGGGAACTGATCATTTGATTTTTGAAGGCTTGCAAGATACTTAGGGTTGTGACAATGCGCTTCAAGGTGATCCATATTTTCTAAGTCCGCTGATTTTGTTTTTACGTTGTCCAGTAGGGCATTTTGCGCCAATTGGCGAAGTGAACTTATTTGAACACATGGCCTACTAACACAAATTTGTTTTGAGTCCATGATGGTTTTACAGGTTGGTTCACTCGAACAAACGCCAGGCTCGCATGAGCAAATATTTATGTCAACATGTAAGGTTTTGGGAGTATGAAATACAGTCAAAGGCATTCCAGTTATAGTACTTGTCCCATTACTTGGCACTGGCTGCGTTAATTGTCCATCTGAGTTTTCTGAGTTTGCTGGTTTATTAGAGAGAGCATGACATAATTTGCGTTGGGTAAGTATAGGCAGACCCACTCCCCCAGTTTCACTTACGTGTAGTGCACCGGGACTCACGTGGGGCCGCGATCGTAATAATACCGTCTCAGATTTAGAGCACTGCAGGGAGACGGAACGCTCATTGGTAAGTGAAGATGTCGGCCACATGTCATGAGTGTGTTACTTAGTGCTTCCCCCAGCGAACACAGCAAACACACTCTGCTCACTCCGCCTCGGCTACACCGAGGGGTGAGGCTTTATGGCTCCGCCGGAAGAATTCAAAGCCAGTGAAGACAGACTCCGGTCTGGGACTTCACGGCTCGGCACGGCAGCTGTTCTGACACAGTACTGAGCAGCAAGCACACTCTGCTCACTCCGCCTCAGCTCGGCCGAGGGGTGAAGCTTTATGGCTCTGCCTGAAGAATTCAAAGCCAGTGAAGACAGACTCCGGTCTGGGACTTCCCGGCTCGGCACGGCAGCTGTTCTGACACAGTACTGAGCAGCAAACACACTCTGCTCACTCCGCCTCGGCTCTGCCGAGGGGTGAGGCTTTATGGCTGTGCCTGAAGAATTCAAAGCCAGTGAAGACAGACTCTGATCTGGGACTTCCCGGCTCGGCACGGCAGCTGTTCTGACACAGTACTGAGCAGCAAACACACTCTGCTCACTCCGCCGAGGGGTGAGGCTTTATCGCTCCGCCTGAAGAATTCAAAGCCAGTGAAGACAGACTCCGGTCTGGGACTTCCCGGCTCGGCACGGCAGTTGTTCTGACACAGTACTGAGCAGCAAACACACTCTGCTCACTCCGCATCGGCTCTGCCGAGGGGTGAGGCTTTATGGCTTCACCTGAAGAATTCAAAGCCAGGCGTGAGGGATGTACCAATACTGCTGTACTAACCAGTGAGGATAGACCTCTGTACATAGGAGATCCTGTTTATTTTGTTTGCGGTAAGGAGGCATATCCATGGTTGCCAAGAGACTGGGAGGGTGCTTGTTATTTAGGAATACTGTTACCAGGTGTATATGTCGCCACTAATGCTGAAGTTTCTACAACTCATCCCAGACGAGATGCGGATGGCGACACTCCCTCACATATTCTGGGTGACGTTGCTAAATCCTTTGTACCATTTTGGGGACAGATAATAAACTCAAGATATTAGAAAATTGGCAAGGGTTTTAGAAAAAAACATCAATGAAACTACTTACATCCTATATAACATGACACTAGAGCAACCGGCTATTAGATTAGTGGCTCTCCAAAATAAGCGTGGTGGGGTGTGCAAAATGGTGGGATCCGCGTGTTGTGTTTTTGTACCTGATTCCTCCACCACCATATCTAAGTGAATTAAGAAATTCCACACCTTAAGTACGGAAGTACATGTTCCAGAGGGAAACTGGGATATTGGCACATGGTTCTGGGACTTGTTATGATCTTGGGGCTGGAAAATCTTTGCAGTTCTGATGATGATCCTTGGCACTGTACTGTTTTGCTGCTGTTACATACAGTGTCTTCCTGTCATTTGTTCCATGATAGGGGGAAGTAGTGCACAAGCGGTTGGTAAACTAGAACCTAAAACACACATGCCCGGAAAAATTACTAATGTCTTGGTAATGCAGGATATCACCATAAAAGAGTTAATGGCGATCAATGTTTTTGAAGATAGCGATTCAGGATGTTCTGACGATGATACATGGTTTTCAAATGATGATAATGTTTCAGTAATGCTCTTGGCTTAGGCCAAAAGGAGGGTTTGTAAAAGTATATTTTGTATGAACACCGCCTGATAGTAAATGATTGGCCTAGGCACATTGGCATCGCACTGTAAATCGCATTGAATTAACCTGAAACAGGCTGATTGCGCCGCCATTTTAAGCTATCCGCCATTTTGATTGCCTCTTGCTTTCTGTCGCATGTTAGAATTTGTGTTTTTGGCTCTAGCAGAGCAAAATGAACTTTGTACTGTTTCATGATGTCCACATAGATAAACATGTTGAAGCTGCTAAGGTGGATTGTTTGTCCTACACTGAGGAACCTTGGAGCTAAACAAGAGCCGTACTAATCACTAAATTAGATACCATCTGTACCAACAATGTCTTCCCTGTTCAAACAGCAAAATAGAATGATGAATAGCTGAACATGTGCTCTTGCAGAAATCTTTGTTTTCTCTCCTTGAAACTAAACTGATTTTAAGCTCAAGAACAAATGGTAGACAAATAAAAGCGAGTAAAATAGGGAATGTTACCTTTGTGTCATCTGTTTGGAAAACATGTAAAATGTTTAAAGGAAAACAACGAACTATGTAGAGATGTTTGAGCATGTATTAGTTATGTGGAAAGGCTATAAACCCTAGGTAAACGTATTCCATGAAGAGGGGCTGGACGATGTATCCAGGATTGTGGAAAATCTGTATAAACACTTGTGTTTTTGAAATGTCCAGCACTCTCTCATCTCACGGTGCCTGCTTGTACACTTTGCGGGGTGTTGAGAGCCAGACAGCTGCCTGTTAATAAATAGTACATTGTACCCTTGGGCTTGTGACTGGCGTATTTCTATTATGTGGTATGAAGCCTTGATATTCTTTAATCTTTCATTGAATCAGAATAGGGGTTACACCAGAAACATCAGAAACAGAAAGAGGTATAGGGCACAAAGTGGTGGGCCAAGTGCAGTCGCTCTACAGTGGAGAAAGTGGCACTGTCTGATGGTGATTATTTTTCTTTCACTCTGTGCTACATTGGATGTGCAGTGAGGTTGTGTATTGAAGAGGAGTTAACTATAAAACCCAGATTCTCCTTCTTTAATCTCTGGCAGGAACGGTGTGGAGACTAATATTGTAATTGACTCAGATGAAAAGTTGAAAATGAGACACAGGAAGAAAAAGAAGAAAGGGAAAAAGATGTAGGACATTAGACAGTTTTGTCAGGACACCCCTATGGAGGCAATTTATAAGGAGTCTGAAATTATAAGTGTGCTGACTCAGATATACATTGTAATTCACAGAATCTGTGCCACTCCCTCTCATGGGTGTTCCTAAGAATGATTTGGGATTGCGATCTAATAGAAGAACAGCTAATCCTGAGGTGAAGGTTACCATGAATATGCCGGGGTCACTTCCCGAATAAGGGCAGTTAACTTGAATATGGGAGGTCAAAAAAGGGGCTGGCTGGGGTAGTCTTGGGGGAGGAGGGTTAGCTTTGTCCTCAGGAGGAAAGTCTCTGATGTGTGGGTACTGGGTTATATGCATTGATGCATTATTTAAGGAAGACAATGATGGTCTTTTAAAATCGAGCCAGGATACTTGCATTGCTTGTAGTAATGCCTGCCCTTTCCTCCATAACTACAACAGATTTCAAACTGATGACAACTGCACTCATAGGTGTATTATTTATTTGTATGTGTATAAAATATTAGCACCACAACTAAAATCAAGGACAGTTTGAGTGGGATGGAAGGTATTAACCACATTACAACTGCTGGTAACATGGATCAACTTACTCCCCAGGGTTTGAATTTAGGAGCATAACGGAGGAAGCGTTGATTAACATCATGAGCAATATGAGGCCCACCACTTTTGTAGGAGAAATTCTCCCATCTAAAGTCATTTTGAAAAATAAAAAACATTATATCTCCCTTTTATCATCCGTCTTATTGACGCCAGTTTCAGGGATGGCTGTGTCCTGGAAGCCTTGACGAAAGTATCTGTGACCCCGCTATTAAAAAAATCCAGCCTAGATCAAAAGGACTATTATAATGGATTGTGTCCTCCCACGTATTCCTCATCTTTTTTTTTCCAAGTGATTTTTATTATTTTCCATAACAACACAAATCAATTCATAACAGTCCTCCTCCCTCCCCCCTCCCTCTCCCTCTCCCATCCCCTTTGGTGGCTGTGAGGATACAGGCGTTTACACAGTCATGATAATAGGGATTCAGAGAATGTTCAAGATTCGGATCTTATGTGGACACCATTGAAGCATGTAGTCACTTTGAAGATAGTGCAGTATATCCCCCCAGATCGCCTGAAAGTCATCTCAGGAGCCCTGTATTTTACATGTCATCCATTCTAGTACAATAAAGTTCCATACGTTTTGGAGCCATTGAAACTGGGTAGGGGGATCCCTCTTCTTCCAGCATTTCGCTATTGTCAGCCATGCAGCAATGATGAAGGCCATTATCCCCTTCTGTTGACGCCTGCTATGCATTTGCTGCGCACGATCCCAAATGCCCGCCAACCACACGCTTTCCTCTAATTCTTCTGCTCCTTGGACCATTTTCCCATTTGTGTTTTGATGTCCATTCAAAAGGCTGTGAGTGCCGGACACTCCACCAGACATGCTTCCAATCTCCCTGTAGTTGACAGCCTCGGAAGCATGTCCCGTCGGTGTCCGGGTAGATTGTCTGCATTTTCACTGGGGTTAGATGCCATTGCAGGAGGACTTTTTGACACATTTCCTGCAGCTGAATAGACTGAGTGAGTTTCAGCATCTCTTGCCATACTTCCTGCCACTGAGATCTTCGTATTGTTCTCCCTAGTCTTTGCTCCCACCTCTTCATATAAACCCAACAGACGCCCTCTCCTTGTTCATTCAAGAGGGTATATAAATTCAAAATCAACTTGTTGGATCCTGAATCGGTTGTCAGGAACGTCTCGAATTTTGTCGATGGCTTGTCCCTGCTTCCATATATGGGGGAGTCGACAACCAGTGCGCTAGTTGCACATGTTGAAATTTCTCTTTACAAGGTATGCCAAAGTTGCGAGAACAGTCCTCGAATGACCTTATGGCCTGGCCTTCAAACATGTCCTTGTCCTTGGAAAAGCATGCCTGCCTCCAGGCAGAGTATGCATTGGGATTCACTCCTGGGAGAAAGTCTGGGTTCCCAAACAGCGGGGTGAATGGTGATGGGACTGTGGTTATATTTCCTCACCTGACAGCTGAGTCCCAGGCATCCAGGGTTGCCCTCACGACTACACTGATTTTAGTGTTTGGGTGCCTGAGACCCTTTTTGTTCCATAGGAGGTTGGAGATCGGGGCGCCCGCCACGGCGACATCTTGCCTGGTCCATATGTGTTGAGGGGAGTTTGCCACCCATACCTTCAGTACCCTCAATTGTGATGCTTCGTGGTATCTCCGGAAGTGCAGCAGTGCCATCCTTCCCTCCCGGCTCTGAAGAAGAAGGTTGGTGGTGTCAATGGGAGGGCTTGAAAGTAGCAAAGAACTTTTGGTAGGATGGTCCTCCTGACCGCGGATATCCTCCCCCACCTCGACGTGTTGAGTGGGTTCCATTTTTCTAAGAGATGGGTGAGCAGGGCCGGAAAGTTAGCTGCATAGAGTCTGGTTACAGACGGGGTCAATTTGATGCTCAGGTACGGAATGCAATCTTGTGCCATCTTCATCCCGAACATCTGGGATAGAGTGGAGATTAACTCTGGGTCAGCCGATAGTTTTAGAATTTCTGACTTGTTCTTGTTTATTTTGAGGCCCAAGATGTTCCCAAACTCTTCGAGTTCCTGGACTAATACAGGCAGTGATTGTTCTGGATTGGTGAGGGCTATCAGCATGTCATCTGCGAAGGCCATGGCTTTATGCTCTTTGGCCCCCATTGGGATCCCTTTGATGAGTCGGTGCAACCTTATTTTTGCTAAGAAAGTTTCCAGGAAGAGGGCATAGAGGAGGGGCGACAGGGGGCAGCCCTGTTTTGTGCTTCTAGATAGTATCACTGTAGATGTAAGGGCTCAGTTTAATGAGATTCTTATCCTGGGCTCCTGTAGTTTGCTGTAACCATTTGCAGAAACCTCTTCCCGAACCCCATGCGTTCCATCGTAAGAAAGAGCTGTGACCATTCGACCCGATTGAACGCTTTCTTGGCGTCCAAAGCGATGAGTGCTGCTTGTATCTTTGAGTGTTCGGCCTTCTCGATCAGGTGGCACACCCGCCTTGTATTATCTGCTGTCTGCCGTGTAGGGATGAAGCTCGCTTGATCTGGATCCACCAGAGCTGTGAGGTATTTGGAGAGCCTGGTTGCCAATATCTTAGTGTATAGTTTAGCGTCCAGATTGATCAGGGCAATCGGGCGGTAGATACCTGGCTGAGATGGGTCTTTACCCGGCTTGGGCAAAAGCATTAGTTGTGCTTCGTTCATGGATGGTGTTATGTCGCCTTGAGTCCTGAACATGTTGTACAAAGCGGTGAGTCTGGGGATCAGGGATGTCTGTAATTTCTTATAGAATTCTTCCGTGTAGCCATCCGGTCCCGGGGCTTTATTTTTCGGGAGTTTCTTAATGGCCTCCGCGACTTTTTCTGATTCTATTTCCTATCTAGCAAGGTTCTGATCTCCTCTGACAGTTGGGGTAGGGCAATCTGAAACAGATATGTCATCTGCTCCTCCCTGATTGGGTTCGCTGTGCTATAAAAAGCCTGATAAAAAGTCCTTCATTACCTCCCCCATTTCTTCATTTGAGGTTACCATGTCTCTGTGTGCGTTTTTGAACGCCAAAATTGTCCCTTTGAGAGTTTTTTCGCCTTGTTGGCATACATGTAGTACTTTTGTTTCGTTTGCAATAGGTTTAGTTGACCCTGTAAATGTTTCATCGCTCTTTTCGATGATCTGCTTGGGTTATTCACCACCTCCCTCCTTGCTTCTTCTAATTTCTGCTCCAGGTCCTCTTCCCATTGTGTAAGTTGTTTATCTCATCTTGCTTTGAGCGCTATCAGCTCCCCCTTAAGACCGCCTTGAAGGCGTCTCATATCACTCCTTGCGACATCTCCCCTGTGTCGTTCTCGCTGAAATAGGTTTTTATTTTCTCGTCTATCCCCTCCACCACCGTTTTATCCCAGAGGAGATCTTTGGGGAACCTCCAGGCCCATAGCCGCATCTCGCAGGTCCCCAGGGCTATTGTCGCTATCAGCGGGCCATGATCCGAGAAAGAAATCTGGCCATGGAGTATCTCTGTTGTTTTCCCTACTAACCCAGTTGAAGTCCAAATATAATCTATTCTAGATTGTGTGTTGTGGACATGAGAGAAATATGTGTATCACCGTTCGTTTCCTTTTTGGGCTCGCCAGAGGTCGTGTAGGGACAATGTCTCGAATGCTTTTCTCAAAGACGTTGAAGAAGCCTTGGTATCGTAGCAAGTTGTGGCACTCCTGTCCAGACTGGGGGTCCATGCCAGATTCAGGTCACTGCCGAGGATTATGTCTCCCGACGCAAATTATTCCAGGGATGCTAATGTTTCCTTAAGGAAGCTTCCCTGTCCCGTGTTGGGGGCGTATACTGATGCCAATGTGTTTCGCCTTCCCCCTAGTTGAGCGTTCAGGAAAATATATATTCCCGTTTTGGCTTCCCTGTGTTCCTGGACCTTCATGGTGAGCGTGTCGCGCACCGCTCTAAGGACTCCTGCCCTCTTCCCATCCACGTTGGATTGATATATTTTTGCGTGTCCCCTTATTTTGACCTTTGCTCTCTTGCTTCTCTTTAAGTGAGTCTCTTAATACATCCACTTTCCATCTCTTAGCTTGACTGTCCAATTGGCTCTTTTCGCTGGTGTATTCATCCCGCTAATGTTTTGAGATAGAATTGTTACTTGATCCATGGGGTCCCTGTTATTTGCTGCTCCATTGTCTCTGGGCCCATGCAGCTGCTGCCTTCTGATATTTTGAGTCCCTTAACCTGCTCCCCCTTTGTCACCAAAGCCCACCCTCTATCCCTTTCCCTTACATAACTGATCTTCGAGGGGGGGCCGGGGTGCTATATGCCCTTGGACGAATTGTCCAGAGCTCCCAGTCCTTTTTCCTCCTCGGGTAAAGGTCATGGGGGATCCTAAACCCCACTATCGATTCCAAACTTTTCTATTCCGCCCATCGTCCGGGCCTGCTGCTGTTGTGTCGGTCGAGTCTCCTAAAGTTGTGCTTTCTGGGTTGGGATTCGTGTCCTGCCCTTTTATTGTCCTCCATTCCGCAAGCGATCTTGGGAGGTCTTCGCTTTATTTGTGGTTTCCCCCTTTGCCTTTCTTCTGCACCGTTGTCCAACTTTCTTGTCTGTTTGGACCCCCCACTTTTCTTTGTGGGAGGGATTGTGCTCTAGTTGTTCTGCTTTGTATTTTCAGGATCTTTTCTCCCTGTTCACACGTGGTTATTCTGTGTTGTTGAACCATCCCAGTTGAACAGGAGGCCAAAAGGGAACGTACACCTATATTTCACTTTGTTGGTTATCAAGTGTTGAACCACAGCAGGGTATATTGAGCGAGATCCTGGTAGAGTGGTAGAGATATACCTCCTGACCGTTTATTCTTGTAGCAGTTGCGAGCCAAGCCTTGTGTAATATCTGCTCCTTTTGGGTATAGGATGTCATTGCCGCAAGGACATCCCATGGGCTTGTTCCCTGCTCAGATGACCTTTTAGGACCCACTATGTGGAGTCTATCAATTTTCACTTTCTGGTCCGAGTCGTCTCCCAGGATCTCAGTGAACAGCTGTGAGACTGTCCCCATGAGTTCACCGTCTGGTATCGATTCAGTTAAGTTCATAATCCTTATGTTGGACCTTCTTGATCTATTTTCTAGATCCTCACATTGGATTTCTAGATAGGTGGTGGCTTGAGCTATTTGGTCAAGTGTTTCGTCCAACTTGCGCGAGTCTTCCTCCACCTGCTGAACTTGCCTCTCCAGGGTGTCCGTCCATTCCTCCAGCTTTGCTATATCTTGTTTAATTTCCTGGATGGACTGCTACATGTCCTCCCGAAGCATAGTGAACTGGGTTTGTACTGAGCTGATTAATTGCGCTTGGAGATCCTTGAAGCATTCCTGCATTTCCGCCCTGTTCATAATATTCCCCGCCATGTCTTCTTGAAGGGGATCGGGAATTGTGGGCAGAGCTTCTTTGGATGTGATGTTTGGGGTGTCCTGCGTGGACCACAACTGCTTGAGGTTTCTGTTTTGTTTCCGAAGGGGCGGGGAGTGCGCCGGGGTCTTCGTCCTCGACTTGGACATCAATGCCTGCCTCGTGTTGGACTCGATCGGGCTACCAATGATGACCCGAGGATTCCTTTGCACTGGCGCAGGGTCGGGTTTTCATTGTAATATAGAGTCAGGTCCTCTACTGTGGGAGCCGGGGGGTCTCCACTGGCCCGGTTATGGGGTAGTGTAGTGTCCCAGACCTTCATTTGCTGGACCCAGGGGGACCTGTGTGGGACATATGCTGCCAAATTCTTTATGGACCGGGCCCACCCTGGCCTTCTATGTTTGCACACTTGACACTGGAAGCAGATGTCAGGCTCTAGTCCGGGGGCAGTGGGAGGGGGGGCGATGACCGCCGAACCGTGGGCTGCTTGAAGATGGTCTCAGTAGATGATTTGCCCCAACTCCTTACCCAATGTTGTGGCCGTTAGGGAGGGGGGTTATTTCCGCTCTGAGGCTCCCTCCTGGTATGTCGCTGGCACCCGCCGGGATATCTCTCCGCTTCTGCCAATGTTCCCCAATGACTCCCAGTCTGCTGGCTCCACCCGCAGAGGACTGACCCGTTCTCCCTGGTCCCTCCCCCACTGGGGTGGCCGGCAGTCTGCTGTGGGTCCTTCCTGGGCGGCGCTCCCCAGCTCTATCGTGCCCAAACATGCCGGGAATCTCTCCCCGGTGCACAGTGGGGGGGAGGGGCAGTCTTTGCTGCTGTTGGTCCAACTGCTGGGCTGCCGGCGCCCTCCGAGGTCCTCAGCGCTGCCTCACAGGGGTCTCACTGCCCTGCCGGGGGCCTCGTGAGTGCAGGGGGGGCCCGCTGTACACAGGTCCCCGCTGGGAATTTGTCCCGTTCGGGCGCTCTCTCATGGAGCCCTCCCCCTGGTTCTTCTGTCCTCCGGAGGTCGCCAGCAGCACCGCTCACACTCCGCTCGTGAAGCTTCCTGCTGGCGGACTTCTTTGTCAGCTTGCGGGCCTGCACTCAACCGAACTGCTTCATTGATGTGCTTTTGTTACGCGGCCCGGCCGGGAGAGACACTCACGCATGTCCTCCTGTGCCGGTTGCCATCTTGGAATCTCGTATTCCTCATCTTTGATGCACGTATTTCGTCAGGTTTGCTGCTTTGGAAAAAATGTTCTCAGCAGAGGATCCTGTGCACAATGTCATGGCGTTGATGTCCCTCAAGGGCCGCTGTGGAGCGTCAACGTCATCAGCAGTATAAATAGCTTGTGCAATGCCTGCTGGAATCATTTCAGTTTTTCCAAAAGCTTTTGCTTCGAATACAAACGGTGCGCTTCGTTTTCTTTCGAAACATGTCTTCATCTTCAACAACCCCTTCGACCCCAAAGTCGGGATTTAAGATATGTTAGTCGGGGCAGAGTCAGTACTGCAGTCTGTGCAGTGAGGACACAGCAGTCTGCTCTCCTGGTCAACTGTTGGAGGCGGGAGCTTCTCATAAAATCTGGTCCCCCAGCAAAATGTGTCAGAGTCGTCCTCATGGAATTCAGTGGAGCCTGCTCTTTAACTCTAAGCCCACGATGGTGTTCCAAATTTGCTGCGGTGGGGTCCGCCTGCACGAGGGTGTCTTGAGGCGGTTTGTCCCAGCTTGGCTGGAACAACAACACGTTTGGACATGGAGCCGGAGGGGCACCTGTTAGAAGAGCCGGCTGAAGCAGCAGAGTTGTGGCGCTGGTGCTAGTACGTGACTTTCTCGAGGATTTCCTGACCATAGCCTGGCTTTTCCTTCCAAACACTTCATGTTGGCTCAGCCCGTGATTTATTGCCAAAACCGTGTAGCGGCAAACTCAGCTCAGCTTAATTCAGTACATTTGCCTGCAACTCTTTGCCGTTTGCTGTCTACAGTCAAAACCACTGCCACAGCTCCTTGTAAAGCCCAAGGGACAAGGGGGGGACACGGACTAAGGCAGCTCTTAGAGCCATCGGGTGTGCCCTGTCTTCGGAGCTCGTTCTACTTATGTATACAATATTCTTGACATTTTCTTTAATGGTTTCTGCCCTCACAAACAAAGGATACTTCAAAACCTCAAAACTTAATCTTAACATTATTCAATCCCTGACAGCTACATGACCTTTTGGTCCTTGTGTTACCTGTTATTTACCTGTTATTTTGGCAGTTGTTTTTGGATTACTGATTGTCCTCTAACTGGGCTGAAGGGTTTAGAGGTTTCTCTCCCTCACTACCTGGTTTGGAGACTCACTGTAGTGTGCAGCGACCTTTATCTGCTGCACCTTTGG
Source organism: Ambystoma mexicanum (assembly GCF_040938575.1). Classification (NCBI taxonomy): domain Eukaryota; kingdom Metazoa; phylum Chordata; class Amphibia; order Caudata; family Ambystomatidae; genus Ambystoma; species Ambystoma mexicanum. Next base: position 1,120,515,694 of record NC_090941.1, on the reverse strand, counting down.
AAGCTCTCTGCCGCACTGCAACTGCACTGTATTTTGTATTTTTACTGTGCTTTATATAGCGCCTTTGTCCAAAGTGCTTTACATAGGAAAGTCAACGGTATATAAAATCAGCAGTGCAAATCAACTTCTGCAGTAGTCTGTCCTGATCAATTCTGTTTCACCATCACCGTCTTGTGGCCAATGCTGGATTTGACTTTTATGGGCTTTATTCATTCACGGTGCGTCACCCTTTCTCAACTCTCATGCTGGACTTCCTTTGCATCTTGTACTCATGGTGGCCCTGAATCATGCTTTTCCAATCTTCATCTTGTATCCTGGCTTGCAACATTATGTGTTACTACTGACTTCAGCAATTGTATTCACTCTCCCCTCTTGCTTCTCCACTCTTTTGACTGCCAACTCTCTATTCTCCCCTCCTTTCCCTTCTCCCTTTTCCTATCTCCTCCCCTTACTTTCTTCTATACACTTACTCTGTCAGAATTGTCCCTGGACCTAGTATGATAGCAACCTCGTCTGTCTCCTCCCCCCTCCCCTTACTGTTTTTTTCCTCCCAACCCCCCCTTCAGCACTATCTGAAATGTTGTCAGGCCTAGTATGATAGTCGCTTGTTTTAATCCTCCCCTACCTTTCTGCACCCCTCTCCCTCACCTTGTATTTTTCTCCGGCTCTACCAGAAATGTCGTCAGGCCTAGTACGGTAGTCGCCCGTCTGTTTCCATTTCCTTCCCACTCTCCCCCTCCTTTCCTTATCTATGTCTTAGCTCTTTCACTATCTGAAAAGTCGTCAGGCTGAGTATGATAGTTAATTTCACATCCTTACTCTTCATGGCCTGTAAGAATGTCATTGTATTTTCCCTTGTTCCCTCCCTTGCCTTGAAGCGCTTTGTGTATAGGCGCTATATAAATAAACGATCATATCATATCATAACATAACGTTCAGATACTGCCAGTAGCAATCAATCAGAGGACTGAAGCAGGTGCGGTTTTAGAGAGGAATGGAACAAGGAGTAAGAAGTAATGGAGCGAAGCGAGAGGGGGATCAAGTTCGAATGAAGAGGAGCAGGAAGCTGAAAAGAACGAAAATGGGTTAGAGCACAGGGGGGGCAGGTAACATACAGTCTGAAAAGACCAGACGAACAGAGAGAAGGAGAATAAAATGAAAGAAGAGATGCAATAAAGTCTAGGGCAAGTCCATAAAGAGATTTCAAAACTAAGCAAAGAAAGCTATATTTAAGCTGAGAGTAGAAAGACAACCGGCCAAGTGAGGCAAGAAAAGAAGAGATCGAGCCTCGATAAGAGAGAATCAAAGAAACACAACGGATATCGGCAAATGAGACTGAAAACAAATGATCTACTGACACTAAATTATTCTTGTCAGTATGAAAAAATATTTTTTATTTATTTATGTACATATAAGGTTCACAATATTTTTATGCATACACCATCACGTTAGAAAACTAAAGCAATATATTTTGAAAAACAAATATTTTTGAGAAACTAATATATTGGCATCCATATATTCATCCCACCTTTCATGCCATCATTCATTCATACACTCATTCCCACATGAATCTACACAGTTGGGTTATCACACAACCCAATTATACTCAAACTATTGACCAATTCCTAACACCTATTTCCATTCTGAATCGTTGTTTTTATACACATCAAATGGTAGTCTGTTCATTTGACCAAATCGACATATGTTTCGGTCGTCGTAAAAGGGTACAAATCAACCCAAAAACTTCATGCGACCTTCTTCAGGATGCGGGTAGGCAATAACCAAACCGATGTAGTATGGTGGAAGATGTCATCTGGTCTGAATCTATAAATCAATACATAAAATACCTTTAAATAAATTGGGGTGTGGTTTTCAGTCTCTAATTTAAACGACACAGCAAAGCTTGTGTGTATAGTCACATAATTGTGTATACTGGCTGGCACTCACCACCAAAAAAACAATCTAGGGGGTGGTGTCAGCTGTGGAATCAATCCTCAAACCTTCTGTAGAATAAGTGACAGAGGCCTGAAAGAAAGGAATGAGGCACAGAATGAGCCTCCCTCCATATTCCCATGGTTTAGCCTTGTGGATCTCATGAGTTCATTTAATCTACATGATCCTTACCTGAAACTCAGGGTGTGTCTCTAGGGTGCTCAAATCCTTCCCCAGTGTAATACGGCAATGAAACTGGTCACACAATACTCAGTGCAAAGGAACTCCTTCCTTCGTCTGCAAACAAAAGTGCAAAAAAGGTAGCAGGCGCCTGTTGGGGGCTGCCTGCCATGGACATCCGGCAGGCACCCTCTGGGTGCTGTTTCCATCAGCACACCCCAGGCAAGCGCCTGTGGGGGTTGGGGCCTGCCCTGGACATCCAGCAGGCCCCCTTCGCGCTATAGGACATTAGCGCCATCAGGGTGGGGGCACAGCCTGCCAGGCTCCTGACCATGCGGACCTCTGCTACCGTCCTGGCCCGAGGGTCCCATGGCAGCAGGGTCTGCAGGCCTGGGCCGCCACGTGTAGGCCTGAGGCCTACATCATTAATGAGACACGGACTCAGTCGTTCCTCTTTGGGAGTCTGCAGCCGTTCTAACGCACGTGCCTGCAGGGCTCCCTTTTATTACCTCTTAAAAGGGCAATGCAAGGGGAAGGGACACATCCCCTTAAAGGGGCAATACACAAAGGAGGGTGTTGGATCCAGCCTCCGCGGCTCTGCGCGCGGGGAGACTGGATCAGTGATGATGGTAGGCCGCGCGGCCGCTATGTCGCACCTCCAGCAGGAGCGAAGAAACCACGCAGCACACAGTGCATAGGTTGGCCCGGAACTGCCTCCCGTGCTCGGGGGCGGGGCTTTTATTAGAACGCCCTGCGTCACCGCGTAGCGGGACGCAGGGCGGATGCAACATTCCTCCTTTATTTCAAACAAGGTTAACGCTAAACACAAACATGCTATAGACTTCAAATCAAACCAATATTAAACTGTTCACATACAAGGACCCTCTTTGCTCACAGTCCACAGGGGGCCGACTACCATACATAGTCTTTGAGCCTGGCGGGCGGTCTCGTGGCAGTTCTCAAACTATAGCGCCCTCCTCTGGGGCTGACCCCCACTGTCCCATTGGGTGGCTCACCTTCTCTGTCCGGCTCACCCATTTCCGGCTCGCTCCACTGCTCCCACGTCCTGTCACCCACTGCTGCCTCGTCCTGGAGGGGCGCGGGATCTTCTTCGTTGGACTGAGATGCTTCCTCTTCCTGGTGGCCTTCTCCATCAGTCCACAGATTGAGTGGCACCGCCTTGAACCACGACGCATTTCTTGTCATCCGGCGGCGTCCTCTTGTTACCGTCACCATGGTCCCTTGCCTGCCACTGACAGTCCATGGGAGCTCGTCGTATCTGGTGTCCAGTTTTGACTTTGTCGGATTTCGCAGCATGACCACTTAGTGGCCCACCTGGTGGTCGGACGGTCTCGCCCTCCTCTTGACACTCATGTGTGCATTGGCACTCGTTCTCCTTCTCTCCATGCGCTCCTCATTGACTTCGTCCGGGGTCCTGCTGGGGTGATGTGGAATCGAGAATTTTATTACTGTGCCAAACATGAGGTCAGCTGGCGGGACGCCCGTCGTGCTGTGAGGGGTGACCCGGTAGTTCCGCAGAAACCGATATAGGTCAATCTTCCACAGGCTGGCGTTCGCCTTTGACACTCTTAGTACTTTGTTCAGGGTCCTCACGAAACGTTCTACATCGCCGTTCGCCTGGGGCCACCTCGGCATAATGTGATGGTACTTGATGTTCAGTTCGTGCAAATACTATTTGAATTCCTCCCCTGTGAAAGGGGGACCATTGTCGCTCTTGATGGTGGTGGGCAAACCATGTGTTGCAAACATTTTCTCCATGGCAGGGATGACCGCCTCCGCTGCTGTGGATTCCACTATTTCGACCTCAGGATATCGGGAGTGGTCGTCAATGGCCACCAGGAGGTAGAGGTGGCCTTCCCGTAGTGTGCAGAAGTCGATGCTGATGGCATCCCTCCGGCCACGACCACATTCCACTGACTGAATGGGTTCGAGTTCAGGCGGGGCCCCAGTTATCTGGCAGGTTAGGCATGTACTTATCAGATTTTCAACCTTCTCGTCAATCTGTGGGAACCACACCCGGTGCCTGATCCGAGCTTTTGTCCTTGCCATCCCTTGATGTCCTTCGTGGGCCAGTGCCACTATCCTATCTTGTATGCTCGGTGGGATGACAATCCGATTTCCCCTGAGCAGCAGTCCGCTCTCTGTGATCGACAGGTCTTGTTTTACGGTGAACATCCCAGAGAGAAAAACCTTCGCTTCCACTGTCCTGTTGTGGGTGTTTGTCATGAAGGTCTTCCAGTCGCCTGAGATGATGGTGTCCTTCACTAGGTCGCAGCATGGGTCTTTGTGGGTTTCAGACTCAATGTCCTCGATGCTGACAGCCTTTGGCCTCATGGCTCGCACTACCTGGCATATGTGCTCCTCATTCTCTTCGGCCACTTGGACTTCTTGTGAGGTTGCCGCTCGAGGGTGCCTTGAGAGGAAGTCCGCCGGGTTTCCACTTCCCGGCTGGTATGCCAGTTCAAAATTGTACTGCTGGTGGTGCAGCAACCATTTAGTGATCCTTGCCGGTGGGTGTGACGACGTACCCATGAAGATGGGTAATAGGGGTTTGTGATCTGTGATCCCCGTGAATCTCCGTCCATAGAGGTATAGGTGAAAATGACGACACCCCCATAGCACGGCAATGCCCTCTTTCTCGAAATGAGAGTACCGCTGTTCTGTCATTGTGAGAGCTCTTGATGCGTATGCGACGGGCCTCTTCTCCCCCTCTTTGGTGACCTGCATGAGGATGGCCCCTAGCCCTACGGGGCTCGCATCCACGAACAGTTCCGTCGGGAGCTCGGTGTCATAGTATGCCATTTTCATGTCGGCAGACAGGGACTCCTTAATGTTTTCGAAAGCCTCCTGGCACTCCTGCCCCCATTCCCATTTGGTGTTTAGTTTGGTCAGTTCGCGTAGGGGCTCCGAGAGGGTGGCCAGATTTCGGATGAACCTACTGCAGTAGGTGGCCATGCCCAGGAAACTGCGCACTTCAGTGGGTGTCATCGGCGGGCTTGCCGCTTGAATGTCTGCAACCTTCTGGGGGTCGGGGGAAATGCCTGTGCTGCTGAATTTGTACCCAAAACATGTGATTTCAGATTTGAGAAATTCGCACTTTTCCTTATGTATGGTCAATCCAGCGTCTTCTAGCCTGCCCAGTAGCGTCTGGAGCCTCTTGAGATGTTCTTCCCTGTCATGTGCGTGAATCAGGATGTCGTCGCTCACATTGAGGACACCAGGTATGTCCCGGATGACCTCTTGAATGGTTTGTTGGAAGACTTCAGCCGCTGAAGATATCCCAAAACTCAGGCGTTTGTACCTCCGTAGCCCCAGATGTGTTGAGAATGTGGTAATGTAGCGAGAGTCTCTGTGAAGCTTTAGCTGGTGGTATCCTGCCTTCAGATCAACTTTGGAGAACACTCGCGACCCCGTAAGGTCGGCCATGATTTCGTCGAGTGTGGGTGTGATGTGGCACTCCCGCTTGATGGCGGTGTTCGGGAGACGCATGTCTATGCAAATCCGGACTTTGCCGGGCTGTTTGGGCTTTCTTGTTACTACCATCGGGGAGACCCATGGTGTAGGCCCAATCACCTCCTCTATTATTCCGGCTTCTTCCAGCACTTTGAGTTCTTTCTCCACCTGTTCTCGCATGTGGAACGGTGTCCTCCTGTGTCTCACTGCCTTCGGCTGTACGATTCATCAATGTGGAGTCTGATGGTCTTCCCTTTCAGACACCCTATCCCCTTTTGCAGTTTGGGGTAGTGCTTCAAAATTTTCTCGACTTCTTGCACTTCATCGACTTGGCAGATGAACTTGACCAACCCCAGATCTTCAGCCGCATCCCCACTCAAAAGGCATTCTATCAGTGCCTTCACGACGTAGATTTTCGACCATGGTCTGTTTTCGCCGTGGACGAGAGTGGTGCGGAACCGGCCGACGACCGGTAGAGGATTCCTGCTGCCGTACGCAAACAGCAGTGTGTTCGTATCCTTCTGATCCGGTTGTGGTTGTAACTTCTGGAACATGCTTGTGGGCATGACGTTAACAGAGGCTCCCGTGTCGATGGTCATCCATACTTGCTGACTTTGAATGGTGACCAAGCATGTTCGCCTTCGGAGGTTCTTTCTCTGTGTTGTCTGCCCCTGATCCAACGCAGAAACTAGGTAGACCTTCCTCCCTTTTCTCCATTGTTCCTTACCGGCTTCATGTTGCGTGCCTGAGACATCATCCCCCTCTTCCTCGGTCGAAGAGTTGGCCGTTTCGACTCGCCTTGCGCTGGCCTGCTTCTTCTTCTTGGTCCTGCTATTTTCTTGAGGGTTCTGCGGGGGCTGTGTAGTGGTGCCCACTGACCGGCATACCTTTGCATAGTGGTCCTTCCTACCACATGCCCCGTATGTTGTTCCTTGCGCGGGGCAGTTTCGCCGTCCATGTCGCGGTCCACCACACCATCCACACTCTGTGGGACCCGGGACACGTGGTTGCCACCTCTTTTGAGCGTAGCTGCCACCAGCCTCGTCCCTCGTGAGTTGTCTGTTGGTGACATGGGACACCATGGCTGTGGTGAGGGCGGGTTGCAGTTTTTGTAGTGTTGCCCCCATGTTGGCAGCCCTGGTATGTGCCAGTTCTCTTTGTCGACCCAATTCGAGAATCCGTGTGAGGGAGATGCCTTTCTCACCAAGTACCATCCGTCTCAGTTTCTCCGATTGGATGCCATTGATGAGTTGCCTCCGGGTTTCCTTTTCGACGTTTGTGAATTCACAGGACATGGCTAACTTCTCAGCCGTGTGTGGTAGGCGTCCAGTGTTTCTTCTTCTGCCTGAATGGTGGTGCAGAATATGAAGGTCTCATAGTCCGGGTTTAATTGGGGGAGGAAGTGCGCCGTCAGGGCATCTTTTGCACTTTGGTATGCGTCCTGGCCATCGTCAACGGTTAGAGAGTTAAATATGCGTAGTACCTCGTCCCCCACGTGTAGCAGCAGGTGCGACCTCATCTTCCTGGCAGTCGTTATGTCCTTGCATTCCATCGCCATTTCGAATTTCTGTATCCATAGTTGCCACCTGGGGCCAACTGATGACGGGTCTGTGAAGGGGTCAAAAGGTTGGATCAATCCCGAGGAACTCCCTTGCGGGCGAGCCTGTGGTGATGACATCGACAGGTTTGCCGGCAATCTTGACGGTGTGCCGGGTCTGGGGGTGGATGTTCCGGTCGCCATGCTGTGGTATGCTTACCTCACCTCGGTGCAGGTCCCTGGGCGATCCCTTCGATTGTTCAAGTGGGCAGCAGTTGCGAGATCCGGCACTCACCACGTGCACTCGTGCTGACCAAGTCAATGTGGATCAGCTTTGGGCCTCCTCCGACGATTTCTGGAGCTTCTGACTCCTGGGAGGCAGATGGAGAGTCCTGGCGCCTCCACGTCTTGGTAGGTCGCCCATTGTAGGTTGAGTCAGGTTGATGCAGGTGGGGGATGTTCTCCCCTGGTGAAGGAGAAAAATGTATTTTATTTTGTTTTTATTTTTTTTTCCTGTGGGTGGGGGTTCACGTGCATGTCCCCTCCACCGGGTGTCCAAAAATTGATTTACAATAGCCGTGAGCCATCCGGAACCTGTCAAGCGCAGAGCGCGTGTGTCTCGAGTAAATCACCTTGTCGCCATTGTTAGATCCAGCCTCCGCAGCTCTGTGCGTGGGGAGACTGGATCAGTGATGAAGGTAGGCCGCGCGGCCGCTATGTCGCAGCTCCAGCAGGAGCGAAGAAAACACGCAGCACACAGTGCGTAGGTTGGCCCGGAACTGCCTCCCATGCTCGGGGGCGGGGCTTTTATTAGAGCGCCCTGCATCACCGCGTAGCAGGACGCAGGGCGGATGCAACAGAGGGTTCACCACCTCACAGCGCCCCTCTCTCAAAAGAACATGGCATGATAACCTGTTCAGTGGTTATTAACCACTTTGAGAGTTTGCAGACATCTGCTTTTTGCTCACTGTACCTTTCACAGATGGGAACTAGCCATTTGCATATCAGTCTTTGTCCAGCCCACATGGGTAGTCCAGCCCCGAAATGCTATGGCAATTCCTCTCTGAACAAGAGTACCAACAGCAACCCCATAAATATGTTTCAGCCTTGTTGGGCCTCATCAGTGAGGTGAAGCTGCGCCTCTCCGAGCACAAACAAAAGTGGACGATTAGCCTAACCGTGGAACATTTATTCTCAGATAGCCATCTGACTCAGTTCTAAATAGAACAAATAAAAAACAGTTCCCACCTCCTTGCAATGCAGTAAATTAGAGATGTTCATTGGGTGGCTCACGAAATATTGTAGTTATCTTTCTCTCTGGCACAGTTATTGGTAACTGTGCAGTGTCCCTGGAAAAAAATCAAAAATCCATCCCTGGAAAAAAAATCAAAAATCCAGGCTGCAATATATACATCGCCGAAATGTTTTAATCACATGTGCAAAAGCACCAGTCTCCCTGGCCGTATAACCGCGTGCCTAATCGTGTACAACCGCCGCCTGACTGTGGCACGTGACAAATACATCAGCCTGCTGATGCATCTCACTCACCGGCAACAAGCGTTCGCCTCATCGCGGACATGTAAAAGAAATACACTTACCAGCTTGCAAATCCATTCTGTCAACGTGGCTGAATCAATTCCTTCACAGTCTCGGCAGCACAACAAAAGCCTGTAGAGCGTAGGGGGCGTGGATAAAACGTTGCATGCTGGGACTCGCAGTCCCCAATAGCAATGCCCCAATGGGGCAGTGCATATGTTAGCATGTGAATGCAAGTAGGAGATTACTCGTGCTCAGCCTGCTACCACATCTAGCGGATGGCTAAGGTGGTAAAGCAGGAGAGTAAATTTGGAGTAGAAACAGAGTATGGGCACTAATCAATTAGAGTCTCGGGCCCAAGCGCCTGTCGAGCCACAGATCCTATGAAGCAGCACAGGCTAGAGACTGCCACTGCGCAATGCATGCTGGGGCTCGAAGTCCCCACTCTCAGATCACACAACATACCCTGTGGGGGCCCTGCATAATTGCTGCCTGCATCCCAGTGTATAGTGTGACATGATGATGTCAGGTCCCCAAAGTAGAAAAAAGGACACATTATCCAGTCACTAACTTGTTCCACTCTATGGAAATGTTGAGGTCCTTTCTCACCGCATCCAAAGAATGTATCCACCTCTGGTCCAGATGATGCAGCATAGTGTCCAAAGAATGTATCCGCCTCTGTTCCAGCTGATGCAGCATAGTGCCCAAAGAATGTATCCGCCTCTGGTCCAGCTGAAGCAGCATAGTGTCCAAAGAATGTATCCGCCTCTGGTCCAGCTGAAGCAGCATAGTGTCCAAAGAATGTATCCGCCTCTGTTCCAGCTGATGCAGCATAGTGCCCAAAGAATGTATCTGCCTCTGGTCCAGCTGATGCAGCATAGTGTCCAAAGAATGTATCCACCTCTGTTCGAGCTGATGCAGCATAGTGTCCAAAGAATGTATCCGCCTCTGTTCCAGCTGATGCAGCATGGCGTCCAAAGAATGTATCCACCTCTGTTCCAGCTGATGCAGCATAGCTTCCAAAGAATGTATCCACCTCTGGTCCAGCTGGTGCAGCATAGTGCCCAAAGAATGTATCCACCTCTGTTCCATGTATCCACCTCTGTTCCAGCTGATGCAGCACAGTCGTCCAAAGAATGTATCCGCCTCTGTTCCAGCTGATGCAGCACAGTCGTCCAAAGAATGTATCCACCTCTGTTCCGGTTGATGCAGCATAGTGTCCAAAGAATGTATCCACCTCTGTTCCAGCTGATGCAGCATAGTGTCCAAAGAATGTATCCACCTCTGTTCCAGCTGATGCAGCATAGCGTCCAAAGAATGTATCCACCTCTGTTCCAGCTGATGCAGCATAGCGCCCAAAGAATGTATCCACCTCTGGTCCAGCTGATGCAGCATAGTGTCCAAAGAATGTATCCGCCTCTGTTCCAGCTGATGCAGCATAGCGTCCAAAGAATGTATCCGCCTCTGTTCCAGCTGATGCAGCATAGCGTCCAAAGAATGTATCCGCCTCTGTTCCAGCTGATGCAGCATAGCGTCCAAAGAATGTATCCGCCTCTGTTCCAGCTGATGCAGCATAGTGTCCAAAGAATGTATCCACCTCTGTTCCAGCTGATGCAGCATCTGATGCAGCATAGCGTCCAAAGAATGTATCCGCCTCTGTTCCAGCTGATGCAGCACAGTCGTCCAAAGAATGTATCCACCTCTGTTCCAGCTGATGCAGCATAGTGTCCAAAGAATGTATCCGCCTCTGTTCCAGCTGATGCAGCATAGTGTCCAAAGAATGTATCCGCCTCTGTTCCAGCTGATGCAGCACATTCGTCCAAAGAATGTATCCGCCTCTGTTCCAGCTGATGCAGCACAGTCGTCCAAAGAATGTATCCGCCTCTGTTCCAGCTGATGCAGCATAGTGTCCAAAGAATGTATCCGCCTCTGTTCCAGCTGATGCAGCATAGTGTCCAAAGAATGTATCCACCTCTGTTCCAGCTGATGCAGCATCTGATGCAGCATAGTGTCCAAAGAATGTATCCACCTCTGTTCCAGCTGATGCAGCATAGTGTCCAAAGAATGTATCCGCCTCTGTTCCAGCTGATGCAGCATAGTGTCCAAAGAATGTATCCACCTCTGTTCCAGCTGATGCAGCATCTGATGCAGCATAGTGTCCAAAGAATGTATCCACCTCTGTTCCAGCTGATGCAGCATAGTGTCCAAAGAATGTATCCACCTCTGTTCGAGCTGATGCAGCATAGTGTCCAAAGAATGTATCCGCCTCTGTTCCAGCTGATGCAGCACAGTTGTCCAAAGAATGTATCCGCCTCTGTTCCAGCTGATGCAGCATAGTGTCCAAAGAATGTATCCACCTCTGTTCCAGCTGATGCAGCACAGTCGTCCAAAGAATGTATCCACCTCTGTTCGAGCTGATGCAGCATAGTGTCCAAAGAATGTATCCGCCTCTGTTCCAGCTGATGCAGCATAGTGTCCAAAGAATGTATCCACCTCTGTTCCAGCTGATGCAGCATCTGATGCAGCATAGTGCCCAAAGAATGTATCCACCTCTGTTCCAGCTGATGCAGCATAGTGTCCAAAGAATGTATCCACCTCTGTTCGAGCTGATGCAGCATAGTGTCCAAAGAATGTATCCACCTCTGTTCCAGCTGATGCAGCATAGTGTCCAAAGAATGTATCCACCTCTGTTCGAGCTGATGCAGCATAGTGTCCAAAGAATGTATCCGCCTCTGTTCCAGCTGATGCAGCACAGTTGTCCAAAGAATGTATCCGCCTCTGTTCCAGCTGATGCAGCATAGTGTCCAAAGAATGTATCCACCTCTGTTCCAGCTGATGCAGCATAGTGTCCAAAGAATGTATCCACCTCTGTTCTAGCTGATGCAGCATAGTGTCCAAAGAATGTATCCGCCTCTGTTCCAGCTGATGCAGCATAGTGTCCAAAGAATGTATCCACCTCTGTTCCAGCTGATGCAGCATCTGATGCAGCATAGTGTCCAAAGAATGTATCCACCTCTGTTCCAGCTGATGCAGCATAGTGTCCAAAGAATGTATCCGCCTCTGTTCCAGCTGATGCAGCATAGTGTCCAAAGAATGTATCCACCTCTGTTCCAGCTGATGCAGCATAGTGTCCAAAGAATGTATCCACCTCTGTTCCAGCTGATGCAGCATCTGATGCAGCATAGTGTCCAAAGAATGTATCCACCTCTATTCCAGCTGATGCAGCATAGTGTCCAAAGAATGTATCCGCCTCTGTTCCAGCTGATGCATCATAGTCGTCCAAAGAATGTATCCACCTCTGTTCCAGCTGATGCAGCATAGTGTCCAAAGAATGTATCCGCCTCTGTTCCAGCTGATGCAGCATAGTGTCCAAAGAATGTATCCGCCTCTGTTCCAGCTGATGCAGCATAGTGTCCAAAGAATGTATCCACCTCTGTTCCAGCTGATGCAGCATAGTTTTCCAAAGAATGTATCCACCTCTGTTCCAGCTGATGCAGCATAGTGTCCAAAGAATGTATCCGCCTCTGTTCCAGCTGATGCAGCATAGTGTCCAAAGAATGTATCCGCCTCTGTTCCAGCTGATGCAGCATAGTGTCCAAAGAATGTATCCGCCTCTGTTCCAGCTGATGCAGCATAGTGTCCAAAGAATGTATCCGCCTCTGTTCCAGCTGATGCAGCATAGTTTTCCAAAGAATGTATCCACCTCTGTTCCAGCTGATGCAGCATAGTCGTCCAAAGAATGTATCCACCTCTGTTCCAGCTGATGCAGCATAGTGTCCAAAGAATGTATGCAGCAGCTGATGCAGCATAGTGTCCAAAGAATGTATCCACCTCTGTTCCAGCTGATGCAGCATAGTGTCCAAAGAATGTATCCGCCTCTGTTCTGGCTGATGCAGCATAGTCGTCCAAAGAATGTATCCACCTCTGTTCCAGCTGATGCAGCATAGTGTCCAAAGAATGTATCCACCTCTGTTCCAGCTGATGCAGCATAGTGTCCAAAGGATGTATCCACCTCTGTTCCAGCTGATGCAGCATAGCGTCCAAAGGATGTATCCACCTCTGGTCCAGCTGATGCAGCATAGCGTCCAAAGAATGTATCCACCTCTGTTCCAGCTGATGCAGCATAGCGTCCAAAGAATGTATCCACCTCTGTTCCAGCTGATGCAGCATAGCGTCCAAAGAATGTATCCACCTCTGTTCCACCTGATGCAGCATAGCGTCCAAAGAATGTATCCACCTCTGTTCCAGCTGATGCAGCATAGTCATCCAAAGAATGTATCCACCTCTGTTCCAGCTGATGCAGCATAGTGTCCAAAGAATGTATCCACCTCTGTTCCAGCTGATGCAGCATAGTGTCCAAAGAATGTATCCACCTCTGTTCCAGCTGATGCAGCATAGTGTCCAAAGAATGTATCCACCTCTGTTCCAGCTGATGCAGCATAGTCGTCCAAAGAATGTATCCACCTCTGTGCTAGCTGATGCAGCAGCTGATGCAGCATGGTGTCCAAAGAATGTATCCGCCTCTGTTCCAGCTGATGCAGCATAGTCGTCCAAAGAATGTATCCACCTCTGTTCCGGCTGATGCAGCATAGTGTCCAAAAAATGTATCCACCTCTGTTCCAGCTGATGCAGCACAGTCGTCCAAAGAATGTATCCACCTCTGTTCGAGCTGATGCAGCATAGTGTCCAAAGAATGTATCCACCTCTGTTCCAGCTGATGCAGCATAGTGTCCAAAGAATGTATCCGCCTCTGTTCCAGCTGATGCAGCACAGTCGTCCAAAGAATGTATCCGCCTCTGTTCCAGCTGATGCAGCATAGTGTCCAAAGAATGTATCCACCTCTGTTCCAGCTGATGCAGCACAGTCGTCCAAAGAATGTATCCACCTCTGTTCGAGCTGATGCAGCATAGTGTCCAAAGAATGTATCCACCTCTGTTCCAGCTGATGCAGCATAGTGTCCAAAGAATGTATCCACCTCTGTTCTAGCTGATGCAGCATAGTGTCCAAAGAATGTATCCGCCTCTGTTCCAGCTGATGCAGCATAGTGTCCAAAGAATGTATCCACCTCTGTTCCAGCTGATGCAGCATAGTGTCCAAAGAATGTATCCACCTCTGTTCCAGCTGATGCAGCATCTGATGCAGCATAGTGTCCAAAGAATGTATGCACCTCTGTTCCAGCTTATGCAGCATAGTGTCCAAAGAATGTATCCGCCTCTGTTCCAGCTGATGCAGCATAGTGTCCAAAGAATGTATCCACCTCTGTTCCAGCTGATGCAGCATCTGATGCAGCATAGCGTCCAAAGAATGTATCCACCTCTGTTCCAGCTGATGCAGCATAGTGTCCAAAGAATGTATCCGCCTCTGTTCTGGCTGATGCAGCATAGTCGTCCAAAGAATGTATCCACCTGTGTTCCAGCTGATGCAGCATAGTGTCCAAAGAATGTATCCACCTCTGTTCCAGCTGATGCAGCATAGTGTCCAAAGAATGTATCCACCTCTGTTCCAGCTGATGCAGCATAGCGTCCAAAGGATGTATCCACCTCTGGTCCAGCTGATGCAGCATAGCGTCCAAAGAATGTATCCACCTCTGTTCCAGCTGATGCAGCATAGCGTCCAAAGAATGTATCCACCTCTGTTCCAGCTGATGCAGCATAGCGTCCAAAGAATGTATCCACCTCTGTTCCACCTGATGCAGCATAGCGTCCAAAGAATGTATCCACCTCTGTTCCACCTGATGCAGCATAGCGTCCAAAGAATGTATCCACCTCTGTTCCAGCTGATGCAGCATAGTCGTCCAAAGAATGTATCCACCTCTGTTCCAGCTGATGCAGCATAGTGTCCAAAGAATGTATCCACCTCTGTTCCAGCTGATGCAGCATAGTGTCCAAAGAATGTATCCACCTCTGTTCCAGCTGATGCAGCATAGTCGTCCAAAGAATGTATCCACCTCTGTGCTAGCTGATGCAGTAGCTGATGCAGCATAGTGTCCAAAGAATGTATCCGCCTCTGTTCCAGCTGATGCAGCATAGTGTCCAAAGAATGTATCCACCTCTGTTCCAGCTTATGCAGCAGCTGATGCAGCATGGTGTCCAAAGAATGTATCCACCTCTGTTCCAGCTGATGCAGCATAGCGTCCAAAGAATGTATCCACCTCTGTTCCAGCTGATGCAGCATAGTGTATCCACCTCTGTTCCAGCTGATGCAGCATAGTGTCCAAAGAATGTATCCGCCTCTGTTCCAGCTGATGCAGCATAGTGTCCAAAGAATGTATCCGCCTCTGTTCCAGCTGATGCAGCATAGCGTCCAAAGAATGTATCCGCCTCTGTTCCAGCTGATGCAGCATAGCGTCCAAAGAATGTATCCGCCTCTGTTCCAGCTGATGCAGCATAGCGCCCAAAGAATGTATCCACCTCTGTTCCAGCTGATGCAGCAGCTGATGCAGCATGGTGTCCA
This sequence comes from Ambystoma mexicanum, assembly GCF_040938575.1. Lineage (NCBI taxonomy): Eukaryota > Metazoa > Chordata > Amphibia > Caudata > Ambystomatidae > Ambystoma > Ambystoma mexicanum. Next base: position 1,120,500,582 of record NC_090941.1, on the reverse strand, counting down.
AAGAATGTATCCACCTCTGTTCCAGCTGATGCAGCATAGCGTCCAAAGAATGTATCCACCTCTGTTCCAGCTGATGCAGCATAGTGTCCAAAGAATGTATCTGCCTCTGTTCCAGCTGATGCAGCAGCTGATGCAGCATGGTGTCCAAAGAATGTATCTGCCTCTGTTCCAGCTGATGCAGCATAGTGTCCAAAGAATGTATCTGCCTCTGTTCCAGCTGATGCAGCATAGTGTCCAAAGAATGTATCTGCCTCTGTTCCAGCTGATGCAGCATAGTGTCCAAAGAATGTATCTGCCTCTGTTCCAGCTGATGCAGCAGCTGATGCAGCATGGTGTCCAAAGAATGTATCTGCCTCTGTTCCAGCTGATGCAGCATAGTGTCCAAAGAATGTATCCACCTCTGTTCCAGCTGATGCAGCATAGTGTCCAAAGAATGTATCCACCTCTGTTCCAGCTGATGCAGCACAGTCGTCCAAAGAATGTATCCGCCTCTGTTCCAGCTGATGCAGCACAGTCGTCCAAAGAATGTATCCGCCTCTGTTCCAGCTGATGCAGCACAGTCGTCCAAAGAATGTATCCGCCTCTGTTCCAGCTGATGCAGCACAGTCGTCCAAAGAATGTATCCGCCTCTGTTCCAGCTGATGCAGCATAGTGTCCAAAGAATGTATCCACCTCTGTTCCAGCTGATGCAGCATCTGATGCAGCATAGTGTCCAAAGAATGTATCCGCCTCTGTTCCAGCTGATGCAGCATAGTGTCCAAAGAATGTATCCGCCTCTGTTCCAGCTGATGCAGCATAGTGTCCAAAGAATGTATCCACCTCTGTTCCAGCTGATGCAGCATAGTGTCCAAAGAATGTATCCACCTCTGTTCTAGCTGATGCAGCATAGTGTCCAAAGAATGTATCCACCTCTGTTCCAGCTGATGCAGCAGCTGATGCAGCATAGTATCCAAAGAACGTATCCACCTCTATTCCAGCTGATGCAGCATAGTGTCCAAAGAATGTATCCACCTCTGTTCCAGCTGATGCAGCAGCTGATGCAGCATGGTGTCCAAAGAATGTATCCACCTCTGTTCCAGCTGATGCAGCATAGTCATCCAAAGAATGTATCCACCTCTGTTCCAGCTGATGCAGCATAGTGTCCAAAGAATGTATCCACCTCTGTTCCAGCTGATGCAGCATAGTGTCCAAAGAATGTATCCACCTCTGTTCCAGCTGATGCAGCATAGTGTCCAAAGAATGTATCCGCCTCTGTTCCAGCTGATGCAGCATAGTCCACATATCCCCTCATCTGGTCGGGGTGCTGATAGTCTGGAGAACAAACCACTTGATATCTTTATCGGTATGGCCGAATTTCATAAAGTGTTCTACCAAGGGTTTATCTTGTACCTTATTCCTCACACATGAACGATGTTCAGAAATGCTTTGTCGAACTTCTCTCATGGTTTTTCCCACACAGATTAAATTACATGGGCACATGATAATGTATATAGCGTTCTTGGTTAGACAGTTAGTGTGGCTTTTCAAGATCAATTCTTTGCTGTCTCTGTGTTGAAAAGTTTTCCTTGTGGCCGTGAAAGGACAAGCAGCACAATGGCCACATTTATGATGTCCCGTGAAAGGTGTCAGACCCCATTGATTCCTCGCTGTTTGATCAACTTTTGTCTCACTGTAGGTTTGCACTTGTGTTTGTCGTAGATTCATGTTGCGTTTAAACGCAAACATAGGTTTTCTTTCCAAACTTCCAGTTTGTTTCACTAAGTGCCAGTTTTTATTCACACTTTTTTTGAGCATGTTGCTGATCAGTGAGAAAGTGGATACACAAATAAGTCTTTTCTGCCACCTTTCTCTTTCACTTTACTTTCAAGACAGATATCTCGATGGGTGTTCAGTGCACGTTTGTAGTGTCGTTTCATGTTGTTTCACTAATTTTTTAGGATGCCCTCTCTCAACAAGTCTGTCCTGGAGTTTGACTGAATGGTTTATAAATTCTGTCTTGTCGGTACAGTTCCTTCGAATCCGAAGGAACTGTCCGTCCGGTAAATTCAATTTTAGTCCAGACGGATGAAAGTTTGTAAAATGTAACAGGCGCCCTTATTTACATTGCTTTCCTGTAAGAAAGAAGACAAAGTTCCTCCACCATCCCCTAGACAGTCTTTCTTGGTGCCTATGTTGGTTTTTAATGGTTTTTAACCTGCATGTGCTTTTATTTTAGTCTTTTTAAGCCTAGCTTAGTCCGGTGGTGTGTGTTATTGATTGGTTGCCCTTTTAGTACTTGCACCTGCACTTTCTGGGCACTGTAATGCACTGCATTGCACTTTATTGCACTTTATTCAGTATCTTGGTTGATAGATACGGTGCCTCATGTCTAAGTGAAAAGCCAAGGACCCACCTCTGGTGGTAAACAAAAAATAAATAAAGTAAGCCCAGCCAGGCAGTTGGCCTTGGCAGCCCTGGCAGCAGAACAGCTGCAGCTAAACTGAAGAAGGTCAGAAATGGTCAATTGCCCCAAATCAACCATCCATGACCATCCCTAAACGATGACTTGAAAGAAATGGCTGGTAAACTAGAAGACGCATCCAGAATACTGAACGGGCAATTGAGGTTGCTATTCTTCATTCCAGTGAACATGAAAACATAATGCCCCCCCTTCCCTCCCCAAATATACCCCCACAAGTTTATCTCAGTGCCTTAATGGCAGTTTTAATGCCAGTGATGTAGCAACAGACTCTACAGAGAGGCATGGTTCTCCGGGTCGGGAAACCCAAATGGAGGGAGGCCCTACCCAGGGGACAACTTCGTCGTTCGATCATTTTCTGCAACCAGCCCGGATTTTGCAAGCACAATTTGCAAATAATCCTGCTGCGGGCTCCGTTTCACCCGATCAGCAGCACGCTACCACCTTTGAAATCTCCACCATTGGGAGACACGAGCAAAAAGCCTCTCCAAAATGGCCGCCTGCCATATCTTCTCAAAGTTCCCTGCAATCCTCATCAGAGGATCGTGGATGCAACTCTGATTGGCTGCCTTCCGCATCAATAGCCAACAGCAAACCGGCAGGCTCAAGCCGGCCCACCTTCCGAAGGCACACCTCCTAAGGCTGCTTTTCCTGTCATGAGCCTGTCTGGAGCTGCAGGACCAACGAACCTTGCGCCCCACCCCCCCATGCTCATCCGCTCCTGCTGCTGCTCCTGAGTCTCTTCTTGCTACCACGCTGCTAACTACACCTCGACTGCACAGACACGTAAGAACTTATATTAGACTGCCTAAAACGCTTGTGTACGGCCCTTCATTCAATGTCACAACCTACTGCCTGATGTTACCAGTAATGAACACTTGCCCCAGGAATACGCTATTTCCCCTACTTATCTGCACAAGCCACTCTCATACTCAGGCCTGGCTGCCACAGCCACTCTTACATGACTGTACACTGTATTTTTGCTCAGATGTGATTTTCGATTTTAGACCTACTTGCCTAGTTGTTTATACATGCCACTGTACTGCTGCCCAGATGTGATTTTCGAATTTAGATAGATTTGCCTAGCTGCTCACACATGCCATTGTATTGCTGCCCAGGTGTGATTTTCGAATTTAGATAGATTTGCTCACACATGCTACTGCACTGCTGCCCAGGTGTGATTTTCGAATTTAGATAGATTTGCCTAGCTGCTCACACATGCCATTGTATTGCTGCCCAGGTGTGATTTTCGAATTTAGATAGATCTATTGAACTGCTACCTGTCAGACCTTAGTGGTAAAGTCGAATCTAGGTGTGCTAATGCCCATGTATTGAATTACTCCCTGTCAGACTTTAGTGATATAACTGAATTTAGGTGTGCTACTGCCCTGCATTCGAACTGCTGCCTCCCTAGACCGAGGTGTCATACGACTGCCTGCCAACCACTAACAATTACCCTGCATTAATCTTATACTGCCCACGCATACAATGTATCTCCACACACTCTATACTGTGACACTAAGACTACTGCTCTGTACTATGAATGCCCATTACCGACCATGCCACTCAATCTACCTGCACACTAGTCCCCACCTAACTTGCACAAACCTACCAACATGATCACCACACCCTGCACTGTCCTCCAAAGGAACCTCAAATTACGTGCAAGGCTCCCAAGGCTTTATGACCCTCGAACCAATGTAGCTCACAGTAAGGCTACTACCAGCCCCCTCAGCTCCTCCCAGCACCCTCTTCAACTAAACAGCAGACTCTATCGCGAGTCTATTTGTGCCCTGAAAAGTACGCATAAATCGTCAATACCTTTGTCAAACCAGCACAACCCGGGACCAAGGGAGCACTGATAAATGCCCGTTCCATGGTAGCCCACACAACTGACATTGCCAACCTACTATACAATGAAGACCTGGACTTCTTAGCTGTTACTGAATCCTGGCTACACCCAACAGCAGGCCCCACAATTATGCTCGCCATACAGATGACTATAGCCTAGTAAGACTTGATCGTTCCACCTCTCGAGGCGGAGGTCTCGCCATTTTAGCTAAAACTAAATTCCCCCTGACTATTGAGACACCTCCCGATGCAGGATCTTGCGAATCCTTAACTGCTAAATTAACCATATCCAACACACAATCCATCTCCATCAACCTCATTTACCGACCACCCGGCCCCCTAGGGTCATTTGAGGAAGACCTCACAAATATCCTATCCAATAATCTCAAGAACTCCTCACAAAGCATTTTATTAGGTGACTTTAAGCTGGGTTTTAGCGACCCCACAGACACCAACGCCATAACTATTAATAATACCTTAGAGGAATTGGGCTTTTCCCAGAAGATCATGGAGCCTACTCATACCAAAGGTACAACTCTGGACTAGCTAGCTGTGTACAATTGCCCAGTCCTGATCTCCTCTATACTTCCACAGCCTTGGACAGATCATTACTTGATCTCGTTTACACTAGAGGCGACACCAGCGCAAATTGATAGTATAGCTCCAGCTGTCCAGACGAGAAATAAAAAGAACATTACCCCCGAAATTCTGATCTCATTGATCGCACCGACCTTGAACGCCATCCCGGACCATACGGATCCCGCTATGATGGTAGACATTTACAACAAAGTCATGCTCTCATCTCTTGATGTCATAGCCCCACTGCAACTGAAAAAAGCAAACCTAGAAAACACATCAACTCCTGGTTTTCCCCCCATCTCAAAGCCCTCAGACAGGTAAAGCGACGCTATGAAAAAATCTGGAGATCACATCCCTCGGAAAAAAACAAGAACAACCTAAGTAGACTAGCTTCCCAATACAAAAAAGACATTATCCTGGCCAAACAAACGCCCTATAGCACCCGTATCCTACAAGCCAAATCTAACACCAGAGAGCTCATTACTATACTAAAAGAGGTTGAATCTCCAGTCCAAGCGCCTGACTCGTGCCTCAAGGACAAAAACTGGTGCATGGATATACAAAATGCCTTAGCCAACAAAATGTCCTCCCTTAAAACAAAGATAAACACCAAAAAAGATTCCCTTCTCTCTTCTACTAAGCCTAGTAGTCTCACCCCTACAAAGACTCACCCTACTCAGATGCACCCCCAGGCTCATAATCCCCAATTTAACTTCCATAGAGTATCTACCAAAGAGGTAGAAAAGGTCATTCTCTCTCTCAAGCCATCGAACTGCCATGGGGACCTTTGCCCTGCACAACTGATCAAGGATGCGGCTCGTGATCTAGCACCATTTATTATCAAACTAATAAATGCGTCATTCACATCAGGCACCGTACCTAATAATCTGAAACAATCATGGGTCCTCCCCTTGCTCAAAAAACCGAATCTAGACCCTTCTACTCCCACCAATTACCGCCCCATCACCACAGTACCGTTCCTTCTTAAAATCATCGACAAAGTAGCATACCAACAAATCCAACATCGCCTCGAGCACTTCCAGCTCTTAGGAGTCAGACAATCGGGCTTCAGGCCTCAACATGGTACCGAAACTGCACTCATAGACCTTAAGGCACAGATAGATGAACTGAGAGATCAGGGCAGGACCACACTCTTGCTACTTATTGATCTCTCAGCTGCCTTCGATCTGGTCGACCACGAGATCTTATGTGATTACCTTCAAAAAGCAGCCCATTTCTCTCAAGAGGCCACTGACTGGATCCAATCCTTTCTAAACAACCGCACAATGAGAGTCTCCTCACTACTAGCAGCAGCCGACCCAACGCCCATCACCTGTGGCGTGCCCCAGGGTTCATGCGTTTCCCCGACACTGTACAACATATTCACGAAGCCCCTTTTTGATGATCTAGATGGTCTGGGTATCACCTACACCAATTATGCCGATGATACCCAGATCCTCATCCCACTGACGGGGGATTATGATAAGGATTTGGCCTTTGTCAATGGAGTGTACCTCATCATTCAGGCATGGATGGCCTCACACGGTCTATGCCTGAACGATGACAAAACGGAACTCCTCATTCTGGGATCGCCACATAACCTTAGCAAATTGGACCACAATTACGCCTCCTTTGTAATTGACAATAATAAGATCACGGTAGCCAAGGAGGTCAAAACCCTCGGCTTCTACTTAGACTCCACTCTCACCTTCAAAAAACAAGTTAATGCCATAGCCTCCCCCACAGCTTATACTTGCAAACTCTTCAGAGCAGCCAAACGTTTTCTCTCTCCTTCCAACTGCATCACACTAGCCAGGGCGTTGATCCTGTCCAAGCTGGACTATTGCAACGCACTTTATGTAGGCTGCAACAAATATATCACTAACAAAATACAGATCCTTCAAAATAATGCCCTAAGAGTGGCCCTTAGCATCCCGAAGAAAGCCCACATCTCAGACTCTAGAAGATCCGTCAATTGGCTATCCACTAAAGACAAAATATTCCTCAAATCGGTGTCCCTGACTCACAAATGCCTCCACCAAGCAGCCCCTAAATACCTTATCACTAGATTCACCAGACCTACTTCCTCTCGCCCCTCCAGGATGGCCAACTCTAATCTCCTTCTGGTGCCTAGGTTTAAACATACTATGTCGGGAGGGAATAGCTTTCCGGTAAAAGCAGCATAATTCTGGAACTCCCTCCCTCGTACTTGTAGGGCGGACCTTCCCTACCGCCAATTTAGATCTAAAACCATCCACTGGCTCAAGGCTCACGACACATAACGACCGCCTGCTCTCTTGCTGCCCTGATGCCCTACACCACACCACTATGTTCGTAAATATGTACACTTAGGTTGTCATCTGTTTGACGTAGATATCTGTCATGAGACAACCTGCTCCTTGTATATAATATTGCCTATATTGTTTATCACTGTAAGTTATGCCTCCTCGGCGTGCATTGTTTCCATCTTACGCGTCCAGCACTGTAACCACAGCCGGACCGCGTACCTTCATATGTAACGAAGGCTTGCAATCCTCTTGTTGCCTCTGCGCCTTGCTACCTCTCGGTTAGGTGCGCAATATAAATAAATAAATACGAAAATATGTGAGGGGAACAGAGTCGAACACACCGGTTTTTATTTCCGCTAATGATTCACTGGACTCAGCCTCTAGTGACTTTAAAATACTGGATGAGGATCTGAACAAAAAGTTGGCACCTGTCCTCTCTAGAATCAAGTCCCTTAAAAACTCTCTGAGCACGTCTCTTTGTATTAAAGATGATTTAATTAGGGGGCCAAAAAAGATATCCTGGAACTCAAAGGCTTGGTGGAAGTAAGACATAGCCCTGTGATAACAAGGCTACCCACCTTGTTGCCAAATCCTGCTAATATTATCCCTGTGAAAGGGCAAGTTGAACCAAAGTCACTGGTGCTCCCCCAGTCAGCTCCCTCTCTCAGCCATCAGAATAGGCCTCCCATAGAGGGCTGCGCTCAGTCGGGAACTAACGGCCTTAGGGTGGCCTCCGCAGTGGGATCTCACACATTCTGTACAAATATTGGTTAGCGTCAGTTTACACAACAAGCAGGCTTCAATCTACCCCCGGGAAGCAGCACCTTTGGTGGGAGTGATTACAGGTTACAGGTTTGCCCCGTCTAGCGCAGGACACCACAGAATCCACACTCTCTCCAATAAATAAAACATCTCAATGGATAAACGCGACTGCCAGGGATGAAGATTAACCCGAGAGATATCCTAATGGCAGGAAGGGTATCTTGGGTAGGGAGGAAAACAAAATGGGTGGAGGGGGACTGCGTACTAAGTGGTCTGTGAACTTTGTTTTGGTGTTTTAGATTTTAGGTCTTTTTTTTATTTGTTTCTTAAAGGCTTTTTCATAATGTGAATCTGACTGTAACTGATGTGTAAGGTATTTTTTGTACCATAAATGTAACAATAAAAATATTTGTTCCCAAAACACACACATATATATATATATATATTGTGATCTTGGGGCGACAGGCAGTGACCAGTCAGCCACAAGCAATTCATGGTCCGACCACATTATGGCCTCCACCCTCGGCTGTTGAACCACCCCGTTCCCCTCCTCGGAGGTTAGCATGAGGTCAATTCTAGTATAGGTACAGTGTGGGGGAGAGAAAAATGTGTAACCTCCCTGACCCGGATATGCCCTGCGCCAGACGTCCACCCAGTAATGGTCCCTCAAGAGGGCCTGCAGGGCCAGATTATCCTTGGAGATCCCCTTGGGCACCCCTCCCTTGGCAGACCACCAGTCCAGACGGGGGTCAGCTACCAGGTTGAAATCCCCGCCCAGTATCATGGCCCCTTCTGCCCATTCGTCCATGACATTAAAGATCCGATTGAGGAACTGCACTTGACCTGAATTGGGCGCGTATAAGGTGGCCAGGGTGATGCGTTGTCCCTCGCAGAACCCCTTGACGCCCAAGAATCGGCCCCCAAAACCTCTCTTGGTTTCTACCCCCGTGAGATGGAACGCCCTCCCCAGGAGAATACCTACCCCCTCCTTCTTGGAGTTCGCATGTGAGGCCAAGTAGTTGGAACCAATATCCTTCCCCTTAATTCTGGATTCCCTTCCCCGTTTGTAATGTGTTTCTTGTAGGAAGAGGACTGTTAGATGTTGTTTGCGGAACATGTTGCTCGTAAGGGACCTCTTATTTTGGGAGTTAAGACCCTTGACGTTCAGCATGCCTATCCTTCCTTCAATCATTGTCGTCTTTTAGGTTGTGCACCTTGAACCCCTCGTAACATCTGCGTTTCAGAGCCCGCTGCCAAGCAAGTACCTGTGATTTGAACTGGTTTCCCCCCCTTCCTCCCTATCTCTTTCGCTGGTCATTCCACCCCCACCGCCCCAAACCTAAGCCTCCCCTTCTGCCCCCTCCCCCCACCTCTCCTTCCCTTGTAATGTAAGGTGTTCGTCCACGTCCCCCAACAAGTGTCGGGTGGTCCTCGGAGGTCGTTGACGGGTGTCTGGTTTTCTGAAATTTCCAGGCCCCCTTGACTTTAGATTTGCCGCTAAGCTGTCCCAGTCTGTCGGGGCCCCTCGGGGGGTCCCGGGCTCTTCCATCTTGGCCACTTGAGTGGCCCACCTGGTCGCCAACCAGGTCGTCCGTGGCCCTTTGAATGTCTTCCTCAGACACCAAGCGATGTTTCTCCCCCAGCCATTCAAATTCCAAACAGAAGGGGTGGCCCCAGCGGTATCGGACCCCATTTCCCTGAAGCCATCTTGTGAGGTTTCCAAATTTCTTCTCATTGACAGGGTGAGAGCCGACAGGTCCTGAAAGATGGACACCCTTGAGTCACCGTATTGAATATTGCCAAGGTTCCTCGCTTTCTCCACAATTTTAGCTTTGTCCTTGTAATAGTGTAGCTGGGCCAGGACCGAACGCGGGCCTCTGCCCCCTCCTCCTGCCCGATGGACCCTGTCAAACTTAATCGCACCTTCGGCGTCCGCCCCCAAGACAATCCTTACGATGTCATGTACTTTGCCCTCAAGGCCTTGTATGGTTTCTCCCTCAGCCTCCACTAAACCAAAAATACGCAGGTTATTCCTTCTCTCCCTGTTTTCCATATCGTCCACCTTGAGCCAGAGTTCTTCTTCATGTCTTTCCATGTCCCGGAATCTGATTTCCATTTGGGTCTCAAGGAGAGTTGTGGAGAACTGATTGTTTTCGACTCCCTCCATTCGGTCTTCCAAGGTGGTGACTTTAGTCGTGAGATCCGCCAATTTGGCACCCATGTCCGTCCTTATCCCGCGGATCTCCTACAGAATCGTCTGGATATTGTTCTGGATAGCACCCAGGTCTGGGGGTGGGGTGGAGGGGCCCCCGGTCGCCATGACGTTCTCGCTGGCCACAAATTGGTATTTCGACAGGTTTTCTTTCCAGCTCATGGGAGGTTTGTTTTGGCCACCTGCTATTGGCGGGGCGGCGGGGCAGCGCATTTTCCATGGTCGTCCCACTACGTGTCTCTCCCGCGTCGGCCCCCCGGCGACGTTGCCATTCCGTGGGCCATTGGCCATTGGCCCTCTCTGATTCAGGCCTCTCCTGCGTTGGGCCGCGTCAGTCGCGCTCTGCCAGATCCATGCCCGGTATCGAGGGCCAGGGAGGGAAGCCCCGATGCGCTGCGGGTGTACGGCCTCGGGTTCTTCCTCCGTACGGTGCCGCCTCCTCCTCACCCGCAGCTTCCTCACTCCAACAGTGGCCGCGTGTGCGCGGAAGCTGCGGCCTCCTTCAATGCGCCACGCCGAGCCGCGGGGGAGGAGCCGCGGGAACATTCAGGCCCGTAGAACTCGGCTCAGGGGTGTCGGATTGGCACCGGAGTTGGGTGTAGCGGGGGGCCACAGGTTCCCACAATGTATGGTGGGGGTCTCGCGGCTTGTGGGACCCCCGTTCTGTGCTAGCACCATCGTTCACCCGGGGCTGGGTACGGAGCTCGAAGCTCAGGTGACCATCCTGCCTGCGCCCCCTGGTGGCCTCCCAGGGTGGAGACTTTTGATGAGTGTGAGGATGAGGAGGCAGAGCATGAGAGAACTCCCCGGTTGGAGAGTTTGTGGGTGGGCAGATTAAGGAGCAGTGGCAAGGAAAAAATGAAGTGGAAAAAGGGTTGTTGGGGGTAGAGCAAAGATGCAAATCCCCCTTATACATAAGGGTCCGGCAGGCCGCACTACGTGCCATGGGCACAGATGGATAAAAACAATTTGTTAAAGGTGTTTCCAACCCTCACGGCGGGTGCAAGTAAGTGGATTTATGCATATGAAAAAAGACTGCCGCTGTACACCTGGCAGTCGGTGACATAAAAAGTTCCTTGGTAGCGACTATTGGAGACCAAGATGGGGATGTGTGGGTGAAAGTGAGATACCCGTGAGTGACTTTTGGGAACGATACACACAATGGAGCATCGTTTAATAAGATTCAGGCAAAAATATGGGACGCGCTGTGGCGGGTGATCCCTGAACTATGATCCTGTCGATGACCCTCCACCCTGATGAGGAACCTTTGGTGGGGGCAGAGATAGGAAACAAGCTATTCATTTTTATGGTTGATTTGCGTGCTGAGAAATCATGTATCAGTGAGTGGGACATCACATTATTGGGCAAAACTCTTGAAATGCAGGGCTTCATGGGGCTATTTCTACAGTTCCGTATACAAAAGATCTGGATAGAAAGGTAGGAGGAAAGGTAATGCGCGCCCCCTTATTGTATTCTGAGAGCTCCCCTGTCAACTTGTTGCTGTTAGGGAGAATTCTCAAAATGTGCTAATTCCTCTCTACCTTAGAGACCCCAAGCTCTCTTGCTGAACTTTGGGACTTTGTACTTTTAATTCTATTTGTTTTCTGTGTTTTTGGTTATGGAGTCTAACAAACTCCATAGGCATCATCTTTTACAACTGTGTCACACAGCACCTTCAGTGCAGTGACACAGGGAAGTCTTTTAGATTTCCCAAGGTTTAAAATACCTTCTCTGGGATAAACTTACTGTTTCCCAGAGCAGTAGATTGAATTTGACTTTACTTAGCATTGTACTTGCTAGACCCAGCAGACCCAGCACACCCTATTCTACAATATTGTGCTGGAGGGGTTACTTAGTTAAATGCTCATGTAACATTTTTTATATGTTTCCCTTTCCTCAATTGTCTGGCTAGTGGCAGTGGTTTGTATTTACCGTGACCGTTCGCGTACTCGGTAATGTTAACCGCGTAAGCCATCTTTTTCAAAATGGCGTCTAGCCATCGTTGCTAAAATGGTCCCCGGTCTTTGTTTTTCGCCATGTCTTTGTGGAAAGGTCCTTCTAGAGTTTGTCTCTGCGCGCCAAACCAGGTTTGGTCTCTCTGTTCATTTGTCTTTGGCGGGCTTCAGGAGTGAAACCCGCCTTTGGCTCCAGAGTTTGTGGGGTAGGCAGGAAGTGGGGAGGTGCCCGGAACTCCCTGTGCTTAGTTTCCTAGGAGACCCAAATACACTCAGTGGTGATGGCTGGCTGACTGTCCGGCAAGGACAGCCACCCTGCTGGGTGAGTGACAGCTAGGCTGGAATGAATAGGAGAGAACTAAATAAAAGGTGAGTCTTTTGGCTTGGAAGGCAGAGTCGACCACTGGACGAAGGAACCGAAGAAGAGCTTGAAGAGGATGCCTGCTGCAACTTCTGGACCACTGGTTTGCCCGGTGAAGCCCTGCTGCAGTGACTACTTGCCAAGTTCGCATCAACAGAAAAGCCCCTGCAAGGACGACTTCTCCCTTTGAGTTAATGGGACCAATCAGCACCTGGACACCCATCTTGGAGCTGGTGAAGTTCCTCAGAGTTGCTGCAAGAACCGAATAGCTAGGGAGAGGGACACCAGATTGTGTGAGTTACTTGTAAGCTGGCCTAAAGCTTTTGGAAGATCCTCCGGACTCCCATGAAGCAGGACTGGCCGAGCCTGAGCCCCCTCAGCAAAGTACGGAACCCCAGACGTGAGGACAGTCCAACTTGACAGCCAGGAACTGCGCTTATTACAATTTGCTGTACCGCAAGGAGCTGAAACGGGAAACAGCCACTGAAAGTAAAGTTTGCCAGTTGGCAGTTTTGACGGTGCCAGTGCAGAATTCTCCCGAAGTCCTCCCTCTTGTCCCCACGACAGAGGCCCAGGAACAGTGAGATCTGCAGAGCTGCACAGGAACAGAAGTCACCAGCTGCATCTTTTCTTCTTTAATAACGTACTGTAAAACAAGTCTAAGAGAACTTACCTCTTACTCTAGAAGTGCTTGTAACTTCCACAACTCACAAGTCTAATCAGCCTGTGGCCCTACATTTGATTCTTCTTTTTATCAAAGACTCCTAATATATATTTACTTTATTGTGATACAATCCTAAATTAGCATGTCACAATTAGACTCTGTACAAAATAGAAATCAGATAAATACAGATATAAATGCAAATAAGACAATAAAATCAATGTAGCAATCAAACAAGCAAACAAACAAACAATCTAGAAAATAAATAGCAGATCAATAGGATTAAGATCCAGGATATAAATAATAGTAATAGCAATGCAAGCATTAGTAGCACAAACACAAACAAACATGGGACTTTCCATTGTCTGTCCGATTCCAGTCCACGGGGAAGATGTCATCAACAGCTTATTATCAAGAGATACCAAAGGGCGAGCCTCAAACCAAACACCATTACAAAACACATATTCACCAGGTATGATAGAAAGCCTTAAAGTTGGTGAATAAATCCAGTGTGGAAAGGGGGTGAGGAAGTAGTGCCATCTGGGGTATACATTTGGTACCCTCTCCATAATCTCAAGTCAGGTGCCAGGCCATAGCCACTTTCCATACATGTTTTAATCCGGTAGCAAGGTTTTAACATGGGAGCACACTTTAAAGGGTGCAAGCTGAAGTCCCAGAGATTTGGAATTTAAACATAAATCCCAAAAAGCTACCTCAGTTATTGACTCGTAGTTGTGGACTCATTTCCCGAATGAACACATGTATAATGGTCCTAATTTGGGGCAAAGGGTTAGCACATGCCTAGTTGATTCCAACACACCTACGGATTGACATATTCGGCAACACCTAGGCTCACGCAGCACCTTCAAACGAGGGCCAGTGATTGCCAGGACCGAGAGTTGATTTGTCCGTAGCATTAAGATAAACTGCCTCACTTCTGGTGCCAGGCATAACAGCAGGTAAGGCTGGGGCTTTCGATATCTATAGATAACATGAGCTACAGCCTCATATCCACTTAACTTGGCCAGATGAATGGAGTTCATGCTCCAATCCCATATGTTCAGTTTTTGTTCAAAAGATGTTTTAAGTGGATAATGGGCATGTGCTTCCTGTCATCATAGGACCAGACAATTTCCTCAAAGAGGTATTCATGTAGTTGTTCAAAATTAGTCCTCCACGGATGTCTCTCAGAATCATTATTGACACTGGCCAGACCCAGAAATCTACACAAGGGAGCGGAACATGCTTTCGGATAAAATATGCCCCACACACGTAGCGCCATACCTCTCAAAGAAATGAGACCCAACTGTAGGCGCAGAAACTGTACCGAGCAGGAAAGTCTTAGTCCCAGTACCGTGCGCCAGTAATGGCCCTCTAAAGTGTTCAGCTATTTTAGGTCCTGCATGGCCAGCGCCTCCAGACTCCTACGAATTTTTGCAAAGACTTTTCCATTACTTGCCAGAAGTGCTTTATCCTATACAAGACTTTTGCCCATTGACTTTGGCTTAGCCTATTGAATTGAATGACTCTTCTAGTGAACTCTTAAATTATCTACACTGCTTAAGAATATTTGTAGTCTCTTGTGTTCTAATAATCTTTGCCTTTTACCAACTTTTAAAGAGTATTTTGAATGCCAACAGTAAGGTATTAATGTCCTCAGCACCCTTGTTACTGAGGTCACCTGTGGGTGTAGGTTGTGTCTGATTCATAAACCCAAAGTGTACAGTACTGAAGTATATCTGTGTGTTACTATTTGATTGCTCCCTTCTGAAGAAGGCTTTATAATTGACTGATAAATACATTATTAATTGTTTATGCAAGAAACCTTGAGTGTAAGAGTTTATTAGAATACCTGTAACTGTGAATCTTTGTGTAACTCCACTACAGCTCAAATTTCCCCTCTTGAGATAAGCCTGGCTGCTCAACACGCTACCAAAACTGTGTAGTACAAGCTTATACCAAAAGTTGGGTTGCCTATACCTGTAGTCATAGTTGTTTGTAGTGTTCCCAGAGGGTACTGCATACAAACTTTGATCGAAATCTACCTTGACCACACAGAGAGCTTCAGTTTATGAGATTATCCTCTCAAGCCCGAACATCCAGATTGTGCAATGCAAAACAGTAAACCCTGCCACCTTTTTAACAGAAATGTGTACAGAAAAGGACTTGGCTATGCATGACTGTGTAACGTATGAAGGGGGGAAGATTTCATTCCCAAGGCAAGGGTCAGTCTATTGAATGGCATACGTCACTACAACAGTGCATGCCGATCTGTCACAGTGGAAAAGGAGGGGTTTCCGAAGAGCGGACAGTTCCCCAGTTTAACATGCTGCATTGCTAGATATATAGATCTCCATGTTGTCCCAACCCTCTGTAGTGGCGATTGTTAAGTGCTACACCCATACCAATAATACGGATGAAATTTCATTGGGAAACGCTGTCAATGGACAGCTGCCAAAATGGCGACCTATCTTCTGGTACTTACACCTGCTGAGTACGTTGTGACCACGCCCTCAAATGATCAGCAAAATCCGCTGTTCCTATTGCCCAGCTTATTGAACTACAAGGCACAGCACCAAACAAAGAAAAGGAACTATGGACAAGGAGGGGGTGCACACAATCCCCTACCGACTTCTTGTGGAGGTCAGAGTGCGCTGGTAAAGCAGTAATGCCCCAGGAACTGTTAACAGTAGCTTTCGATCAACTTCACCACCCCTCTCACAGCTCAAAGCAACACATAGAAGTAGAAATACAGGAAGATTAGTTTGTGCCCACTCTCTAGGAACACCTCATGAACATGATCATACACTGTACCATGTGTCAAAGTTTCAGCACAGGCATGACAATGCAGAATTTACGTGGCACTTTGCCATTGGGCAGTTCGGTAAGCTACACAGACTACGCAGACATGGGAAAAAGTTGTAATGGGCCTCGGTACTTGATTGTTGTGGGTTGAAGCAGGACCTTTTAAACAGCCGGATGCCAAATGGGCTGCCAAATTCCTTGTACACAAAGTTTTCCCCTGATGGGGTGTGTGCGAAGTGTTGCGGTCTGATAACAGCAGGCATTTTTTTAATGAGCTCTTTAAAGAGATCACAACACTAATTTGCATTAAACACAGATGTGTTCAATTTATCAAACCCCAACCAAGGGTGTTGTGGAGTGGATCAACAGCCTCCTCAAGAGAAAACTGTCTAAGCTGTGCACCACGTTGCAAAAGAGCTGAGTGCATTGCTTGCCCTTGGCCCTCTTCAGTTTACACACGCAACCCAGCAAGGACCATCATTGATCGCCCCATGAGGTGGTAACTGGTCGGCACATTAACATGCCCATATCCCCTGTTAGGGGAGCATCAAATGCCCATTGGGCAGCAGCCGTCTTAGGTGAAGAATTTAAAGAGTATCTCACAACCCTAACACGTGCAATTAAATGTATCTCCCGACAGATTGCTCCACCCTGACCAGAGGACACTGCAAAAACAACTGAAACAAGTTCCCCGCCCACCCAACCGCTGCTGCTTGGAGAACTCATTTAAGTAAAGAGTTTTGTAAGAAAATGGAATAACCCCACATTTCATGGCCCATATAAAGGGGTGTATTCTACTCCCTTTGCTGTAAAATTGAAGGGGCTTCAGTATTGGATACACCTTTCTGATGTCTGCAGGGTGCCCCCAAACATTACTTAAGCACCCTAAAAGACACCTGTTGTTCATATACCTCAGCATTAATTACACACCTAAAGCACCCAATGCATTTTAGCACTTACCTCATTGGTGCACATCCACAATTGCTTAAACATAAACAATGTATAAGATCTCTCTCTCTCTCTCTCTCTCTCTCTCTCGTCCTTTTGTACACCTGTCCTTTTGTGTGCATTACATGTTCCTTCCCATGTAGGCGAGAAAACGATGGAACCAGCAACTTCAAATACTTCTGTATATACTAGGAAAAATATTAGCTATGAAATTACCCCCAGATGTTCATATTCGTATATATGTGTGGTATGCATTTTAGTGCAGGATTATTTACCGTTTTGATGGTTATTTTAGTAATTAATTGGGGAGCTTCTTTTATATGGGGAGCTCAAGAGGGGGGAGGTAAGGGTGCATTCATAAACATGACTAACATTACTATAAATACACATAACAGTAGTGATGAGCGTAGTAACAGCGATAATAGATCTACAAATACCCCTGTATGTATGAGTATGACTGTGAGCCCAATATTAGAACACTGTTTTCCCATTTGTTTTAGAAAATATGTTTTATAACATAACCATTTCAGATGATATCAGCACTAGAGGTGTTGTGAGGAAACCCATTGGCTCACATAGGAGAATGAAATGGCAAGCACGAAGGGCAAAGTACAACACATAACATTGCACATGAGTTTGGTAGGGAGACAAATAACAAATGGCAACTACTATGTGTGTTTACTAATCCCACAACCGTCAGGGTCACCCAATGTATTAGTACCACAGGAAGTACCAATCTTAGAGGCACAGTGCATGGTTCATCTTGTTCTATGTAAGATTAAAGGCACCTTCCACGAATACACAGTACAACTAGAGCTCATCGATCCAGATCCCCTGCAATGCAACGATAATCCAAGAGACATTAAATGCCTGCAGCAACCATATTTGGTGATCCAAGGACTTAAATACATAAACAGTAAATGGCAAGAGACTACACTGAGCTGTTTGTCAGAGGCCTCCTGGGATATGAAGAGGAACTCCTGGCTCGTGTGCAAACAACCTGCACACAAATCTGGACAGAGCACAATACCAAGTTGAAATGGATTGCAGTAATGGAAAACCAGTGAAAATGCACCGTGAAGAAACATATGAACTTTGCTTCCACAGTGAAGGAATTTTTTTTACCAGCTCGAATGAGAAATGAATCAGGACCCTTCTCCTCCCACACCTGAAGAAGGGCACGACAGCTATGATAGATTACTACTGGGTCTGTGGCCAACAGGCGTACTTGCACCTCCCACCATCATGGACGGGCTACTGTTGCTGGCAACGCTGCACTCAGCACTACTAGTAATCCCAGAAGAACATTTGCAAGGGGGGACGATAACGGACACAGACAGGACTGTCTCTCCCGCGCTCAAAGAACAAAACCTGTTACCATCAACAGAGTTTCACATCCTACTTGGAAGGGGCAGTATGAGAAGTTGCAGAGTAGGAAAATATCCAACTATCTATCTAGAGACTCAGCCACGTTGCTCACTGAAATACCTGACGGATATAGACTGTTCAGCTCAGCAGAAACTTTCTTCAACTGCCTACTACTACCCGGCATACAGGCAGCTGCCAATGCAAAATGGCTCCAGATTGTACACTTGGAGCTGGTCCAGTTGGCGAATGACACAGAGCATGGCTTCAATGTCATAAAGGTCAAGCTGCGTGCCTTAAGGCTGATGACGATACAGTACAAGTACATCCTGGATATGTTGACAGCAATGCAATTAGAACAGGTCATTGTCCCACACAATTGCAGCTGTACATGGTCTGGGAGTCTGCATGAAGAAAGAAGGAGGAATCCAAGGAAGTTACTAGTTTGATGTTGCATTCGATTGGTCCCCGTCCTGGTTGGACGCCATTGTGATGATTCTGGTACAAGTCATCATGTTCATCTTGGTCATCTTCTGCACCTGCTAAATGGGCCTCTGGTGTTGTGCCACGTTAGGACTGATTTTCTGTACTCTGGCCTGGTGGACAGATGTATAGAAGGCCAACCTATATTGTGACAGGAACAACTCTGGGAAGCTGTAGCCAAACCAGTTTAGGTAGCAGTGACAGGTGGTCTAGGTTAGGTTCTTCAGAGGTGGTGAGCTTATAAGGGGTCCACAATGAGGTCACACAATGGGAATCACAGATTACACTTAGACAGGATGTATACAAATACAGTTATTTATTTATGGCCGAAACACACTATAGAAAAATGACTACTAGCAGGTAGACTTTTCACACAACACTATCAAACTAAATACATATATACATCCACTTTGTTCTAGGGCATAATACACATCAGAAACTCCTGCAAAGGAAAGGTTAGACAAGTACTATGTACTTTTGGTTCACATAGATGATCCCTAACTCAAATTGTCCAGCCCTACGTTGCCTGGGGCCTTTTGCCCAATAGTTCAGGTTAAAGATCCACAGAAGTTAGGAAGCAGGAAATATTGCAGGCATGGTCTCTGAGGTCTAGCAAAGGGTTCTTAGAGTTAGGGTTTATGTCAACAGTCAGATATCTTGTGAAAGCAAACAATTGGCAAAGCCAATATTGTTATAAATAAGCTTTATTATAAGCCCTTATGGGACAGTCTATGTGAAACCCATAAATCAGCAACAATGACTAGCCTCTTGGGATTTAACTCATTTGAGTCAGTCAAATGCTACTTAAGCTCTGGGGAACAAGAGGCAAAAATATGATCAAGCATGACCAAATTGATCATGCCCTTAAAGGTGGTTACCTGATAGCCTTCTATCCAGCCACACATGATCTTCAAAGAATCTGCAACAAAAGTCACATACGTCATACTTTCTTTACTTTTGTATTCTCTAAACCTCATCAAGTATTGGGCAGAAGTCTTCCCAAACTTGAGCATAAGAGATTGCTTCAGTTTTACAAAATCAAATCTAACAGCCTTTGACATTTCCATAATGGAATTGCAGCCAGAATGGGGCAGTCTACTGAACAACCATGCAATCCTGTAAGCATCACTCACTCCCTGTACCTCACATGCATACTCAAAGGTTACAAGCCAGTTAATGATGCCATTCTTCTCTTCATACATACTCAAGAGATCTTCATGAAACCTAGGATGGGAAGTGGACCCAGAGCCATCTCCAGATCTTCTGGAATAACCTTGTGAAGCCTGAATCCTGGTAAGCTCCAGCTGACGATCCCTGTCTTTCTGCCTTCCAACCCTCTCAAATTCCAATTTGGCCATTCAAACTCAAGCACTTTCTAGTTGAGCCTAAGTGTGTCTTTTTGCAAATTGAATAATGTCACAGCTAGAATTCCAGAGGATGTACTTTCTTCCTCCTCTTCCTCAACACTAGCCACTGTAGTGGCAGCAATCACATTACTGGTGCTGGGCCCAGACCCAGCTCCACTATCAGGACCATTTGTCAAGTTAGGCATAACCTTGTTTCTTTCAAAATCCAGAATTCTTACAACTAACTCTGCTTTTGTGCCAGAGACGGTCAAGCCCCTCTCAGCACACAACATTCTCAACTGATCCACTTTTGAGGCACTCAAGTGATGAAAGTGATTGTCTGCATTATATTTAGTACAGTACGTGACTTGTATCAAAAATTATCGTGCTCTGTGAGTATTATCTGGACAAAAAACTGTGATTTACTGTGTGGTACCCAATACAGATCCTTTTCACAAAACACCCAGATGTTATGTGGAGAGTGTCATCCCATTTCTACCACCAATTTGTTAGGACTGATTTTCTATACTCTGGCCTGATTGACAGATGTATAGAAGGCCAACCCATATTGTGACATGAACAGCTCTGGGAAGCTGTAGCCAAACCAGTTAAGGTAGCAGTGACAGGCGGTCTAGGCTAAGTTATTCAGAGGAGGTGAGCTTGTAAGGGATCCACAATGAGGTCACACAATGGGAATCACAGATTACACTTAGACAGGATGTATACAAATACAGTTATGTATTTATGGCGAAAACACACTATAGAAAAATGACTACTAGCAGGTAGACTTATCACACAAGACTATCAAACTAAATACATATATACATTCACTTTGTTATAGGACATAGTACACATGTGAAATTCTACAAAGGAAAGGTTAAACAAGTATTATGCACTAATGATCCACAGAGATGATCCCTAACTAAAATTGTCCCTCCCTAAGTTTCCTGGGGGCATTTTGCCCAATAGTTCAGGTTAAAGTTCCACAGAAGTTAGGACGCAGGACTAAATGCAGGTAGTGCCTCTGGGGTACAGTGAAGGGTTCCTAGAGTTAGGGTTCCAGTTAGACTAATGCCCAAAAGTAGCCCCAACAGTGTGATGTTGGTAGCCCAAAAATGAATCTGGTCAGCCACAGGACAGTTCCAGGGTTCATCCGAAGGCTTCCTTAGGCAGGGCACAAGCAAACATCGGGAATGGATGGTCCCTCCTCTCCAAGGGTTGCAGCTCCTTCACAGGACTACTAAAGATCAAAAGGAAGACAGGGCTCCTCCAGGACAGCAGCAGATGTTGATTGCCAGGCGTCCTTCAGTCGGGTCTCAGGTTTCTTCGCAGGTCTCACAGCTGGACAGGATACTTGGCTCCTTCAGGTTTCTCCAGGATCTCTGAAGAATGGGTGCAGGGCTCCTCCTCTTATCCTAAAAGCCATATAGGAGCTGCTTCCCTCAATAGCCAATAGCGGGATTAACACACACACACACACACACACACACCCCATCAGTGGTTGAATCATGACCACTGGCGGGAACATTCTTATATACCACTCAGACACACCAAAACCGGGTTGTGGATTGGGGTCAGACAGACTCAGCCCACATCCTGCCAGAAAACACACACAGCCCTCCAGTAGCCTGCCAGAAGCTCCTGCTTTCCTGGGCACTGGAAGTCCTTACAAGGAGTTTCCTGGCCTTTCGGGCCAGGAATAAGGCTGAAGAACAAGATGGCAAAGGGCAAGTGAAAATTCTCCTAGTACCACCATGTTTGACCAGTAACCACAGTTAGTAGCCAAACACGGTAAATGCGGTAAGGCTAAAACGAAAATCCCCAAAAAGTGGGAAAAAGTCATACTGCGACCAGCTTATCCTTTTAGCACACCTAGAGTAACCAAAAAATCTTTGAGCATTAGTCTAGGGCAAAAGAAAAATGCACCCCATTGTACTGCAGTGTAAGCTGCTGGGCACAATGATAAAAAAGTTAACACAAGTGATACAAAAGTAATCAAAAGTAGTGACACAGTAACACAACTAAGGGAAACACAGTTTCCCAGTACTGACAGCCTGAAAGACATATCAGTTTCCCCATAACATATGAGCAAAGGCCAGTGTAGTGAAACGTAAGGCTTCACTGCACTGTGAAAGTACAGGTCAGGTTCAAAAATAAAAGCAAACAGATTGGGGGTTACATAAATATGGAAGGAAAGGTGCAGTAAAGAGAAATCTTTCCTAACATGTCAAAGTGTGAAATGAGGTTTCAAAGATACCTCGCAATAAAAGAGATTGTGAAATACAAACTGACCACGCCATCCCTCACATGATTCCTATCCCATAGGGAGAAGAAGCGGACCACTTAAACCACAACCTCATTGTCCCACCCCCTGAACCTGGAAACTATGAGGATGCATGGGTGGATCTGGCAGACGATAGGGGATGTATTTATATTGTCAAATGGGAAATTATATTGTGCCTCCTATTGCAACGAATATGTGTATATTGGCCTACACCAAGCTGCTTGTAAGCCACTTGCGAAGAAATCCGTATTGGAAGGTTCTGACCTTAAAATCAATGTAAGATGCCATTTTAGGTCAATCCGTCATTTTAGGTTCGCTCTGTAAAGTCACCCTGTGAGGTAAAATGGTGGACGATGTAATTCCGAAATACAACATGGCTGTCTTGACCTCTGTGTGTAGCTAATATGTAACTTGCCTGCAGGCCACTTGTTGAGGTCGTGAACTGAGACCTTGTCCTTCGTTGAATTGTGTGTAAAGGATTGCTCGCGTCAATGAAAGTAATCTGCGAGCATATGTTAAGAACAATATATTCAAATACTGAACTAAGAACACTTGTTTAACTACATTGTATTAATGTTTGAGAAGACTTGTATGAGGAATCCCAGAATACAAAGTTGCCATGTAGGCTTGTTGACGTATGTATTAAAGGCAAACTAGTTACATGTGGATATACGAACTCGGCATGAACCCTAGATCAGTAATGTATTAGAGGAATATTAACCCGAAGTAGGGTTGGACATCATGTTCGCAAATGGTATAAAAGAGAAACAAATTCTAATGTACAGCATCTCTCACTGAACACACTGAACCACGCTGGAGTTCGATGTGTTGCACTGAGGGCCGATAGCTATCTGATTTTGCCGGATTATCGAAGGTTGACCCTTGCTATGGGACCGGGATCGGACAGTGTGACAAAAAAGGGGCCCCACTGAACGAGACGCGACACCTCAGCAGCGCTGCATGACCCGATCCCTGGACGATTAGCTTGTGGTCCGAGAACGGCATCTTGACGAGGGTCCACTTATCAAGGCGGGCAGATTTGCCGAAATCACCACACACGAGGTAAGATTAGTTAGCTAAGATTCTTTGAAATCCGATCGGACCTCCTTAGGAAATCGATCAGGTGAGTCGTGACCCCACTCTTAAATAATCCGGATAATTTGATTTTGGTGTATTGTATCTGCAGACACAATTATCGACCAGGTAACACCAATAATTTGATATGCCTCAGAAATTGTCTACCTGCTTCAGGGCGATATTCCGCAGTGATAGACAATCTTTGGAATTTAGCCATCCGGCACCACAGGAGGGGTCGCCGGCGTGGACTATGTACTGAAAGCATGGCATTGGAAGTATAGTGTTTAATGATATTTGGCACAGACAAACCAGACATGCCCCCGAACCTCAGTGGCCAATCAATGGTAGTTTTGAAATCCCTCGTATTGAGTATTTAGAGTCAATTCTATTAAAGAAAAAGGCTAGACCTGCAGCATTTGATGTTTTGCAGAATTGGAAAAAAGAAGCGTTGTAGCAACTTAAGAGTAGGGAAAAACATGCGCGCCGTCATAAGACGAATGCCGAAAAAGCATTATTGTATGACCAAGATAAACATTCTGAGTCGACTAGGAATATGGATAGGGCTTTCTCACTTGGAATTCAGAAAATCTATCCTTCCAGAGATCTTCATGTTTCCGTTGAAATCATCGACAAATTATTAAATGAAGGAAGGACTGGTGCCTCTGCGCCACCTCTGTATGTTCCACTTCCTGCTGCTTTGCCTCTTCCTGCTGCTATTCCTGCTCTACCTTCTGTTGTTCCTGTTGTTCCTGCTCCTCCTAATGCTCCTCTTCCTCCAGTTACTGTTTCTCCACCTATTCCTCCACCCCTTCCTATTGCACCAGTAACAGTACCTCCATTGAATTTGCCTGCTCACCCTCTTCCAAGTGGTCCTGTGCCGCTTGCAGTCGATCAAGGTGCAGGGTCAAAGGTTGTCACTCGCAATACTGTACCACCAGAGAAGAAACGTGATTTGATTGCATGGGCTAAGCATTGTATGGAGGACGCGCTTAGATGGATTTCAGATATGTCGATAACTCCAGTTGAGGTATATGACACATATAGTCAGTATACGCCAGAAATGCAGAGGAACGTGATACAGGTAATGATAGAGTACCAACATGATGATTGTGTAAAAAGAAAGATTAGTTGTCCCACAGAGTTATTGAGTATTTATAAGAGAGCTTTTTCACTTGACACTTCTTCGACTGCCTTAGCGCTCGACTTAGCTCTGTTGCTTAGTAAGCGTTCGGAGTCACCTACTTCTCAGTTGCCTATGAGAGAGGTTCCTCCGACATTTGTCCCGAAGGTTGAGATTGCGGCCGATGCTGCACAGGGTATAGTCGCTGTGAACATTCCTGCACATTATATATCACAGTTTGTTCACGTCCCGTTCTCAAGACAAGAAGTGAATACTATTAGACAATCTATTCCTTATATTAGGAAAAATCTGACTGGATTCTATAAAGGAATAGAGTCCGTCTTGCAGTCCTCAGCGTTCACCTTAGGTGATATTGATTTGTTATTTCCTGTACTGCCCGTAGATTTGTGGAAGCAAGTTAGGACTATAGACGACGTACCAGGATTGGGAGATACTTGGGCGAACATACCTAGATTCGATGGAGAAAGGCCAGCTGGTGAAAGACCGCCCCATGTGATACTAACTTTGCCTGATAGAATCATTGCAAAATTAAAAACCATGATTCCTGAGAAAATAATTATTTGGGACAAACTTACGGTCTGTGTCCAAGGGAAGCATGAGGGTGCTACTGAGTTCTTTAATCGGTTCTAACAGGTATTCTCGGATTTCAGCGGACAAGACTTAGGCACAGAGTCTGGGAAAAGGTTATTTGTGGACAAATTTGTGCGTGGATTGCTGCCTGACATCCAGTCACAAATTATGTCTTCTGAGAACGCTTGGCAGGCGAAGTCCCAATCAGAAGTACTGCACATGGCTCAGTACTACGAGAATCGTGTCAATAATGAAAAAGATAGAGTTGAAAAATGAAAAGGTGATTTAAAGACTAAAGTAATATTACAGCAAATTGTTAGAGGCCCCAGAGGGGGTAGTTCGCTGATTAGAGGTCAGTATGTTCCACAAGGGAATGTGCCCTTGGGTCCTGTAAACATTAACCAGTGTGCCTATTGTCGACAAGGGGGTAATTGGCGTGCACAATGCCCCCTTTTTCGACAGAGGTCGGATAACACATTTGTGAATATGGGTAGATGATCCAGAGGTCGCCCGGGTGTAGGGGGCCCTAGTAGAGGTCAGTTTGCACAGGATCCTCAGCAACCTTTTTCACAGGATAATCAGACTTCGAGTGCGGACACTAGGAACATATTTGATCATCCTTCTGCTGCATATTTATCTGAAGTGCTTCCTTTTCATGATATTCTGTTTCGTTAGGATTGCCCGAAGCAGGGTTTAGAGTCTACACCTATTCCCATCAATCAGAAAGGTCCCTATGTTGAAATGGTGGTGGGAAATAGGAAACATCCGTTTTCAAAAGATACTGGAGCACAGAAGTGTCCCATTGATCACTCACGGGTTCCAAACATTCCACTGTCAGGGCAAACCAATGTTTCTGTAGGGTTTTCTGGCACAACAGTTGTTTGTCCAGTTTATTCGCCGGTACCCATTTCTTTGGGTCCCTTTACGGACCACTGACCATTTCTGTTGACTTCGAATTGTGGAGAGGATTTGCTGGGGTTGAATCTGTTAAAAGAATTAAATGCAGTGATTTATTTTTCTTCTGATGGAGTGCTCTTGATGATTTCACCACAGCAATTTTCTGTCTCACAATTCTTGACTAGACCTTTGCCGCCAGAATTCATTGATGTACCAGAGAGCTTATGGGCTGTTGACGACAAAGATGTTAGTGTTTTACAGATTGAGCCTGTTAAGATAGTCTTGAAATATGGAATTGAGCTGCCACACATTCCCCAGTATAAGATTTCAGTTGAGGGTGAGCAAGCTTTGAAACGCATTGTTTCTGATTTTGTGCATCTCTGGGTGATTAAGGACATTTCAGGAAGTTTGTGCAATAGTCCGATTTTACCCGTGTACAAGAAAGGCAATAATGCAATTCCATTCCGTTTCATAATTGATTTTTGTGCCATCAATAAAGTCGTCGCTCCGCAATTTCCAATTGTGCCTGATGTGACGACAATACTGACCATGATTCCAGCTACAGCTACTTACTTTAGTATTTATATACACAAGGATAGTAGATACTTGTTCATGTTCACCTTAGGGGCACGCTCGTTTACATTTACTCGTGCACCTCAAGGGTACACAGAGAGTCCTAGCATCTATAGTAGGGCTTTGAAAGAGCAGCTTGATACCCTTGAATTGCCCTCTACTTGTACATTGCTTTAGTATGTTGATGACTTGCTTTTAGCTGCTGATTCTGACAGCGCCTGTAAGGAGGGCACTGTGTTATTGCTTATTCATCTAGCTAAG
Organism: Ambystoma mexicanum; assembly: GCF_040938575.1. NCBI lineage: Eukaryota > Metazoa > Chordata > Amphibia > Caudata > Ambystomatidae > Ambystoma > Ambystoma mexicanum. The sequence continues at coordinate 1,120,473,705 of NC_090941.1, read as the reverse complement.
CATGGTCACAAAGATTTGCTTAAAAAGTTTCAATATTGTTGCCAGGAGGTCGCCTATTTAGGCTATCTCCTGTCAAAGGAAGGAAGAAGATTGACACCTGAACGTATAAAACACATTTCTGGCATGTCTGTCCCAAATACACAGAAGGAAGTTAGAGCCTTGATAGGTATGGCTTCTTACTGTAGGTTGTGGATCCCAAAATTTTCACTAGTGATCAAACCGATGTTGGCTTTGACAAAGAAGGGCATTTCTTCACCATTGCCGTGGAACACGGAACACCAGCAATCGTTTGACTTGCTTAAGACTGCATTATGCTCTGCACCAGTTTTGGGCACACCAGAATATGAAATGGCCTTTGTGTTGTTTGTGCATGAATGTGATGGATGTGCTTTGGCTGTATTAACGCAGGAACACGGAGGGAAGAATAGGCCGTGCGGTTACTTTTCTTCCGCCCTTGATCCTGTAGCATACGCTTTGCCAAGATGCTTGCGAGCTGTTGCTGCTGTTGCTGCGTCTGTAAAACAGAGTGAGGGAATGGTCTTAGGCCATGAGCAAACCCTGATGGTGCCTCACTCTGTAGATGTTCTACTGAACCGAACCCAAATGCAACACCTCACTTCCGCACGGTTGACGAGATATGAATTGACCTTGTTTGCTCCTCACATCCAAATTAAGAGGTGTTGTGTTCTTAATCCGGCTGAACTCCTACCTTTCCCACAAGCTACTACTTGCAGCGATGAAGAGTCACATGACTGTCTGTATACTACCGAACAAGAGACAAAGGGTAGAATTGATTTGAAAGACACTCCTTTGGATAATCCGCAACGAGAGCTGTTTTGTGATGGCTCCTGCTTCAAACCTCCGGATGGTACATCCACAGCTGCTTATGCAATCACCACATTAAGCACGGTCGTGGAAACCAAGAGAATCACGCATAACTCTGCGCAGGACGCAGAGATTATAGCATTGACCCGAGCTTGTGAACTTTCCATAGGGCTTGCAGTAAATATATATACTGATAGTCAGTATGCCTTTGGAGTGGTTCACAACTTTGGGAGACTTTGGTCAGAGAGTGGTTTCTTAACTTCACATGGCACCAAGATCCAACATGGCTCCCTAATAGTACAACTGCTCTCAGCGCTTGCGCTCCCTACTCAGTTAGCCATTATGAAATGTGCAGCACATCGAAAGATTACAGATGACATAGGAAAAGGGAATGCTTTCGCTGATCGGATAGCTAGACAATCTGCTACCGATCTCCGTACGGAGATGTATGTTTCAAGGGAGACTGTGAATGCTTATGCAATGGCCAAGGGTGTTGGGTCTGTACAGGATATCCAAGCTGATGCCACGTTAGAGGAATCCAAGAGGTGGGCTGAAGGCTTGGGGAAACTTGATGATGATGGGTGTTGGGTGGACATAGTTGAAGGGAAATGGCTACTCCCTGAAGCTTATGTAATGATGATGGTCATCATGGCCCATGGTCCTACGCATGTATGTGCCCAGAAAGTAACAAAGATGTTATAGAAAGTCTGGGTAAATGACAACATTTTGAAAACTGCCCAACGCTATGTTCAGGATTGCATGATTTGCCTACAACACAATGTGGGAAGGGGACAGCAACTCCAAGGGGAAGTTTTGGGCCACCCTCTGTCCCCTTTGAAGTCATCCACTTTGATTTTATTGAAATGGAACGCTGTAATAATATGAAGTACGTACTAGTGGTCATCTGTGCTTTTAGTAAATGAGTTGAGGCTTTCCCTGTCAAAGATGCTACAGCCATGACTACGGCGAAAACCATGTTAAAAGAGTATTTCCCACGGTTCAGGCTACCAAGAGAAATCTGGTCGGCCAAATGTCGACATTTTGTCGCTGCTGTAATTCTGCAGATATGTGCGGCATTACAGATCGACAAACGGTTCCATTCGGCCAGACACCGGACTAGTAGAAAGACACAATGGTATCATCAAGAACAAGCTCGCTAAGACGTGTGCCGGCACTAAATTAAAATGGCCGGATGCCTTACCAATCGTGTTATTATCCATGCATACAACCCCTCAAACTAAGACTGGGCTCTCTCCATTTGAGGTGGTAATGGGGAGACCTGCCAATATCTGGAACCTTCCTAAATGTAGATCCTTGAGAAATGTTGAAAATGTATTACTATCAGATTATTGCAGCCAGTTGACTAAAAACCTGTAGTTGATTTATCACCAGATGCGAGAGGATTTACCTGTGCGATACGAGGGCCCGGACCACAGCATACGGCCTGGAAGCTGGGTGCTCATCAAGGCATTTGAGTGCTCTTCCTGCCTTGCACCTCCTGTTGGTCACGCAAATTGCGGTGCGGGTCTCTGGAAGAAAGAATTGGATCCACGCGTCGCACGTCAAGAAACTTCCTCACCCAGTGCCACACGATACAGAAGCAACAGAACCCCTCGCTAACGCTGCAACCAACGATCCCAAAGCAGTTGATAGCGCTGAGAGTGTATCAGAGAATCTTTCTGAGCCTGTGAGGCTTGGAAAACCAGCCATTTCGTCTCCACACTCTCCAAAAGTTTTGCTTCCGGAAACTGCTGTTTCAAATTCGGCATCTTCACTTGTTTCTGATATGTTGCTTCCAACGGGAAGTGATGACACATTGTTTCCAGATCAATCAGTACCGGGAAAAGCAAGGTACAATCTGCGTTCAAGAAAATAGACTTACGGCACGGTTTTGCTGTGCATCTGATAGACTTACGGCACGGTTCAACTGTGCATTTGGAGAAGGAAAGGATCATCAAGGGCTTGTTTTTGCCCAAATTTGAGAAAGGAGATTCTGTTTGCTAGGGTTGTGGAAGGACTAAGAAGTCGCACAGCAGGGAGGTCACCAGCAACGAACATTGGGGGTTTCCGTTTGAAGACTACAATGCCTGCTACCGCTACCGCTCGTATGGGACTTGGAAATGATTGTGTGACCAACCGGGACAATGGACAATGCACCTGGGCCCCGAAAACGTATTGCTGTGTTTTTATAACGATATTTGGTTTTATAATAGTCACTGTCTTAGGCTTATGGTACCTCGAGGGAACTCATCCTTTAGAATCCTTGTTACCGACTGAAAATGTACCTACTGTTCCTACTCCCTTTGTACATTTGCATACTCTGTCCCCTAGGGACTCCCAGCATAGACAAAGGTACCACAATAACACTCTGCCACTTATCATGAATGCTACGCATACCATTTTTAATAAGTCCAACTGTTGGGTCTGCTCACATTTACCGCAACACAGGGATAAGGGGCTAGGTTGGTATATTCATCCTTTACCTTTGACAACTGCTTGTTATGCTTCTCTTAGAGCACTGTTCTTTGGCCGTTGGAACGATAGCATCTCGGGGAACTTTGATGGCACTAATTTGAATAGCTTTGAGAAACGTGTTTTGACTCCTCTGGGATGCTCGCTTTTCGCAAATAGGAGTAAACCCAACGTTGCTTCTATTAGGCCTTCTGATAGACTGTCTCGTCCTTTCCAATCTTTGATTTCCTTTAAGATGGATCCGATAGGCAATAAGGATGCCATGCCTCCTTCTTACACTGTTAACCATAGCCCCGATTCAGTTTCTTTTTGCATACAGAGGAATGGTACTCAGTCAATGGGAGATTTTAAAGGTTGTGCCAACGTTGCAAATTTGACTGAGGAAGGCAGACCTTTGTATGTAGGCGAACCTGTCTACTTTGTTTGTGGTAATGTAGCATTTCCATGGTTGCCCAGGGATTGGCAGGGAACCTGTTATTTAGGGATCCTGTTACCTGGGGTGTTTATAGCTAGTACATTAGAAGTTTCAAAGGATCGTCCACGGCAGGACGAGAACGGTGACACTCCAGCACAAATCTTGGGAGATATAGCAAAATCTGTTGTGCCATTTCAGGGGCAAATAGCGAATTCCGAAGATATCAGAAGACTAGTGAGAGTACTGCAGAGAACCATCAACTGGACCACGGACATACTCTATAATATATAATATGACATTAGAACAAAAAGCGATAAAATTAGTAGCGCTTCAGAACTGGATGGCATTAGATGTCATTCTGGCTGAACATGGTGGAGTGTGTAAATTAGTGGGGTCCGCTTGCTGTGTTTTCGTGCCAGATTCCTCCCCAACTATCTTCAAGGCAATACAGAATCTGCACGTCCTTAGTGCAGAAGTGCATGTTCCCGAGGGAAACTGGGATCTTAGCGCTTGGTTCTGGGACTTCTTGCGATCTTGGGGTTGGAAGGTACTTTCGGTCTTACTGATCATTTTGGGAATTCTGTTGTATTCAGTGTCTACCTAGTATATGTTCGATGCTAGGGGGATGTTGTGCACAAGCAATAGGTACAATAGGACATAAAGTGTATGCCCCAGATAAAACTTCCAAGCAATATGTGTTAAAGGAAATTTTAGCGTATGATCTGATGGCAATAGATATTTCTGACAGCAATTCTCGGTGCATGGACGATGATGCATGGAGTTATTTGCAAGGAGATCCGAAGTAGTTTAGCACTTGGCATAGGCCAAAAGGAGGGTTTGTCAAATAGGAAATTATATTGTGCCTCCTATTGCAACGAATATGTGTATATTGGCCTACGCCAAGCTGCTTGTAAGCCATTTGCGAAGAAATCTGTCTTGCAAGGTCCTGACCTTAAAATCAATGTAAGCTGCCATTTTAGGTCAATCCGCCATTTTAGGTTCGCTCTGTAAAGTCACCCTGTGAGTTAAAATGGTGGCCGATGTCATTCCGAAATACAACATGGCCGTCTTGTGTGTAGCTAATATGTAACTTGCCTGCAGGCCACTTGTTGAGGTCGTGAACTGAGACCTTGTCCTTCGTTGACTTGTGTGTAAAGGATTACTCGCGTCAATGAAAATAATCTGCAAGCATATGTTAAGAACAATGTATACAAATACTGAACTAAGAACACTTGTTTAACTACATTGTATTAATGTTTGAGAAGACTTGTATGAGGAATCCGAGAATACACAGTTGCTGTGTAGGCTTGTTGACGTATGTATTAAAGGCAAACTAGTTCCATGTGGATATGCGAACTCGGCATGAACCCTAGATCAGTAATGTATTAGAGGAATATTAACCCGAAGTAGGGTTGGACATCATGTTCGCAAATGGTATAAAAGAGCAATGAATTCTAATGTACAGCGTCTCTTACTGAACACACTGAACCACGCTGGCGTTCGCTGTGTTGCACTGAGGGCCGATAGCTCTCTGATTTTGCTTTGTTCTTTGTAACTGATTCAGTATAAATTAAAGATCTTTGTATGTTCCTTTGTAACCCGTGTTCGGTGTATTTCCTTTTGGGGGTACTCAGCCTCTATATTGTGATTTTGTTTTCACAATATGACATGCACGCCTGAAATATACGCACGATCAGGAGAGAGCTTACGGTCTGTGTGTAGGGCCTGGATACCACAGAAGGGCACTCTGCCAGATGAGGAGGCAGTGAGAAGGAAGAATGAGTGCATGGTTGGGATGATTTCCCCCCTTGTAGAAGTAACAAAATGGGGGAATGTTGGGACGGGAGCAAACCCATCCCACCACTCTAGGCAAATGAGGAAAGCCCCATTGAGAAAACTGTAATAGACCAGGGGGCAGGGAGCGTCCTAAAGGGCCCCACATGACCGTACTATTGTACACAATAGGCCCATGCTGCAAACTTCCACAGAAAGTCCTCTTTGTTCTAACTTTGTTGCCAATATGTTTGTTCTAGGAAAGGATGTGCCTTGCAAGGCCATGAGACAGTGTTGGGTGCCGGTGCACATGTTATCACAAACAAGCCAGAACAGGCCTCCGACCCCCCACCAAGCCAACTACGAGTTATAGCCCCCCAACTGTCGCAGTCTCAAGACCCCTGAATTCCAAAATACCAGCTGGCCCCAGACCTCTGACTATAAAGCAAACAGTCATAAAGGATCTAAGAGTATGGTCATCCTACCTTTACTTCATAGTGACGTGATTTGTAATGTGAGTTGCAGGGAGGGATAAATTGTAGTTTGGGGGCGCACCTATTTTTGTACAAATAAAACTTGTTATCCTTGCAAGAGTTTCTTGGGCCTTTTCCCCTTGCGGGTTGTATTGTTTCTGGTGTGAGTTTTTAGGGGAGGGCCTTCACATGTCTCTTTGTTTATATGCGAACATAAAACCTTGTTAAACTTGCAAGAGGTGCACCAAGCCTTTCTTCCTTAGAGGATTGTCTTTCACTTGTCTGGTTGATGGTGGTTTACCCTACAGTAGTCTGCATTTCTGTGCAAAGAAGCACTTTGTGGGTCTCCGAATGTGCATCCTGGTTAGCAGCTCGGCCATCTCTACCCAAGGTGAGCCCTCTGTGAACCTTTTTCAAATATTGAATTCGGATATTTATTCAAGAGGGGCCTTGAGTAGCTCTTGCCTCGTTAAGGAGCACTCAGCTTTCAGGAGGCAGAAGATGGTTGGAAGCATTAGAGAAAGACTGTGTGCCTCATCATGCTTGCCGGTCCAGGAACTATGATACCGGTAAGCATGGCAGTACCGTATTTCCCAGACCAGCAAACTACGAGTTGCGCTCGCTGGTGCCTCTCTGCCCGCCAGATCGGACGTGGCGGGCAGAAAAGCACCCGCGAGCACAGCATGACGGATGCATCCGACATCCCCATTCCCATTCAGCCCTATGGGGCCGAATGGGAAAGGGGAGCATCTTTCTTCCAGCACCCGCAAATGGCCAATTACCGGGTCTGGCAGGGCCGTTGTCATGGTCTCTGCTTCCAAAAGGTCAGGGTTTTCCCAACTCCCTTGGAAGCAGATCCATAACCCAGGTTCCGAGTGCCAACCAGTCCCAATTGGGACCTTTTGGACCCAGTCCTGGCGCCAGTGGCACCAGGCTCATAAATATGCCCAGTCCCAGCGCTGGAAGCGCCGGGCTCATAATGCTTGGGTGGACTTGCCTGCAGCAGACCATGCTGCTTACTTGCCTGCCAGTTGAGTCTCTGATCCTCTTCTGTTTGGAACTACTTTTCCTGTTGGGTGGGGCTGGAGCCACTCCCTAGATTCAGAACACTGGAACTCTTCTGGAAGGCAGGAACTCTTTTCTTACCAGGAACTCTTTTCTTACTTAGGCGTGGCTGTGGAAGGAGACATCTAAGCACTACAGGAGGCTATTTAAACCACACCCGGTGGATGAATCTTGCTTTGCGTTATTCTGCACCCTCTGCAGCAGAACGCTCATCGTGTCTTCTGCATCCGGTCCTGGGCCTAAGGAAAAAGGCTTACCATCCTGAATCCAGTCTTCAGCAACTCCTATAAAGACAAGAAAGAACAGGTTAGCATTCCGGCATCTGAAAGGCAAAGGCTTACCTACTCTTCGTGCGCTCCGGAGGTCTTCACACTGCATTCCGGCATCTGAAAGGCAAAGGCTTACCTACTCTTCGTGCGCTCCGGAGGTCTTCACACTGCATTCCGGCATCTGAAAGACAAAACCTTACCAACTCTTCGCACGCTCCGGAGGCCGTCGGCGCTGCATCCCGCATCTGAAAGACAAAACAAGGTGCGTTTAAAGACATTGGGGAACTTTAATACTCACGTGCCATTACTCCTTTTCACATCTAACCCAGTGGGTATCCCAGCACCCTGCAGCCGCTCCGAACTTGTACCTGCAAAATAAAAGACAGTTAGAGCGCATCGTGAAGCTGGCAACAAGCGCTTACTTACGTGCTTCCAGGCGCTTCTATTCATCACACGGGCTCCATCTTCAACTCACTTCAGCCCGTCATCCGCCATCGCCGGAACCCTGCAAAACAAGAGACATCATTATTAAAGACTTTAAAGACATTTGAGTTACTCGAAACTTACCGTTCGTGCAGTAAACGACGGACAGCAGTCCTCTGAAGTCAAGAGGCCTGCGCTACCTATCCAGTGAAGAAACTGGTTACAGCACCCTGCCCCGAGGCAGATGGAGAGCTCGGCATTCACTTACCTAAGGTGAGAGCGTTAACCTGTGGGGGTCTACAGGAGAGGAGAAGAGGAAAGAGATAGGGACACCCCAATAACCCCAGTTCATTAACCCCATATTTTCTATCTGCAGACATCTTCTCTGCACGTCAGGCATACAGGGCACAGAGGTCCAGCCCAAAGAGCCAACCGGGTGCTGCACATCACCTTTGATACGGTAGTCGCCCAGTCAAGACCGGCGCCTCTGCGAGAATCAGGTGAGCGTTACAGAACGCAAGGCCTACCGCAAAACTCTCGCCCAGGCGCTATGGAAACCTCGGATACTGACCACCTAGCCCGGTTACTTGGGGAACTAAGGGCAGAAGTGCATGCAGCTCGTCAGGAAACGAACGCTCTAAGAAGGGAAATAATTATTTCCAAGGAGAGAACAGATGATCTTGCTAGACAATTGCTACAGTCACAAGCCGGACAAACCCCGCTACCCGCATCAGGGGCAAATCTTCCTTCAACATCCTCTATGAATCCAGTGCAGATCAACCTACCTGGGAATGTACCTCTGGCTCCGCCCGAACGATTTTCTGGTGACCCAAAGAGGTTTGCGGTATTTATCAATCAGTGCCGGTTGCACTTCTTATGCCGGCCAGCAGCCTTTCCAACTGATCAAGCTAAAGTAGCTTTTGTACTTTCGTACCTTAGTGGCAATGCGGCAGACTGGTCGATCCCTCTAGTTAATCAAGATGATGCGGTTCTCCATGATTTTCAAGCCTTTCAGCTTAGTATGGAAAAACTGTTCGCAAGACATGCACAGGGGCAGGCCTTGGACAATGAGCTTCTTTCGTTGCGACAGGGTAATCAAGACCTTTTGGCTTATATTGCATCTTTCAATAGACTAATAGTGGAAACTCAATGGCCTGAGGACAAAAGGATTACGCTGTTTTATAGAGGTCTACGTGGAGAGCTCAAAGACGTTTTAGCCCAAGTAGTGAATCCCCCACAAGACTGTTCGGATTATATAGACTTGGTCGTTCAAATAGATCACAGACTGCAGAACAGGAAGGCCGATCGTTCCAAGTTTGATGCTCGAGTATTTTCCAAACCGCCAACTCCATCCAAAGGAGTAGACTCCGGGGAACCCATGCAAATAGGGGGTCTGAAAGGTCCTCTAACACAAAGGGAGCGGGAAAGGAGAAAACAGTTGCAATTATGCCTATATTGCGGAAACTCAGGGCACTTTCTTCGAGACTGTCCGGTGAAACCTGCCAAGAAGGCAGTAGGAGCTGCAGTTACCACAGTTACAAACTCTGAGCAGGGAAACGACCTCGCCCGACAAGAATAGAGGTCCTCTTGCCGAGCGTGAAAACCAGTTCCGTGACCTCGCATTTCGTGATACCTATGGTCCTCATTAGCCCTGATAATCCGGATTGATTACATGCAATTGAAGCTTACGTCGACAGCGGTGCCATCGGCAATTATGTGGATCATGAAATGGTTTTGAGGATGAATCTAACTCTTTGTCCCAAGGCTGTAAAGGACGTCATTACTACGGTGGATGGTACGGAAATAGCCTCCGGGCCAGTAACGCATACCACTCAAGAGGTGACGCTAGTAAGTCAAGATGGACACCATGAGAAGATCGTGTTCAATGTGATCAAGCCCCTCAGTTCCAGATTATTCTAGGAATACCTTGGTTAGAGAAACACAATCCTCTGATCGATTGGCGAGCAAGAACGGTCCAGTTTCCAGAATGTGTCTCTACTTGTCACCCTCCACCTGGTGTTGCACTGGCAGCAATTTCTTCAGAGACTCCCCAGTTACCTCCCGAATACCTAGAATACCAAGATGTTTTCCGGAAGGAGCAGGCTAACTCTCTACCTCCTCATAGGTCTTATGACTGCCAGATAGACCTGATACCTGGATCTACTCCTTCTTGTAGTAGAATTTATGCCCTCACCGAGCCTGAGAACCTTCACCTTCGACAATACCTGGATCAATACCTGGCAAATGGGTTTATTCGTCCTTCCAAGTCCCCTGCCTCTTCAGCTTTGTTCTTCGTTCCAAAAAAGGAAGGAGACCTTAGAACTTGTATCGATTATCGCTCCCTGAACCAGATCACCGTTAAGAATAGATATCCGTTACCTTTGATCCCTGAACTCCTGGACCAAGTCAGAAAAGCATGCATATATACAAAGCTGGATCTTAGAGGAGCTTACCACTTGGTACGAGTAAAAGAGGGCGATGAATGGAAGACGGCCTTCCGCACCAAGTATGGGCTATTTGAATATCAGGTCATGCCCTTCGGACTTTGCAATGCCCCAGCCGCCTTTCAATATTTTATGAACGATGTCCTCAGAGAGCTCATAGATGTGTGTGTTGTTGTTTACATCGACGACATTCTCGTTTATTCTTCATCGGAATCTGAACATCAGAAACACGTGAAAATGGTCCTCGAAAGATTGCGTCAACACAAACTTTTCGCTAAGTTGGAAAAATGTGTTTTCAACGTGACTGAAGTTGAATTCTTGGGATTCATATTATCACCTGGCGGAGTGCGTATGGATTCAAAGAAGGTCGATGCAGTTCTCAAATGGCCATCACCATCCTCCGTAAAAGGTGTGCAAAGCATGCTAGGCTTCGCTAACTTTTACCGCAGGTTTATCCCCGAGTTCTCTCGAATAGTCCTGCCCATCACTGCCTTGTTAAAGAAAAACAAACGTTTTGAATGGTCTACCGAGGCGGAACAAGCTTTCCAGGATTTGAAGACTAAATTTATCTCTGCACCAATCTTAAAACACCCTCGCCCCGAACTCCCCTACATTGTGGAAACTGATGCTTCAAGCCTTGCCATGGGGGCAGTTCTATCACAAAAGGACCCGGTAACCAATCAGTTGCATCCCGTGGCATTTTGGTCCCGCAAATTCTCGCCTCCTGAAGTCAATTACACGATTACTGACAAGGAACTTCTGGCTATCAAGTCTGCCTTTAAGGCTTGGCGGCATTATCTGCTGGGGGCCCGACACACCGTTACTGTGATTACGGATCACCGAAACCTGCAATATTTGAAAACCGCAAAAGCCCAATCCTCTAGACAACTCCGTTGGGCATTATTCTTTGCCGAGTTTGACTTCATAATTACCTATCGACCTGGTACAAAGAACGGTAAAGCCGATGCCCTTTCTCGGATGGGAGTGGAAGAACACTTGATCAACCCTAAACCTGTACCAATCATTCCCGAACAAAGAATTCTGGGTGTAATCGCCACAGAATCCATAGAGGAAGTTAAGGATAAAGCCAGGCAACTTGTAACTCCAGCAGACATACAGAATTGGCATCTGCAGGGAAAGGACTTTGCAGTAAAGGACAACTTATTGTATTTCCAAGAACGATTATACCTACCCAGCACAGATTTACAGAAAAAAGTAATCTCTTGTTATCACGACTCTTTAATGGAAGGTCATCCCGGTATAGCCAAGACCTCAGAAAAGATCAAGCGCTACTTCTGGTGGCCGTCTTGGAAAAAAGATATCAGAGACTTTATAATGTCCTGTGGAGTATGCGCCCAAAACAAGAGTCAAAAGGAAAGACCAGCAGGCCTCTTACGCCCTATTGACATCCCACCTCGCCCTTGGCATACGCTTTCTATGGACTTCATCACCGATCTACCTCCATGCTCCGGATACAATACGATTCTAGTAATCGTGGACTTATTCTCCAAGATGGCGCATTTCATTCCGCTCAAAGGCTTGCCAACAGCAGCAACTCTTGCCCGAGAATTTCTCGAAAACATCGTCCGACTGCACGGTTTTCCTTCGGTTCTAATTTCGGATCGAGGTAGTCAATTTATTTCTCATTTTTGGCGAAGTTGCTGTCGGTCGGCTCAAATTGATGTGAGACTATCGACCAGTCACCACCCTCAGACCGACGGACAAACCGAGAGGACCAATCAAACTCTGGAACAGTATTTACGCTGCATGCTGCAACAAACTGAAAAAACTTGGAAAGATATCCTTTGGATAGCCGAGTATGCCTACAATAACTCTGTCCATTCGGGAACTGGGAAAACCCCGTTTTTTCTTTTGTACGGCAGTCACCCTCGAACCTCGGAGTTGGATCCCCTCCAAGATCTTGAAACACCAGCAGTAGACTACCTGCATTCTACAATCACCCAAGCCTTTAAGGAAGCTGTTTCTCACCTTCAAAGGGCTAAAGAACAATACAAGAAAGGAGCAGATCAACATCGGAAGGAAGCCCCTCACTACCAAGTAGGGGATCAAGTCTGGTTATCCACCAAATATCTACCTCTAAAAGGGCTACGCACATTCAACCCAAGATACCTTGGTCCCTATTCCATCACTACCATAGTAAACCCAGTAGCGGTCAAGTTGGACTTGCCCCCGCACATGAAGATACATCCGGTCTTCCACGTCTCTCTATTAAAACCCGTGCAACCTCAAACCCGACTAACCAAATCTCCAAAACCTATCCTAGTTGATGGAGAACTCGAGTTTGAAGTCAAAAGCATTCTGGACTCCAAGATCTCCAAATCTAAACTATTCTACCTAATTGACTGGAAAGGCTACGGCCCCCAAGAGAGATCCTGGGAACCTGCTGAATATGTCCACGCTCCTCGCTTAATCAAAAGATTTCACCGAACATTTCCTGACAAGCCAAAACCCCCGGAGAAGCCCGGTTTGGGAGGGGCCTTGAGGGGGGGTACTGTCATGGTCTCTGCTTCCAAAAGGTCAGGGTTTTCCCAACTCCCTTGGAAGCAGATCCATAACCCAGGTTCCGAGTGCCAACCAGTCCCAATTGGGACCTTTTGGACCCAGTCCTGGCGCCAGTGGCACCAGGCTCATAAATATGCCCAGTCCCAGCGCTGGAAGCGCCGGGCTCATAATGCTTGGGTGGACTTACCTGCAGCAGACCATGCTGCTTACTTGCCTGCCAGTTGAGTCTCTGATCCTCTTCTGTTTGGAACTACTTTTCCTGTTGGGTGGGGCTGGAGCCACTCCCTAGATTCAGAACACTGGAACTCTTCTGGAAGGCAGGAACTCTTTTCTTACCAGGAACTCTTTTCTTACTTAGGCGTGGCTGTGGAAGGAGACACCTAAGCACTACAGGAGGCTATTTAAACCACACCCGGTGGATGAATCTTGCTTTGCGTTATTCTGCACCCTCTGCAGCAGAACGCTCATCGTGTCTTCTGCATCCGGTCCTGGGCCTAAGGAAAAAGGCTTACCATCCTGAATCCAGTCTTCAGCAACTCCTATAAAGACAAGAAAGAACAGGTTAGCATTCCGGCATCTGAAAGGCAAAGGCTTACCTACTCTTCGTGCGCTCCGGAGGTCTTCACACTGCATTCCGGCATCTGAAAGGCAAAGGCTTACCTACTCTTCGTGCGCTCCGGAGGTCTTCACACTGCATTCCGGCATCTGAAAGACAAAAGCTTACCAAATCTTCGCACGCTCCGGAGGCCGTCGGCGCTGCATCCCACATCTGAAAGACAAAACAAGGTGCGTTTAAAGACATTGGGGAACTTTAATACTCACGTGCCATTACTCCTTTCCAAATCTAACCCAGTGGGTATCCCGGCACCCTGCAGCCGCTCCGAACTTGTACCTGCAAAATAAAAGACAGTTAGAGCGCATCGTGAAGCTGGCAACAAGCGCTTACTTACGTGCTTCCAGGCGCTTCTATTAATCACACGGGCTCCATCTTCAACTCACTTCAGCCCGTCATCCGCCATCGCCGGAACCCTGCAAAACAAGAGACATCATTATTAAAGACTTTAAAGACATTTGAGTTACTCGAAACTTACCGTTCGTGCAGTAAACGACGGACAGCAGTCCTCTGAAGTCAAGAGGCCTGCGCTACCTATCCAGTGAAGAAACTGGTTACAGCACGCTGCCCCGAGGCAGATGGAGAGCTCGGCATTCACTTACCTAAGGTGAGAGCGTTAACCTGTGGGGGCCTACAGGAGAGGAGAAGAGGAAAGAGATAGGGACACCCCAATAACCCCAGTTCATTAACCCCGTATTTTCTATCTGCAGACATCTTCTCTGCACGTCAGGCATACAGGGCACAGAGGTCCAGCCCAAAGAGCCAACTGGGTGCTGCACATCACCTTTGAAGATACGGTAGTCGCCCAGTCAAGACCGGCGCCTCTGCGAGAATCAGGTGAGCGTTACAGCCGTAATGACCTGGTAACTGGCCATTTGCGGGCGCCGGAAAAAATTGCAAGTTTGGCTGCAGTCTTCCGGTTTTAGCAGCAAGGCTAACGCCAAACTTGTAATGAGGCCCATAGTATGTAATTCCCAAGCACAGCATACACGCGTAGGAGTGGATTTCCTCCTGAATGATGTGGTGCAAAGTCAAAGGCTGCACCTTGGACAGCCGGTTTGTGCTTGCCAAATGCTTACCAAACATTTGTAAATAAAGCGGAGAAGGTTCTTCTGCCATAATACACCCCCTGCTGATTTTACAGTGGCCCCTGCACTTCAATATTCAAGCAGCCATATTCTGTTCTTTTCACTATTAGCATATAGAGATCATTTTTGACCTTCTCTCAGCCAATCAGAATGCTCAGACTGCAGTCATTAACTTTTGGTATTGAATGAATTTATAGACCTTGGTAGGGGTCATTATCACTTGGAATAATGACCCTTCTTCAACTTATGGTGATGGGTCATTATCCTGGCACAATGACCCCTCCCTTCGTATATAACACTATACTATTGATTGGCACGCACCTGCATTCTGAATATTAATAAACTCACATTTGCGTGAAATGCAAAGGAATGGTTTGCAGCTATTCACACTTCACCTGGTACAGCATTCCTACCTGTGTCCTTCCAATTCACAGACAAGCTTTGCAGAATGCCTCCAGTCAAACGCTCCAGGTTCCTTCTCCACCCATTTTCTGGCAGCCTGTATATTACTCTCAAGGAAATCTGCGTAAATGATTTCTTTGAACCATCCACATGCGGGGAAAAGCATTGCTAGATTTCCTCCATACTGAATTAAAGTGTCTCCTGTCACAGCACCTGGTTGAAAGGGAACACAAGATACTGTGTTTATCAAGTTTGTTTCTTTAATTGTCCATTAATTACAATAGCAGCATGAGGAAACCAATATACTGTATAATATGGTCAGCATGAAAAGTAAACAATTGCATAGTGTACATATAACTACAAAGCACAATGGGGCTTATTCTTAGTTGGCCATAATATGGTAAAAGTGCTGGTAATAACGTTTACCGGCATGTTTACCAACCGGCCAAGTACAGGTGTGCCGGACCACAGTTGCCTGAATTACCGGAGCTGGAATCAACGCATCCAGAATTACAAGCACCGGTAATACAGGATGGGCCTGAAACCTGCTGTGACGGATCTGAGGATCATCCCTCTTTGCATACCAGCAAACACTAGTCCAGTGGACAAAATCCCACATGACAAAAGGGTTTTCACCATTTTTCCTATTTTAAACCCTTGCAGGCTACATCAATTATCATGCTTGGATAACATAAGGGCAGTAACAGGAGGAAAACCAATTACAGGAATATGAAGTACTGGGACGAGGAGGCCACACTAGAATGTGCAGAACAGCATTCAACATTCTAGTTGCTTTGTGCTAACCAAGAGGAAGCACAATATATAAACAGATGAAAGATATGCATCAGGTTGTTGTAGCAGAAGCAGTGGAAGTAGTGGCAGTATCAGGAGTAGTGGGTATGGTGTGTCACCCCTTCTGGGAGCATTGTATCTCCCAGGGCACGTGTTCATGTCACGTGTCAGTCACCATGTGACAGGTTCAACATAAGGAATGAGTGGCGTCCCGCTCATTAATCTTCGACCAACTGACTCTTGCCTGCTGTGTTGTTATTAGCAGTGCGTGGCGCTACACCGGGATGGTGCCCTTGCTGGGCAACGTTGTCCCCATGTCATCCTGAACTAGAAGACCCGCTGCTGGGCACCTCTACATGTGTGGGCTGGTGTGCCTGATAGGCAACTCCTGCTATGGTAGCCTGGGTGCCTCCAGGCCATTGTCCGGGTCCCTGTGATCACAGCCCAGCAGGGTGTACCCTGCCATGATGTATGGTGGGTTCCCCACCACCCCACGAGCTGGCTCATGTGCCTGTGAGCCAGCCCTCAACAATGATGGCAGCGTGTGTGCTGGATGCCCCTCAGTGATGGACCGACTGGCCTGCACGACCGCAGGTCCATTCACAACAGTGCGGACGTGGGGACAGAAGTAGTAGCAGTGGTAGCAGCAGGAGTCCTTGAGAGAGAAGAACAAGTTACTTACCAACTGCAACGTTCTTTCGATTGGATGTTCCTCCCACATATTCCTCATCCTTACCTTCAGCTTTGCTGCTTTGGAAAAATGTTTTCTCTCTCTCCACCAGAGGGCACTCCCCTCGAGGCTGCGTCGTCGATGTCCCTCGGCAGCATCCGCCGAGCACCAACGTCATCTGCTGTATAAATGCCTCAAGCCCACCCGTTGACCTCAGTTCTGTTTTTTCGTATATTGTAGCCAATGGATTGTAGTTAGTGGCGTGCCTCTTTTGACCCAAGCCTTAAAAGAATTTAGAGTGTAAATCACGTAAACTGTACTCTGGGGTTGGCTGGGAGGGTTGATGAGGAATACGTGGGAGGAACATTCAATCGAAAGAATGTTACAGTTGTAAGTAACTTGTTCTTCAAATGGATTGTGTCCTCCCACATATTCCTCATCTTAGATAGACACCCAACGCAGTTTTGTATTGGAGGTGGGAGTACAGAATATACAGAATGGAGTACAGATTTAGCAAACAGACCTCCTTGAGAAGAAGTCGAGTCTAGAGCATAATGTTTTATAAACGTATGCATGGATGACCATGTGGCTGCTGCACAAATATCTTGTACAAGGACACCCCTTTTTAGTGCAGTCGAAGTTGCCATGCCCATGGTCGAATGAGCCCTCAGCCCATCTGGTGGTTCTTTCGCAGCCAATCTATAACATTCTGTCATAGCCAAAATTATCCATCTAGATAATGTTTGTTTAGTTACAGCAAGTCCTAATTTGCGGCCAGTGTACCGCACAAAAAGTTGATCACACTGACGTATTTCTGCCAATCTTGAAATATAGAAGCTAAGAGCTCTTCTGGGATCTAGTCTATGTAGCCGTTCCTCTTCCTTACTTGCGTGAGGAGGAGGGTAGAAAGTAGGCAATGATATTTTTTGTGACAGGTGAAAATCTGAAACAATTTTTGGCAAAAAAGATGGTTTTACTCTAAGGACTACTTTGTCTTTATAAAAGATGTTGTGAGGAGGACCACTAGAAAGCACCTGTAACTCACTTACCCTGCGGGCTGATGTGGATGCTACAAGTAGTATTGTTTTCAAAGTAAGGAGCCTTAGTGGACAAGAGTGTAAAGGCTCAAATGGAACGCATGTGAGGAATTTCAGAACTAAGTTTAAATCCCACACTTGAAAAGGTATATACACATTATTTAGACCTTTTAAGAATTGAATTATTAAAGGTATCTTAAAATATGATTCTTCCTCTGAGGAGCGCTTGAAAATGGACAGCGCTGCTAAGTATCCCTTTATTGTACCAACCTGGAGCCCTAGATTAGCTAAGTGTAATAGAAAAGATAATATTGTGGGAATATTACATTGAAACGGATCCACATTCTTTTCCCTGCACCAGTTACTGAACTTGTTCCAACGACACGATACAGAGATTTGGTTGCTGGCCTTCTGGCCGAAAGCAAAATCTCCATCACGTCATCCGGAAGGTCCCAATACTTATATCTCAACCTCTCAGAAGCCATGCGTGAAGGTTGAGTGAGTTGACCTCCAGATGGAGAACATGACCTTCCTCTCGTGAGAGAAGATCCTCTCTTTTTGGAAGACGTATTGGAGGGCAGATGGACATGTACAGAAGGTCCGGGTACCACGTTCTCCTGGCCCAATCCGGGGCAATTAGGATCATGGTTTTCCTGAACTTTCTCAACCTCCTTATTACTTGAGGGATCACAGGGACTGGAGGGAATGCATACAGAAGTGTAAACCCCCAATCCACCACGAACGCGTCCCCTAGAGCTCCTCTCGGGGAAGTTCCCTTGAGCAGTACAGTTTGCACTTCCGGTTGGTACCCGTCGTGAACAGATCCACTTGGTGGGTTCCCCAAAGGGCAAAGATCTCTTGAATGACTTCTTGAACTAGCTCCCACTCTTGGGAGACTGTGCTCTGCCTGCTCGGAGCGTCCGCCGCTGTGTTTTGCTCTCTGGCTAGATTAACTGCTGATAGAGAGATCCGTTCTTGTATTGCCCAGAACCAGAGCTGCATTGCCTCTCTGCACAGTGGCAGTGACTCTACTCTTCCTCTCTTGTTGAGGTAGTACATGGCCACCGTGTTGTCCGTTATTATCAGGACATTCTTTCCCCGTACAGAGGGCAGGAAGACCTTCAGCGCTAGTCTGGTGCCCCTTAGCTCTAAAAGGTTATGTGAAGTTTGGGCTCTGATGGAGACCAACGACTGCTGATTGTCAACCCGCTGGTGTGAGCTCCCCACCCCATGAGTGAGGCGTCCGTTACTACTGTTATCTCCAGCCATGGTTGCCAAAAAGATTCTCCTCTGAGGATTTGATGTCTGCAAGCCCACCATTGTAGATCCTGTGCTACTTTGGTTGGATCCTGCAATAGATAAGACATTTCCACTGAGAATCGGGACCATTGAGTGCTGAGAGCCAATGGAAGGGATCTCATTCTCAATCTGGCTTCTGGCACCAGACACATGCAGGATGCCATCAGGCCGAGCAACCTGAGAAAATGGAAGGTCGGTTGATACTGGCCATTCTGGAATTTTGTTACCATCTGCAGAATGTGATGAGCTCTCTCCTCGGGAGGCGAGGCTTTGCCCAAGCAAGAATCCAGGACTGCTCCAATAAACTGGAGTTTCTGTAATGATATCATGTTTGACTTTTTTAATTCAGAGAAAACCCTAGTTTGTGAAGGAAGTGACAAGTCTTGGACAGCTGATCCTGAGACTCTTTGCCACTACCGCCATCAACTTGGGGAAAACTCTTGTGGCGGAGGTTAACCCGAATGGCAGAACTCGAAACTGATAGTGAGAATTGCCAATCGCAAACCGCAGGTACTTCCTGTGCTTGAGATGGATTGGCACATGAAAGTAGGCATCCTGAAGGTCCAATGATACCAACCAATCCTGGAGTTGGAGAGCATGAAGGATCAGAGAAAGTGTGACCATCTTGAACTTGTCCTTCCTTAGGAACTTGTTCAAGTTTCTCAAGTCCAAGATGGGTCTCAGTCCTCCCTCTTTCTTTGGAATGAGGAAATATGGGGAATACCAACCCTTGTTCCTCTCGGCTACAGGTACATGTTCGATTGGACCTTTCTGTAGCAGGGTTAAGACTTCCTGCAACAGGAGCGAATCTGGATGTTTGACAGAGTTGTATCCCAGTGGGTGATTCTGAGGTTTCATTTGAAAAGGAAGGCAGTAACTTTGGTATACTGTTCCCAGTGCCCAAGCATCTGAAGTCCCTCCATTCTTCTAGATGCTGTGAGATCCTGCCTCCCACTGGGGTCCTGTGGGTCAAAACCTCAGAGTGGTTTTGCGGCTGCTGCAGCAGCGGCTGAAGGGATGGATGCCACTGCTGGGGCAAGTCTAGCATCTTTTCCTTACCCCCAAGGAAATTTTCTTTGGCCTCTCTGACTGGCCTGTCCTCTTCCTCTCCCAATTGAAGAATAAAAAACGAAAGGGAAGACCCCTCCAGGAAGATGAGCCTGTGTAGGGGTGTTGTTGAGGTTGTCTTATAGCGGCACTGAGAGATTTTGCAGCCACTTTGGAGGTCTGCAGCTTCTCCAAACTTTCATCCGCCTTGCTGCCAAACAAACTCGAGCCGTCAAATGGCATATTAAGAAGTCTAGATTGCACATCCGGTGCAAACTCCAACTTTCTTAGCCACGCAAATCTACATAGCACCGTGCTAGACACCATGGACCTACTGATACTGTCAGCTGTGTCCAAACCTGATTGAAGGCATTCTCCTGAAGCCTCCTTTCCATCCCTTATTATGGCTAGAAACCCATCACGTTCCTCACCTTCTGGGATGTGTTCAGCTGCCGCTGACATGCAGTCCCACAGGGTATATGTAAACCTTGCCAGGGTGCAAGTTACATTAGAGGATTTTAAAGCCATGCTCCCTGACATAAAAATCTTCCTGGACCATGCATCAACCTTTTTATCATCCCTATCTGGGGGAATTGTGGGGTATGAAGCATTTCTAGTAGAGGTAGCTGCTTGAACTACCAGACTTTCTGGAGATGGGTGTTTGCTTAAGTACTCTGGGTCAGAATTACAGGGTATATATTTTGACACACACTTTTTATTAACTGCTGGAATGGCTTCAGGATGTTCCCATGCAGAATTAACCCTCCTTTGTAAGGCTATATGAAAGAGAAGTATGGGGTCTGGCTGAGGTGCTCCTGAAAGGATATCAGTCATGTCATCATCTTGATAGACAGATGAATTTCTACCCCATTCCATGAATTCAGTGACTCTACTAATTAATTTTCTGTAGCCCGCATCATCATGTTCTGCTGAGTCCGGTTTTTCAAATTTGTATTCTGGAGAGGTATCCAGACCACTTGCTGATCGCAAGCATTCATGTAAATCTTGTATCTTAGATTGAGGGTCAACTAACTCCTCAGGGACTGGTCTTGTGCCAAATTTAACACCTGCAGAAGAAACCTCTTCATCTGCTGATGACTCTCCCTCATATATGGATGACATGGTCCTAAAAAAAATCATGTCTACTTTCAGGATGAAAAACCTTTTCAGGTGTTATAGGTTTTTCCATTGGTGTAGGCATGGGCGTCGACAAAAACGTTGATGGTGTCGATGTTGTAGCAACAACCTTCGATATTGTCGAGGTAGCTTTCGATGCCCTCGAAGGAATCATCGAAGGAATTGTGGAGATCATCGACACTGTCGTAGGAGCCTTCCATGATGTCGACTGTATACTCAACGTGACCTTTTTAGGTTGAGTCGTCAACGCCTTGTACTCAACTACCTTCGATGGCTTTGAGGGCATTTTCGATACAGTCCTCGATGATGCATGAGAGGCTGAAGCCATTTTGTCTCTTTCCACCTCTGATTTATGCACCAGTAGGTTTTTTGCATGAGGTGTCCGGGAAGAGTCAGTGGATAACACCCTCGACAATTTCTTGTCGGATTTCCTTGTTTTAGATCTTCCCCTGTCACGTTTCTCGTGAGCAGGGGCATGGTCTTCTTTAGACTTTTTTGAGGGGGTCTGGGCCGTATTCTCAAAATTGTTCAACATAGAAGCTCTAAATGCTTCCCATTTCCTCGGTAGTAATGTCTTGAAGGGCATGTTATCACTTCCTCAGAAGACGTCGAGGAAGAAGAAGAAGAGGGAGATTGTTGCTGTCTTTTTTCATCTTTTTAGAGGACGAAGAAGAAGACTTCCTGGATCTGCTCCTTGACCTATATTTTTTATGGTGTTTTACCAAAGACTCGGTCGATTCTTTTCTCCCCTTCGAAGAAAAGACATGTCCACATACACTGGACCACAGGTGGCAGAATGCAACATCACCCATCCCACTACATGCATGGTCTGCAAGTGGGTGATGTGTCTGTCTTGGGGTGTCCAAAATATTTCCAGGGGGGCCCCAGGAGCCATGATATGATATGATATGATATGATGGTTCATTTATATAGCACCAATACACAAATGTCTTTCTAAGCACTTCAAGGCAAGGGAGGGAACAAGGGAAAATACAATGACATTCTTACAGACCTGATCAATAAGAATGCAAAATTAACTATTGTACTCGGCCTGGCGACATTTCAAATGGTGCAAGAGCTAAGACATAGATAAGGAAGGAGAGAGGTGGGAAGGAAATGGAAACAGACAGGCAACTACTGTCCTAGGCCTGACGACATTTCTGGTAGAGCTGGAGAAAAACAAAAGGTGAGGGAGAGGGGTGCAGAAAGGGAGGGGAGGAACAAAACAAGCGACTATCATACTAGGGCTGATGAAATTTCTGGTAGACCCGGAGAAAAACAAAAGGCGAGGGAGAGGGGTGCAGAAAGGGAGGGGAGGAACAAAACAAGAGACTATTGTACTAGGCCTGACGACATTTCTGGTAGAGCCGGAGAAAAACAAAAGGTGAGGGAGAGGGGTGCAGAAAGGGAGGGGAGGAACAAAACAAGTGACTATCATACTAGGACTGATGACATTTCTGGTAGAGCCGGAGAAAAACAAAAGGTGAGGGAGGCGGGTGCAGAAAGGGAGGGGAGGAACAAAACAAGCGATTATTGTACTAGGCCTGACGATATTTCTGGTAGAGCCAGAGAAAAACAAAAGGTGAGGGAGAGGGGTGCAGAAAGGGAGGGAAGGAACTAAACAAGCAACTATTGTACTAGGCCTGACGACATTTCTGGTAGAGCTAGAGATATATAAAAAGGTGAGGCAGAGGGGTGCTGAAGGGGGCGGGACAAAACAAGCAACTATCATACTAGGCCTGACGACATTTCAGAGAGTGCTGAAGGGGGAGGGCGGAACAAGAAAGGCGAGGGGGGATTAGGTTTGATATGCCTGACTTTTCCTGATAAATATATGGTTTCCATTTTTCATGTGTGGGTTATTGTGTTCTGCTACTGCTGATTACCGTGGTCTGCAAGTTGAGGCATTGAAAACAGACTTGGGAACAGCACTGGCATTCTGAACATGCTTTGTGGTTGGTCACTTGGGCAACTATTCACTTGGAGTTTGGTGACATTTCCAGTTAAGGGGACCAGCGGGAAGGATCTCTGAAGCACTGACCATGGTCACATGTAGCAATGGCCAAAGATGGCACCTTTGGGTGGGGGCATGATTTGCAGGATACAGTTGATGGGAGGAATGAGCGTTGCTTCCTCTTAGGTGGAAATGTTTGGTTGTCCTTGCACTTCTTGTGTGGTCTGTGTGGCTGTTATGCCTTCCTTTGTGACTTGGCTTTAGGTATCTCCTTGGTGCCTTTCTGTACTACATGTTCCCCGGCTCGCTGTATAATGCCATGTTGCTTTGTTACGTTTAAATTGAATCTTATGCAGTGAAAAGTAGGCAGTGTGTTGTTATCAAAGGCAAAACTGGAAGATGTTCCCATGATGGAATATTTTTGGGAAGACACTTGTGCCTCTCCCAAAGGGCTTCTGCTCTTTGCAGATTTCACATAAGGGAGCTATCTGGAGGTTCCCTAAGCCTGATGGTGTGTAAATAAGTGCCGTTTGATCTTACTGTGGTAGTTGTTTGTTCATTCAAACAAACGTATGATTGGTAATATTAGTTCAATTTGAGCTAAATCCTGGGCAAGAACCAACAATGTAAACAAGGAGGATAAGACAAGATGGTAGTGCCTCGATTACTTTCAAGTAATCTTCATTACTCTGAGTCCTCATCTTCCCCATCCCAGTATCCTTTCCTTCCTCCCTTCCACACCAATACTTGTGCCTTGAACGAATACTGGGCTTGTTACATGCAGGATGTGGAGGCGGGATACCAGGTATATATAGCCAGGGGCAGAGGTACAAATAGAAGAAAATGACTCAAAGGACTCAGAGTAATGAAGATTACTGATAGGTAGCCGAGTCACATTCAAGAGTAATGACTGGTGTGCATGCATGGAGCGCATGATCTTCGAGTTTGAACATACAGTGCACATCTCCCACTCTAATCATCTGAATGAAATGACAGGCTTGTAGGGACCTGAGCTGGAGTACCTTATCTGTAGCAGGAAGATGCTGCAGTCACAAGTGCGCTTTCAAGCTCATGGAAGGGAACATTACACACAGAGCAGGCAGGTTCTTAGCCTGTATCCCAGGGCTCGGTAAAGTCTTTAACTGAATAATGCACCTGTTCCCTGGAAGTTTTTGATTTAGCTGAATCAACGGGTGTGTACTCACCACAGCCCTGCATATTTAACCGACAACTTTAAACACAATTCAGATTTGAATGCCCACGGATTTCATTTCAAGTGTGCAAGCATGCATTAAAGAGTGGTACCTTGAAATGGTGGCAAAGTATGTGTATGCCCATGGAAGAAGTGCAAAGATGCCAAATGGCAACATACCCAATGACCAAGGTTATTGTCCATGCAAAGTCGAACCACACATTTACAATTTACTCACAAGTAGAGTAGTTGCAACTACGGCACCCTGGAAGTTTTAGCAGCCCCAGAGACCCTTGGTGCAAGCTCAGGGGTTCGGGAGACAACCACGGGTATGGCCCACCAACACCAATTGATCCCACGGGGTATCCATCATATCAAGGCCTGAAGAACACTGCCCTACATCTAATGTCACCCTGATAAATTACAAGTGAGGGACATGGCACTGTTATGTGACATATAATGTAATCTGGGCACCCTGTATTTGAATCTATCAACTGATCCAAACAAACGACCTGCTCATGCAAACCAGATACCCACAGGCCCATAACCACCCAGGGTTGCAGGCTGCCCTGATCTAACCTGTCAAGCACCGGCCATGGAAGCTTAGAGTGTCGGCTGTGTGCAAGATATGCCATGACAGACAAACACCCTCCCTGAGTAGTCGAATCCCAATGCAAAGGCTGGAATGTGAAATAGCATATTGGAATGACACATGGGACATGCATGCACAGACTGTCTATTGAGATGGTGCAGTTATAGGAAACTCATTCACAGATCGCCATGATTGACACCTATGCCTCTCTGCCTTGCAGGTGACTTAGGATACCCGCAGTTTCCATGGCTGATGACTCCTCTGAGAAATCCCCTGACCTGACGCCACAGGAGGTGACATACAACAAGGCCCACGTCAGGACCACAGTGCCAATTGAACGCAGCTTCAGCCTGTGGAAGGCCTTCTTCTGATGTTTACACTGGACTGGGGGTGCACTCCTGTTCAGGCTCGACAAGGTGGGCCATATAGTGCTGGCATGTGCTATGTTGCACAACATATGCATCCGGCACAACATACATCAGTCCCAGGATGTGTACATGCCACCCCGTGAGGAGGATGACGCGGTGGATGCGGGTGGCACACATGCAACTTCTTTTGATGAGGACACCAAATTTCACTACCCTTAGACCTTCGTGAAGTGAATATTGACTGTGTATATTAAACACATTCACTCAACAAGGAATGTCCACTCATTGCTTCAAGTGAATTTATTTGTATCTAAAAATGTGGAACATGAAACCAACATCCCCACAACAGCATCACCCCTCCCCAAACACTGTCCTTCAGCACATCTTCCCCAAACACCAACCCACAGCACACCCTCCTCGCATCTTCCCCAAACAGCCACCCACAGCACGCCCCCAGCAAACACCAACCCTCAGCATGCCCTCTTCAAACACCCAAACTCAGCACAATCTCCCCAAACGCCTACCCTCAGCACACCCTCCCAAAACACCAACCCTCAGCACATCCTCCCTAAGCACCAACCCTCAACATGCCCTCCCCAAACAACCAAACTCAGCGCACCCTCATCAAACACCAACCATCAGCACGCCCTCCCCAAACAACCAAACTCAGCATACCCTCCCCAAACACCAACCATCAGCACATCCTCCCTAAACACCAACCCTCAACATGCCCTCCCCAAACAACCAAACTCAGCACACCCACATCAAACACCAACCATCAGCACACCCTCCCCAAACACCCAATCTCAGCACACCATAATTTCACTTTTACTACTACCCCTAGTACCTGCACTCCGCTCTGGTATCCTCTTTCCAATTCCTCCATAGGACTCACTCCATCAGATGATACTCCTTCACCACCCCTTCTGTCCACTGGGGTTTACACCTCCCACTGGCCCTGGATTTTAACATTTCTTCCTGCACCCTATCTCTTACCTCCTGCCCCCCATAGCTGCTTCATGTTGTCATCTCGTCCTTATCTTTAAGCTGATCTCCTTTTGTTGTTATCCCCTCCATTACCGTCTTAACATTTAGAACTGCCTCTAGTTCTGCCTTTGTATCTCCCGGTACAACTTCCTCTTTGAGCATTTTCCTCCCCATCACCTAATTCTGCCAGCACTCCTTCTCTGGTTTCACTGTATCATCCTATCCCATTCACTATCCGGCTCTTAGTACCTCCCACTTTACTGCAGCTTCTTCTGATGTTACCATCCACTCCTACCCTTTTATCTACCACTCATCCTTCTGCCACTCTCTCCTTCTAGTATTTCCAACACATCTTTGACCATTTCAGCTCTCACCACCTCTGCCTGCTCTCCACTGCGGTCAACTCTCCAGTCTCCTCTATTAATCCAGCCTCAGTCCTCTCCAGCACTATAGTCTCCACCATTCTCCAAACATGACCCTCACGGTCTTGCAGTCCACACTCATCAAATGGGGGTTGGTAGCATTTATGATGTGTTCCCTCTTCCTCTTGGGTGGGTCTTTCCTTCAGGGTCTACACGTGCCAGTGGTAATTGGGAGATGACTTGGATTGGCTGAATTATGTAAGTGCACTTGTGGCTGATTGGCACTTATTGGGTTGCACCAAGAATATATGTGTCTTGTCGGGTATGCATTTTACATTCTTCGGTTTAGTGACAAATCTGTGAGCTCAGGGAAACTTCAACATTGTACTCTTGGCAAAGATGGACAATGCTTTTGGAACTATGTTTGTACTAAGCTGCAATCCTTGGTTGTGAAGCCACAAGTTTTGTAACATTGTTTCTTGAAGTTAAGAACTGTCTTCCCTTATGTTCCAGATAAAGTTTCAACAATGTTAACATGAGCACTACCATTGTCTAGTAAACGGAAATGTTTTCCATTAAAAGGTAAATTCAGTTTCCTCTACATTGAAAGTGGAGGTGTATTTCATTTTATTTAACATGTTGTTCAGCACTGGCCCTACCCAGATGTTCTCGTCATTCCTCAAAGAGTTCAAACATTGTTAAGGTGGGAGCTGAAATGGAAATTATCAAATGTTTTCAGGATATGATAGGAAGATTAGGATAAACAAGTAGCAGTGGAGTAGGGCATGGTTTTGTGTGCCGAAACAGATATGTTTTGAGGCTTGACGTGAAATTGGTGATTGAGGGTGCAGTGCAGATGTGAAGAGGTTGGGTGTTCCATGCTCTAGATGCCCACTGGGTAAATACTTTTTTTTTATGCATGCTAGTTTGCAGAGTGGAATGTGTAGAAGAGGCTGGCTTACTTGTCTGTTTGTGCGGGTAATGGGTTTGGGTTTACTGTGAAGGTAATAAGGGGTTTTGTGGTTAATGGTATTAAATACAATGCAAAGTCATTTGAAGGAAATGTTCAGTGTACGGCGAGCCATTGGAGCTGGGTGAAAGAAGGGGTTATGTGTGAATTTTTGAGTAGGTGGGGCGTGATTCTCGCTGCTGTTTTTTGCAGGACTTGCAGGGTGACAAAGGTGCTTCTGCAGAGTCCAATGAGGAGAACATTCCCATAGTCCAGTTTGGATAGAATCAGTGCTTGGAGTGAGATGTGGAGGCCATCGGGGTGGAAGGATGTGTCTGATCTTGTGTATGAGGTGCAGTTGTAGATTGCTATTGATTGGTCGTTCTGTTGACAAAACTATTGTAGTGTGTGAATTTAAGGTTGGGATTGATGTTGAAGACCAGTGATTTGACAGATGTAGAGAGACATATGTATGGGTTGTCTGTGATGAGTTATTGCATCCAGGGGGTGAGGTTGGGTTTGTGATTGAGGGGGCAGATGAGGAACCTTTCCATTTTTGGAAGGGTTTAGCTGTAGGAAGTGGGTGGCCATCCAGTTGGTGTTGGCAGAGACAGAGATTTTGAAGCTTTGTGAAAGGGATGAGATTTGAATGTATATTTCCGTGTCATCTGTGGATTTGTGGATGTTGTGTTTGCTAAATGTTTACCAAGTGTCTGTCCGATGGATTCTACATATAGATATATAGGTTAAAGAGGACTGAAGACTGGTGTGAGCTCTGATCAGCAAGGGGCATGTAGAAAACATGTTTTCTGCCCCGGGGGAAAGAGAGTTTCATCCTGTGAGATAGGATGTTGAGTGGAACGGTGTGGTCACAGGTGTGAAGGCTGCAGAGAGGTCGATGAGAACAAGTGGTGCTGTGTGTCTTTCGTATGTGATGTTCTGGAGCTATAATCAATAGGGCTCCTGGCTAAACCCTGATCTACCCAGGTAGGTCAAATAGTAAAAATAACAAATTGATCAGGGTGACCAAACAAAGCTAACACACTCAAATGTTCATTGAGTCATAGAATAAAAGTCATTCTTTTTCGGTTAAACAAATCAATTTTAGTTTTAACCAAGTTCTTTAGTATGAGATTGCTGTGTGGGTGGACACTAACATGGCTTAAGTTGCCCAGTTAGTCATTGATGCAGGAGGATCTGTGGTTGTTAGATGTGAAGTCAGTCCAGTCAGTGTGGAAGTTGAGATTCTTTTATTGGGGCAGTAAATGAGGTGAATAAAGGTGGGCCTGATGGAGGGGAGACAGAGTTTTTCAGAGCAAGTGTGTTTGGTGGGTTGGGGTTGTTGCATGTGAGTGTGCCTTTATATCTGATGGCAATGACACCACCTTCTCTGCATGGGCGATCTCTGTGGTGGATGAGAGAGTATGGGGGAAGCAGCTGATGGATAATTGGTATGTGGTGTGAGTTGAGTCATGTATCTGTAAGAAAGAGTATGTCTGAGGATTGCGTGCTAATGAGCTTGTTTAGCTAATGTGTTTGGGTAGGTGCAGAGTAGCAGTTAAGCAGCATGCGGTCACATGTAATTTATCTGTTTAAATGCAGAGTGGTGGTGGTGTGTAATGTGTATGTTGTCTGTGGCTTTGGTTGTGGCATGTTTTGTGGTAACCAGTGGCAATCAGGGGTTAGCAGGGGAAAAAAGAATAGAAAATGGGAAAGGACAATTGCAAGAATCCTTAGCCCTGTCCTCCGTTTGCTCTGGACACCAGTGCGAATGGGCACCTAAATGAAAAAGCTTATATTCCCAAATCAAACCAGATTAGATCAACAGAAAGCCGGCAAAAACAGCAAACCGGAAATCCGTCCTCTTTTGCTGGTAAAGGTTGCTGAAGCTGAGGGTTTGTATTAACAGATCTGCATGGTCTCTCATTTGGTGAGCGGGTGCCCAATCATTACTTTTCAAGTTTTATCAAGAGCTTTGATTAGCTACTAACCCTATGTTTCTTGTCTGACTTGATTAGTTAGCGGGATGCAGAGGAATTTGAAACTTTGACTGCCCAGGCTCAGGCAACGTAAATGTTCCCTGCCATGTACTGGAAAAAAGGGCAAAGCGACCAGGGGATCCTCCTTTTACCAGCCACAGTCCCTAATCTCACTGGCTCGGGGCAACCAACCTTCAATGTTACTGCCTGTTGGTTTACTGAAACACTTGGCACTTCTTCAATGTGTTAATCTTGTGGACATTGTTGACATTGGCGGCTTCATCATGTGAATGTTGCACAATCTGCAAAGAAAGCCCTGCACTGTGAAATGATGCAGGGGTGTGATTCCCAACTGTCTGAGGGAGGAACTGATTGATCAGGCAATCAAATGGAAAATAATAGATGCCCAGGTGAACACTGACATTAAGAGAGCATGGGCTACTCTAGCTAGATCCCCTCTCCTTTCTGCCCACCAGCAATTGGCATATGAGCAACAAGCGGGCATAGCAGCAAGTGGAGAATACAAGCGAACGATACAACATGTGACTACAGTGGGAGACTGGAGAGTCTCCCCTCTGGGGACACCCATCTATTGTAACGATTTATGAATAACGTATTTATGTTCCAATACACCACAGCAACTTCTGGGACAAAGACTATTCCACAATTCAAGATGAGTCTTTACTTTGGAAAAACAGGGTGTTATCCATTCAGTTTATGAAAGGTAAAAGCAAGCACTGAAAGCGTTCTACTAGATTAGAGTAAAATGAACAGGTTATAACATATATTTCAATAAAAGTTATATTTCCATTTGCAAAACACTTGAAAATACTTGGTATTCATTCTTGTGCCAGGGCATGGAGTATACAAAATTCACAGGGTATCCCTGTGGTTTATTTGTTTGGCACTTAGGTGCATGGAGACCAATACTAATGCCATCTGAAATGTTAATTGAAAAGGTATAAATGTGCCTTAATTAGACACCATAATGGCTCTGGGATACAGAATGATCTAGGAAATATGTTAACTCGTTAATTTTCTAACATATGATATGGCATTTATAACGCGCCTATACACAAGTGTTTCAAAGCGCGATGAGGCAAGGGAGGGGAACAGAGGGAAGACAGAGACAATGATCCTACTAGGCCAGGTGACATTGAGATCGCATAAGTGCAGGGGTGTGGGGGGAGGGCAAGGGGAAACGGGAAGGGGCAGTGCAGTACATAGGATAACAGTAAAAATAAGATACAACATAAATAAAAGTGCAACCACCTAGCTGGTGGCAAGTGCAAGGGTAAGTGCGGACATCAAGTGTCAAGTTCTAGTGGGGGCTGTGGGGATACAGAAACAGCCCCCGAGTATGGTGTTAGCAACTCAGTTTGTACCCAACTTTTAAGCATTCTACTTTCTGCTGGAATTAAATTGTCCACTGTGCCTCCAAAGTTGTAATTTGGCAGTGCCGAGAAAAGAGCAGTAATTCCAGCAGGATTCCAGGATTGTGGGTTGAGGATGGGTGTGATGCCTTATATTGTCACAACTCACCAGACGATTCACTAAGTGTCACGGCTTCACGGTGGTCTTTGTGGCACTGGTGGAGGAGGGACGGCCATTACACATAGCCACCACATTGTCTGTCGATCAATCTCAGCTGTCTAGTCTTTAATCCAAGACGACAGCAACCGCGTTGCCACCATCCCTTTTGGTGCATTGCAGCCCTCAAGTGCTCGCTGTCTATGAGAGGTATTACGCTACCTGTTCTAGTGCCTGCTTTACATTTTTTAACTATTTATCTCCCGTTTTTGTTTCCTGCTTCGCTACTTCCCTTGCCTCTCTCCTGTCTGTGCATTTGGTCTATTCCTTTTCCAGTTTTCTATTTGTGCTATTTTTTAACCTGTTGGTTTGCTCTACTATTATTTCCTGTAATTCTGGAGACTTCTTACCATCCTTCACCATCTGAATTCACTGTCAACTGGAGCCATCATCAATCCATCAAGAGAGGTTTTTGTGGCACTTGCTTTTCCCCTTTCATGGTTGGACGTCTTACTGGATTCCGCCTTTGTCTTTGCCTGTGGATATTTTCAGGCTAACAAGGGGGCAGCTGGTCAGGACTACTATTTCTCTTCTCTCACCATCTTCATTCACAAAGGAAGGTATCCAGGTACAGCAAGCAACCGAGTATGAAGGAGTCCTTTACTTTTGAGAGTGACATTGATGAAAGTGGAGATGTTTGTGAGAGCTTGCAACGCCAAGAAGAATCTGTCCAGATTACTCAGATGCAAGATGCTATCAATGCAGTCCAGAACCTCACTGAAGAGGTCCAAAACCTTAAAGCTGAAAATGTTCCACTACGTCAGATGTTTGTCTCACACAAACATCCTCCAGTCGACCTTCCATTGGGTGCTGGGTGGTCTAGCTTTTGACAAGTATGATAGGTCACCCAAGAAGCTATGGGAGTATATTGATGCCTGTACCATTCTCTTCACTTTCAAGCCAATAGCATTTGCCACGGACCGGGCAAAGGTGTGATTTATCGTTTCCTATCTTGTGGGGAATGCTCTTGTGTGGGCCACCCCCTTAGTTGTCTCAGACAGCCCTCTCCTCGGTGATTACTCAGCGTTTATGTCTGCTCTAAAACATATAGAGCCCACAAGACCCTTCTTCATATACGCCAGGGTACACTGGATGTTCTGGCTTATGTCACACTGTTTAGAAGGGTTGAAGCAGAGTCCGGCTGGCCAGAGCATGCACAAAATGCCATATTCCAAAGAGGACTCAGCGATGAGATCAATGATGAGTTAGCCCAAACACCTAGACCTGGGTCCTTCGGTGAATTAATCTCATCAGCCTTACAATTGGAATGCTGATTCGCATCGCTGAAAGAAAGGATGAAGGAAGCTGCTCCCGGAACAAGCCATTCTAGGGCATCTACTCTCTGAACTACCAGTTCCAGTCAGGAAGAGGAGCCCATGCGCATAGGAACTGTTTGTGGACCGTTAACCACTGATGAAAGAAAGAGACGAAGAGACTTAGGTCTCTGCATGTATTGTGGCTCTCCTGGACATATATTGCAGAATTGCCCTGTTGTTCCGCCCACATGTGGGGCAAATGCCAGACCTCTATCCTAACTGGAGCAAAGGAGAGGGGTTCTAATCTGTGTTCCCAAAGTCTTCCAATTTCCAGCATGGCATCCTGGTATAGTTCTCTTCTTGTTCTCCGTACTACCTTGGTGGTGCCTTATACCAGAGTTCTTGAAGTCTTTGCATTGCAGAGTTCTTGAAGTCTTTGCATTGCTTGACTGTGGAGCCACCTGGTTGTTCATGGACGATGCCTGGGATGAAACCAACCATGTCCCCAGAGAAAAGAAAGAGATCCATCAACCAGTTTAAAGGGTTGATGGAGGTCCTCTCAGTTCTGGACCATCACTAAACAGACCATTCCCACACCTTTGTGTATTACCCATCACCAAGAAGTCACCTTCTTTGATTTAATACATGCTGCCCATTTTCCCATCATTCTGGGCACACCTTGGCTCTGACAACATAATCCAAGTGTGTATTGGACAAACAACATTCTCCATTTGGATTCCGACTTCTGTTCCAACACATGCATTCAAAGACCCAAAAGGAAAGAAGCTGCTGCTGTTGCACCTGTGAGCAACAAATCCTCACAGTGCCCTGTGTGGATCTTTCTTGTGTTCCTCTCGAGTACCACAGATACAAGGGCATTTTGGAGTATCATACTTTTCAAAGTTTACCATCTAACTGTGCCGAAGATTGCGCTATTGATCTTATCCCAGATGTGGTAATATCCTTGGGTAGGATGTATACTGCCAGGGTCATCACAAGTTGGGCGGAGTGGTAAAATGCAGCAGAAATGCTATTACCACTGCATTTACTGCTCCACCCAATCTCGAGGTGGGCAGAAAGTGGTGCTAATTAGCACTTTGCATTTTCCAAAGCTTTATGGACCATACATTTTCATATTTATTCTTCCTATCTTTCATCCTTTACCTTGATGACATCTGGGGTTCTTTTCCACTCTTCATCATCACAAGAAAGAACTACACAAGGTATTACAATATCTCTGATAAAACCATCAACTGGTCAAACCTGAAAATTGTAAATTCAAAGCCCCCTCTGTATCCCACCTGGGTTACATTCTCTCCGAAAAGGGGGTAAGCATGGACTCACGTAAGATTGACGTAGTCATGTAATGGCCCACCTCAGCTTCTGTCAAGGACATAAAAATATTCTTAGGCCTATCAAATTGTTACCCCAAGTTCGAACCCAATTGTTATTTGCTCACCTTACCCATCACTCGCCTGTTACAAAAAGGATTCCCTTTGCCTGTGATAACGCCACCGAAACCACATTTTCCTCTCTCAAGAAAGCCTTCTGCACTGCACCCATTTTGGCTCAACCTGATCAAGACAAACCCTTTATCATTGAAACCGACACCTCAGACTGTTCAATAGGAGCAGCTCTTCTGCACGTCACACAAGATGGTACTGAACATCCTTTCTTTTACATGTCTAAGTCATTATCATTTAGTGTGAGGAATAATTCAGTTCTTGAAAAAAGGAACTCCTGGCCATGAAATATTCCTGCATTGACTGGAGACACCCATTGTTAGGCTCAAGACACTCCTTTGTGATCAGGACTGATCTCCGTAATCGTAGAGTGCTACAACAACTAGAATGTTGCGACAGTCGCCAGGCTAGGTGGGCATATTTTCTCTCGCAATATGACTTCTCAGTCACATGCATTCCTGGGAAAGAAAGTCTTCTTGCCCATGCCCTCCCTCATCGAATTTCCATTATGGATCCCAAGGAACAATGTCCAGAACCACTGCTAAAGGACAAAACATGCATCTATTCTACAACTTCCTTTCTGAAAAAGGGTTGAGAAGCCATCATCAGAGAAGACTTAGTCACCAATCTAGACTCACAATCCTTCAATGTCACTGACGGCTTAATCTTTTGACAGAATCTACTCGTAGTACCCACACCTCAACTTCAATGGCAAGTACTCAGCTGGTGTCACGATACCAGAACAGCTAGTCACTGTGGGGTTACTGCCACTCATCATCTGGTTTCATGCATGTTCTGGTGGCCTACTATCCGTAAGGATGAGCAAGACTGTGTGGTGTCCTGTCCAGTATGCATAAGATGTAAATCCATCTCATCTAGACCTTTGGGAAAGCTGCACCACCCTCCACTACTGAATGGTCCCTGGAAAACTATTTCAACATACTTTGTAGCAGATCTCCCTATGTCTGAAGGATGCACCGCAATAACGGTAACCATCAACTCATTTACGAAACTGGCACATTTCCCCCCATTACCTGGTCCTCCTACAGCACCTCAGATGGCCAAAGCTTTCTTGAAAGACATCTTCTGCTTACACGGCATTCCGACTCTGGGATGAAGGGGCACTGGGATTTCAGAAGTCAAAGAAAGCCTAAATCCATTGTGTACCCGAGGCAACAGGTTCTGCCACTCCACCGAGGTCAAAATATAGTTTACTAGATTTTAGAGGACATCTTAGATGGTGTATGTGAGGAATGGCCGTGGAAAGGGTGTAAATGCCCTGTCTTTTTGTTTTTATTAAATTATAAAGCATGTAAAGTGTGCACCTCTGTTTCAAAACCCCATAATTATGTGTATTATTATCCTGGTGGCAGTTGTACAGTTCAAATATAAGTGATACCTGAGCTAGGTTATGTTCGGTGTATTTCTCATAATGATTACAGCCACATATGCAGTGCCATACTATTGCACGCAGCGTTTCTTGTTTTATGTGTTGATTGCATCCGGAGCCAGCAAGGTGGCAAGGGCAGGAGCCCCCACCAACCCACCTCTGCCCAGGAACCAGGGATCCGACTCTGCATTAAGGAAAGAAGCACCCACTTACAGCCTCACATGCCGTCCGATGCCCTGGATCTCCAATGATCCATCCTAAGTAAGGGGGAACATATTGGTGCACTGGTTCCTCCCCAGCACCCCTACCTTTCACCCGTTGCAGCCCAGGCCCCCCAGGACGTGACTGCATCAGCGCTGACACTTGAAAGTAAAATAAAATATTGGGCGTGATGAGGTGCCACAACGAGGCTATGCGTCGTGCAGGTTGCTAAGCAACCGTGTGTTTAAATTTGTGCCGCATCTGCCGGCAAGCGGAAGTGCCAGCCCACTGAAGGCCAACTAAGGCCCTGTTTGCCCCTGTTCGCC
Source organism: Ambystoma mexicanum (assembly GCF_040938575.1). Classification (NCBI taxonomy): domain Eukaryota; kingdom Metazoa; phylum Chordata; class Amphibia; order Caudata; family Ambystomatidae; genus Ambystoma; species Ambystoma mexicanum. Next base: position 1,120,438,329 of record NC_090941.1, on the reverse strand, counting down.
GCTGGACGGCACGTGGCGATTTAGCCTCCTGGACTCTGCTATATGATCATGCATCCATTGTAAGTGCCTATTTGCAGTCAGTTCCACGTTATTCCTGCATAAATAGCGTTATGTATATTTATCGTGCCAGTGATTGCTGAACTATTGTATACGCAACCAATGTCAACTACACCCTAATTCAAGATAGACCTTTCTGCCTACCTTATTGCAATGCTCATATCGCCATGCTCTGCATCCTGGTGCTATTTGCCCACGCCACCTGTTAGCTCTACATATTGCCCTAATTGGGCTAGTCAGCTCGCACGCTACAACCACGCTTAGCTGTGTGTGCCTAAATAATAGCAACAGATGCCTCCATCCACTCTGAATTACCCAAAGATGTGCCTTTTCACCCATTAAAATGCATCAATGGATGCTCACTGCTTTGAATGCCAGCCACAGCTCTGTTATCACTGTTAGATCCCTCTGTGCTTTTGAAATTGCCTACTGTCACTACCAGACACAGTGTGCCCATCCGTTATAACCTACTGTTAACCACGGTGCGCCCACTGGAAATTGCCTGCTGATTGCCATATTTTGTGTGCTCCACTGACATAGCCAAGTGCTAGCTATTGCATGTACCCTGAAACTGCCTATTGCATACTGCCAGCCACTGTGTGCCCATTTGGAATAGCCAGCTTGTCAAACCTTGTATGACCCTCTGAACTAGACAATTGTCAGCTTCTGTGTACCCCTGAAACTGTCTATTGCCAGCCACTGTGTTCCCACTTGAAATAGCCCACTGCATGACTTGTGTGCCCCTCGGAAACCGTTAGCCAGTGTGCGCCCTTTGAAACAGCCTACTGCCAAATATTGCGCGCACCTCTGAAGCAGCCTACTGCCAGCCACTGAGTTGCTCCTACGCCTCAACCATAGGGGACTAACCTACCCTCACCTACACACTCCTGGCCTATGCTGAGCTAGACTGCATCTCCCACCCCTCCCACCTACCCACTACGATGTGCCTTAACAAGACTCAGGTGGCCTCCCTTCTGTGCCTTACCATACCTGTATTGTGCCTTACCATTCCTTTATTGCTTAAATGATGTCCTCCTCTGCACACATACCCTGTCCCACCATGGACAGAAACAGCAGACTTCCAGCTAGATTACCCCACCTTTACGAGCCTATATGTTACAACAACAAGGCCCTTAACCCCCAACATAAAACTACCTCACGGCACCCTAAGCTATGCCCTAACCTAACCATACTTTGCAACAACACTGCTCAACCTAAACTCATCCCAATAAAAATCCAAAACACACCTTATGCAACCATACTCTCTGGAGCTCTGATCAATGCCAGGTCTCTAGTGACCCACACTACTGAAATAGCGGATACTCTATCATCTGATAACCTGGACCTCCTGGCTGTCACTGAATCATGGCTGCACCAAGCAGCAGGTCCAGCACTTATCAATTAATCAGAATGTATAGACCCAATAGTAGAGGAAGAGGTTTGGCCATCATAGCAAAAACTAACCTCGCTCTAAGATTACTAGCTCAACCTCCCCTCAAATCATGCAAACTCCTCACAGCCAAACTGACTATCTCCAATTGCCACACGTTAACCATCTACCTGATATATAGGCCACCTGGCCCCATTGGAACCTTCGAGGAGGATCTATCTAGCCTCTTAGCCAATAATACAAAAGAAACCTCACAAATCCTACTACTAGGCGACTTGAATCTAGGATTTAATGACCCTGATGACAAAGCTGCCCAATCTATAGCCACTATGCTAGCTGAACATGGCCTAACCCAAAAAGTTCTCACCTCTACCCACAACAAAGGAAGGACCCTGGACTGGGTCGCTACCTTGAATTGCGATACTACCATCACCAAAACCACCCCTCAACATTGGACAGACCATTACCTTATCAACTTTACTCTATCTCTCAATAAGCAAACTACTAAAGAGAAAATCATGGCACCACCCCTACCCTCTAGAGCAAAAAAATATATAACTCCTGACAATCTCCTGCCACTATTGATACCAACCATTAATGCTGTTCCTGATAACCTGCATCCAGAGCGCCTGGTAGAAAGTTACAATAACGCTATGAAGAAAGCACTTGACAGGATTGCCCCTCTAAAACTTCAAAAAAGAAAAGAACAAGCACACCTAAACGCCTGGTCCACCCCCCATTTGAAAGAATTAAGAATGCAAAAGAGGAAACTAGAATCTAAATGGTGCCACACCCCATCTGAAGAGAATAAACTGAAACTTAAACTTTTTGCTACTAGCTACAAAAAAGAAATATTACTCACAAAAAAAAATTGCTTTAATGAAAGAATCTGCAATGCCAGTTCCAACACCAGGGAACTATTAGCTATCCTAAGGGAGCTGTAACCCCCGGACCCCCACCTGACAACATAGCCAAAGAGAAACAATGGTGCACTAGCATGCAAAATGCACTTACAAATAAAATTAAAACACTCCAAACCAAGATTATCATAAAAAAAGACTCCCTAACTCCAAACGAGTCACCTCTCATCACCCACACCACGACAACCAACCCACCAGGCCCAGAACCCATTCAAATTCACTAAAATCTCCACTTTGGAAACAGAAAGAATTATCGCATCCCTCAAACCATCCAATTGTAAGGGCGATAGCTGCCCAGCCCAGCTAATTGAGGATGCTGCAATGGACTTAGCCCCGTTCATAACCAAATTGATTAAAGCATCCTTCTCCTCCAACACTATCCCAAGCAATCTAAAAGAGTCTTGGGTTCTGCCTCTCCTCAAGAAGCAAACCCTAGACCCCGCTATTCCCACCAACTACAGGCCTATCACCACGGTACCATTCCTTCTCAAGATAATAGACAGAGTAGCATACCTACAAATCCAGCACTATCTTGAAACTAACAAACTCCTAGGTGCCCATCAATCAGGATTCAGACCGCAGCACGGTACAGAGACAGCCTTAATTGATCTCAAAGCACAGATCGACAAGCTCAATGACAAGGGAAACACCGCTATTCTACTCCTCCTTGATCTATCAGCCACCCTTTGATCTGGTAGATCACACAGTCCTGTGCGAACACCTGGCCTCGGCTGCCCACTTTTTAAATGAGGCCATAGCCTGGATCCAGTCATTCCTGGATAACTGCACAATGAGAGTCTTCTCCACACTGGCATCAGCAGACCCCATTAAAATAGCCTGCTTTGTACCCCAAGGTTCTTGCGTCTCGCCAACGCTGTACAATATCTTTACCAAGCACCTATTCGACAAATTGGACAGACTGGGTGTCACATACACCAATTACGCCGATGACACCCAGATCCTCATTCCCCTTTCGCACAATTTCCCCTCTGATACGGCCTTGGTAAACAAAATATACCTCATCATTCAGGCATGAATGATGATAAAACTGAAATCCTGCTCCTCGGATCCGATGCCAATCTAAAAAAACTCAGCTCCAACTACTCGGCATTTAATATTGATGGCAAAATCATTACAGTTGCCAAAGCAGTGAAAACATTAGGCTTTCACCTTGATTCGGCCTTGACATTAAAGAAACATGTGAACTCATTAGCATACTCTACCGCCTACACATGTAAGCTAATCAGGGCAAGTAGAGCTTTCCTCACCCAACCCAGCTGTATCATTATCGCTAACGCCCTAATACTCTCCAAACTTGACTATTGCAATGCCTTGTATTTGGGAGCCAACAAATACATAATTGACAAACTTCAAACATTGCAAAACAATGCCCTTAGAACTGCCCTGAACTTACCCTCCAAAGAACACATCTCCAATAAAAGAAGAGAGTACAAATGACTCAAAATCTGTGACAGAATTTCACTTAAAACGGCATCACTCACCTTCAAATGTTTCAACAATGCAGCCCCCCCTACTTGGCAGCAAGAATAGCGAGAAAAACATTGATCTGCCCCACCAGAACCGTCAACTCCTACTGCCTACAGATACCTAAATTTAGACTAAAATAAACAGGAGGCAGCATCTTCCCAGGCAAGGGAGCCCAATGCTGGAATGCTCTCCCACTTAACATTATAACACACCAATCCTACTATAGCTTTAGGTGCAATATCCTCACATGGCTATGCTCCAACGAGCCCCAAGATCAACCATGCCTCTACTCACAGCAACAGATCCCATTCAATCTTACTGTATATATGTATATTCTTTAACTGATTTGTTGAAATGTAATGTGTCAGATTTATATTCTGCCCTACCCTGTAACTAAGTATTTAAGTATTCATGTTTTTCTGTTCTCTGTTGCGTCCAGTTACCTATGGCTTTGGCGCGCCATACAAAATCAATAAACAAACAAACATTGGGTGTTGAGCGGTTACATTTGATGAGATTCTGTGCTATTTTATTTCGTGCTCATTTATGAATTGTACATTAGTCGCTCAGTTGAGAAATGAATTCTGTTCATTAGTACCAGTTCATTTTCAGTGCTGGTTTTATTTTTTTTCTATCAAAGTGCATTTATTTGACCTTCTACACATCCTGAGTTGATGCCTTAAAACTTCATTATCCGGCTTTCCGGACTGGTGGCCTTTTTGTGCGTGTCGACGTCAACGCAGGATGCTGTGCGACCGACCCCTTCCTTCTGACCTGTGGGGCCGAGTTGCTTTTATGTGACTGGTTTGTTTTTCTACTTATTTTGCATACATATTACATTCTTGACACGCATTGGCTTTCCTCAGCTTGCCTGTTAGCAACCATGGTTCAATATTCGAGAGATGCCCTTTTGCATTTAACAATGTACAAGGTTTAGTTAGTCTGCATGTTCTTAACAAACTTTAGTGTTATGACAAGCAAATTATTGTATTGCTTTTCTGTTTTATTGTATTATTAACAATATGTAGTGTGAAATGTTGACAATGTTCTTACAAATGCACTTATATATATATATATTTATTTTAAACGTAGGCATTCCATAGTTATAAAACCAGAGAAACCTTGTTGCCTCAGTTGGTGGGGGATGCTAAGGAGGAAAGATTGTCCTTGCATGCAGTATTGATAAATGCAAGATCTGCAGTGAAACATGCAACTGCACTTAAAGAGTTAATTGACTCTTTTGGTATAGATGCACTTTCCTTAACAGAAACCTGGTTCAACACTTGCACCTCTGCTCGTTTACACCTCCTGGTTCCTGATAACTACCAAATTAAATGACTAAATAGAGAGACACACACAGGTGGCGGTATTGCCATTATTGCTAAATCGTTTTTGGAGTGATCAAATCTTCGGGTCCTGATTTGGGATGAGATGTCCCAAATGTATGCTTCCACTCTCCTTTTTGTGTTCTAATGAATCCTGCCAGCTTATTCTTTGCTATAGACCACCGGGCCCGACTGACACTTCTTTAGAATGCTTTCATGCTTTTCTGGGCCCAGAAGCCTTGCAATATTCTAAGTTGATTATTCTTTGCGACTTTAATATTTGGTGTCATGGTCTAGATAATGAAGCTTGCCCATGCTTACAGCTCAGGGTAGTCTTGATTCTATTAAAGACACGGAGGCGAGCATTATGCTTTCTTTCTTTATTCCTGCTCTCACAGCTTTTCACATTTTCAAACATTTTAAACTTTCTTAAAACTTGAAAACACACGTTTTAATTGCCCCTACAGCTCCTCTGGAGGGCCAAACAAAAAGGGGTCGTAGAGAGCGAATAGAGTGATAGACAACTTTGAACAAGCATAATGCTTGCCTCCTGTCTCGTCACAGAAGGGAGATTGCCCAGGCTTACAGCGCAGGGTAGCCTTGATTCTATTAAAGACACGGAGGCGAGCATTATAACCCACCCTCAGTGCGCAGGGGATGTATTGGAAAAACTGTATTAATGAATTATATCTGCGTATTACCTGCCCTTATGATAGCGTCTCCATTTGTTTCAGGAGAGGAGCAGAAGGTGACCTGAGCGATAAACAGGACGAGGATCGCAAGTGAAGATTGTGAGGAAACCTCTCTGTCGTCGAGAGGACTGGGTCCCAGTGCAACGGACAGTTCCAGTTGTTCAGTTGGGTTTTAGTTGACTGTTGGTGTTCGAATTAAGGCAGAGTTTGCTTCCAAAGAAAGAGGAGTAGGCTTCTGAGGAGGCGTACTTATAGATAAGGGCAGATCCTCATAGGGCATGAGGAGCAGCCCAGGACTAAACAAAACCTAGGGATTTATGGGATTTTGTAGTTCTTGAGACATTTTACTTTCATGGTTAAAACTCTACGACCCCTTTTTGTTTAGAACTCCAGAAGAGCTGCAGGGGCAACAAAAATGTGTTTTTTTCAAGTTTTAAGAGAGTTTAAAATGTTTAAACATTTGAAAAGCTGTGAGAGCAGTAATAAATAAAGAAAGCATAAGGCTTGCCTCCTATCTCGACATAGAATTCTGATTGCATTAAATTTAAGATGATTCGCTTTTCATATGACCTTCCACTGCTCACTGACTCTGTGTTTCATACAGGTGGTCACTGTTTAGACCTTGTAAAATTTAGAGGTACATGTCCATCCCATGTTCAAAATATTCCCATTGTTTGGTCTGAACACTTTTCTGTTCTCTTTTCATCATCACTGTATTACTGAAAGTGATTTAATGTAGTAGGTCATTCATCAGGAATGCAGCTATCCTCACAGAAAACATGCTCCTCTTTTCCCTTCCCTGCTGATAAGAAAAAAGTACAGAACATGGTGAAAGACTGATTGATGCATGGTAGATAATAGGACTCTCTGGGGTTCTGCTCCTGGACTCTATTACCATCTGGCCTTCAAACCTTTAATTCTTTTGAATATAATATCTCTTCCTTCTCGGGCCCGTTTACAATCTCACTTCTTATTGTGGATCATCCCCGGGCCCAGACAGTGATTTTCTGGACCATCTTGATTTCCTTCTATCTTTTCTTCTGCCTTCTTCGATACCTTTTTTTGTTTTGGGTCACTTTAATCTCTCTTCTTCTAATACTTCCTGCTTTCAGTTGATCTCACTTACTGACTCCTTTTATCTTCTGTTGTTCCCATCCCCTCGCTCCCATCAGTCTGGCTCTTCTCTTGACTTAATTTTTTCCTAATTTCATTCAGCCAAGCCTATGTCTTATTGTCCCTTCTATGTCTCTGATCACTTTTTACTTTCCTTTTCCTTCTCCCCATTCCCCTTTCTACTACTCCTCCTTCTACACCTACTTTTACTCGTCGTAATATTTGCTCCTTTGACGCTGTATCTTTTTTCTCTCCCCTACACCCATCTCTTCCATCTATTCCTACTTTCTCTTCTTGTCTCCTGGTGTGGCTGGTAGTACCCTCCAATTTACTTTACTGTTTGTACTTGATTCTGTCTCTCCTCTTTGTTCGTTTACTCCCACTTGTAAAACTTGTCAGCCTTGCCCTATTCCTGATCTTCTCTCCCACTGCAGCCATCTGTCGAAAGCTCAGCGGCACTGGAACCAATCGAGATCACTGTCTGATCGTGCTGCACTTTCATCTTTACACCCTTCTTTTGACTCTGTCTTACTTGCAGCAAAGAAAACATCTTTTTCGGATCTTGCTGTTTCTCTTTGTCACCACCCACGTTGTCTTTTCAAATATCTCCACAACATCCTTTCTCCTAAATCGCCTGACCTGGCCTTTCATCTCTTTCTTCCTCTGACTAGTTAATTCACATCTAAAGTTGCTATCTACGTTCGGCTTTTTCATCTTATTCCCACTCCTCTGCCTTCCTCTTTTTCCAGTATACCTTCATACTCTTTACTCTCATAATCTCCTATTACTGATTCTGATACTTCTGCCGTTCTTACCCGGCTCATCCAATGGCGCATCCTTCTGATCCTCTTCCATCTTCTCTTATTCAACATGTCTATCCCCACCTTCTTCCTTATCTTACTTCACTCATTAATTCTTTTCTTGCTAATTCATGTTTACCTACTACCTTTAAGCATACCCTTATTCTCCCGATTAAAAAAAAAATGACTCTTGACCTTCCCACTTCTTCCCTTTCTCTCTAAAATTCTTGAGCGTGCTGCATATGCCGAGGTTGCTAGTTTCCTAAATCTTAATTCTCTTCTACCACCTCTCTAGCTGGATTCCGTTCTTCTCATTCTACTGAGGCTTCTCTTTTGCATGTTTCTAACTCTCTTTTCTCTGCTCATCATTCTAAGCTCTCCTCTATACTTATCCTTCTTGATCTATCTGCAGCATTTGATATTGTTGATCACATTCTTCTTATTTCCTCCCTTTCTTCTTCGGGTAATACTGGGTCTGTTCTTGAATGGTTCCACTCCTATCTTTCTCAGCTGTCCTATTCTGTAACTTGGGCTGGATACATCTCACTTCCTCTTCTCTACGGTGTCTCGCAAAGTTCTGTACTTGGGCCTCTCCTTTTCTCTCTCTACACTGCCCCACTCTCTGCTCTTATTTCTTCATTTAATCTTTCTTTTCATCTATATGCAGATGATACACAAATCTGTCTCTCTTTCTCTTCCTTTCACACCATTCTGCACTCCACTGTATCAACTTGCCTTTCTGCTGTCCAAAAATGGATGTCTTCTCATTTTCTACACCTCAATACTTCTAAGACTGAGTTCTTTTTTTCATCCTCAAATATACTGTCTACTCTTCCTCCTGGGTCTCTCTTTTTTCCTCCTTCTTCTCTGCCCTTTTCCACTTTTGCATGCAATTTGGCCGTTATCTTTGATCCTTTGCTTTCCTTCAATTTGCACATTTCTCTTCTATTACTCGCTCCTGTCGCTATGCCCTTTTTAACATCCGTCATGCTCGCCCATCTCTCTCATTTCATGCTACTAAACTTCTTCTGTTCTCCCTTGTCTTTTCCAGTATCAACTACTGCTCTTCGCTTCTTCTTGGCCGTCATGTCCCACATCTTCTTCCTCTCCGATCTGTTTTTAATTCTTCAGTTCGTCTTCTCTTCTTTTTACCTTTTTCGATCTTCTTTCACATCTTTTTTACTGTCTATTTCACTGCTTCCCCTTGAATAACATCTTTTCTACCATTTTCCTTCTATTGCTTTTAAATGTACTCACGGCTTGGCTCCTCCTTATCTAGCTGTGCCAGTCTCGTTCTAGTCTCCCTCTCGCACTCTCCGATCACAGAATCTGCTTCTTCTCACTGTCCACAAACCTCCAGGTGCTTCTTCCTGCTGCCGATCTATTGCCCTCTTAGCCCCAAAACACTTGAATTCTCGCCTTCTATCCCTTCATCTCTTTGTCCCTTCTTTCTACTTAGTGACTTTCTTTTTCTCGCCCCCTCCTTCTGTTCTTAGTTGTTTTTTGCATTATCATTTCAATTGAACCATTTTATAATATTTTATAATAACACTTTTGGAGAAAGGCGCTTTATAAATTCAGTAAATGAAATGAAATTAAGAAATCTCCATCAGAAGGGACAATTTTGGGGAATAAGGAGCTTCAAAAAAAAAGGAAACAGCTAACGGAAAGCAGAGAATACCTAGCTGGCTTGAGGGGCGGTCAGCAGAAATAGAAATTATGACAAAGCAACACCCTTTTTAATTTGTGAAACTAATGATTGACAGTCCCCTCCCTAGAGAAAAAAGTGATTGTGAAGGACACCGTGCAGTTGGAATGGCAACATCTCGCAGACACTTCCGTTCATCTCTCAGCAGGCAGCTTCAGCCTTCCTTTTCCATCAATGAGCTTTCCTTTCAATCTGCGCCTTACCCTATTTCCTTCATAATGGAATCATTAGAATTGGGATGTGATCTATTTTAACCAAAGCATATGTTTTGGCTACTCTTATCTGTTTGCCATTCGTATAAAAGTGAAATATCTAAATATATGCCCAAATTGTAAAAGATCTTTCCTAATGAATATTGAGGTTAATTGAAATATGGCTTTCAGGACAAATGGAAAGTGAGGCAACTGTGCTGCACTTACCTGAAGAAAACACTGGGACCATACATTTCAATGCCTGCCTAACTGCATCTTCCAGAAAAGCAGAGTCTTCAGCGCAGTATGATGCAATAACTCTTAGTGGATCAAAATTGTTCTGATATAGCTCCAACCAGGCTGAACCTGATGCCATTTTAAGGTATTCAAGTTGTTCCTTTACTCTATACGTCTTCTGTCTGTGAGTTCTCCAAGAAGCACACACATGAAGTGGGTGCTCGGCAAGCGCCTATTTAAAGAATCTATCTTCTGCCTTAGGCTGTGGGACTTCAGGTTATAAATATTTACCTTTTCAATGTTTTCTTTGATCTAGCCCAGGGTTGTCCAACTCAAGACCTCAAGGGCCGGATCCATGCTGGGTTTTCAGGATACCCCACATTACCCCACATTCATTTTCATGAGATACATTTACATACAATGGTTCTAAATGTATGCAGATTTTCCTCATGAAAACCTATCAGGATTCTGGCCCTTGAGGCCCAGAGTTAGAATAATTCTAGACAAACAAGGCCACTCATTATGTTCTTTCGTGCACACATTTAAATACCGCCACACCTGAGCGCTGCTTCTTTTATAGCCAATGTTTTGCATATTACTCTTTTTATTTTCACCTGATTTCCTTGTGATCCAGACATTGGGCCTCATTACGAGTACAATACTTTGGCAAAATGTTGCAGAAAAGTGCCGATAATTCTGTTATCACTATTTCACCGAACCGTTGCACTAAGAATTTGAGGAGGTAAGGTGGATGGGGTGAGTACAGCAAACATCTGGAGGTAAATCATCCACCTGACAACCAAAATCCCTTGGAATTATCTCAGCAGAATTACTGCAGTAATTTAAAAAATACATTCCACATTTATTCTTAAGGACTCGAAAAAAAAGGCAGCTAACACCACTGTGTTGCCACTCTTAATCCTATAGTAGGTCCACTGGTCCGAGTGGCGTTAACGTTAATCGATTTATACAGTCATTTGATGGATTTACAGTAGAATTATTTTGAAACGTGTAATTAGTCCCATATTCTTCAGCTGAGTGATAGGAGAGGTCTGAGGGCATGATCAATATCTTGGGTCGTGCTTGACATCACATTCTCCAGAGTTTTGCTCTAATAAATCTACCACAGACATTGACGCTGAGCAGAATATCACACATTCTCAGCATGATCGGTGATGCCTCCTGACCTCTCATTAGCAAAGCATTGTGTCTGCTTAGAATGTTTGAAAGTGACATAGTTATCTTATGTGGCTGTTTTCAAAGGGTTTTTTTTAATTGTTTTTCATTTTGAAGTAAGTATAACCTTGTGCTATTTGTGCGCCTAATGCTGTTGCAAAAGCAACGTATATGATTTCACTCTAACATTAAGGAATTATACCCCCACATCAAACTTATATTTACACACACACCAAAATACACAAAAGGACTATAAGTGTATGGTGAAAACGTACAGAATGATTTTTGCAAAGGAAATATATGTGTGTAGGTCACAAGAAGAAAAGAGAAAAATGGAGGCGAGGAGTTTAAAAGAAGTGACAGGGGAGGGGTGTTTAAGGGATGTGCTGGGTGAAACCCACAATTTCAAAAATCGGCAAAAAAGCTTTCTCGAAAAAGAAAAAAGAAATGACAGGCAAATATAGCCCATTCTTATTGAAGTGCATTCCATTCATGTAAAGAGGAGAAACAGAGTACGGGAACACCCAAAAAGGGTGAAAATGTCATCAGGCCTCATCAGAAGTTGGGCAGTAATCTGGCCCAAATTCGCTGAGCGGAAATACTGCTGGATCATGCAGTGGTATCACAACCTGATGTGCATGCACCCCGACTCCGGTGGTAACACTATTAGCACCCAATGGAAATTGTGCTGAAATAAGGACTACTGCCTGAAAACCAGCATTAACGCCACCGCCGGCGACCCCGGCCCTCTTAGCGCCAGCAGAAATTGTGTCAACATTGGAATGGAAAGCATTGCAGTGGCCATTTTGAAAAACGCAATCCATCAAATATCTGCACTTCCTGCAGCCATCCAGATCTATCAGTCACCAAAAATGTCACAGCAGAGAACTCAAGGCAAGGTGGCCGAAAATCATCTCCGTAAACCGAAGTTCAGTGAGGGAGAATTTGTGGCCCTCACTGATGAGGTCATGGCACACAGTGACGAACTGTATGGCAGTAGGCAGAGGAATACATGGGACAAGCGCAGAGCAGCCATCTGGCATACCATCATCCAGAAAGTGACTGCAGTGTCCAGCGTTCCCTGTGATATCGAGGACTGCAGGAAGTGCTGGAACAATCTCAGGGTCAGGGTGCGAGGACCCCTGTCCCAAAGCCGCAAGGAGAACCTGGCAACTGGAGGTGGGACTGACTGCCTGGGAGGAGAAATGCAGCACAGTCCTTGACATGTAGTCCATTGAGGGAGTTGGAGGTGCAGAGGTCAATGCCAGCAGCCAGGAGGTAGGAGGTGAGTCAAACCCCCCCCCAGCACAAGTCCATGCACAAATGTCAGTCTAGTACAAGGCACCCCAGTGGACAGGGAAACATGTCAGCAGACCCAGCAGCTGGACAGGCCAATCAGGGTGAAGTGACAGGGTGCCACATCAGCCCCCCTCCACAACAAGCATGGGGCAGGGCACCCCTGAGTGTGACAGCAGTGTGAAGGGGTGGCAAGTGACCAATCCAAGTGCCATGCACACCACACCCCTGCTGGTGCACCCTGTGCCAGATGAAATGTGGTGCGTGACTAACCACAACACTGTGCAGCAGTCACACTAACATGTTGCAGGCCCAGTTAGCCTGCCCCATTCTGGTATGGCAGACGAGCCACATGTAAGTACATATCCCCCTACACTGACATGGGCGCAGCTAGCCAATCACTGTACACCAGAGCACAACACTGCTGGCTGAACAGCAGCACCCCATCGAGCCATGGCAGTGCCATAGACAAACCCAACACACCCACAAGGTGTGTGCCACCCAGGGAGGCAATGAGGGGGCATGAATGACCACAGGCATGCATGCCATACACCAGCAGCTCCAGCATGGACACTCTGCCCTCTCCACACACGTGCACATGGCCACATGGCCATGTGTCACACATACTTTGCTGCAACCATCCCCACAATGCAGTGCACACATGAAATGTCCCCTGACCAACCATGCCCATCAGTCCTAATGTGTAGGGTCCCACTCTGTACCATAGCAAATGTGTCTTGCATGCCACCACAGATGGTAGAACTTTTCCTGTCAGAATTTCATATGTACCCCACAGGCACTCAGGCATCACCAGGGGCATCAGAGGAGGATGAGAGAGCAGGCACATCTGGAAGAGGTGTCGCCAGGCCCTCAAGGGCAGCCACCACCACCACCACCCCACAAAGGCACACGCAGGCTACGGCTATTCTCATGGACTGCCACAAAACACCTGGGTCCAGCAAGGCAAAGCCTGTAGGTAGCACCACAGGACCCACAGCAATACCACAGGCACCAGGAGCACCTTCAGGCCCACCACACCCACTCCCGCAGCTGCAGTGTCCCTCTCAGAGGCCACACCTTCCAGCAGGGCCACTATTGAGTCACAGGGGGACAGCAGCCCAGGGTCAAAGCACAGAGAAGGGGCACAAACCTCCCGAGAGCCCTCACCACCACCAGCCTGCCCAGACACCTGACCTGGATGTGGACATGCCATCCTATGGCTCACAAGCATTAGCCCAAAGCCACAGCACAGCCCCACTCACATTCACACCACCCAGCAACACCATCCTGCAGAGGCTGGATGAGATGGAGGGCGCCAATGGGAGACGGAGGCCATTAGGCACACCCATTTGGAACACCTCCAGGCAATCCGTGATTGCCTGCAAGGAGCTACCCGCAGGATTGTGAGCGCCAAGGGAAGAAAACGGATAGAGGCAACTGCCTGCACCTCCGCTCTGACTGTTTTTGGGCAGAGAGTCAGGGAGATGACTGAAGGCATCTCGGCCCTTGCAGAGTCCATCCATCAGAGCAAGGAGGTTACACTGCAGCCCATCCGAGGGCCTGGGTCAATACCCTCCATTTCCTTGACACCCACTGAGGGATCGCAACAGAACACACCCAGGCACTGGTCTCACTGCCAATTGGGCCCCAGATTACCAGTATCTGGCATGGGTGGAAAGTGGCCACGGAAATAACATTGTAACAAATTCGCCCCTCAGTGGCCGTGATGGTGAATTGGTGGTGGGAGAGGGAGGGGGGCTAGTGTGCTGGGGAGTTGGTGGTGCAAGGTGGGAGGGGGATAGCGTGCTGGGGAGTTGGTGGTAGAAGGTGTGAGCAGGATAGCGTGCCAGGGGAGTTGGTGGTGGGAGGGGGAAGGGGATAGTGTGTTGGGGGTTGGTGGTGGGAGGGTGGTAGTGTGCTGGGAGTTGGTGGTGGGAGGTGGGAGGGCATAGTGTGCTAGGGAGTTGGTTTTTGGGAGGGGGATAGTATGCTGGGGTGTTGGAGGGGAGGGGAGATAGTGTGCTGGAGTTGGTGGTGGGGGTAGTGTGCTGAGTAGTTGGTAGCAATAAAGCTGTTGTACTGCATTAATGCTAAGACATTGTTGATTCTGTCAAAGCCATGTTTATTCACAATTGTGGGTCTTGCTCAGTGGTAAATGTCTTCTGCCACGTACATGTGTTAGAAACAATTTCCATGAGGGCCCGGCGTGCAATTCTGCCATCCTTTGGCAGAATTGAAACACTTGTGTATAGACGCGATATAAATGCCATATCATATCATATCATGTCATATCCCTGACATCATCTCTGTTGATGCATACTGCAGCCCCTGCATCATGATCAGCATCCTCCTCCTCTGGGGGTGGCATATCTACATCAGGGGGTAGCGGTACATTTTGCCACATGCAGATAATGTGCAACATGCAACACAGTAGCACAATTCGGCCAACGCTTTCAGTGGCATCAGTGGGAACGTGTCTTCAGCAGGCCAAAGGTGCGCTCAATGCATTTGCGGGTTCTGATGTGTGAGCGGTTGTACACTGTCTCTTGCAGTGTTTGGGGAACCCGCACAGGGGTCATGAGCTAAGGAAGCTGCGGTTTTCCAGAGTCACCTGCATTGGCACAGACACGGCCATTAGACACTGTGTGATGTGGGGGGGTGGACTTTTACAGTATGATGGAAATGGATATTGCCCTGAGGCATATGAAGCGTCATGCTGTGGAATGTGCCTGTCCTATGTCTGTGCATACTGTGTCACTCATGTGATACATGGTTTTCAATTCACATGCGCCCTTTCCCCTACGAGCTGGTGTTACGTACTGTGTCTGTCAGTGACCTGTGATGGCGACATGGTGGTAGTCCTGTGTGGTTGTATTGCTCTGGTGCATGGGACATACTGGGTTGATTATCGGCAATCTGTACATTTGTGAGTGCAGTGGTTAGCCATTTGGAGTTAGTTGCACATGGGTGCATGTCAATGATACTGGCAGGGTTGCTCTTGTGAGGTTCTATGTGGCTCTTATTAGTATTGGTTGCTGTTTTTGAATGTTGCATTCTGGTACCTGTAGGTACGTTGGTGTTTACAATTCCTAATATATGTGTGCATGGGCGCATCCCTGATGTTTGGTGCAACATGTGCATGCTCACTATATTTATATTTATATTTAAAATGTATAAAGCACAACTAAAGCCCAAAAAGGCGTCATTGGGCTGTGCTGTGACGCTGGTATGCGCGGTGGACAGGTCAGACTCCTGCAGCCATTTATCATGCAATGCTTTGTGTCAGTGTTCACGTCCACAACCGCTAACATTTGGTCAGGTGTTCCGCAGCGCATGCATGCGACCAGTTGTACTCACACACAATCCATGTCCGTTGTCCACAGTGCCTCTCCATTTTTCCTGGGAGTTTACTGTTCCATAGCACCATGGAATTGTGGGTGGAACCTGGGTAGCGGGCACAGCAGTGGGTGATGATGAGGTCGGGGTCAGAGGTTACCTGCACATTGAGGGAGTGCTAGTGTTTTTGGTTTCTGTACACTGCTTCGTGAGCCAGGGTTGTCACCAACACCACATGGATGCGGTCCAGGGCTGCTATCACATTTGGCATGCGAGCTATGGAATAGAAATGTAGCTTCATGGCATTCAACTGGGCTGGGGTGGTGTGCAGTGTGATCAGGCCCAACATTGCATAGAATGTGGGCTGTGCCTAGTCATGCATCTTGGCCGGATAGCCAGGAAGGTCGGACCCTGCTTGGGTTTTAAGGAGTGCACCTTTTATTTGTTGCTTTGCTCTGCTGCTGGTTTCTTCCCTGGGAATGCTGGAACCTAGTAATTGTAGTAATGACACTAGATTCAGCACTGGGGGCACAGCTGTACGGATGTTAATCCTGCTCCCTATTTCATCCTGGATTGTGGTGAGTAGCTCTGTGATGGTCTCCCTGTTCAGGTGGTACAGTGTCACCAACTGGGTGTCAGTGACGGTCCAGGGTGAGGGCCTGTCCCTGGGGATGGGTGCACGCCTTGCTCTCCTTTTACTCATCCCCTCCCTGTGTTCTCTGTGCCCTGGCCTGCTCCCCCTGACTCTGCATCCAGATGCAGCATGAGCAACTGCCTGTCCCAGCTCATAGTGGCTAATGCCAGCATGGTGTGGGAAACAGTGCTTGGGGTAGTGGTGTGCCTTATGGAGCCATTTGGATTGCATTGGTTTCTGCATCCTGTGTCCATTTACCTCCAGCTGGAGGTAACCCTGCTGTGATTTTGGTGCTTTTAGCGCCGGTATTCAGCACTCTTACCGCCGTACATGGACTAGTGATGCAGCTGTGTTTGTGCCTCGTGTGGCCGGCTGTGATAGCACTGGCTGGGTTAGTGCCGGCTGATTTTACGGTTGGCGGTATTTGCGCTGGTTCATAATCCGGTACAGCCGTATTAACAGCGCTAATTCTGTTACCACCACTTTTAAGGGTTACCGCCAGACTTGTGATGAGGCCCATCACTTAAATGCTGCCCTTTGCAATTACAATATAATGGATCGAGGGGCTGACACTGGCCCTTCTGTGCATTATTTCACAAGGCGCAGCAGCAGTGTCACTCGTTACTGCACCCAATCAGTTACTACCCCTCTCCAAAAAATAAACAGTTTGCAGATGTTTGGAAATAATGCATGTGATATTTGTGAAAATCGGGACAGTTTACGAACCATAGTGTGTTACAGGAATAGTCATGGCGATCCTGTCACAATAATGCATGCATTAATCCAAAGGTCAAAACCACACAACTTGTAATGAAGCCCTAAGTCTCTCCCAGAGCCGGTCAGTGTGGAGAAATCATTGTGGCCAAGAACCCCGACTGTTTCTACTGGACTGACCCCAGGGCTTGGCCACAGTCACAACATGACATTCATGAAAAGGGCGTCTCACCTGATGTTTTGACCGGTTACCGGTCATTTGGTCGGAAAAAAAAGGTCGACAGGACAACTGGTCGACACAATTTGGTCGAAAGACAAATGGTTGAATTTTTTTTTTTGGTAGTTTCACTTTTTTTTTTTTTTTTTTGGGGGGGGGTCCCCCCAACCCACTTTTTTTCTTAAAAACCCTTTTTTTCTAAACGAAAACCTGAAAAATATATATAAAAATAAAAAAAATTCGACCATTTGTCTTTCGACCAAATTGTGTCGACCATTTGTCTGTCGACCAATTTTCTGTCGACCAAATGACCGCACAGCGTTTTGACCATGTTTCAATGTTTTTAACATCACATAACACACTTTGGTAGGTTCTACAGTGTTTTATTATACACAAGGTTCATGTCTCTATAGTATGGCTATGGTATGTATTCATTACATTTGTTTGCTTAGCTATATTTCTGCACCTTGAAACACCATTTTCTATATAGCCCCATTATAAATACCCAATAACAAAATGTATAATTGTGCTCTTTCAGTTTCTATGTCTGCTCATTCTTTATCTTAACTGTTTAAATTATGTTTTTTATTCATCATTGCCTGCTTTGTAGGGTGACTGTTCTCACCTTGCACATGACTGTTGAGGCCTGAAGAGGTTTAGACCATACTTGTATGGATCTGCCTTTGTGATTCAGACAGACCACCAACCCTTGAGATCTGCCTGCAAGGGTTTGATTTCACCATTGAGCACAGAGCAGGATGTCACCACCAAAATGCTGATGGTCTCTCTAGGATGTTTATAACCGACTAGAGGGAAGAGATTCATCCAGGAGTGGATTAAATCCTCCTGCCCCTGGGGGGTAAGGGTGGCGAGTGTTAGGCAGAATTCTCATAAATGGCTGATTTCCCTTACCTAATGAGTCCCTCAGCAGCTTTTCTGGATTTCTAGGGTTTATTGTTTTCGCCTGGTATGAGTGTGAGCCTTTTTCCCACTCTTACATGTGTTTTGCTGTGTGTGTTTTTACTTTTTGTGTGATCTTGAGCACTGGAGCCTCACCTACTCCATGGCCTCACATTCTTCATGTGTGTTACACAGCCCCTTCAGTGCAGTGACACAGGGTTGTCTTTGAGACTTCCCACTGACTCAATTTTCTGGGGCTCACTACTGCCCCCCAGAAAAGATAACGTTGCCATTAACTTAATTTAGTCACTTTAAACCACAGATTCAGTACACCCCATCTTACATACAGTATTGGAAAGGGTTAATTCTTACCCCTTTTTGTCTGTGTCACTGTCATGATCTCTGCTTCCAAAAGGTCAGGGTTTTCCCAACTCCCTTGGAAGCAGATCCATAACCCAGGTTCCGAGTGCCAACCAGTCCCAATTGGGACCTTTTGGACCCAGTCCTGGCGCCAGTGGCACCAGGCTCATAAATATGCCCAGTCCCAGCGCTGGAAGCGCCGGGCTCATAATGCTTGGGTGGACTTACCTGCAGCAGACCATGCTGCTTACTTGCCTGCCAGTTGAGCCTCTGATCCTCTTCTGTTTGGAACTACTTTTCCTGTTGGGTGGGGCAGGAGCCACTCCCTAGATTCAGAACACTGGAACTCTTCTGGAAAGCAGGAACTCTTTTCTTACCTAGGCGTGGCTGTGGAAGGAGACACCTAAGCACTACAGGAGGCTATTTAAACCACACCCGATGGATGAATCTTGCTTTGCGTTATTCTGCATCCTCTGCAGCAGAACGCTCATCGTGTCTTCTGCATCTGATCCTGGGCCTAAGGAAAAAGGCTTACCATCCTGAATCCAGTCTTCAGCAACACCTATAAAGACAAGAAAGAACAGGTTAGCATTACGGTCTTCAGTGACAGCTCTTCACTTACCTGGTCCATCGGCTGTCACCAACGCCTCGCGCTGCATTCCGGCATCTGAAAGACAAAGGCTTACCTACTCTTCGTGCGCTCCGGAGGTCTTCACACTGCATTCCGGCATCTGAAAGACAAAAGCTTACCAACTCTTCGCACGCTCCGGAGGCCTTCGGCGCTGCATCCCGCATCTGAAAGACAAAACAAGGTGCGTTTAAAGACATTGGGGAACTTTAATACTCACGTGCCATTACTCCTTTCCACATCTAACCCAGTGGGTATTCCGGCACCCTGCAGCCGCTCCGAACTTGTACCTGCAAAATAAAAAGACAGTTAGAGCGCACCGTGAAGCAGGCAACAAGCGCTTACTTACGTGCTTCCAGGCGCTTCTATTCATCACACGGGCTCCATCTTCAACTCACTTCAGCCCGTCATCCGCCATCGCCGGAACCCTGCAAAACAAGAAACATCATTACTAAAGACTTTAAAGACATTAGAATTACTCGAAACTTACCGTTCGTGCAGTAAACAACGGACAGCAGTCCTCTGAAGTCAAGAGGCCTGCTCCCCTTATCCAGTGAAGAAACTGGTTACAGCACCCTGCCCCGAGGCAGATGGAGAGCACGGCGTTCCCTTACCTAAGGTGAGAGCGTTAACCTTTGGGGTTCTACAGGAGAAGAGAAAGGGAAGAAGAGAGAGACATTCAATAACCCAGTTCCTTAATCCCATATTTTCTATCTGCAGACATCTTACCCTTCAAGTCAGACATACAGTGCACAGAGGTCCAGCCCAAAGAGCCAGCCGTGTGTTACACATCACCTTTGCAGATACGGTGTACGCCCAGTCAAGACCGGCGCCTCTACGGGAATCAGGTGAGCGTTACAGAACGCAAAGCCTACCACAAAACACCCGTCCAGGCGCTATGGAAACCTCGGATACAGACCAGCTAGCCCAGTTACTTGGGGAACTAAGGGCAGAAGTGCATGCAGCCCGTCAGGAAACGAACGCTCTAAGAAGGGAACTGATTGTTTCCAAGGAGCGAACAGATGATCTCGCTAGACAATTGCTACAGTCACAAGCCGGACAGACCCCGTTACCCGCATCTGGGGGAAATCTTCCTTCTACATCCTCTATGAATCCAGTGCAGATCAACCTACCTGGGAATGTACCTCTGGCTCCGCCCGAACGATTTTCTGGTGACCCAAAGAGGTTTGCAGTATTTACCAATCAGTGCCGGTTGCATTTCTTATGCCGGCCAGCAGCCTTTCCAACTGATCAAGCTAAAGTAGCTTTCGTGCTTTCGTACCTTAGTGGCAATGCGGCAGACTGGTCGATCCCTCTAGTAAATCAAGATGATCCGGTCCTCCATGATTTTCAAGCTTTTCAGCTCAGTATGGAAAAACTGTTCGCAAGACATTCACAGGGGCAGGCCTTGGACAATGAGCTTCTTTCGTTGCGACAAGGTAATCAAGACCTTTTGGCTTATATTGCGTCTTTCAACAGACTGATAGTGGAAACTCAATGGCCTGAGGACAAAAGGATTACGCTGTTTTATAGAGGTCTACGTGGAGAGCTCAAAGATGTGTTAGCCCAAGTAGTGAATCCCCCACAAGATTGTTCGGACTATATAGACTTAGTTGTTCAAATAGATCACAGACTGCAGAACAGGAAGGCCGATCGTTCCAAGTTTGATGCTCGAGTATTTTCCAAACCGCCAACTCCTTCCAAAGGAGTAGACCCCGGGGAACCCATGCCAATAGGGGGTCTGAAAGGTCCTCTATCAAAAAAGGAGCGGGAAAGGAGAAAACAGTTGCAATTATGCCTCTATTGCGGAAACTCAGGGCACTTTCTTCGAGACTGTCCGGTGAAACCTGCCAAGAAGGCAGTAGGAGCTGCAGTTACCAAAGTTACAAACTCTGAGCAGGGAAACGACCTCGCCCGACAAGAATAGAGGTCCTCTTGCCGAGCGTAAAAACCAGTTCCGTGACCTCGCATTTCGTGATACCTATGGTCCTCATTAGCCCTGATAATCCGGATCGATTACATGCAATTGAAGCTTACGTCGACAGCGGTGCCATCGGCAATTATGTGGATCATGAAATGGTGTTGAGGATGAATCTAACTCTTTGTCCCAAGGCTGTAAAGGACGTCATTACTACGGTGGATGGTACGGAGATAGCCTCCGGGCCAGTAACGCATACCACTCAAGAGGTGACGCTAGTAAGTCAAGATGGACACCATGAGAAGATCGTGTTCGATGTGATCAAGGCCCCTCAGTTTCAGATTATTCTAGGAATACCTTGGTTAGAGAAACACAATCCTCTGATCGATTGGCGAGCAAGAACGGTCCAGTTTCCAGAATGTGTCTCTACTTGTCACCCTCCACCTGGTGTTGCACTGGCAGCAATTTCTTCAGAGACTCCCCAGTTACCTCCCGAATACCTAGAATACCAAGATGTTTTCCGGAAGGATCAGGCTAACTCTCTACCTCCTCATAGGTCTTATGACTGCCAGATAGACCTGATACCTGGATCTACTCCTCCTTGTAGTAGAATTTATGCCCTCACCGAGCCTGAGAACCTTCACCTTCGACAATACCTGGATCAATACCTGGCAAATGGGTTTATTCGTCCTTCCAAGTCCCCTGCTTCTTCAGCTTTGTTCTTCGTTCCAAAAAAAGGAAGGAGACCTTAGAACTTGTATAGATTATCGCTCCCTGAACCAGATCACCGTTAAGAATAGATATCCGTTACCTTTGATCCCTGAACTCCTGGACCAAGTCAGAAAAGCATGCATATATACAAAGCTGGATCTTAGAGGAGCTTACCACTTGGTACGAGTAAAAGAGGGCGATGAATGGAAGACGGCCTTCCGCACCAAGTATGGACTATTTGAATATCAGGTCATGCCCTTCGGACTTTGCAATGCCCCGGCCGCCTTTCAATATTTTATGAACGATTTCCTCAGAGAGCTCATAGATGTGTGTGTTGTTGTTTACATTGACGACATCCTCGTTTATTCTTCATCGGAATCTGAACATCGGAAACACGTGAAAATGGTCCTCGAAAGATTGCGTCAACACAAACTTTTCGCTAAGTTGGAAAAATGTGTTTTCAACGTGACTGAAGTTGAATTCTTGGGATTCATATTATCACCTGGCGGAGTGCGTATGGATTCAAAGAAGGTCGATGCAGTTCTCAAATGGCCATCACCATCCTCCGTAAAAGGTGTGCAAAGCATGTTAGGCTTCGCTAACTTTTACCGCAGGTTAATCCCCGAATTCTCTCGAATAGTCCAGCCCATCACTGCCTTGTTAAAGAAAAACAAACATTTTGAATGGTCTACCGAGGCGGAACAAGCTTTCCAGGATTTGAAGACTAAATTTATCTCTGCACCAATCTTAAAACACCCTCGCCCCGAACTCCCCTACATCATGGAAACTGATGCTTCAAGCCTTGCCATGGGGGCAGTTCTATCACAAAAGGACCTGGTAACCAATCAGTTGCATCCCGTGGCATTTTGGTCCCGCAAATTCTCGCCTCCTGAAATCAATTACACGATTACTGACAAGGAACTTCTGGCTATCAAGTCTGCCTTTAAGGCTTGGCGGCATTATCTGCTGGGGGCCCGACACACCGTTACTGTGATTACGGATCACCGAAACCTGCAATATTTGAAAACCGCAAAAGCCCAATCCTCTAGACAACTCCGTTGGGCATTATTCTTTGCCGAGTTTGACTTCATAATTACCTATCGACCTGGTACAAAGAACGGTAAAGCTGATGCCCTTTCTCGGATGGGAGTGGAAGAACACTTGATCAACCCTAAACCTGTACCAATCATTCCCGAACAAAGAATTCTGGGTGTAATCGCCACAGAATCCATAGAGGAAGTTAAGGATAAGGCCAGGCAACTTGTAACTCCAGCAGACATACAGAATTGGCATCTGCAGGGAAAGGACTTTGCAGTAAAGGACAACTTATTGTATTTCCAAGAACGATTATACCTACCCAGCACAGATTTACAGAAAAAAGTAATCTCTTGTTATCACGATTCTTTAATGGAAGGACATCCCGGTATGGCCAAGACCTCAGAAAAGATCAAGCGCTACTTCTGGTGGCCGTCTTGGAAAAAAGATATCAGAGACTTTATAATGTCCTGTGGAGTATGCGCCCAAAACAAGAGTCAAAAGGAAAGACCAGCAGGCCTCTTACGCCCTATTGACATCCCACCTCGCCCTTGGCATACGCTTTCTATGGACTTCATCACCGATCTACCTCCATGCTCCGGATACAATACGATTCTAGTAATCGTGGACTTATTCTCCAAGATGGCGCATTTCATTCCGCTCAAAGGCTTGCCAACAGCAGCAACTCTGGCCCGAGAATTTCTCGAAAACATTGTCCGACTGCACGGTTTTCCTTCGGTTCTAATTTCGGATCGAGGTAGTCAATTTATTTCTCATTTTTGGCGAAGTTGCTGTCGGTCGGCTCAAATTGATGTGAGACTATCGACCAGTCACCACCCTCAGACCGACGGACAAACCGAGAGGACCAATCAAACTCTGGAACAGTATTTACGCTGCATGCTGCAACAAACTGAAAAAACTTGGAAAGACATCCTTTGGATAGCCGAATATGCCTACAATAACTCTGTCCATTCGGGAACTGGGAAAACCCCGTTTTTTCTTTTGTACGGCAGTCACCCTCGAACCTCGGAGTTGGATCCCCTCCAAGATCTTGAAACACCAGCAGTAGACTACCTGCATTATACAATCACCCAAGCCTTTAAGGAAGCTGTTTCTCACCTTCAAAGGGCTAAAGAACAATACAAGAAAGGAGCAGATCAACATCGGAAGGAAGCCCCTCAATATCAAGTAGGGGATCAAGTCTGGTTATCCACCAAATATCTACCTCTAAAAGGGCCACGCACATTCAACCTAAGATACCTTGGTCCCTATTCCATCACTACCATGGTAAACCCAGTAGCAGTCAAGTTGGACTTGCCCCCGCACATGAAGATACATCCGGTCTTCCACGTCTCTCTATTAAAACCCGTGCAACCTCAAACCCGACTAACTAAATCTCCAAAACCTATCCTAGTTGATGGAGAACTCGAGTTTGAAGTCAAAAGCATTCTGGACTCCAAGATCTCCAAATCTAAACTATTTTACCTAATTGACTGGAAAGGCTACGGCCCCCAAGAGAGATCCTGGGAACCTGCTGAATATGTCCACGCTCCTCGCCTAATCAAAAGATTTCACCGAACATTTCCTGACAAGCCAAAACCCCCGGAGAAGCCCGGTTTGGGAGGGGCCTTGAGGGGGGGTACTGTCATGATCTCTGCTTCCAAAAGGTCAGGGTTTTCCCAACTCCCTTGGAAGCAGATCCATAACCCAGGTTCCGAGTGCCAACCAGTCCCAATTGGGACCTTTTGGACCCAGTCCTGGCGCCAGTGGCACCAGGCTCATAAATATGCCCAGTCCCAGCGCTGGAAGCGCCGGGCTCATAATGCTTGGGTGGACTTACCTGCAGCAGACCATGCTGCTTACTTGCCTGCCAGTTGAGCCTCTGATCCTCTTCTGTTTGGAACTACTTTTCCTGTTGGGTGGGGCAGGAGCCACTCCCTAGATTCAGAACACTGGAACTCTTCTGGAAAGCAGGAACTCTTTTCTTACCTAGGCGTGGCTGTGGAAGGAGACACCTAAGCACTACAGGAGGCTATTTAAACCACACCCGATGGATGAATCTTGCTTTGCGTTATTCTGCATCCTCTGCAGCAGAACGCTCATCGTGTCTTCTGCATCTGATCCTGGGCCTAAGGAAAAAGGCTTACCATCCTGAATCCAGTCTTCAGCAACACCTATAAAGACAAGAAAGAACAGGTTAGCATTACGGTCTTCAGTGACAGCTCTTCACTTACCTGGTCCATCGGCTGTCACCAACGCCTCGCGCTGCATTCCGGCATCTGAAAGACAAAGGCTTACCTACTCTTCGTGCGCTCCGGAGGTCTTCACACTGCATTCCGGCATCTGAAAGACAAAAGCTTACCAACTCTTCGCACGCTCCGGAGGCCTTCGGCGCTGCATCCCGCATCTGAAAGACAAAACAAGGTGCGTTTAAAGACATTGGGGAACTTTAATACTCACGTGCCATTACTCCTTTCCACATCTAACCCAGTGGGTATTCCGGCACCCTGCAGCCGCTCCGAACTTGTACCTGCAAAATAAAAAGACAGTTAGAGCGCACCGTGAAGCAGGCAACAAGCGCTTACTTACGTGCTTCCAGGCGCTTCTATTCATCACACGGGCTCCATCTTCAACTCACTTCAGCCCGTCATCCGCCATCGCCGGAACCCTGCAAAACAAGAAACATCATTACTAAAGACTTTAAAGACATTAGAATTACTCGAAACTTACCGTTCGTGCAGTAAACAACGGACAGCAGTCCTCTGAAGTCAAGAGGCCTGCTCCCCTTATCCAGTGAAGAAACTGGTTACAGCACCCTGCCCCGAGGCAGATGGAGAGCACGGCGTTCCCTTACCTAAGGTGAGAGCGTTAACCTTTGGGGTTCTACAGGAGAAGAGAAAGGGAAGAAGAGAGAGACATTCAATAACCCAGTTCCTTAATCCCATATTTTCTATCTGCAGACATCTTACCCTTCAAGTCAGACATACAGTGCACAGAGGTCCAGCCCAAAGAGCCAGCCGTGTGTTACACATCACCTTTGCAGATACGGTATACGCCCAGTCAAGACCGGCGCCTCTACGGGAATCAGGTGAGCGTTACAGTCTCTTGGAGCATTGTTTCGCTCCCTTTACATCAAGACTTGGCTGGTGGCAGTGGTAACTACCCTATTTTTCATACCGCGGTTATCTTATATAACCATGGTATTGTTTTAGGCTATTATATCAGCCTCAAACATAGACCCGCTTGACCATATATATTTTATTACGGTTCCGGCTGGGTTTATTCACCATTTCTTTTTGTAAATGTCTTTCCCGTGTTTTACTCTGCCCACCAAACCAAGTTTGGTCCCTTTGTTCGCCGTCTTTTCGCAGGCTTCTGCACAGAAGCCCTTCTTAAGGCGCCTGAAAGTCTGGGTAGGCAGGATGTGAGGGAGGGGTCTTAGGACGCCTGCCATGGGTTCCCATGGTAACCCAAGTCACACTCCTGTTTGATTGGCTGGGTGACTGTCCTTGCCAGGACAGCCACCCTGCTGTGTGATTGACAGCCAGGCTGTATGAATGGGGGAAAACTGCATAAAAAGCAGGTCTCTGGGACTGGAAAGGCAGAGTCGCCACTGGAACGAAAGAACCAACGAGGAGCTGATGGAAGAAGACCCCTACAATGACTGAACTGCCCAGTGAAGCCCTGCTGCAGGTCCGAATCTCCAGAATCCGATGACAGAGAAGATCCTCCAGGAAACTTCCTCCCTTGAACTGGTGGGACCAACCAGTTCGCCCAAACTTCAAGCCAGGATCTCTCCTCTCATCGAATTCACTGTACAAGCTACAGTGGGCCGGATAGCCAGGAAGGTTGGACCCTGCTTGGGTTTTAAGGAGTGCACCTTTTATTTGTTGCTTTGCTCTGCTGCTGGTTTCTTCCCTGGGTAGTGCAGGACCCTCCAGTGTTCCTACTTCTTGTCAGTCCGACAGTCGCTTCAGGAACCGTGAGCCTGCAGAAACTACCAGGAACGTTCGCCTCAGCTACAGCTTCCTCTCCGTTTTAAGCTACTGTGCAAATCCGGTTGTTTGTTTCGTTCAGCCGCGGTGAACGTGTTTGAAATCTTTCTCCAAACTGAGGGCTTGTCCTTCTCTTCTCTTTGAACTAACTTTTCTGCCAACCAACCTCGTCTGGAATCCGTGGCACGAACTTTACCGCGAACTACCCTGAACTGTGTGTTCTTGAGCAAAAGACTTTTGACCCATTGACTTTAGCCCTTAGCCTTTTCTACCTGATTTTATCACTGTAGTTCCTCCTACTCCATTGCCCTGAGTACCTACCTGTTGGTGTGGTTCAATTTCTATTAACTTTGTTTTTCCCTTTCTTTTAAATTGCTGGAGCGCCATTTTGCTTCCACTTCATTTTGTGAGCTTAACTTGTCTGGAATTTATTGGGAGTGGTGTGGTGTATTAAGAGTGTGATTTTTAACTGCTTATAATAGTGTAATGTTATACAACTGAAGAGTGAAATAAATGTATATTCTTTTACTTGAATACCTTGAGTCAGTGTTTGCCTGAATAACAGTAATTGCTGTCCTTTGTGTAACTATTTGATACTGGTCACTTACTTTTGAGATAAGTCTGGCTGCTCAGCCATCTCTACCACTTTAACTGTGTAGTACAGGCTTGTACCAAAGGTGAATTTGTATTGTCACTTGTAGTCTTAATTGTGTGTGGTGTTCCCAAAGGGTACTGCATATAATTCTGCCTAACACTCATTTTATGTTCCTCTTGACTAAAATGATAGATACAATGGCATTACCCAAACACAAGCTGCATAAAAAAGGAGATACAGTTAAAATCCTGTGATCCTTTACTAACAATGTTATGTGGACTCCTGACGGTGCAGCTCTTCCTGTATTTGGTTTGGTGAACAGACCCTTTTGGGCACCTGTGTGTGGCCCACAGAGCAGGGTATGGGCTGGTGGCAGCTCCGTGCTGAACTGACAGGTGCCCTGAGCGTCTTCCATTTTGGGATGCCCAGGCCCTGTCATTGGAATTGGTGGATTCCTGATGGGCCCCTGTGGCCTCTTGCTTTCTATCACCTGTTACCTTACTTTTTCCCAAAGTCCTGGGAAGCCCTGACTCTGTCCCTTACCCCTGACTGGCTGGGAGTTGGAAGTTCCATATATGGTGTTGTGGGGAAGTCCAGGCCAGACTGGCTGGAGCTTTTCCAATGACTGTATGTTGTGGGTATGACTGTGGGGTGGAACCTGGGTGAATGGAGTGTGTGACGAATACGCATTTCATATTATGGGTGTCTAGTATCTGGTGTTTGACACAATGACTGAGACAGCCCTGTCTGAAACTGGTATGAATGCAGTGTGTAGTGCTGAATGGCTGGGTACTTGTCTGAATCCACATTCTGTGTTGTGAGTGTCTGGATGGAGAAGAATGGCTTGAATGCACTGTGAGACGATTGGCTGCCTGAGTATATCTGATCAACAGTATATCTGCGGGCCTCTCACTGATGGAAATCGTTCAGAAGCTGAAGTTGATACTTGATGCTTACTCTCGAAACCGAGCCAGAAGAAGAATTGCTGCTTCCGTCCTTCGCTAATCTGAAAGCTGCTGTGCCTTCAAGGAACTGATCCAAGAGAGGACTTGGCTAGGAGACCTCTTCCCCAGCTACGAGGGACTATTGTGCACCAGCTGATCTTTGCCAAAGCTCCCTGGTAGACAGACTTACGAAAGGCTGCCAACCGGAGAAGGGGACACCGAGTAGAACGAGGAGAAGCACCGGACAGCTGTCCACTGCCGCAGACTGCCATCACCAACCAGAGCGGCAGTGCTCCCTGTGCCGAAGAACATTTGATCCAAGGACTCCATTGCTCATCAGCGTTGACTCCTTTCGTCCTGCCGGACAAAGTCAAGTCTGCCGATGACGGAGGAGAATCCGCCGGTGGGTTTCCTGCCACCCGAAGACCTCAGAGACGTTGATGAAGCTACTAAAGCCAGCCGTGGTCCTGTCCCGTTCGCCAACGCCAGGCACCGACGACCCAATGCACTTTCTTGGCCAAAGTTCTTCATTGACTCTTTGCGGCAACAAACTATCATCATCGAGGTGCACCGCACGCCTCTTCTTCACAGGACGTTCACAAGTTTTCGTGAACGAGCACCGCAAAGATCGAAGCTGCTCCCTCAATGACAACGTTCACCTTTTTCTTCACCGTATCTCAATGACCGCGGCTCCTGCCTGAAAGGGAGTGTGCTCAAGAAGGGCCTGTCGATGACTCAACGAAGAACTCTACGAAACCCTGTACTTTGGGGCAGTAGAACTTTTATAGAAGGAGATAAGACTTTAATAGACAAAATATGGACTGGGCTTGTAGTGCATCTTCATTTACAGGTTGCCCAGGTAGAGGGATCCTCATACAGAACTGTGCCTAGTGGTAGGGGTCAGCATTCTGCCGCTTGTCTAACCAACTTGTCTTCCTCCTGTCTGTGGTCTGTGGTTGACATTGTTTTGCTGGTTTGATTCGTATGCTGTTTGGGGCTGCCAGCCGTGGTCACATTTTAATGGAATCAGAGGAATCGTGGTACCACCTAGAACTGTATATATTTACCATTTTAGAATTGTCGGAGCACAAATTGTGTTATTGTGATTGTGTATGTAACGTGAACCTTATTTATATAAAGAACTGTGTTTTCACTAACATAGTGTGTGAACACCTTTGTGGGTGCTTGGGGACTACACTGTACTTAAGAACCAGCCTGCATCACTTCCTGAGAGCTAAGCCTTGATTGCTCGTCCATAGCTACCCTATTGAGAATCTTGTCTGAGGTCCTCTGTGCCTCTCCTCTGCCGTATAGAGAGCAGGATTACATACAACCCCCTCCAGTCTTTACAGGCTTTCAACTTAAGTATTTTTGCACTTTGTAATTATAACATTAATGTTCCTGAATAAATCTTCAACAAAACCATGCTATGAATTCTGCTTCCTGATGGTTTCCTTCCTTGTCGGTCAAACAACAATTGGTCCTGATGGGAAGTTTCAGATCAATGAGCCATTCAGTCATGTGCAGAGAATAGCAAGTGTCCAGCCTGTCACAGGTTATTGTTGACCTATTCATGGAGCCTTGAACTGCTCTCTTAAAAGACTGTGTCTTCTTCTTGCACCAATATGTTAATGATGGACAGCTATACCTAGACGTCAGACAAATTATAGACACCTCGTAACTAAACCCTGTCTTATGATCTTTCAAACTTAGATGACAAGAGTATATTTACAACTAAATTCTTCACTGATTGTGTGATCCTCAGCAGCTCTGCTAAAGCATTGTCCATCTAACCATGGATATCCTACATGAATCACAAATTGTTCACACTGAAACCTGCCTGGAACACCAAATGTAACTGTTTCACCATCAACGCAGCTTCTCGTAAAATAAGCAGATGTCCAAAAAATGTCCTGGCAGTAACTATTGCTCACTTTAAATAGACTTCAGGACCACTGTCTAATTCCCTAATATGCATTCACCCAAGGCCAGGACCTCTGCCCTTTCAGGGATCCCTGGCATATATCAGTGCCACATTCCACAGCCAGACTCATTTCTGGAATCAGAAGGTTTGAGTGAATTTGGCTCTGCTCATGAACCTCCACTGGTTACCAATACCAGTGCAATTCCAGAAGTGTACTGTCGTGATACCAGACATCAAATGATGCCAGGAAGAAATAAAAGAAGCATTGGTAATGCCAAAAGGTTTGGTGTTCTAAATCATTTATTGAAGTTTAAATTTGGAAATAAGAATGCACTGCATTCTTGGGCACAGCTTAGCCATTAATTCAAAGCATGTCTGCAAATGAGTGCTTGCAGACAAATAGCATTAGTAATAGGCATGAGGAACAATTTATCTTCATTGCAGAGAACAGAACTATTTTACTACATGTATTACTAATGTTAATGGTGCGTCATAAGTGGCTGCCTTTGATTACTGCATGTTATTTGATCATAATCTACAATGGTGCATCGGAAGCAGCAGCCTTTGATTCCTTGATTCTTCCCGATTGCAGTGCAGTGCAGCTTGACGCAGGTCAGCAGTGGGTCCTTTCCTCTAGCCCATTTGGAGCTGTGACAGACAGAGAGACACAGGGGCTGAGGTGGAAAACGTAGCTTCTACGGTCCAAATACTTGGCTGTGGAGGGTTGCTCGTAGACCCGTCTGAGTATCGGTTCCAAGGTCCTGAGTATTGGCCCCGAGTGTTGGGGGTGTGTCCTGGCCCCCATGCGGTCCGGTAAGCCCCACCCTGTAAGGACCACACACTACACACGTCCTTACAGTTCGGGCTTCCCGGTCGCTCTGCTGCGGCCGGGAACGCCCCGTTTATTTATACAACATGCGGCGGCATGCAACGTCACGCCGCCGTGTGCGCGTCCCGTCACGGGGCAGCGCCACACTCCTCCTTTTTCGGGAGGACACACAAATGCTTTTAACGTACACTGCAAACCACTAAAACAATTAACTAATACGTTTAACACCACACTTGCCTAACATCCCTTTAACGTCAGCCACCCGGATCCCTTCACTCAGGTTGACCAACCAACTGTCCCAGCACGTAATCACTGAGGTAAGCAGGTTTCCCTCGCCCAGCCCTCTGGGGGTACCTCCCGCTTACCTCCGGCACAGGAAGTCCTTCGGCAGACGTCCCCCGGACGGGGGACCCAGGTATGCCGGAGGGAACTCCTCCATCTTCGGGTATTTCCACTAAGTCTGTCTCCCGCGGCGGTTCAGTTCTTGGATCACCCAGTTTCTTGAAGAAGCTGACATTCCGCGTGACGGCAGATCTTCCGTCCGAGGCCGTCACCATGGACCCCTTTACAGCCACAACATCCAATGGCTCTGGCTCATAGGGGAGTGAGAGCTTCCCATGGGGGTGTCGATTACGGATGAGGACTTCGTCCCCCGGCTCGAGCCGCTGGTGTTGGAGACCCCTCTGCAGGTTCTCCTGTTCAATCCTCACCAGTCGGTCTACCTCGACTTGTTGATTGTCAATCACCCCAGGCTCCTTCTCCCCGACCTCGGGTAGTAGACCCCTGGGGCAGCGCTTCAACAGGGTCTCCGCTAGAGCAACCCCCGTGGATGGATGTGGGGTGGTGCGGTACACCCGCAGGAACTGGTATAGGGCTTGTTGGAGTGGCTGTCCTTGTCCCTGGGCGATCCTGAATGTCTTGTTCAGCGTCCATATCAGTCTTTCAGCATCTCCATTTGCCCGGGGCCACAACGGAGACACCTTCCTATGTTGGACCCCGCAGCTCTCCATGAGTTCGGAGAACCGCTCACTCTGAAATGGTGATCCATTGGTGATCCATTGTCAGAGCACATGGTGTGGGGAAATCCATGGGCTGCCAACACCTTGACCACGTGCTCGGAGGCTACCGACTCAACGAATTCCACCTTCGGATTTGTGAATATTCGTCGATGATTACAAGGAAATGGGTGCCTATGGGTGTTGACCCAAAGTCTGCATGGACGACCTCCCAGGGCCGCGTGCCTCGGGGCATTGCTTCGATGGCCGGCTCTCGCTGCAGAGGAGACGCCGCCTGGCACCATACGCAGGCCGCCACAAAGTCATCCACCCTCCGCTCCAGTTCGAGGAACCAGACCTTCAGCCGCAGCCTGGCCTTGGTCTTTGCGGTGCCCTGGTGTCCATGGTGGGCCAATGTGATCACGTCCTTCAACTTGGACTGGGGGACCACTATCCGGTCACCTCGGAGCAGCAGGCCGACGCTGAGAAGGACAATTCCTCCTTGACCTTCCAGAGTTGCTCAAGGCCTGCCTTGGCCTCCTGGGTCCGCCCCGCCGAAACTTTCAGGACAGACTTCCAGGAGCCCTGTTGCATGGAGTGTTTTAGGATCGGGAAGCACTCGTCCTCAGCCGCTGCCACCTCCAGTTCTGACAGGGACATTGCGTTCGGCGTGGCCACCTCCACCACCATTCGGACGTGATCATCGGCCTCCTCCGCACAGGTGTCATACTCATCTCCCCCACACACTCCCGGATGTCTGGAGAGGTAGTCCGCCACCTTATTGGCCCCCGGCCGATACACCATGGTGACCCCGTACTCGAGGAGAGCGAGCATCCACCTCTCGATTCTGGCCGGTGGTTTTGATGATGACCCTGCCAGAATGGGAAGCAGGGGCTTGTGGTCGGTCACCACCGTCACTGGATGCCCCAAGACATAGAGCCGAAAATGCCTGCAGCCCCAGAGGACCGCCAGCGCCTCCCGCTCAATCTGTGAGTATCTTTGTTCAGTTTCGGAGAGCGCTTTGCTGGCGTATGCCACTGGCCGGATACTCCCGTCCCGATCCACCTGGGTCAGCACGGCACCCAGGCCAAATGGACTGGCGTCCACGATGATTTCCGATGTCAGCGCCGGGTCGAAGAATGCCATGGTGTCCTCGGCTGTCAGGGCACTCTTGATGTCCTCAAAGGCCGCCTGCTCAAGCGGGCCCCAATGCCAGGCTGACTCCTTCTTCGTCAGAGCCCGGAGTGGTTCAGACCTAGAGGAGAGATTTTGGATGAAACGCCCACAATAGGTCACCATGCCGAGGAAGCTCTGCACATCAGACACCGACTCGGGTGGCTGTGCCTTCTTGATATCTAGGACTTTCCTCGGGTCTAGCGACACATCGCCCTCCTTGAAGACAAAACCGAAAAACTCGATTGAAGGGCGCAGGAACTCACATTTGTCCCTGTGAAGGGTGAGGCCTAGCGATTGCAGTCTCTCAAAGGTCTTCCCCAGCTTTCTCAGATGGTCCACCTCAGTCCTTGCGAACACCAAGATGTCATCGCTGATGTTTAGGACACCCTGCAGATCTGCGAGGGCGCCCCGAATAATGTTCTGAAAAACCTCGGCAGCCGATGACACCCCGAAGCTCAGCCTCTTATACGGTATAGTCCTCGGTGCGTGGTGAATGTGGTGATATACCTGGACTCGGGATGGAGGACGACCTGATGATAGCCTGCTCGGAGGTCCAGTTTGGAAAAGAACCGAGCCCCTTGTACTTCCGCAATAATGTCATCGATGGTGGAGGTGAGGTGCTGCTCCCTCTTGATGGCCTTGTTAGGCAGTCTCATGTCTACACAGATCCGGAAAGAGTCAGGTTGTTTGGGCTTCCTAGCCACAACAATCGGGGACACCCAGGGGGTCAGGCCCTCCACCTTCTCGATGATGTCGAGACTCACCAGATTGTCCAGCTCCTTGTCAACCTGCTCCCTCAGATGAAACGGGACCCTGCGATGTTTCAGGGCGATGGGCTGCACAGAGTCATCGATGTGCAACCTCACCGGGTCACCGGTCATCCTTCCAATGCCATTGAAGAGGGCGGCATACTTATCGAGCAGATCATTGATGTCCTCGAGGTATACTGAGTATTCTAAAGTGACAATTCCAAGAGCCTCGGCGGCGGCACAGCTCAGCAGAGTGTTGTTGCTTACGGGCATCACATAGAACCGGGCTTTGATCTGCGAGCCCTCATGCTCCACCTTCACCACAAAGGCACCGTCCAGCGGTATTGGTTCAAGTCCTCCAAACGCAAATATGCAGGCTCTCGGCGTGAGTAGCTTTGGGGGCGAGTCGAGAGCATCATAGTGTCCCCGGGCCATCACATTGACCGAGGCACCCATGTCCACCAGCACCGGGACCGGCGAGTGGTTGACCTCCACCACACACCTCAGTTGCCTCCTGGCCCTCCCCTTCAGGATCTCCATGCTGGAAACAAAGAAAATGTTCTCTTCCTCTTCCTCCTCGGCCTCGTCCATCTGGGCGTCCTCCCCGCCCTGGTCCACCTGGGCCACATTTGGTGGGCGATTTTGGCCCGGGACCCACGTCTGAGCCGGGCCTCTCGGCACCATCATGGGCAGGGCTGCCTTGCACACTCTCGAAAAATGGTCAGGCAGGCCGCACGTACCACATGTCCTTCCAGCAGCCAGACACTCTGTCGGGTGGGGGAGATCATACCCGCACTTCTGGCACGATTCCTCCGCTCTCCCCGTTCTGTCACGGGGTCCCACACCAGGCCTTCTCATTCCTCTGCCACCACGCCACATGGCACACACCTCCTCCGACTTTATTGAGCGGGACCCGCCTCCATCTTGGCTGCCTGAGCCTCCCCCACCTCATGGGACCGGCCTAGTTCCAGGATGCGGGCAGAGTGATACCCGGCTCCCTCAGTTCCTGCCTCCTGAGTTTTCCCGAGGAGCACGCCTGAATCAGCATTGTGCGCATCATGTCCTCCGCGTCTCCCCATGCACAGCCCAGGGAGAGGCGACGTAGGCGACCAAAGAAGGTGTCCAGTGTTTCATCGTCCTTTTGCTTGGCCGATAGCATGACAAATCTTTCATAGTCCACGTTGGCAAGGGGCAGAAAATGGGCCAGGAGTGCTGCCTTGGCCGCGTCCTAAGAGCCATCCCCTGCAGGAAGCGATTAAAAAATCTCCTGGACCGAAGGCCCTGCAGAGTACAGCATAGTTGCCACCCTGCTGTCGTCATCCGTTACCTGGGCTGCCCTGAAGTACATATCGAGGCACCCAACCCACCTCCTCCACCTGGGCCCCATGCTGGAAGGTGGGCCCGATGCGTCAAATTCGGGGATGGGCTGCAGGGCTGCATGGGCACGTGCTTGGGCATGATGGGAAGTCCTTGCTGAGCAACTGGATGTATCACCGGTGACCCCTGAGGCACAGGAGCTTGACCACCTACTTGTACTTGAGGGGGAAGCTGTGGAGCCGCCACTGAGTGTTGCACTGGAAGCACCGGAGCCTGAAGGACGGGCTGTTGAGCTGCCGCCTGACCACCGTCCTGGGGAAACTGTGCGGCTGTAGGAGTCCCACCGCCTTGACCTCCAGAATCACTCATGGGTTTGAGTGCACAGGCACCCCCACTTTGGAATCTGGGGGCCGCAACTCAATCACCCACCACCACCTCACAGTCTAGACACCCCCCACAGGCAAAATAACAGTCCAACCTGGGGAGGGGATGGTGTAATCTTGTCCTGCGCACTCCTAAAACTGCCACCAGAACTGAAGAAGTGGAGGAAAAACTTGCCACCTTGAGGATCCACCACTGCAGTAATCCACCCTGATGATGAAGAGGGCGAAGAGGCCACAGCAGCCTGATGATGAAGGGGA
Source organism: Ambystoma mexicanum (assembly GCF_040938575.1). NCBI lineage: Eukaryota > Metazoa > Chordata > Amphibia > Caudata > Ambystomatidae > Ambystoma > Ambystoma mexicanum. Next base: position 1,120,402,318 of record NC_090941.1, on the reverse strand, counting down.
TGAAGAAGCACCGTGCCCCTTTGCTGTAGCCAACACCCAGGGGTGTAGGAGTTCCAAAAATTAAGCAAAGAAAAAGAACTGGGCTAAACAGGCCCAACCATTTTAGCCCTTCTCCTTGCTTTCACTCGACGTAGGAGGCCCAAATCTGGATGAAAATCCACAAAACGGGCATGGGCGTGCAGGGCGTTTGCCTGCAAGCAGTATGCCCAAAAATTAGACTTGGATCACCTTCACCATCCAAACCGGAGCTTGGCCCTGGTGACAAAATGGCCGCCAGCCGCGTGTGCGATCCGCAGCCACGGCATGAAATGAAATGTCCGCGTTCCGTTTCAGGGAGAAAAAATTCCGGATTTCTTTCACTGCCGGGCCCGGGCATCCGCATCCCATCCTCGTCGCCACTGTTGGGGGTGTGTCCTGGCCCCCATGCGGTCCCGTAAGCCCCCATCCTGTAAGGACCACACACTACACACGTTCTTACAGTTCGGGCTTCCCGGTCGCTCTGCTGCGGCCGGGAATGCCCCTTTTATTTATACAACACGCGGCAGCGTGCAACGTCACGCCGCTGCATGCGCGTCCCGTCACGGGGCAGCGCCACACTGAGGTGCTCAGGGGCTGAGAAGCCAGGAAGCCTGAAATAAAGTGACAGTGGTCCCATGGCAGTTCTTGGTGCTGTGTTGCTGTTACTGACATTGTGCAAAGACAATGGGGGGGGGGGTATTAGCTTCCTCGGTGACTCCCCTACACCCTTAGGTAAACAGGGAGTTATCTGTCCCCCCCCCAAAATATTGGCCCATGGTGGGAAGTGGATGAGGTTTTCCCAGGCCAGCCGAGTTTGTTCTTTAGGCCCAGCTGTGCCTGTGGTAGTAATTCCTCCTTGCAGCGACCCTCAGCCTCTTGTGGCTAGAATTTTGCTGCCTTACAAATCCCCACACTTTTATTTTTGTTCTTTTTTTTTTGCGTTACTTCTTAGCAAAATAAAGTAACGTGTTTTAGCGCCTCTGGATGAGACTGCATTACCCCAGTAGCTTATAACACATTTTCAGCTACAGCCACACTCTCAGCTTCAGCTACAGCTATTGCAGCTACTATGGTCATTTATCTCACCAGGACTGAAATCTCTGCACTGGCTCCCAGTGGCTGCAAGGATTAAGTTCAAAACCCTCTTCATTGTCCACAAGCTCTTCTGGAGCCTCAATACCTTCAACTCTCTCTTCTTAAATATCTTCTTTCTCGAGCTCTTCACTCAGCCACCTCCAACTCCCTCAGGGTCAGTCGCTTCTCCAAGCAACGAGTTGGTGGTAGATCTCTTTATTCAGCTGGGGCCGCCTTCTTGAACAGCCTCCATGCCTCTCTGAAACTTGAGGAGAATCATCTCCGGTTCCGGAAGCACCTCAAAACCTTTCTCTTTGCTTCTGCTTTTTCTCCCCCTCTCCCCTGCTGACCTCCTTGTCGAAACTGAAAATGCACTGGCTACCTGGCCACCCTCTGATCTCGGGCCCAGGTCCCCCCCCTCCAGTCACGCACACCTGCACTGCCTTCATTGCAACCCCCGCACTTGGGAACTGTTTCTGTATGCCCACAGTCCCACTACCAGCACTTGACACCTGATGTCTGCACTAACCGTTGCACTTGCCACCAGCTGGCTGTACTTTCACTTATTGCTTATTTATTCTATTATCCCATGTACTGCACTGTCCCCCCCGCACTTTCCCCCATCCCCCTTCCCATGCACTAACGCAATCAGAATGACACCTGGCCTAGTAGGATCGTTGTCTGTCTTCCCTCTGTTCCCCAACCCCCCCTCCTTTTTGCCTCGTCGCACCTTGAAACACTTGTGTACAGGCGTGTTATAAATGCCATATCATATCATAGCCCCCTTACCTTTAGTTATCTACCTTTTGCTTACTGGTATTACTTGTAATATTAGTCAGGTGACTCTAATACTAGCCAGCCAGCCAGATGCTCATCATAACTAACATTTTTGTTTTTTTAGGTGGAAAACTTTTTTTGTGATAATGAAAAAACCATGCAGGCATGCCCTACGAAGTGGGGGTCCCTGCGTGGGGAAGCCTCTTAGGTCTCCTGCAAATCTAGAGGCAAGCTAACATCATCAATCTGATCTAAGAGAGCAAAAAAAGATTGCCCTACTGCGGTCCAATGAAGGATTACTGGGTATTTTGAAGATTCCTCTGTGAATTCACTGGCCTTGCCCCCATTATTTTCTTTATCAAAGCCGCCCAGCACTTTCTCCTCCATGGTTAGGCCGGGAGCTACTGTCAGGGCTACTGCAGCTGGTAATGATTCTGTGAATAACTTGGATCACAGCCTGCCGTTAATCGACAAAAATGGATCTCTACTTTGTATGTGTGAGAACCTAAGGCAGCATTATATGGCCTCTGCCTTGGTAACTTCTGCACCAGCAACTGGTGCTAGTATAGCATTGAACTCCAACATGGTGGCCGTGAACTTAAGCCATGAGCATAGCTCTCAACTCACACGCTTTTGGCGGGTGTCACCCGCCTTGTAAATAGTGGACTCACCCGCCAAGCCTCCTGCAGGTCCATTCATTTCAATGGGCCTCTCACCCGCCAAAAACAAAATCGGGTGTTTTCACCCGCTTTTGCGACTCAAATGGTTGAGAGCTATACATGAGGCTCTCTATAACGACGGCGAGTTCGTGGATTTGGTGGCATCCCCGACAAGGCCCACCTCCACTGAAGCAGATGTTCTAACACCCCCTTCAAATAATGTTATCCTGTCTAAAATGGAGGCCTTATTTTCCCTCTGCTCAAAGATGGCAGCGGACCAGCAATCCCTTAAGCTTACACTCGCAAAGGTGGCAGAACCCATTATGGCGAACAGTCAATTCAACAACCCGGGTCCCGGGCTCCACCCGGTAACCGCGGCACATGTTCAACCGAGCTTGATGCCGACAGAGGTCCCTTCCCCTGTTTACCCAAGAGTGCAGACCTCTGAACTGAAAAGAAAAATCAATCTAAATCTTGTGCTTTGGACGACTTCCTGCTTGTTGAGGCAGCAACAGAGGAAGATGTGATCGAGGCCCAACGAGAGGAGCAGTTGATGTGTTGTGGTACTCCCTGTGGGCGACCACTGCAACAGGACCATTGACCAGCCCCTATCATTAGGAAGACCTGCTTGGACCCCCCCCCCAGATGAGGTGGTATCCTTGGTGGTATTGTCTGTGGTGGCACTAAGACAGCAGATGCTGATGCCTCTTCCCCAGTGTGGCCTCCTCCCTTGGGCTTCCATCAAAGATCTATTACAACGGCCCAGGGGGATGGGACAGTGAGGCAGGGGATCCTACAAGGCCCGCGAATAAGTCAGGTCCCTTGTGTCAATCCAAATCTCCCCAGTAACCAGCAGAATTGAAGCACCATCCAGCGAGTTAGTGAGTCCAACCCTCTATGGACAGCTCAACATTCTTGCCGAGGCCTCAATCCTTTCCTATAGAGGCCCATTCTCTAAATCAATCTGGCATAAACCAGAAATCACAGCCCATGAGGTGTGTTCTAGTGGTGTCCACAAAAGCCATAATGAGACACAATCAAACTTTCTGCTTTCCAGATCAGTGAGACTGGAGCAACTTGCATCAAGATACGATAGTCCATTTTTTAATCGTTACTCACTGTTGTCTATCTGGGGGTCTATTCCGCAGTTACCTCTGATACGCAGCAGCGACATTCAACTACCTAAGTGGAACAAGTGACTACAACATTTACTTTGAAAATAGGGAAACAGGAAAGGGAGGTGGGGTAGCTGTAATAGCAAAACAAAACCTTAAACTCTTTACCTCGGCAATCCAGTGCCCTGGTTATGAGATTCTCCACCTAAAATTAACTCCCTCCCAAAACCACTGTATTAACTTTATTTTCATCTACAGACCCCTGTCACTAATCTCTGACTTCAATGATGAATTCTGCCACATTCTGAATAGCCTAAAAGGAACCAACACTGGAACAGTACTATTAGGTGACCTATATAGATGGCCAGGAAATCCCACTGACAAAGAAGCTATAAGCCTTGAAAAGAATTTACAGAACATCAGTTACTCAATAGCAAACAAAGGCCCCACCAACAAAACCGGCAACCGACTGGACTAGATCATTACAAACAATGTAGAAATAACATTGACGAACATACTGCCCTGTATTTGGACTGACCACTATAAAATCGAAGCCAAACTTCCTACAGCATTCAAGACCTATTACATTGACAACTACTCGAAGAAGAAACATGAACACAATTACACCATCTATCCTATCAAATGGGATTACACACATTATGAACAAAACTACAAATGATGACCCCAGTGATTTAATCGCCTCCATCTATAGCAACCACTTTCAGGAGCTACTAGATAAGCACGCACCACTAAAAAACAAACAAGTTCGCCCAAACCCAAACCACCAAAGCTGGTTTATGGCAGAATTAGCTATACTTAGAACAGCTAAAAGAACATTCGAGAGACAAAGGTATAAAGTTCCTTCTGAATTAAACAAAGAAAACTGGAAAAGAAGTGACCTTCTGTACAGAGCCAAGCTAACGGAAGTGAAAAAGAACTACCACAATGAACAAATTGCCTGTGCCACAAATTCGACCGGTAAATTGTTCCAAATATTAAAATCCATCGAAAAACCACCCACTCTCTCCCTGCCATTCCAGCCAACCATGGAAGACTGTGAAAAAGTCCAAACGGCCTTTCTAAATAAGATTAAATAAGCTAGAGACACCATAACAAACTGTAAAGAGACAGAATCACCACCTCTGCCCCACATCAAGGAAGACAACTTAGAACTAAAAGCATCTAAGTTCCACTTCGAGGCGGTCTCTATAGAAGACATGTTGAACACCCTCTCATCCATAAACTGTACTTCTTGTTCAGAAAACATCCTGCCCCCTAAATGTATACTAGATAATGCAAAAATCTTCGCTCCTTATCAATGCCATCTGACAAATTCATCATTTAGGGACTGGAAAGTCCCAGTAGAAATAAAATTCCAATCTCAGACCAATCACAAACTATAACGTCTTGTTAAAGATACTTGACAAAATAGCCACACATCAATTACAGGAATATGTTGACAAGCACAACCTCCTGCATTCGCAACAGTCAGGGTTCAGAAGCGCACACAGCACATGATCTGCCCTGCTAGATCTACAAACCAGAATGCTTGACATTCTCGACAAAGGAAAAGCAGGCTTGCTAATCCTTTTGGACCTCTCGGCAGCTTTCGATGTATTAGATCATTGGAAGCTCTGAGAGGCCCTAGACACAGCAGGTAACTGCTCTGAGGAGGCCATTGACTGGGTTGCATCTTTCCTTGAAAATAGAAACTCTAAAATCCCCTGGGGAGGACACTCCACCACATCCAAACCTGTGCACTGTGGCGTTCCGCAGGGAGCCAGCTTTGAGCCACTACTTTTCAATCTATATATTCGCTGTTTCTGCACCCTTCTCTCACAACTTGGGATTTCTTTCATCAATTTTGCAGATGACACACATCTAATATTAGAACTGTGTGGTGACCATATTCTCGATAATAACAGACTCTCAGCCATCTACAATACTATTGAAAAATTGGATGAAGTCACATTGGGTGTGTCTAAATAGCTCCAAAACAGAGTTTATGACATTTGGTTCATCCAAAGCCTTAAAAATATCTAGACCCAGCCTACTCCTCCTTTCTCATAAAGGACTCGACTATTAAAGTGTCAAACAAAGTCAAGACACTCAGTATTTACTTACAATCCTCACTAGGAGCTGAGGCTCAAACTTCATACCTAAAATGGAACTGCCAATACTATCAAAGGCTCCTATGCCGCATCAGGACATTCCTAAACATCCAAAATAGCACCACAATAGCCAGAGCCACCATTCTGTCATGACTGGACTACGGAAATTTCCTGCTCCTGGGTGCCAGTAGTAATTGCATCAAGCAATGTCAAATAATACAAAACAATGCAGTTTGATCTATCGCAGTTCCCACCAAAGTCATCTCCCTCTGGAATGAGCTATCTTGACATCTTAGGCTTGAAAGCAATATCCAAACATTCAGAAAGCAACTAAAAACCACGCTCTTTAAATAACCTCAGATACATGCCACCCCTGTGCACACTCTGAGCTTACTTTAATTTCTCTTCCTTGTACTGTCCTGTGAATTCTCAGTCCATGTGTCAATGTCGAGCCCTGATGCTTGCGAGCTTTCGGCGCGTTATAAATATATTTTAAAAAAAGAACAGTGCCCAGAATTGGGCTTTCATTGAACGAGTTTCACCAGTGGTTGTATCACTACTATCTACATACGCAGGAAACCTATAGTATATGGCCTTCGTCCTTTCAGTCTGCCAATTGAGGCCCTCAAATCTCCACCCACCACTACAATGGCATGTCTGCAGCAGCAATGGAAGATGGCCCCCTAAGGGGCTTCGCTTTACCTGCCCCATCTTCGGTATTGAGCCGTTACCAGCTGGTGTGGGATGATCAAGGGAGATTTGCCAGTGAGCGCCTGCTGGCTACCATCAGCCCTTGACCTTGTGACACGGTGCTTGCCCCCAGACATCAGGAACAGACCAGCCTGCCCAGGGTACTGGCAACCATGGGCACCTTTAAGTCCCCAAAGGATTGCCTAAGGGCTTCCTGGACTCAGTCCTGGCGCCGTTGGTGCCAGGCTCATACTGCCTTCTCAGGCATGGCAGGTTACCAAGTAACAGAACCACGTGCAGCCCAGCCTGAGGCTGGTTGAAGGGACTACTTTACCTGGGGACTATTTGATAGGGTGTGGTTGAAGGGACTACTTTACCTGGGAACTACTTCTGGGAAGCTATTTAAACCACGCCCGCAGAACAGAACACGCTTCACGTTATTCTGCACTCCTGTAGCGTAACGCTCACCATGTCTGCAAGCTCCAGTTCTGTCTTCAGCCACGCCCGTCCTGGTTATCGCAATCCGTGCCTGCAAAGGAAGGAGAGAGTAAAGATTAGAACAAGACCCTTACCTGATTCTCCATCCTGATCATCCGGGAGTCTCTGCATCTGCAGAAAAGGAACATCAGGTTAACTGTGCAGAGTAAGAACCACTTAAAAGACATTGAGCATTGCGCAGCGTGATACTCACCTGAATGCTGTTAGTTCTTGTGATCCGAGTCCCACGCATGCGATCGCCGTCACGAAGCTGCTGCACCTGCTAAAAGGAAAAGAAAACATCAGGTGAGCTGTGCCTCTCTAAAAACATTCAATCTCACGCAGCATAGATACTCCCCTGAAGCTGCATTCGCTTGCGGTTCCACGAGTCACCATCACACGATCTTCGCTCCGGAGGCACCGCACCTGCAGAATAGAAAAGGGACAGCAGATTAGTTGCACAGAAGAACAATATCGCATGTTTAGATATTATTGCATTATGCAAGTATAGAAACTTACCTTGGCATTCTACTCACCATTTCTGGAGGGGAGTCGCTTTTCATCTGGTACATCCCAAAGGGGAATCTGCAAAGAAAAGGCACAAGAGTGAACTTTGGACAACTTGAACTCTAAAGCAATTCATGCTATCTAGTATTGGCATAAAGACTTACCTCAGAGTCATTGTTGTCTGGAACTCTGCCATAAAGCTCCAGGATCAGTGAAGTTAACTGGATCCCTGAATCTCGACGCACCCCTGCATACAGTCGCAGGATGGAGAGCCCACCCTTCATAACATTGAGGTGAGACATAGTAGAAGGGGCACAAGGAGGTCGGGAAGTGGAAGTCGGTCCTCCTCCTTACGGCTAGTTAACATATCCTTTCAACATTTTAGGCAAATCTTCCTTTGTGCCAAAAAGACAAAACTGAGTGGGCAGGTGCAGTCATTCATCACTTCGCTACGAGTCATGCTGGTGGAGACCGCTGCAGTCCAGCTTCGTTCGGCACTCCTGTGAAGACCAGGTGAGCGTAACACCATTTGCCAACCTAATTAGGAGGAATTTAATTTACTTGATCAAGGTGTGTGCCTAGAGGGAGGCAAGCAGGGACTAAGGCTGCTCTCCTGGAATCTCCTGGAACATTGCTGGAGTGAAAAGGCAACTGGATTGATTATCCTATGTGGACTGTTTTTATTGGTGGTTTTAATATAAATGCTTTGCAGGACATGTGGGCCTTTGATCCTGTTATGTTATATGGTTACCAGTCCTTCTGTATCCCGGCCACTAAGGTTCTGAGGGAGGGCCTGCTGATCTGCATCGACTCTTCTATGGGCACGGAGGTGAAGAGGTTAGACACCCTGTCCCCGGATGTCTTAATGTATATTAAACTCCACCCTGTAGAGAAATTTGTATAACAGACCCCTGGGCATAACAGGAATGGCCTGTATTGAAGCTGTTCAGAAGGTGCTAGCCGCCAATGAAGCTGCAGGCCAACAACATTCTTTTCTAATTATAGTGATTTTAACCTGCAACTGGAGGCGATTAAGTTGCTTGAAGGGTTGTGGGTGGATCAAAATGAAGCCTGGGATATCTCCGAACTGGTGGCACCTGGCCCAATCTCATTGTACCCCTTGGCAGCTAATACTTTGACAATCTTGTGTAACCTTGAGCTTAGAGCATGCAATGGAAGGTTTGTTACAGACCAACCAGCCAAAAAAAGATGTTTTGGAGTGAATGGCTCCAATTTATTATATATTGATCTCTTCATCAGCCTAGGCACGGGCAGGTGAGTTTAGAGTTATTGATAGGTTTGAAGGTAACCAGCGCCCGCTGGCTATGCATTTAAAAATGGAAAATCAAGACCCTGGAAAGAAAGCCCCTAGGAAGGGATCCAATAGGGTTAATGACCCTGTATGAAGACCATTGAAATGGCCTAAAATATTAACCCCCCGAGTTGAAGCAGAGTATGTATGTATCAATTTTAGCTAATGTCAAGGTAATCTCTAATCCAGAAAGTAAGCCCATTGAGGTTTTGGACGAGTTTGAAATGTTGAAAATAAATGTGCAACCATATGTTTCGGGGTCTGGGGTGAAACGCAAGAGTAAAGCAACGACTGGGGGGCATGGTTTGATGGCTCCTGTAGAGTGGCAAAGAGAGACACAGAAAAAAACCTCGGGGATTGATAGACCCCTGCTTCATTCTTTGAGAACCCATTACAAAAACCTACTTTATGATAGTAAGACCAAATATCTAAAAGGGAAATGGGAGGGATTGCACAACGGCTGGCAGTCGAGAAACAATGTTTTGTTTTGGCAACTGGTCTCCAATAGTGATCTTAAGGTGACACCCAAAAGACTCTTGGGAGGATAGCTCAGGGGTAACGTGCTCGCATTGGAAGCAAGAAGATGCAGAGCAACACAAGTTCGATCCCTGGGTCTGCACTTAGAAACCTCGGGGTATTAAGCGCGTTATAAATAACCAATTACAATAACAAATACGGATAGCATTGGTGGAGACAGATGGAGGACCCATTTGTGTGCTCTTTATGCAGCAGACCCTCCTTTAACCCACTCGTTGGATATTGAAGGCAGAACAGGTATTAATCCATTGTGTATTACGCTGCAGGATGTAGAACAGGTATTAATCCATTGTGTATTACGCTGCAGGATGTAGAGGAAGATTTAGCCTCTTGCAAAGATGGTACGGCGGCCGGTCCAGACCTAATACCATTGGATTTTTATAAGGATGAGTCTAGTACCTCAGGCTATATTACTTCAGGTCTTTAGGGCAATGATATCCACGGGCAGGGTCCAGACTCATGGAGTAGGGCAGTTATCATCCCGGTATACAAGAAGGGAGGTAGGGATAGCCCAGCCAATTTTAGACCTATATCTTTCTTGGATGTGGTTGGGAAGCTGTTTGGAAAAATAATCTTGAAATATCTCCAGACATGGGTGGACCATAAATGGATAATAAGCGTCCACCAGGCATGGTTTCAAAAGGGACGGGGTACCATAGACCAGTGTCTTATGTTATTTCCAATCATCCAAAAATACACAGTCTTATTAAAAAGGCACTTGTGGGTGGTGGGGGGGTTCAGTTGAGCTGCCGCAAGATGGCTGCTGATCTCTGAACTCCTGTGCGAGGTGCCTAACAAAGACAAGCCTGTTGTAAAGCCTGTTAAAATCGCATCAGGAAAGGGAAAAGCACCAGCGGTGTATCCAGGAATACACCCTGCATAACTCGTGAAAGTTCCATGGAGCTACAACCAGCTGTCTCCCTGATGTGTGTCTTCTTTGCTGCGTCGGCCTTCAGAATCAGGAGTCCGGCACAACGCCACACAATAAATTTGAAGATAAGATGGTGCCTCGACCGGAGACTTTCTGCGAAGAATGAATGGCAGATACTAGCACCCCGGATGAGCTACTGGCCGCTGAGGGTGAGAGAGAGTGGAGTGGCATTGGGACTCTTTCTCCAACGGCCCCCAGAGCTGCAGACACCACAGCAACTGTCTGATAACAAAGTAAGTCTGGCGAGGAGTGAGGGGCTTTGAAACTGATGCGGGCAAACACAGGGGATTCTCCATTACATAAATGAGGCAACAGGAACAATTAGCGGCCAGCCTTGGACTCATCCACTCTCTTCCCATGCCCCTACTGTCTCCAGACACGCTTGTGGTATGTGAGAGGGCCTGGAGTTGCAGAAGTACCATTTGTGAATCCTCAACAAGTGACAGCAACCATCCCCTAATAAAGTAAGTCTGGTGAGGAGGGAGGAACTTTGAAGCTGAAGTGGGCAGACACAGAGTCTTCTCAATTACATAAATATGGCCCCGGGAACATTTAGCATCCCTCCCTGGACTCATTCACTTTCTCCCCCTCCCCCCTTTGTCTCCAGACACGCTTGTGGTATGTGAGAGTGCCCAGATTTGCAGAAATGTCATTTCTGAAGCCTCAACATCAAATACAAGTAACGTGTATGTGGCCCTCCCTTGCACAGGTGACTTCAGTGTAGTCATAAACTCCTGGCCGACCCATATACGCAAACCACTATAAGGAGCATTGGGCAGGACATGTGTAGTGCCCAGTGGTAACACCGCAAGATTGGTGAAGTGTGTGAGGGCTTGATGACCCAGATTAGCGCAGGGCATTATAGGTGATGTGAACAAATTGCATTGTCTGGGACTGGATGTACCTACTTCGTACCCTTAACCTTGTGGTGCGAAAGCATACCTGAGACTGCAGAAGTGCTACCACTAAATTCTTATACTAAACCTAAGCACTGTGTCTGAGTCTATCTGTCATCTGTAGGGCACTATAGCCTAGCCGTGTAAACTGGACTCGCTGCTGCACACAAGCCACTACAGGAAGCACCAAGCAAGGCACACACTGTGTCATCTGTCAGAATAGAAAAGGGGTAAGACATTTAGGACTGCAGCTATGCCCAGAGGAGGAGGGAGCCAGTAGAAGCAAAATACGCTTGATGCGTACGCATGTCAAGTCAATCAACATAAGGCAGAGGCACCACTTGAGACCCAAAGACATGCAGCTAACATGGAGGAAGATCCAGAGGCCCCTAGCCCCAAAGAAATCATGGATAACATGCAGGCAGGGTTTGACACTAGGATCTAACAACTGATATAGCAACACTTAATGGCAAGTTGGAATATGTTAGTATGCGACTCACGGAAGCTGAATCACACATCAGCACAGTTGATGATGATATACATACTCTAAAATCTCAGATGGTGACCGTTACTACAGACCTGAGAAGAGCCATTGCCAAATGTGACGACCTGAAATCCAGGTCTAGGAGAAGCAACATACGCATACTGGGCCTCCCTGAAAACATTGGACACGGCCCCATGGAAACGGCTATAGAAGACCTGTTGAAGGAACTGCTGGGGGCCCAGCAGTTCTCTCCTATGTTTGTCATGGAGCGAGCCCACAGAAAGCCTACTGTAATGCGCAACCTTGGAACCCCCCTCCCGGAGCAATTATAGAAAAACTCCTTAACTACTGCAACAGGCACAGCATTATCCGGCTGTGTAGAGAGAAGGGCTAATTGAAATATGATAACACATCCCTGAATATATATCCAGACTTCTCTGCAGCGGTACAACAGGTGAAAAAAACCTTTATGGGAGTCAAACGTATGCTGCGAGAAAGATCTACACCGTATGCTATGCTTTTCCCAGAAAGTCTTTGCATACAACACTGTGGGAAGACTTTATTTTTTCACAATACCAGAGGAGGTATCCTCTTTCATTGAAGCTCATATCCCCATCAAACCACAGTCAGCAGAGACAGAAGGAACAGGAGAGCCCTCTACGTCTACCTGATCGATACAATGGACACAGAGATGCCGATTCCACCCACTCACAAGATATTTGTTGAACATTATAATGCTGGTACCGTTTATCCGCACTAGTATCAAGATGCAGAGACAGATTTTATACACTCTATATAATGCAGGCTCGCTAATCAGCAGTCCACTGCTGGAAGGTGTGGCTTTCGGGAGGTCCACCCGCAGAGAGCCCCCAGGCAAGTTTGCAGCTTTTTGTTGGAGTACTAATGCACAAGTTGGGGTTTAGTGCAGTATTTGATGGGCTAGGTAGGGGGATGACTACGGTATACATAGTCTTAATTGGGAGGGCAATGAGGGCGGGAGAGGGGAGGCAAGTTGAGGAGTTACAAATGTGAAGAAAAATGGTCAGTCAATCACAAAGTTCAACATTGCCTTTTTAATGTATATACGAAATAGTACATAGACCTGCTCATACTGGTGGTACACCTTTGATTACTTGCAACATACTGGGGTCACTTAATGTTTTGCGATGGAATGGGTGGGGTCTTGGTAACTTTACTAAGGCAAGAAGGGCAATATCCTACATTAATAGCCAAAAGGCTCATATTTTATTCTTGCAAGAATCTCACGTGAAGGGAGGAGAGAATATTATGTTTGCCAAGAACAGGGGTCCAAATAGATTGTTTACCAATTACTCTTCACAATTCAGAGGTGTATTGACGCTGGTTCATAGAGACGTTGCCTTCACTCTGTTACATTTACATACCAACCCGAAGGGTATATATGTTATAGCTCACTGCAAAATACGCAGCAGGGAAACACTATTAGTGAATTCATAGGGTCCCAACCTAGACGACTCGAGATATTACCGGGCACTGGCCAACATCATCATGGGCTACCCACTGGTCCCGGTGATATGGGGGGCAACAAATACAATCCTTAACTTAGACTTGGTCCGCACAGGCTGAACGCCCAGGCCCTTATCGAAAGTGGTGAATTGCATCACAGAATTGTTGAATACACTTGCTCTACAAGATATATGGCAGCTGCAACACCTGTCCGACAGGGGCTATACATACTACTCCACTATACATGATATGTCGTCCAGAAAAGATGTCTTTTTCACATCGGACCGCCTGGAGGGACAGATGTTAGAGTCTAACATCCTATCTCGTACCTACTCTAACCACTCCCCAGTCAGGCAGTCCCTACAATGGGATGATGCAGCTCTCACCCAATATCCTTGGAGGTTTAAGTCACATGCTCTACCAGACCTAGTGTTCTCGCTGACCTAGAAAATGACATCCACACATATTTCTCCCTGAACGACGTCCTGCTTTATGTTAGGGATCCGCAACGTAACTTAGACCCCATAATGCAGGATGTAGTCCGAATTGGGGCATATTCTGGATTCACAATATATTATGGAAAGTCAGAGATGTTATCACTCACAGATGCTGTGCCCCGAACTCTGACACACACCCCGTTAAAATGGACACCAGATAAGCTGGGATATTTAGGAATAACAGCCTCTAAATCTAAAGACAAGTTATTAACAGAGAATTCTACTTCCCTGATGAAATATGCAAATGCAAAAATATCTGCATGGTTGCGAATTCCCCTCAGTAGCAGGCAGACTCTTGCTCATTAAAATGATGCTAGTACCTAAAGCTGTCATGCCGCGAGGCGGGTGGAGCCTGTGGAGCCGCTGGCGGCGCAGATACTAGCCCGTCACTTTTGTTGATGATAGATGGACAATCATAAAAACATACCAGCCCAAAGCCTAACATGATTCTGAGCAACAAAAAAAGGTTAAAAAAACATGTAAACCCGCTTTTTTACACAAAAACGTTACTATTTTTTACTTTTTTCAGTTGAAATAAAGGTTTGCAGTAAATTCATACATTTGACAATTCTTTACAAAAAAAGGTCTCATTTAAAAGCACTAGACCTTGGGCCGGAGTAACAATGATGCTGTTTGAAAAAATCCACCCCTCAATATTTTTAAACAAAGTGAGGTTATGTCCTAAAACATAAAACAAAACACAGCTCCCTTTCTGGATTTGTGTAGAAGGACAGGATTTCTGGGAGCTACCTTTTGTTTCTGAGTGACGTTTGTGCATCACATTTGCTGCTTTCCCGTAATAGGCAGTCTCTCCTATGATCAGGCCTGGCTGATGTGTGGGGACCCATTTCAACATAATGATTGGGGTCCCCTCCTTGGAGCCAGAAACTGCCTGATACGATGTTTAATCAAATTCTATTTTGCGCTGGATTGAAAGACTGCGATATGTATAAACAGAGCGGGATGCGCAACATCATGTTATGATACTTGAAAGCAAATGTTAAGAACTCTGTTTTTTTCTTCTTGTTTCATTTTTGTCTTTTCTTTTCATCTGTATCTTGTATATTTTGGACTTTATCATTATTATTAGATGGTGTAAGGATTCTTTTTCTGTCTTTTTGAAACAAACGTTTTTGCCTTGTGTTTAAACTGTAGTTTCTTTAAATAAAAAAAAAAAGAAATTGACATCTTGGCAACAGCGCCATAGATGGGCTTTTGCCAACATGTCAATTTTCATGTCAAGGCAAAATATTGTTTTTGTGTTTCTGATGGTGTTAGTACAACTCAGAACCCACCATTGGTATAGATGGAGGGTTCTGCATATGTATCTAAACTACATATATAAATTGTTTATTTTTTTTTTGAAAACTTGAAAATTCCAGTGTGAAATCTTATTGCATCACTAATGTTCATATCCAGGAGATTTGGTGTGCTTGTATCTTGGGCATTATAAAATCAATTAACCCACAGGTGGTGTGTATTGTCTCTATCATGTAGGTAGGTAGCCTTTTTCATATTTTATTCACTTTTTGTGTCATAGGGCGTCTTTGGTCCTATGCCCTGAAAGTCTGTGTCATGTAGATTTTGAGTTTGTCCCGCCTGGAGGCTCAAAAATCTATTATATGTTTCCTGAATTTAAATTAGATGGCTGCAATGGCATGGCACTGGTGAGCTCACAAATTTATTTTGAGCACTTTAAGTGCCATCGCTGAGAAAAACACACATTACTCTTTGCGTCACCAGTGATGCAATGTGTGAAAACTTTCAACATTTTGTGAGAAATACACTAAATGCAAAAAAAGCCTGTATTCAGAGGTTTTAGAACAAGCTACATTGAATGTATATTTACAAAAGTTAAGAAAGTGCACAGGAAAGAAAAATCAACCTTTTGTGTCGAAGGGCTTTTCTGCTCCGATGCCATGAAACTCTGTGTCATCTAAACTCTTCAGTTTCAACCACTTGGAGCCCCAAAACTAATGTTTCCAGAATTGAATTTATATGGCTGCACTGGCATTGTACTAGTGAGCCCACAAATTCATTTTCAACGGTCTAAGTTTTTCCTTCACAGAGAAAAACACATGTTTCTCTGTGTCAACAGTGATGCAAAGTGCAAAACAAAATGTAAAACATTGGGGAAAATTCAGTAAATGCAAAAAAACGACGTTAGTCAGTGGATTTAGAACAAGCTGCATTGTTTTTCTTTTTATTCTGAGTAATTTGGTTTATTGCAAACCTTTTACTACATCCAAAGTAACAATAGAATATCCAATAATTTGCCAAGAAAATAGATAAAAACTTATCTATTCCATCTTTAAAAACAATAATATTCATGCTTCAAAAGTTCTTTAATGTAGTTACATCTAGCCAAAATTGAAGAATCCTAAATAGGTCCATCGTTCATCTGCAGATAGCGATGTCATTTCTGTTAGGCATGCATTCCAGCATTTCATGTCGTATGATTTCCAGTTGATCATGATTAAGGCAAAATCGGCACTATTTCAAGTTTCGTTTTAGTTGTTTACAATGTGATAATACTTCTCGTGTTGGGGGAGATTCAACCTCAAGTGCAAAAACAAATCTCTGAATTTGGGGCAGGGAAATTTGAGTAAATATTGTGGAAGTTGATTTATTGCATGACAGTATTGAAAGCTTATATTTCATCTTGTTTTCCTGTGTCTCCATCTAATCCATCCATTGAATTTTAATCAAAGTGGAAGTTGTTTTTAACACTTCTTCTCAAGAATACAGAAATGTTAGCCATCTAGATCTTCTGGCATTCCATTGGTTCAGGATTTCATTTTGTTGTTTAGACAGAGTCGTTCTGAAGATCTTCATTGGTGGAACGTTATCATCTGCCAGAGTTTTTCGATACAAATCCATTGACTTCCATTAAACTATAGAGGGAATTGATTGCGTAGCAATTTCAAACCATATCGAAAATTGGAAAAGAACTTTCCTACAAAAAATCCCTTCTAAGATGTCCCAGATCTTCCATGATAAATTAAGGGCCGCTTCAGCACCAAATGCTAGGATTGGGATCACCTTCTGTTGATAGAAAGTTAATACCGGTCTCACAGAGAATTTCCCCCTATTTCCAATGTAGCACAGATGTTTGATGTGCAAGAGAGCGCACTTTAGTACGAAGAGCATTTCCCCATTCATGGTTGTCTATGGATGAGTTAATCCAGACCCTTAGATATTTGATCGATTTCACTTGTACCAGCTTAGTTAAACCTAGGAAATGGTAAAAATTCTCTTTTTGAGGGTCTAAACGGTTGGAAAAGGCCATTGTTTGGGTTTTTGTTGAGTTGATAGTTTAACCGTTTGCTTCAAAATACTTAACTAAGGCGTTTAAGCTCCATTGCAGGCCAATCAGTGTTTTGTATAGAAGGCCGCGGTCATCTGCATATATCATCCAGGGTACTGCAATACCATTTAGAATCGGTGGATGTGTTGGTATTTCTTTTCGGGATATATTCAGATCTGAGATATACAAATTGAACAGGATTGCTGAAGGCGGACAACCCTGCTTCAATCCATTTCATGTTTCAATCTTCTTTGTAAGTACACCCTCGTTTCATAACCTGACCTGAATCAATGTGGTAGTATAGAACACCTGAATGGCTGCAACCAAATCATTCGGGCAATTTCACATCCGTAATTTCTGCCATAATCTCAAATGGTCGCCACTATCAAAAACTTTTTAAGAACTACAAACACTGTGTAGATTTTTGTTTTTACACGCAGTGCTTCAAGCTTTAGGAGATTTAGTAGCAGGAGATCGATGTTTCTTCCTGCCCCTCTGACGAAACCGGTCTGCTGTGTGTCCCTTCTGTTAACCTGCTTTGACCAATGTAATGCTTGTCTGAGAAGTAGTGAGGCAAACAGTTTCCCCAACGGGTCCAATAGGGCAATTGGATGATAATTTACTGGGGAAGTTCTGTCCCCTTGTTTAAAAATAGGAATCAGTATCACATTTTTCCATGAAGATGGTATCTGATTTGTCAGCATTATTGTAGAGAAAAGGGAGACACAAAAATCAGCCCATGCTTCTGGATTTAACTTCAAAGCACTATTAGACAGACCATCTGGTCCTGGTGCTCGTGATGTGTTGAGATGTTTAATTAACATCAGGATATTATCCCTATCGCATTCGATGTTCCATTTCGAAACTTTAATTTTTTTCGGTCGAGCTTCCCCATTCAGAGACTTTGCATAGAGAATAGCAAAGTAAGAAATCCATTTTGCTTCTTACACTGCCGCCATCAAAGAAGGAGAAATATCATGTGGGTTATTCAATAGCGTCCAAAGTTTGTGGGTATTTTGTTTAGCTGGAATTTTAAGCATTCTTTCTGCATCTAGTTGGAGACAATGTGCCTTGGACATCAAGATTCAGTTTTTATATTTCGGTTTTCTTTTTTGGATTAGCATCTATCGATCTCTCAAAGGAAGAGAGTGAAGCTTTCTTAGATCAGCAAGATACTTTTTCCTCTGCTCAACTAGTTCTCTGTCGAATGCATGTGTTTTAGGGGAAGTGATAATCGATCTTTTGCAATCAGAAGCTGGATAAATTATCAGCATCCAGTCACAGGGCCTCATCACGACTTCGGCGGTAACCCTTAAATCCGGCGGTAGCGCTATTACCACCGGATTTAAGGGTCCGCCGAATCAGGGCTTCGGCGGATTTCACCCCAGCTCTGAGCTGGGGGGAAATCCGCTAAAAATTTGTGCTATTACCGCCGGCGGGAAATCCGCTGGTGGTATTAGCGCGAAGATTCCCCATTGAGCCCAATGGGGAATGAGGCATTCCCGAATGGGCTCAGTGGGGAATGGGGACTTACATTACCGCCAAACTCGTGATCCGGCGCTATTAGCACTGGGGAGTTCGGCGGTAGGGCTAATACCGCGTGCGCTAATAGCGTTACCGTTACCGCCCAAGTCGTGATGAGGCCCATAGTCTAGTCTATCACAAGCTGCACTGCATGTATATTACATCTATATCTCCAAATGTTAAAAAAGTGCACAGGAACAAACAAATAAAATTGCTTTTGCTTCATGTGTGTATCAGCTAATTTCTGGAAAGCGGCAGAGGTGTTACAGAGATGTCATGAGTGTAACCCAAAGTACACCCCTGAACACAAGTAGGTAGTGAGGATGAGGGAATAGAGCAGTCTTTTCACTATTATCAAGAGAAGCACCCAGACCGAGGAACAGTTTGGGGAGAGGACAGAGCCACGGACGGACTAAGGGAGGACAGGTGTGACAAATCACAGCAGTATAGCGACATCTCACTCCGCGCATACAGTGTTACCCCATACAAGCAAAGGTTCAGGGACCTACAGGCACCAATGAAGGGAGAATTAGGGAGGGCGTTTACCACCACCGAGGACACAGGGAGACAAGGTGTAAAGACTGGTCTGATGCAATGCCCATAGAGAAGGGAGGAGGGCAGTCTCAATGCACACCATTGCAACAGATTGACAAGGACAACCTGAGGTGTAAGTTACCCTCCTTGGCCGCAGGTGCTGGGAAGTTGATATATGAGATAGAAAGACTAACGGCAGGCACAACATGATAAGCTTACTTTTGGCTATTCTTGGGGAGGTTGCCAATGACGTATGGAAAAGGGCTGGCTACCTAGGAGTAACCGTGCAAAATACAGCACACAATGGCACGCCGTTTAACAACTGTCAAGCAGCTATGTGGTACGATCTGTGGATATAGTACCCAAACACCTCAGACATTAGCATGATTACGGCACACAAAATGCGGGAAGACCAAGACCCCTTACATTATATTCAAGCTATTCAAGAGAAATGGAGACTTAAAATGCGAGAACCTTGGGACAAAATATTGGGGTTGTTTTACCATATACTATGTCAAGGGTTGCCAGAGCAGGTGCAAAAGCAGCTCAAGATGTTGGCGGGGAAGGAGGCAAAAAAATGGTATGAAATTCAACTCACTATAGTGCACTATTGTAGGCTAATGCAAGATAAAGCGAGTAAAAGAAGCATGAGGAAAGAAAGCAGGAAAAGGCAAAGTTAGTGCAGAAGACGTTGTCAAAGTATGCGATGGAAGGGGCAGTGTTAACGATCATAGAAGGACCAGGTAACCCGCATGTGCAGCACAGAGTGCCACCTGCGGGTAGAAGTTTCATGGGGCAGGGCGACACATACCACAGGTTTAGGGGAAGAGGGGGGCCATCTAAGGTAAGAGTGTATGGGTATCAGATACATCACGGTCAAGAGGGCTTCTTAGGGGGATATCAGAGACAGATGCGAGGACCACCCCAGTTTTGGGTGTGTCAACAGATAGGACACATTTTTCGAGTGTATCAGAGCAGGGGGACTGCAACAGAATGGGAGTATGCAATATCAGCCCACGTACCAGGGAGAACAGACTGATTACTATGCTCTGGACTAAATATAGCAACAGGTGCAGGAATTGTACGCACACACACACAAGCATACCAGCCTATGATGCAGACACCCCAGGTCAGGATCAGCCACCCTTATTGAATGCTGGATGCTGGGCCCACATTGGCCTCCCCGTGAAGTTGCATGGATAATAACATACCCAGTTCAGGGCGAAATAAAAGTATTTGTTTTGCATTTTTACCGCGGTCCGCCGTTGAGTGATGGACTTGAGTCAGGGCTGGACGGACCTGGAAATAAACACAGCCTAAGCCTGGATGCTTGATTTCTGCTTTGGCTCACGCTTCACGGCTGTATTTATTTCTGGGTTTCCCCATCCTTTCTCGGCTGCATGTTGTTGGTGCTGTGCGCAGCACATACTGTGCATACACACACTGCCAATATTTTTGGATTGGCAGTGGCATTGAAAAGGAGACCTGGGCTTTGGCGCTGAGAGGTTCAGACAAGCAAGCACTTCAGAGCTGAGGTAAGCAGAGTTTGTCTGTGTGTGGCACCCTGACCCACACTCGCATATGGGCCCTGGAAAGAATGTCAACAGCCTGTAAGGATGATGTTAATCTTTTCAAACAGACTTGCAATTCTTAGTATTTGACACATGGTAAAACTGTGACCAAATAAAAGGACAGGGAACCTAAAAAAAGAAAATTGGCCCACATTTGTCAACAACAGTTTGGGCCTTTTGTGCAACTATTTTAGATGCGTAATAGAGTACAGATGCTAGCGGTCAGTGGTTGGAGTGTACCAAAAGAAGTAGTGGAACTATGTTCCCTGCTGGCCTGCCGCTGCTGCCCGCAAACCCCATTGCCACGCCCCATACGATGCGCAATCCAAACCCCCAAACAAATGCGCCTACTGTTTAAGGGAATGTTCAGTGCTGCGCACTGAAGTGCAAGATTCAACTTCTTCTTACACTTTTATTTTAAAATGAAACCATTACAGAACAATTTCTTTTTAAACTAAAAGTATAGGAACCGTAAATCAAATCTTTTTTTAAAAAAAGTACAGGAGAACTGCTCCCCACAGCCCCTGCCCTCTTCGACTACTGCTGTGGGTTTACTGGAGTATATTTTGTCTTTTACTGTGAACTGCTTATTGTTTGACTACTATTTTCAATGCTTGTGTATTATCTTTGCGTGAGAAGAAATCCTCTATGTGTTCTTGTGTTTAATGAGCATTAGAAGCACTACAATGCAAGCGTAAATGGTTGCTGTTTTAGTAAGAAAAGTGTATTGTTGGACATTTGGTTACTTTTATGTTGGCCATTCACACAAGAGTAATACGTTGTTGGGCCTACCATGATATCCCTAATAGTAGGTCTGCTGCTTGCTCAAGAGTAGAGGGAGAGGGTCTGAACTACTCGCTGACACAAAACCTGCCACAGCCCAATTCAGGCCTTTTTAACTGCTTCTGGATAGGAGGTTAGGCTCTGGCATAGCAGGGTGTGAAGAAAATCGCGTCAAAATGGTATTTGTGTGGTCATCCGACAAACAAAAACACATTTCAAAGAAAACTAGCAAATGCAAGTTGAAACAGCATTTTTGAGTTTGGAAATTACCCACGTTTTTTGCTGCGCCTACGATTAGTAACTGCAGCTATGTCCTTTTGCAGACGATGAAGAGGAAGTTCACGGAAATCTCATCCTTCTTCTTTAAGAAAAGCAGTAGTGGAGAAGCAGTGAGGATGAATGTTAGTGAGGATTCAGTTGAAGAGAAAGATGACATAATCAAGCAAGCTAATGAACAGGCAGAGCCAGAAGCAGAACATGAGAGCAGCAAACATGCAGAGCCAGCATCAGGGACAGAGAAGCAGCACGGCACGAAAGAGAGGAACAGTCAAAGAGAGGGTGAGGCAGGACTCAGCTAGAGCTATTCAAACTGTTCCCGGACCAACAGGTGAATTTTAGATGGTGTGGCAGTGTGCCCCTGGTAATAACATAAATGGCTGGCCAAAGAGTAACTCTTGTTTCATTCTTCTGGATATATACAGCCACATCTGAAGTTTTTCCCTCAGACCGTTCAGGTGGGTAGAAGACACGGCTTCATTCATGAATGGTACTTCACACATAAATGGCTGGAATGCTCTCAAAGTAAAGATTCTGCCAACTGCTATGCCTGCCGGCAGGTCAGTCTCCCCTCCTCAGGTGATTCAGTGTTTACATCCGAAGCAGGATTCAAAAATTGGAAAAACGCAACTTACAAAGATGGGGTGTTTGTAGGCCATTGCAAATCAGAATCACATACTATTGCTATGTTAGCATGGGCAGAATATGAGCAGTCAATTGCAAGCAAATGTTCTCTCTCAGCCTCCTTAAATGCCGAATATGATAAAATAGTTAGAGAAAATAGAGAGCACATAATAACTGTTGGAGAAATCCTGCTCCTCACAGCTACGCAAAACATTGCACAGTGAGCACATAAATAAATGGAAGGCTGGAATAAAGGAAATGTACTCTCTATTATGGAACAGCTAGCCAAGCATGATCACACAGTCAAAAATAAAATGACAAGTAAAAAAAAAAAAAATGCAACATTCCCTGGGCACACAAAATGAAATCATTGATTGCCTGAAATTGTCTGCACCTCAGTAATTAATGATGTTCCGCAAAGTGGGGCTTTCAGCATTATGGTCGACGAGACCAAAGACATTGCCAAGAAAGAACAAATGTCCTTGGTAATTCGATATTATGACAATTGCTCTATATATGAACGTGTCCTCACATTTGAAGCAGCAGAACGACTAGATGCTGCAGCGCTTTCACAGAAAATTACACAAATACTGCAGAAGTATGGCCTTGACTACAGAAACCACCTAGAAGGGCAAGCATATGATGGTGCCTCTGTCATGAGTGGAAAGAACACAGGGGTGCAGGCACACATATATTTTACAGTCCCCATAACTAGGGCGCGGCAGTTACTCTGGTTGATTCTCTTGTTGACACATTAAATGGTTATAGAGAGGGTTCTGTCTTTAAGGAGATTTGGAACAATACTATGACCCTTGCTGATCAATGCAATATTGCTGTTGCACCTCCAGGGTGTCAGGTCAAATGAATATCTAGGCCTGAAGGGTATTACATTTCAACACCTATATTTCAAAGACATGCCAATTCAGATAAGGAGTCATTTCGGGCAGGTACATTTATTCCAATTGTTGATGTGCTTCTCTCTGAGGTGAAGGGAAGATTTTCTAACGAAAGTTGTGTAGTTATGCAAGGGATACAAGCCTTGAATCCCTGTAGTCCCACATTTTGTGAGAAAAATGTAGTGTTTCCAATTGTCTCGCAATACAACTGCAGAATATGAGATCCCTCATGTGAAGCGAATTCTTGATAGGAGGCGAAATAGTGGTTTTGAAAAACCGACCAGTTTAATAGAGCTCACAGTCTTCCTTGAGCCATATAAGGAAGTGTTCCATGAGATGTTTAAACTTTGCAAAATTGCACTTGCATTACCCGTAAGCACTGCAGCATGTGAGCATGGTTTTTCTGTGCTAAATTGAATCAAGACTGTCTTGAGAAATACAATGAGTGTGATGAGCGATTGAGCAATTTGGGTTTGTTAAGTGTGGAGTCAAGAAGGGCTGGGGCGATAAATCTTGATGAATTTGTAGATGTGTTTGCCAAAAGACACAGCAAGAGGCGCATAAATCTATATTAATGAATAATACAATAATAATGAATAGGAATGTAAATAGGTTGAGTACTGAGTAGGCTACATTAAAATGTACATTGTTGGGGGGCGCTGTGGTGCGCTGACAAAGATGGCCGCCTGATGTAGAAGCTCCGTGACTGATGACATCCTGAAGTGTAAATCCTGAGGTTTGGGGAGGTTGCTGGCACACAGAATACAAGATTTGCAGTGCACACTCATCTGGGCACCATTGGACGAAATTTGGTGCAATTCCGCTCAGCAGAAAGCCCACACTGATCGGGGCCGCGGAAGCAGGCCGGCGGCTAGCCCATGAGACGCGTGCCAAACTCTACAGTATGGGTGCAGAGGCTCTGGCGGATCCGGACGGGGCGGCCCTGGAGGACTCTAAAACCCATAAAAGCGGGGGCCTGGGTGAAGCGATCCTGCTGGCGGTGCATCTAGAGGCAAAGAGATGAGTAGGCGCAGCTGGAATTGGGAGCCCCAACAGCCTGCAATACAGCGGCGCCCAGGTGGCAGTTAGGAGGCGAGCCACCACTTCAATGACTGAGACTTTGGGGGCTGATTGAGAGGGAGGGCGAGTAGCATCGGGTCAAGAACACATACGGCAAATCCTGCCACAGGGTGCCCGCTCCTTGGAGCCCTACCCGCTACTTCCAGATTGCGGCTGCGCAACAGGCCGTGTGGCGACTTGTGGAGCCACGGGTGCAGAGTTAGCAATCCTGAAGGTACGTTCCCCGTGAGTGACCCCAGCCCCACCTCTGCAGCTGTTCGGAACACAACTCTTTCGCGCCCCAGGGCTCCATTACAGCTGCACGTGGAGTTTCTCACGCAGGTTCTCTCTAACACCTCTCTCCTTGAACTTCCCTCCACAAGGTGCCATACTCGACCACAATAATAATGTAATAGTATGGGGATCATTGTACAATCATAAAATTATCCTGGTAAACACATACGGCCCGACTATCGACTCCCGGAATTCTAACCTCAAATAATGAAGCTGGTGACACCATGTGGGGACGCAATGATTGTCTGGGTGGGTGACTTTAATATGTATCTGAATCTTGCATTGGACGGATCTGCGGGTTCCCCAAGACCTCATACTAGAGCAGCCAGAATAATAATGCACGGCATGGCTGACATCCTACTGGTGGATGCTTGGAGGGAAATACATCCAGCGCTGAAAGAATTTACATTCTACTCATCAGTGCACTCCACCAGCTCACGCATAGACTATTTGCTGCTTTCCCTGGGGCTACTCCCAAGTGTGAGTGATTGCCGCATCCTTCCTTGGACCATACTAGACCACACACCTGTGCTGCTAGAAATAGACCTGATGGCCATGGAAAAGGTCCATCACTCCTGGCAGATGCCACCGTCCATCCTGAGAGATGAGATGACCATACGATCCCTGAGAACCGAGATTAGTGCATTTTTCAGCATAAACATGGGGTCTGTCAACTCGACCGCCACGCTTTGGGAAACATTCAAAGTGTGGACCGGGGGCTCCTCTTCCTCCTTTACAAAGCAGGGGGTATACTGAAGTCCATCAGGGCGGACCTAGACCTAATAGAGAGCGATCTACTTGTGCTAAAAAAAGCACACGTGCCATCTCCCACCACAGAGATCCTCAAACCGCTGCAGTAACAACTGGACAAGTTCAGAGCCTTGGCCAGCAGGGAAATTAAATTAATCAATTACCCGGCCAGAGCCAGGCGATACGGAGAAGGCAACAAAGCCGGGAAGCTGCTGGCCAATCTAATTAAAACAGAACAGGGGTTTAGACCAATCATATCCATCAAAGACACGGATGGCGAGGTCCATATAAACGGCAATAAGATAAACAAAGTTTTTCTGAGCTTCTATTCAGACCTATATAAGAACACCGACCAAGGATCGATGCATGACCGCGAACAATACATATCATTGATCCCCTTGCAGAGACTAGACCATAATGACAAAGCCAATCTGGAAAACCCCTTTACCCTGGAGGAAATTATAAAGGCCATTAAAGACCTGACGGCTGTTAAGGACCCTAGGCCGGACGGCCTCCTGGCCGACTTCTATAAAAACTTTTTAGATTAACTATCTCTTGTGCTACTGACTCTCTGGGAGGAGGCCCTGAAATCAGGCACGCTCCTGGGGTCCCTAAGAGAGGTAACAATAACCATCTTACTTAAGCCGCACAAACCCCCTCAAGACTCTAAATTGTAATTAACACAGACACCAAGATTTATGCCAAGGTTATAGCAAACAAGCTGCCCCCCCTCATAAACAAGCTGATACACCCAGACCAATCAGGCTTCGTACCCGCTACATCCACTTCATTAAACCTGAGGCGACTCATTATATCACAAGTAGATCCACAATCTGAGGCGGATGCAGTAACACTGGACGCTGAAAAAGCATTTGAATCTGTGTCCTGGCGCTACATGTATACAATACTGCACCATATGGGGTTCAGCCCACATTTCCAAGGTTTCATCCGGTTGCTGTACCAAAACCCTAGTGCTAGAGTCCGCACTAACCACACCCTGTCCTCATCCTTTGCATTGCAATCAGGCACATGGCAGGGATGTCCGCTATCACGCCTCATTTTCGCTCTCATGATAGAGGGGATGGCTGCACTTATACGCCACAAACACTCAGTTCGGGGCATCCCAGTAGGAGGTACCCACCAGTCAGTCTCGCTCACAGACGATACTCTCTTGTATGTACTAAATCCTAGCACAAACCTATCAACGATCATACAGGACATCACAGAGTTTGCCAAATTCTCTGGGTATAAAATTAACCAGTCCAATTCAGAAATAATCCCTCTGACACCAAAGGTGTCCAGGTCAGAGGCCACAGCAGAGTTCAGATGGTCGCCAACCTCGGCAAGATACCTGGGTATAATTATTGCCACAAACAGAGAAGCATTACATAATGCCAACTATGCACCCTACATGGCACACTTTGAAACTAAATTAACCCTGTGGAGTAAACCACCCATTTCGGTTTACGGCTGCGTAGACCTCCTAAAAATGATGGTGGTCCCAAAGCTACTTTATTTATTTAATAACATACCGATTTGGCCAGGTGAACCCTTTTTTCAGAAGCTGCAGTGAATGGACTTAAGCTTCGTATGGGGGCGTGGAACTGTTAGACAGCGCTGGGCCAAACTAAGCGAAAAGGTGGAGTGTGGGGGACTATCAGCAACAGACTTTACCCTATATTACTACTCAGCGCAGGCCCACTATGCCAAATATTGGTTTCAGAACACAGAATCAGATCCCCATATACAAGTGGAAACACGAGCAGGGGTGACAATAGAAGACAAGACCTTTTCCTTTCTCATAGACACAGGGGCCACTAGATCTTGGATCAGGGAGGGAAGATATCCAATGTCAGGCAATGCCATGAATGCGCAGGAGTTTGCAAGGGGGGCAGATTTGGTTCCTTTTACAGACGATCTTACGCTTTCTATAGGAGAGCATGACTTAGCTCTACCATTGTTGTATTCCTGCCAGACACCAGTAAACACAATGGGGAGAGACATTATGAGCAAACTCAACATGACCATCTCATTCACTGACCAAGGGAAAGTGTGTTCTTCACCTGGGATTGACCTTCTAAATGTGAGAAAAATTATTCAAGCCTCCTGCAGATGCACAGTACAGAGGGGAGTTCCAGCAGATGAAGATCTGTTCCAATATGGAGTCGAAGTAATAATAGCATGACTCCCGGGGATTCAGGGAAAATTATGGTGACTTCCAACTGAATACATATTCAGACCAGAGCTACCATTGGACGAGCGAGAGGGGACGATGATCCCGCTAGAGCTGAAGGCAGTAATAGTGGGGGAAGACAGGATAACAGTGCATAGGACAGATGACACCGGATAAGCATAAAGGACAGTGATTGCATTGGGAGAAGGGTAGATCTTAACTACCGTGACTGACAAAGAATTCTTCAAGGACAACCGCTTGGATCACAAGATGGTGTTCGACATGAGCATTACATACTGGGTGAGAATACACTACATAGAGGTACCGCAGAGAATGGTGATTGTGCTACAAGCACCGCCATCATTTCTCGAGGAAGACTTGGCCAAGGGCCCCAGTGTCTTATGGACCACAAGTCCCTATGACATGGGGCTTTTGAAAGGAATCGGAGCAGTGAAGATAAAGATTAAGGCTGGAGCCATTTTACTGAGAGTAAAGCAATACCGTCTGTCGAGGGAGACTATGAGGACATTTATGAGACAATTGCCGCCCTAGTTAAACAAGGCATTCTAATTCCATCAGAATCACCTTGCAACACAGACAGAAGAAATGACCGGGACTTTTGAGGAGCTGAAGATACATATATGCACAGATGCAGTGTTAGGGAAAATCAAGACAAATTTTACTTATTCTCACACTCCAAATGAGTAGTAATGACCGCAGTACTGACACAGAAGACAACCATGGGTCACAAGCCATTGGATTTCTACAGCAGGAAAATAGACCCCGTAATGAGAGGTCACCACTGTTGCAAGCAGGAAATAACTGCTGCCACGTTTGCAGTGGAAAAATCAGCAAGTATTACCATGGGATGGAGCACCAACCTTTTTGTGGTACATGCTCTCTTCGCCATACTAGAAAGACTCAAAAGTACTCTGACTACACAAAGAGGTTCAGGATATGAGGTGATACTATCAAATCCAGTCATCGAAGTAGTAAGATGCCAACTGGTGAACCCTGCAGCATTTGTCGCCGAGCACATAGAGGAGGGAGATTATGTACACGACTGCACCACATGGTAGAAAGCTACAACGACATCCCGAGAGTGAGAGAGAATGCACTTGAGGAGGAAGAAGAAGTTTACATTGACGGTTCATCAACTATAGACCAGGCCACGGGAAGAGACATACTGGGATGGCTGTAGTGCGGATGGGACAAGCAAGGGGCTAGTAAGCGCACACTTACTGTCACATTTTTCAGCACAAGCTGCAGACCTAATAGCTCTAATACTGGCACTGGAACAGAATAAGAACAAGGAAGTGACTGTATATTGAGATTCAGACTACGGGATGCTTCAGACATGCTGACAGGTGGCCGGTGCAGCATGCGCTCTTTTTGGGCAGACTGATAGAAGCGCTCTGATTCCCAAGAAGCATAGCAGTCAGAAAATACCAGGCCCACACAAGGGGGGAGGATCCCATCTCCAGGGGCAGCGAGGCAGCAGACATGGAAGCAAAACGCAGAGCATAATTCCAAGACATTCTAGAGATGGACACCCCATCTCAGGCATGTAATGATGTACGAACAATGGTACTGAAGGAGGGGTATAATACACTACTGATGACACAAATAATGGAACTACAGGGAAGTGCGCTGAGGCAGGTGAAGGAATTATGGGTAAAAAGGGGGTGTTCTATATGACCGTCAGACACCGTATGGTGGCAAGAAAGCATGGGTAAGGTAGTAATGCCCTTATCATTGTTACACATGGCACTGACACAACTACGAGAAAGGTAGAAATCAAAGTGGCAGAGTCATGCACCTCTCCCATGCAAAAACATGAAACATTCAAGATATTAGTGGAGTATATCACTCATGCAAATAACAGGAATTCACTTCCTCTTTCCAGGTTCTATCACAAGAACCACCTAATCTTTTGTTAGGGAGAATTCATTCTCTGTTTAGGCTGAATTTCCTAACCTAGTGAGTCCCCCAGCAGCTTTGCTGGATTTCGGGAGTTTGTTTTTTCCATCCTGCCAAGAGTGAGACTCTTTTCCTCCCACTCGTGGACATGAATGTGTGTAATTTCTTTGAATGTCAATGTGTTCTATGGGCTATGGGGTCTTTTACTCCATAGGGTCTCATATGTTTTTCTATGTGTGTTACACCGCACCCTACGTGCCGTAACACTGGGGCGTCCTAGCGGACCTCCACCATAGACTCCATACCCGGGGACTGACTACTGTCTCCCCGGTCATGTAAAGTCACCATTGGCTTTACTAGACCTAAATTTACTAACAGAACTAGTACAAACCATCTTATTGTGGACGTGCTAGTAGGGGTAATTCGATTACTCCTGGATCTGTTACTCGAGGGGGCACTGTCCCGTCCCCCCTCGTCGAGTTTTGGCTGGTGGCAGTGGAAACTACTTGTTATGTTCTACCCCGAGCATAACCCTATGGGATTCGTCCCATTGTTGGAGATTGATACTTTTCCTCGTTAATCTCTAACGTACCACCGATCTACTTATCTTAAATAAGTTTATCGGATGGTATTTTCTGCCAGAACTCAGTTTTTAAAATGGCGTCTGTGTTCGTCTCTGTGACTCCTAAACCAAAGGTTGAGCCCTTTGTTCCACTTTTGGCGGGCCTCTGTACAGAGACCCTCCAAAGTGGTGCCATTCTGTCTGGGTTACCACAGGGGTGTGGGAGGGGGTTTAGACACCCTGGACCGAGTTGCCTTGCCAACTCCGGTCGCACTCTGGTGTGATTGGCCCAAGTGGTGAGCCTCCCTGCTCACCACTTAGCAATTGTTGATTGACAGCTAGGCTGAATGAATGGGGGTTTTCTGCATAAAAGCAGGGTTTTTGGGACTGGATCTTTAGAAGTCGCCACAGAACCTAAGAATCCGACGAGGGTAACGCTGAGCCGACCTGCAACGACGACACCTCCGGTGGAGCCCTGCTGAACCGACTCTCCACTTCCCGACGACAGAGGAGATCTCCCTGCCGGAGAGTCTCTTCCCCTGACTGGTGGGAACAACCAGTCCCCTTTGCTTTTTCTTCGCCTCAGGACGCGGTGGTCGAATTGCCAGTGCAGAGCACCCCGGCAACCGGATAGCCACTACCCCTGTACCGCGACCAAAAGGTGGTGCCTTGTGACGGAGCACTCCGCAGCCGGTCTCTTCCCTGGTGGTGCACCGGACTTCACTTTCCTTCAACGACGAGATCATCTCTACTCTTGGCAAAGACCTGACGTGCATCCACCACCAGGAACAACTGCCCCCGCAGGAGCTGTCTCTCCACAAACAAGGTACCGTGTCCACCTGGCTTCCCTTTCGATTGGTTCGAGTGAGGTGTCTTAATCCTCTCCTTTCCGTTGGGTCGCCTCCAAGCTTTCTCACGTGTTGTTCTGAACTGGTTCAATCTGCCGATAACAATTTGCTACAAAGACTCGAACGCATTTCCTCTAGAGACTTTTGGGACATATCGCCTTGCCTCTCTCCGAGTGGGCCTGGCCTCTGAACTTTATGATCTATTGTGGTTCTTGCCTTCTTGCCTTGCATTTTACCCGTGAAGTATTGAACTGTGTTGATTTCGTAACCTGCCTATTTTTCTCTCCCGTCCTAACTAATATTAGAGTGCCATCTAGGTTGAGGTATACACCTCTGTCTGTAAATAAGTGATGCCGGTAGAACCTAGAATTGTCGAAATATTGTTAGGGGGTTTGATCGTTTCTTGTTCGTAGAGTAATTGTAATTGAATTGTTTGCCGTGATAGTGCCATAGTGTTTTTCATAGATGTTCCATTATAAATAAATACCTTAATATCTTTACACTGAAGCCTTGTTGCGTGTTTGCTTATCTTACTGTGAAGGATTGTCCTATATTGTATACTCCACATACTGCTTAACTCTTCTTGAGAGAAGTCTGACTGCTCAGCCACAGCTACCAAGTGAATCTGTGTGGTACAGACTGCTACCAAGTGGGTTCACCGCCAAACGCCTGTAGTCCTAAATCTTTTGCAGTGGTCCCAGAGGGAACTGCACAGGTTTCCGCCTAACATCTTTCCCTGCCGCAATGACATCCGCTGGAAAGGGCGGATCGTTAGGCTTTTCAGTCCACACTTTGGCACCCAGGACCATTACATCAGATGAGCCAAAGCCCTTATTTCCACGAATAGTTGATATCGTGGGTGGCTCTCCTTTTTCCACCATTGACAGTTTGACAGACACCAATATCAATTGAGCCACTCAATCTCCTTTATGAATTGGCAACATATTATCTCCAGTATTCAGCAAAATGACCTTAAATTCACCCTGATAGTCTGCATCGACAATACCTCCTAATACTTGAATACCTTTTAAGGCTAATCCAGATCTGGGGGAAATCAATCCCATGTGTCCTGAAGGAATCTGCACCCCTATTCCTGTGTTGATTACAACTATGCCTCTTGACTCAAGGCGGATTTTCTCTCTTGCATGTAAATCTACCCCTGCAGATTTAGGCGTGGCACAATAAGGAGTTAATGCTCCAGGATGTTCCCCAGTATATCAAAGTTTCTGTCATGTACCGGCGTGTAAGCAGTGTCAAGAAACGGATGCATAGCCCTTTAAGAACACTACAACCAGGGGCTTGGAAGTTGGCATGGCAACGCTGGCGTCCTCTCAGCGTTTCCCACGGTCGACGCTGGAAGCCGCGGAACGCTGTCATGTGACCTCACCTTTATATTCTCCGCCTACACTCCAGATCGGTGCTTCTGATTGAGAATTGGTGGCGCCTCGTATCTTGTACCTTGTATCCAGTTTTCCTTATCATCCCGCTTCTGTCCCTTTCCCTTCCCCTTCCCTCCAGCATTTCTGATTACCTCGTTGCCTCGACCCGGACCTGCCTGGCTTTGGATTTTGGACTGCCTTGTTCTTGTTTGCTGCCCGCATCATTCTTCGACCTCGGACCGCTCACGGATTTCCTAGCCTTCGCCCATTGGTTTTGGTTGCTCTTCGGTTATCTTCTGGATCATCAATCATCTGGACTGCATCTGGATATTTTGAGGAACTTTGGAACTTTTCTTGAACTTTGGATTATTGACCTTGGAACTCTTGAACTTTCGGATTATTGAACTTGGAACTTATGAACTTCCAACCTGGGGTTTCCTTGTGACGCACACTATCTAGTGTGTATTAGGCGTCCTCGTGCCAGCGGGATAGGTGGTGGAGCTTTGCTGGTATTCTGCATTGTGGACTTCGGAGTTCTTCTCTTCCTGGTTCCATCTGATTCTCCCCGGAGTAACGGTAAGCCTAGGGGTTGTTATCAGAATTGGGATCAACGTATTGCATTCTTTCTGTTGTGTTCGGGTTTGGTCAGAAGGGCGGTTGTTATATTATCTGTATTGTGTTAACTCCTCACTTACAGATCCAACGCCTGTCCTCGGCTACTCGTACCACCCTGACTTCTGCATTACAACTTTTGCGTCATCTACATTACAACTCCTGCGTCCTCTGGGTCTCATCAGGTATCCGTTCTTTCCTCTGATTGATCGCTCTGGCTGTCCATTCCTGGGGCCAGAGGGTTCCATCAGGAGGAAGAACTCTTCGGCTACACGACGTGGGCAACTGGATTCTGACATAATCAGAAGCCTTTCAATATGGATACCAATGAGACGCTGTCCACTATTTTACAATTGGTGGCCGATTTACGTAATGATATGACTGCGGCTCATTCAGCCACGCAGCGACGCATTGATGAGTTGCAAGCAGGGTTCCAACCCCTTGGGGCAGCTGCCCCACCTTTGGCCAGTGTCTCTGGGGCAGGTGCTGGTCCATCCCAACAGGGTGCTGGACCAGTTTATATGGCTACCCAGTTCCCTTTGGCTCCACCGGAACGCTTCAGTGGAGACCCCAAGACCTTTAGGACCTTTTTGAACCAATGTAGACTACACTTTCTGTGTCGTCCTGTCTCTTTTCCAGATTCCACTACTAAGGCGGCGTTTCTGTTATCTCATTTAGGGGGTACCGCGGCTGCCTGGGCTAATCCGTTGTTGGAAGAGGGCAGTCATCTTCTTTACAATTGTGACACCCTAATTGAGGCTATGAGTCGTGTGTTCGACACACGTTATGCCACACAAGCTACGGATTTGGAACTGCTTGGTCTCCAACAAGGCAGTACACCTCTCCTGTCCTATCTAGCCAAGTTCAATCAGCTGGTGGCGGAAACTAATTGGCCCGAAGAGAAGAAGGCTTCTCTCTTCTATAAAGGGCTATCCGACTCCCTAAAAGACACACTGGCTACCGTTCCGGTGATACCTACTGCTTTTTCGGAACTATTGGATTTGGTTCTCCAGATCGATTCCCGACAAGCAGCACGGAGGGGTGAAAAGAGAACGGTTCCTCCTGTTGCTATCTCCGTTCCTTTACCTGCCGCTGGATCCACGGAACCCATGCAGATTGGGGCACTTAGAACTCCTCTCTCGGCTGAAGTTAGGGAACACCGGAGAAAGAATGGATTATGTTTCTATTGCGGAGGTTCAGACCACTTGCTCCGAGAATGTACTAAAAAACCTGCTAAGAAACAGGGAAACGCCAAAACCCGGTGACTGAAGGGGTCCAGATGCCGGGTGTTTCTTCGATAGACCCTACAATATACAGTCCTTATTGTCTATCTGTTTCCCTGTCGTCTCCCGGTTCTGAGAAGTGGGCCGTGATGATGGTCCTGGACTCAGGCGCCACAGGGAATTACGTGGATGCCACTTATGCTCAGGAGTTGGGTCTACCAGTTACGCACAAATCATGTCCTGAAGTGGTAAATTCGGTAGATGGCTCTTCCTTGGTCTCTGGGTTAGTGACGAAGCGGACTACTGACCTCACCATGATCACTGACTGCGGTCATCAAGAGAGCATCTGCTTTGATCTCATTGCGGCACCACAGTTTAAATTCATTCTTGGCTTACCTTGGTTAAGATTGCATAATCCTTCTGTGGATTGGCATTCTGGGGAGGTTTGTTTTCCGTCGGATTACTGTGAAAGGAGATGCCTCACTATCAGTTCGGAGATCACCAATCCAAGTCATGCTCTTGCTGAAACTACCCGTACTGTGGGGGCAGTACTTAACACTGTCCTTCCTATGGTGTACAGGAATTATCAGGACGTATTCGACGCACGTGGGGCAGAGATACTTCCACCCCACAGGCCCTATGACTGCCCTATCGAGCTGATTCCTGGAGCTAAGATTCCGTCTGGGCGCATATATTCCCTGACCCCTAAAGAGGACGTGATTTTGAAGGAATATATTGACAAATCCTTGAGTACTGGCTTTATTCGTCCTTCCCGCTCACCTGCTGCCTCACCCATGTTCTTTGTCCCTAAGAAGGAGGGGGACCTGCGTCCTTGCATCGATTACCGTGCTTTAAATGCCGTTACGATCAGAAATCAGTATCAGATTCCTCTGATTTCAGTCTTATTGGACCAATTGGGTGCAGCTAAGGTGTTCACTAAATTGGATTTGAGGGGAGCCTACAATCTCGTCCGGATTCGCGAAGGCGACGAGTGGAAGACGGCCTTCAAAACCAAATATGGCCTCTTCGAATACTGCGTTATGCCCTTTGGCTTATGTAACGCTCCGGCGACCTTCCAATACTTCATCAACGACGTATTTCATGACATGCTAGACCAGTACGTAGTCGTTTACTTAGATGACATCCTGGTCTACTCTCCTTCGGTGGACACTCACGTCATCCATGTCTCCAACGTTTTGCAACGTCTAAGAGAGTACCACTTGTATGCTAAGTTGGACAAGTGCAGGTTTCATGAAACCGAGGTAGAGTTCCTAGGTTATGATATCACTAGCCGGGGAGTGCAAATGAGCCAGTCTAAGATCACCGCGATATTGGAGTGGCCTCGCCCTGATACCTTGAAGGCTCTGCAATCCTTCCTAGGTTTTGCAAATTTCTATCGGCGGTTTATCCAAGACTTTTCAGCCATTGCCTCTCCACTTACTAAACTAACCAGCACTAAAAGTTTGTTTGAATGGAACGAGGAAGCTCAACAGGCTTTTGAGGCCTTAAAATCTGCTTTTACCACGGCTCCCGTCCTTCAACATCCGGATCCCTCTTTGCCTTTCATTGTAGAAGCAGATGCTTCAGATGTTGCACTGGGAGCTATCCTGTCCCAACTTTGCCCCGAGTCCGCTGGTTTACATCCTGTTGCGTATCACTCCAGAAAACTCACCTCTTACGAGAGGAATTATACGATCACAGAACGGGAATTGTTGGCTGTAAGAGACGCCTTTATGGTATGGAGACATCATCTTTTGGGGTCTTCCGAACCAGTTCAAGTGTTTACTGATCATCGGAATCTCTTGGCACTGCAATCAGTGAAGTGTACCAGGGCACGTCATGCCAGGTGGCATGAATTTTTCGCCATGTTCAACTTCACCATTACCTATCGCCCTGGTTCTCTGAATTCGAAGGCTGATGCTCTTTCCCGCATCCATGGAGTCCCTGAACCATCCGAGCTTAAAGGAGCTCTTCTATTACCCAATCAAGTGGTGTGTGGGTGTACCTTGCGCCCCTCTCTGAAAACAAGGATACAAGAATGGGTGAGAACTACTCCCTCCGAGATTTCTAGCCTGGGGTTGGAGGTCATCAATTCATTGCCTTATAAGGAGGGTAAAATATATGTGCCTGACTCCGACACAAGACACACCGCCATACAATGGTGTCACGATTCAGCGGTAGCGGCACATCCAGGTACTGGGAAAACTATTGACCTTTTGAGAAGGTGGTGCTGGTGGCCCTCCATGTCACACGATGTTCGGGAATACATCGTTTCTTGTGCCATTTGTGCACAGTGCAAACATCAACCGGGCAAACCGGTGGGCCTGCTTCAACCCATGCCTATTCCAGACAAGCCTTGGTTAATGGTCTCTATGGATTTCGTAGTAGAGCTTCCGGTAGTCGACGGCTACGACACTATATGGGTGGTCGTGGACTATTTCTCTAAATCAGCCTTGTTTGTACCTTGCCAGGGGATTCCTTCTGCTCCGGTTTTGGCGGAACTGTTCTTGAAGAACGTCTACCGAAGATTCGGTCTGCCTTCCATTCTTGTTACTGACCGGGGACCACAGTTCACTTCTCGTTTTTGGAGAGCCGTGACTTCAACGTTGGGTATAGACGGCAGGTACTCTAGTGCATACCATCCACAAACCGATGGGCAAACAGAGAGGCTTAACGCCACCATGGAACAGTATCTACAATGTCTTACCCACCAACGCCAAGATACGTGGGTTTCTGTTCTACCTCTGGCCGAGTTCGCCTACAATAACTCTATGCATACGGCGACAGGTATATCTCCGTTCTTTGCACTATATGGCCAGCACCCCCGTTCTTTGCCCAGTATTGCTGATTGGCCATTACAAAATCCGGCTGCCTCTGGTTGTCTTAGGAACCTATCAGATACCCACGCTATAGTTAAGAGTCAACTATTACAGGCCCAGTCACGTACTAAGTCATCGGCAGATGCACATCGCTCACCGGCTCCTAACTACCGACCGGGGATGAAGGTCTGGCTGTCCACAAAAAATCTACGCCTGCCTGGTCGAAGATCCCTGTTGCCTCGGTTCGTGGGTCCCTACAGCATTCTGCAGGTTATTAACCCTGCGGCCCTCCGATTGGCTCTTCCTGCAAAATGGAAGGTACACCCAGTATTCCATGTCTCTCTAGTGAAACCATGCCACCCATCTACCAGACTTCCTGCTCATCCACCACCGATTAGGGTGCGTGGTTTTGATGAATATGAGGTGGGTGCGATCTTGGATACCAAAGTCCGGAGGGGCAGACGTCTCTATCTGGTCGATTGGAAGGGCTATGGTCCCGAAGACCATACGTGGGAACCTGTGGGAAACATCCATGCTCCGGCCCTATTGTCTCGTTTCTGGTCTGCTCGGGGGGTGACGCCCCCTTTGAGGGAGGAAACTGTCATGTACCGGCGTGTAAGCAGTGTCAAGAAACGGATGCATAGCTCTTTAAGAACACTACAACCAGGGGCTTGGAAGTTGGCATGGCAACGCTGGCGTCCTCTCAGCGTTTCCCACGGTCGACGCTGGAAGCCGCGGAACGCTGTCATGTGACCTCACCTTTATATTCTCCGCCTACACTCCAGATCGGTGCTTCTGATTGAGAATTGGTGGCGCCTCGTATCTTGTACCTTGTATCCAGTTTTCCTTATCATCCCGCTTCTGTCCCTTTCCCTTCCCCTTCCCTCCAGCATTTCTGATTACCTCGTTGCCTCGACCCGGACCTGCCTGGCTTTGGATTTTGGACTGCCTTGTTCTTGTTTGCTGCCCGCATCATTCTTCGACCTCGGACCGCTCACGGATTTCCTAGCCTTCGCCCATTGGTTTTGGTTGCTCTTCGGTTATCTTCTGGATCATCAATCATCTGGACTGCATCTGGATATTTTGAGGAACTTTGGAACTTTTCTTGAACTTTGGATTGTTGACCTTGGAACTCTTGAACTTTCGGATTATTGAACTTGGAACTTATGAACTTCCAACCTGGGGTTTCCTTGTGACGCACACTATCTAGTGTGTATTAGGCGTCCTCGTGCCGGCGGGATAGGTGGTGGAGCTTTGCTGGTATTCTGCATTGTGGACTTCGGAGTTCTTCTCTTCCTGGTTCCATCTGATTCTCCCCGGAGTAACGGTAAGCCTAGGGGTTGTTATCAGAATTGGGATCAACGTATTGCATTCTTTCTGTTGTGTTCGGGTTTGGTCAGAAGGGCGGTTGTTATATTATCTGTATTGTGTTAACTCCTCACTTACAGATCCAACGGCTGTCCTCGGCTACTCGTACCACCCTGACTTCTGCATTACAACTTTTGCGTCATCTACATTACAACTCCTGCGTCCTCTGGGTCTCATCAGGTATCCGTTCTTTCCTCTGATTGATCGCTCTGGCTGTCCATTCCTGGGGCCAGAGGGTTCCATCAGGAGGAAGAACTCTTCGGCTACACGACGTGGGCAACTGGATTCTGACAGTTTCTGTAGCTTTAGTAGATCTGGATTGCAAGGCTGGGGTTAACATGCGCCGCAATGGAGTTTCACCAGTCGCAATGGGGCGATTGTTAAGCACCCACACTACGTGTGACACACGATCTTGCCACCCTTTCAAGGTACCCTCTCGGGAGGATAGCCTAAGGGCAACGTGCTCGCCTTGGAAGCAAGATGACATGGAGCAACACAGGTTCGATCCCCGGGTATTAAGCGTGTTATAAATAACCTATAATATCATACCCTCACCAGTTTTGCGCAATTGTGCTTTCAACAATCCATTCATTCTCTCAATTAATCCTGAAGCCTCAGGTGGTAATGGACATGAAAAATCAATTTGATTCCCTTTTCTTCACAGTAATCTAGAACCAACTTCCCCTTGAAATGGGACCCATTATCACTTTGGATTTGCAAGGGGACACCATAGTACACCGCCACTTGGTCCAGCAATTTGATGGTGTTCAGTTGTGTGGCTCTTTTACAAGGTATTACCATTAGGTTACCAGAATGTGTGTCCTCAATGGTACACGCGTATTGTCATCATCTACTTATAGGCATAGGACCAGTATAATTAATCTGCCATATTTGTCCAGGTAATTTGCCTCTCTGTAATGTACCATGAATGATGTGGGGAATAGACCTCTGCTTCTGGTGTTGACACATGCAGCATTGTGAAATGACAGCTGTTACTATCTCCAATGGAATGCTAATCCCCCTGTCCTGTGCCCACCTGATAGTAGCCTTCTCTGTGAGATGTACACTTTTCTGGTGTGCCCATTTAGCAATCCCCTTCAAGTCATCTTCAGCCCTCTCTTCCATGATCAAAATCTTTGCATGTTCATCTGCAACAGATTTTAGCCTGTTGCGCAGTGTGTGTCTACATGATACACCATTACTGTAGTATGCAGTAGCATTTCAGCAATGTCTTGCCACACTTCTTTTCCCCATACTTCATTAGCATGGATTTTCCATTTATTGCGCTGCCAGGTTGGCAGCCATACTACCAAGCCATTGGCCACAGACCATGAGTCTGTACAGATGTAACACCTCCCGGGCGTCTCCTGTTTCAATGCTTGATATACAGCATATCATTCTGCAAATTGGCTAGACTTCCCTTTCCCGGAGGTGGTAATTACCTTTTTCGATTTGGGATTATATGCTACCACTTTCCAGTGTGGTTACTCCAACATATTTAACGAAGCCAACTATGAACCATACATTTTCTACTTGTTCACTCGATAACTCTCCATACGGGATTCCCCATTTAACGGAAGATTCCTCTACCGTTTTCTCCTTATTAGGTTCTAGATCCACTAACGAAACCCCAACCACTTGCTCATGTAACTTTGCAATTCCACTCTTCCCGATCTTGGCATGATCTTGAATGTACCATTTCCATTTGATAATGCTAGCCTCTTGTGCATGCCCAATTCTATGTGTTTTAGGGGAACTCAGTACCCATTGCATGATCGGGATTTCCAGTTCGATCAAGATATCGTGACCCACCGTCATTTGTTCTGTATCCACAAGTGCCCAATAACAGGCCTGTTTCTCAAAAGGGGTATTCCTGTCACCTCCATCTGATAATTTCCTACTCCAAAAGCCTAAAGGCACTCTCTTTCTGTCTTGCTTCTGCCACAGACTCTAGTTAGCATAGGAATCTTGTACTGATACATTTAATTCCACTTCACCATCCCTCAATGGCCATAAATCAAGTACTGTTTGAACGGTATCT
Organism: Ambystoma mexicanum; assembly: GCF_040938575.1. Lineage (NCBI taxonomy): Eukaryota > Metazoa > Chordata > Amphibia > Caudata > Ambystomatidae > Ambystoma > Ambystoma mexicanum. The sequence goes on along the minus strand of NC_090941.1, from coordinate 1,120,362,185 downwards.
TTGGCCAACTGAAATGCCTTGTTTTGCTCCTCACCCACACAAAATTGAATTTCTCACGCGTTACCTTATAATGGGGCGCCAAAGTCTGTCCCAGTTGTGGTATATGTTGTCTCCAGAATCCAAACAGCCCATTGAACCGCTGGGCTTGTTTTATGGTCTTCAGAGTTTGAAACTCGAGAATCTTCTGTTTGGCCTTTGGCACCATTTCACAATGTCCATTATGCCATTGCATGCCCAAAAAGATTACGGTCTCTTCTGGACCTTGTGTCTTAGCTTCATTAATTTCACATCCTTCCTTACGTAACCCGTCCATGTTAAGATCTAGGTGCACTCATACACTATTTTCATCTTTCCCTTGAATCAGTATATCGTCAATGTAATGCAAGATTTGTACATCCGGTTTACATGGAATCGTATCCAAGTGTTCTGCCACCAGCCGGTGACAGATTGTTGGGCTGTGCATATAACCCATAGGTAAGCGTTGGAACGTATATTGTCTCCCATTCCAAGAAAATGCAAACTACTCTTGGCATTCATTCGCAATAGGTACGGTAAAGAACGTATTAGCCAGATCTAACACTGCATACCATGTTCCCTCAAATTTCTGTACGTATTCCATCAAAGTTACTGCATCAGGCACTGCCGGTATCAATGGAGGAGTATATTTATTCAATTCGTGATAATCCATCATCATCCTGTAGCTTCCGTCTGTTTTTTTAATCAGCCACGTCTGCTTCTACATACCCTTTAATGGTGTCAGAAATCTCTTTTTGTCCTCCGGGAATTCCGTACTATTTCGTAGAAATTAGTTTTGTAGCTATCGGCACCTTTACTGGGGGCATTTTTTATTGCCCTACTGTCACAGGGGTGCATACGGGAACGCTCACTCCAAATTGGTAGAGTTTTCTTTCTAACCTGATCGTTAGCCCTTCCAAAATATCAAATCCAATAATATATTCGGGAACCGGCGTCTCTTTTCAAACTTCCAATTTTCATGTCTATTTCCGTTTGCACGGCAGGGGTCTCTTTACCAACCAACCCAGTAATTGTAAAATGTCTCCCCTTAAACCGTGAAGGATTTCCATGTATCAATGTTGCCTCCCTCTGGGATCAATTAAGGCGTTGACCTCCTGTATATTTCCTGATTGCCAAAATAATTTTATTTTTACATGAAGCTGTCTATCTATCTTAATTTTGGGCATTTCTTACTGGAGTTTGACCATCATCCTAGTCATACTTTGAGTGTGCCTGTTTAGTTTTCCTTTCTACCATGGCACTCACTATTTTCCTCTGGTCGGCATACGTCCTGCGGAGATTGAGAGGAAGTACCAGAAGCTTCATCATCTTCCTTTTCAGGTAATTATGTGAATACATCCTCCCCTCAGGCTTATGTACGTCTTGCCGCTTCACTTGTTTGTCAGGCTCCTTTCCATCTAAACCTCTTTTTTTGTACAGTAGATACATTTTCGTTGTCTCAATCCCGTCAATATCCTCTTGCTGCACTCCATCTTTCAGTAAAGCTAGAAACATATCTTTTCTGGATATGGCTGTCAAACCTCTTCCCTGGAGTGCACCTTTCACTACGCCTCTCCCTCTCTCGTTCTCTTGGTCGTTCCTCCGTCCTTTCCCATTTACCCAAATCTGCCAATTGTCGGATTGCATCAACCACTTCATCTGTGGCTCTACCAGTCATTCCCATCATTAGGGTCATGAGGACATTTTTGTATTCCCAAGAAGCAGTGCGGATTATACTGTTTCTGGCTGACACAAACAATGCTACCAACGCCATGTGCTCTAAAGTATCTAAATGAATGGCCTCTTTCATCTGAGGGAATAGGATACTTGTGGTTACATCCCTGGGCCGCCATTTGCAACAGGGACATTTGAGCCTCTCCTCCATCATCTTCTCTAGGAGGGCTACAACGTAAAATCTCTTGCATTTGAACCTCCTGCGTTAAGGGTAGAAATCGGGCAGAGTCTTTTGCATCCACATACAGACCCGCCGCCCCTCCACCAAATAATCTTACCATCCATTTCAGCAAGGGTTGACCCGGCCTCTGTTTCAATCGAATAATCATTTCTCCAATTTCTTGTTGTGAATAATCCTCTAACTGATTATTGGGATTGCGCCCCATCCTCCTTCAGATCACAGGTTTAGCAATTACTTCTTTGCGGCCCGCTTCTGATTTGGGTGCTACCTCTGAACCACTCTCCGTACTAGTACTGTCAAAAACATCTCCATCCCACGTATCAGGATCCCAATCCACCCCTGCAGAAGCAATCGCTGCTGCTACCTTACGAGAATTCACTCTCCCACGCCTCATTTTATATTTATAACAAGCAAGCCTTACTGCGGCCCTTTCAGCCACCGCTTGATATTTGTCTGCTTTATCATGATACAATTTCATCTGGAGCTGCTACATTAACGCAATTTGCCTTTTTCTAATTTTAGGACATTTGCTTGTAGTTCTAAATTCTGCTGCTGTATCTTCCTGAAGGCATGTAACAAGATCCATCCCCTCCTACCAAGGGCCAAACACTCCTACCCTATTTCCACCGGCACTTGTCTCAGATAACCCATGACGTCTTCCGGGATTGCCTCTCCTGTACTGGTATCCCATTCCTCACTTATGCCTGCACCACACGCCCAGGTCTGTGCAACTTTGTCATACGGACTCTTAGTCCACCCCGTAATAGTCACCTCAGGACAGCCTCCACCTGTGGAGCTTTCTTTATTCCTCAATAGAGAACTCATTTTACCCAAATGAATTTATCATGTCCCCTACAGTTACTACCTCACAACAAACAATTCACTCTCCAATTAGTTGCCTCTCTGAGTCCAATACTCTTTGCTTATTTCCAAATCACAGGGATCTTTGGCAACAAATACCAGCGCAAAGACCCTGCTCACAGCGCCATTTGTTTTGCATTCATTTTGCCACACGTGAAGAGCTTAAACTTACACCCCCTGGCCCTCTGCAAAGCCAGTTATTGGACTCAGATATGCAAATAAATACACGTGACACATTGGCTATAATGAGTATATAAATGGCTCGTTATAGGCCCTTTATTCAAATACAATATCTATATCTATATAGGTAAACAGAAAACAACATACAGTTAGATATATAAAACATAGAAATGTAACATCACTGTTAAAAGGGTAGCGGAAGACGCCTTCATCTCATCCACAACAACACTGCTTAGTCCCAGAGCAGGTTGGCAAAAAGATCACTCGTCTTAACGGGAATCTGAGGCGGAGCGTCGTCCCACTCAGCATCTGCATCACCCGGCATCCGGATCCCAACGGAACTCTTCCAATATCTTCTCTTGTTTTATGGGCTACTTTCGATCCCCGCCCATCAGTGGAATATTCCAGTAAGAAGTGGAAAAAGCCCAGCTTACCTCCTTGCTTTTGTTCCCAGTGTCCCTTATCACTGCACCTGCAGCGCGCTCCGACTCCCTTTCTAACTTGTCCTTCGGCGGACAATACCATAACTATTCTCTAAATTAGCTCGACTAATATCCAACTATGACCTTGTCTCGACTGCAGAAATACATGTTTATTTACTGAGCCCATGAAAACTTAGGCTTTCATGGCCTTTTCATTGTGGTAATGGAAGTGAGTGTCCAAAATGGCCACACATCGGTGCCATGTTGTTTAGCTCATTTTTCGCACACGCACTACAGCATGTGGCAGAATTTGTGACTAACTACCTTCTCTTCAGGCATTTTACAGCAGGCCATACACTAAGGGTAGTGAGAGGAGCCATACCTCATTCACTGGGTCCATTTAACACCTTCACGTCAATTATGCAGATATGCTCCAAGTATGTCAGGGCTACCGCTACATGATAATGGTTGTATGCGTGTTCTTCCGATGGATCGAAGCTGTTCCCTGTTCCCTGGAGAGTGTGTGCCCCCGTCTGTAGAACATCGCTGTTATGCTGTCGGTGAGCATTTTTACCGACATATTTGTCAGCTGTATCATATTGCACAAACGAGGTTATCTAGGCCGGCCCAGTGTGTGGCGTGACCCGTGATTTGTTGCCGAACTGGGGGTGGAGGAGGGGCCTCAGAATGGCTCGCAGGGGTGAATCCAGATCTTGTGCTACACTTACAGACCAGCAGCCTGCTCAATGCTGTCTACCTGGAAGGCACGAAATCTGTTGGTGGGCAGAGTAGGGCCCTGTCACACGACCTGTAGTCCACTCATTGTTATCTGCATGGTGATGGGCTAGAGTCCTTTATTAAAGGCCTGGAAGGGGCAAAAACATACTTGACAGAGCAGCTGAGTGGCATGGCCTGGTCACGTGACCAGCAGCCTACTCATTGCTATCTGCCTGGAGCTGACCTAGAGTCCTTAAGTAAAGGCCTCAAAGGTGAAAAAACTGTTACTGGACAGAGCAGCTGTGTGACATGGTTTGATCATGTGACCAGTAGCTGACTCAATGTTGTATGCCTGGAGATGGCCTAGAGTCCTCAAGTATAATCCAGGAATGAACCAAAACCGTTGAGGGAGGAGCAGCTAAATGATGGGGCCTGATCATTTGACCAGTATCCGTGCTGTCTGCCTGGAGTTGGTTAGTGTCCTTCAAAGGAGACTTGGAAGACACAAAAGCTTGTTGGTGGGCAGAGCAGCTGAGTAACAGGCCCTTGTCATGTGATATCAGCCTACTCACTTCTGTCTGTCTAGGGGCCTTACGTAGGGTACGAAAGCTGTAGGTGGGTGGAGCAGCAGAGTGGAAGGGCCCGGTCATGTGCCCAGCACCCTACCTAATGTTGTCTGCCTCAAGCTGGCCTAAGGCCCTTAAACAGAGGCCTGGAAGGTACAAAAACTGTTTGGGAGGTGGAGTAGTTGAGTGGTAGCGCCTGGTCACGTGACCAGCAGTCTTCTTAGTGCTGTCTACCTGGAGCTGGCCTCAAATCCTTCAAAAGGGACCTGGAAGATGTGAAAACTGTTGGTGGATCTAGCAGCTGAGTGGCAGGGCCCTGTCACATGACCAGAAGCTTATTCATTGCTATCTGCCTGTTTCTGGGCAGAGTCCTTAATTAAAGGCCTGGAAGGCAAAAAAACTGCTGTGGGCAGAGCAGCTGAGAGGCAGGGCCTGGTCACGTGGCCAGTAGCCTGCTCATTACTGTCTGCCTGGAACAGGCTAGAGTCCTTAATTAAAGGCCTGGAAGTCCCAAAAACTGTTAGTCGACGGAGCACCTGAGTGGCATAGCCTGGTCATGTGATCAGTAGCTGACTCAATACTGTCTGCCTGGAACTGGCCTAGAGTCCTTCAAAAGGGACCAGGAAGGCGTGAAAACTGTTGGTGGGCCAAGTAACTGAGTGGCAAGGCCTGGTCACATGACCAGTAGCCTACTCATTGCTATCTGCCTGGAACGGGCCTAGAGTCCTCAAGTAACGGCATGGTAGACACAAAACATGTTACTGGACGGAGAAGCTGAGTGGCATGGACTGGTCATGTGACCAGGAGCCGACTCCTTTGCTGTCTGCCGGGAGCTGACCTAGAGTACTTCAAAAGAGACTTGGAAGGCACGAAAGCTGTTGGTGGGCAGAGTAGCTGAGTGGCAGAGCCCGTGATCAGCAGCCTATTCAGTGATGTCTGCTTGGAGCTGGCTTAGGGTCCTTAAGTAGAGGCCTGGAAGGCACAAAAACTGTTGGTGGGTCAAGCAGCTGAGTGGCGGGGCCTGGTCAAGTGACCTGCAGCCTACTCAATGCTACCTGCCTTGAGCTGGCCTAGAGTCCTTAAATAGAGACCTGGAATGTGTGAAAACTGTTGATGGGCAGAGCAGCTGAGTCGCAAGGTCCTGTCACATGACCAGAAACATATTAATTGCTATCTGCCTAGTGATGGCTCAAGTCCATAAGTAGAGGCCTGGAAGGCACAACAACTGGTGGTGGGCAGAGCAGCTGAGCGACGTGACCAGTAGCCTACTCATTGCTATCTGCTTTGAACGGGCCAGAGTCCTTAATTAAAGGCCTGGAAGTTGCAAAAAATTTTACTGGATGGAACAGATGAGTTGCATAGCCTGGTCATGTGACCAGTAGCTGATTCAATACTGTCTGTCTGGAGGTGGCCTAGGGTCCTTCAAAAGGGATGTGGAAGGCGTGAAAACTGTTTTGGGCTGAGTAACTGAGTGGCAGGGCCTGGTCAAATGGCCAGTAGCCTACTCATTGCTATCTGCCTGGAACGGGCCTAGAGTCCTTAAGTAAAAGCATGGTAGGCGCAAAGCATGTTACTGGATGGAGGAGCTGAGTGGTATGGACTGGTCATGTGACCAGTAGCCGACTCAATGCTGTCTGCCTGAAGCTAGCCTATAGTCCTTCAAGAGAGACTTGGAAGGCATGAAAGCTGTTGGTTGGCAGAGCAGCTGAGTGACAGGGCCCTGAATGCGGTCGACCTGGAGCTGGCCTAGAGTCTTCAAGTAGTCCTGAAAACTGTTGTGGGTGGAGCTGCTGAGTGGTGGGGCCCGGTCAGGTGACCGGCAGCCTACTCAATATTGTCTGCCTGAAGATGGCCTAGAGTCCTCAAGTTGAGGCTGGGAAGGCACCAAAACTATTGGTGGGCAGAGCAGCTTAATGGCAGGGCCTAGTCACGTGACAAGCAGCCTAACCAATGCTGTCTGCCTGGAGCTGGCTTTAGAACAAGTTGCATTAAATGTATATCCCCAAATGTTAAAAAAAAGTGCACAGGAAAAAAAAATAGTTTTGCTTCATGTGTGTATCAGCTAATTTCGGGAAATTGGCAGAGGTGTAACAGAGATGTCACGAGTGTAACCCAAACTATACCCCTGAACACAAGGTCAACCTAATAGCCTGACCTTCAACTAAAGACCCGAACAATCATTTGTGTTTTTTAATGTTTTAAGACACCCCTGATCATTTGAACCCCACTTTGTTTGTAAAATATTATTGAGGGTGCTTTTTTCCAGAAAGCAGCATATGTGATGCTTGCATTCCCCAAAAGATTTTGTTGATGACAGATGGAAAATCATAAAAACATACTGGCCCAAAGCCTAAAATTATTCTGAGCAAAAAAAAATAAGTGTGGGGAAAAAAACATGTAAACTCACTTTTTTACACAAAAAAGTAACTATTTTTCAGTTTGTAGTAAATTCATACATTTGACGATTTTTTCCAAAAAAAGGTCCTGGTTAAAAGCACTAGTCTTGAGGCCAGAGAAACAATGAGGCGCTCTGAAAAAATCCACCCCTCAATATTTTGAAACACTAAATACTCACTGATTATCACCAGTTCCTCCTCATCAGTCCCTTGTTGGCAAAGAAGGATTAATAGCTTTTCAGTAGACATTAACTGGTCGATTCATGGAATTAATGTGCGCCGAAAATTCCCGTGCAGACGTGCCAAAACGTGCGATTCGCAGTGCAACTGCGAAAATCGCAGGGAAACCAGCGCACATCGATTCATGGAAGTCCGTGCACGAGAAAAACATTGGATGTGCGCTGAAAAAGTGCGCGGTGCACGCCGGCGCACAGGTCATCCAATGGCGTGCGCGGCGCTCATAGCGCGGCACACATCACAAAAGTAGGCGGAACACGGGGCGTCACACTCGGAACGCGTGAAAATATGGGCGTCACGGGGGAAGTACAGGAGGCAAGTGCGCAGAACCCCCACACGCTCGCCTACAACCCGTATTCATGGAATCGAATAGGGCAAACCAGCGCACGGTGAAAGACGCACACAGGCCAAACAAGTACACCACAAGAAAGCAGGCGGTAGCGTCCCTGCGCCTGAAATAAATGTGCGCCAAAATGTGCGCTAACAAAAAGCACCAATATACAGCTATGATGAATGGTCCATACAGTGGCCCTTTAGGACAAATGAGGTGCAAAGGGGTACCGACAAACACGGACACCCGCTGTGTGAAAAATAGCGTGTGCGTGTATTACGGGGTTTGCGGGAAGTTCCACACGCGATTGGCCTGGGCACGTGTATTCCGGGGTGCGCGTGAAGTTTCCCACGCGAATTAGCAGGATACGTGTATTACGGGGTTCGCGGGAAGTTCCACACGCGATTGCCCTGGGTCCGTGTATTTCAGGGTGCGTGGGAAGTTTCACACGCGAATTAGCAGGGTACGTGTATTTCGGTGTGCGGGGGAAGTTTCACATGCGAATTAGCAGGGTACGTGTATTTCGGTGTGAGCGTGAAGTTCCACACGCAATTTCAGCAGGGTACGTGTACTCCGGGTGCGCGGCAAATTCCACACGCGAATCCAGCAGCCTACGCGTATTTCGGCGGTGCCGGGGAGTCCCACACGTGAATTGGCCGTGTTTGTCCTCCCAGCTGTTCCATCTACACCCTCCACGGCCACTGCAGGTGGCCCACACCACAGGGGACTACCCTGCACCCCTGCATATGTCCCGCAGGCAGCCCATCCACCATGGCCATGCCCCCCAGCCAACCCACATGTCAGCTTGCACTACTGCCCACCAACGCATGTCTCCCAGCACCCCCATCCCCCACCAGTCAGGGGCCCCCTCCACCAGGCCCCCACTCATGTCTCCCAGCACCCCCACCCCCCAGCACTGTGGGGCACCCTCCACCAGGTCCCCACTCATGTCCCCGTGCACCCCCACCCCCCAGCACTGTGGGGCACCCTCCACCAGGCCCCCAATCATGTCTCCCTGCACCCCCAACCCCCAGCACTGTGGGGCACCCTCCCCCAGGCCCCACTCATGTCCCCCTGCACCCCCACCCCCAGCACTGTGGGGCACCCTCCACCAGGCCCCCACTCATGTCTCTCAGCACCCCCACCCCCCTACATCCAGGGGCACCCTCTCTAGGCCCCCACTCATGTCTCCCAGCACCCCCACCCCCCTGCATCCAGGGGCACCCTCCACCAGGCCCCCACTCATGTCTCCCTGCATCCCCACCCCCCACCAGTCAGGGCCACCCTCCACCAGGCCCCCACTCATGTCTCCCAGCACCCCCACCCACCTGCATCCAGGGGCACCCTCCACCAGGCCCCCACTCATGTCCCCCTGCACCCCGACCCCCCTGCATCCAGGGGCACCCTCCACCAGGCCCCCACTCATGTCTCCCAGCACCCCCACCCCCCTGCATCCAGGGGCACCCTCCACCTGGCCCCAACTCATGTCTCCCTGCACCCCCACCCCCAAGCAGTGTGGGGCCCCCTCCACCAGGCCCCCACTCATGTCTCCCAGCACCCCCACCACCCAGCACTGTGGGGCACCCTCCACCAGGCCCCCAGTCATGTCTCCCAGCACCCCCACCCCCCAGCACTGTGGGGCACCCTCCACCAGGCCCCCACTCATGTCTCCCAGCACCCCACCCCCAGCACTGTGGGGCACCCTCCACCAGGCCCCCACTCATGTCCACCTGCACCCCCACCCCCCAGCATCCAGGGGCACCCTCCACCAGGCCCCCACTCATGTCTCCCAGCACCCCCACCCCCTGCATCCAGGGGCACCCTTCACCAGGCCCCCAATCATGTCTCCCTGCACCCCCACCCCCCAGCACTGTGGGGCACCCTCCACCAGGCCCCCACTCATGTCCCCTGCACCCCCACCCCCCAGCACTGTGGGGTACCCTCCACCAGGCCCCCACTCATGTCTCCCAGCACCCCCACCCCCTTGCATCCAGGGGCACCCTCCACCAGACCCCCACTAATGTCTCCCAGCACCCCCACCCCCTGCATCCAGGGGCACCCTCCACCAGGCCCCCACTCATGTCTCCCAGCACCCCCACCCCCCTGCATCCAGCGGCACCCTCCACCAGGCCCCCACTCATGTCTCCCTGCACCCCCACCCCCCCACCAGTCAGGGCCACCCTCCACCAGGCCCCCACTCATGTCTCCCAGCACCCCCACCCCCCTGCATCCAGGGGCACCCTCCACCAGGCCCCCACTCATGTCTCCCTGCATCCCCACCCCCCACCAGTCAGGGCCACCCTCCACCAGGTCCCCACTCATGTCTCCCAGCACCCCCACCCCCCTGCATCCAGGGGCACCCTCCACCAGGCCCCCACTCATGTCCCCCTGCACCCCCACCCCCTGCATCCAGGGGCACCCTCCACCAGGCCCCCACTCATGTCTCCCAGCACCCCCACCCCCCTGCATCCAGGGGCACCCTCCACCAGGCCCCCACTCATGTCTCCCTGCACTCCCACCCCCCACCAGTCAGGGGCACCCTCCACCAGGCCCCCACTCATGTCCCCCTGCACCCCCACCCCCCAGCACTGTGGGGTACCCTCCACCAGGCCCCCACTCATGTCTCCCAGCACCCCCACCCCCCTGCATCCAGGGGCACCCTACCAGGCCCCCACTCATGTCTCCCAGCACCCCCACCCCCAGCATCCAGGGGCACCCTCCACCAGGCCCCCACTCATGTCTCCCAGCACCCCCACCCCCCTGCATCCAGGGGCACCCTCCACCTGGCCCCCACTCATGTCTCCCTGCACCCCCACCCCCCCAGCAGTGTGGGGCACCCTCCACCAGGTCCCCACTCATGTCTCCCAGCACCCCCACCCCACAGCACTGTGGGGCACCCTCCACCAGGCCCCCAGTAATGTCTCCCAGCACCCCCACCCCCCAGCACTGTGGGGCACCCTCCACCAGGCCCCCACTCATGTCTCCCAGCACCCCCACCCCCCAGCACTGTGGGGCACCCTCCACCAGGCCCCCACTCATGTCCCCCTGCACCCCCACCCCCCAGCATCCAGGCGCACCCTCCACCAGGCCCCCACTCATGTCTCCCAGCACCCCCACCCCCCTTCATCCAGGGGTACCCTCCACCAGGCCCCCAATCATTTCTCCCTGCACCCCCACCCCCCAGCACTGTGGGGCACCCTCCACCAGGCCCCCACTCATGTCCCCCTGCACCCCCACCCCCCAGCACTGTGGGGTACCCTCCACCAGGCCCCCACTCATGTCTCCCAGCACCCCCACCCCCCTGCATCCAGGGGCACCCTCCACCAGGCCCCCACTCATGTCTCCCAGCACCCCCACCCCCCTGCATCCAGGGGCACCATCCACCAGGCCTCCACTCATGTCTCCCTGCACCCCCACCCCCCACCAGTCAAGGCCACCCTCCACCAGGCCCCCACTCATGTCTCCCAGCACCCCCACCCCCCTGCATCCTGTGTCACCCTCCACCAGGCCCCCACTCATGTCCCCCTGCATCCAGGAGCACCCTCCACCAGACCCCCACTCATGTCTCCCAGCACCCCACCCCCCTGCATCCAGGGGCACCCTCCACCAGGCCCCCACTCATGTCTCCCTGCACCCCCACCCCCCAGCACTGTGGGGCACCCTCCACCAGGCCCCCACTCATGTCCCCCTGTACCCCCACCCCCCTGCATCCAGGGGTACCCTCCACCAGGCCCCCACACATGTCTCCCAGCACCCCCACCCCCCTGCATCCAGGGTCACCCTCCACCAGGCCCCCACTCATGTCTCCCAGCACCCCCACCCCCCAGCCGTGCAATTTGCCTGGGTACGTGTACTCCAGGGGTGCGCGGGTAGTCTCACATGCGATTCCATCAGGGTACGTGTATCATGGGTCCGCGTGAACTTCCACACGTGATACCAGCAGGGTACGTGTATTTCGGGGTGCGCGGGACGTTTCACACGCGAATTTGCAGGGTACGTGTATTTTGGTGTGTGCGCATGAAGTTACACACGCGACTGTGCCTGTGAGTGTGGAGTACCTGTATTCCAGTGGTGGGTGGGATTATTTACTCGCGACTGGGCCTGGGGGAGCGTGTTACGTGTATTCCTGGGGTGGGCGGGAAGATTTACACGCTCGCCTACAACACGCCAAAAAATAAAAGGACCAATCCTGAAACACGTACGCCAGCATGAAGCAGGCGCGCGTCCCGCGCAGCATAAAAGAGTGCGCAAACAACAAACAAGCTCAGACGTCAGGATGAATATACCGTTCCTAGCAGCAGTGGCCGTGGGATACAGCAGGAGGAGGAGAAGGATAGTCAGGGCCAGAATCTTCACACCCAGAACCAGCCTATGTGGTATGCCAGATGACCAGGTGTATGGGAGGTACAGGTTTCCACCACACATAATACTCGACCTGTTCAGTGAGTGGGAGGATGACCTCACATCACCCACCCTGTGCTCCCAAGCACTCAGCCCCCTGGAGAAGGTCCTCAATGTACTGCACTTCTTGGCTACCGGATCATTTCAGCGGACAAGTGCCATAGTGGAGGGGGTGTCACAGGCCAGGCAGTCACGGTGCCTACACCAGATTTTGGCCATCATCACTGCACGCCCATCAGTCCGCAGGCACATATACCTGTCCAGAACACCTGCAGAAAGGCAGGTTGTCAGCCAGGATTTCTACAGGGTGGCACAATTCCCCAAAGTGCTAGGTGCCATTGATTGCACCCATGTGGCTCTACGTCCCCCAGGGCATCTGAGCACATCTATAGAAACCGCAAGCACTGGCATTCCATCAACGTCCAGGTAGTATGTGATGCCAAGGGAATTATCACCTCAGTATATGACAACTATCCAGGGTCCACCCACGACAGCTTCATTTACAGGATGTCAACCCTAAACCGGGACATGGAAGCTGGGCGGCATGGCGATGCATGGCTGCTTGGTGAGTAGAAATGCCACAGAACACTCATGCATGACAGATACAGAGTAATGCCAATACCCCACTAATGATCCCCATCACCACCTCCCCAGGTGACAGTGCCTACCCTCTGAGCACACACATGATGACGCCAATTCGGAACCCCATCACGCCTCCCGAGGTAAGATACAACATAGCCCATATCGCAACACGGGGCATAGTGGAGCGCACATTCGGAGTGCTCAAGTCACGCTTTCGCTCCCTTGACCATTCTGGCGGGCAGCTGTTATACGCTCCACCAGTAGTGTGCAGGATCATAGTGGCAGCATGTGTCCTGCACAATGTTGCAAGACGCCGGGGCCTGGCTGTGGACATGGTGGTGCCCCCACATCCCCAACCACATGCACGCCTGCTGCACATGGGAGGGGAAAGGGCACGGGGTGAGGCAGCCCGTACGCAGCTGGTGGCTAATTACTTCACATAGAAAGCACACCCCTGTGGAGTGCACATAGCCCTGGCACATACCATCTGACAATCAATGATGAATCAATCTGACAATTATGATGAACAAAGGGACAGTCAACTGTCAGAACCATAGCAGCCTGAGATTGTTCATCTGGAAGTGTCACAATGTGTGCATCCATACCTACACAAACACCACCAATGCAGTGTCATCAAAAGACACACTTCCATGCAGCAAAAATGAATACCCACTTGCAAAATACAACATGAGAACAGTGGCATGTCACCCAACCCCTCCCCGGCACGGCCACACAACACACCGTGGCATGTCAAGGAATGTGAGAGCAAACAAATTAATCCCCACAACATGCCCCAAGTGTCCCCAACTACAGTGTCCCTAATGGAAACTGGCAACACATGAAATGCTCACAGTAATGCAGGACCAACAACACACATTACCAAATACTTACCAAGAATACCAATCACCTACACAACCTCCAACCTACCATAAACATGACAGTACGGACTTAAAAAATTGGTAGCCTCACTACCTGATAATGGCAGCACTTCGAACACTTCGAAGTATACAGTGTTAGCGCCACACATGAGTGTAGGTGCACTGCTTACAACATGGACTCCAAAGTAGACCGCCTTGTGAAGACATGAGAAATGGACCTGCAAATTAGGAGGATGAGATGGATGCAGAGGCACATATCAATGCACCATGCAGTGTAAAATACAACAACAATATGCACTAGGAATGTATACACAGTATTGACTACAGACTGCCCACACATCAAATGGGAGTCCAACGTCACCGTGTAAGTCAATGTCACTTGGGCACACCCTTTGCAAGCCCATGGTAACGGGAAGCAGGAGGGGTGTGTGTCACACAAACCCAAGCATCTGACCCAAATTCAGGACAAGCCTGCATGTGCCCAGCCACAATACAGCGTATGCCCATGGGAGCCACACAAGGCAACACACTGTCCAAAAAATCAAAAATCAAAAATTTAAAAATAAATTTTTAAAAAATCAAAAATGGCCATTAATGGGCCCAGGGGGGTGGGGGAGGCCACCCAGGAGGTCCGAGGACAGGGTGCACACCAAAACCCACCTGTGTGGATCTTGCGAAAAAAAACACCTCCATGGGCTCATGGCCTGCAAGGCTACCCTATTGTGGGAGAATCGCTGCTGTCGCTCTCCTCACCCGCTGCAGCTGCATCAGGAGGTGGTGGCACTATGGGAGGCAGCCCACGCAAAGCCCTAGTCTGGTTCTCCATGGCAGCAAGCATGCGGGTGTGGAAGGTCTGGTTCTGGAGGATAATTGTGCGGAGGTCCCCATGCAACAACTCACGTGATGCCCGGACCTCCGCCCTAGTTGCCTGCATCCCAGCTGAGAGCATACGTGTGAGCCGCTCCAGCTGCTGTTCTGTCCTCGTGTTAGCTGAAGCCTCAAGCTCAACCAGAGTTGCCCTGAGCTGACGGAGTTCCACCCTCAGCGATTCCCTGTGACCCTGGGACTCAATGGAAATGGCTTCCCACAGAGTCTCCAGTGCCACCCGCCTGTCCCTGTTGGACGCCAACATGTCCTCCCTGTGTGACTAGCTAATGGAGTCTGTTGCCTGCTGTAGTTGTTCAATTAGCCTTTCTTGGGGGACAATGGAAGTGGCCACCCTATCCAGGGCCTGAGTCATCATCTCAGTTGATGCTGCCTGTTGGTTTGCCATACCGTATATGGATTGCTCCCATGCGGTATTGCCAGGTGGCATACGGCCACCGCGTCGGCGGGCACCACACCTGTCTGGGGCAAGGCAAACTGCGCCTTGCTGTGCCGGCACTGCCTGAGGCTGCAGGACTGCATTCCCCCTCTGATCTGCTGGCCCAGGAACAGGATCAGATGTAGCGGAGTGTGACCCTGCATCCGTAACCACCAAAGGCTGACCTACCAAGACTGACATCCCCATTGAGGGTTCTACCCCTGGTGCAGGTGGGTTGGACAGTACAGAATCCCTCCCAGAGACACTTACCTGCGACGCAGCATAGATCTCATCATCCGAATCGACACCTGAATAGAGCTCGGGGGAGGTGCACCCAGAGACACCCCTTGAGATGACGGCCTGCAGCAAGTGTGAGTTCTCACTCACCACCACACCACGTCCCTCACTGGTGCCCGGTCGGGCCTGAGACCCCTCCTGGGTCTGCACCATCTCCACAACCCCAGCAGTATCAAGCGCGTCATCCCCTGCAAAGACATGAAAGAAAAGAAATGGGAACAGGCATTAGCAACATGGAACACAATTAGGGCTGAGAAGCAACAGAAACAGTACTTCATTGACACATGTACCACATGACTATAACCCTCCCATGCATGCACTGTCACTGCGTATGAAGGGGAGGCAAATGGCACACATTGATGACACCAAGATGGAAGTCCAACAAATTTGCTGCATGCTGCCTAGCAGTGCCATCACACATTGGCCTGTGATTGGCATGTCCAATACACATACATGACACATGCCATCACACAGATAGCATGTACCCTAGCCATGTCACACATGTGACAATAGGACTGAGAAATGCCTAGTGAAAGTGGTGGAATGCAGACAAACAGCCTGAATGAACACAGAATAACATTCAACTATGTTGTGGCAAGATGACAATTCAAGGGCAACTGGCGTGAGGTTGGGCTGAATGTCTACTGTTGCCAGAAGGGATACTGCAACACCAAAATCCTCGTGCGCAGAATGTATTGGATGAAGCACATGGGTGACCCAAACCACTCAGGCACACACCCGCTCACCTGGCACTCAATCAGAAGCACTCACACACATGCCATGCACATGGATGACACACACATGCATGTGCATTCACCGGACAATGCCTCGTAATCTGGCAGGTCTCCCACGCCTTGGATCTGTTCCTCCGTGACGTAGGTCCAAGCAACATACTCATGTGGAGTGAGTTCTATGTCCTCTGCCGGAGACCCACCTCCAGTCACTAGAGTTGCGGCATGACTTGAGGCCAGCTTTTTCTTTGCCCTGCGCTTAAGGTCATTCCAGCGCTTGTAGCAATCATTAGCTGTGCGCCTCACGAATCCAAGGGCACTTATGAGTTCTGCAATGGTCTGCCAGTGTGCCTGACGTTGTGCAGGTGTGGTCTTGCATCCTGCAGTAATCACCATTTCGCTGTCATGTGCGGACACATACTCCACAAGTGGATCAAGTTCGACCCGATTGAAGCAGGGCTTCCTTGGTGGGCCGGACTGTGTAGCCGTGTCTGGGGCATCAGCCTGTACTGGACGAGCACTCTTCCTCTTCCGCTTGGAAGGTGGTGGTGATACTGAGTGTCCTACGCCGCTCTGGACACAAGGGGCAGGAGCCCCGGTGGACTGTGGACTAGGAGTGTGGGAATGAACACTCACCATGGGACTTGGTGCAGGCATTAGCTGAAGTGTGATGTAGTCAGGGGGAACGTCAGCAGGATGGACTAGGACCGACACTGTCCTAGCTGGGACACTCAGAGCTGGGGTGGATGGAGCCGCAGCTGCCCCTGCAGCCTCCCCACCCTGCCTACTCAGGGCAGCAGATGACATAGCTTCCCCTGATCCACGTGGGCTGGTGACACCAACGTGCACCGCCACACGTGGCCTAGACCTGCTGACCTGGAAGTCAGCCATGGAGTCACCCAGTGCCAGGTCTGGTTCCACAATGGGCTGGTCCAACAAGGGCTGAGCAGGGATGGTGTCAGCCACGTTACCCTCAACCAAGGGGGGGGGTATGGGTGTCCCTGACTGGTCACCCACACATGGGGGGCTAGGGGCACCCTGCAAGTCCTAGCCACATCCCCTACCGTATCCACCACGGCCACTGTTAGGCGGAAACCTGTGCAGTTCCCTCTGGGACCACTGCAAAAGATTTAGGACTACAGGCGTTTGGCGGTGAACCCACTTGGTAGCAGTCTGCACCACACAGATTCACTTGGTAGCTGTGGCTGAGCAGTCAGACTTCCCTCAAGAAAAGTTGAGCAGTAAGTGGAGTATACAAAATAGGGCAATTCTTCACAGCAAGACAAGCAAACACGCAACAAGGCTTAGTGTAAAGATATTAAGGCATTTATTTATTACAGAACATCTATGAAAAACACTAAGGCAAATCACGGCAAATAAATCAAACACAATTACTCTACGAAGTAGAAAACGATCAATCCCCCTAGCAATATCGACAACTCTAGGTTCTACCGTTACCACTTATTTTCAGACAGAGGTGTATACCTCAACCCAGATGACACTCGAATATTAGTTAGGACGGGAGAGAAAAAGATAGGCAGGTTATGAAATCAGCACAGTTCAATCCTAGCGGAAAAAAATGCAAGGCAGGAAGGCAAGAATCACAATAGATTGTAAAGTTCAGAGGCCAGGCCCACTCGGAGAGAGGCCAGGCGCGATGTCCCAAAAAGTCTCTAGTGGAGATGCATTCAAGTCTTTATAGCAAATTGTTATCGGCAGATTGAACCAGTTCAGAACAAGAATGAGAAAAGCTTGGAGGCGACCCAACGGAATGGAGAGGATTAAGACACCTCACTCGAACCGATCGAAAGGGAAGCCAGACGGACACGGTACCTTGTTGTGGAGGGCAGCTCCGGCGGGGGCAGTTGTTCCTGGTGGTGGGTGCACGTCGGGTCTTTGCCAAGAGTAGAGATGATCTCGTTGTCGAAGAAAATGAAGTCCGGTGCACCACAAGGGAAGAGACCAGCCGCGGAGTGCTCCGTCACAAGGCACCATCTTTTGGTCGCGGTTCAGGGGTAGTGGCTATCCGGTTGCCGAGGTGCGCTGCACGGGCAATTCGACCACCGCGTCCTAAGGCGAATAAAAAGCAAAGGGGACTGGTTGTTCCCACCAGTCAGGGGAAGAGACTCTCTGGCAGGGAGATCTCCTCTGTCGTCGGGAAGTGGTGAGTCGGTTCCGCAGGGCGCCACCGAAGGTGTCGTCGTGCAGGTCGGCTCAGCGTTACCCTCGTCGGATTCTTAGGTCCTGTGGCGACTTCTGAAGATCCAGTCCCAAAAGCCCTGCTTTTATGCAGAAAACCCCCATTCATTCAGCCTAGCTGTCAATCAACACATGCTAAGTGGGAAGGCTCACCACTTGGGCCAATCACTCCAGAGTGCGACCGGAGTTGGCAAGGCAACTCGGTCCAGGGTGCCTAAACCCCCTCCCACACCCCTGTGGTAACCCAGACAGAATGGCACCACTTTGGAGGGTCTCCGTACAGAGCCCGCCAAAAGTGGAACAAAGGGCTCGACCTTTGGTTTAGGAGTCACAGAGACGAACACAGACGCCATTTTACAAACCGAGTTCTGGCAGAAAATACCATCCGATAAACTTATTTAAGATAAGTAGATTGGTGGTATGTTAGAGATTAACAAGAAAAAGTATCAATCTCCAACAATGGGACGAATCCCATAGGGTTATGTTCGGGGTCGAACATAACAAGTAGTTTCCACTGCCACCAGCCAAAACTCGACGAGGGGGGACGGGACAGTGCCCCCTCGAGTAACAGATCCAGGAGTAATCGAATTACCCCTACTAGTACGTCCACAATAAGATGGTTTGTACTAGTTCTGTTAGTAAATTTAGGTATGGTAAAGCCAATGGTGACTTTACATGCCCGGGGAGACAGTAGGCAGTCCCCGGGTATGGAGTCTATGGTGGGGGATCCGCTAGGACGCCCCCGTGTTACGGCAGTAGGGTGAGGTGTAACACACATAGAAAAACATATGAGACCCTATGGAGTAAAAGACCCCATAGCCCATCGAACACATTGACATTTCAAAGGAATTACACACATACATATCCAAGAGTGGGAGAAAAAGAGTCTCACTCTTGGCAGGATGGAAAAAACAAACTCCAGAAATCCAGCAAAGCTGCTGGGGGACTCACTAGGTTAGGAAATTCAGCCTAAACAGAGAATTCTCCCTAACAGCCACCTCTTGTGGCTCACCCACCATTGCCACCCTTACTGCGTGCTCGCCTCCCAACCATGGCACTGATGTAGTTGTGCGTATGGGAGTTGCAGTAAACTATTGTCCTGGGCAATTGGGAGTCAAAGGGGTAGGGTACTAGATGGAATTCATACCCTAGTGCTCTAGCAAGGCTGTATGTGACCCCTGGGGGAAGATGACGGGTCATGCAACGCACAGGCACCCCGCAAAAGGGAGATAATGTGCACGCAACCCCTACTAGACCACGTGCGTGGAAAAAAAAACCTGCACTACGCTATGGCATCCAGAAACACAAAAATTAACGTATGCGTGTCACACGCAGCCTAGACTGACCTCCCTGTGTTGCATGTGATGTCTGGCTCAGCTTTGCCTGCTCATGCTGTTGTATGTGTATGGATGGTGCTGGCAGTTGCGATATGGCTGTGGTATGGCTCATGTGTGCATGTTGAAATGACATGTGTGTTGGCGATTGTGATGCCATGTCTGAGGTTTGCCAATGCCACTCATGTACAACTGTCATGTGTGTATGTGTCCATTGTACAGTGCCCTGATGCCTGTGTTTTATTTCTCCCTGTCTGCAGCGTCAACTGATGAAGAGGGCGGAGAAGGTGCTGTGGAGCACAGCAGCGGGGATCGCACCACCAGCCGGAGACGCAAGGCCCGGCTCCCCTCCCAGGTTGTGATCTCGCCGGGGAGTGAGGAGTCCGGTGCCGCGTCCCAGGCCGCAGTTGCCGGGTGGAGGTCCAAGAGGCTGAGGTCGGAGTTGGACTCCTCGGAAGCAGAAGGGGCAGCTGGGACCCCACAGGGCCCAACGGGGGAAGATGGCACGGAGTCATCCAGGTTGGTGGGGGGTTTGGTGGAGGAGGAGGCCGTGCAAGCAACAGAGATGGGTTCTGGAGGTGGGGATTCCACTGGTGTTAGTGGTGCAGTGCAGGACCAGGGACAGGAGGCAGCCCAGGCTGCCGCGGAGGTGCCTGTGTGCAATCCTGTCCCTGATCCTGTCACGGCAGCATCTTGCACCAGCAGGGATGCCTACGTCCAGACCTGTTTTCAGGCAGGGGATGAGCTCACAACAACTGGCCTTCCTCTGCCTGCAGACGTGGCTATCCGAGTCCGGGTTGAGCCTGTCCTGACTGGTGTGGCGTTGCGTCAACGGGCCATGCGAGGTGACCTGCAGTCTTTTCATGAGGAGACTGCACGTCATCTCGAATGGCTCGTTGATCGCGTCGGCCTACTGGGACAGGTCACCCAGGCCGGATTCCTCCGTTTGATGGGGCTTGCTACGACCCCCTCCTCAACTGAACCCCCTATGCACCAGTCGTCCTCCGTGCCATCTTCCCACCCATTAGTCACCTGGGTGCCCTGTGCAGCTGCCTCTGACAGTGCGGCCAGGCTGGTGGAGGAGGCATCCCTGCCACAGTCGGGAGTCGGACGTCCAGCAGGGGTGGCCACATCAACGATTGCACCCCAGCCAGGGGAGGATGTGCAGGCAGCAGGAGGCAGGGCATGGGCAGAGGCACAGCAGCAGCAGCAACGAGGTGGGAGCCATGATGGCTCGGGGCCTTCGACATCGGAGGAGCAGGCATCGGCCGGAGGGCAGGAGGACCCAGGACGGGAAGTGTCTTCCGTGTGGCAGCGGTTGGGCCACGCCATAGATGCGGAGCGGCAGCGGGCGGAAGAGGCACGGCTCACGATGGTCAGGGCGGAGAACTCCATGCGGAGGGCCCTGAGGCGGGCCGAGTGCCTCGAGGCAATCTGCAGGGAGTTGGAGGTGAACATGTCGACGGCCCTGCGGACCCTCGGGGCCATGGAGGAGGACCGCCTCCGGACATTGAGCAGGAGTTCGATGATGCCCTGGCCTGGAACATCCCGAAGTGAGCCGTCGGACTAGCCCGCTGCCCTTGTAAATAGTTCTGTAGTTAGTGTTAGGTTTCCTTTGGTCTTGCATTTTTTTGGACCTTTTGGACAATGGGCCACATTTTTGTATATAATTTTTTTTATTAGGTAGTGTTATTAGATAGGTTTCATTTCTTCTGTTGGGATCATGGACCCTGGATTGTTTATCTGTATATAGTTGACTGTTGGATTTTCATTTTTTATTAATGATTTACCCATGGAGCAATGGTTTTCGATTTAAATTTTCCATTCGATTTACTTTTGTGGACTGTGACTTTGGACACCTTTCCTTTGGATTATAATTTGTGGTTTTACATTATTTTTTACATTATTGCACGGACATGCTGCTTTTTTTTTTAAATTCCCATTTTTGTTTGTTTAATTTTGATTCAATTTATGTTGCTTTTATTACATATTTTTTCTTCAAACTTCAATGTGTAGTATCATCTCATTGGTTTCATGTATATCATGATATGGGTTTTGACATTCACTGACACCCATTGTGTGTATGTGAGAGACATGTGTTCATTTACAAACTTGCAATTGGGGTTCTATCATGTAATTGCCATTTCTAGGTGGGTGGATGCAATACTCGGGTGGGTGTTTGGCATTTGGAGGCTAACCATAAGGGCCAGGGATCTAGATTGTGATGACATGTTGGCTGGGGGACATGTGTGGGGGCCTGGTGGAGGGTGCACCACAGTGCTGGGGCGTGGGGGTGCAGGGAGACATGAGTGGGGGCCTGGTGGAGGGTGCCCCTGGATGCAGGGGGGTGGAGGTGCTGGGAGACATGAGTGGGGGCCTGGTGGAGGGTGCCCCTGGATGCTGGGGGGTGGGGGTGCAGGGAGACATGAGTTGGACATGAGTGGGGGCCTGGTGGAGGTTGGCCCTGACTGGTGGGGGGTGGGGGTGCAGGGAGACATGAGTGGGGGCCTGGTGGAGGATGCCCCTGGATGCAGAGGGGTGGGGGTGCTGGGAGACATGAGTGGGGGCCTGGCGGAGGGTGCCCCTGGATGCAGGGGTGTGGGGGTGCAGGGGGACATGAGTGGGGCCTGGTGGAGGGTGCCCCACAGTGCTAAGGGGTGGGGGTGCAAGGAGACATGAGTGGGGGCCAGGTGGAGGGTGCCCCTGGATGCAGGGGGGTGGAGGTGCTGGGAGACATGAGTGGGGGCCTGGTGGAGGGTGCCCCTGGATGCAGGGGGGTGGGGGTGCAGGGGGACATGAGTGGGGGCCTGGTGGAGGGTGCCCCTGACTGGTGGGGGGTGGGGGTGCAGGGAGACATGAGTGGAGGCCTGGTGGAGGGTGCCCCTGGATGCTGGGGGGTGGGGGTGCTGGGAGACATGAGTGTGGGCCTGGTGGAGGGTGCCCCACAGTGCTGGGGGGTGGGGGTGCAGTGGGACATGAGTTGGACATGTGTGGGGGCCTGCTGGCAGGTGCCCCACAGTGCTGGGGGGTGGGGGTGCAGGGAGACATGAGTGAGGCCTGATTTAGTGTGCCCCTGGATGCAGGGGGGTGGGGGTGCTGGGAGACATGAGTGGGGGCCTGGTGGAGGGTGCCCCTGGGTGCAGGGAGACATGAGTTGGACATGAGTGGGGGCCTGGTGGAGGGTGGCCCTGACTGGTGGGGGGTGGGGGTGCAGGGAGACATGAGTGGGGGCCTGGTGGAGGGTGCACGACAATGCTGGGGGGGGTGCAGGGAGACATGAGTGGGGGCCTGGTGGAAGGTGCCCCTGGATGCAGGGGGGTGGGGGTACTGGGAGATATGAGTGGGGGCCTGGCGGAGGGTGCCCCTGGATGCTGGGGGGTGGAGGTGCTGGGAGACATGAGTGGGGGCCTGGTGGAGGGTGGCCCTGACTGGTGGGGGTGGGGGTGCATGGAGACATGAGTGGGGGCCTGGTGGAGGGTGCCCCTGGATGCAGGGGGTGGGGGTGCAGGGAGACATGATTGGGGGCCTGGTGGAGGGTGCCCCTGGATACAGGGGGGTGGGTATGCTGGGAGACATGAGTAGGGGCCTGGTGGAGGGTGCACCTGGATGCTGGGGGGTGGGGGTACAGGGAGACATGAGTTGGACATGAGTGGGGGCCTGGTGGGGGGTGCCCCTGACTGGTGGGGGGTGGGGGTGCAGGGAGACATGAGTGGGGGCCTGGTGGAGGGTGCTCTGTATGCTGGGGGTGGGGGTGCTGGGAGACATGAGTGTGGGCCTGGTGGAGGGTGCCCCATAGTGCTGGGGGGTGGGGGTGCAGGGGGACATGAGTTGGACATGTGTGGGGGCCTGCTGGCAGGTGCCCCACAGTGCTGGGGGGTGAGGGTGCTGGGAGACATGCGTTGTTGATCAGTAGTGCAAGGTGACATGTGGCTTGGCTGGGGGGCTTGGCCATGGTGGATGGGCTGCCTGCGGGACTTGGGCAGGGGAGCAGGGTGGTCCCCTGTGGTGTGGGCTGGCTGCAGGGGCCGTGGAGGGTGTAGAGGGAACACCTGGGAGGACACCCACACAGCCAATTTACGTGTAGTGCTCCCCGCGCACCCCTGACATACACGTGCCCTGATGGAATCGCGTGTGATACTTCCCGCACACCAGTGGAATACACGTACCCTGATGGAATTGCGTGTGATACTTCCCGCGCACCCCTGAAATACACGTACCCTGCTGATTTTGCATGTGATACTTCCCGCGCACCCCTGGAATACACGTGCCCTGATGGAATCACGTGTGATACTTCCCGCGCACCCCTGGAATACACGTGCCCTGATGGAATCGCGTGTGATACTTCCCGCGCACCCCTGGAATACACGTACCCTGATGGAATCGCGTGTGATACTTCCCGCGCACCCCTGAAATACATGTACCCTGCTGATTTTGCGTGTGATACTTCCCGCGCACCCCTGGAATACACGTGCCCTGATGGAATCGCGTGTGATAATTCCCACGCACCCCTGGAATACACGTGCCCTGATGGAATCGCATGTGATACTTCCCACGCACCCCTGGAATACACGTACCCTGATGGAATTGCATGTGATACTTCCCGCGCACCCCTGAAATACATGTACCCTACTGATTTTCCGTGTGATACTTCCCGCGCACCCCTGGAATACACGTTCCCTGATGGAATCGCGTGTGTTACTTCATGCGCACCCCTGATGTACACGTACCCAGGACAATCGCGTGTGATACTTCCCGTGAACCACTGAAATACACGTTCCCCGCTTGGCGTTTGCTGTTTGGCAGCCCTGTGAACTGGTCCACGGTTACCGCAGCCCTTTGCGATGAATTGGGAATTTTGAAGGCTTTTCCTTGCGCGAGGGCGTTCTTGGGGGCGTAACTGGCACTGCTGCAGGGTCGCTGCGCCACTCTGCGCCACGGCTGGTTTTGGAGGCTGGAATCCATGAATACGCTGTGCGATTAAATGGATTTTATCGCACGCGGCTGGCGCAGTGTATCGCACGGGGACACTGTGGGCCAGCCGCGTGCGCCACTTTTGTGCGAAATTTTATGAATTACCCTGTTAGTGTTTAAGCTCCCTGCTGGCTGGCCGTCTAGTTATAATCATTGGATATTAACGCACGGGTATATCTCTTTGTTTAAAATGTGTGCTTTGCAGAACTCTTGTTAAAAGCGTCAATTTCTGGAGCCTTTCAGGATTTCTGAGACCATCATATGTGATATTGCTCCCCAAGAATCGAGCATCATGTTTGAGAAAAGTGACATCTTGGCAAATCGGTCATATTGGCACATTTACCAAGATGTCACTAATTTTCATGTCAGGGCAAAATATAATTTTTGTGTTTATGATGACGTTAGTACATCTCAGAACCTGCCACTGGTGTAGATGACGTGACTCACATGTTTAACCTATATATTCAAAACTTGAGAATTCCAGTCTGAGGCCTTATTGCTCAGTTCATTTTTGAAGACTGATTCAGAAACCTACATCTGTTGACACCAGTACGCCTTAACTTAGCATTCGTGCAGTTTAACTGAGCATATTAGTCAATATATGAAGCAACTGGGCACTTATGAATATGATTTGACAAGCAAGGCAGCTCTTTCGAAAAAGTGACATCTTGGCAAAAGCACTGTAGATGGCGCTTTTGCCAACATGTTAATAATTTTCATGTCAAGGCTTAATATAATTTTTGTGTATCAGATGGAGTTAGTACAACTCAGAACCCACCATTGGTGTAGTTGGAGGGTCCTGCATATGTATCTAACCTACATATACACATTTCTTTTAAACTTGAACATTCCAGTGGGAAAGCAGGAGATTTGGAGTGCTTCTTTCTTAGGCATTATAACATCAATTAATCCACAGGTGGTGCAGATGGTCTGTATCACATAAGTAGGTAGCCTTTTTCATATTTATTTCACTTTTTGTGTCATAGGCCCTATGCCCTGAAAGTCTGTGTCGTTTAGATTTTAAGTTTGTCCCCCTTGGAGGCTCAAAGTTTTATTCCATGTTTTCCTGAATTTAAATTAGATGGCTGCAATGGCATGGCACTGGTGAGCTCACACATGAATTTTCAGCACTCTGAGTGCTTTCTTCACTGAGAATAACACACATTTATCTCTGCATCACCAGTGACACAATGTGTAAACGTGTTCAAAACTTTTGAGAGAAATGTACTATATGCAAAATAAAGCCTGTATCCAGGGGCTTTGTAACAAGCTGCATTGAATAAATATCTACAAATGTTAAGAAAGTGCACAGTGTAAGGTAGCGTATAACTCTGAAGTGTTCAAATGTTAATTATAAGGACAATACTGCCTATCTTTACATACACGAATAAACACACAGTGTCCTGTTTGAGAGCAGGTGTTGTGCTCAATGTATAGGTTATAACGGGCTGGAGATCAATATGAACCAAACGACCAACAATCATAGCACTCACTTAGGCTAAATTCTGGAGAGATGGCACTGTAACCACGTGTACAACACTACTGTTAGAAGACCCAGTACAGTGCACACAGAGAAAGTTTATGGCACTGTACGTTCGTATTTATCATTAGTGCACTGTATACTTCTTGTTTTTAATCCCTATAAAAATGGTATGTAAACTTCTACTTACATAACTTTGGCGAAATCCATGGTTGCACTGTGTAAATGGGAAATTCCTTTGTACTCTGTATTGAACAGTTGCAGACTACCTTAGTGGAAAATGCCTGCTGTGACTGTATTGTATGTTATAGTTGCTTCTTTTTATTAATTTTGTACAATGTCTGTCCTTGGAGGAATTCATGCGTACCGGGCAAGGCTATTTCATAATTAGCCTTTGTCTTGTTGAAAGAGAGGCATGTTCGGTTTCGATTTCCGGGTACAATAAATACAGTAAAATAAGCATTGAGGCTGGAAAATGTTAGAATTCTGTGTGCATTTTTGCAATGTGAGCAGTGTGGTTATGTAGAGGTTAGTATGAGGTACATGCAGAGATGACGGTATCTTATACATGGTGCAATGATTGGACGGGTGATAAAAAATACAATTCCACAGTTACGGCCCTTGTGTAATATTTATATGTGCAATGTCTTACGAATCAATGGTGTATGTTGCGAGAGTGGTTGTGAAACGACTGAGCATACGTGGGTGGCAGAGGCATGTTAATCAGTTTACCATCTTTGGGTGTGGACATATTTGGCGTCCTTGTTCACTAAACAAAATAAATTACTTTACAACTCTTCAAAAGACTGTAAGTTCTGGTTTTCAAATTCTGTTTGCATGACATATTAAACGAGTAAAGGAGAAGTTTCAAATGTTAAGGCCTCCAGCAGACATTCAAATATGCTTTCCGAGTTCTGCACCATGTGGTGCACTCTATTGTGTGTTCTACCTATTCCAGTCAAATGGTGTACATACAAACAAACATGAAGTAATGGGGTAAACGATGCCAGTGGCATGCGAGGAGCCAAATGTTACAGTGCATAGGACCGTTATGTATGAGATATGGATGCATTTTGTGTTTGGGTTGTGGTGACTGTGCAGATTATTCGGGACGGTTACTGTACTATAATGTATTGATTGTGGCCAGTTATTAGAGGATTGGGTGAAGAGGGCATCCAGCAAAGAGATTGTCCATTGATTGGAAGTACTGGATTAGTATGTGAACTGAATTGGCTAGTGGGTAGGTGGCTGTGCTTTGTTTCTGATTTGTGGTAAGTGAGTAGATGTTTGCATGCATGCTTGTAGTATTCTTTGGTGGTTGTGGCCAGGGTGTATAGTATTGAGTGCATGGCTGGAGTCTGTAGACAGTAGGGTATGCAGTCAAGAGTGTAGGCCGTCGGTACAAGTAGCATAGCATAATATAGCTAAGCATTGAATAGTTTCTTTGCATAATCATTGGGTCTGTGGGGAAAGAAAATCCATGCTGGATTAAAAAAATAAACCTTCAACATGAATTTGCTGTTGTGCTGCACAGTAAATTGTAGTAACATTTGCACTGGTTACAGCAATGTTTAAAGTGCACTGTTGCAGTAGGAGGAATTGAAATGGAGTATGATTTCTGTTTTGTATGTGCTGGCAGTATGGTTGCAGTTATATACCAGTTGGCGTATTCTAACTGTTCACTTGTTTCTTTTCTTTAGCAGTATATCTTTATGCGTTTGGGTGTTGCTGATGTTTCCAAAGTATTGTGCCTTTGCACTGCGGTATTGTAGAATTGTGGAGGCAGTTACATACCTGTTGGCGTATTGTAACTGTTGATAGTTTGGACGTTTTTGAGGATATGTTTGTAGCACTCTGGTTGCTCAAGGTTCATTTTGGCAGTTTGCCAACATGGTTCTCTCTTTGATTCATTGTATGATGCTTTATTTACTGTTAGCAATGTTTGATAGTATAATTATGTTTTGGTTCTTTAATCTTTGATCTATTTTCTTTTTCTTTTTCCTCTTTTTCTTCTTCCTTTATTTCTTGCCTTTTTTAAATGGCCTTGGTATTGATGTGATCTGATATGTTATTGTGCTGGTTAACATTTACTAGATGCTTTTAGGTTAGTTGTTGATGACATTGGTTCATTTGTTTTGTATACTTTGAAAATAAAAACTTTAAATCATTTTGGCAGTTTGAATGTTGTAAGCAATATTGAAGTATTATGGTTGTAGTTAGATACCAGTTGGCGCATTCTAACTGTTTACAGTTTTCTATGCTATAGGGTAGGTTTAGGAGCTCCTGCATTCTCGTTCACACTTTCACATATTTCAACATCCTGAAGTGTTGGTGCACCACTATGGGTTTACTTAATGATATTTGTATATTTCTGGCATTGGTATGGGCATTGTTAGATAGTTGTTGTCTTATTTGAGTGGTTGGTGGTTTCAGAGGATATTGAGAATAGTTTTAAATGCTCATATTTAGTAGCCTTGTTTTAAGCACCATGTAGGAAACAATATTAGCGTGCTTTCTGTACACTTACAGTTTTTTTGCCTGTAAGCATTAGGGAAGAAATTGTACAGCGGGCACACTGATGTATTTGTGAGCTAGTTGCTGTATGCAAAGTTGTTTCAGTTCCATAGAGTAGAAGGTGATGATTTATGTGTGCAATTCTGTATGTACTGCTGGGTGTTGGGGAGTAGGTTATTCTACTTCTGTAGATCAGTAAGTACATTTTGGTTTCATGAATATTAAGTAGGCATTTGCAAGATGTGCTGGTAATCTCTGCTTTAGAGTAATGGAAGTATCATTGCACTCAAACCATGCACATTACAGTTGCTTTAGGTTCCATCTGCATTGTACCTTAAAAGCATTAATATTACGTATTGGCTATGTGATTGTATATGTAATGTGGAACGATTATCGGAATGGCAAGTACAACACAATATGCTATGGTTTGCATTTTGTACGAGGTGCTGAAATGGAATGGAATCATAGTTTGGTATAAATACATAGACAAAGCATTTGTTAGGGACATGTTCTTGAATGACATGGTTGCAGAGAGTGCATCTATGTTTCCACATGTAGGAAATCTGGAAGATTTCATTTATGGGTATGTTTTTGCTTTCCAGTACTTGTAGTAAGTACATTAGAAATTCCTGTGGATCTTCTTGTGTGTTTATAGTGAATCCACCATTACAGCACAGTAGTCCAATTCCTGCCTTATTCCTGAGACACTGTAAGTGTTTTCTGGATTGTTTGTTGCATTTCTGTGAAGGACTATCATTTGTAAACACAACTGGTCCGAGCTGTTTAAATAAATGTGTTCAACAATTGCTGGCAATTGAAATAAAACATTGATTGCTACATTTGCATAGCAATTTACACCAGTTGTATTGGAAAATTTGAATGAACCAGATAGTTCAGTGTCTGAGTGCTATGATGGAAGTGCACATGGTTTGTTTGAAGAGATATCTTTATTTGTGTGTGCAGTTGGGTATGTATTGTCCTTTTCAGTCCATTATTCTGTGTTTTTGGAAGTTGATGGAGTATGAGCTGATTTCACTAGTATTGGTGGTAGTGTTGGGAGATGACTTATTAGTTCTGATTGCATTAGTTTTCTCTTACAAAGTTTGCGTTTTTGAGGGACACAGTACATTTTCAGATGGGAAGTGTACAGTGCACATAGTCTATTGTACTCTATGATGCATGGAAAGTCAGTGTTGACTTTACTTGCATTAAAATTGACTAGAAATAGTCCCTTAAGTGAACGTAGGTTTGAGAGTGCTACGTAACTCATGCCTTCTTTAAAGACTGTGCTGCCAATACCAATAAATGCTTGATCTAAGGTTAGACCTTGTGATTTATGAATAGTGGCTACGTATGTTAGTGACAGAGAAAACTATTCTCTGCGTACATACATGTCTTTGAAAAGAAGGAATCGAGCTGTTGAGCATCATATCTTTTTAACTTCAGTCAGTTTGTCAAAGTGGATGTTAACAAACTGAATGCTGTTGTCACGTGGGTATGTCTGGAAGCCAACAACTGTACCAAGTGCTCCATTAACTCAACCTTGCAGGTTACTCTTTAGCATTACTCTACAGTTTAAACACAATTTTAACATTTTCTCCTAACCAGCTGTGTTAGAGATAGAGTTTTCTAAGGTATTTAGTCATGCTATGGCTTGTTGACACATAGGTATTGTCATACCTTGTAAGTCCACTTTGTCTGTGAAGTAAATTTGCAGTAGTGGTTGCATTTCTTTTTTCAGCATTGTTTCATTAAATTGTGCACAGCTTGCGAGAGTTGGCATTAAGGACATACATTTGACATTTTTGGGTGCTAATTGTTCCATGACATCAGTAGCACATGTGTTTTGTTTTGTTTAGTTTAGTTTAGTTTATTTATTTGTATTTTGCGCCTGGCATGGAGGCATCTGGGCGCATTCCTTGCAGGCTAAAGGTTACAACATACAATGTATTTCTTACAAAGTACAAATGTTATAGATATTAGCTGGTACAACTGTTACAGAAAAAAGTGCAGGTTCCAAAAATGCAGTGTGTAAAATAAGGATCATAGACATACGAACATTATGAGCGTGATGCTGCTAAATCCTGCTCAATGAGCCTTTTTTTTGCGTTTGAAGGCAGGGAAGGAGGGCTCCTCTCTTAGTAGACAGGGGAGGGTGTTCCAAAGTTTGGGCACGAGGATAGGGAAGCTGACCCCTCCTGCTGTTTATAGCTTAAATCTAGGAATGGGCAGCAAGTGAGTGAGAGTAGATCTCAGTGGAAGTAGGGCAGTGTGTGTGGTAAAGCTGTTGGTCAGGTATTCTGGGGCAAGGTTAGCTTGGCACTCGTGTGTGATCGCAAGTGTTTTCAGTGAAATTTTGTGTGCAACCGGTAGCCAGTGAAGGCTCCGTCTAGTGTCTGTGATATGTAGTTTCCTGGGAAAGTTAAGAGCAGCCCTGATGGCATTGTTCTGAGTAACCTGAAGTTTGTTAATATTTCTTTGGCTAGTCCCAAGGTAGAGAGCATTACAATAGTCAATCTTTGACAGTTTAAGTGTTCTGGCCAGGATGATGGAGTTATTGCTTGTATGAAAGGGTCTGCATGCCGTTATCAGCTTGCATGTGTATGCTGCTGCAGAGACCACTGCGTTGGTTTGTTGAGGAAGTGATAGGGTAGAATCTAGATAGATACCGAGGGTTTTAGTATCATTGGACACCTTGATGGTGTTCTCATCAATGATGAATGATTGGAATACTGCGTTAAGTTTATTTACTCTGGTCTGTGAGCCTAAGATAAGTAACTGGGTCTTATCAACATTCAAGCAGAGCCCATGATGCGCCATCTAGGCTTGAATTACTGTATAGAAATCATTAAGTGCTTTTGAGTCAGTCGTGTATTCACCAGTGATAGTGATCAGTATCTGAGTGTCATCTGCATAGTTCATGTAGGTGACACCAGAGAGTCCAGAATATCAAATAGTGGCTTTGTAAATACATTTTATAATGTGGGGGAAACACAAGACCTTTGCGGGACCCCGCATGGGACTGGAGAAGGATCAGTGTACGCTGAAGGGGAGAAGACCCTCATCATTCTGTTCACCAGGAAGGATCTAATCCATGCAGTGGCCTCCTCTGAGAAGTGGCTAGCAATTTTGAGGTGATGGTAAAGGATTTGGTGGTTGACCAAATCAAAAGCTGCTAAAAAGTCAAGCAGAAGAAGGAGTGCCATTTTGCCTTTGTCTTTTAGGTCATCAATTTGCATTTTTAGGTCGATTGACGAAGACCTAAGATTTTGTTGTCTTCTAGATAGGCCTGAATTTGTAGATAGGCAGCACAGTTGAGAATTTTCAGGAGAAATGGCACAGTGGTAATGGGTCTGTAGTTTGAGGGGTTACTCAGATCAAGGTTAGGTTTTTTGATTAATGGGATGACCCATGCATCTTTCAGATTGTCAGGGACAATAACGGATTTGAATGAGGCATTGATGAATGTGGTGAGGAAGGGGACAAGGTCGTGGGCTGCCTCCTTGATGATAGGAGCAGGGCAGGAATCGCCTTGACAATTAGAAGGTTTGATCTTGTTGATGATGTTTTCCACTTCCCAGATGGATAAAGGAGAGAAATGGAAAGGTTTGAAGGAATGATTAGGTGCTGGTAATTTATTGGTATAGGAGTTAGTTGGTAGGTCTGGTGGCAGACTGTTTTTTTTGGTTGTTAATTTTAGTTTGTAAGGAAGAGATTGTATCAAGGATTGATTTTTGGATATTGTTACACCATGTGGCATCAGTGTTGCACTTGTTAGTAGGGGCAATAGGAGATTTGAGTTCTTTTAGAATCTTGAAGAGCTCTTTAGGGTTGGATTGGGCTTGCAGGAGGCGCTTTTTATAGACCTCTCTTTTAGCGAAGAGAATTGCTTCTTTATGATTGGATGAAGCAATGATCAGAGTATTTTTGTTAGCTTCAGTTGGAAGCCCTTTCCAATGTGCCTCAGTATTTCTTTTAGCTTTATGTAAGTTACGTAAATGAGGTGTAAACCATGAGTTGTGTTGCACCTGGGGCTTCGGTTTGTGTAATTGGAGCAGGGCAATGGCATCCAGTGCTTTTAATATAGATTGGTTGTAAATTTCTACTAGGACCGTGGGGTCAGAGCAGGATGCAGAGGTGATATTGAGAAGGGGGGGTTAGAGGGAGCAGTTTTTCCTTATATATGTCCTTCTTGTTACGGGTGTGTATAGCTGGTGCAATGTTGGGTTTGGGGCTAGAGGTGTTGGCTTTGATAGCAAAGGTAATCTTGTGATGGTCAGACCAGATGCAGGGTGACACGGTCACCTGATCGATGGTACAGTTCAGATCGGTAAGACAATCAAGGGTTCTCCCTTTGTTATGTGTGGGTTCATGGAAATGGTGAGTGAAACCTAGGTCTGTTAAGGTATTAGCAAAGTCAAGAGCTTTGTGGTCATTGGGGTCAAGGTATCCTAGATTAAGGTCTCCAAGTAATATCATTTGTGACTTAGGGGGTCATTATGAGTTGGGCGGTAAGGGATACCGGGCACCGGTAAGGAGACCGGTGCCGATAATCCCTTATCGCCCAATTCCGAGGTCCCTTAGCGGGAACCGTAAAGGAGATGTGGTCTGACCACATGTCCTTTCCGGGTCCCACTAGGGACTATGGCGCTAATAACGGGCCTGCTATTCGCGGGCTCGTTATTAGCGCCATCCCCATTCCCATTGAGCCCTATAGGGGCTCAAATGGAAATGGGGAATGGTTGGTTGAATGGGGATTTACCGGGTCCGCACAGGTCGGAATGACCCGGTAAGTTCCCATTCAACCAGACCTGGTATGGGAAGCATATGCCATGGCTTCTGCCCAACTCGGAATGAGTCCCTTAGGCTTCGTATTGGCAGCTAAGAGAGGTGATATGTCCTCTTAGAATGTGGAGATAGGTCCTGGTGGTCTATAGATAAGTTGTATCGTGGCAGTTTGGTTAGGTGATAATGGCAGTTTGACTGAGAGTAACTCGGCAGATGGGATCTGTGAATTAGAGGTTGGTCTAAGTTCAAGAGATTTTTTAAAGATGAATGCAATGCCTTCACCCTTGGAGTGGTTAGCGTCTCTGTCACATCTGATAATGTCCTAATTGTCAGGCTTTGCCAGTGACAGTGTAGGACCTGCTGCTGCATGTAGCCAAGTTTCCGTTATAGCTAGGAATGTCCAGGTCTTCAATTATGATAAAGTCAGCAATGTCAAGGGCGTGAGCTGACATAGATCTGGCATTAATCAAGGCGCCTTTAATCTGTGGACTTTGGGGGTGAGGAGACTGTATGCTTGGGTGGTGGAGAGCATGGTGCCTGTGTCATCGTTAGGTTCTGGCAAGTCAGAATATTGGTGCAGAGTTGGTTTGGTCTCAGGAGGAGGGTGTGTGCGTAGAGTTTTGTGGCTTGATCTGGAAACTAATCTTGTATTCCTCATTTGGAGTGTGCAGGGTTGGTTAGGCGTGGATTTAGTTGCAAAGTGTTTGAGGCACAAGGGTGGATCGTTTAGATAAGGGTTAATTCAAGGCATGATAAGTCCAGGTTCAGAGGCTTAGGTATATGCTGTGTGAGAAGGTGGGATATTGTGGCGCTGGGACAGAGGAGCTGATAGCGGATAAAAAGGCATCAGGGTTAGATCTACAGTGCGCCTAATACTGATACAAGTGATAGTGGAGAGCCGTCTCGTTAATGTGGAGATGACAGCTAGGAGACATAAAAGGTACGTCTGGTGGAGCCAGATCAATGATAAAGGTATTTCAGTTCATGTGTAAAGCTCACTATGTAAGATATACTAGTATACAGAATATCAGGAGGGTGCTGACGTCCATACAGCACATACTACTGTGCACAAACAAAATAGTAATGAATGTAAACTGTTTCACAGTGCAAATCTAATAATAGAAAGCAATAAATCAGTGCATGGTAGTTCATTTGTGGCATTCACTGTGCAGGATAAGCTAATATGTGGAACATAGTTACTCTCAAGAGGAGGCTAACGTGCATCTGCACTTAAGTACCAACAAGATTGTAATTGACCTAAACTGCTTAGCAATATCAAGCCGATAATAGAAGTAAAGCAGTAGAGTGACAAGGCAGCACCATTAGGCAATACGCAATAAACAGGGCAACGTCTGTGTGCAGGGTTAATCCAATGGGCTGAATTGGCAGCCGAATAAAATGCTAAAAGGAATTTGTACTGGATGAGAGGGCAAAGTAGCATACTGGTTTACGTAGTGAGCGGCTGCATGGACTGTTATTAATTACGAGTTGAGGACCGCAACGTTAAACTTTTCATCTGGCGCACAGGATGCACAGTACGGCAATTGCCTAAGGCGGATTTTCACTGGGTAGTCTGTATTGCCATACTTCTCGCTATCTCAGGCAAGAGTACGCTGAGTGGCAGGAAAAAAAAACCTCTGTGCGGATAGTCACAATAACAATTGTGAGATGCAAACTAGATGTTGTAATGGATGCGAGCAATATGAGGAAGTGGAACGGTCACTGTGACTGATATATAAATACAAGTGTAACATGGGATAGAATGGGGTTTACAATATGTATAGTCAGACTCTTACCACTAGTTGTGGCGGGAACACAGGAGTACCACCAGGTCAGCGTAGGCCCAGAAGATAGTTACAGGTGGTTGAAGAAGCGGGGGGAGTGTAATGGACAGAACTGCAGCCCTCCCGGCTCCGACATGCTCAGACAGGGTAGCCTTAATTTCGTGACCGGCTACGCCTACCAGTGATTCCTGATTGGCGCTTATAGTATGGGAAAGCCAATCAGGTGCGTGGTAGACACACAATGGGAAAGTAGGACTCCGGATCAGGCGGATTTTCATACGTAAATGTGTGTTTTCAACGTCAGCTCACATTCTTACAATAGAGTCTTCAGTGCAGTTTGTAGATTGTGAAACAACGTTTCATTGCCACTGTGCGACAAAGACATGCCATTTACCTTGAAAAGGTGTTTGTATCGCGAACCAATGTTCTCATTCTCACAGGAGAACATCCCAGCAGCACTCAAGAAGTCACACATGCTTCTGTTCATGAGACCCCGTCTAACCTCTGGCTGGCGACAGTAATCATTGGAATACTTCCGCACTATTCTCGGGGGTATACATGAGAAAAGCACCTTGGCAGTAGGAAAAATGTGCTGCACTGCTTTCATCATAAACTTCAGTTAACTAAACACACAGGAACAAGCCATGTAACCCAAAAAGAAGGCTCCAAAGTGCACAATCACAATATGTACAGTTGCCGAAGAAGCCATTCTACAAGCAGTCCGCCGAAACAGCACGATTTCGACACTACACCACAAAGTGTCCACTCCCTCCAAACCGAAATGGCCAGACAAGTCTTCTTGGAGGGCATACACGCACAGATCTTCCACAAAGCCATCACCCATGACGAAAACTATGTTTCTTGCCATGTTTGCCAGCCGCAGTACACAAAGTAATTGAAAAAGTGAATGCCACCCTTTCCTGTGACGCACACCCATAGTACCTCATTGGCCAAACACCATGGTCCCATTCCCATTGGCTACCATAGTAAGAAGCGCAAAATGTGCCATGTGCCTTTCCCCAATGACCGCAAGGGCAGCGCCCCGGGGAAGCAGGAGGATTCCTTCTCCCTAATGGTGCTGTTTCCTGTGACATACACCCTGATCACCTAATTGGCCAAGGGCCATTGTCCCATTTCCATTGGCCAGCGTGCTGAGAAGCGCAGAATGTGGCACGTGCCTTTCTCCGAGTACTGCAAGGGCCATGCCCCAGTAAAGCAGGAGGAGTCCTTCTTCCTATTGGCGTGCTTGCCTGTGACGCACACCCTGAGCACCACCTGATAGGACAATCGCTACGGTCCCATTTCGATATGCCAGCAAGGTGAGAAGCGCCAAATGTGGCACGTGCGGGTCCCCAAGAGTGTCGAGGGCCGGGCCCGAGTGAAGCAGGAGTCCCTCTTCCTATTGCTGCACATCCTAAGCATCTGATTGGACAATCCCTAAAGTTCCATTTTCGTGGCCACCACCCGCAAAATACCTGGATGTACCTTTTGTACTGCATGTGGGCGTGGGGGAATAACTTGTAACCAGGGTAGGGGGACTTTGTGGTAAGGGGCGACTCTTAAAATAGCCTTTTTTTTTATCTAGATGCTTCTGCAGAAACACTTTTTCAGTTTTTATTAGCTTTTGTGTTTTCTTGTGCTCACATTAGTACAGTAAACTCTTCACCGCATCCTGTAAACGAGCAAACAGAACTGCATCGCCAATGGGTGACAAGAAAATGCCATTTTCTTGGAAAAACTCAGCATTTCCACAACTAATGAGGTAATTGCTGCAGAACAGCATTCCACGAGCTGACAAAAAAGTAAGAATGCTTCTGTTGATGAGGCACCTTCCTCGTCTGGCTTGGAACAACATACATGAGCAGGGAGCCATACTCTTTGTGGTATTATGGATGAGAAAAGCACCTTGGTGGGCGGGTAAACCGTCCTCACGACATCCGGCAATCTCCTCAGTCTACATAATCAATGTAAGCAAGCCAGGTAACCCATATGCATGCCGCCGTAATGGATGACGATAACATCTACTACTGGAAAACTGGCGAGGTCTTTGCAAAGTGCATGCATATCGCTGCAGTTGCACTCATACACAGCGTTCCACAATGCGTCCACTACTTCCAACCCAAAATTGACTTCAAAGTGTCTTTGCAGGGCATAGTTGTGCAGATCTATGACAAAGGGGTCACCAACAGTCAACACAATCCGTATCGCCATGGCAGCCACCCTCAGTACGCAGAGTATAATGTACAACAATTTCACCTCCCCGTCCTGGTAACCACACCCACACTACCTGATTGGCTAATCCTCACACTGCCATGGCAATTGGGCAAGGTGGAATAAAGGGCAGATTTTGGCACGTGCGCTCCCAAAGTAGCGCAAGGGCCCTGTAAAGCTGTAAAGCTGGAGCAGTTCTTCTCTGCATCTCTCTACTTCATTGGGTTGTGCATAAATAGGTGCACACGCATCTACCAATAGCGTGGAAGCCACCATCATACAACACTGTCACTCCTGTACAACACTTGAAATGTGCTGCTACACATTTACAGTACAAATGTCGTACCATTCCAAAGCATGTCCACTACAAAGTTCAAGGAAAGTATGCATGATTTCTCCATCCGCACACATCCACATAGCCACCCAGGAGGTGGCACATGTAATCCTGAAAGTACCGCGTATTCCACTACCTTTTCGTGATAGTGAGTGGGGGGGGGAAGAGAGGGGTAAACAATATCAAACGGGGATGCAGTCTTTCAGCGTACATGTATAAGGTATTTTTTTGTGACCTGCGTGCGAGCACATTTTTTTTATTTTCTCTTTAGATGCGTTTCTGTTTGCCTCTCCTCACTTTTTTACCACATTCTGGTCAATGCTTCTTGCACAGTGTAAAAGAAAACGGCATTGCCAATGGCGCTCAAATAAATGTCATTTCTATGGAACCACTGCATATTTTGCGACCTCATGATCTCATAGTGGGTGGAGAACATGCCAGCAGTCTGCATAAACTCAATCATAATTCTGTTTATAGCACACCTTCCGACCTCTGGCTGGGGACAAATTACACCGTCATGGACCCATACTCCTCTTGGCATTATGCATGAGAAAAGGACCTTGGCAGTAGGAAAAATATGCATCACTGCAGTCAGCAACCTCTTCAGTTGACGGATTACTCGTCCACTCGAAATGTAACCCAAATGTAGACTTCCATAGTGCAGCATGACAAACTCAACATTCGTGACGGATGCCACATATCTGCACAGGCGAACCATCCCGCCGAAACTGCAGTCACCCTGACAGGCCCAGAAAGCGTACAACCCGAAATTACCAGCAATACCTCTTTGCACACAACACCTGTGCAGATCGCGCTGAAGTGGGAGAATGGAAAACCAGACTCCCGTCCTTCACCTCTCGCGCTTGGCCTAGAGGGTCGCGGCCCAGACACCCGCCACGAGAAGAGTTTGCCCATTTACCAGATGACCAAATACCCTGGTACAGAAACATACGGATGTGTCCATCTGCCTGCCCAACAGCCCGCACTGGCCATGCCGACACCTGCGGCACGGACCAACTAGACTGAAATCTACACATCGTTAGAGATGCCATGACGACCTAGATAACGGGAAGCACCGCTGAACTATTATACACGCTAAACATTTCCACACCAATCTACACGAAGAACATACTCAGTGCTCTGACGTAGGCGACAGGCTTATTCACGGACGTGCATCTTTATTATTTTTACATAGGCTTTCAGAATGCAGAAACGCAAGACGCACCATGAGCTCATTTATAACGCTTGCTCACGCTTCTCTTGAAACCCGTTACCATCATGAGAGATATAATGGAAACACGATACTGGCCATGAAACTGTATGCCACTATAACCTAAAGCATCCATGCACTAAATGGATTACTCGTGCACCAGGCCCAAGTAGGCCCCAAGCAAGAGTTCCCGTGGACATTAACAAAGCAAAAGTCAGGTTGCTGAGCCTGCAGAAAGAACCCAGTGGAGCAACCAGCCAAGGTCGTAATGTTGCAAACCCACAGTCAAGAAACAAATCTTCAAAGGCACGATGTTGCAACCTCGCACTCCACGTACCAATGTTAAAATCATATCTGCAAATTAAACCAGACATACAGTGGAAAAACAATATTAATTGTGCAGAATTATGCCTCAAACACGGTCCCTCCCCACGTGACCAAGCCGAACCTGACGAGATGCCAAAACCCAGGAGAGAAAAGGCGTCTGGGTACCTCGCTACGAGACGCAGGCCGACACACTTGAAAGGCTCAATGGACACCTGCTACAGTGGGAACGGTCAGTCTCCCACCTATGAATAAATCCTCACATTGCCTGCACGTACCCATACTGAAACACTGTTGCAACCACAGGTGCACCGTGTGCTGGGAACAACGGTGGTCCCAGGCTGGGGAGCTCACGGATGCACCAATCAGAACATGAGGTTCTTATCTCAGACGTCAGTAACGTTAGCCAATCCTCAGGGGTCTTCATGTAACAATTCTTATGTATCTAATTGTAGGGACAACCCAGATATACCACCTGACTACACCTTAACCACTAATATCATTCTCTATAGGCGTACTATACTAACCCCACCACTCGAGCAACCAATCAAGAGTGGCGATAGGTTCTTTTGGTAACTTTTTGGAATGACGCAAGTAGCGCGTCATAATGTAGTAAAAAGGGCCTGCGAGCCCCACTATTGTGTGTGTGTCAGGACGAACGCGTGCGCTCCTTGACCCATCCCTGCCGTTTGCATAATAAACGACAGAAGTTGCCTTGCTCCTTGTGTGTGCCTCATACTCTGTCTCGATCCGAGATATACACGGGAGGAGTTGGGGCCTCCCTGCCCGGAGGTCTGCGGACGGCCCGGCCGACCCCGGCAGAATTCCCCCCCGACAAGTTGGAGGCACTGCTGAGATCTGTTTAAGATCGACTTTTATTTTTTATTTTTCCAGGCACTCCCGTTGCGGGGAGGCCCGGCGGCGCGGCCCCCTCTGCCGTTGCCCCCTTCTGAGGACTACAGGACCATCGCGGAGCTGCGAGAGGACCGGACAGCGCAATCCGGATATTGGCCCTCGGGAGCCGGTTGAGAAGTATCCCGCCCGCGGTCGGCGAGTGTCCAGACGTGGTCCAGACGAGGGGAGGTGGCGAGCCGCTTGGAGGGGTGCACGCAGTCGAGCGGCCCTGCATCGAGGGAACTTGGTGAGCATGACACGCACAACAAGCAATGCGAAATTGTGAGGGAGGGGGCGGAAGTAAATAAGGGAGGAGGGAGGTATTGTAAAAAGGTGGGGTGAAGGTTTAATTGAGTGATGATAATGGAATGAATGGTAGTGAATTGAGTGCGAGAGAAGGCGGCTAACGTTACGCGAAAGAGGGGGGCAGGGCACGAGAACAACACGTGCAGACGCTCGCAACAAAAAGCTAACGTTACGCGAAAGAGGGGGGCGGGGCACGAAAACATCACGTGCAGCCGCTCGAAAGACACTGATTGGCCTAAATCGCGACTACGTGTGAGGGTGGGTGTGTGTGGTTTCCTACGATTTGACATTTATCATTCAATGAGTAGATGAGGTTCCCTATTGTTCGAGCAAGAAACTCGATAGGTAGATGAGGTTCCCTATTGTTCGAGCAAGAAACTCGATAGGTAGATGACGTTTCCCTGTGGGCGGTGGCTAGTTACGTAGTTGCCCAAAACGGAAGATAATTGGCTGGTTAAGCCCTCCTGTTGAGGGGCGTATCACACGCGAGGCGACGCAGCGTGCGCAGTCCGGTTATAGTATTGATGAGATTACCTTGTTCCAGGAGAGACAGGAAGACAGCTGTAGGGTTAGCGGGGTAGATTGCAAGTGTATTTTGAATTTAAAGAACATAACACGAATATACCAGTAGTTCGAAGAAATAGGTGACGTCACCAGTAGGGATTTAGTAAGATATCGTGAACACAAGAAGCTTTGGGTTTGACACTGGTGGGGAAGAGAAACATGATAAAGGAGCGGACACGGAGATAAACGATAAACGAGTGGATCAAAGAGGAGAAGGGGAAGGGGGCGTGGCTGCGCACGGAGAACGCCGGCCACGGCAAGTGTAAAGGTGGGAGGAGAACGGGGAAAAAGGACGACTGTGTAAGATCGTCGTAAGGGGTACGCAGCTGCAGGGGGCTGCGTGCGCTTCGGCCGCAGGGGGCCGTAGGGGAAGGAATATAATATAACATCATAAATATATTTGTTTTATAATTTTTTTTTTTTTTGTGATTATTATCATTGCATAATTTGTCAAAGGATTGTCGTAAGTCCCCACACTTGCGGGGCAAGGTAAGCAATAAAAGGTTGTATGTTGCAAACTGGTAGCAAGGGGAAGGGTAAGAAAGGGTGCGCTAGTATGTCATACGGGAGAGGGTTGGGAGGGTGGGGGAATACCCTCACTACCCCACTACAACATATATGCACCACACTGCCACCACATAGGGAGAAGTTAATTAAGTACAGCATAGAGTGGACCCAGGGGACGGACAACAAAATGTTGACACCATGGCCGCCTAATGGTAGCTTTGACCCATATGCCCAACATTCACTATTAAACCATCTGCACAATACATACAAGGGGAAGAAGTTGGCAAACCATGTGGAGGTGTTTAACTTATGGAGGATGTTCCAGGGGTCTAGACCAGGACCAAATGGAATGTTCACTATGGGGGAAACACCGGAAGAAAAGGAGATTAAGAAAGAAGGAACGGATGGGGAAAAGGAGAGTGAAGGAACAAAGAATATGGGGAATGAAAAACTGGGTGGAGGAAAGGTTGATAAATTAGCTGACATAAAACAGGAACCGAGCAATGAGATACCCTTAACACCGGGAGTGAAAACAGAGGGGGGAGGGTTGTACCCTTTAAGAGAATTAGGAGAAATAAAAGGACAGTTAAGGGCGGCTGAAGGATACTCAAACCCGGCATACAGCCCTCCACCATATGTGGCTCATGGAAAGATACCAATGGGGGACGGGAGGAGAGAAGAGCAGACTGTAGAGATAGGAAACGATGAGTGGGTAGCTGCACAGATATTGTTGAAATTACGAGGATCACTAACTGGAGAGGAAAGGGAGGCGGTAAAGAGAACAAACGAGGATAGTGAAAGAGAGAGTGAAATGAGGGGAGAGGAGCTGCTACGGCAGAAGGAAGAGATTTTGGAGGAAAGATTAGCTAAACTAAGGGATGAGCAGAATGAACTGATAAAACAACTTGAGGGGGAGGAAAGAGAGAGAGTGAGGAAAAGGAAAGAAGATAAGGACGAATTGGAAAAATTAAGGGAGCAAAGTGAGGAGAGAAAGAGGGAAGCTGTAAGGGTAAAAGCAGCAGCAGAAAGGGTATCAAGAGTAGTGATGAGGGAGAAGAAGAAGGAAGAAGAAGAAAATGAAAAGGAAATGGAAATATGGAGGAGGAGGATAATATCAGAGACAGCTAAAAAATATGAAGAGGGGAAGGTAATAGAGAGTATAGTAGAAAGAGAAAGGGTGAAATGGGAAAGGAGGAGAGAGGATGAAAGGATATTGGAACAGATGAGCAACGAAGTAATGGAGGAATTAAAAAGGAAAAGAGAGGAAAATAGTAGGGAGATGGAGGAGAGGAGTGAAGGGGAGAGAGAAGAGAGTAAGAGGGAGAGTGAAAGATGGGGAGAAGTATATAAAAATAGAGAGGTAGCAACAACGTCAGCACTAAGGGGAACAGGTGGTAACAACGGAAAGGAAGAGGGAGACCTAATAGACTTAAAAACTGTAACAATAAAAGGAAAAAAGGCAGAGTGGGGGGCGCAATTTATGAATGATTTTTGTAGTGAGGATGGAAGGAAGAGTGAAAGGGAAAGCTTAGATAAGCTATACCTCACTAGAACAAACATAGATTCGCCATGGGTGAGTAGAAGATGGGAGGAGCTGGAGAGAAGTAAGGAGGAAGTGAAAAGAATGGGAGAAACACAAACTAACGAACACACGCCACCGACGCTCACCAACCAACACACGCCACCCACATCACCATCACACTCACCATCACGCTCTCTAACGCCACACCCCACATGTTCAACAACTGCACGCTCTCTGCACAGAATAAAGCTCGCACCCTTCATGGACGAAGTTACACCTTATGCATGTCGGCTTAGGGACCTCCCTAGTCGCAGGCAAGACAGGCAAACAGACGTGCCAATATTGAACACAGGAAAGGATGAAAAAAGGGGAAAGGAAGAAGAGGGAGGTAGGAGAAGAGGTAGTAAGGAAGGATTTGAAGTAGTAA
Organism: Ambystoma mexicanum; assembly: GCF_040938575.1. NCBI lineage: Eukaryota > Metazoa > Chordata > Amphibia > Caudata > Ambystomatidae > Ambystoma > Ambystoma mexicanum. The sequence continues at coordinate 1,120,318,984 of NC_090941.1, read as the reverse complement.
AAGGAATGGGGGAAGAGGAGGGGTGTGAAGAGTTAACATCATGGAGCATAAAGGATGACACAAGACAGAATGTAATGCCACTGCTGGAGAGAGGAGGGGTTAGACCACAATATGTACCTTGGAAACATACGGATAAGGAAAACATAAAATGTAGGCTCCCATCATTAAGTGGAGGTGCGGGTAAATGGATATATGAAATGGAAAAACACACCGCAGGACAGAAACTAGCAGTGGGAGATGTTAAGGGCCTGTTAATATCAATATTAGGGGATAGAGCGGATGACATTTGGAAAAGAGCGGGATTCCATGGGGTAACAATAACAAACACATCGCATGATGGGGCACCATTTGCAAACTGCAGACATGCGCTATGGCAGGCACTAAGAGTGCAGTACCCAGACACATCAGACATAGGAGCCATTACTTCCCGTAAGATGGGTGAGAACGAGGATCCTGTTGATTATATCCAGGATATTCAAGAGAAGTGGCGCATGGAAACTAGAGAACAATGGGACAAAACACCAGCCATATTTTATCATATACTAGTACAAGGGCTCCCAGAAGGAGTTCAGAGACAATTAAAGAAAGTAGTGGGGATGGAAGCAAAACCATGGCCGGAAATACAACTGACTATAGTACATCACTGTAGAACATGGCAAGGAAAAATGAAACAAAAGGAAGAGGACAGGAAAACAGAAGAGGCCAAATTAGTACAGAAAAAACTTACTAAATATACCATGGAAGGGGCACTAATAACTGCGCCAACACCAATGGCCCAAAGCCCAACGCAAGTAGTGGCTGCACAAAATCCAGCTCAAATAGCGCCTCCACAAGAGGTAATAGAGCAAGTGCTGCCTCTGCAATCACACGCACAGAACATGGGAGGAGGGTACCCAATGCAAGGAGCTGGGTATTATAATTATAATAGAGGGAGAGGAGGGTTTATGAGGGGAAGAGGATACGGATATAATACCCAACAACAGGCTGGGGGACTCAGAAATAATTACCAGACAGGGCAACCAGTATACCAGGACAACACAGGGAACTTCCCATGGCAAAACAGGGAACCACCCGTGTGTTGGAGCTGCGGACTATTAGGACACATGTCACGTACATGCAGGGTCAGGCCAGGAACACCAGCATGGAACGAACAAGCACAACATAGGACATCACAAGAACAGCAGGGCATACAACCACAGCAGATGTCACCACAAGGGAGTGACCAACACTATTCCCTACCACAACAACAAATAAAACAATACCTGCCACAAGTAACTGGTGCAGCGTTAATACAACCACCACCACAACCTGAACGAACGCAATTGGGTGGGGTGACGGTGTTGGGGCACAACCCTTACACAGGGAATGGCCAGTCATTGTACCCCCAATAGGACAGCCCACAGACGGCCTTGGTGTGTCCCATCCTGTCAGTAACACCTAATAGTGCGGAGGAGCCACGCATAGAGGTAACGATAGGTGACAAAAAATTATCATTCCTTGTTGACACCGGGGCGACCCGGTCTTGCATAAGGGAAGGTAAGTTTAAGATGTCAGGCGAAGCCATGAACACACAAGGGTTTTCTGGGGCTAAAGGGTTGGTTCCATTTACTGATAACGTTCCGCTATCTATTGGAGATTACGATCTGTCAGTACCACTTTTGTATTATAGTGCCTCACCAGTAAACATACTGGGGAGGGACATAATGAACAGATTAAATATGACGATCTCCTTTACAGAGGATGGCATAATTTGCTCTACTCCAGGGATTAACATGCTTGCAGCACGACAGATTTTGCAAGCATACTGTGGACAGATAGCGATCAGGGCGGAGCCAGTAGACGGCGAGCTATTCCAGTACGGAACAGACATGGCATTTGCATGGATGCCAGGGATAGGAGGGAAAATATGGAGGAGACCAGCAGCCTATCTATTCCGACCAGAAACACCAGCTAATGAACTGGAAGGGAAGGTCATTGCAGTGGACATTGAGAGCATTATTGCAACAGCTGATTATGTTGCTGTGCACGCCCAAGATAAAGAAGGGAGAGCATGGAGGGCGGTGATAGCACTAGCAGAAGGATGTAGGCTGACCCAGGTGTCAGATGAAGAGTTGTTTTCAGAAGAAAAGGAGGAAAATGAAATGGTGTTCATGATGAGTGTAGAAATGTGGCTAACAGTGGCTCACAAACAAGTGGCACAGAAAATTGCAATGGCACTTGAGGCACCCGCTGGCACACCAGTCCCATTTTTTAAAGAAGATATGTCAAAGGTGCCAAAATCATTATGGACTATTAGCCCTTATGATGTAGGATGCATTAAAAGCATAGGGGGTGTAAAGATAAAATTAAAAAAGGGTGCCATACTACCAAGAGTGAAACAATACCCATTGTCAAGAGAGGCAGATGAGGGCATATACGAAACCATAACAGCCCTTATAAACAATGGCATATTGGTCCCCTCAGAATCCCCATGCAACACAGCTGTGTACCCGGTGCGCAAGGCTAAAGGAGGGTCTTGGCGGTTCATACAGGACCTCAGACCGTTGAACAACATAGTAGAAGCAGAGTATCCAGTAACAGCAAACCCGGCCACAATTTTGTGTGGCATTCCAGCAGAAGCATCACGGTTTACAGTGATTGACCTTAAAAATGCTTTTTTCTCAATACCATTACACCCAGACTCACAAGACTTGACAAGCTTCACTTACCGAAATAGGAAGTGGAAACATACCAGATTACCACAGGGATATTGTGAATCACCTTCAATTTTCAATAGGGTAATACAGATGGATTTGGGTAACGTTGAGTTGGAAAGCACAGTGTTACAGTATGTGGATGACATAATAATTTGCAGTACAAATGAAGATAAATGTAGAGAGGACTCATTAAAAATGTTGACGATATTGGCTGAAAAGGGGTACAAGGTAGACATGGAAAAGATACAATACTGTCAGGAACAGGTACTTTACATTGGCCAACTGATATCACAATATGGAAGAAGGATTGCACCACAAAGAGCACAGGCAATATCAGGCACTCCCGTGCCACAGACTGTAAGAGAACTACAGCAATTTCTGGGACTGTGCAACTACTGTAGAGCATGGGTATTTGATTACAGCTCTTACATAGGACCCCTGCTTGAGGGTTTGAAGGAAGCAAATAAAGGGGAGAAAAAGTTGGGATGGACTATGGAAATGAAGGAGGCATTTGATGAATTAAAAGAAGCAATATCAACTGCTCCAGTACTAGCATCCCCAGACTATGAGCGACGATTTTTTATATTTTCACATTGCGACTCAGCAGTAATGAAAGCAGTATTGGCCCAAAAGACTAGCATGGGCTATAAACCAGTAGCATTTTACAGCGGTCACTTAGATCCAATAATGTTAGGACAATTCTCTTGCGAACAAGGTCTTGCTGCAGCTGCATTTGCAGTAGAAAAAGCATCATCAATAACTATGGGGTGTCCAACTACACTATTTGTAGAACATGCACTATTTGCGATATTGAATAAACCTAAGTCCACACTGACGACACAGAGGGCAACAGGTTATGAGATTATTTTGTCCAAAGCTGAACTGGCAATTGTTAGATGTAGCACGGTTAACCCTGCAAGGTTCCTAGCAGAAGTAATTGAAGAGGGAGATTACGCCCACGACTGCACCCAAGTAACTGAGATGTACTCATGTACTAGGAAAGTTGAAGAAAACGCACTAGAGGGAGGTGAGCTTTTGTTTATTGATGGGTCATCAACTATTGATCAAGGAGACGGGATAAGGAGGACTGGGGCAGCAGTAGTACAAATGATGGAAGCGCCAGTGTGTGTGGCTATTAAGTGTGTACAATTACCACAGCATTACTCTGCTCAAGCGGCGGAACTGGTTGCACTCATATTGGCACTAAAGGAAAGTTTTGATAAAAAAGTTACTATATATTCCGACAGTGCATATGTTACATCCACTGTCCACTCAGGGCTATCAAAGTGGAGAAGAAGAGGGTTTAGGAGAGCTGACGGCACTCCAGTACAACATGCCCTCTTGTTGGCTGAACTAATTGAAGTAATAAACGATCCCCAAGAACTAGCCCTAGTAAAATGCACAGCACACACCAATGGAGAAGACTATATATCAAAAGGAAATGCAGCAGCAGACGCACATGCAAAATATGCTGCATATTTTGGTGAGATATGGAACCCCACAGACTCACAGAGAGGGAGAGGGAGGGGAATAGCGAGGGAGATGTTAATAAAAGAAGGGTACACCCATCTCCCAGCCACCCAGATTATGGAGTTACAAGCGGCTGCACCAATGGCCGAAAAAGAAGTATGGGTGAAAAGAGGATGCACAATGTCACCAACCGACGCACTATGGCGCCAGGGTGGCACTGGGAAAGTTGTAATACCATTGGCATTGTTAAATACCGCCTTGAACCAATTACATCACCCTGCCCATACAGGCAAAGAAATAATAGCAGCACGAATTAGAGAAGATTGGTTCTGTCCCGAGTTAACATCCCATGTGTCAAATTTTATCAGCAATTGCCTTACATGTCAACAGTTCACGGCCGGTCATACTTTAAAGGTGATAAGAGGTACCATACCCCGACCAGAAGGACCTTTTCGGCACCTCCACATTGACTATGTTGATATGATCAACATTTGTCAAGGCAATAGATACATGATAGTAGTAGTATGCCCATTTTCTAGGTGGATCGAAGCAGGGCCCTGTTCACACCCTGATGCGTTTAGAGCAGCCAAATTTATAGTAAGGGAGGTATTCCCCAGGTGGGGAGTGTGCGAGGTGTTAAGATCAGACAACGGACCCCATTTCGCAAATGAAATGTTCCAGCATATCACATCCCTACTGAACATTAAACACAAATTTGCATGTGCGTACCACCCACAGGCCAATGGTGTATGTGAACGCCTGAATGGCCTATTGAAGGAGGCAATTGCTAAAATACAGCAAACAACAAAGAAAAGTTGGTTGTATTGCCTTCCGTTAGCACTGTTCGAACTTAGAAACAGGCCAGGGTCCGACCACCACCTCACCCCACACGAGGTGGTTACTGGACGCCAAATGCGCCTTCCCCTAACACCAACGTCAAGGGCATTCACCGACCAAGAAAGTTCTGCGAATGTGTTAGGTGATGAAATGTATCAATATGTGTCTTCTTTGATTACTAGCGTTGTGTTTGTGTCTCAACAGCTCGAGCGCACACGGGGCGGGTCCACCAGCAACCAAGAAATAGAAGAAAATACAGAATTGGGAAAGGAGAACTTGTGCCAACTTGCCAAAGGTGACCACGTACTACTTCGAAATTTTAATAGAAGGTGGAACCAGCAGAGGTTCACTGGCCCCCATTTAGTAGAGGACGTATCAACAAGAGCAGTAAAACTAAAGGATAAGCGTGCGTGGAACCACCTGCATGATGTAAAAATCTACAAACTGCAGACCCGCCCCAGCGCCAACGACAGGTCCATTGGAAAAACGCCAACAACATCCCCGGCAGCGGAAGAAAACACAACCACAGACAACGACCCAATTGTCCCCTCGGAGAGAATAACGGACGAAGAAGGGGGTGATCCCCACACTGCCCACCCCATGGTCACACGTTCAAAGAGTAAAACTGCTCCCACCATCTGAGCAAACCCCCCCCCATTGACTACTAAATACAATTGTAATAAAAACTAAGGACTTCGCTTGCACCAATACACATGTAAACACGTGAATGTTCTCTTTTTCTCTCGCACATACAGGAGCTGCGTAATATTGTATTGTTAAGAAAAGTTATCTAACAAATTCAGTGTGCAGGCGTAGATGGTGCTGCCAGACGATAGTTACCCAGAAGAATTGTCACACCAATTTGTATACGAAATAAAAAGGCCAACATACTTAAAAAAGAAAAGGGTACGTGTATACTACACGGCCTTCCTCCTGGCCATAGAAAATTACATGCCCCACCTCCGCCCATACTTGCCGGTCTTGAGAGACCGATCACTTAGAGTAGCGTGGGAGCAACTCTTCACCTGGGCACTGAATGACTATTTGATAGGGAGAGCTTAATGAAACAAAACTAACATTTAATAACAAGCACTTTTTGAGAATTTTTAGGCGGGCAACTTTAACGTCGCAAGAATACGCTGCCAGGACTGCAGCAAGGTAAGAGCAAAATGTCGGTGAGGTTAGCATATGTAATAAAAATAATAGGGATTTTTATGATCACCGGAGTTTTGGCTGCCTCTGTATGGCAGTACAGCTATGCTATGAGTTTTTTTGCTGCACCCAAACCTAATGTACCCCACCTCCCTGCTGCAACAGGTGTTACGTCAGGTGGTAACAGTAACAATGAACAAAAGCGAAATAAAGTTAAACGCAGCACATACTCAGACAATAAAGGTATTGATAATTATGTACAAGATTCAGCACACGTCACAAACAACATATGGTACCAGCACATGACCCGCATTGGTAAGCAGACAACTGAGGATAGCTGTTACGTTTGCTCATTAATACCATACGCCATGAGCGCTTCACGAACATTTGTTGCCACAGAAATAGATGAAAAAACAGCACAGTGCATAATATATTTGGCCCTGTTCCAAACGAAAGGAAGATTCCAAGGAACAGTAGTGCACATGACATGGAAAACACGAGACTCATACCCATATGAAAACAACTTCCTCAAGACCTATCTGAGTTATCACAAGACCAGTTTACATGCTGAAGCATTCAGATACATAACAAGTGGCCCTGAAAAAGGAGAAACAAAGAAGGTAACACTGCAGTATCTACCATGTGATTGGTACGCCACGGAAGTTCCGGGTAAACAAGGATGCTGGGAGAGGCCATTACTGACGATAACAGGAAAGGTGTTCCTGGGTACCAGCTGGGAGATAGGAGTGGTTGGCAGCAACATGGTAACAAAAGAAACTATCTCAACCATCGAGACACACAATCATCGATGTTGGACGACATGGATCAAGTATGTACCAATGCTCACGTGGGTAGAAGAAGATGAAGACCCGATAACTATATTACCATTGACTGCGCCCAAAGTATGTTACCAGCATAAAGGAGAGGTGGACGTGGGATATAACACCAATTGTGCAAGTGTGATGGAGTTACCTGAGGGGGGAGCGGGAACAGCAGTAATAATGGACCATTATTGGGCCTGCGGAGAAAAGGCATATCATACACTGCCTCCCCTGTGGAGTGGTGTGTGCACAATGGTACACGTCAATGTACCATCACTAGTGGTACCTAAGAAGCATGTCGATGTGGCGAAATTTCCGAAAATGGATGAAGGAGACAGGAGAAGAAAGAGATCTGCACCACTCCAGAAGGAGCAAGAAAACAGGACCAACAGCAATAATACTGTCCTAAACAGGAGAAAAAGACAAGGAGAGCCATTAACAGGAAATTATCTGTGGGGAAGGTCGGAAACGGAACTAACCTCAATACCGCCAGAACACAGACTATTCAGCAGAGCAGCAATGTTCTTCTCCTCAATAATACATCCGGGACTGCAGGCATACGCAAACGCAAAATGGCTGCAAATAACCAGATGGGAACTAATGATGACCATAAATTCGACAGTAAATGGGTTTAACGCAATTAAAGAGGAGCTGCGAGCTGTAAGGATGGTAGCACTACAGAACAGATATGTATTGGACCTTCTCACAGCAATGGAAGGAGGAGTTTGTGCAAAGATAGGACAATCATGCTGCACGTTCATACCTGCCAACGATGCCGACAATGGTACACTAACAGAAGCAGTTTCACAATTGGCCCAGATGCACTCCAAAATGATGGACGAAAGTAACGGCGTAAACAAGGATAAAAGCTGGTTTTCACTATTATGGTCATGGATGCCATCTTGGCTGTCAGATGGACTGAAAATAATAGTGGGATGTGCTATTTTGGCTGGAGCTGCACTGATAATAATTAGATTTTGGAAAGCCCGGAAGGCGCGCTCAACTGATGAGTTGCTGGAAATGGTGGGAATGCACCCCTTGATGCCAGCGGATGACGGCCAGCACACAGGTGTGATAATACACGAAAGGGAGAAGTTGCGCACCCAAATCATCGCCAATCATCTAGACCCACCATCAGTGAAGATCGAGAACCCAAGGAACCCTAGGAGCTACATAGGAAGATGGGTGTACTGTACTCCTGGAGGAACATGCGAATACATGTATTGGTCATTTGAAGATCACGTAAACCATTATGGACATCTCGGAGGGATAACCAAGATATGGAGAGTAAGAGGAGATAACGAGAAGGATATGTTTGTGGTCGACAAGTCGACCAGAGGGGGGACTGAAGTGGGAGAATGGAAAACCAGACTCCCGTCCTTCACCTCTCGCGCTTGGCCTAGAGGGTCGCGGCCCAGACACCCGCCACGAGAAGAGTTTGCCCATTTACCAGATGACCAAATACCCTGGTACAGAAACATACGGATGTGTCCATCTGCCTGCCCAACAGCCCGCACTGGCCATGCCGACACCTGCGGCACGGACCAACTAGACTGAAATCTACACATCGTTAGAGATGCCATGACGACCTAGATAACGGGAAGCACCGCTGAACTATTATACACGCTAAACATTTCCACACCAATCTACACGAAGAACATACTCAGTGCTCTGACGTAGGCGACAGGCTTATTCACGGACGTGCATCTTTATTATTTTTACATAGGCTTTCAGAATGCAGAAACGCAAGACGCACCATGAGCTCATTTATAACGCTTGCTCACGCTTCTCTTGAAACCCGTTACCATCATGAGAGATATAATGGAAACACGATACTGGCCATGAAACTGTATGCCACTATAACCTAAAGCATCCATGCACTAAATGGATTACTCGTGCACCAGGCCCAAGTAGGCCCCAAGCAAGAGTTCCCGTGGACATTAACAAAGCAAAAGTCAGGTTGCTGAGCCTGCAGAAAGAACCCAGTGGAGCAACCAGCCAAGGTCGTAATGTTGCAAACCCACAGTCAAGAAACAAATCTTCAAAGGCACGATGTTGCAACCTCGCACTCCACGTACCAATGTTAAAATCATATCTGCAAATTAAACCAGACATACAGTGGAAAAACAATATTAATTGTGCAGAATTATGCCTCAAACACGGTCCCTCCCCACGTGACCAAGCCGAACCTGACGAGATGCCAAAACCCAGGAGAGAAAAGGCGTCTGGGTACCTCGCTACGAGACGCAGGCCGACACACTTGAAAGGCTCAATGGACACCTGCTACAGTGGGAACGGTCAGTCTCCCACCTATGAATAAATCCTCACATTGCCTGCACGTACCCATACTGAAACACTGTTGCAACCACAGGTGCACCGTGTGCTGGGAACAACGGTGGTCCCAGGCTGGGGAGCTCACGGATGCACCAATCAGAACATGAGGTTCTTATCTCAGACGTCAGTAACGTTAGCCAATCCTCAGGGGTCTTCATGTAACAATTCTTATGTATCTAATTGTAGGGACAACCCAGATATACCACCTGACTACACCTTAACCACTAATATCATTCTCTATAGGCGTACTATACTAACCCCACCACTCGAGCAACCAATCAAGAGTGGCGATAGGTTCTTTTGGTAACTTTTTGGAATGACGCAAGTAGCGCGTCATAATGTAGTAAAAAGGGCCTGCGAGCCCCACTATTGTGTGTGTGTCAGGACGAACGCGTGCGCTCCTTGACCCATCCCTGCCGTTTGCATAATAAACGACAGAAGTTGCCTTGCTCCTTGTGTGTGCCTCATACTCTGTCTCGATCCGAGATATACACGGGAGGAGTTGGGGCCTCCCTGCCCGGAGGTCTGCGGACGGCCCGGCCGACCCCGGCAGAATTCCCCCCCGACAGCGCACAAAGGTATCACCGACGATAAGCACTGTGCGTCTCTCCATCTCCACCATCCTCACGACACAGTAATGGAATGAAATTGTACCGCCTCTTTCTGTCAACCATGCCCTAAATTCCTATTGGCCAATTTCCCACAATTCCATTTGCCTTTCCACCCTGCTCATAATGGCAGGATGTGCACATGCGCTTTGCCATCTACAATGAGGGATACGGCCCAGTACAGCTCAGACAATACGTCTTCCCTCATTGGGTGCTGTCAAATTTTCAAACACGCATGCACCAATCACATACAAAACCTCTGAATTGCACACTGTCATTTCTATACACCACTCCATATTTACCGTTAAACACTCTCATTACACGCTCCGTTTGATTGCAAAGCCCCTCCACCAGAAATCTCAGCTAAATAATGCATGATAATGCATGATTGCAGCATCCACAAAGATCCTAAGATGCACCCAGCACACCTTTGTCCATGCACACACCATCGCAGCCCTTTCCACACCTACCACAACAATATTCATCCAAGCAAGCAACCATGTGGGCACTTAACATTATGCACAATCGTAACATATGTAGCAGCACTTTGACCCAACTCCCCCACACCATAAAACAGACATTCACAAAAACATGAATCCACAAACATACCACAGCCTGCACCACTCCTACATATTGACATTCACAAAGTATTGTGTCACTCGCAAACTATGCACAGCAGCTGCACAACATTGGGCCTACTTCAATAAATCTGCACACAGCAGAGTAACCAACCACATATAAGCTGCACTTCAACCACACCCACTTCCATACTCACATTACATATACACTGTACCCTGTGGCCACACTACACAACTTCTCACTGCACCATCTCCTGCCGCACACCAAATACTGTAGCATTTTGCAACTATCACCACAACCATGGAATGTACAATACACGCTTTGCAACTCACTTTTGGTGCTGTAGCACGTCGCCAATGTGCTCCACACCCATTCTCCATAGATCACCACCCTGTGCCTCATGCACTGTCAAACCTGCATTGCTCCAGTGGGTATGCTCCTTCCACACATTCCCTGCACCATAATGCAACCATGCATGTCAGCATATCACCAACTATCACTATACACATACGCACCACTGGCACCAGCACTCCTAACCAACCTCCACACTGCAATGGACATGCACAGCATTATATGCAACAGTTACCATAATGTATAAACATTACACTGTCTCTGGCACCCGTACGCCCTTTCATTCACATACTATTGTCGTACCCACTTCCACTCACAAAGTATTGTGTCACTGCCAACTTAACCACAAAATGTTTACAACATTGTGCACACAGCACACTATCCAAGCACATACACGGGATAATTCATAGAATCCAGCGCACAAGTGGCGCACGCGGCTGGCGCACAGTGTGCGCGTGCGACAGTCTGCGCCAGCCGCGTGCGCTAAAATCCATGTTCACATGCGATTGGCCCTGTGCAAGCATGGTACGCGTATTTCGGGGGTGCGCGGGAAGTTTCACATGTGATTGGCCCTGTGCGAGCGGGGTACGTGTATTTCGGGGGTGCGCGGGAAGTTTCACATGCAATTGGCCCTGTGCGAGCGGTGTATGTGTATTACTGGGGTTCGCGGGAAGTTTAACACGCGATTTTGCTGTCAGAGCGGGGTACGTGTATTTCGGGGGTGCGCGTGAAGTTTCACACGTGATTTCGCTGTCAGAGTGGGGTATGTGTATTTCGGGGGTGTGTGTGAAGTTTCACACGTGATTTCGCTGTCAGAGTGGGGTACGTGTATCCAGTGGGGTGCGCGGGGAGTCCCACACGTGAATTGGCAGTGTGGGTCCTCCCAGGTGTCCCTTCTACCCCCTCCACGGCCCCTGCAGGCAGCGCACACCACAGGGGACTACCTTGCACCCCTGGTCATGTCCCTCAGGCAGCCCATCCACCATGGGCATGCCCCCCAGCCAAGCCACATGCCACCTTGCAATATGATCACCAACCCATGTCCCACAGCACCCCCACCCCCCAGCAGTGAGGGGCACCTACCAGCAGGCCCCCACTCATGTCCCACTCATGACCCCCTGCACCCCTACCCCCCAGCAGTGAGGGGCACCTGCCAGCTGGCCCCCACTCATATCCCACTCATGTCCCCCAGCACCCCCACCCCCCAGCAGTGAGGGGCACCTGCCAGCAGGCCCCCACTCATGTCCCACTCATGTCCCCCAGCACCCCTACCCCCCAGCAGTGAAGGGCACCTGCCAGCAGGCCCCCACTCATGTCCCCCTGCACCCCACCCCCCAGCAGTGAGGGGCACCTGCCATCAGGCCCCCACTCATGTCCCACTCATGTCACCCTGCACCCCCACCCCCCCAGCAGTGAGGGGCACCTGCCAGCAGGCCCCCACTCATGTCCGCCAGCACCCCCAGCCCCCAGCAGTGATGGGCACCTGCCAGCAGGCCCCCACGCATGTCCCCCTGCACCCCCACCCCCCAGCAGTGAGGGGCACCTGCCAGCAGGCCCCCACTAATGTCCCCCCCTAACATGTCAACATGACCCACAATCATGGCCCTCATGGCCACCAAAATCCCACGGCACGCCACCCTTGCCCAAATAACCAACCAAGCATAACATACACCCCACATTGAAATGCCCATTACATGAAACAACCCAAATGGCATGTATGTACATCAACACATGTCCGTCACACACACACAATGGGTGCCAGTGAATGTGAAAACCCACATCATGACATGCATGAAACCAATGATAGAATACCACACATTGAAGTACAGGAACAAATGTATTGAACAAAAAATGTGGTGAAAGAAATTCAAAGACCAAACAATGGACATAAGGAAAACAATGCAGAATGTCACATAACGATAACAAAAAGGAAATCAGATGCCAAAATATATTAAATCAAAAATGTCTCCAAAGTCAACTTCAAACAAAGCAAATCCAAACAGAAATGAAAAAGTAAAATCCATTGCTCCATGGAAAAATCAAAAAAGAAAATGCCGACAAATCCACACTCCAACTATTTACAAGGATGAAAACCTGGGTCCATGAGCCCAACTGTCCAAATGAAACCTACAAAAATACACTAACTAATGAAGAACTATATACAAAAATGTGGGGTATTGTCCAAGCGCCCCAAACAAAAATGAAAACCAAAATGAAACCTAACACTAACTAACTAGCTAACTATTTACAATGGCAGCGGGCTAGTCCGACAGCTCACTTTTTGATGTCCCGGGCCAGGGCATCATCGAACTCCCGCTCAATGTCCTGGAGGCGGTCCTCTTCCATGGCCCCGAGGGTTCGCAGGGACGATAACATGTTGACCTCCAACTCCCTGCAAATTGCCTCGAGGCACTCGGCCCGCCTCAGTGCCCTCCGCATGGAGTTCTCTGCCCTGACCATTGTGAGCCGTGCCTCTTCCACCCGCTGCCGCTCCCCATCTATGGCGTGGCCCAACCGCTGCCCCACGGAAGACACTTGCAATCCTGGGTCCTCCTGCCCTCTGGCCGATGCCTGCCCCTCCGATGTTGAAGGCCCCGAGCCATCATTGCTCCCACCATGTTGCTGCTGCTGCTGTGCCTGTGCCTGTGCCCTGGCTCTTGCTGCCTGCACGTCCTCCTCCGGCTGGGGTGCAGTTGTCGTGATGGCCCCCCCTGCTGGACGTCCGACTCCCGACTGTGGCAGGGATGTGTCCTCCACCAGCCTGGCCGCTGGGTCAGAGGCAGCTCCACAGTGTACCCAGGTGATACATGGGTGGGAAGATGGCATGGAGGACGACTGGTGCGTAGGGGGTTCAGGTGAGGAGGGGGTCGCAAGAAGGTCCAGCACACAGAGGAATCCAGCACTGGTGACCCGTCCCAGTAGGTCAACGCGGTCAAAGAGGCATCCGAGATGACATGCAGTGTCTTCACAAAAACACCGCAGGTCACCTCGCATTCCCAGTTGACGCAACGCTATCCCAGCCAGGACAGACTCAACCCGGTCCCGGATAGCCACGTCCGCAGGGAGAGGAAGGCCAGTTGTTATGCGCTCATCCCCTCCCTGAAAACGGGTCTGGACGTAGGCATCCCTGATGGTGCCGGATGATGCAGTCACAGGATCAGGGACAGGATTACACACAGGCACCTCCGCGGCGGCCTGTGCTGCCTCCTGTCCCTGCCCCTGCACTGCACCACTGGCACCAGTGGAATCCCCACCTCCAGAGCCCGTGTGTGCCCCTTCCACGGCCTCCTCCTCCTCCAAACCCCCACCAACCTGGATGACTCCATGACATCTTCCTCCGCCGGACTCTGTGGGGTCTCAGCTGCCCCTTCTGCAACCTCCAACCTCCCCCTCTTGGACCTACCGTCGGCAGCTGCGGGTTGGGACACGGCACCAGACTCCTCACTCCCTGAAGAGATGACAATCTGCGAGGGGAGCCAGACCTTGCGTCTCCGGCTGGTGGTGCGATCCCTGCCGCTTTGCTCCACAGCACCCTCTCCGCCCTCTTCATTAGTTGACGCTGCAGACAGGGAGAGATAGAACACAGGCATCAGGGCACTGTACAATGGACTGATACACACATGACAGTTGCACATGATTGGCAGTGTCAAACTTCAGACATGGCATCACACTCCCTAACGCACATGTCATTTCTACTCACACACATGAGCAATTCAACAGCAATATTGCACCAGGCAGCACCATCCCTACACATACAACAGCATCAGCATCCGAAGGTGAGCCTGACGTCACATGAAACACGGGGAGTACACAACACATGCACACACACCAACACACTTACATGTATGTGTACATGTCCACCAACTGTCAGAGTGATAAGATCGCCATCCATGTCAGCCTTCTACATGTCAGTGCCACATGCATCCATGTTGCATCACAGTTGCACACTTGTCAAATACACACACATGTACACAGTGCAGATACATGCAGCTGGAACCAACATCCATGTGTGACCCCACAACCATGCCAACGTACATACACAGTAATTCAAACATGTGTGCTCCCACATCTGCATTTGGCCTGCATGCTTATCCACACATACACCATCCATGTGTCTCACACATGAGAGGACTTGCATGTGTCAGCCTCATTCCCCTGTACATACACATCCATATATGGCCCTACAGAAACACATGTGCAACCTGCACACTACTGGCACACCACGACACGCACAGTGTCCAACCAGTATGCATGTACACTTACCGCTCGACTCCAGACGGGTCTGCCTCTCAAGGACCTGGACGTGGAGTGCTGGGCTTATGCATTCCAGGACCCTCATTTGGTGCTCGGACAGGTGGCCCCGGCGCCCCTTGGCATCCGCTGCCTTCAAGAGGTGCCGGGCCTTGTCGAGGGTCCTGGACCTGAAGTCCTCCCAGCGCTTCTTGACATGTTTGATGTCGCGGACTGCCACTCCCTCCTCGTTGATGGCAGTCACAATGTCCATCCAGATCCTGGTCCGTCCTTCATAGTCCACGCGCAAACTTCCAAAGAGGGCATCATACTGCCCCAGGACTTGCTCCACCAGGACACCAGCTTCCCTGGCACTGAAGCTGGTGGCCCTCTGCCTCTCTGGCTGGAGGTTGCCAGTGGTGCCAGATGGTGTTGTGCCTGACATGGCAACCCCAGAGGCAGGTGTGGGTGGGCAACTGGGTTCTGGGGCTGGGCTGTGGAGCGATGGTATCCCAGTCGGGAGTTTTCAGTTCCAGCAGAGGTGGTCACAGCAACTTCGCCCCTGGCTGACATGCAGGCAGCAAATAGCAGGGCACATGGGCAGCAGGCAGGCAGGCAGCAGCAGATGGCAGGTGGGAGCATGCTCGGGGCTCTTGGGGGCAGTAATTCGGCCTTCTGGGCAGGAGCGTGTGTCATAATGCCTACCCCCGGGCATCAGGACCAAGGCCCTCAACTCCGGGAGCAGGCATCCAGACATTTGTTTAAACCTCAGCTGCCCCGGCTAGGGGCTGTCTGGGTTCAGTCTTGGCGCCTTAGGCGACTTAGGCGCCAGGCTCATCATAGAAATCAGTCCTGGCGCCATAGGTGCCAGGCTCATAGACTTTACTTACCTGATGCAGACCATGCTGCAAAAGAGTCCAATCCTACACGAGGCCTGGATGGGACTATTTTGTTACAGGGACTATTTTTTACTCGGGCATGGCTCTAGGCAACTTGTTACCTAGAACTACTTTGGAGGCTATTTAAACCACACCCGAACAGCAGCACATGCATCGCGTTATTCTGCATCCAGCAGCGTGACGCTCATCATGACTGCAGCCAGCATCCAGTCTTCTGCCATGCCCGCGTGCCTGCAGCCAGCATCCAGTCTTCTGCCACGCCCGCCTCGAATCCGGAGCTCCTAGGATAAAGAAGAGGAAAAGGACAAGTTTAGAAAACGAACTTATTTCAAATTCCTCACCTAATTCCGGAACCATTTCATCTCCGGACCTGGAAAGTACATCAGTCCTGCACGCATCGCTTTGCCAGCTAAAGCACGGCGCCATTCTCACCAGTTCTCACAGCATCTTTCGATCCGGCACTGTCTCCATCATTTCTTCGCCGTAATCCGGCACCTAGGGGACACAAGAAAAAACAAGGTGAGCCAAGGGAATCAACAAATACAACCTCTTACCACCATAGACTTACCTGATTTACCACCGGCGGTATTATTCCATAACTTTCCACATTTTCATATGCAGCATCTGTAAAGAGGGAGAAAAACAACACGTTAACGCATGCAATAGTTACCAGACAGCGTTGGGTAACACAGACTCTTACCTGAACGCCAGCAGCAGCTACGAAACCTTCTTCTCACAAACTCAGTTGCAACTTAAGGAAGGAAGGGGACAAGAGTGAACATCGGGCACATTGAACTCTTTGAACTTGACACTTACCAATCCCACCAGGGACTTCAGAGTCAATACTTACCGGAACTCTCCCAACGCCTTCAAACCAGTGAAGTAAATGGTATCTACGCGCCCCTGCAAGACACGCAGGGTGGAGAGCTCTGCTTTTACGAACATAAGGTGAGGTTACTAAGGGAATATTGGAGGTGATTAGTGGGGGAGGCCATCACTGAAACCCACAGGTGGTTAATCCCTGTCTCCACTTGCAGGAAAATACTTCTTCGGGTCCAGCAGACAAGACTAGGTGGGCCAGTCCAGACAGTCATCTCTGCACTACGCATCACATTGAAGGAGACCGCAGCTGTCCGGGTTCATTCGACACCCCTGTGGGGTCTAGGTAAGCGTAACAGAACGTGAAGCCTCTCTACAAATACCCACCCGGGTGTTATGGAAACCTCGGAAACCGACCAACTGGCCCAATTATTGGGGGAACTTAGGGCGGAAGAACATGCCGCTCGCCAAGAGACTAATGCCCTCAGGAGAGAACTGATTGTCTCAAAGGAGCGCACAGATGATCTGGCTAGGCAACTACTGCAAAACCAAGCTGGGCAAATGACCCTACCTGCATATGGGGGAAACCCAACCCCCGTTTCATCAAGCAATCCTGTGCAAGTGGTTTTACCAGGAAATATTCCGTTAGCTCCACCCGAACGCTTTGCTGGGGACTCCAAAAGGTTTGCTGTGTTTATGAACCAATGCCGCTTGCACTTTTTATGCAGACCGGGAGCCTTTCCAAATGACCAAGCCAAAGTAGCCTTTGTATTGTCATATCTTAGTGGCAGCGCAGCGGATTGGTCCATTCCATTAGTCAACCAGGATGATCCTCTTCTCCGGGATTTTCAGGGTTTTAAAAGGAGCATGGAAAAACTATTCGCCAGACACTCACAAGGTCAAGCCCTGGACAACGAACTTTTATCCTTACGACAAGGTAACCAGGATCTGCTAATCTATATTGCAACATTCAATAGGTCGGTGGTGGAAACCGGGTGGCCGGAGGAAAAACGAATTACATTGTTTCATCGTGGACTTCGGGGAGAACTCAAAGATGTCTTGGCTCAAGTTGTGAACCCACCTCAGGATTGCACAGAATTTATATACTTAGTGGTCCAGTTAGACCACCGACTTCAGAACCGAAAGACTGATCGAGCTAAGTTCAAGAACCGGGTATTGGTTAAACCCAACCTTGCCCCCAAAGGAACAGATGCATCTGAACCTATGCAGATCGGGGGGTTAAAGGACACTTAACTCAAAAGAAAAGAGAAAGAAGACGACAGATGCAGTTGTGTATGTACTGTGGAACCTCAGGACATTTTCTACGGGATTGCCCTACAAAACCACCCAAGAAGATGGTAGGAGTTGCTGATAAAAGCCACATAGAGCCTGATTCGGGAAACGACCACGCCCGACAAGCGTAGAGGTCCGCTTGCCGAGCTTAAAGAAGGACACTCAGACCTCGCATCTGATCATCCCAATGGTCCTACTTGATCCCAGGCAGCCATCACGTATGCACGCAGTAAGGGCATACATAGATAGCGGGGCCGTAGGAAACTATATGGACCACGAATTGCTGTCAAGGATGAATCTACCTCTTTGCAAAAAGACCACTTCGGATGTCATCACCACAGTTGATGGAACTGAGATTGCCTCGGGCCTGTAACTCATTCCACTACAGAGATGACACCGTTGAGTCAAGATGGGCATCGAGAGACTATTGTGTTTGATCTAATCAAAGCCCCACAGTTCCAGATAATACTGGGGATGCCATGGTTGGAAACACATAATCCTTGTATAGATTGGCGAGAGAAGAGAATAATCTTCCCGGATTGTGCACACACCTGTTACCCGGAGAAAACTTTGAACAAAGGCCTGGCTACAGTCGTTAACCCAATCGTGCAGTTACCTCAGGAATACCAAGAATTTCAGGATGTTTTTCAAAAAGAACAGGCCAATACATTACCTCCTCACAGATCATACGATTGTCAAATCGACCTCCTACCCGGTGCACAACCCCCATGCAGTAGAATATACGCCCTCACGGAACCTGAAAATAGTCACCTATGGCAATACTTGGACCAATACCTTGATAATGGCTTTATTCGTCCTTCCAAGTCTCCTGCATCCTCAGCTTTATTCTTCGTGCCAAAAAAGGAAGGTGACCTTAGAACGTGCATAGATTACCGCGCATTAAATCAGATTACGGTAAAAAACCGATACCCATTGCCTCTGATCCCCGAATGAGTAGACCAAGTAAAGGATACTTCTATCTACACTAAGTTAGATCTCCGAGGGGCATATCATCCGGTACGTGTCAAGAAATGCGACGAATGGAAGACTGCCTTTTGCACCAATACAGATTATTCGAATATCAGGTGATGCCCTTCAGGTTGTGCAATGCACCAGCAGCCTTCCAGTATTTTATGAACGATGTCCTTCGTGAACTCATTGACGTCTGTGTCGTCATATACATAGATGATATTCTAGTGTACTCCCCCTCAGAATCAGACCATGTTAAGCACGTGCGTGCAGTCCTTGAGAAACTACGCCAGCATAAGTTATATGCAAAATTGGAAAAATGTGTTTTTCATGCTACGGAAGTTGAATTTCTTGGATTTATCCTGACTCCAAAAGGAGTCCGAATGGACGCTCGAAAGGTGGACGCAATTCTCAAGTGGCCATCACCCAGTGCAGTCAAAGGGGTACAAAGCATGCTCGGATTTGCTAATTTCTACCGCAGATTCATTCCGGATTTCTCCCATGTTGTACACCCCATCACAGCACTTTTGCGAAAAAACAAATGCTTCTTGTGGACCGAAGAGGCTGAAAAGGCCTTCCAAGAGCTGAAAGCGAAATTCACATCAGAACCTGTCTTAAAGCATCCACGCCCTGAGCTTCCATACATAGTAGAAACTGATGCATCCAGTTTAGCCATGGGAGCTATCCTGTCCCAGAAGGATCCTGAAACCGGTCAACTTCACCCAGTAGCGTTTTGGTCCAGAAAGTTCTCAGCACCTGAGTTAAACTATGCAGTTACCGATAAAGAGCTATTAGCCATCAAATCCGCCTTTAAGGCTTGACGGCACTATCTTCTTGGTGCCAGGCATACTATTACCGTAATCACCGATCACCGGAACCTGCAGTATTTAAAACAGCCAAAGCCCAATCATCGCAACAACTTCGATGGGCATTGTTCTCTGCCGAATTCGATTTCGTGATCACTTATCGACCAGGCTGCAAAAATGGCAAAGCAGATGCCTTATCCCGAATACGGATGGGAGAAGCATATGCAAACCCGGAACCGGTGCCAATAATTCCCAAGCAAAGAATTCTTGGCATAACTACTCTATAGACACTCGAAGATATTCATTCAAAAATCCAACAACTCTTCGATCCAGCAACCCTGTAGGACTGGGTAAAGAAAGGCCCGGACTACTCAGTCGTTAATGACCTACCTTACTATCAAGGACTACTATTTCTACCACACAAGGAAATACAAGAACTAGTCAACTCCAATTACCATGACACCCTGATGGAAGGGCACTCAGGTATCGCAAAAACTGAAGCGAAATTAAAAGACAGTTCTGGTGGCCCACTTGGCGAAAAGATGTAAAGTCATTTGTGATGTCTTGTGGCATTTGCGCCCAAAACAAAAGCCAGAAGAAAAAACCCGCTGGCCTTTTACAACCTTTGGATATTCCACCTACACCATGGCACACCTTGTCTTTAGACTTTATTACAGATCTACCTCCATCTAATGAATTTAACACCATCCTAGTTATTGTGGATCTTTTTTCCAAGATGGCCCACTTTATTCCTTTAAAGGGGTTACCTTCTGCTTCGATTCTGGCCAAGGAGTTCCTCCAAACCATTGTTCGATTACACGGATTCCCTTCCGTATTGGTTTCTGACCGAGGTAGTCAATTTATCTCGCATTTTTGGAAGAAATGTTGTCAACTGGCACAAATCGACATGAGGCTATCAACAAGTCACCATCCCCAGACCGATGGTCAGACGGAAAGGACCAACCAGACCCTTGAACAGTACCTACGCTGCATGCTACACCAGACCGAAAGCAATTGGAAAGATATTTTATGGATTTCCGAGTACGCATACAATAACTCAGTGCATTCAGGAACCGGACAAAGCCCTTTTTATACCATATATGGACATCACCCTCGAACCTCAGAACTCGATTCGCCTCAGCACTTAGAAATGCCCGCAGTTAGTCATTTGCACTCTAGTATTACACAAGCCTTTAAGGAAGCCACAGAACATTTGAAACAAGCAAAAGAGAAATACAAGAAAAATGCCGATCAACATAGAAGTGAAACTCCACAATACCAGATTGGGGATCAAGTTTGGCTGGCTACCAAACATATACCTCTGAAGGGAACTCAGACTTTTAATCCTAGATATTTGGGACCTTACACCATTGAGGCCATTATCAACCCGGTGGCCGTCAAATTGGAATTACCCTCTAATATGCGAATTCATTCTGTCTTTCATGTTTCACTTCTAAACCCAGTTCAACCAGGGACAAGATTAACCAAACCAAATCTTGATAGATGGAGAACCTGAATTCGAGGTAAAAAATATCCTGGACTCCAAGATGATTAAATCAAAACTTCTTTATTTGATCGATTGGAAGGGCTACGGACCACAAGAAAGATCATGGGAGCCTAGCGACCACGTTCATGCACCTCGGTTGGTGAAAAGATTCCATCGGAACTTCCCAGACAAACCGGGGCCAGGGGGAAGAACAACTTTAGGAGGGGCCTTGGGGGGGAGTGCTGTCATGATGCCTACCCCCGGACATCAGGACCAAGGCCCTCAGCTCTGGGAGCAGGCATCCAGACATTTGTTTAAACCTCAGCTGCCTCGGCTAGGGGCTGTCTGGGTTCAGTCCTGGCGCCTGAGGCGCCAGGCTCATCATAGAAATCAGTTTGGTGCCATAGGCGCCAGGCTCATAGACTTTACTTACCTGATGCAGAACATGCTGCAAAAGAGTCCAAGCCTACATGAGGCCTGGATGGGACTATTTTGTTACAGGGACTATTTTTTACTAGGGCGTGGCTCTAGGGAACTTCTTACCTGGAACTACTTTGGAGGCTATTTAAACCACACCCGAACAGCAGCACATGCTTTGCGTTATTCTGCATCCAGCAGCGTGACGCTCACCGTGCCTGCAGCCAGCATCCAGTCTTCTGCCACGCCCGCCTCGAATCCGGAGCTCCTAGAATAAAGAAGAGGAAAAGGACAAGGTTAGAAAATGAACACTGTCTCCATCATTTTTTCGCCTTAATCTGGCACCTAGAGGACACAAGAAAAAACAAGGTGAGCCAGGGGAATCAACAAATACAACCTCTTACCACCATTGACTTACCTGATTTACCACCGGCGGTATTATTCCATAACAGAAAAACAACACGTTAACGCATGCAATAGTTACCGGACAGCGTTGGGTAACACAGACTCTTACCTGATCACCAGCAGCAGCTACAAAACCTTCTTCTCACAAACTCAGTTGCAACTTAAGGAAGGAAGGGGACAAGAGTGAACATTGGGCACATTGAACTCTTTGAACTTGATACTTACCAATCCCGCCAGGGACTTCAGAGTCAATACTTAACAGAACTCTCCCAACGCCATCAAACCAGTGAAGTAACTGGTATCTACGCACCCCTGCAAGACACGCAGGATGGATAGCTCATCTTTTACGAACATAAGTTGAGGTTACTAAGGGGATATTGGAGGTGATTAGTGGGGGAGAGCGAGAACAGTTGGGAGGCCATCACTAAAACCCACAGGTGGTTAATCCCTGTCTCCACTTGCAGGAAAATACTTCTTTGGGTCCAGCAGACAAGACTAGGCGGGCCTGTCCAGACAGTCATCTCTGCACTACGCATCACGTTGAAGGAGACCGCAGCTGTCCGGGTCCGATCGACACCCCTGTGGGGTCCAGGTGAGCGTAACAGCGTGGTCTTCCGTGTGTTGTTGCGTGGCCAGCTTCATACGGAGTGATTTGGCACCTGAAAGACTTGCACGTCAGCGTGTAATTCGAGGAAAGGGCCTTAGCACATAAGCGCGTCTGTGACGTTACGCGCGCGGTTGTTTCCCTCGTGGCGGGTACATAGTGAATCAGCACGTGAATACACCGCACGTACGCGAATTCATTGGACCAAAGGCCCTTTAGCGCGTAAGCGCGTCTGTGACGTGACGTGCAAGGGCGTTTCCCTGAACACGGGTGCATGTTCATCGTACACGTGCAAAAACTGCACGTCCGAGTGGCAGCTCGTGTAATTGGAGGAAAGGGCCTTAGCGCGTACACGCGTAAGTGATGTTGTACGTGTGGGCCGGTTTAAAAGGTACGTGTAGGACGCCATTTACTTCTATGTGCTTTTTGTGGAGAGCGAGTGGGTGAATTTTGTACTTCTTGTCGGTTCACACGCGATTACTTCACAGCGTTTCAAGTTCGTACTCCCTGTTACCTCTGACAGCGTTCAATTTTTTGGTTGGGCCTGTTTCCTCAAACAGCGTTCACTTCTTCTTTTGTCCTGTTTCCTCAGACAGCGTACAATTCTTCTTTTGGCGGGGGTGTTGCCAAAGCGCACACGTGCGTCTTTTTCACGTTCTTTTTCCAGGCATACGGTGAATCTTGCACGTATTTACCAACTGTGCTTGCCCCGTGTGTCGCGTACCCCTTCAGAGGTCATTGTAGGCTGTGTGTATTACACGTACGCTTATTTTTGTATTTCTGGGTGCCACAGCGTAGTGCGGGTTCATTTTTCCACGCACGTGGTCTACGAGGGGTTGCGTGCACGTTCATTTTTGTTTTCGGGTTGCCTGTGCATTGCGTGACCCGTCATCTTCCCCCAGGGGTCACAGACAGCCTTGCTAGAGCACTAGGGTACGAATTCCATCTAGTACCCTACCCCTTTCACCTCCAATTGCCCAGGACAATAGTTTACTGCTACTTCCATACGCACAACAACATCAGTGCCATGGTTGGGAGGCGACCAAGCGGTAAGGGAGGCAAAGGTGGCCGACCTTCAAAAGGTGGGCGTGGTGGGCGTGGTAGGGGACGTGGCCAGGATTTGCAGGGTGCCCCTAGACCCCCATGTGTGGAGGACCAATCAGGGACACCCATGCCCCACCCCCCCAAGGTTGTGGGAAACATAGCTGACACCATCCCAGCTCAGCCCTTGTTGGACCGGCCTATTGTGGCACCTGAACCGGCACAGGAAGACTCCCAGGCTGACTTCCAGGTCAGCAAGTCTAAGCCACGTGTGGCGGTGCAAGTTGGTGTCACCAGGCCACGTGGATCTGGGGCAGCAATGTCATCTGCTGCCCCAAGTAGGCAGGGTGGGGAGGCTGCAGGGGCAGATGCAGCTCTATCCACCCCAGCTCTGAGTCTCCCAGCCGGGACAGTGTCGACCCAGGTATATCAAACCGACGTTGCCCCTGCCAACATCACCCTGCAGCCAATGCCTGCACCAAGACCTATGGTCATTGTTACTTCGCACACTCCTAGTACACAGTCCACCGGCGCTTCTGCCCCTACTGACCAGAGCGGCGTAAGCCACTCAGGATCCGTAACACCTTTGAAAAAGAAGAAGGCTGCTCTAACACTACAGGCTGAGACCCCAGACACGGCAACACACTCTGGCACGTCAAGGAAGCCTAGCTTTAATGACGCCGAACTTGATGCACTTGTGGCCTATGTGTCGGAACATAGCTTCGAAATGGTGGTGACTGCAGGGTGCAAGACCACACCTGGTCAACGTAGGGCACACTGGCAGACCATCGCGGACCACATTAGTGCCCTTGGATTTGTGAGGCGCACAGCTGATGATTGCTATAAGCGGTGGAATGACCTTAAACGCAGAGCAAAGAACAAGCTGGCCTCAAATCATGCCTCTACTCTGGTGACTGGCGGTGGGTATCCACTAGAGGACAACCAACTCACTGAACATGTGTTTGTTGCTCGAACCTTCGTCACAGAGGAACAGATCCAAGGCGTGGGAGACCTACCTGATTACGACACATTGTCCGGTGAGTGCCCATGCATGTGTGTGTAATCCATGTGTATGTTGTTTGGGTGATGGGTTCTGATTGAGTGCCAGGTGAGGGTGTGTACTCCAGAGTGGTATGGGTCACCCATGTGCTTCCTGCAATACATTCACGTGCCTTGGATTTGGGTATGACAGTATCCCTTCTGCCCACAGTAGCCAATTAGCGCCACATTACTGCAGTTGCCCTTGAACTGTCATCTTGCAACAACATTGTTCAGATTTTTTCAGTGTTCATTCAGGCTGATTGTTTCAATTCTCCCATTTTTGCTACGCATTTTTCAGATCTAATGCCACATATGTGACATGCTTCTGTCATTGAGTACACCACAAATTGGGCCACATTTGTTACCTGGTTATGTGAATGATTAGACCATTCAGGCCGATAGAGTATTGGCCTGCTCACATTTATTTTTAGGGCCTGTTTGCATGTGGAACATGATTGTTGTTTCCTGTCATGTTAAAGTGACCAACCATTGATGTGTACAACTGCCTACAATCACTATATTATTGTACACTGGATGTGTTGCAGTGTGTGGCACATGCATATTTTGCCACACTATTTAGGATTTTTCATCTCATCATGTCCATCTCACATGGATGGGTGACAGTACTCATTCACTGACATATCGCTATAGTTGTCTAATGTAACATGGCTATGCTACATGCCATCTGTGTGCTGGCATGTGTCATGTATGTGTATTGGACATGCCAATCACAGGCTAATGTGTGATGCCAGTGCTATCCACCATGCAGCAAGTGTGTTGCTTTTCAATCTTGGTGTCCTCAGTGTCTGCTTTTTGCCTCCCCTTCCAAATCATTGACAGTGCATGCATGCCAGGGTTATAGTCATGTGGGACATGTGTAAATAATGTACAGGATCTCTGTCTTGTCAGGTCTATGTATGTGCTATGGTGCTCATGCCTGTTTCCATTTGTTGTATTTCATGTTTTTGCAGGTGATGACGCACTTGATGCTGGTGAGGCTGAGGCGATGGTGCAGACACAGGAGGGATCTCAGCCACGACCGGGCACCAGTGGAGGACGTGGTGTGGTGGTGGGTGAAAACCCTTTGTTACTGCAGACCATACTGTCCAGGTGCATCTCTGGGTGCACCTCCCCAGACCTTGTAATAACCTTATAAAAATAAAGTACTAGAAAGCAAATTATCTTTTGGCAATTGTGAATGACACCTACCTTCTCTTTAGTCAGCCCTCTCGGGATAGAAGCTAGAGGGAATTACCTGAAAACCCCTCTTAAACCTAGACAAAAGGCTAGGCTGAAGTGGAATCTCCAGGGGAAACCCCGAAGGGAAAAAACCCCGTGATGTGCTGCTGGAGAGTATGGATTCCTGCAACGACGGCTGAAGGATCACGCCTTTTGGAATGTAGTCTGTAGTCTTATCAGGTAGGATTCTGGGTGAGAAGAGTAGAGGTAAAGGTAAGTCTGAGTCCAGATTTCTAATCCAGAAGAAGAGAAGAAAAAGAGAAGGAAGCTTACCCTGACAGACCTATTCCTTTTTAGGCTTCTGTATTTCTTATCAGGTGGGGAATGCAGACCTGTAGCCTATTGCCCAATATAACAGATTAGGGAACGTTTTAAGAAACAGTTCAGAAATCGTGGGAATTGGAATGAATCTTACCCAAAGGAAATAGCCCCAGGGAGATATGGTTAAGCACAGAATGAGAGGCTAACACAAGTAGAAACCAAAGGCGGAATGTTGCGTCCTAATGGGCGTTAATACAAAAACAAGATTAGAAGAAAGAGAGACCTCCACGAGAAAGCCGGACTCAATGCTAGAAGGTGAGGAATCACTACCGGTAAACGTAGCTGTGAAAACAGGAAGGTATCGTCTACTCGATCCGGATGGCAAGGATTGTAATGGAGATTTCTACAAGTTCAGAACAAAGGAAAAAGTAAGTGAAAGTGAGAGTTGGAATCAGTAGTCAATGATAGTTGAATTGAGATAAGTAGAAAAGAGCGAACTCACGATGCGCAGCGCAACTCTAAGGAGAGAAGCAACGCGTAGGACCGAAGCTCCAGCTGCCGGATATTCCTTCCCAGAAGTCGGGGGCGGGGCTACCCGCGCAGTCCGATGAACACGAACAACTGGTGTGCTGCTCGCAGTCCCGGGTACCTCCATGTTGGAAGTCCCAATTCCGAGTCGAACAGCGGGAAGTGAAACCTGGCGACGAGAAGCAGCGGGATCCAAGTGGACAGCTGTAACAGACCTCTATTCAGGTTCTGAATCGGATGATGAGACTTATGTGCTGTCGCAGGTGAGTGCTTCTGGCAGGGATTCTGTTCTGTCCAACCCACCTGCACCAGGGGTAGAACCCTCTATGGGGATGTCAGTGTTGGTAGGTCCGCCTTTGGCAGTTACGGATGCAGGGTCACACTCCACAACATCTGATCCTGTTCCTGAGACAGCAGATCAGAGGGGGAATGCAGTCCTGCAGACTCAGGCAGCGCTAGCACAGCAAGGTGCAGATCGCATTGCCCCAAACAGGTGTGGTGCCCGCCGACGCGGTGGCCGTGCGCCACCAGGCAATACTGTATCGGAAAACTCCATGTACGGTATGGCAACCCAACAGGCAGCATCAGTTGAAATGATGGCTCAGGCAATGGAGAGGGTGGCCACTTCCATTATCCCCACTGAAAGGCAGATGGAGCAACAACAGCAGGCAACAAACTCCATTTGCCAATCACACGGGGAAGAAATGTTGGCGTCCAACAGGGACCGACGGGCGGCACTGGAGACTCTGCGCGAAGCCATATCAATAGAGACACAGGGCCACAGGGAAGCCCTGAGGGTAGAACTCCATAACGTCAGGGAGACTCTGCTTGAACTTGAAGCTTCCCGAAATTGTAGGGCAGAACAGCAGCTGGAGCAGTTCACACATTTGCTCTCAGCTGAGCTGCAGGCAACCTGTGAGGAGATCCGGGCATCACGCAAGGCCATGCGTGCAGAAATGCAGGCAACCCGTGAGGTGCTACATGATCTCCGCACTATCATCCTCCAGAATCAGACCTTTCAGACCTGCATGCTTGCTGCCATGGAGGACCATACCAGGGCTTTGCGTGGGCTGCCTCCCATAGCACCACCACCTCCTGATGCAGCAACACAGGGTGAAGAGACCGACAGCAGTTCTCCCACAATGGCATAGCCCTGCAGGCCATGAGCCCATGGAGGTATTTTTTTTTCTCTCAACATCCACGCAGGTGGGTGTTGGTGTGCACCCTGTCGTCGAACCTCCTGGATGGCCTCCCCCCCTCCCCCCGGGCCCCACATGGCCATTTTTTTTTTTTACAGTGTGTTGCCTTGTGTGGCTCCCGTGGGCATCCACTGTGTATTCCGGCTGGCACATGCAGGCTTGTCCTGAGTTTGGGTTAGATGCTTAGGTTCGTGACACACACACCCCTCCTGCTTCCCGTTTCCATGGGCTTGCAAAGGGTGCGACCAAGTGACAGTGACTTACACGGTGACATTGGGCTCCCATGAGCTGTGTGGGCAGTCTTTAGTCAATACTGTGTGGACATCACTAGTGGGTATTGTTGTTGTATTGAACACTGCATGGTGTATTGGTATGTGCTTGTGCATCCATGTTTTACTCAAAATTCGCAGGTACCTTCTTCATGTCTTCACAAGGCCGTCTCCTTTGCAGATGGAGTTCATGTTGTATGCAGTACACTGACACATTTGCGTGGCAGCAACACTCTGCAATTGGAAGGAGTCGATGTGATGGTTTATTCAGGTTGTAAAACTTGCACTACTTTGACTTTGTACTGTCATCATTTTGCAATGTTTCATGCTGTGTTGCTGTATTGTGTTGGTGGTAAGTATTTGGTCATGTGTGCTGTTTGTTATTGATTACTGGGAGCATATTGTCTGTGGGCTGTTTCCATTTGGGGCAGTGCACTTTGTGACACTTGTGTCAGGTCTTGTGCATTACTTTATTTGCTTTCACATTGCATGACATGCCATGGTGTGTTGGACGGCGGAGATGGGGAGGGGTTGGGTGACATGGCACTATTTTTATGTTGTATTTTGCTAGGGGGTAGTCATTCATGCAGCATGAATGTATGTCTTTTAATGACACAGCATTGGTTGTCTTTCGGTAGGTAGGGATGCACACAATGTGACACTTCCAGGTGACCAATCTCAGGTTGGTATGGTTGTGACAGTTGACAGTCCCTTATGTCATCATCATTGATTTCAGCTGGTATGTACCAGGGCTGTGTGCACTCCACAGGGGTGTGATTTTAGGTGAAGTAATTAGCCACCAGCTGCCACTATGATCCTGCACACTACTGGGGGTGCGTATAGCAGCTGCCCACCAGAACGGTCAAGGGAGCGAAAGCGTGACTTGAGCACTCCGAATGTGCGCTCCACTATGCCCCGGGTTGCAATATGGGCTGTGTTGTATTTTACCTTGGGTGGTGTGGTGGGGTTCCGAAGTGGCGTCATCATGTGGGTGCTCAGAGGGTAGGCACTGTCCCCTGGGGAGGTGATGATGGGTATCATTGGTGGGGTTGTGACATTTCTCAGTATCTGACATGCATGCATGTGCAATGGCATTTATACTCACCAAGCAGCCATGTATCGCCATGCTGCCCAGCTTCTAGGTCCCGGTTTAGGGTTGACATTCTGTATATGAAACTGTCATGGGTGGACCCTGGATATTTTGCATATACTGAGGTGATGATTCCCTTGGCATCACATACTACCTGCACGTTGATGGCATGCCAGTGCTTGCGGTTTCTATAGATGTGCTCTGATGCCCTGGGAGGACGTAGAGCCACATGGGTGCAATCAATGGCACCTAGCTCTTTGGGGAAGTGTGCCACCCCGTAAAAATCCTGGACAACAGCCTGCCTTTCTGCAGGTGTTCTGGGCAGGTATATGCGCCTGCGGAATGATGGCCATGCAGTCATGATGGCCAAGACCTGGTGTAGGCAGTGTGACTGCATGGCCTGTGACACCCCCCCCACTATGGCACTTGTCTGCTGAAATGACCCAGTAGCCAAGAAGTGCAGTACATTGAGCACCTTTTCCAAGGGGCTCAGTGCTTGGGAGCACAGGGTGGGTGATGTGAAGTCATCCTCCCACTCACTCACCAGGTCGAGTATTATGTGAGGTAGAAAACTGTACCTCCCATACACCTGGTCATCAGGCATCCCAAAAAGGCTGGTCCTGGGTGTAAAAATTCTGGCCCTGACTATCCTCCTCCTCCTCCTGCGATATCCCACGACCCCTGCTGCGAGGAACGGTATATTCATCGTAGCGTTTGAGCTTGTTTGTTGTTTGCACGCACTTTTATGCAGTGCGGGTCCGCATACGCCTGCTTCCTGCTGGTGTACGTGCTTCCGGATTAGCGCGTCTTTTTTGACGCACGCGTTAGCCCTGTTCGATTCCATGAATATGTGTTGTAGGCGCGTGTGTGGGCGTTCTGTGCATTTGCCTCCTGTACTTCCCCCGTAACTCCCACATTTTCACACGTTGTGCCCCATCCCGCGTGTTACGCCCGTGTTCCGCCTACTTTTGTTGTGTGCGCTGCGCTATGTGTGCTTTTGCTGTGCGCGTAGCGCATGCTGTTTGGTGAAATGTGCGCCTGCGTGCGCCACGCAGGATTTCAGCGCGGGTTTTGCTGCGATTTTCGCACTTGCGCTGCAATTTGCACGCTTTCGCACGCTTGTGCGGAAATTTTCAGCGCACATTAATTCCATGAATCGGCCTGATAAGCTGCCCTTCAACCATACCCTCTACCATACTGACAGTGTGAAAACACTGCACCCAGTGCCCACACGCTGTGACTTTTCACTGCAGCATCTCCAACCATAACGCACCACCATGGAGCTATGCAGCAACAAATTGCAACAGTTACCATAATGTACAAACAAAGCACTCTCTCCTGCCTCCCTGTGCACTTTCAATCTCATTGTATGGGCGTACTCACTTCTATTCACAACGTATTTTGCCGCTGCCCCCCTACCCACATTCTGCTTGCAACACTGGTCTATAATGGGTTAAATGTGCTCCACAACCATTCCTTACATGACACCACCCTCTAACTCATTCACAATACAAAATGCATTACTGCTGTGGGGGTGTTCAAGACCTAGGCTCTTGGGTGCATGGCCTATGGCCTAGGGCCTTCAGCCGTGCACCCAATAGCCTATTCCGACCACAGACCCACTGCACCTTCATTCACTCATGCATACCACCATGTGCCCAACTACTGCATTCCATCTGTAGCGCACAGCCACCTGTGCTCCCACCCAACCCATGTCATGCACAATTCAGTCCCCTACTGCAATTAACCTGCCAGCACTCACCACGAAAAGAGGTTTCCGCAAACAGCTCACAGCAAAAGCTATACGGTCATTATGACAGCTGCCTCCAATCACTACACAAAGTTCTCGCCTACATATGTCATATGAACCACTTCTCACTCCCCCAGCGTTCCCTCCCTTATTGCTGCCAACATATTCCATACGGTCCATTTTCCAGACCCTTCCGCCGCCACTCTGTCCTCCAATACACCATGGCGTCTTTCCCAAAAAATGTTGACGCACAGCACGCTTCCCTCCAGCCAACCACCGGCCGCGTCCAAACTTCTCAGACAGCACGCTGTACCACGAGCCAATGACACTTCTGTCCGCGGAGCGAATAGGGAAATATATATATCACAAATTATTTGCGACATGCATTTCAGTTCTTTGCAACAAAAGTACTGGTTGGATTTCCAACAAACACACAAAGCCCCCGCTCCTGCTGCAAATTGGTGAAAATCAGTCCAGCCGTTCGGCCTGTAGCCATGCGCAAAGTTTTTCCCCATTCAGTCTATGGAAAACCCCCCTTATAACTTTGCCCCCCGCACAAAACTTCGCCCATCTTGGCGAAGAAATTCAGAGTCTCTTTCTTCATGACCACGCAGCAGAACTTCGAGTAACAGGACGCTATAGACACCCACAACGTGGGATCCGTATGCAGTCAAGGATTTTCTTGCACTTACGGGGAAAGCACATTTGAAGCCGCCAACACCCGAACTACAGTTATAAACTGAGACAAGTGTAATCAAGATACCAACATCTCTATCGGGCGAAATAACCAGCGATTCGTAGCAGACCTCAGTTGTGCATACTCTGCTCGTTCGAGAAACAAGGAGTCACGCAGGCACCCAGGCAGGGTCCCTACTCCACAACTATAGACTAAGAGCGGAAACAATAAACACGGATGCGCTACCCAGTCATCGCCAATTCATAAAATACGTTGCGGTTTGCACAGATTGGATTTCAATATTATCCAAGCTAAGTCAGGCAAAGAGGACATCTAACAAGCTGTAGATATCCCATCCTCCTCCTTCAATCACTGAACCATGTAGAATTATTTGTTACAACAAGGAACCACACATACTTAACAGCCTTCACCACAAGTCTTTCTGTCTTTATGAAGGCCCATGCAAGATAGGCTCATACAGCAGCCTGTGTGGGCCGAAACACACCTGTGTAGACTCTCCATACTCCATTTCCTGTGTCATTTGTCAACATTGTTCATCATTGTTTCAAAATTGTGTCTACAAATTGTATTAACTGTTGTGACCCCTGATTGTTGTTTTTTGTGTACAACAGGAGGTAACTTATTATTTTAAGTCACTATACAATAATATTGAGTTGTAAATATCTCAAGTATATATGTCCTAAAATATCATGTATTTGGTTCATGTCCAGCCATCAATGAAATGTTCTGTATATTTTGTGTGCTATTAGACCATTAGGTCTCCCTTTTTCTAATATAAACATTAATTGAAAAAAAGGCTTGTCTATCATGTCATACTAATGATATTCTTGGGGCAATCGAAAAGGCAAGACTGACCCTGTTCACTTGTTCATTGATCGAAATTCAGAGCCGGCCATATACTTTTTTGCAAAGTTAGATGGTGATTAGTCCCGGGGGAGCAAAGTTATAAGCTGCCGAAAAAGTGATCTTCCTATGAGTTTAGCAACTTAACCATAACTGCACGGCCGCTACTGCGGGCTGTGTAATATATTTGTTATATATTAAAAAAAGGGAAACAGGGAATGTATAAGCAAATTGAAATATTATATATATTATGTCATCGCAAAAGTCAAAGTGATCACAATCTTCTCTTCGTAATTATTCAAAATATAACCAACATTAGTGTGCGGCCTAAATTGTCAACATAACAAAGATTATTCCCATATTTGCTACACCAAAATTCACATTCTCAGTTCCAGATATCGCATTACCAAAAGTATCCCAATTCAAAATGGCAGACTCGCGGTCACGTGACTACGGAGTACACATGATCGCAAACCTGCACATTTCAAATCTGGCATTGAAGCAAATACCAGACCGCAGGTTATCATGCCGCGATCCAGGTTTACAACAAGACACCGAGAAAAAAGTATGAGGTAAACAGCATTCAATGCCCGGATTTGTTGACCATATATTTACATTTCTATAATAAGATGAAATGTACGTGAGACTAAGCTCAGAAATGTTGCCTCTTGTTTAGGTTTACCATCTAATTGGTTTAATGAAACGCTTACCGCCGTCTTAGCAAAAGCAAAATTCTAAGGAATTTACATGCTCTTTAAAGCATTAGAAAACATGACAAGCGCAAAATAGTAAGTGCAACCATCTTTTTGTCTGCATGTGCAAGTCCTTAACACAATAGGCAAGCATTACTTATTTGTTCTCTGTTTTATTATGTGAAAATATTTAGAATGTTTACATAAGACAAACAGTGATATTTTAAAAAGATTTAGTTTTAATAACAAGGCACAACAAGGGATTGTCAATATAATGTTGTCACAAAACTATCCGAGGTAATTGAGAGAACTATCATGAAATACATAATTCAGCACACAATCCATTGCTATAAACACCATTGCACTACATGCTTCTTTCCAGTATAGCGACCACCTCATGCAGAAACGTAGGCATTGTCTGCAGCATGCACCATAGAAGTCCAACATGCAAATGTTTGCCATGCTACATAGTATAATCATGCATGATTTATTTTCAGAGTTTTGCGTACTGTGAAACATTTAATAAGTACCTAATACCCCCTCACTGACTACATATTTGTACTACTACACACAAGCCATAAAGAGACCACAACGCACACAAATATTCCCATATTCCAGGAAAGTAAAATAAGCAAAAAAGCAGCAGTATTACCAGAAAGTTTTCATAACCTACCTGATTATCTTCATGCACAGAAATGATTGCTGTGTTTCAGGCCTGCTTCGTCCCCTATGTACATGTATCACATGATGTGAATGAACCCTTAGGAAAAGAGTGTAAGGAAATATGAGAAGGGTAAGGTCTACAAATATAGTACCTTTTGAAAGTTCACTTCCTGCCTGTCAGTGAAGAAATCCACCTGCCCTACATATGTCAGTGAACAAAAAAGAGGGAGCCAGACATGAAATGGCATCAATGATATTATCAATGACATTTGTGATGTCATCTTTGAGGTCATGGGTGTTAGTCCTTGCAGTGCTCAGTAGTTGCGTACCTTACCATAACTGGTGAATTTCATTTTTTTCCCCGGTTTTACCTGTAATTATAACGTCCCTCTAGCAACGTTTTTCCATTGAATTTCATAGGTTTTTTAGTAGTGCAACTTAACCATAACGTCCCTATAAAAACCTTTTTTGTTAGTGAATTTCATAGGTTTCTAGTAGGGCACTCTAACCATAACATTACTTTAGGCTAGTTTTTTCAATAAAGGGGAAATGTTTTTAGTAGCGCAACTTAACCATACTGAAGCCTGTGGCTCTATACTAATAGCCACAGTGGTTGGGAACACTGCATCTGTTTGCAGACATTGGGTAGAATCCAACGTTCCGAGAAAGGGAGGGGTGGTCATAGAAAGTGGAACATGCAGCAAATACAAATAACATATAGAAACAGTAGCAAGTGCGTGAATGGAAGGGGAAATGCAGCAGCTGTACAAAGTCTGTACTTTTGCAACAAAGAGTGCAAATGCATAGGGTATGTAGCATAATGAAAAGCACCAACAAGAGAAGTGACGTTTGCCTTCATCAATGTTACTGCACAGCTGATTCACTATCGAACAAAGGACGAAGAGGAAGAGGTTGAGACGTCCACTACTGAGAGCAGAACATCACTGCAATGTGGTGAGTACACAAAAGTTGATGTTGTAATTGCACAGGCCCGGTAGTGTACAATAGTAGGAAAGCATGATGTTTTCTGTTTGTGCGCAGCAATTGCTACCACCCTAGAATAGCTGGAGGAGAATTTGCTGCATGAAGAAATGAGTGAGGAAGATAGCCCCATTGGTACCCGCCGCACTGTGAAAAGGGAAGAGTTACTGCAAGGGCAAGCACCCTAGAATTGCTGGAGGAGAATTTCCTGCATGACGAAATGAGTGAGCATTGTAACCCCATAGGTAGGGGACGCAGTTTTAAGAAGGCCATTGTAAGTGTAAAGGGCACAGCACTAGTTGGGATGATTGCAAGTGAGGAAAATGGAGTAGTCGTACAACTGCCGCACCTGGCTGCCCTATGCGCAATCACAATGAAAGCATCTGTAGGATGCCAGTACGGGCCGCATGTTTGCATCCACAGATCCACCTGTAAATAGTTCCAGGACTCTACGTTTCTCGGTCGCACAACTGCGCACATGAGCATCTCGTCCTGTGAAGCCTGGTAACACCGTCCCTGGTCATGATATGTGAAGAAACGTGTGATGTAGTTGTAGAAGGTGGAATCACGCACCGTCCTGCGAGTACCTTTATACGTAAACATTCCACCTACTGTATCATGCTCACACCAAGCTTATGTAGAAATGTTCAATGCATGTGTGCCGTACATTAAGTAGTCCGGGGATGGCAAGATTTTCCGTAGGAGAGCTATGCACATGGTCACAAAGTATTACGGCCACACGCAGGTGGTCCCTTATTTGGCAGATACAAGCCAGATCCATGCACATCGAAAGAGGACAATTTTCTTCAATGTAATGAGTGTTACAGTGAGAGTGCACCCTTACAGAGATTCTACACTCTTCTTTCTGCATGTAGGTATTTTAGGGAAACACTTAGGCCCACTTTGCGGTGGCACGTGCTCCACAACACTCCTATAAAAGGGCACGCCCCACAAGTGCCCTGCAATCCTGTTTGGCTTTCTGAACAGTAAAAAAAATGAGGTTATGATCTTCGGCTTTGATCAAGCAAGGGGCATGCTCGGTAAAGAATGTGAAGAGTTCACGATCAAAGACTCACGTATCAAGGTAGTCCACCATGTAAAAACACTTGGGATGATGATGGAGTCCACTTTGGGATCGGAAGCTCAAACAAACTACCTCCACAAAAATAATGCATATTATATTAGCCTCCTGAGAGCTATCCGCCCTCTTCTTAATGAGAACAATGTGGCCACAATAGCCAGGGCCATTATACTGGCACGCCTTGACTACGGCAATTCACTTTTGCTGGGGGCATCAAAAAAATGCACCAAAAAATGCTGGATTATGGAAAATAAAGCGGTCCGGGTTATTAAAGGGATCAACAGTAGAGACCATGTGACAGAGGCCGCAAGATCCCTTCATTGGCTCAGAGTTGAGGAGAGAATCCTCTTTAAATCTATGACATTAGTGCATAGATGCTTGTATGGAGCGTCCCTGTCATACCTCATATCCAAATTCATACGATATACCCCGAATAGGACCCTAAGATCACAAACATCAGGCAAGCTACGGGTACCCCAGGCAATCCGAGCCTTGGGTGCCAGGAAATCTTTTCCGGTTCAGGCAGCTCAGCAGTGGAATGATCTTCCAGTAGCAATGAGAGTAGAACCAAACTATACAATTTTCAGGAAAAATCTGAAGACCCACCTCTGTCTTCCTAGCCATCCCTTCTGCACCTTTAAGCTCAGTATGAATCTGTCTCTCTGTGCTCTGATGCCCGCGGGCTACCAGCGCATTACAAACATAAACATAAACATCTTCTACTCTCCACGTACGATTTCTTACCCCTGTGATTGGTACCCTTTTCCAAATCTCCTTTCCATTGCTGGCTTTTGTGGCATGTCTTATAACAACAGGAAAAATGCTACAGAACCAGAAGGGGGTGGGAGGGGAAATCTCTTATCAGAGCCACCTTGCACCGTTGAAAAATAGAAGTTGAAAGAAAGCATGCAGGAGGTGGAACAACCTATGAGTGCTGCGTACAGAGATGGCAACAATGGGTGGCGGGACTCTGGCAAAAGCATTGCATACATTTGCAAAACGAAGTGGTGTTTTTGTGCTGTTTGTGTTTGCAACGTTGGAAGTGGTGAACAACCACAGGGAAAATGCTTGCTAGACTTGCAGGAAGCGCTGCACTGCATTTTGGATATTACGCAGAAACAGCTCATTGCCAGCATCAGTCAGATGAACTCCATCTGAATGTAAAATGTTGGTACTATGAAACGTAATGTTTATATTGTAGAAGGAGAACATGCCAATGGTGCGCAAAAAAGTGCACATAGCCTTGTTCACATTGCGCCAGGT
The DNA here is from genome assembly GCF_040938575.1 of Ambystoma mexicanum. Taxonomy (NCBI): domain Eukaryota; kingdom Metazoa; phylum Chordata; class Amphibia; order Caudata; family Ambystomatidae; genus Ambystoma; species Ambystoma mexicanum. The sequence continues at coordinate 1,120,281,570 of NC_090941.1, read as the reverse complement.
TTTCTCCATTTTTGGCCCACACGAGGAAGAACGTAGCCACATCTGTCTCTGGGCAATGCAAGAAACAATTATGTGTGAATTTGGAAACATTTCCATGAGTTGGCGAAAATGTCTCCTTCATTGCAAACTGCAGTGAAATGCCACTAACATGCCCTAAACTATTTCTTCCACAATGAACAATAATAATGTAGGGATGAGCAAGTACCACCAAAGTGGCACAAAGGGGACCCACATGGACCCACCTCATCCGACGGACTTTGTGCTAGTGCACGTCGACATTATGGAACCCAAGGTGTGCTGCCAGTGCACAGCGTTCTGCGTATACTTGTACCCAATGAATCCAGGAGTCGCCCAAAAGCCATATAGTCCGCCTATTGAATGGCACAACCATACCCGTAGCCATCTCCAGTCCTATTTGGAAACACACGTTCTGGCATAATCTGTTGCTACACACCACACCCAGGAAATCATATTGACCAATCCCAACTCCTGCACAGTCCCATTTCCATTGCAGCCACCCTGAAAAGACCTGGATGTAGCACATGCGCACCTCCAAATGGCACAGCTTTTGCCCTGTGTGGGGGGCCCCACAAACACATTTTAAGCGTCATAGAAAATGGGCGTCTTGGTGGAAGTTGTGAAAAGTGTTTTGTTCTAATTTTACTAAAGCGACGTGTAAAGAAACACCTTTTTGTGTGCTCCTTGTTAGGGATTGCTCTCTGCTTTTCCTCCTTACGTTACTACATGAGTGTCTGCAGCGTGCATTGTACATAGTGCAACAGATGACTAATTTCAATAGGGGGAAAATAAATATCAACGCCACTGACAAACTTCCCACTAGAAGCACTACGGTACTCATGGGCACAGAAAAACATCCTAGCATGGAAAAGAAAAGCATACATACACCGGAATCGATAATCCATTGTCCCATTTCCATGAAAAGCACATTAAGGACAGCATGCAGCACGTGTGCTTTGCCCAACTACCGTGAGAGCCATGCCCCAGGAAAGCAGGGCCAGTCCTTCTTTCCTTTCCAGTACTCTTTTTCCAGCACTCCCTGATTGGCTACTGTTAAACGATTACTTACACATCCACCAATTACATCCAAGAATTGTGCATGTAAAGCTATCACATCTATTGAACAGTCCATACCAACCGTTAAACACACAGAGGTCAAATGTCCTGTAAATCAAAAGCACCTGCATGGGAAAGTACTGTAAAATGATATACGAGTTATGCATCCACATACATCGCATTGCTACCCATCACCACGCCTAGTAGGTATTACTATTTTTTGTACAGTACAGTGGCAACTGTATTTTAAGTTCGTAGCAACATGGTACTTAGCAGGGAATCTCCATAACGTACTTAAAATTCGTATTGTTATTTCTCCCGTCACCTACCATTAAATGGCTCCTACAGTGGTAGGTGGTGGCAAAGTTGCCATTTGCCCATAACAGCCATTGGTATATGCAAATGGTTACTCTGTTATTTTGTTCCGTCAATTTTACAATGCTTTTCCCCGATTAACACACCTCCTATCAAATTTGTAAAAATCGCAAACAAAATGATCAGGCAGCCTTTCCCACCAAACTAAGCTAAGTGCAAACATTGCAAGCATAACAACAGTCGCCTGCTGCACATCATAGATAACAACAGTAGTTAAGTAATGAAAAAAAAGTATGTGTGCATTCACAACAGTAACGTTCATAAATATGCAGAAGGAAATTAAAGCCTAAAATCAATGCCTGCACTTATATAGCAAGCAGACATATGCAGAGAAGTACATGCAAATGCACACACAAAAACATTTTGCTTTGCACTCTGTACATCTTGCTACACCTTTTTTGCCATCCTTCCACAATGCGAAGTACTGCATTTTGAAAGTAAATAGGCCTACACTAATACACACACGTGTTTCATAACAAGTCATACAATGCCTTCCCATATAACCCACCTACACCCTTAACAAACATGCTTATGCTCCCAAGTGCCCATTCATATCGTAAGCCTTCCATTTCTACACACACACTTCCTCTTCCTGCCAAGACATCCCCTATAGTTTTGAATAATGTATTGCAAATATTTAAGCACTATGCCATTAGCCAACATATTTGGTTACCACCTTCTTGTACAGGTGCAGTACCCACCTCTCTCCGGAAAGCCACTGCAGTGTGCACTTCAAAATACAGCCTGCAATAAACCTACTCTCAGCAAGCAACAAAGTAAGTACAATACCATCATACGGTTGTATGTCTTACTAGAAGAGTACACTATTGGTGTATTGTAGCATATAGATGTGCAGCCATCCACCAGTGTGTACTTCATTGTTACTGATGACGCCGCTACAGGTCTACATAGTAGGGTACTGTGCCAACCGAAAGTTAGACACACACTTCCAGTTAAATGCCTACCCCCCTATTGACCCACTCACACACATTGCACACATATACATTTCAATTTTTGCACACCCACACTTCCTTTTCTTCGCCAACAGCTACTACACAGTGCCTACCAAACTGCAACTCTGGAGAAAACAACGCAGAAAGAAAGCCACGCAACCTAAAAACACAGAAAGTAGCCATGCACTGAAAGCTGAACGTGAATAGAAAGTTGAAGGAGAAGAGGTAATTCAATCATTAAGGAAAACGGATGCATCTACCAGTAAAGACAGTGTAGCGGATCTGTCAAAATGTGAGAATGAAAAGAAAACCACAAAGTACAGTGCAACGCACACTACTGCTAAGAGAGCACATACAAATGGTAATGTAACCACAAGCAAGCATCCTAAAAAAGTAATTTTACAAAAAATGTTCCACCAGAGAGTCCTTCAGAACCTTATAAATAGAGGGCAGAAATCACGCTCAACCCTCAAAACCTACAGCAGAAAAGTCATCCTAGACGCTCTTGTAGACGTTGCAATGAGCATGAAATGTAAATTGTTTACAGCAATTTTGAAAAGAATGAAACCAATAACAAGATTAATTGGTAAATTGCAAGCACTACTTCGAAACATCTGCAATGTCAGCATAGATACCTTTGGCCACATCTGTACAGGTGAGTGGAGTCACACCACCATCACAGAGACATACTTCAATGAAGAATCATACAAACAAGAACAAAAAAAACAAATTGCCTTACATCAGAGTGGACAAGGGCATGAAAAGATACACAATACCATAATGGAAAAGGAAATAATGCTTTCAGAAATATCCCCATCAAACTTAGACGTCACTCTCCATTCCAACAAAGCAACACGCCTCACCTACAAATGGCCTTGCACATCAATGTGTAATGTTTGCAAATGTTTAATCAAATCTTTGCAGCAGTTCCTCAATAAGTATGTCAAAGGCAACGACAAAATAAAAATAGAAATACTACAAACTATGGACTCCTGTCCGGTGCGCAACTACACTGGAATACGAGGACATTCCTTAGCCTGTATTTCTGGACCTGTTTGCAAAAGCACCTTCCACCGTATCTAAATGTTAACAACCCACCATTCAACAGTCAGAAATCTAGTTTACAAACTGTACTATGCAAAAGGTCCAGCTTTAGCACTCCAACATTTAAATGATATTCTCCTACACGGTACAGCCAAACAGGTGCTTGATGAAATAGAGCACATCCAAAGGAAATATTATGGAACTGAAGAGCACTTACAAACTCCAGCCTTTTCAGACAACAGTACTGACAACAGTGCAGCTATCAACATTTTATATCACACATACAGAAAATAAATACAAAAGTTCAAAAGCACATCTGCTGAAATGCCAAACCAAGTATGTGTGTGTTGCTGTAGAAATTTCTATAGAAAGAGCACCAAAACTATAGATATAATGCAGAAAATAGAAGGCAATGAGGAATCCTAATGGTTTTAATTAGCTCTGTACCTTAGAGCTGAAAACAAATACACACAGGCAATTAGTAATAATTTCGAACTATTTCCACTGCCAAACATACTGCAGCAGCTTTATTTGTATGAGACCATTAAAATCCAAACAGTGCACCCATTTCAAGCAATAATACGACTTCAAACGAAAACTACAAAATTGCCTCCCACCAAATTACTGAGAGGCATTTGTGGTAAAGTAGTTCATTTACCATTAGATCTCAAATAAAATGTAGACACTCTACAAGTGCAAAGGCCAATACAAAAATCTTTGATTATCCTGGTAAATGGTGTACCTACAAAAGATAAAAGAATTTGGCAACTAGTGGATTTATCCAAAGTTAGGGAAGTGTTGCAATACCTTAAGAAAAACAATGAACACTACAAGGAAATAAATGTTCAAAAAACATGAGAGAACAATCAAAATAATTCAGGAATCCTCAACAACTGGCCAATTTCAGCATCTAGATCCTAGTGCAGCCTCCAATATTTTAGACCACTATACAATTCACCCACTGCACTCCAAAGACACCATAGACGATGCACTAGAAACATATCAAATGCGGCAAGGCAAAGGAATGCCAATCAGTATATCGGGAAGAAGTGTGGAAGCACAAGCCTTTCCTCTACTCTTCCCGACAGGAAAAGGTGGAAGATATAGTGAAAGATGCATACAAATAACAGCATCAGAATACCACTGTTTACGAATGTATTCTGAAGACCCTAGATTTAGACAGAACGTGGAGTACATATTCCACCTGCTCTTTGAATGTGAACTGGCAACGCTATGTTATGGAGTTGCCCACACATTAAAACCAGGTTCCCATTTTCAAAACATGTCTGCTACACAGCTACTTCTAAAGGTGCAAGAGAAGGACGAAGTTTTACAGTCAAGTATTACAAATCTCTTGGCAAACATGCATGGCACGAAAGAGTACTTGTTCCGACGGCACACAGATGTACGGGTTATGCTACGCAACCTTGGGCCACCCACATGGTTTGCCACTTTAAGTTGTGCAAAGTATGCATGGGAAGACTTGTACACTTTCCTACACATAGCAAACAAAAACAAAACAGGTGTAGACATGAAAACACCAGGAGAGCTTTGCTCTCTCCATCCAGTAAATGTTTCACGCTACAATAAAGCACTTCCTCCCCTCAGAGAAGTATTACACTTCTTTTGGAGAAAAGAATATCAAGCCAGAAGAGCACCACACATCCACATGTTTTTTGTGGATTAAAAATGCTCCTAAATTTGGTGAGGAGAGTGATGAAACTGTTCGGAAAGTACACATAGTGCCCTATGAGCACACATTTTGCAATTCCAAAGACACAAGTGTTGCAAGTATTGTCGACGCAAATATAAGAACAGAGGCGAATACTGCACCAAATTCTGCTTTAGTTTCCCTAGACCAGTTTCAACAACAGGCCAAGTAAATAGCTTCATCTCTTCGGTTCAACACAGTGTGAAAGGAAAATCTCCTAAGAACACATACTGCATAAAAAGGAGTGAAGCATCAAGGTGCATCAATGATTACAATGCAATTATTGCCTTCTTATGGAATGCCAATGTTGTTGTACAGTACATTGCAGACAATTCCACTGCAGTTGCACGATATGTCACCGCATACTTAACCAAAGCAGAGAAAACAGAGCTCAAAGACCTCTGGGATGACATATCCTCTGACAAAACACTGGCACAGAAATTGTACAGCTTTCGCATTAAAATGCTGTCCCATAGAGAATGTGGCAGCTACGAAGCCGCTGACCGTTTAACCGGCACCGCCTTATATGGGAAATCTGACAACATAGTGTGGCTAAGCCTTGGCCCTGCTGCATCCAGAAAAAGAGTACTTAAATCGTACGAAGACATACAAATAATAGCCAAAAGCGATCCCAACAGCCAGGACATTTTGAAGAACAACTTATTGGACACATATTACCCGAACAAGAGTATTACTTTAGAAGCCTTGTGCCTGTACCAGATAGCCCAAAACTTTGCATGCAAAAACAACATTAAACCAAATGAGGAAACAGGTAGATACAGGGTGGAAAGTTGTGAAGGCAGCCTGGTGAAACTTACCAAACGCAGCCTAATTAATCATATGAAGTTGTCATTAAAAACTCCTCAACACAAAGAACTGTACTACATGGCTCTACTGCAACTTTTCAAACCATCGAGAAAAAAAGAAGATTTATTAGCCACCTATACCTCCTATGAAGATGCTTTCAATGCCAGTGAAAGTACAATTACAGATGAAAACTTTACACGGTACAAAACCATATTGGCCAATGAACGCCAACAAGAAGAACTTCAAGCACAACTAAATGTAGACACTTCTGTGAGCAGTGAACCTTCTCAAACAGGCAGCCAAGAACCACTTGGACAGCCACTTATAGCAAATGAGGCAGAATTAGCCATGACAGAAGTAACCACCACGATGCTTCAGTATGAGAACTGTGCAGAAGACTTGGCAGTACTGAAATCCCAACTAAACAATGAACAGCGTACCATTTTTGTTGAAGTAAGTGAAACCATTGACGTTGGAATACAACACAAAAGTAAAACTTGCACCAGTGACAACTACAAACCTGTACTTCTGTATGTAAGTGGTGAAGCTGGGTCAGGTAAAACATTCTTGATAAATATTATCAGTAAATACCTCCAACAATTTACAAACAACAACCTTTTTGCTGTTGTAATCGCCCTTACAGGTTTGGCTTCCTAAAACATAGGTGGAGTCACTCTACACCGATTGCTATTCCTTCCAGTAGAACACCAAAACAAATTAGAGTACTATACACTTTCAGCAGAATCTTCTATGGAGCTATGCAGAGTTCTGAAACAAATGAAAATGCTCCTAATAGATGAGGTTAGCATGGTCTCCAACCTAATGTTGGCTTTGATTCACCTGAGATTGCAGGAGGTCCTCAAAACAGACTACGAAGAACTCTGTGGAGGAAAACATGTAATTGTTTTCAGAGATCTCCTTCAATTAACACCAGTCAAAGGTAAACCTATCTTCAAAACCTTAGGACACAAAGAGTGCCGTAAAAGTCTTGGAAGCATCTGGAATGTAAATCTCTGGCAATATTTCCAGTACGAGAACTAACTCAAAACATGCGTCAGTCTGCAGAACTCACCTACGCCAACATTTTAAAAAACATATGGATTGGTGTGCTATCAAAGGAGGCGCAGTCTACCCTCAATTCTCGACACATCCATGAGCTGTACGGGCGTAATACATGTGCTACTGATGCCATGGAAGAATTAGCTAAGTAAAATATGAGCTGTATGTCCTTAATGCCAACTCTAGCAAGCTGTACACAATTTAATGCAACAATGCTGCAAAAACAAAAAGAACCACTAGTGGAAATTCCTGCCACAGACAAACTGGACATACACAGTATGTCAATACAAATGTGTCAACAAGGCATAGCATAACTACAAACATAGAGAACTCTATCTCCAACACAGCCAGTTTGGAGAAAATATGTTAAAGCGTAATATTGATGTAGAGCAAGGTTTAGTTAATGGAGCACTTGGTACAGTTGTTGGCTTCCAGACATACCCACGGGACAACAGCATTCAGTTTGTAAACTTCAAGTTTGACAAACTTTCAGAAGTAAAAAATATAGGATGCACAACGGCGCGATTCCTTCTTTTCAAAGACATGTATGTACGCAGAGAACAGTTTTCACTGTCGCTAATTTATGCAGTAACTATTCATAAATCACAAGGTCAAACCTTAGATCAAGCATTGATTGATATAGGCAGCACATTCTTTAAAGAAGGCATGAGTTACATAGCACTGTCACGGCTACGTACACTGGAAGGACTGAATCTAGTGAATTTTGATGCAACTGCAGTCAGTGTAGACATTTCTTGCAGTATAATAGGCTACGCGCACTGTACACACCCCATCTGAAAATATACCCTATTCCTCAGAAACCAAAATGTTTGAAAAGAAAGCTCATTCAATCAGAAGTTGTAAATGATTTGGCAACATTACCATCAAAGAAATTGAAAGCAACTCATACTACATCAACTGCCAAAAGCACATACAAAAGGAGTCAAAAAGACAAACCATACCCAACTCCACGCACAAAAAAAAGTCTCTGCAAAGAAACCACGTACCCTTCTATCAAAGTGCTCAGACACAGTAGTTCCTGGCCCATTCAAAATTTCCAATACAACAGGTGTTAATTGCTATCCTAATGTAACAATGAATTTTCTATTCCAAACGCCAGCAATTGTGGAAAACATGTATTTAAATGGTGCAAATCAGTTGTGTTTGCAAATGCTCGCCCTTCACAGAAATGCAGTAAGTAATCCTGACACTATTTACCGTGTCTCTGGAATAATGGACTACAGTGCTGGAATGGCGAAATTCACTTTAAACCGACAAGAAAATACAGAGGAATTTCTAATGTACTTACTACAAATACTGGGAAGGAAAAACATACTCATAAATGAAATATTTCACATTTCCTACACGTGGAAACATGCCTGCACTCTGTGCAACCATGTCATTCAGGAACAAGTCCCTAACAATGCTTTGTGTATGTATCAATACCTAACTGTGACTCCATTCAATTTTAGCAACTGGTGCAAAATGCAAACCATAGCATGTTGTGTATGTCGTGCAATTCCGATAATCGTTCGACACTACATATACACTCACATAGTCAATATGTAATAGTAATGCTCCTAAAATACAATGCCGATGGAACCAAAAACAACTGCAAACTTACTGCCTTCACACACAGACTGGTAACACCTAGCAAGAAAACCTTCACAACAGTAGCCATAAGCTACCACACAGGCGACTCAACGAATGGAGACCACTATACTGCATACATTAGAAAGAAATGGTCATCGTGGGAATGCAATGATACTTCCATCAGTCCAAAGCAGAGATTATCTGCAAATCTTGCAAATGCCTACTTAATATTCTTGAAGCCAAAATGTACTCATTGATGTACAAACCTACTATACCTTACTCCCCAGCACCAACCAGTACCTTCGTAAGTGGACAAAAAATGTTTTTCCTTCCACACTGTCAACCTAAAGCAACTTAGCATACTGCAAACATTGACAAAATGCACTATAGTGTGTATTGGACATTTCTATCCCCAATGAACCCAATGAATACACTCACACAAACAATACATGTACACAAATCAAAGTAGCAGTATTTTCCACAGGATACCTGGAAAGGAACAAGGCAATAGAGGCGTACATGCTACAATGTGGCCACGTAGCTTTCCTGACTACCGGTACATATGGGTACACTAACGGACTCAAACAAGGCTACATTCTCCAACCTACTTCCAAACAGTGGCCAGACTGTTAGGTGCAAGGGCACTAGCCATGCACACAAGCCAGTACACCTTTGCAGGCACAACACAGCATAATATATCGACTGCAAATACCCTCATATTGCCTCCAATGCACTCCCCATCACCAATGGAGTCTACCTGCACTCACCAAAAAATGATAGCCTGATTTGCATGATGAGCCGGTTCTTGCCGCGCTGTGCGAAACAATCAAGCCCATTGGGCCTTATAATGTACCTTCCATGATAAACATTGCTTCCACTCTCAGTGCCATGGTATCAAATGTCCTTATTCCAACTGACTATAGTCCAATAGACACCGAACACCCCCCCCCGACCATGACCCTTTAGATCTCCTAGACTCTCAAGATGGAAACATACATCTGGATTTACCATACCACATACGCAGGTCATTAATCCTGTTTCAGAGCTGCGCTGCAAGCTATTAAATACCCAATCGCTGGTCAGACACGCAACGGAAATTGCTAATTATATTGAGGATCATAATCTTGACCTCTGTGCCTTGACAGAGACCTGGGGCACAAGCACTTCTGCCCCCACACTCAACTTGGCTATACCGACTGGATATACCATGATCCGGAGGGACAGAAATGAAGGAAGAGTAGGGGGTGTCACATTCATTTTGAAGGAAGCCCTTTTGGTATGGGAAACACCAGGACCTACGCTTGATGGTATTGACTCTATTCACATAAAAATAGGCATGGATGCAGAGTCCACCATTAATGTCATTATAGTATATCGCCCACCATTGATAAAGGCAAACATAGCCAAAGCTATTAGTAATCATATATTACCCCAGCTGAAACCTGCATTCCACTATACAATTATGGGTGACTTCAATTATTGGCTAGGCACCGATGCTGACCTATGTGCTAAGGAACTCCAACAGTCCCTGGGCAACCTTGGTTTTGTACAGTATATTTGAACCCTACCCATTTACTGGGTCATACTCTTGACTGGCTGGCAGTACTTAATACCACCTGTAGCGAGGTAAGTACTAGTACTTGCCCCTGGTCAGATCATTTTTTTGTGCACTTTCTATTAACTGTGCCATTTCCAATAAAAATAAATAGCAAACAACCGGGTAATACGTCACAGAATCTAAAACGTATTACGGTTGATGATATTGAACCTTTGCTCAATAACTCTCTGAATTTCTCAACTGAAATGTCGTCACAGGACATGGCTGCCCTCCTAATTAACAACGTATCTAGTATATCAGAAAAGCTTGCACTGCTGAAGCAAAAAAAGCTACACAAAGAGGATAATAAAAATAAGGCATGGTTCTCTGTAGAACCTAGAAAACAAAAAACTGCCTCCATTAAAGCATTTTATGCCTGGATACACAAACCCAAACCTGACCTCTTAGCAACCTATAAGAAAATGGTAAGAGAATACAAAAACTCTATTCTTGAAGCTAAAACAAATTTCCACAATAACTGCATTAGTAATGCCAAATCAGACACCAAGGAAATATTTAAGATCCTAAAAGAACAGGAATCAACTGTTAGGGAGAATTCTCAGAAATGTGCTAATTACCTTCACCTTAGAAACTCCCAGCAACTTTGCTAGATTTTGAGGACTTGATTGTTTTACCTGGAAAGAGTGTGAGCCTTTTTTCCCAGTCTTTCATGTATTTTGATGTGTGTTTTACATTTGTGTTCTCTGATTATAAATACCTTTGCTGGGATAGACTACTGTTTCACAGAGAGTGTAAAGTGAAATTGACTTCACTAGTCTTTTCCAAATTCACCCAGCACACACCATCTTACAATGGAGTGCTGGAGGAGTTACATAGTATCCCCTGTGTCTAAACACTCATGTAGCAGTCAAATGCTACCCTTTCCTATTGAAAAGGCTGGTGGCAGTGGTTTTACAACGAACTACCATGATTTTTCCTGACCGCGAACACCGGTAGCTAAAAATCATGGGAGCCATGTTTTTCAATATGGCGCCTTAAGCCCCTTTGTTTAAACGGGTCCCGGTCTTCTTTTTTTGCCATTTATTTTTGGTAAGGTCCATCTGGTGTTTGTCAAAACCAGGTTTGGGCCCTTTGTTTGTGTGCCTTTGGCAGGGTTCAGGACTGAAGTCCACCCTTGGCCTCTGAGGGTCTGGGTGGGCAGGAAGTGAGGGAGGAGCCCGAAACTCCCTGTGCTTAGTCTCCTAGGAGACCCAAATGCACTCTGGCGTGATTGGCTGGCTGACTGTCTCCGGCAAGGACAGCCACCCTGCTGGGTAAGTGATAGCTAGGCTGGAATGAAAGGGATACAACTGTTTAAAAGGCGAGTCTCGTGGGCTGGAAAGCAGAGTCGACCACTGGAATGAAAGAACCGTAGACGAGCTGGAAGAGGACAGCTGCTGCAACTCCTGGACCGTTGGTTTGCCCGGTGATGACCTGCTGCAGGTCCAAATTGCCAAACTCCATTTGACAGAGAAGCTCCTTCAAGGGCGGCTTCTTCCTGTGAGTTGGTGGGACCAATCAACTCATAAGACACCTGGATACCATTCTCAAGGCTGGTTAACCAGGGAGAGGGACACCAGTTATTTTTCTTGAATCTACAGCTACTGGAACTGAAGTGACTCCATTTTGTTTGCTTTCTTCAACGATCCCGTGCAGTGCAGGAGTCCCCCAACGTCCTCCCTCTTGTCCCCACTACTGAGGCTCAGGAACAGCGAGATCTGCAGGAACCACGACTTCAGCAACATTTGTTTTATTCATACAAAGGTACTGTGCCAACCCGATTGAGAGAACGCCACTCTCGCAGAGAACGTTTGTGAAACTTTCCCAACTTGCAGTCCTAATCAGCTTGTGACCCCCACAAATGATTCATTTTCGCCTAAACTACTTCTGAGAACTTTTGCAAAGACTTTACCGTTTGATACCAGAACTGCTCTTCCCTATCCAGAACACTAGCCCATTGACTTTAGCCTGGCCTATTGACTTGAATTGAATTATTCTGGTGAACTGAAACTATTTTCACTGCCTAGAAAGAATATATAATCTATTATAATTACTTTTGTCCTTTTTGCTCACTGCTAAGTAACTGAACTTCCATTTTACTCTTTTTTCAGGGGAGCTCAAACTGTTTGTAGTGAAGTGTATTTGTCTATATTATTAAGTTGTCTTCTTCTAGTGAAATGTTTTATAAATGATTGTGTAAATAAATTAATCAGTTTTTTTACCAGGAAACCTTGAGTATAAGTGTCTACTTGAACCACTGTGATTGATAGTCCTCTGTGTAACTACTTGTACTGCTCACATTCACTCTTGAGATAAGCCTTTCTGCTCAGCTCGCTACCAACAAACCGTGTGGTACAGACTTATACCAAAGGTTAGTCGGGCTTACACCTGTAGTCCTAATTGTGTGTGGTGGTCCCAGAGGGTACTGCATGCAATTCTGCCTAACACCAACTCCTGCTCCAGTAGGCCCGTTATTAAAAAATGACAAACACTGGTGCCAACTTATCTAAATGGACTCCAAAATAAGCTGCATAATATTCAGATGGCAATGCTTGAAAAAAAAGATGTCACCTATATCCCCAGCAAATGAACCAACTAAAGTCCATTTTCGGGACCCAGTTGTTCCTCTTTTTAATTTCCAGCCGATAACCGAAATTGAATTATCCAAAATCATTGAGCAGATGGAAACCTCTCATTGTAGGCGAGATGCATGTTCATCCATGATTATTAAAACCGGTTCCCCTTGTCTTCTTAAGGCAGTCAGTATTTTTATAAATGCCTCCTTGGGGGAAGGTAAGGTGCCTGACAAGGTAAAACAAACCATGGTTACGCCTATCCTCAAGAAACCAGGGTTGGCCAGGGATAATCCTCTCAACTTCCGCCCCATATCTAACACTCCGTTTCTACTTGGACCGGGTTGCATTAGTCAAATTGCCAAGCACCTGGAACTGCATCCCATTTTGCATACCCATCAGTCAGGATTTAGAAAATAATTTGGCACAGAAACATCACCTTTGGAGCTGAAAACTAAACTCCTAGCCCAGATGGATAGGAGTATGCTCTCTCTTGTCATTTCATTAGAGCAATCGGCAGCGTTCGATTTAATCGAACACACCATTCTAAATACCAGACTGAAGGATGTCGCCAACTTTTCAGACACTGCGGTTTCTTGGATCGCCTCGTTCCTCGAGCATAGATGCAGTACAGTCTGTTCCGACATAGCAGAAGCAACACCAGTCCCAGTACTATATGGTGTCCCACAGGGGGCCAGCACATCGCTGTGTCTATATAACTTCTTTATAACTCCCTTCTTTATGTTAGCCTCCACCGATGTACCCAAAATCCTGGTCCTTGCACATCCACTAGAAGGGAATAGTGAGTACACTAACAAACCTACACATGACAACTTCCTCACACCTACTTCCATATGAGTACACTAACGGACCCACACATAACAACTTCCTCACACTTACTTCCAACCACTGCCTGCACTGTTAAGTGTAAGGCCCCAAACCATGCACACAAGCCAGTAGGGACTTTGCAGGCACAACACAACATAGTACACCGACTGGAAATATACTCATAGTATATCCAATGCACTCCCCACTGCAGCCTGCCTGCACGGAGCAAAATATGATAGTCTCCTGTGCAGCTACCCGCCAATAAAGTATATGTGAGTAGCTGCGTGCATGGAAGCATTGCATTGCGGGGGTGGTGCCCAAGCCCTAGGCTCTTGGGTACAAGGGGAGGCCTGCCGCCTCTGTCCATGCACTGAAAAGCCTATGCCTTCCCCACAAGACAAGGCAGCCAAGCATGGGAACATTTTGCCACAAACCCACCACCATAAAACAATGCAAATGCACAAAGTCAACATAACTAACGGCAGCCCTAAGTTACAGCACAACACATGGCCAATTTCTTCGATTCGCCCTCTTTCACCCACCCGAGCCAGCAAACCATGTTTTGCAACCCCTTCCGGCGCGGCACTATCCTCCGATACACCATGCAGCGTTTCCCAAAACCTTTGACGCACAGCACGCTTCCCTCCAGCCAACCACTGGCCACGTCCAATGTTCACCGACAGCACGGTGTACCACAGGCCAATAAGACTTCAGTCCATGGAGCGAACAGGGAAATGGGTCCGCGGAGCGGACCCAGATGTCACACATTTTTTGGACGTACATTTCAGTTCTTTGCAACAAAAGTACTTGTCCGATTTCCACAAAAGCACGCTTTCTGACCCAAGCCCCTGCTCCTGCTGCCAATTTGGTGCAAATCCATCCAGCCGTTTGGGCTTTTCAGTCTATGGAAGAAAAAAAAGTGGAACCCCCCTATAACTTTGCCCCCTCTGCACGAAACCTCACCCAACTTGGTGAAAAAATTCAGAGCCGGCCATATAATTTTTTTTGCAAAGTTTGGTGAGGATTCCTCCAGGGAGAGCGAAGTTATAAGCTGCTGAAAAAGTTTAGCAACTTAACCATAACTACTCGGCCGCTACCGCGCACCGTGTAATTTGTGAAAGTGCATTTGTCCCTTTGGGGTTGTCTCCAGCCCCATAACAGTTGGTGGGCTGACATTTTGGCCCAAGGTTGTCATACCAGTCTGGGGTGTACTGATGATAGTGACATTTGACCAACCCCACCAATTTGCCCTGCAAGGGCAGGGTATAGACGACTGTGCTATCAGTATAGACGATTTTGGGGGGATTGCCGATTTTGCAACTGTTGGCTCCAGCCCCAGTTGGTGGGCTGATGTTTTGACCTGAGGTCGGCATACCAGTCTGGGTAGTGAAATCTCACCAATCCCACACATTTGCCGTGCACAGTCCGGTCCTGTGCTATCAGTATAGGCGATTTCAGGAGATTGCCAATTTTGTGACTTTTCCAATAATTGGAAGCTAGGACACATGGTTGTCATACCAGTCTGGGGTGTACTGATGATAGTGACATTTGACCAACCCCACCCATTTGACCCTGCAAAGGGGTTGAGCGGGGTCTGGCCCTGTGCTATTCAATTTTGTGACTTTTTCAAAAATACACAATAAAACATAGATAAGGCTATAGCAGACACCCACGTGCATGTTAGCTAGAGACCCGTGCAATGCCGAGTGGTACAGCTAGTTTCTCATGCAGTAAACACCTGGCTGAAATTGATGTATTTTTCAATAATTCAAGTTGTCCCTGTTAGTGAGCTAAATAATGATTAATGCAACTCAAACAAGACAAGAGAGCAATATAATGAGGTGGAATGGGCAGCTATTTAACATCTCTCCCACCGGTGTTTGCTCTGTGCTTTCACCTTATAAATATCTACCTTCTGATCTACTGCAACGGGGGACCCATTCTGCTCTGGGGGTGACAACCCAGATGATTCATGCTTGTTTTATGGCCCCTGGTCTGCATATTTATGCCTGATGTTTGCACTTGACTCCAGAAAGAGACTACCTTGTGATCCTGATGGCGCCTTCAGTTGAATGCCTAAGAGATGCCTGGAGTGTTCTTGGCATCACGTTCTCCAGAGGTGTGTGATAGTAAATAAAAGACTGTGGCCCTCATTACGACCCTGGCGGAAAGGGGTTTACGCCGGCGTAAACCATGGCGCCCCTTTCCGCCTGAGTACGAGTTCCCGTAGCGCCATGGTGATTTTTACGCCTGCTTTTTGCAGGCGGAAAAATCCATGGCGCTAAGGGACCTTGTTGTTAATTACGCCACCGTAATTTACGGTGGCGTAATTAACGCCTTCCCCACTCCCATTATACCCTATGGGGCAAAAATGGGAATGGGGAAGGGTAAATGGGGATTGGGGACTTACCGCCCCGCCAAGGTCGGAATGGGGCGGTAAGTCCGCC
Source organism: Ambystoma mexicanum (assembly GCF_040938575.1). Lineage (NCBI taxonomy): Eukaryota > Metazoa > Chordata > Amphibia > Caudata > Ambystomatidae > Ambystoma > Ambystoma mexicanum. Next base: position 1,120,265,509 of record NC_090941.1, on the reverse strand, counting down.
AACCACCATGGCGGAGTTGGCAGCTTAGCGCCATGGACCATGGTGCAAATAGCACCATGGATCTCCGCCAAAATCGTAATGAGGGCCTGTAACTTTAAGAAGCATATGATCCCTAACAAAAAATGTGAATGTGATGCCTTGTGGCTTCCCACCACAATCCTAAGCAAAGCGCTTTGTCTACTGCACATCTTTTGAAGTAGCTTTGTGGTCTTATGTGGGAGGAGGGAATGTTGTTGTCTTTATTGTTTTTCAAAAATAAGTTGTATCCCATCACTGTTGCCATTTAAGATATGTAGGTAGTTTCCAAAGCAGAACTAGTTTAGGGTTCAGTTATTTTATCAGCTCCAGGAAGGGCTACCCGGGAAATGGGACTTGTTTAATAAGTCACTGTTATCAAACATGCAGTTGAGGAGTTTCATTTGTCATTGCGTATTATTACCAATGTTTGCAACCTTGACATAGGCCCACTACCAACAAGGATGGGGTGCCTATCTGCTGTGGATGGCTGCAATATCTAGATTCACAGAAGCAGTAACTCACCTAATAATATGTAGGTTCATTCACAGCAAGTTTTTGCTGAAAATGACCGGTGATTTCACCATGGGATGCCTATCTATTTAGCCATGGCCTCCTGTTGAGGAATCCCATGTGATCCACAATTGTAAATATAGGGGTCCCCTCAAGGGCATTGCTGTCCATGTCCTATGAAATGGGTAGAGCTTGCACTGTTTGTGGATTTCCACATCCCCTGTAGGAGAGTAGTTAATGCATCACTGTGGCTTACCAAATTTGATGCTGGTCAGAGGAAGCACATGACATTTCAAGTGCTAGGTCCTTTCCTCGGTGCTCGGCGTGTAAAAGGTGACCGCAGAGAGCAGGATTTGAGTGGCAAGATCAGGCACAGTGGTGAGGTGGGGACAGAGAGCCCCTGTTGCTTGGGTTTGGGAGTAAGCAGAGAGAGGCCCTGTGGTAGATACCACAAGACCGAGCTGAATCCTAATCTGCCTTGAGGGTATGCAGAATTGTGAACGGGGCTGGGGCCGGGAGCACCTTAGCGGCAGGGAACTGCAGTAGTGACTTTTAATGGGCTAGCCCCATACTGCACCATACTGCCCCCTTTTTAATTTGCCACTCTTTTACATGCTCAACCCTGCTTTGTTTTGGGGCTGCCAGGCGAGGGCAGGGGTCTCAGTGTCATCTAACTGTGGAATGCAAACCTGCAGTTTGGTGTTCGGTTGGATCGCATGCTTTTAGGTGGGATTAGAGGTATTTTAGTCCTTGTCTGCGTCAGCCCCCGGGGGAGGTAAGAAGAGCTAAGATTATTTGGCTGACCCGAACCATCTGGAAAGAGCGCTCGGAGCCCTCAGCGAGAAATTTAATTTACTAATTCACCCCAAAACGTGAGTGTTGCCAGATGGTATGTAGAAGTGTTCTTATGCTGTTCTTTGCCAATCTCCCCTATACAAAGCCGGTTTGGGCATCATAAATTAGTGTGGCAATTACCTTCCTGAGTCTGCTAGCCAATGCCTTGTATGTCAGTACTGAGGAGGGAATTTGGAAAAGGGTATGTGAATTGCACACTGTGTGGGATCTCTACCTGGTTTAGGGATAACTGTTATGGGGGCTTGGTTGAATTCAGCAGGATCGTTTGCACTTTGTCAGCCTCTTTGAACAACGTTGACAGTATCAGGGCTTCTATCAAATTGCAATGTTTATAAAACTCATGCGAACACTGTCTATCCATGGGGTTTTACTTGTGGGTAGCCAATTAATGGCTCTCTGATTGTGTCTTTGATACTTTTTGGTCTTGCCATTTCCTCTCTTCTTTCTGATGGTGGGTAGGTTCAGTCTCTCTAGAAATGTGTCTTTTTTTCGTGGACATTCTGTGATCCCTCAGAAATGTATAACAGCTGGTAAATGTTTCTAAACTCATTATTTATGAGTAGTGGGTTTGGTATTAGGGGGTTGTCATTATTTTTTAACGGCGGTATCTTCATGTTTTCTCCCTCTATTTCAATTGGGTAACTAGGAACCTGCTCACATTTTCTACTGTTTCATAATGACTTTGCCATAGTTACTATGTGACAGGTTTGTCAAGTATATTTCAGTAAGACACTTGATCTCCCCTTCCAGTTGTTCAAATCATTGTTTTAGGATTTGTTTTTTGTGGATTTGTCTTGTATCAGTTTGTAAGCATTCTCTGCTGCCCAAAGAGTTTCAGTGGCTTGAACAGAGCCATGGTATAGGACTAAGAAATCCTGCATGGAGCTACTGAGAAATTTCCTCTTAGGGGCACTTTGAAAGAGTCTAACATTCCTCCTCCAGGTTTATGAAGGAAGCCTAATTCTGTCTAGGTTAAGGCGTATCTTTATTGGGCCATGATCAGATATCCTCATTGCAAGGACATCATTTAGCGTGGCTTGTGATAGGAGGGAGTGGGAAATAACAAAGTGGTCTATTCTGGCATGGGATCCATGTGCACAGGAGTGGAAACCTATTCTCTTTCCTTAGGATGGAGTATCTGCCAAGAATCTACCAAACCATCAACACTTAATGCATCCCTTAGGACTCCCCTTTTCTCTGTTGTGTGAGAGGTCCGGTTTACCCGTTGTGTCTAAAAAAGCATCCATACCTATGTTCTAGTCTCTCCAGGCAATGATTGGTGTTTGCCGGACTTCTCTATATGTTCTACTGATAGGGGAGAGGAAGGTTGTCTTGTCTCCATTGGGGGCATATACGGAGCATATCAATAGCATCCTGTCTTTCAGCCTGAGCTTAATTAAGGTTGCTCTGCCTTCTACATCTAGTTGTTTTTTTTTTTACAATGTGGCAATGGAGACCGTTATTAATTTGTATGCCGATCCTTCATCTTTTCCCAGTTTTTAAAGAGCTATGGTAAACTAAGGATACATATTCTCTTAATCAATTGTAGGCTTCTTCAGGGCTCAGGTGTGCTACCTCAAGGAGGTAAACCTCTGGGTTAAGTGATTTAAGGTAATTCATTTTGTTTCGTCCACTTAATGTAGTAGTTAAGCCTGTTAACCATTAACAAGATCCCCTTTAACTGTCTGTCAAGAGATCAGTCATCATTGTAATCTTATGTTGCTATGATTAATTATGTGTGTTTGCTGTATGGGCTTCAAATCATAATCCCACTGTATTCACCTTAGGGGATTTTGCAAGCAGATATAGATATTTTCCTGTTTAGTGCACGGTTGTTAATGCCATTGTTTTTTTAAACTGTAGGTTTTAATAAGAGATGCATTTCTGAACTATCAAAATGAACACAAAATGATAACAGCCAATGGGGGCTCTGATTCACATCCTTTGTTGCCAACCACAAACACTTCACTTATCTGGGTGTGGGTGAAGGTTAGTCACGAGCTGTCCATGTTATCATTCTAGTTTCAGACATGCTTCTTTCACACACATAGTGGGAGTAAGGCCCAACGTATTTGGCATGTTTCATTTGGTGGGAATCCATTACTGGGATTCTCAGAATCAGACAAGTTCAGTAGTCCACTGTTTTAATTGGGGATCTGTATTTTATCTCTCCTTTGTCCTTCATTTGTTTGTTGGTTGGTTTCCGGGAATGCAGTGTCTGGGTTGTTTTTGATAGAGGCAGTTTTGTGGTATCAGAATACATCTATCTATCTATCTATCTATCTATCTATCTATCTATCTATCTATCTATCTATCTATCTATCTATCTACCCATGTATGTCTCTATCTATCTATCTATCTATCTATCTATCTATCTATCTATCTACCCATGTATGTCTCTATCTATCTATCTATCTATCTATCTATCTATCTATCTATCTATCTATCTACCCATTTATGTCTCTATCTATCTATCTATCTATCTATCTATCTATCTATCTATCTATCTACCCATTTATCTATCTATCTATCTATCTATCTATCTATCTATCTATCTGTCTGTCTGTCTGTCTGTCTGTCTATCTATCTATCTATCTATCTACTCATTTATGTCTCTATCTATCTATCTATCTATCTATCTATCTATCTATCTATCTATCTATCTATCTATCTATCTACCCATGTATGTCTCTATCTATCTATCTATCTATCTATCTATCTATCTATCTATCTATCTATCTATCTACCCATGTATGTCTCTATCTATCTATCTATCTATCTATCTATCTATCTATCTATCTATCTATCTATCTATCTATCTACCCATTTATGTCTCTATCTATCTATCTATCTATCTATCTATCTATCTATCTATCTATCTATCTATCTATCTATCTATCTATCTATCTATCTACCCATTTATCTATCTATCTATCTATCTATCTATCTATCTATCTATCTGTCTGTCTGTCTGTCTGTCTGTCTGTCTGTCTATCTATCTATCTATCTATCTACTCATTTATGTCTCTATCTATCTATCTATCTATCTATCTATCTATCTATCTATCTATCTATCTATCTATCTACCCATTTATGTCTCTATCTATCTATCTATCTATCTATCTATCTATCTATCTATCTATCTATCTATCTATCTATCTATCTATCTATCTACCCATTTATGTCTCTATCTATCTATCTATCTATCTATCTATCTATCTATCTATCTATCTATCTACCCATTTATGTCTCTATCTATCTATCTATCTATCTATCTATCTATCTATCTATCTATCTATCTATCTATCTATCTATCTATCTATCTACCCATTTATGTCTCTATCTATCTATCTATCTATCTATCTATCTATCTATCTATCTATCTACCCATTTATGTCTCTATCTATCTATCTATCTATCTATCTATCTATCTATCTATCTATCTATCTATCTATCTATCTATCTATCTATCTACCCATTTATGTCTCTATCTATCTATCTATCTATCTATCTATCTATCTATCTATCTATCTATCTAGCTATCTATCCATCTATCTGTCTGTCTGTCTGTCTGTCTGTCTGTCTGTCTATCTATCTATCTATCTACTCATTTATGTCTCTATCTATCTATCTATCTATCTATCTATCTATCTATCTATCTATCTATCTAGCCATGTATGTCTCTATCTATCTATCTATCTATCTATCTATCTATCTATCTATCTATCTATCTATCTATCTATCTACCCATGTATGTCTCTATCTATCTATCTATCTATCTATCTATCTATCTATCTATCTATCTATCTATCTATCTATCTACCCATTTATGTCTCTATCTATCTATCTATCTATCTATCTATCTATCTATCTATCTATCTATCTATCTATCTATCTACCCATTTATCTATCTATCTATCTATCTATCTATCTATCTATCTATCTGTCTGTCTGTCTGTCTGTCTGTCTATCTATCTATCTATCTATCTACTCATTTATGTCTCTATCTATCTATCTATCTATCTATCTATCTATCTATCTATCTATCTATCTATCTATCTATCTACCCATTTATGTCTCTATCTATCTATCTATCTATCTATCTATCTATCTATCTATCTACCCATTTATGTCTCTATCTATCTATCTATCTATCTATCTATCTATCTATCTATCTATCTATCTATCTATCTATCTATCTATCTATCTATCTATCTACCCATTTATGTCTCTATCTATCTATCTATCTATCTATCTATCTATCTATCTATCTATCTATCTATCTATCTATCTATCTATCTACCCATTTATGTCTCTATCTATCTATCTATCTATCTATCTATCTATCTATCTATCTATCTATCTATCTATCTATCTATCTACCCATTTATGTCTCTATCTATCTATCTATCTATTTATCTATCTATCTATCTATCTATCTATCTATCTATCTGTCTGTCTGTCTGTCTGTCTGTCTGTCTATCTATCTATCTATCTACTCATTTATGTCTCTATCTATCTATCTATCTATCTATCTATCTATCTATCTATCTATCTATCTATCTATCTATCTATCTACCCATGTATGTCTCTATCTATCTATCTATCTATCTATCTATCTATCTATCTATCTATCTACCCATGTATGTCTCTATCTATCTATCTATCTATCTATCTATCTATCTATCTATCTATCTATCTATCTATCTATCTATCTATCTACCCATTTATGTCTCTATCTATCTATCTATCTATCTATCTATCTATCTATCTATCTATCTATCTATCTATCTATCTATCTATCTATCTATCTATCTACCCATTTATCTATCTATCTATCTATCTATCTATCTATCTATCTATCTATCTATCTGTCTGTCTGTCTGTCTGTCTGTCTGTCTATCTATCTATCTATCTATCTATCTATCTATCTACTCATTTATGTCTCTATCTATCTATCTATCTATCTATCTATCTATCTATCTATCTATCTATCTATCTATCTATCTATCTACCCATTTATGTCTCTATCTATCTATCTATCTATCTATCTATCTATCTATCTATCTATCTATCTATCTATCTATCTACCCATTTATGTCTCTATCTATCTATCTATCTATCTATCTATCTATCTATCTATCTATCTATCTATCTATCTATCTATCTATCTATCTATCTACCCATTTATGTCTCTATCTATCTATCTATCTATTTATCTATCTATCTATCTATCTATCTATCTATCTATCTATCTATCTATCTATCTATCTAGCTATCTATCCATCTATCTATCCCATCCATCTCTATCTTCCTTTGCTGTAGGAACCATCTTGGTGAGGGATGAGAAAGGCCAAACAAGTCATGTTGCTAACTCTGGGCTTCGCCCTGATCAGTGGTGTCCATCTCTTCTGATTGCTGTCTTCTTCTGGGTCTTTGAATGTGCATGTCTTGCCAGGTGATCTGTGATAATCATCTTAGCTCATTCGATTAGTACAAATCTTAGTTGCATTTGATGGAGCTGGGATCTCAGCTCTAGGAATGTTTTGTGTTTCTCATAGATTCTTTATAAAAAATCCATGGGATATGGATCTTATGGCCTTTGTATGTGATATGGGAAGCTTTTGTTGCTGCTGAGAGGATTTATCATGCAAATTCATTCCTTAATGTGCAGATCATTAGTGGTCTGGGACCTTCACTTGTATATGTTTCTTTCTGTCGAATGTGTTGGGTGTAACGCTCACCTGACTCCCACGGAGGCGCTGGTCTGGTCTGGGTTGCTGTGGCCTCTTCGAGCATGATGCGCAGAACTCGGAACACCGACTGAACAGGACCCTCAAATCTTGCTTGTCTGGCCCGTAGGAATATCCTTCTGCAGATGAGAAAGGGGATTAACAGTTTGCAGAATAGTGTGCTTGCTCCCCCCTTCACCCCTTCGTTCTTCTCTAACTTCCTCCGAAATCCCCAGTTGAAGCTCACCTTATGGTTTGAAAGGATGAACTCTCCATCCTGCTTCTGGTGCAGGGGCGCGTGTTTGTCTGTTAAATCACTGGTTTTCAGAATGGTGCTGGCAAAATCCACTTGACTTTTCCGAGCGGAACGCCGTAAGTATGAAGATTACAAAAGTTCAAGTGTTGAGCCTCCTTTTCTGTTGCCTTCCTAACCTGTGATCTGTCCTTTATTTCAGGTGCAGAATGAAGGCGATGCGTTGAGGGATTGAATTGCCGATGGTAAACTCAGGTGAGTTAGTGATGGGGGCGATCCCTCTTAATGTCTTTATATTCCTCCAGTAATGTCTTTTGTCCTTTCCCCATAGGGGCCGGGGTGCGGTACCTGCCAACGAAGTGGCACCGACCCGAAATGAGGAATGATCCACCAACAGAAGACCGGTAAGTGTTATGGCGGTAAATTAGGCTTTCCTCATATGTTCCTTCTGCTCACCTTTTGTCTCTTCTTCTCTCCCCTAGGCGCAGAGATGTGGCGACCGGTGCAGACAGTCGCGGTGGAGCCAGAAGTACTCCCGAGGACAGGTGAGTGAAGCGCGGCGCTGCAGCGAGCAACACAGTGCTTTTAAATGAACGTCTTTTCTCAGGAACGCTGGCGTGAAGGTTCTGGATGCAGGTAAGAAGTTTGATAAAATTCTTGGTTTTCACCTTCACCTTTCTCTTCTCTTCTTTCCTTACAGGTTTTCCAGGATCGAGGCGGGCGTGGCTGGAGACCAGATGCAGGAGCAGACACGGTGAGCGTTCAGCTGCTTGGATGCAGAACAACGCGAAGCGTGAGCTACTGTCCGGGCGTGGCTTAAATAGCCCCCAAAGTAGTTCCAGGTAAGTATCCTTCCCTAGCCACGCCCGAGTGGCAAAATAGTCCCAATGAAAAAATAGTCCCTTTTAGGCAGGTCTCAGGGAGGCCTGAAGCGTGCAGCATGGTCTGCATCAGGTAAGTCCACAAAACACCTTCCTTAATGAGCCGGGCGCTTACGGCGCCAGGACTGATGACCAACATGAGCCTGGCGCCAAAGGCGCCAGGATAGAGTCCAAAGAGCCCCTATAAGGGGCCGCTGGACTTTTACCCGGGGGCATGATGCCTGCTCCCGGAGGTGCTGGGCCTGGCCTGGTGCTCCGGGGGTAGGCATCATGACAGCGGGCTCCTTGTATCATCACAGTTGGAGTGAATGTGATGTTCAGCAAGTAGTGTATCTATGACTCCTCACATGTGATCGTGTCAGCCCCTTCCATTCTCCCTGATATTCTGAATAAACAGACATTAACTCATCTATTCCTGTCTTCCAAGCCTGTGCAAGTGTTCTCTAATTCCCTCAGTCTGTCCTGGAGGGCTTCCAGACCTTCAATCCTTTTGTCTATCATTGCTATTCTTTCTTCCGTATCAGAGATTTTGCCTGCAATGGATTTCATTTCTATTTGTATCGCCTTAATTTCTTCCTGCATCCTACGTGTCTCTTTCATCGTCCTTACTGTTTGCCTTCCCATAAAAAAACAGTCAAGTCCATTTTTCTACCTTTCCTGTAATACCTGCATTAAAAAGGAAATCACAATCTTCAGAATGAAATCACATAAAATGTGTGTCCAATCAAAAGAAAGGATAATGAAAACATACATAGGGCTCACTTGTGCTTCTCTGGTGCAGATTATTTTCAATATACAACATGGAAATTGATATTTGTATGCAATCCCAAAGCTCAGAAACTAAAAATCTCCTAATACCATGAATTGAGAGTGTTATACTTATTTTTCTATAATAAAAAAACAGTGTTTGCTTCTTAAATTCACTTATAATAATTCTCTTCCCACTGCTAGCAAATATTGCTCTTTCCACATCATATTATTTAACATTTGTCAAGTATTTATTCAAGATCTTCATTGCTAACTAAAATCAGTGTCTTCATTATAAATCAAATTCACCTAAAATGCTTCTCTTCCCCAACTAGCATATACTGTACTTTCCACATCATATTACTTAATATTTTATTAAGTCTTTACTCTTTTATTAATGAATCGGATTCCCTTCTGAGCATCTCTATCTTCATGTGTTCTGCTCCCATAATCGAGAAAATTGAGAAAATCGAGAACTGTTGAAAAACATTTCCCTATTTTCACCTTCTTTGTTGTCTCACTATCTCACTGTAAATCCACCCCAATCTTTCTTTCATGTCCTCTTACCTTGACCAACTAATTATCAAATTACTGTTGTATACGTCTGTTTAAATACATGGGTCTTAAATGAGGATTGGGATCTTCAGTGCCGAGGTACGGAGTACATCGAGATTCTCATTGTTAAGAAAATTTACTAAAAGTACCTTTTGCGCTACTTCAGATTATTTGGCCATGTTTTAATTCTTTACACTTTTAATTCGAATTGCGATACCATTCCTAAGCATCTAGATCTCAAAGAAACCTACTGCAAGAACCAACATTAGAATCACTTTCCCAAGATAGTTTAAAGAAACAGTGGGACTTTTTATCTCTCTTCATTGTCCCACTTTCCAAACTGACTACAGAGCTAGCTCTCCTTCATGCTTCCTAGAACTTTCCCAATCCAATAAATCTCAAATTACTGTGTCATACTGTTTTATTCTGTTTCATACTGTTTTATATATGGATTTAAATATATAGGCCTTATATAAGGACCACTACACTCAGCGCTGATTTGCAGAGAAAATCGAGACTTGCACTGTTAAATGAAAATCAATGAATGTGCTTCTATTGCTTCAAATAGAATATTCTGTTCTTCTCACATCTAATTACTTAACATATTTGTAATTCTTTACTGCCTTATTTCAAATCGCGATTCCCATCCCAAGAATCCCAATGATCAAGGGGCCTGTTCCAAGAACCAAAACAAGGCTCGTGACATTTTAAAAATGTGACCATGTTTCTCCCTCAAATTATCAAATGAGTCCACCCCTACATCTCTATGTGTCTTACATCTTCATTAGAACCATTAAATCTCAAAATACTGTTTTCTAGGAGGGGGGCGTGGCTACCCGCCAAGAGGAGAGCTGCCTAGCCAAGAAGCTCCGCGGCCAAGCGACCAAAAGACAAAGATCATGTGGGACTCAAGAGAAAATACCTGGCATAAATACAAGGCAATGAGTGGCAGGAACTGCCTTAGCAGGACCCAAGATCTCAGGCTTGAAGGGGGTAAAATGGCTGATGTCCACTCACCAAGATCACTAGAAGATTAAGCTTTAAAAGAGAGAGCTGGATAGACTATCGTTACCAGGGGGTTGACTGAGAAGGCGCACTTCATCCACCTGCAACATGTTACGTTATGTTTTTAGGCATTTGTATAGCACCTTTTACCATTGGTATGATTCCAAAGCGCTGTGGGTTGAACGTCCTCAGGGACTGTAGTCCAGGTCAGTGGAGAGAGTAGTGTGGTAAATATTGCTTGAGTGCACTCGGTATGTGTGCAGCCAAGGCAGATTAAGTGGTGTGTATCTGCATTCTAGTGCTAGGTGTGATGCACGGTGTGTGAAATCTGTAGAATGTGTGTAGCAAGACCAATTGGAGTTGGGTAGCTGCATGCTGGCCACGGAGGAGTTTGTGCATGTGATTATGTGTGCAGATAGGCCGATTTTCATGAGGTATAGCTGCGTTCTAAAGGCTGTTGATGTGTTCATGGAGGTGTATAAGTATGTGTGCAGCTAGGCCAGATTAATCGAGGGGTATGGCTGCATTCTATTGTTTGTTGGTGCAGTGGAGAGACTTTGCATACTGGTGTGTTTGAGTGTCTGTGTGAATTGGAGGGAGACCCTGTTCCTGATGACCTTCCAGTGCCTGTCAAGATGACAGTATCTCCCTTTGGAGTTCGGATATATTAGGACATGGTCATCCCTGTGTATTGTTGGGTCTGCAATTGCTTATTGGAGTACTGCTGTATCCAGTTCAGTTCTATGAATCCTATCACGATATACTTGAAATGATGGCTGCTGCTTGTGAGCTCAGTCTAGCATCAGCATCTATGGTCATCCCTGTGTCTTGCTGAGTCTGCAATTGCTTGTTGGTGGCACCTTCTCAGTGTGCAGTTGCATCAAGTTCTGTACTAACGGATACACGAGTGCATCCTAGATATGGTGACTGGTACTCAGTAAACCCAAAGGTCCAACATCTGGCCAGGCCTTGTTGCTTGTGCAGTGTCTCACTAACACAGTTACACACATCACATTGATGTGCCTTGTAGGTACTTGCCTCGCCAGTTTCGTTGCATGATTTCTGGAGTGCATTCCCTTGGAGGTGGAAATAAAGTTAGAGCATAAATGCTTTTGGATCCAAATCTTCGGGTCCCGGGTAATTGTTGACAGCGGGTGGTTGGGTATTCTCGTCCTAGTTTATGGTTCAACTTTGTGAAATTACACTGCATCCCAAGTCCCTAGCAAGAGGTGGGTGTGCTAGAGTGCTCAATTGCATATCTGATAGGAGATCGTAGTGACAAACATCTTCAAGAGACAAAGAACAAGCGCAATAAGGCATCAGGATACATGTGATACTGCACCCCACTTGAAAGGAGTTCCGCGATCGATCCGCAGACAGATCAGATTAAGCATCACATGGGACGAGAACATCCATGTCTGATGGACAATGACAACCAGATCTAGAGGAGGCAATGATCAAGCTCAGCCATCTCCCGGCCTGATGACCTAGTGGGTACCTGGAGGAGGCAGTGATCAAGCTAAGCCATCTCCCGGCCTGATGACCTAGTGCGTACCTGGAGGAGGCAGTGATCAAGTTCAGCCATCTCCTGGCCTGATGACCTAGTGCGTACCTGGAGGAGGCAGTGATCAAGTTCAGCCATCTCCTGGCCTGATGACCTAGTGCGTACCTGGAGGAGGCAGTGATCAAGCTCAGCCATCTCCCGGCCTGATGACCTAGTGCGTACCTGGAGGAGGCAGTGATCAAGCTCAGCCATCTCCCGGCCTGATGACCTAGTGCGTACCTGGAGGAGGCAGTGATCAAGCTCAGCCATCTACCGGCCTGATGACCTAGTGCGTACCTGGAGGAGGCAGTGATCAAGCTCAGCCATCTCCCGGCCTGATGACCTAGTGCGTACCTGGAGGAGGCAATGATCAAGCTCAGTCATGGAGTTTGCATGTAAGTGCTATTAATGCTTTGGTTACGAGTATAGCACAAACGATGCAGATGGATTTAGAGGAAGTTGTATGAATGGTCTAGTGGCCGCTGCCAATCTGTGACGCATCTCAGCGAGCAAGACTTCCCAGGGACGGTATGGGTAAGAGCCCTGTAACTGGTGATACTCTGAGTTGTGCCCCACTTTGCACTGTAGACTGAGAGTAGCACAATTGGACGGAATATGATATTAGTACAATTTATGAAGCCTAACCCTCCAAACAGTTATAACCTGGCTTAACACTAAGAGGATATAACGTCTGAACCGTTATATGTAAGATCAGAGAAGGATGTAAGGAGGCAGCCATGCTGAAGTAAGCTCAACATCACGCTGCTGATGTACAGCAGAAAATTACCCTAATTCCTTAAAATAATCAATTAAGATAAACATCACAAGACAAGGGGAAAAAAAGATAGAAAAGAGTGGAACTAAAACTAACAACAAAAAGGGGAAAATAGTCCAATAAATACTGGACTGTTATCTTTCTCGGCACAACAAGTGGTAAAGGACACAGTGAGAAAGAACACTTTCAAAATAATGATGACCCCCCAATTGGAAATAAATGAGTGGGAAGAGACACCCTCCCTCGGAAGACCTAAATCCCCCTTCCCTTACTGCCCAACTGAGAGTGGATAAAGGCAAAATCCTCACGGATCTAGCCGGCATCAGAGTCTCAACAAGAAAGAGACACATCAATCAAAGTTTTATGTGCAATGGTAAAAGTAGTAACTGACCCAGTTCCATTAAGGCCTTGATTCATGGAATTATTTGTGTGTAAAGCAAAGATTTGCGTGCCATTCTGCTTGCTAATCCCTGTTTTACACGCAAATAATTCCATGAATCAGGGCCAAATAGTACAGGAAGGTGACCCCGATATGAAGTTGCCAGTACTCATGTGACTGCAGTCATTGCAACTGAGTACAAGCATTAGCAAAGACAATAGTTTCGGCTTTTGTGTAGGCATTTGCCAAGCACTGCCATAACAGTAATACCTGGCCATAACATGGCAACAGATGAAAAATGGTGTAATTATCTAGGCATGTGATGTGAGTGGCTGCCCACTATCACAATCCAAAACTATTGACTGTGTCAGGACCTCAGTGCAAGGAATAGATAAATAAAGTGGTTGAAGGCACACTTGATTAGCACATTTATTTTACACAAGACGTGCATTTACATCTGCAATTAAGCCATTAGCTTGCAGCAGACTATTTAGAAATAACACTGGCAGGCCAAAGTTTTGTGTTATTGCATGATGGAGTCAGATCAAAGAGATCCCGTGAGGATGTGTTTTACGCATGGAGGGGCAGGTAGTGGGTAGGAATGGCCATAGAGTTTGACATGGCCATGCGCACTCAATGGGTTGTTAAATAATTAAATAATCCTCTTAAAGAGTGTGTCCCTCCTAGCTGTACTCCTGTGCAATATCACTGGTGTGTAGGTGGCATTGTAACACCACCTAATAGTTTTACTTCGTCCCTTTCTTTTCTTGGCTAAGGTCAAAGCAAAGCTCTCTGTTCAGTTGCACCTCTGGACCATATGGCTTTTCTGGTGAGTCCCTCTCCTCTTGCCCTTGACTTGTCCCTGGTGAGCTTCCAGAAAACAACGATCAGAAGCTAAATGCATTCGTTTTCTGTGTGCTGTTGCTGCTAAAAGTGCATTCTGAAAGCTACAAATTCCCACTCTTGCACGGTGTGTGCAAATTGATTGGAAAAATATATTGGCCCTCATTACGAGTCTGGCGGTAGCCGTGCGGTACAGCCAGTAGGCTGCCGTCAGACCCATAGGGATTTACCGGCTCCAGACTTGCCAAAATTACCGGGGCATTACAGCCCGGTGATCTGGTAATTCCAGAGCCGGCATTCTGTAAATCCCCATTCCTATCGGACTCCACGGGAATGGGGAAGTGGGTCAGAGGTCAAAGCTGGCGGGTGTAACACCACACAGCCAGAGAACTCGTAGTTAACTGGTCCGGAAAACGGTGCCAGTACGGTTTTACCGGCACCATTATATCCGGACTGGCTAACTTGTAATGAGGCCCATTGTAACAATAAGCACTTCAAAACCATTCCCCCTCCCACCCTAAGTAACAAAGCACCATGTCACAAAAACCATCCTCCAAAAAAAAGCAGTGCAACCTGTGATACAAGTGTTTGGAATGTTCTCTTCGGTACATTTCTGGTGAAAAGGGAAATAAGAGAATAGAGCATCAACCGGTCGCTTTTAAAAAAAAGAGTGTATTGTGAGATATGCACCCTCTAGTAAATGTCAGTCTGGCAAAATTTCAATCTTAAAACCGGTGATCAAATCAGGTCTTGTGGAAATAGGGTCAGGTGAGTGTCTGTGTACCCCTATCATGATCACTGAGGCGAAACTCAGATACCCAAGTCCCCTCCATTTCAGGGCTGCAGAGATAGGAGGGTCACAGTGTGCTTGCTACAAGAGTGATCAAAGAACTGTGAGAAAAGAACTAAAATCAGGGCAAGCATGGGAACATGACATTTTAAGCAAGTCCCCCATAACACCTAAGGGGATGCCTGCTCATTTCATGTTTACAAAATCCAAACGTATGACCTGCAAATACATGCGTCCCAACAAAAGCGTTCCTTGTGGTGGGACAAGCATGGTCACCTAGTTGCCACGAAGATACATTTGGCCTATGTTGCTGGTATTTTCCATGGGCTCACCAGTGTAGGAAAGAGGAGTAGGATTGCAGTCCTTAGCCAAGACTGGTGCGCTTTAGACTTTTCCAATAGGACACTACCAACAAACAGAATGTTGGAAGACATGTTCAGACAAAGCCAGGAACACATCCCCGGCCCTACAAACCCTTCATAAACATGCACGCGGATTCTGTACAGTTCCTGAAAGGCAGCAATGTCCAGTACGTCCTTATCATGGAGGACACGATGTCAAGTTGTGTGGAAGCCTTCTCTTGTAGAAGAGCAGATACTGGGACTGCAGCCAAAACCATGATCAGGGATGCTATACCTGGATTTGGTGTGCAGGTCAGCATAAATGCTGATAGATGCTGAAAGATGCACCCATTGTATGGAACATTCATACGGAGACTGTGGACTGCTCTGAACATCCAGCACAAACCCCAATACCATCCACAGTCAGTAAATGTAGTGGAAAGACGAAATGGAGTCTTGAGAAATCTCCAGCAAAGGTCTTCTCAGAGCCGGGCATCAAGTGACCCGAGCTGGTGCCCGTAGAACTATTCAGTACAAGTAGCACAACTAATATAAAAACAGAACTTATCCCACACGAGGTGAACTGATCACACTCTACCACTTTGGAAGATTATGCATCACCTCGTCCTATTATTGCTTATCGGGCCTATTAGAGATTATAGATCAGAGAGCACTGAAAAGGACACAGAAATGACTTGATACAGACAGCGCAGTGGTGATAAAATGATATCTGCTCTGCGGGAGTGACAGGGTGATTAGTGGCTAAACCACCTACTAAGCCCTCATACCTCTAGAAACCAACAGTGATCTCAATCATGCAGGTAAAACAGGCACAGTTAAGAGATACACCTTCTTCCCCTTTAGTGGTCACGTGGGCGAAGGGAGGCCCAACTGTCAGAAGAGGTGCAACTGTGATCTATTAACAACCCAAACAGAAATAATGAGTTCCAAAATAAAAGAGTGTACAATCAAGCTTCTATAAAGATATATACTTAGATTGCGCAAATCAGTTGTGCACTTAACTATCAAAAGCACTATAGAAACCCACCCCTGTGAAAGGAAGACAGAGAAATACAGAATGTAATGATGCAGCACTCTGGATGCTTAGCAGGGAGAAAGAACAGGCAAGAAATACAGAAAGGTGTTCAAAAGGGATGTATCTTGCAGGAAAAGATTCAAAGGGGGTTTAACCTGTATTTGGGGTCCCAAAAGGTGGGTCAGGGAGACAGGGTCACTTCAAAGTACCTGATTCCAAGTATGTGGCATCTACCCGGGCAGTTGATTCCTTAGCGTCGAAGCAGTAACGCATGACTTTGAATACTATCTCATCTTCCAGCATCTCACAGTAAAAATAGTGACAAAATTGATTCGGCCTCGGTTACATCGGCTTCATGGAGAAGACCTGACCCTTAACCCTCTCTTTGTAAATGGCTTGGTGGAGAGGAATGTTTTCTTTAAAATGACCTCTTGGAATACTAGGGGAAGTTCTCATTTATTTACCAACTTGGAGGTTATGTGGGTGATAAAACAAGCCAATTGTGTCAATTTGCAAGAGACCTGGTTAATGAACCCCCCCTGCTCTTGATGGGTTTCAAATGTGTGCACAGTCAGTGAAACCCAGATGTGAGGGAAGGGCATCTGATGGCTTGGTGATAGTGATTAACTCATCACTTGGTGTTATAGCCTCTCTACTTGCAAACCTTCCTATTGGGGTCATGCCGATATCGTTAGCCACCCCGGAAGTTCCCTTGAAGCTTTTGTTACTTAACGTGTATTGGCATAAATGCGTGGCGGACCTAGATGGCTTTATTGAGATTATTACAGATACTATTCAATGCTGGTTAAACTCGGATCAGTATGGCAAGGTAATCCTAGCGGGAGATCTTAATGCTAACTTTATTTTTTTGGGCCATGAAAGGGATCCCTGGTTAAATACTTTGGATATGGTGTCCTCGAAGTTTACAACTCAAGCTGGTAGAAGATGGTATTTGGGTATGACTAATGTGGAGAGACCCCTCAACGCTCACACCAGAAATAATGCAACCCACCAGGGAAAAAGGCCCAGCACACCTCTTGCAAGGAGAACAGTTTTATTTCAACAAAAATAAAAATGCGCCAGCAAAGCACTCTGCCTCCATGGAGTGTTCTATCAAAATTGGTTTTAGCAATACTTTAAAAAGGCACCCTGTATAATCAGTGATGTAAATTACATATGCTAGACATCCAAATGGCTGCTTGGTGAGACCCTATACATAGGCTACCTGCTCCATAAGGGATGCCAGGACATTGGTCCCAGCCCTGTCTGTCTATCTTCTGCCACGTGGGCTGCTCCTTGCGCATCATTAAGTGCAAAATACAAGTAATGGAAGCCAGTCATTTACGGCCACTCACCAACTGCAATTTTCTACTGAAAATCTTAGATTAAATTGCTGCATTACAACTTCGGTCATTTGTGGAATCCATTAGGATTTTATACTCTAAGCAGTCGGGACTTAGACCCCGTCACAGCACTGAGACAGCTATGCTAGATCTTCAGACCTATATGCTGGGGATCATTGATAAGGGACACAGGGGCCTTCTGGTCCTTTAAATCTCTCGGCGGCTTTGATTTGCTGGACCACAAACACGTACTTCTAATTGTTTATTTATATAGCGCTTACACACAAATGGAGTGCTTCAAAGCGCTTCAAGGTGGGAAGGAGCAAGGGAATAGGCCTTGAAGTTTCCAAATGATCAGACATAAAAAGTAGCATACTAGGCCTGACAGCATTTCTGCTAGTGCAAGTGCATGACGTGTTACAGTCGCAAATATGCTAGGGAGGGGAGACAAAAAAAGGGGGGAACAAGACAAAAAAACGTACTGGTCCTAGTACCTCCAGGTCATGCATGTGTACAGATGGGATGCGAGGAAGGGGGGATAGGGGAGGAGATAAGTGCTCCCAGTCCAGTGGGCCCTGGTTTAAGTGCAGAGAGGTTGCCCACTCATGGAGTGTAAGCTGAAAGTTCAGGAATGATGAACATAGTGCAACAGCCCAGAGGAACGTGCAAGAGACTGGAGGCGGAGCCTGGGACCTGTAAGGCTCTGGAGGCGAATCAGGCAACCAGTCAGCAGAGCTGAGCTGAGTTAAGGAGGAGAAGGAGGAAGGAGGCCGAGGAGAGAGAACGGAGGTTAGTAGGGGAGAGGGAGAGAGAAGGAGGAAGAGAAGAGGAAGGTCTTGAGGAGTTTCCAGAACTTAAGGTTCTCATGCTCAAGATGGAGAGAGGCAGGGTGTCTGTTCCAGAGGGAGGCACCTGCAGAGGATAAAGATCTACCCCGAAATCTCTGTTTGGAGAAACGACTCACCCGTAGAGAGTTGGTGGAGGATGAGCAGAGGGCTCTAGAAGGAGAGTATTTAGGAAGAGAGCGTTCCAGATAGTTTGGGACCCATCCCAGAGAGCCTTGTGGATTATGCAGAGGGTCTTGAACTTGATTCTAGCCACCACAGGGAGCCAGTGGAGGGATTTCAGTGCCAGAGAGATGCAGTCCCTGGGCTTGAGGCCAAGGATAAGTCTTGTAGTTGTGTTCTGAATGAGTTGTAGAGCACGGAGAATAGAAGTAGGAAGATTGAGGAAGAGGCTGTTCCAATAGTCCAGCCTAGAGAGAACCAGGGCTCTCGAGATGGTGAGCCTCTGGGGGAAAGTGAGAAAAGGTAGAGTGCCGCTGAGGAGGTGCAACAGGTAGTGGGACTTTTTGGAGATGTCCGAGATGTGAGAAGAGAAGGAGAGTGTGAAGTCGAAGATGAACCCTAGATTCTTTACCTCGTTAGTAGGTGTGGTTGCCGGGCCCGCCACAGTGAAAGTGGGAAAGCGGGAGCAGGGGTCCCAATGAGGATGATCTCTGTCTTACTGCCATTCAGGCAGAGATTGTTAGCAGCACACCAAGACTGAATAGCGGATAGACAGTCAGGGATAACCAAGGAGGACGAGGGTAGCTTTAAGGAAAGCTGCGTGTCATGCGCATAACACTGAACGTTAGAGGTAAAGGAAGAGATCCTGTGGGCCAAGGGGGCCATGTAGGTATTGTAGAACTAGGGGAATAGGTTAGTTCCCTCAGGGTACTAGAAGTAGAGAGAGTGATAGGAGAGAGAAAGGGCCCAAGTTCCAAATGGGAAGGACCGTCAGCGAGAAAGGTGGCGAGCCATGCCAGGGCCTGGTCTGTGATGCCTAGGGTATCCCGTTGACCGGAGATCAGGATGTTGTTGTTTACTGTATCGAAAGCAGAAGAGAGGTTGAGGAGAATGAGGACAGAAGGGGAGTTAGAATCAAAATTTGAGAGCAGGTCTTCATGGGTGTTCAGAAGAGCAGTTTCCGTGCCCTAGATGCTTTAAAGCCAGACTTATAGTCATGGAGACAACCAACAGATGCAGTGTGTAGGGTTAGCTGAGTGAAAGCCAGCTTTTCCAGGAGTTTGCCCCGGGAAGGAGTGATGGAGATCGGGTGATAGTTTGCTGGAATAGATGAGTCGGCTTAGGACTTTTTGAGCAAAGGGTGCAAAAGAGACTGCTTGAGAGGGGAGGAAACTCCAGTGGCGAAAGAGAGATTACAGAGATCACCAAAGGCTGAAGAGAGAGTGTCAATATTGTCCTTGATGGTTATGGAAGGACAGGGATCCACCTGTTTGGAAGAGGCTTTCATAGATTGGACTTGTCTAGAAACCTCATCTGGGGTGACAGGGGAGAGGAAGGAGATAAGAAAGGGGGATGGGGGCAGTCAAGGGGATCCCAAGAGCTCTTGGGGCATGAGTGGGTGCAGAAGAGGGAGAGGACAGGATGTCCTGTGTTTTAATGTTGAAGTGTGTAAGAGAGAAGGGCATAGTTGGGTGCAGTAGAGGATGCGGCTGCAGTAGGGTTGGCCAGTTCCTTGCAGACTTTAAAAGGTTTGCTTGTGTTGTTAGATGCCATGGAGATGCTGGCTTGAATTTAGACTCTTTTTTTGGAGCGGATTCAGAGTCTATATTGTCTTTGAAGAAGACGGCAGGCCAGTTTGCCAGAGGATGCACCTGAAGATCCCCATTTCCGATCTGGCTGCTCTGCACTTAAGTTTAAGGGCAGCCAGATCGGAGTCATACCAAGAGTTGCACTTTTTGGCAGGCTTCAGTCGGACCCTTATGACAGTGGCAAGGATGTCAAAGGTGTTGGAGACGGAACAGTGAAAGTTAGAGAGGACTGTGTCAGCGTCGAAGTCTGCCGCAGGAGTCGAGGGAGGAGAGTAGGTGGAGGCAAAGGCCGCCACTGACACTCTTTTCATGGGTCGGATGATCTTGAAGGCAGGAGGTGGTGCAGGGTGTGCCAGTGCTAAAGGAGAAGAGAGCTTCAAGTGAGAAGAGAGAAGAGAGAAAAGAATGATCTGTCCAGGAGAGTAAGGTAGTGAGAGGAGTACAGAGCTGGATGTCTGTGGAGATGAGGGCATCCAAGGTATGGCCAGCGGTGTGCCTCAGACCAGAAGGTGTAATGTAAAGAGAAAAGGAGTTGCATAAATTGCAGAATGGTCCTGAAGAGTCAGAAGTGTCAAGATGGATGTTAAGATCTCCCAACAGGAGGAGTTGGGAAGAGGAGGAGAGGAGAGAAAAGGCCAAGTTAGCCCATTCCGAGAGGAAGAGGGGAGATTGGCCCGGCGGCCGATACAAGGTGGCCAGAGCAAGAGAGGAGACAGGAGAGAGAGAGAAAGAGCCTGCAGACCAGGCATTCAAAGGAGGAGTATACCTGAGTGGGAACGATGAAAACAGCTACAGAGCAGTCCTTAAACTATGGAGGTCATTACGACCTAGGCGCAAAGGGATACCGGGCACCGGTAATGACACTAGTGCCGGTAATCCCTTTGCGCCGTATTCCGAGGTCCCTTCGCGGGTCCCTCCCTTAACGCCTGGTTTTACCAGGTTTACCAGGCGTTAGGGACAGGACCCACAAAGGGATACCAGGTCCAATAACGGTACCGCAATTTGTGGTACCGTTATTGACTCCTTCCCCCTTCCCATTGAGCCCTATGGGGGCTCAAATGGGAATGGGGAATGACTTTTCAAATGGGGACTTACCGTTCCCGCAATGGTCGGAATAGACCGGTAAGTCCCCATACCACCAATTCGGTGGCGGCACTGGTATTGGTGCTAGTCATGGCACTAATAGCGCCATGACTAGCACCAACCTCGGAATGAGGGCCTATGCCTCAGTAAGAGCAAAAACATCAAGGTCCAGGAGTTCAAGGAGGTGCAGATGTCAAAGGAGTGCTTGACAGAGGAGAAGAGTTTAGTGTGGTGACATGGAGCAGATTGCTACTTTTGAAGGACTTACGAGGGAGGGTGCAGGGTACAGGGTTCCCCCTAATAGGCGGCGAGAGTCCCTGAAAGATAGAGGTAGGAGGAGGCAAAGGAGGCAAGGATGACAAGGATGTCAGTGGGGAGAAGGCAGGCAAGGGTGCCAGGACAGTGGTAGATGGTAATGGAGCTGGTGTGGAAGGGGCTGCAGAAGGCAAGGGAGCCCCTGATGCGGCCGTGGAACAGTGGCAAGGGAGCAAGTGAGGAGGAAAGAGGAATGTTGATAAGGAGAGGAAGAAGCCCATCAAAATGTAAGAGGTTGGGATGAGGCCCTTGTACCAGGATGGTACCATTTCGATAGACATTTATGATGCCCTTGAGGTGGAAAGGGCAGCAAGAAGGACCTGCCAACGGGTGCCATCATTTATGTGCGAGGAAGAGTAAGGAGAGAGCAGAGCGACCATATGGAGAGTCAGAGGTCAGGAGAAGGAACGACAAAGAGGATGTCGGTGAGAGTCTCTCTGGAGAAAGCAGTGACGTAGGTGTCAGCGATAGGTAGGCCTGGGTTGGAACACAGTGTGTCCTTCTTGAGTTGCTACCTGCCAGATTTAGTGAGAGGTGAAGGATATGAAATGGAGAAGCAGTTAGAAAAGACAGTGGAGATAGTAAGTGCCATAGTGAGGGACACAGAGAGGGTGGCGCACTTAACCAGGCAGAGCAGCTGAGGAACGTGGGAGGAAGTATCTAGGAGGAGCAGGCACACAGGGAGACACAGACAGGACTGGGAAGAAACAATGGGGGCTGAAGAGGGTGAGGGAGCAAGTAACAGATTAGAACAGAGGGCAGAGTGGGAAACCAATCAGCGCATTCGCATGAAGCAGGTTGTGAACACACCCAATTTTGATTTTTAAACAAGTAGCCAACAATGTAGGATTTACACACAGCTAGAATCGAGTGTTAAACAGGCAGGAAGCAATGCAGGGTGTTCACCTCTAAATCAGATTTCTAAACAAGAAGCAATCAATTCAGGGTGTGCTTCACATTCCAAAAGATGTGGGTTTATGTGGTCAGGATTCTATTGACTGGGTGAATTCCATCTTGCCACATCGGATGTCCAGAGTGTCCTGGGGAGAGGCCACGTCATCTCAAGCTCCCATCGCCAGTGGTGTCCCACAGGGAACCTGTATGTCTCCCATCATTTTCAATCTTTACATCAGGCCCTTGTGTAGCCTCCAGAAAGGCATAGGTGCCTACTTTCCCAATTATGCAGATGACACCCAATTGGTGATGGACCTATTTTTCAGATTCGAAACATCTAGGGTACATCTATGCTTCAATTGAGTCTTGGATGAACACCAATTGGATGTGCTTTAAAGGCAACAAAATAGAGTTATTGATTTTTGGTTTACCCCAAACCAAAACTAAATTAGACCCCAAATTTCAATTCTTTTTTCGCCTTGACAAGTGTGATATCTCTGTTGTAGAAAGGGTAAACACGCATGCCACATACCTGAATTAATCTCTTTGTGTGGACCTTGACGTAAACCAAGTGTCTAAAAACTGCTCCTACTATCTCCAGCTGCTGAGGGGGACCCTGCCCTTCCTATCTGAGAAGAACTGCGGCTCTGTTGCCGGGGCCAAAATCTTGTCTAGACTAAATTATTATAACTCACTTTTGATTGGAGCTAATAGGAAATGCCTGTCTGAACTTCACATTTCCCAGACCGATGCAGTTAGAATTATCAAAAGCAAATCGAAGCGGGACCACAACTCTAAGAGTAGGCAAGAACTCCACTGGCTTCCCATGACTGCTCATATATCCTTCAAAGCAGTGATATTGGTACACAATTATCTTTATGACACCTCCCTTGCTTACCTTAAATGCATGATTCTTCCCTGTGTCCCGATTAAATCTCTGTGCTCCTCCGAGATGGAGTTAGTAAGATCTTTATGTTTCAAACGCACCAATGGCCCAGGTAAATCCTTTACAGCTGCGTCAGCTAAAATATGAAACTCCCTTCCTTCTAATCTGAGACTTGAGGAAAACCATCTCAGCTTTTGTTGTAGACTGAAAACCTTCCTCTTTAAATAAATCCATTCCTGCTCGTAACCCTGCCAGAGCTCTTGGTGTCTCATCTGCTTAGTGTCTGCTCACTTATGTCTATGTTGGTGTGCCCTGATGCCTGCAGGCTTTGGCGCCTTATACATAAATAAATAAATAAATAAATAAATAAATAAAGAAATAGATACATAAATAAATAAATAAATGAGTTATGACCAAGAAAAGGAAAAGACATTACTCATCAGTACATGTATGATATGGAACTGGTCTTGAAAAGCGTCGGATGCAAAGCAATATCAAAAGAATTGCATTTTGGAGTGTGAAATGTGTTTTGAATACGTTTAATTGGCCAGTATTGGCTTGAAGATCGCTTGGCTCCCGGACTATGACGAAGTTCCTAATTATTATGCTCTGCTGCTAAATAGGATTGTGTTTTGGGTGGTAGGAGGCCAGAGCAGGAGTCCTGTAGGTTGTAAACCAAGTATCATGTGGTGAAAAGCCCCCCTCAGCCCTAAAAAAGATCTTGCGCTTTAAATCACCCTAGGTTTGGCATCCCCAGAACATTCCAAATCTGTGGGTATCCAGTCATTGCATCGAATACAAAGCATTGAATGCCAAAGCATCGAGAAAAAAAAGCATTGAAAAAAAAAACATTGAATGCATTTTTCAAAGGTAAAGGTTTTAATTTAATTATAATGGGTTTTAAGGGGTAAAAAAACAGGGATTGGAAGGCATTAAAAAAAGAAAAAAATGTATTTGATGCTTTTTTTCCGTTGCTTTTTTTTAGATGCTAAGGCATTCGATGTTTTGGCATTCGATGCAATCACTATAAACCGGCTTGCCTAGTTCCAGGCTTGTCTGCCGCGCAGAGAGTGAGAGTGCACTCCTGGGAAAGGTAGGACAGCGGCCTCAGGAACCCTTTGGGATGGGCTAAGAAAGAAGAGAAACTGCACAAAATAAAACTTTGTTTTCATTTCCAGGCATACCTGCAAAAGTGTTTATTGATGAAGAGAAAAAAGGAAAACAATGTTGAAAATCTTCTGCGCTACTCTGGTTGAGGGGAAAAACAGAGTTAATTTTTTTAAAAAGACTTTGGAAGGTAAAGTAATAGTGAGAAAACCACTTGCTCTTTTGTAGCCCTGCTGTGTAGCCCTGCTGTGCATATAAATACCAACGGGCATGGTGGCGCGGGCCTGTACTTCCAGCATGAGTGCAGGAGGCCGTGGTTGTGGATGGGGGTTCGCGGCTGCTGTTGATCTGCTAGAGCGATCCTGGGTATATTCTGTGTTACCCCAAGAGAAAGGACTTGTTTCTGTGTCAAGTGGGATCTACAAAGTACACGAGCAGTGAGCTGGGCCTCACAGACATAACTTCTAGAAAAAAAAAATATACCAACCAGTCCAACGTTGCCCCTGTGCAGTCCTATGCAAACCTGTCACTAAAACACTGTTGATTCATAATTAAGTAACACATTTCTTCTTTCTGGGATCCAGTATTTATTTGTGTGCTCACAATGATTTGAGTGTGAGGTTCATTCTGGCCCGCCTTCCTGCCATTCAGAGTGTGTTCCCCTAGGCCAGCCTGGCCGTATCCTACTTTTTTCAAGAACTCAGGTAGGGGATCCCAAGTAGCCCAAGTAGCCTGTGTACCGCTTTCACCACCACAAGTCTGTGGAGTCACGCCATCACTATTATCCATGAAACCTCCGTCTGTTGCAATATCCTTATGGCAAACAATATATATTCTGCACTTTAGTGTTTTAACTGTACAGATTACTCTATATAGTTAGACACACCATTGATAAATAAAAAGTAAAAATCGCTAAATTCACTACAATTAAATCCCACTGTAAAGAAGTATCCATCCTGCTCCCACCCCTGCCCTATTAATCCCAATGCCCACGTATCTAGAAACACTTTTGTACAGGCGCGATATAAATGACTTATCATATCATATCTGTTAGAATGCATTTGTGTACCTGCACTTGTCCTCTCCTATCACATATGATCTCCTTCATTGTCCTATCCTAATTTCTATTTTGCTCTTTTTCCTGGTGGTTCAGTGGGGTTCACTTCGTGCCCCTCAATCTTCACACTTTGTCACAACCTCCCCAGTGGTCTGACAAGAGCCCCTTCTTTACCCTCTCTCTCCAAAGTGCCACAAACTCCTTGGTGGTATAGTGGGGGAATCTAAACAACCCCACCTTCTCTTTATTACTTAACCCTTTAGAGAACCCTAATAAGTATCCCAAGGCAAAGGGCAGCCTGTGGAGCAGCATCTCACCTAATGTGAGCCTGGCGTGGCCTCAGCCCAGCCCTCCTCTTCTGTTCTGTGGCTGCTGGTTTTCATTGCCACTTCAGCATGTGGTGGCTGCTGTGATGATTCGTGGGATCTCATCACTTTTTATTCTGGTATCCACATGTGTACCCGCCTCTGTACATTTGTAATCAGGTCCAGCAGATTTGAACATACAATTGCCCACACCAGGATTAGTATCCTTGTTTCTAGCATCCACATCTGGCACCAGACAATTTTTATTTGGCATGCGAGCTGTTAGGCAGAAACCTGTGCAGTTCCCTTAGGGACCACTGCAAAAGACTTAGCACTACAGGTGTTGCCAGTAAACCCAATTGGTAGCAGTCTGTACCACCCAGATGTACCTGGTAGCTGTGGCTGAGCAGCCAGACTTCTCTCAAGAATAGTTAGACAGTATGTAGAATATACACGTTAGGTACAGAAAATACAGTAGCACAGGCAAACACTGACCAGAGCTTTGGTATAAAAGTATATTATTATTTATTTAAAAACACACCTGTGAAATACACTAACACTAATATGTCAAGCAAGTTCCAAACACAGTTACTTAGAAGTATATACACCTCCCTTAATCCTTATTAGACAAGTCTTAGTTAACACCACTTATTTCCAGACAGAGGTGAGCGCTTAACTAAAGATGGCACTCCAATAAGTTATCCAAAAAAGGGAGGGAAAAGGCAGAAAGTGAGAAAGCACACAACTCAATACTTTAGAAATACTCAGCAAGGCAGGAAAGCCAAAGTCTACTGGTGAGCCAAAAGTTCAGGGGCCCAGCTCCCTCTTAGAGAGAGTGGGACACAAATGTGCCCAGGATCACAAGTCTTGAAAAGTCTTGCAGAGAGTTCAAAAAGAAAGCGGTTCAGTTCAGAAAAGTTCAGTTAGCCAGCCTAGGGCCAACCCAAGTGGTAAGTGGAGGATTTAAGAGACACCCCACACAGACCGTTGCGAGGGAGGCCAGGCGGACAGAGTACCTTGAAAGTGGAGAGGATCCTCCAGCGGGGGCAGTTGTTCCTGGCAGCGGGTGCAAGTCACGGCGTCGTCCAGAGAAAGAGAAGATCTTGACTTGGAGGAAAGCTGAAGGTCGTTGCACTGCCAGGGAAGAAACCAGCCGCGGAGTTCTCCGGTTAAAAGGTACTACCCTTTTATTCGCGGTCGTGGTAAAACGTGGTATCCCGGCTGCCGGGGTGCTTGGCATGGGCAAGGTGGCCACGAGATGATCCTTGAAGGCGAAAAGGCAGGCAAACTGGTTATCCCCACCAGTCAAAGGAAGAAGACTCTGAAGATCTCCTCTCTCGTTGGAAGAAGTGGTGAGTCGGTTCAGCATGGCTCCACCGGCGGTGTCGTCATTGCAGGTCAGCTCAGCTTCTCCCTCTTCGGATTCTTAGGTCCTGTGGCGACGTCTGAAGTCCCAGTCCCCAAAGCCCTGCATTTATGCAGAAAACCCCCATTCACCAGTCCTAGTTGTCAATCAAACATGCTAAGTGGTGAGTCGGGCGGCTCACCACTGGGCCAATCATACAAGAGTGCGACTTGAGTTGCCAAGGCAATTCAGTCCAGGGTGCCTAAACCCCCCTCCCACACATCCTGTGTACCCAGACAGAGTGGCACCACTTTGGGAGGCTTCTGTCCAGAAGCCCGCCAAAAGTGGAACAAAGGGCTCGACTTGGGTTTGGAGTTACAGAGGCGAACACAAACGCCTTTTTAAAACCGAGTCCTGGGAAAAGACCCAACCGGGGAATAAATATTAAATAAATAACCCGGCGGTATCTTTAACATTGCACCAAAAAGTGGTGCGTTTAAAATGAATGGGAAAATGCCATAGGAAATATTCTTAGGGAATATTTCGCATGGTAACCACTGCCACCAGCCAGAAACTCGACAAGGGGGGACTGCACAGTGCCCCCTTGAAAACAGACCCAGGGGTAATCTAATTAACCCCTTCCAGTACTTCCTCAATACGATGGTTTGTACTGGTTCTGTTCACACATTTGGACTAATAAAGCTAATGGTGACTTTACATGCCCTGGTAGACAGTAGTCAGTCCCAGGGTCTGGAGTCTATGTTTGGGGGTCACTATGACACCCCTGTGTTACTGCACTGAGGGTGCTGTGTAACACACATCCCAAAAACACATGAAGCCCTATGGAGTAAAAGACCCCATAGCCCATAAAACACATTTCAAAGTCAAAGGATATTTCAAATCATGTCTAAGAGTGGGAGAAAAAGAGTCTCACTCTTAGCAGGAGAAAAAAATAAACCTCTAAAATCCAGCAAAGCTGCTGGGGGACTCACTAGGTTTGGGAAATTAGCCTTAACAGAGAATTCTCCCTAACACGAGCGATAACATTTACATTGAATATGTTCTGCCCTACACGTGTTAGACATAAAGTTACTCGTATGGTAATATTGAACACACGCTGCATTGTGTGCGGTTCGCCACTTGATACTTTCCTTTCAGCACTATGCCCGCGCATCCCGGCCATTCTGCTTCCCACAGAAGGACCGGGAAAGGAGGTGCCTGTGACACGGCCACACCCCTGTGCCCGCCACGTCACGATGCCAGCGGTCTCCTTAGCGACAGTAATACACAAAAGGAAGGCACGCGCTCGCGCGCAACCTCTCTTCTGCAGAACTCTAAGGACGAGCAGCAGGTAAGCCTTTTTTTAAAACGTAACGTTACTATAACGCATTTAGCTCTCTATGGGCCTCATCACGAATTTGGCGGTAACCCTTAAATCCGGCGGTAGCGCTGTTACCGCCGGATTTAAGGGTTCGCCAAATCAGGGCTTCGG
Source organism: Ambystoma mexicanum (assembly GCF_040938575.1). NCBI lineage: Eukaryota > Metazoa > Chordata > Amphibia > Caudata > Ambystomatidae > Ambystoma > Ambystoma mexicanum. Next base: position 1,120,236,823 of record NC_090941.1, on the reverse strand, counting down.
CTGATTTCCCCCCAGCTCTTAGCTGAGGGGAAATCCACCGAAATTTCGCGCTCATACCGCCGGCGGGAAATCCGCCGGCGATAAGAGCGCGAAATTTGCCCATTGAGCCCAATGAGGAATGGGGCATTCCCGAATGGGCTCAATGTGGAATAGGGAATTCCTGTTCCGCCAAACCCATGATCCGGCGCTAATAGTGCCGGTGGGTTTGGCGGTAGGGCAGATAAAGCCAGCGCTATTAGCGCCGGCGTTACCGCCCAATTCGTGATGAGGCCCTAAGTCTAGATACATATCCTTAATTGCCCATATTTTCCGATCCCGAACATTCCAACCTGTTTGGAGCGTTCCTCGAACATTTGAGGCAATCCTCCATTTCCTTACATCGCCAGCGTGATCATTTACTCACGCTACTCGCATTTATCTGTAACACTTTTCCACATTGAATTCACAGATTCTTACCCACAGGTCAACACGCTAAGGTACTTTTTTTTATTATACGCTTCCGTGTGATTTCAGACTACAACGTAATGAGCTTTTTTATTTTGACCGTAAGTGTATTGACATGAATTCTTTGTCTTATTTTCTTTGTGCATATTTACATTCCCAAACATTGTGGTATGTATACATTTGTTTTCTGGATATATTTGACTGTCTAATTATGGTGTCTTTTTTATTTGTGCACACATGCTTTATGTTGGTACCAACCAGGGATAAGCCCTGATGAAGGAGCTTACCTCCGAAATGCATTGGCATATGAGTTCGAATTGATGAGGTTGATGACTACCTCAACGGTTCTGTCATTAAAAAATATGTTTTCTTTAATTCAAGTCGATTCTGGAACTCTTTAGCACAACTTCATCACCAAAAGATTCATTTTTAGGATTTTGGAAAATGTGCAAAACTTGCAGCAACATATTCTTAATTACTGAGCAGCACCTCATGGAAAGCAGAATGCGAGAATCTGGATAACTGTGTGATTTCCACTCAGTTTTTTCTTTTACTACCCCGTCACTTCTTCCCATGGGGGAGCCCTTCCCTGTGAGGCTAGGGAGATGAGCCTTCTACCAGCATTCCCACTGGGGTGGCGGAAAGCAGGACCTCACTGGGAGGGGGGAGCCCTTCCCTGTGAGGCTAGGGAGATGAGCCTTCTACCAGCATTCCCACTGGGGTGGCGGAAAGCAGGACCTCACTGGGAGGGACTCCCCTTGTGGAGATAGGGACTCCTGTTTCGTGCAGGAACTCCCTAAACCCTCTCCACAGGAGATAATCAGAACATCAATTAACCTAAACCTTACCTCCAAGCCAGTCACTATTTGCTAAAGCAATAATATCAATAAACAACCTTCAACTATCACTCATACTGTGAAGAAGAAGATTAAGAGAACAATGAAGAGTAATCAGTGGTTACAGCTAACCACATTGAGACACAGGACATAGTACGAGGCATAACGTATATACCCTGGTAAGAAACAAAGGACTATGTGCCTATGCTGGGGAGGACCTAACGCTACCTCATAAAAACCAAAAAATTACCAATGAAAGATGTTCTCGTCTTCGGAGCCCTGGAAGTTTGAACCGGGGCAGAGAAAGTAGTAGGAGGATTTGGAGCAGTCTATTGTTGGACAGGCGCTCAGAACCTAGAGAAGAAAGAAGCACTGAGGAGACTGGAGCTCGATGTGGGTGCCGGAAGAAAACCAGGAGGCAGTGGTGTGACCCAGAGAGGGTGGACCAGGTGTTCCTCTATCAATGCCGTGACCTTTCCAGGACAGGCTCGGCGGAGCCACAAACTGAAGGTGGAAGTAATAGAAACCCATGCAGGTTGTGTCTGTCTGACAATCCTGACCCCGCAAGAAAATCCGGTGTAGCCAGCCCGGTACAAGAGAGGAAAGGCGTCAACACGGGCGGGAAAAGGGACGATAACCTAATGAAGAGTACAAAAGGACCAAACATACTCGTCCCAGTATAAACAAATGTTGGAAAGCTAATGAAGAGTACTAAGGGACTAAGAATACTCGTCCCACTATATGTGAATGTTGGAAAGCTAAGGAAGAGTACCAAGGGACCAGCCATACTCATTCCAGTATAAACAAATGAATGAAAGCTAATGAAGGGTACTAAGGGACTAAGAATACTTGTCACAGTATAAGTGAATGTTGGAAAGCTAAGGAATAGCACCAAAGGACCAATCGTACTCATCCCAGCATAAACGAATGTTGGAAAGTTAATGAAGAGTACCAAACAATCATATTTGTCCCAGTATAAACGAATGTTGGAAAGCTGATGAAGGGTACCAAGGGACTAATCCTACTTGTCCCAGTATAAGGAAGGTTTGTCAGGCGAGTGAAGGTATTTGCTTAAAGCTAAACTAAAGTGGGAAAGAAAGAAATGAGTGGAAAGGGACCAACCGTCCCTGTCTAACATAAGGACTATTTGTGGAACTAAACAAACAGATCAGGTGAGGACCCCAGGCATATCAGAAGTTGGGAAAAACAGAGACATTGCTAGATTTGGAGGAAGGAAAAGTCCAGAGTCTCTGGTCCTTGAAACAAGAAACTGTGCCCCCAGTAGAAAAGTGGAAGATCTGGAGGGACAAGAGAGCCTTTGAAGAACTAAACAAACCTATTCAGAATATCGCCAGAAGCCATCCCAAGAGAGACTGGTTGAGGCTATAGAAGCCTGTTCAGGAGAAGGGAGTCATTCTCCTCGAGCCATTTTTCTTTTGAGCCACTTTGAATAGTGGTAAGGATAGAACAGGGTAGTTTGGGGCAGAGGACAAACTTTTACTTTGGAAAGTCTTACTGACGATGAGCACCCTAGTTACATAGGGCAAATACTGTACTATTAGGGATAGATAGGCTTTCTTTCTTATTATTTAAATAAATCTACTTGTAAAAATGCCACCAGTTACTCTGTCTACTTCTTCTGGCCTACCACAGTGCACACGTCTCCTTCCACTACTTGCTTTTCCTAGTACTTCCATGGTGGGTATTGTGAGAAACTTGAAGGTGTCTCTCTAGCTAGTCCCCGTGGATCTGTCATCCAGGTGGCAAGGATATGGCCATCGCTATTGGATCCAGTTCCTGGGGGTGGGCCAGTGAGGGAGGATCACCTGGATGGGGGGATTCTTGGGGAGTGGGAGTGGGACACCAACAGGCGGCACACAGTATTCCCCTTCTTTCAACACCTTTTCCCCATCCTACCACGTAGGATATTCCAAAACACTGCTCCCTCTTTTCCGACAAGAACACTTTCACACAACACGGAAGACAACGGACTAACACCAGAGCCATTTACCTGACATGTCCTAATGCAAGGGTCAGGCAAAGTCAGGCACTTGACCAGAATCACACACACCTGACAGCCCTTTCCCTTCCCCAAAGGGATAAAAGGTGGAGCACCACAGCAAAAGACAAGAAAGGCAGACCGCATGACGTGAGAGCTAACTCAGCATGGGAGTTCAAGAGGAGGTGAAAGACGGCGAATACCGAGAGGATGACAAGGAGAGAAGTAACTTTGCCCTTTCCGATCAAGGGCCGTGAAATTTCTGCAGATGGAAACCTAAGACCATGAACAATAGCCTCTGTGTGTTGCAGCAGATGTCTATGGTACGCGACACCCTCCTCCGCTGATAACCAAGCCCGGGGAAGGACGCTGGTCTCGATGGTACCAACCTTGACTCTGAGGACAAAGAAAGGCTAGCAGTTCATCACAGCCGGTGAGTCGAGGTGAGAATGGATAAGAGACGGAACTGTGTTGAATGACAAGTAGCCCATGGCTAATTTGAACTTTGAAAGACTTAAAGATACGATTGAGGAAAGAGGGGGAAAACCAGCAACAGAGAAGTCCGGCACCACGTGGGTGCTTAGGCAGATAACTCTGGGTGACTACCCAATGGTAGAAACTACCGGAACCAGAAGCCCTTGGGAAGAGGTGAAAAGAGGTCAAAGTGGTCATACAGGGGTTTTGTAAAATCCTTTGTACCATCGAAAGTCTTTGACCTACAGATGATAGAGAAGCGAAGGGAAATTAATCCCGCTTGATGAAATGAGCACATAAACAGTGTGGTGTAAAAGTTGTTGAGAGTGGACCCGGAAGAGGGAAGCCGACATTCAGGAATGAAGCCTTAAGTACTGTTTAAAAAGACATTAAGACCTGTGAATGTAACAGGTATTGGAAAACTAGGGGAAATGAATTGTCCCCCTTGTCAAGTGGGAGATCCAGGGGTGAAAATCTATCACCCAAAGTTCATCGAGAAAGGAACTATTCAATTGATTGGTTGAAAACAATACATGAGGGGTTAGAGCCCGGAAGAGGGGCACACAGGGGTGAAGCCATTATCCAATGCAAACTGTGGAAAAGAACTTCTTCTTCGTTTTTTTGTTGTGGAATACATCAGGCCCTCGAAGGCAAGAGACTTTTTAATGAAAAGAGACTTTACCATCGAAGAACCTGATAGCTGGAACAGAACTGTTGGCTGTGCTGAGAAGGCTTGAGCGTGTGCTGTGCTCCACGATCCCACCTTGTCCAGTGCTGAAAACGTAGGGATTGGAGACCCATGGCAATCACCTCCTGACTTATGATTTGAGAAGACTTCTTTCTTTATTGATACCCTATCCAACACTCTTTCTGTAAATTAGTGGTGAGGAATTGGCAATAGGTTTTTCTTATTATAGGCCTTTTTATTTGACACAACACCACTAGGACTGCCTTATTTTCATTTGATGGTCTATGCTTGCTCACATCTTAGATTTAGGTTTAGGTTAGGTGTTTTTCTACCGTGCATTCATTGTTCAATAAACACCCTTGAACTGTGATCACTTGTGTCTGTCTTTGCTGTTGCCACCATGATTCCTTACATTTGGTGTCAGTAGTGGGATGTGACTCAATTGAAACTAAAAGGGGGACCCTACCATTTCAAAAACTTAGGCAGAGAGTCTTTAGCCCTTTCATCGCCACCAAGGAATCAATAGGGTTTGATATATGTAGCAGTAGGGAAGCTACTGTTCCCCCGGGAACAGAGGAATAATTCCTACAGACTTGGTTTTGATACCCCCTCTGGGGTATTACATTCAATTGGCCCCAAAAATCTGGTCTAGCATTGAATTTCGGGATAGACATTTTAGCAGGCATTATTGATCCCGACTTTAGGGAAGATGTGAAGGTTCTCTTACAGATCCATGGCGAAATCCCTTTTCAGGTACGTCGGGGAGATGAAATTGCTCTAGGGATTTTGGAAAGAGCTATATTCACTCAGTTTAAAGAACGTGAACCAGATAAAACACGAAGAGGTAGGCTTTGGGGTAGCTGATCAATCAATTAACATCAAAGAATCGAAGTCAGAGGAACCCACCATCCATCCCGACCTAGCCTTCGCTCAGCGGAATGATCCAGTACTTGCTAGTGTTTTTACAAGTAATTCCGGAAGAAGAAGGTTTTCGAGAAGGGCAGTCCCTTTTTCATTCTTAAACAAGGATTGCTTTACAGAATACAAACATCCCCAGAAGGCATGGTAAAAACGCAATTGGTTATACCCAAAAGCCATCGAAAGGTTGAACTAGAAATCGTGCATTCCTATCTTACCGGGGGTCATTTAGGGCAATCTAAAACCCAAGCACGCTGGTGTAAAAATGTTCATCGAGACATGCGACATATGTCTAAAGACCAGTACGCACATCCTATCACCTGCCCCTCTGAACCCGTTGCAGATTATAGAAATCCCCTTTTCCAGAATTGGTTTGGACATAATTGGACCGCTTGAAACATCCAGATTGGGCAATAAATCTGTCCTTGTGATCGTGGATTATGCAAACCGATATCCCGATGTGTTCCAATGCAAAATAATACCAGCCAGCAGATCCTTAAACATCTTCAACCATATTTCTCCAGGGAAATTCTAACGGACCAGGGCTTGACTTTTATGAGTAAGCTTATGGCCGAAGTCAAAGAGCTACTCCATATTACCACCTTGCAAACTTCTGTGTACCATCCCCAAACCGATGCCCTGGTAGAAAGATTCAACAAAACCCTAAAACAAATTTTCCAAAAACTGGTAGATAAGGACGGTAAAGACTGCGAATGAATTATCCCATGGGCACTATTTGCTGTGAGTAAAAACCCCAAGCTTCCACAGGTTGCTCTCCCTTTGAATTGCTCTATGGAAGAGAACTGAGAGATGTTCTGGACATGCTCTGGGAAACCTGGGCAGAACGAGAGAAAGCCCCTATTCCCATCTCGCAGACTGCCACCTGAATGTGAGAACATATGAAGTTGGTATGAGACTTAGTTTGTACCCATATGGAAAAAGCTCAGAGCCAACAAAAGGCCACTTATGACAAGAAACTGAATTTAAGATCATTCTCCATACGACAGAAAGTACTGGTTCTCTTACCAACCTCAGAGAACATGCTGATCTGCAAGTGGCACGGACCTTATGAAATAGTAGAAAGAACAGGAACCTGTACTTATAGAGTAGCCCAACTGGATAGAAAGCAGGAAATCTAATGATATCACGTAAATCTCTTGAAAGAGTGGAAAGGGAACCCCTCAGCCACCCATGCCAAAGTACTAGCCAGTCTGGTTCCTGAAGACATAGATAAATTTGATTTAATTCCTTCTACTCAACACCAACAGGATTTAAAAGATGTAATAATTAAATTTTGAAATGTATTCTCGGGAAAACCAGGAAGAGTAAAAGGTACATACCACTATATTAGAACACCTAAAGGTAAAGTGGTACACTTAAAACCATATCGACTCCCAGAAGCTCGTAAGCAGATAGTGATCAAGGAAGTCAACAAAATGTTGAAAGCTAACATTATTGAGCCCTCCTCGAGTCCATGGTTCTCTCCTATCGTGCTGGTCACTAACCCTGACAGTTCCTGGAGATTATGCATTGACTTCTGTCAAGTTAATGCCAAATCGGATTTCGATGCCTATCCCATGCCACGTATCAACAACCTAATTGATAAACTTGGAGCAGCCACCTTTCTATCTACCCTAGATTTAACCAAAGGGTACTGGCAAGTTCCCGTATATGGGCCAGATAAGGAAATAAAAACGTGTTTTCAAGGCTTCTAGATTATTCCAATTTAAAGTCCTTCCTTTCGATCTACACGGTGCGCCAGCCACTTTCCAACGCCTCATGGATCAAATCCTACAACCCTATTCTGATTTCTGTGGGGCTAACATTGACGATATTGTCATTTATAGTAAGACTTGGGAGGATCATCTCTTCCATCTTTATACCATCATGAAATCATCAGGAATGCTGGCCTAACTGCTGATCCAGCGATGTGCAGATTGGCCCAATCAGCCGTAAAATATCTTGACTTCTTCGTAGGGAATGGAAATGTACACCCACAACATGGGAAGGTAAAAGCCATCTTAGATACACCAACTCCCAAGACCAAAAGAGATCTTAGAGCTTTTCTCGGGTTAATAGGATACTACCGAGGGTTTATCCCTAACTTTTTGGATAAAATAGCCCGGCTGACAGATAAACTTAAGAATGCCGAACCCCAGAAGCTACATTGGAATGACAAGGATGAGATATGTTACAACACCTTGAAGCAGACTTTGTGTCAGAACCCAATCCTAAAGGTAATTGACTTCTCTAAGGAATTTGTCTCACAGACAGATGCTTCCCTTACCGGGCTAGGAGTCGTCCTGTCCCATGTTTGCGATGGATTGGAACATCCCATATTATTCACCAGTCACAAGCTGTTCCCACATGAAAAGAATTACTCTGTGTTGGAATTGGAGGCCCTGACCATCAAGTGGCCCATTATACATCTGAGGTATTACCTATTAGGAAGAATGTTCACACTTGTTACAGACCACTCACCCCTAGTGTGGATTAGCCAATGTAAAGACTCCAACCCTAGGGTCATGCAATGGTTTCTAGACATACAACCCTATTGTTTCCCTGTGGAACATAGAAAAGGAAAATACCAGGGAACTGTAGATTTTCTTCCCCTGTTCCCCTGGTAAACAAATGTGGCTACATCGCATGGAGGAAGGGTATGTGAGGTGGCCAGGACACAGCTATCTCTATTGGATCCAGTTCCTAGGGGTGAACCAGTGAGGGATGATCATCTGGATGGGGGCGTCCTGGGGGAGTGGGACACTCTCGTCTTCCATGATCAAGCAGTTTGTTTCGATTCACAATTCTAAGCCCAATCACTCCCCATGTGAAAAAAATGGTACAAAGCTGTAGAGACTTTGGGGTCTGTAGGAATTGCTGTCCTCAATGCTTGGTTAAAGGTGCATGAGCATGTGGAATCCAGCTAAACGACTCTGGCCACAAGCATGACATAAAAACGAAAACATGTTTTTTATCTCCTCAACAGGCATAATGTGCTGAGTAAGGCCACCTCCAACTCAATCAGCTGCTAGCCTCAGCAATACCTTGTCTTTACCTAACACCATTGCTGACCTCCCCCTCTGGCCACCACCAGGTAAGAGCACCAACCTTCTACTCTGGGTTTATCTGCATTAGCACCTAGCTGACAGAGCAATTACTCATTTTTCAGTGGCAGTTTAGTGTTTCAGCTCCCCTCTGGCTGCCTACCCTGTGAGATTAAAGAGCATTCCTTTATATCCATTCTTATTTAAGTAGCACCCCACGGGTGCCACAGACTGTGTCCACCCCCAATACTATGGGTGAGGCTTTTTTTTATAGTGCCATACAATGTGACGCGATTTACCTCTAGGAAATTCTAATGTTGGCAGAAAAGGCACATTGAGAGAAAATAATGTTCCCCAGGATCACACTGACAATTCGGATAAAACACCACACAGTTTGCAATCCCTTTTGTATGGTTGCACATGAACAATCTTTCTTGAAAGCTGCCAGGCAGAACTCTAAAGCAGCAACCAAGATAAGCTACTTGATATCCGAAGCCATAGCTAGGAGCCGGAAACCATGGTCTGACAGAGAATTTGTCAAAGATTGCTTTGGAATATTTACATCCCCTGACAAACAAGCAATGGTGGAGAAAACCAGTCTCTCACATCAGACAATTGCAAGAAGAGTAGATGACCTATCATGAAACATTGCAGACACACTGACAAAAATACTGAGTGCCTGTCAGTTTTACAGCTTGGGGGTGGATGAAAGCACAGATGTGAGTGATACCGCCCAACTGGTGATCTTTGTACGAGGAGTGATCAAACAATTCCGAATTGTTGAGGAACTACCTGACCTATGTCCAATGAAAGGCAAACCAACGGGACAAGACGTGTTCAATGAAGTGAAACACGTCTTATTAAATTTCAATCTGCCAAAGAACAAACTCTGTGGTCTGACAACTGATGGGCCCCCTGCTATGATCGGCAAACACAATGAATGTGTCAGTTTACTGGCAAAGTCAGTTCCCCAGAATGTCATCACGCATCACTGCATCATTCACCAGGAACAACTGTGCGCCAAGGCCCTGGAGATGACGCATGTGATGAAAGGTTTGTTTCTACAGTCAATTTTATAAGGTCAAAATGGCTTAATCATATACAGTTCCAAGCATTACTTGCGGAGATAGGAGCAGACCATGATGATGATATGCAATTCTTCTACCCCCATTGTGAATGCTATTGTGCCAAATGTGATCTCACCTGTGCCCACCACCACTGAAACTGCGCACCCAGTGCAAAATGTGTGATATGCAATTCTTCTACCCCCATTGTGAATGCTATTGTGCCAAATGTGATCTCACCTGTGCCCACCACCACTGAAACTGCGCCCCCAGTGCAAAATGTGTGATATGCAATTCTTCTACCCCCATTGTGAATGCTATTGTGCCAAATGTGATCTCACCTGTGCCCACCACCACTGAAACTGCGCACCCAGTGCAAAATGTGTGATATGCAATTCTTCTACCCCCATTGTGAATGCTATTGTGCCAAATGTGATCTCACCGGTGCCCACCACCACTGAAACTGCACCCCCCAGTGCTAAATATATGATATGGAATTCCTCTACTGCCCCCCACCACAACACCACTGGAGCCCCCAGCCCCACACCGACCATGCCCATCACCTCACCCTCTCCTCCCACAGACCCCTCCCTAGTCGTCACAGAACCCCACCTCAAATGTGCCATGATCAATGCCAGATCCATAAGCGCCCACGCTCTAGACATTCACGACCTCATAACCACCCATGACCTTGACCTACTCATGATATCTGAAACCTGGCTACATGAGGCCTCTGGCTCTGCGCTCTCCCTGGCACTCCCTTTTGGCTACTCCATCACCAGACAAGATCGCCCCTCTAAAGGTGGAGGTGTCACAATCATCGCTAAGGACTGCTATAATATTAGAAAGATAGAAAAATCCCTACACAGCAACAACGACTACCTCCAAGTCAAAATTGTCCTCTCCCCCAACTGTACCATTACCGCTCATATTGTCTATTGCCCTCCTGGCCCAATAGAAGAGTTCCAAGCCTCCCTCATCCATCTCCTATCTGACAACCTCAAAAAACATTCGAAAGCCAATCTCCTTGGGGACGTCAACCTAGGCCTCCAGGATAAAAAGGACCCAGCAGCCAAATCCTTTGACTCAGCCCTAACAACACTAGGCTATAAGAACACCATCTTTAGCCCAACGCACACTCAGGGCAGAACACTCGACTGGATTGCTCAGCACAACTGCCCACTCATCATCACTGGAAACACTCCCACCCCATGGTCTGACCAGCATATCATCACATTTAGCATCCTCACCACTAGCTCTTCTACTCCGCCACCCCAACCCCTACCACCTTGCCTCACAAGAAGCTCCCGCCAGCTCACTAAGGAAAGATTACTGCCCTTCCTCCAAGGCCCAGCCTTCAGACCACCTTTTTCCACAGACCCAGAAACTCTTGCATCAACCTACGATGCTGCCATTAAAGCAGCTATCAACTCCATTGCCCCACTTAAACCCCGTAAATACAAACCCACCACCCACTCTAACTCTTGGTTCACCCCAGACTTGCTCGCACTCCGAAACGAGAAAAAGGCAGCACTTACTCAGTGGCAAACGTCCCACACTGACAAAGACAAGCTGCTCTTTAAAGCCTGCTCTACGGAGTACAAAAAAGCTATCACCCGGGCAAAATCTAAATCATTTGAATCCAGAATCTCGGAAGCCCAATCCAGCACAAAAGAAATCTTTGCAATATTTAGGGAGCTAGAGACTCCTACTCCCACCCCCCAGAACTTCACCAAAGACAAAGCCTGGTGCGACGAAATTCAAACGGCAATGCTAACTAAACTGAGCCGCCTCCAAAGCAAAATACTAGCTACCAAACAAGCCCTGCCCAATACTCATATCCCTGTCCCACCACCAGCCCAAGACCCTCCCCAACCCTTCTCCTTCAAATCCATACAGGAAAAGGACATAATTAACATAATGAAGAACATCAAAGCATCCAACTGTAAAGGTGATGCCTGCCCAGCCACTCTCATCAAGGACTGCACTGAAGCACTTGCTCCCTTCCTGACAGCATTTGTTAATGCCTCCTTCGCAACAGGGAAAGTCCCCACCTCCCTGAAGGAAGCATGGGTCCGCCCCCTGTTAAAAAAAACAACTCTCGATCCCACCTCCCCCAACAACTATAGACCCATCACCACTGTCCCTTTCCTCCTCAAAATACTCGACAAAGCAGCCTATCTGCAGGTTCAGCACTTCATCGAAGAAAACAAACTCCTGGGACTCCGCCAATCTGGCTTCCACCCTAGACATGGGACTGAAACCGCCCTACTGGACCTGAAAAACCAAATGGACGATGCCAGAGACATGGGCAAACCAGCTCTTCTCCTACTCCTTGACTTATCGGCAGCGTTCGATCTCGTAGATCATGACGTCCTTTGCCATCATCTCTCCTCCACTGCCAAGTTCTCCCCTGACGCCACAGCATGGATCACATCCTTCCTACAAGACAGAACCATGCAAGTATTCTCTGACCTAGCCCCTGCCTCACCCACTACCATACTCTTTGGCGTGCCCCAAGGCTCATGCCTCTCCCCCACGCTCTACAACATTTTCACACGACCCCTCTTCCTCATCCTCGACGCTATGGGTATATCCTACACTAACTACGCGGACGATACCCAGATCCTCCTTACCCTCACAGGCAGCTACGACACTGACGCCATGACCCTTAACAACCTCTACAACACCATCCAAGCCTGGATGTCAGACAATGGACTATGCCTCAACTCTGACAAGACAGAACTCCTACTGATAGGTTCCCCCGAAACGCTAAAAAAACTTGACTCCCAATTCAGCCACTTCACCATCGACACCATCAAAATACCTGTATCAGACTCAGTCAAAACTCTTGGAGTCTATCTAGACTCTAACCTTTCCATGGACAGACAAGTCAACGCCATTGCCTCCTCAGCCGCATATCATGCTAAACCGATCAACGCAGTCAGGCCTTTCCTCTCCAAAGAGAACCTCTAAAAGAAACTTGGAGAGGCTACAGGTCATCCAGAATAGTGCTCTCCGAGCAGCCCAAGGTATTGCCAAAAGGGACCACATCTCAGAAGCCAGAAAACTAGCCCACTGGCTCCCAATAAAGGAGAGAATAATTTTCAAAGCGCTCACACTGACACACAAATGCATCCATCTCACTGCCCCCGACTACCTCTCACAAAGAATCCACTCCGTCGCCTCTACAAGGCCAACAAGATCATCCTACACCAACATGCTCTCTGTGCCACTAGTAAAAAGATCCAGAGCAGGTGGATCCAGCTTCCCCTATCTCGCACCCACTCATTGGAATGCCCTACCTCCCACCATCCGCAGTGAGCCCTCCCTCCTAGCCTTCCGCAAATCATTGAAAACCACCCTATTCTCATAAGGTCCCTCGCAGCAGCATGAATACCAACCATAGGACCCACTGCTTAAGTTGTATTGAGCAACCGCATAATCTGCAATGATAACCTTGCTTGTTCCTTTCTGTAATATGCCTCTTATTGATACCATGCCTGCAACTAAGCTCATGCAAGTAACAGCGCCTCAATGCCCCTGGGCTGCTTGCGCGCTATACAAATTTAAATAAATAAATAAATGATGTTATCTACTTCTGCCAAGTTCGTTGGCTTAGCGGGGCAGCCACACTATCCGGATTCTGGTCACTGCTTATTGAAATTAAAACATTCAAGACCAACAAAGAGAAAGTTGTCAGCTTCTTGAATGATGATAGCTGGTTGAATGACTTGGCATTTCTTGTTGACGCAACAAAATATCTTTCAGACTTGAATATAAAACTGCAAGGGGAAGGATCCGTTTGTGAACAGGTTGCATGAGCACAAAAAAACCTTTTTTCTTTAGCTGCAATTGTTTCAGAAAAAGCTGAATGGAAAAAATTGCACCCTTTAATAGTGCTGTTAACAAGATCTGCCCACAACATCAACCATGAGAAGTATTCTGCACTGATTGGTAATCTTTTGGATGAATTTAAAAACAGATTTTCTGATTTGTGGGCGCACAGTGATGAGCTGAAGATGTTTGCAGATCCATTTGGTACTAATGTCACCAATGCCCCTGACATGTTCCATATGAAATTAATTGACATCCAAAATAATGGCGACCTGAAGAGAGCTTTTTAGAACATAACTTGCATACATTTTATAGTCAATGCATTACATAGGACACTTTCCCAAATCTGTCAAATCATGCCCCATACATGTTAGGCAGAATCATATGCAGTACCCTTTGGGAACACCACACACAATTAAGACTACAAGTGACAGTACAAATTAACCTTTGGTACAGCCTGTACTACACAGTAAAGTGGTAGAGATGGCTGAGCAGCCAGACTTATCTCAAGAGTAAAGTGAGCAGTATCAGAAGTTACAAAAAGGAAAGCAATTACTATGATTCAAACAAACACTGATTCAAGGTTTCTGAGTAAAAGAATATACATTTATTTATACCATCAGTTGTAAAACAGTTCACTAAAGTAAAGCAGCAGAAAATCACAATCTTAATACACTACACACCACCCAATGAATTCTGGAAAAGTTAAGCTCAAAATGTAGTGTGAGCAAAATGGCACTCCAGCAATTTAAAAAGGGAGGGAAAGACAAGGTTATTCAAAATCAAGCAGCAGCAACAAGTAAGTAGGCAGGGCAATCTAGAAAAGGTTTACTACAACCAGGATTCAAATCAATAGGCCTGGGCCAATGTTAATGGTTCAGAGTCTTTGCAGAGGATCACACAGTTCAGAGTAGTTTGCGGTTAAGTCTTTGCCAAGCGTTCAAAACAAAATTGGTCGGAAGAAAGTTATTTAAAAGAGTAGAGAAAGACACGCCCTCAGTTTAGCAAAAGATTTCAAACACTTTCGCCGCGGTCGGACGGAACGAACGACTGGATTTGAACAGTACCTTAGTAGAAGAAGAATTCTGTAGCTCAGGCAGAAGTTCCTGGCAGGTCCTGCAGGCTCACGGTTCATGAAGCGACTTTCGGACTGACAAGAAGGAGGAAGACTGGAGGGTCCTGCACTGCCCAGGGAAGAAACCAGCAGCAGAGCAAAGCGACGAATAAAAGGTGCGTTCCTTAAAACCCAAACAGGGTCCTGTCCTCCTGGCTAACCGGTTCACTGCAGCGATGCACAGCAAATTCGACCAGGGAAAGGAGGACTTGCTTGGTGTTTGGCGAACTGGTTTGTCCCACCAGCTCAAGGGAAGAAGATTCCTTGCAGATCTTCTCTGTCGTCGAAGTTTAGGAGATTCAGACCCGCAGCAGGTCTTCACCGGAAGGTTCAGTATTTGTGTCGTTCTCTTCCTTTAGCTTCTCTTTGGTTCTCTCGATCCAGTGGCGACTCTGCCTTCCAGGTCCCAGAGACCTGCTTTTTATGCAGTTTTCCCCCATTCACACAGCCTGGCTGTCAATCACACAGCGTGGGTGGCTGTCCTGGCAGGACAGTCACCTAGCCAAACAAACAAGAGTGCAACTTGGGTCTCTAAGGAGACCCTGTGCAGGGGGCCTAAAACCCCTCCCTCACATCCTGTCTGCCTAGACTCTCAGGCCCCTAAGGAGGGCTTCTGTGCAGAAGCCCGCCAAAGGACGGCGAACAGAGGAACCAAACCTGGTTTGGCGCACAGAGTAAAACACGAGAAAGACTATTACAAAAAGAAATGGCGAATAAACCCAGCTGGAACCAAATAAAATTAAAAGGGGTCCAGCGGATTAAAGTTCGAGGCTACTAACTTAGCCTAAAACAGTATCTAGGTTATTTTCATAGTCCGCGGTAGGGAAAAAATGGTAGATACCACTGCCACCAACCAAATCTTAAAGAAAGGGGAACGAAATAATGTTCCATGAGAAACAGACACAAAGGGATAACTATTAACCCTTTACACTACTCTATGGAAGAAAGGTTCTGCTAAGTCTGTGAATTTAAAAAGACTAATAAAGTCAATGGCACATTTACATGTTCTGGGAGACAGTAGTCAGTCCCAGAAAATGGAGTTTAAAGTGGGAAGTCTGAAAAAGACAACCATGTGTCACTGCACTAAAGGTGCTGTTGGACACACAGTAAAACGATGATGCCTATGGAGTAGGTGAGGCTCCAGAGTCTATGAATACAACAATGTAAAACACACAGCAAAACACATGTAAGAGTGGGAAAAAAGGCTCACACTCTTACCAGGAAAAAGATCCCGAGAGCGAACATACAGAATAAGAAAATTGGTGTACATTGACATTGTGTATACCACCGCCTTGTAGAATGTAACACAAGTAGGAGAGCGTTCATTTACCACCCTCTAGAGAACTAATTTGCCACATTTAAGGAAGGGTTAGGATGGGCACACATGTGTAACAACATTATAAATGAACAAGAGCAACACAATTTTCACCTTTGCAAGGCTCTGCACAGCACGTGGTTAAGAGAGCACAGCATATTGGTTTAAATAGCTTACTAGGGAAAGTATCAAGGCTGAGAAGAAAAGGGAGGATAGCTGAAACTAGTTACTCTTACAGAAGTCCGCCCAGGAGGGTCCCCTTTCAGCCAACAGGCATTGAAGATCAGACTGCTCTTCTGGGTTGAGCACATCTCCTGTTGGAGGGTCTTCTGCCTCTTCTCCCTCAGGAGTTGAGTTTGGGTTCACCACTGGACCCAGACCATCCGGAGCATGAATCCCAGTGGGTGCTGCTGAAGCAGCAGGAAGAAAAGGGGCCCGCTTCGCAGAGGTGGCCTTCTTGCTCTTCCTTCTTCATGCCTTGGGTTTACCCATCAGTGGGGATACCGGACTTGCAGCCGGACCGGGTGTGACCGGTGAGCGGTGACCACCGTAGCAGGCATGGGTAGACCGTCCGTGATCATCCCCATTTCCACCAAATCATTTCCTAACAAAATGCTAGCAGGCACGTTGTCCTGAACCAGGACAGGAAGCTTTGCTATCTTGTCTCCAATCGTAATGTTGACTAACGCTACAGGCGATAATTTGGGAGGCCCACCAGCCAACCTGATGTTTCTCAGAGGAGCACCTATATAGTCCTCTGGTTTGAGCAGGGTCCTGTCCATCACTATCATGCTTGCCACAGTGTCTCTAAAACCAGTAGAAGGCTGGCCATTCAGGAGGACACTTCTCAAAAACCTATGGGTGTTCTGTGGGATTGTTGCCACTATTTCTGCATACTGGTCCCAGGCCCCAAGGGACACTAGGGAAATCTCTACAGGAGCACGAAAGGTGATTCCTGTAGAGGAGGGGAGGACAGTGGCCTCCACTTTAGGCATGGGGTAAGGGTAGGTCAGGCTGACAGCCTGGACTCCAAGTGCCTTACCTCTACACATGAGGTCACCCTTCTTGTGATCCAGAGCCCCACAGTCCTAACAAGTGCCAGGAATGCGGGGTACAGTAATGGAACCACTGGGAGCCTGCTTTGCAGCAGGTGGACCACTACTCTTACTCCCACCCACATAGGACTTATCCCCTCTAGATCTTTGGGTTTTAGGCGAGGAAGGTTTTGGTTTACCCAACTGCGATTGCTTCTGGGACTCCTCAGCCTTCTGAGAGGTCCCCTTTTCTTTGTCCTTGTCCTTCCTACTGAAGTCCTTAGGGGAGATCTAAGGGAGATCCACTTGTCAGCCAGCCTGGCCAGCTTAAAGGGATCTAATGTTTTCTGGTCAGCAACATACTGAGGCAGCTCTGGTGAACAGTCTTCAAATAAATGCTCAAAAAACAAAAGGTTAGACAATCCAAGAAATGTTTTCACCTTGTATCCATCAATCCACCCCATCATGTTCATATGTGCAGCACTCACCCAGTCAACCCAAGACACATTCTCTCTTTTCTTAAATTCCCTGAAACTTTTAAGGTATTGGGAAGGTGTCTTGCCAAACTTGGCAATCAAAGCAGACTTCATGCACTCATGCTGACCCCTTTCTTCCACACTCAGTTTCAGAATACAGTCATATCCAGTCTGAGGCACTCTGCTTAACAAACAATTAGCCCAATCTCTTTTACCAACATCATGGATTCCACAAGCCATCTCAAATGCTTCAATCCATTGGAGGATATCAGAACCCTCTGCATGCACACCAACCAAATCTTTCATAAACTTGGTGGCTGGGGACCTGACACTCTCAACTGGTTTTGCTGAAGTCTCCACTCTAGCTTTCTCTAGTTGGATTTGCTGACATTCAGTGTCCTTGTTCTTAAGTTCAAGATCCCTATCCTTTAGTTCCAGACCCCTGGCTTTAAGGATCACTTGATGTGCCAACTCTGCTTTCTTAAACTCAGTTTCTATTTCCAACTTTTTATATTCAAAGGCCAATTTCATCCTTGATAATTCAAGTTCCAAGGAATTCCCTGAAGAAACATTGCTGGGGGTCAGAACAGAGGCAGCAGGAATGGTGGCGTTCCCAGAATCAGATTCTGTCATGAACCATCGGACTCGTCCTTTCTGGACTTCCTGGTCCCTGACCCATAGGGGCTTGCACTCAGCACTACTCCCAACATGGCCGCCGAACATGGAATACTGTTTACCAGTTTCCGTGCCGTACGCATTACGTTCTATAAAGCGGACACGCCCCCGCGGCCCTGCGTGTCTGAACGCTACCGCTTGCCATGACTAGACGTGTGCTGCCGTAGTTCGCTTGTGTTTTTCCTTTGATTCTTGGTTCCCGGTACCCCTAAATTCCTCCTCTTTCATTCCCCCTCCTTTTTGTCCTCCTTGCATCCCGGATCTCTGTGCACTCGTCTTCCGTGTGCACTCTTCACTGTTTCCTGGATTTCCTCGGACTTCCCGGACATCTGAACGTTCCAAAGGACTCGGAACGCTGAACGCACGCTCGAACCCGAGGACCTGCATGCTGGGTTATACAAGACCCGAGCTCTACGAAAGAAGACTCCATCGAAGAACTCCAACAAACAACAAAGACAGGTGAGAAGGGGGGAAATCTGTGACAGATTGAGATGCCAACAAACTGATACAGATACGGACATGGAGGCTGCAGTTCAAGACCACATGCGCGGCATGCAAGAATTAACCACAGAAGTTCAGAATCTCAAAGCTGAGAATGCAGCATTAAAACAACTAGTCCTGTCACGTGATTCCGCGACCAAGGAAAGTGTATTGCTGGGCGGAGTAGTGGATAAATATGATGGCTCCTCAAAAAACCTTCGTGGCTTCCTAGATTCATGTTTAGTGCACTTTACCTTTAAGCCCTACTACTTTTCCACCCCCAGGGCAAAGGTGGGCTTTATGATTTTGCATCTCTCCGGGAATGCGTTAACTTGGGCTACCAACTTAGTTAATTCTGGATATGATATGCCCTCCTGGATGATTATGATGGGTTCGTACGGGCTCTAAAGACCATGTTTGACCACCCAGAACAGGTTTACAGTGCCCACGAACGTCAACTGGATCTCCAACAAGGGTCCCGATAATTTGGGAGGCCCACCAGCCAACCTGATGGTTCTCAGAGGAGCACCTACAGAGTCCTCTGGCTTGGGCAGGGTCCTGTCCATCACTATCATTCTTGCCTCAGTGTCTCTAAAACCAGTAGAAGGCTGGCCATTCAGGAGGACACTTCTTAAAAACCTATGGGTGTTCTGTGGGATTGTTGCCAGTATTTCTGCGTACTGGTCCCAGGACGCAAGGGACACTAGGGAAATCTCTACAGGAGCACAAAAGGTGATTCCTGTAGAGGAGGGGAGGACAGTGGCCTCCACTTCAGGCATGGGGTAAGGGTAGGTCAGGCTGACAGCCTGGACTCCAAGTGCCTTACCTTTACACATGGGGTCACCCTTCTTGTGATCCAGAGCCTCACAGTCCCAACAAGTGCCAGGAATGCGGGGTACGGTAATGGAACCACTGGGAGCCTGCTTTGCAGCAGGTGGACCACTACTCTTACTCCCACCCACATAGGACTTATCCCCTCTAGATCTTTGGGTCTTAGGCGAGGAAGGTTTTGGTTTACCCAACTGTGATTGCTTCTGGGACTCCTCAGCCTTCTGAGAGGTCCCCTTTTCTTTGTCCTTGTCCTTCCCACTGAAGTCCTTAGGGGACACCCGCTGGGAGACCCACTTGTCAGCCAGCCTGGCCAGCTTAAAGGGATCGAAAGTTTTCTGGTCAGAAACATACTGACGCAGCTCTGGTGAACAGGCTTCAAATAAATGCTCAGAAAACAAAAGGTTAGACAATCCAAGAAATGTTTTCACCTTGTATCCATCAATCCACCCCATCATGTTCATATGTGCAGCACTCACCCAGTCAACCCAAGACACATTCTCTCTTTTCTTAAATTCCCTGAAACTTTTAAGGGATTGGGAAGGTGTCTTGCCAAACTTGGCAATCAAAGCAGACTTCATGCACTCATGCTGACCCCTTTCATCCACACTCAGTTTCAGAATACAGTCATATCCAGTCTGAGGCACTCTGCTTAACAAACACTTAGCCCAATCTCTTTTATCAACATCGTGGATTCCACAAGCAATCTAAAATGCTTCAATCCATTGGAGGATATCAGAACCCTCTGCATACACACCAACCAAATCTTTCATTAACTTGGAGGCTGGGGACCTGACACTCTCAACTGGTATTGTTGAAGTCTCCACTCAAGCTTTCTCTAGTTGGATTTGCTGACATTCAGTGTCCTTGTTCTTAAGTTCAAGATCCCTATCCTTTAGTTCCAGATCCCTGGCTTTAAGGATCACTTGATGTGCCAACTCTGCTTTCTTAAACTCAGTTTCTATTTCCAACTTTTTATATTCAAAGGCCAATTTCATCCTTGATAATTCAAGTTCCAAGGAATTCCCTGAAGAAACATTGCTGGGGGTCAGAACAGAGGCAGCAGGAATGGTGGCGTTCCCAGAGTCAGATTCTCTCATGAACCATTGGACGCGTCCTTTCTGGACTTCCTGGTCCCTGACCCATAGGGACTTGCACTCAGCACTACTCCCAACATGGCCGCCGAACGTGGAATACTGTTTACCAGTTTCCGTGCCGTACGCATTACGTTCTATGAAGTGGACACGCCCCCGCGGCCCTGTGCATCTGAACGCTACCGCTTGCAATGGCTAGACGTGTGCTGCCGTTGTTCTCTTGTGTTTTTCCTTTGATTCTTGTTTCCCAGTACCCCTAAATTCCTCCTCCTTCATTCCCCCTCCTTTTTGTCCTCCTTGCATCCCGGATCTCTGTGCACTTGTCTTCCGTGTGCACTCTTCGCTGTTTCCTGGATTTCCTCAGACTTCCCGGACATCTGAACGTTCCAAAGGACTCGGAACGCTGAACGCACGCTGGAACCCGAGGACCTGCATGCTGGGTTATACAAGACCCGAACTCTACGAAAGAAGACTCCATCGAAGAACTTCAACAAACACCAAAGACAGGTGAGAAGGGGGGAAATCTGTGACAGATTGAGACGCCAACAAACTGATACAGATACGGACATGGAGGCTGCAGTTCAAGACCTCATGCGCGGCATGAAAGAATTTACCACAGAAGTTCAGAATCTCAAAGCTGAGAATGCTGCATTAAAACAACTAGTCCTGTCACGTGATTCCGCGACCAAGGAAAGTGTATTGCTGGGCGGAGTAGTGGATAAATATGATGGCTCCTCAAAGAACCTTCATGGCTTCCTAGATTCATGTTTAGTGCACTTTACCTTTAAGCCCAACTACTTTTCCACCCCCAGGGCAAAGGTGGGCTTTATGATTTCGCATCTCTCCAGGAATGCGTTAACTTGGGCTACGCCCTTAGTTAATTCTGGAGATGCCCTCCTGGATGATTATGATGGGTTTGTATGGGCTCTAAAAACCAGGTTTGACCGCCCAGAACAGGTTTACAGTGCCCAAGAACGTCTATTGGATTTCCAACAAGGGTCCCAGGACATGCTTACCTATGTAACACGCTTTAAGCAACTGGCCAAGGAAGCAGATTGGTCCCCGGAGGCCTGTTTTACTCTATTCCGTAGAGGACTAAACAAAGAAATAAATGACGAGCAAGCCAGGGTAGCTCACCCAGGTTCCTTCCAGGCCCTTATGGACCTCTCTTTACAAATAGACTTTCGAATCCAGGAAAGGAAGGCAGAAAAGAAAAAAACAAAGATGCCTTACCAAAAGACCTCTATAGAATCTCCCTCTAAACCCGAGCCCACTCCTGCCCCGACCACAAACCCTGAATCCATGAAACTGGGGGCCTTCCGCGGACCCATTTCCCTGCAAGAAAGATCATGACGGATCCACACCGGGCTGTGTATGTACTGTGCCTCAGATTTTTGGTGGCCAAAAATGAAACCTGACGTCCAGCAGTATATCCAAGCCTGTGCAGTTTGCAATCAAAACAAGCATGATAACAAGAGGCCGGCGGATCTCCTACTCCAACCAACGCTACCAACAAGGCCCTGGGAATTCATTGCTACAGACTTCATTGTGGAACTACCACCTTCCAGGGGATACACAACTATCATGGTTACCATTGACATATTCACTCACATGGCTCATTTTCCACCCTTGTATAAATTACCATCTTCCTCAGAACTTTCCGGAATCTTCCTGGAACACATATTCCGACTTCATGAACTCCCTTCCAAGATCATATCAGATAGAGGTCCTCAATACATATCTCAATTCTGGAAACACTTATGCCGTATACTAGGAATCCAGCGTGCCCTCTCCTCAGGTTATCATCCACAGACCAACGGAGCTACAGAACGTGTGAACCAAACCCTGGAGCAGTATCTTTGTTGTTTCACCACCAAGGTCCATTTCGATTGGTCTCTTTTAATACCTTTGCTGTTTCCTGGATTTCCTCAGACTTCCCGGACATCTGAACGTTCCAAAGGACTCGGAACGCTGAACGCACGCTGGAACCCGAGGACCTGCACGTTGGGTTATACAGGACCCGAACTCCACGAAAGAAGACTCCATCGAAGAACTCCAACAAACAACAAAGACAGGTGAGAAGGGGGAAACCTGTGACAGATTCAACAACAGCCCCAGGGGCAGGGTCCTCATTGGTTACTTCCCCCCCTTCAAGAGCTTCACCATCAGTCTGATAGTCCACCAGGGCAGCTATCAGCTCAGCCCTAGACTTATCCTCAAAGTCTAACTCCCTGGCTTCACAAGCACTCTGGAGAGACTCTAAGCTCATCCGAGTCAATTAACCATTTGATATAGACTCCATTGCTTGTAATGTAGTTATCTTGTACAAAACTAAACCTCTATTTAACAAAGTTTAGATATTTTGTAATTGGCAAGGTTACACACTGATACTTAAAACCACAAACATCCCACCGCTGCCACCAGCATGAAGACTGGAGGGGGGGTGTCTGCACTCCTGCTCTCTATATGGCAGAGTCAAAGCACAGAGTATCCCATCCAAGATTCTCTATGCGGTACCTAATGTCGATCAATCAAGGCTTAAGCTCTCAGGAGGTGATGCACGCTGGTTCTTAAGTACAGTGTTGTCCCCAAACACCCACAAAGGAATGTCCACACACTATGTTAGTGAAAACACAATCTTTATATAAATAAGGTTCACGTTATATACACAATCACAATAACACACTTTGTCCTCTGGCAATGATATAATGACAAATATATACAGGTCTACGTGGTACCACTCTTAACTATCGATTCCTTTAAAATGAATCCATGGCTAACAGCCCCACAAAAGAAAACAAATCAAATTGTAAGATGAATCAACGATAGACCACAGAAAGAATGCAAATTAAATCAAGCAATGGCAGAATACTGAGTCCCGTTACCTAGAGACAGTTCTGTGCGAGGATCCCCCCACCTGGGCAACCTGTAAATAAAATGTATTGACAAACCCTATCCAATTGTGCTTAATATAGTCTTGAGTCCTTCTAAAATGTTCCACGAACCCAAAGTACCTGGTTTCAGGGAGTTCTTGGGTGAGTCGTCAATGGGCCCTTCTTGAGTGCACTCCCTTTCAGGCAGGAGCCACGGGTCGTCGAAAGTCGGTGAAAAAAAGGGTGAACACTGTCATTGTGGCAGCAGCTTCGGTTCTTGCGGTGCTCGTTGATGATCGGTTGAAAACGCCCTGCAAGCTGAGGCATGCGGTGCACCTTGACGACGAGTGTTTGTTGCCGCAAGGAATCAATGAAGAACTTTGGCCCAGCAAAGGCGTCAAGTTGTCTGCGTCTCTGCGGTCATCGGGTGGTGGGAAACTCTTCACTGTATTCTCCACGGTCGTCAGGGGCCTTGACTTTCTCTGGCAGGACGAAAGCGGTCATCGAGGATGAGCATGGGAGTCCTTGTTTCAATGTTCTTAGGCAAGGGAGCACTGCGGCTCCGGTCGGCGATGGCGGTCATCGACGGTGGTGGTCTTTAATGTCCGAGCACTTCTCTTTGTGATTCCGCGGCGGGTCTCTGTCTCTGGTCGGCAGCCTTTCGAGGGTCTGGCATCCAGGGACCTTTGGCAACGATCAGCTGGTGCATGATGGTCCCTCGTAGCTCGGGAAGAGGTCCCCTAGCCAGTTCCTCTCTTGGATCAGTTACTTGACAGTCACGCAGCTTTCAGATTAGCAAAGGACAGCAGTATCAGTTCTTCTTCTTCCAGTGGGCTTCAAGGTTAAGCACCAAGTATCAACTTCAGCTTCTGAATGGTTTACATCAGTGAAAGGCCCCCAGATATAATGTTGATCTCCCATTCACTCTGCTGGGTCACACTCAAGCATCCAATCATTCAGAAGGCCATTCAGGCAGTCAGGCAGCCAATCAGGCTCAGAGGGCATCCATGCCATTCTTCTACATCCAGACACTCACAACACAGAATGTGGATTTGGACAAGTACCCAGCCATTCAGCACTACACACTGCATTCATACCAGTTTCGGGCAGGGCTGTCTCAGTCATTGTGCCAAACACCAGAAACTAGACATCCACAACAAGAAGTGTGTATTCGTCACACACCCCATTCACCCAGGTCCCACCCACGGGGGTACCCACAGCATACAGTCATTGGGAAGGCTCCAGCCAGTCTGGCCTGGACTTCCACACTCTACCATATATGGAACATCCACCCAACAGCCAGTCAAAGAATAGGACGGGCTGAGCATGAAGCATTGATAAACTCAAACTGGGAAAAGTGAAGGCTGGCGTGAGAGAGCACACCAAGGCTGCATAGAATGTCCAAGAGAGGAGGCAAGCAGGTGAACATTGGCCGGGACACACAATGCGGTCATTGTGCGCAAGACTATGCAATGTCCACTATGTTGAAATGTGCGATGATCTGCATGCGGGGCAGGCAGCTATGATAAGGTTGGTGACATGGCAGAGAGCCATCTCATAGTGTCCCAGTTTCAAGTGGGTCAAGATAGCTGCTTTTCAACAGCTATAAAGTGCATTGATGAATACTTTTTCGAGCATTTAAAAAAAAGGAGGAGAAGCTCTTGATGAATCCATAGTTGTAGCTGCTGTTAGGGTCAGCGGAGGGGTATTGGAATGGCCACACTGAGTTAACTAGGCTGTGGAAATCGATTCAGCAGGATATGATAGGTTATTTATAACACACTTAATACCCAGAGGTTCCTAGCGCCGACCCGGGGATCGAACCTGTGTTGCTCCATATCGTCTTGCTTCCAAGGCAACCACGTTTCCGCTGAGCTATCCTCCCATGACTGGTATGTGCTGGGAAGGCAAGAACTGTGCAAACCTCCCTTACTGTCAGTGATCGGTTAAGGAGTTACCTCTGTACTGCTTCACTAACACGTGTGTGCACTTTCTGTTCATGTCATGTTCAATACATGGTTACATGTATTTTGCTTGAAAAAGGACTGTGTGCTGCCTTTATGATTAAGCACATCTATACCCCATAAGGCCTCATACTTATGTCTTAAGCATCTGAGATGGTGTAAGTGTCTGTGTTTACATGAAAGAGAGAGATGTCCATTGGACACTGTGTGCAGCAGAATCTTATTTTAAAACATTACAGGTGTGCATTTGATCTGTTTAAACATTTGTTGTAAATGGAACATTTGTTGGATGGATTTGTCAGCAGCCCTGTGCACTAATTGCTCATTACATCCTCAGGGGTGTACATGTGAGATCTGTCATCAAACACATGTGAGCTTCAGGACAGCCCCCAAGTGCAACCTTAGTATAATGGAGATATCCTCCCAGTGCACAATCGTGTCCCTAACCTCGCCTCTCTGGGCTCTCACAGGGCACGGCAAATGAGAAGCGTGGCCCTGTGGGGACTGAGCAGAGACGGCTGCTGACTAGTTGCCAAGTCATCCTTAGTTTAGACCTTACGAAGAGCCAGGCATTGTGAGTGTCACCCCCTGCACACACAGCGGACTGGATGGAGCGCTTACTGTAATTGACCAGCAGAGACTCTTGTAATGAGCTATGTTTACTCTCAGACCTAGCGCTGAATGGCTCTGGGTGCACCTAATGAGCAGTGTGGAACTTTGCAGCAGCCTTGCAATTAGAGTGTATTCATAGATGCAGCCTTAATTGTCCATGATGTATCATGGACGACACATGTTGTAAACAAGTGACAGGAGAAGAATCTGAAAGTTGTGTCACTTCACAGGCTTCTTTGAAATAGGCTGCAATTTGATTCTGGTTTGGAGTGAGACACTGTGGCAATAAGACCCTAGGCGGCGGGTCAATTCCACCCCAGGTAATGACCCCGGGGCTGTAGTTACAGGCCCGAGCGTAGAGAGGGCATTAACGAAGCCCCGGGGCCATTACCGTGGGTGGTAGTGGCCTGCCACTGAGGGTCTTATAGCAATTATTACCCCGTCCTGTTAGACTGGGGTACAAATGGCATTTTTCTTTCAACGGCTGGAACGGCAGGAAACATCCCGGTGCCCTCATTATATGCCCTCGTGAACACAGGCTGCCGCACCGTTACCACCCGATCCATCCCCTGGAACGGGTGCCTAACGCAACATTATACACTCATTGGGTGGAATATTCTAATAGCAATAATGCGCTTCTACCTACTGGGACCAATGCTAGGTTGTAAGGTCCATTGACCCTTGTTTAATCCCCTCACTTCATTTGGGCCTTTAATTTGGGTCAAAGGACGTTACCACCTGCTAATACTAAGCATTACGACAACGTACACCTGGCATTACACTTCCTATTCCCTCCTCGCTATACTATGATTTTAACCCAGGTGCATTTCTGTGTGGCTATTTTGTTTTTTTAAATTGAAATGCATTTTTGGTATTGAAAAATTTGTTGTCAATTTCCTGCTTTTTAGTTTTCCCACAGGCATCCATGGTCATAATGGAACCCTACAAACCACTGAAAAGCATGAAATATTGTTATCAATGCAACTATCACTCCCCTCTGCCATGCGCTGTTCATAACGTCACACAAGGACTCATGGCAAGCAGATCCTACCGGCAACCAGTGGCATGCAGGAATAGGTTATGGTGATTGGGCCCCATTTCTCTGACTTATGCCTAGGGCATCAAAGTGGAGTCCCAAACTGGCTACTAGCAAGCCAAGGCATTATCAGACCCAGAGCTGTGCTGTGCATGGATCAGTGGGGGTGCTGCTCATTAGCGTACTCTACCCGCCCATCAATATGCAGACCAATGCGGTCAGTCGTGAGACTGTGCATTTGCAAAAAAATTGGATCCATGGAGATTCCTGCAAATGCCAACCCGGAACACTGCCAATCAAGACACATCTGGATCTATGTGATTTTAACGAATCAAAGTTCAGAGAATACTTTTTTTCCTAACGTTTTCTACCCATAAAATAGTGATTTTTTAAATCACATTTTTTATTTGGGCGGGTCCCTCGCAGGTCCCTCACGGTTCCCGGGTGGGTCCCCTCCAACCTCGCATTTTCATCTGTACTTCTAAACCCTTCCCACCAGTGTTTACCCCTTCCCCTCAGCCCCCATATATATGTCAATTACATCTCCAATATTTTTTTTCAGTATTTCAGTTTCGGTAAAAAGGTTATTCTCTGTTTTCTATTCGTTAACAACAACACTGTTACTGTTTCTGTTACTGTATTCCTCCTGTTGTTGTCTAATCTGTAACACTTGCATAAGTTTTGGAGCCCAGTTACCTGAGGGTTCGGTTCACGGTACAAATAAAGAAACTAAACTAAACTAAACTGGATACCGCATTAATGATCAAGCGTCAGAGAGACATCCGCTAGGTAATGCAACTGGAGCTTCCATTTGTCAGATTCCTGAGAGTCGTGGTCATATTAAATTGGTAGGAGGAACCTGCCTCCCAACTGCACCAGTGGGCATTGGTCTGCACTTTCTTAAAGACATCTAAAAAATGACTTTAGTTCGGAATCCATTTTAGATGTTTAAGAGTAATTGATCAGATTCCATATGAAAAAATTATCTATTTTTAAATTCCTAACCCATCATGGACCTTGATTCACCTCTGTCCTTCGCACCCTTACAAGGTGTTCACGGCAAGCTGGAGGTGGCAGAAAAATGATATAATTAGTTGCAATGACAATAACAACCAGTTAAATGTTTATTTGTGGGCAATATGGTGGGTCAAAATAGGTTTTCTCGCTCCTCCATTGCTACATCAATGAACCGGTCGCAAGAACTCTTCAACACAGCACACAAACATGTATCTTTGCAAGCTCTCCCAGACCAATTTCAGCTTGGCTCTGCAAAATACTGCCCGATTATTTTTAGGGAAAATAGCTTGTGAATGAAAGGACACTGAGGCTACTACTAAACCATATGCATCATCAAGCGTATCGCCCCCTCCTTTGATCACGCACCAACCTTCTTTTTTCTATTTTCCCCTTCACTAATATTAGACAAACTCTATCCTCGCCTATCATCAAATGATTGTTGCTCAGACTCTGGGACCTTTCCGATGCCTTTGACATGATGAACGTTAACATTGTTCTTGTCCCCCTGACAGTGGTCACGACGAGTTTTGGGCGAGAGGGACTGTGGTGGTTTTCCCCACCGTCCTGAAAATCAGGAAATCTGCAGGCAGTGTGGAGGGATCCTAATGACTGGAAGATGAAGAATGGGCGTGCGACCCCCCCAAGGACCAGTACAATGATATCTGTTATTAACATGTTCAACTGCTCTCACCTCCATCTGATAGATTCCTCTGGGATGGAATGCCATTCTTGGTAGGTGAAATCCCAGGGCCTTTCAAGGCACTAGGACATGGTCTCAGAATGATGGAGGAATGAATGACAAATTTGAAATTTTCCAAATCTTAGATTTGAGAAGAATTTGATTTGCATGATCTATATTTAGAGACTTGTCTTATTGACCATTAACACGGCAGAAAGCCTCCCTTTCCTCAGATGTTCAATGATATATTCTGTCCAAACCATCCACTTGACTTTCGAATGCTGATCTATCGAGTGCAGTGCCTACTTGCGCACTCATCCTATAAACGATACCCTGTACCGTCAAATTGTGAACCTAGTATAGTCCACCTCCTTAGCTCCTTTGCTTCCTATCTGTATAGTTTCATCCACAGGAATGTCCATAAGATCACATGGTGTTTGGCATGTAAATGTTAGTATGACCTTCAATCTGTTTGTGCTTTAAATGTTCATTTTCTTTTCTTTGTTCTTTTCTTTTTTTTCTCTTGATTTGTGATATCTGAATGATTATTATTGTGTTCATACCTGTGGATCTGTTGGTAAATTTCATGAAATATTGGATTTTATGTTGATATGTTGTGTAGGGTTTACTTTGTAAACCAATTCGCTTAATAAAAATATAGGATCTTCAGAGGGTCCAGTGAGATTGATTACCTCTTGGTAATCTTGGTATTCCTTTTCTACATCCCACACTTTTTGAATGGATGAATCCTCTAATCCAGGCAGCCGGGCCCACCTCTAAAATGTAAATTAAGTGCGGCTTCCAATGAGCTCTCCAGTGCGGCTGGGCTACCTGTGTACATGCTCTTGAACCCTCAGTGAATGGCCGCGTGGTCTGGGGTTTTTGCAACGTTGCTTAAAAATTGCTATGTTATCACTAAGACTTGCATCTGTGTAGAAGGTAGTTTGTGTTTCAATGTGTATTCAAATAGACCTCGATTGTAAATTCGCCACATATGAATTGTATTAATTGATTGCATCACTCTTTCCCCCTCATTCCTCAATTTCTACAATCTATTCTCTCCTCAATTGACTTTCTATCAAATTAAATGGCACTTGCGGAAAGAGGAAAATCACCTGCAGCTACAGAGGGCAATGGCAACAGCACTGGATCATCTAATGCATTTTCAATGGACTACGCATCATCTGAGTTGGCCCCAAAAGGACTACCATCTGTAACCTTGATTGCATCAATCCCATGGTCAGCCATGGTTCACCTGCCTCTCATGGAACTATGACTCCATCCAAGCCCAGCATAGCCAGGGTCCACCCACAACTTGAAATTGGATGCATGCTAGTTTCTCCAGACAAAAAACTTTAAATAAACCTTGTATGTTTTTTTCATGCACTATTTTATGTAGGATCATCATTGGCACCCACACATTCTGAACCTATGCTTGTGGCTGGTCTCACTTACTCGTATGGCTTTCATCTATTCTTCTATTCTGGTGATGTTATGCTCACTATGGATCAGAGCTCTGCCAGTCATCTCTTGGCAATGTGTAATCTCCTGGTACCCATTGGGATGAGCTGCCACTGGCTTAAACTCAAGATTGGGAGTCTGCAAAAATGAGTTCATTTCACATGACCAATTTTTCATCATAAAGTCCACACTTCACCCTGCAGCCCACTTGTTCTTTGGGGCAAAACATTTTGACTGCATCACTCCAATCTTTTGGACCCTGCACTAGAATATTATTTTCAATTTGGGTTTACTGTCTTCTCTTTCAAAGCATTGACCCAGGCCCCACCACTGTGTCGAGCGGAGATACTTAGAATTACATGTGTTTTCAGGACCACCCACAATACAAATGTCACACTCTGTAGTGCTCCACTTTGGCTCTGTGCCTCCAATTCTTTTAATTTGATTTGTATCCCTTATTTTTATGTTTTTAATGCTCTTTGTATAAATATAAAATTGGGAACTACATTTAACTAATCTAAAACATTGCTGACATTTTATGAGAAATTGAAAAAAAGGAATTGGTATATCACAGGGAAAGGAAATGCACAAAATAGGATTAGCTGTTTTTCTAAACCTGCAAAATGATTGCAAAAAAGTAAGCAAGAGATATTTGCTGACGATTTTCTCTGTAGTCTCAGTGAAAACTATTCACTTCTCTTTTCCACCTTTTTTGGTCATCAATGTTCCTTCAAATAAGTTTATTGAGGGATTTTTGCATCTAGGGATTTGTCCAGAGGCATAATTGGAGAGTAATCATTTCTCACTTTTGTAAAAAAAAAAAAAAACATGACATTTGCCTGATGAAGTCAGCAGGCTTTAAATATTGCAACCCTGTACTTACTACCCCAAAAACTGTTGGCATACCAATGGGTGATAGTGCTCAGCCTTTCATCTGCACCTGCTGACATCCCAGTATGGAGCAGTCACATGTTTGGGTTTCCGTCATCAGTAATCTCACCATTAAATTAGATTCGTCTCGGGAGGATAGCTCACGGGCAAAGCGCTCGCCTCGGAAACAAGACGGCTTGGAGCAGCACAGTTTCGATCCCGGGTCTGTGCTTAGAAACCTCTGGGTATTAAGCGCGTTATAAATAACCAATTATAATATATTATAATTATGAAAATTCTTAACTTCCTGTCTCCCGAGATTAAGTTTCTTCCCATTTCATGCTTATTTTAGATGAAAAACCTATTTATCTCTTGGTGTCTGTGGTCTCTGCCCGGTAGCCCTTATTTGAACTCTATAAATGTGGGCCGGTGGGTTATTATTGCACTCGCAGTAGGGAGGGAGAAGAGGATGCGAGAGATAAAAGTGGTAGCAGAGCAGCGGTACTAGCGACAGGGAGTGGGAGAAAAGGAGTAGAGGTAGCAAAGGAGAGGCAGTAGTAGTGGTGGTGGAGGAATCCAGGAGGGAGGAAAATATAACGGTGTAGGTCCCAGGGAGTGGTGATTGGACGCCACGGGTAATAGTAGGAGTAAGACGAGAGGTGAGATCAAAGGGTGTTGGTGGAAAGACGGAGTGAGAAATTGGAGAGTGGTGGTAGGAGAACATCTTTGGAGTCTAGGGTAGTGCAGGGTCAGGCAAGAACTTGGGAGTGCCAGTAACACCGGGTGAAAGAAGGCACAGTCCCTAACTTCCTAGAGTACTAAGTGGGCGAGGGCAGGGAAAGATTAGAAAGTCCCAAGGAAATTAGTTAGCCAACGTCAGCTAGGGGCCACTGTTGGCAAGATACTAACATTCCTGTTAGGGACACCAGGGCTAGCGAGGGAGAAAACTGGCGGGAGCCAGGAAGAGAGGGACGACCCTAGCGCCAAAACCTAGAGCCCTACTAGGCCCTAAATACCTTGGCCCAGAAGAGCCAGCATCCTGTCTCTAAATATATTTAAAAAAACACCCTTGGAACTTGTCTGGGAGGCAGCATGGTTCTCTGTGGCGGCCCACCCAATCACAATATTCACTTTACAAAACCACAAAAGGAAACATTTGGAATTGCACAGTTGTAAGAAAGATATTCATGCTGTAGTCTTTTACTGACCCCAACCTCAGCCCGCAGCACCCGCCCTTCAGGAGTTTGGCATGTCAAGCTACATAATCCCCATTCTTACAACCTGGTAGGTGATTTTATTTCCCAACGACACCATACCAGAAACCCAGAGTGAGAAGCATTTTGGAAAAACATTGCTGGGTTGGAGTTCTGTATCGTGAACCAGAGTCTTTTCACTGCCTCCATTGATATAAAAGCTTCACTGCAGGTGGAGTGAGGCTGAGTTTTCCGGTGTTCGGGCTGTGAGGGCGCCCACACCTGGAGTTAACGGTCTCTCACTGACCGCTGGTATCTTCAGCCTAGGAGAATGGAAACCGCTCTGCCAGAACAGGAGGTTCCAACTGGTACTCGCACCCGCCAGCAGGTAAGAAGATTTGCAGCCACATCGTCTGTACATATCTCCTCTCACTGTAACATGCGAGGCAGCAACACTGAAGTCGTTTTGTGGCTATGATGGCCAGCCTACTACCCCTCTCCGGTGAAACCCAGACAGCCCTTGAAGGCATGCACAAGCCTTTATGGGTCATTACGACCCTGGTGGTAGGGGGTTAACGGCACCGGTAAGGATGCCCATGCCTTTAACCCCCTACTGCCCTATTACGAGGTCCCTTAGCGGGTCCCACCAGGACCGGATGGTTTTACCAGCCTGGTTTAGCGGGACCCGTTAAGGGACCATGGAGCTAATAACGGGCCCGTAATTTGTGGGCCCGTTATTAGCTCCTTCCAAATTCCCATTGAGCCCTATGGGGGCTCGAATGGGAATGGGGAATGGTTTTCTGAATGGGGGAAATAGAGAATTTGTCAATGAAGTGGCTTGCCATTGTCAGGCGTTATTGTGGCTTCTCCATGATGCCATTGATCACGTTTTATAAGCATAAGGTGGTCCAAACGCTTACTTATGGCACAGAAGCAATACTAAATTTGCCATGGGACGTATGGGCTATATTGGAGGGATACTTTTGGTGTAAAGTACTGAGGCTCCCAAGAGCACTACTGGTAGCAGTGATTTGTCATGAGCTACGTTTGCAATCCATGACTTTGATGGTACTTTGTAAGTCGATAACCCTCTATCGGAAAGCCATGTTACAAACAGGGATTCTCCCGTTTGAAATCTTGAAGCCGAGAGAATGTGATGGGGTGATTAAGGAATGGAGAACTAAAATTGAAGCCCAATTAGCCCATCACGATATTGAGGAAGAGACCCTACTGGGAAATCCTGCTAAAGTAAAGTTGGCTTTTCAAAGAGAAGATTAGATAAAAACTATTGAGGCACAGGATGAAACAAATTCAAGGGATGGGTTGAAAAAAAAGGCTTTATTGATCCCCCGAAGTATTTGCAGAAATTCCCTTCCTCTAGACACAGAGATGTTAAGATGTAAGCTCAATATTATGAAGACAAAAGAGATCCTACTGAAAAGATATCAAATAACGGCGGGAAATGCTACATGCCGGTTTTGTAGAAATCCAGCACAAGGAGAGTCAATAGTGCATTTAATGGCAACATGTCCTGCCATGGCTGAATTACAGGATTTATATGTGGGTGATTATATGAGAAAACACTGTCATTGACAAAGGGGGAATGGTGGCAATGTGTTTTAATAGGAGAAAGGGTGGGCATGGTTCTCGCCTCAATGAAGCTCGTGGAGAAAATTTTAAGAAAGGGTGAACTAACAGGAAACATTTAATCTGTTTAGTATGATGTGTGTACAGCTCTTTCTCCATGCCCTGTTCCTTATTCTTTTTTAATGCCTATTAAGGAATCCATGGTTGGGATGCTAGTATCTCCTATGGTGGATTTTATTTTGTTTTTTTTATTTTTTTTATCTTTTTTTTAAAGAACATTTTAATTGTTTGTTTGCTTGTTTGTTTGTTTTATTCATTTGTAGTGCGCGCCGGACCCAAGGGTATCAGCGCGCAAGAGCAGCAAGAATATTCTCAGCTTGCTTACATTGCTGTACACAATTTACAGACATGTACAAAGGTATTATAGGTACAAGTACATGGCGGGTGCATTAACAACAATTTACATAGTGTACATAAAGAGGCGTGGATCGGGGGGTTACCAGTCATTTTCCTTTATCCAGTGGATAAAATTGCACCCAAAGTGAGGGTGGGTTTGGGCTGTCCTTATGGTGGGTGGCAGGGAGATCCAATGTTGGCCCGCTTTCACCTGGAAGTTATTCCTCCCTGTTTTGGATCGTTTGAATCTGGGCATTGTGAGGAGGTTGGAGTTTTCTGTTCTGGTCGATCGGTTGGGGGTACACCTCTTAAATCTGTCTACAAGGTAGCATGGGGCTCCATTATTGAGGCTTTTGTGCGTAAGTCAGGCTACCTTCAGCATGATTTTGTCAGTAGTGGTGAGCCAATTGTTGTCTCTCCATGTGTTGGAGATATGTACTTTTTTTGGAGATGCTCAGAGCTGCTCTGAGGGCATTATTTTGCAGGATTTGGATTTTGTTTGTAATATATTTTTGGCTCCAACATATAAGTCATTACAATGAACCAGTTTGGATAGGATTAGGGCTCTGGCTAGAGTGATGCAACTATGGGTCGAGAGGAGGGATTTAGCTGCTCTAATTAATTTGCAGGTGTAGGCTGTGGATGAGGCCAAGGAACTGACCTGTTTGTGGAAGGAAAGGGTGGCGTCAAGATAAAATCCTAGCGTTTTAACTTCCTTGACTACATTAATCGGGTTACCGTCTATGATGAAGCTTGAGTATTTATGATTGAGTTTGTTTAGGTTGTGGGTGGTGCCCAAGATAATGAGCTCTGTCTTGTCATCATTCAGGAGTAGATTATGAGAGGCCATTCATGCCTGGATGATAAGGTACACTTTGTCTACCAAGGCCAAATCCTTGTCGTAATCCCCCGTCAACGGGATGAGGATCTGGGTATCATCAGCATAATTGTTGTAGGTGATACCAAGACCATCGAGATCATCGAAAAAGGGTTTCGTAAACATATTGTACAGAGTGGGGGAGACACATGAGCCCTGGGGGACCCCATAGGTAATGGGGATAGGGTCAGCAGAAGCTATGGTAGAAAAAGCACGCATGGACCTGTTGTTGAGGAAGTATTGAATCCAGCTGATCGCCTCTTGCGAGAAGTGGGCTGCCGAGTCAAAGTGGTTACAGAGTATTTTGTGGTCTACTAAATCGAATGCTGCTGAAAGGTCAAGTGGAAGTCTTCCCATTGTCTCTAAGACTATCAATTTGTGCCTTGAGGTCAATGAGGGCTGTCTCAGTTCCGTGTTGTGGTCTGAAGCCCGACTGCCGGATTCTCAGGAGGTAGTTTTTTGATTATTGTTGTATTTGAAGATAAGCTATTTTATCTAGTATTTTAAGCAGGAAGGGGATAGTGGTGATGGGTCTGTAGTTTGTGTGTATTGAGGGGTCTAAAGAAGGTTTTTGGAGTAGGGGGAGAACCCAAGACTCTTTGAGGTTGTTGGGGATAGTGCCTGTTAGGAAATATTTCATATTTGAATGTAATGTTCCCTCCATGTGTCAACCCCCAAACATTTTGCTGCTGTTCTACACCCTGATCTAACCTTTGCCAGAGAAGCACAGCCCTCAGCCGCACTCCTCTGGGCTTTCTCTCACTTCTTATGGGGAAACTGACATGCCCTTAAGACAGTCAGTACTGGGAGACTTTGTTTCCCTTAGTCCTTTCCTCATGTTGCAGCTTTTGTGCAACATGTAACAAGAGTGCAATGTAACTTACTTTACAGCACCCTTGGGTCTCTAGTCATTCCAAAGGCCCTAGAAACTCTTGCTGAACTTATTATGAACTGTGCAGATGTGTCACGGACAGGACTGGTGGCAGCTATCGTTTATCTTGTGTTTTGAACCCTTTTTTGCCGTGTTATCCGCGCTTACTGCGTTTGGCACGAATAGGTGGCCTGGCTCCAAAATGGCCATGCCACGAGGTTCTTTGTCCTGTCCTTTGGCCATCTTGCCCCTTCACCTTCCCCTTCCCCAGGTCGAGCCGACACGGTCAGTCCTTATTTGGTCATGCACTTTCTCGTGAAACCCAAAGCTTTCGCAGGCTTCTGCATGCCTTGTGTCTGCCTCCAGGATGTGGGCTGGGATGTCTGTTCCCAATACACATCCTGGGTGCCAGAGAGTCTGGAGTGTCCTGAATGCCTGTGACCACTGTGGTGCGTGATTGGTCCACGTATGGAGTGAGTGTTTGTGAGCAGATCTCCCATTGGGTCCTCTCCGTTTTGGCACGAAGGGAACTTTGGATAAGAGGAGGCCGAAAACACCACTACCATGTCGATCTCCTGAGTTCACACGAACAAAGGAGAAGGAGCCAAGTATCCTGCAACAAGAAGCTGAGTCGAGGAACCGCTGGTGACCCGCTGGAAGGTTTGGCACCCTGAGTCCGCTGTCGTCCTGCGAGACCCCTCTGCATCTGATCGTCCTAGAAGGTCTGCAAAGGAGCTTCAACCCATTAGAATAGTGGGACCAACTATTCTCGGCACCTTCATCAAACCCTGCAAGTAAGCCTCTTCGGAAGTGTCCCTGGGCCAACCAGTGGGCTGACCATCTTACGCAGGACTCAGGGACGTCATTTGGGGGTCGCCAGAGGTCGCGACAGCGACCTCTGGTGATTCCCTTGCGACCTCTGTAATCTTTTTGCGACCTCTGATTTGAAAACTATATTTTTAAAAGAATTATGCAGCAAGGCACTGGCTGGCTGATTTGCGCGCACAGGAACTTGCAAGGCAAGCTCCATGATGCCTGCCTGGGGACGGGCGCGGCTCCACTAGGTCTGGCTGGAGCGTTGGGAGAATCGAGGTCATGGTTGCCTGGCAACCATGAACTTTGTCCGACCTCGCTATGTTTCCTGCATATTCAGGGCACCTGCACCGGGACACGGATCATTGCTGGGCTTTTTGTGACTGCAGCTGGCAGCAGAGCTTGAGGGCTGGTCTGCACTGCTGAGGCCACCGTCCTCAGGCTGTGTCTGGTGTCTATGTACAGGGACCAGCCCAGCGAGTTTGGCGCTGCTGTGTTCACGGCCACGGTGCAGGGAGAGGGGGTTTAATGTTGCCAAGAGACTGGTGAACAGTCGTTATGTTAATAGGACCTCAGAGGAAGGGGAGTCGGGCCGCGGGTCTAAATCAGTTCTTGAGAGTTGCTGCAAAACAGGCTCCGAGCGGTAAGACGGCTATAACTTTGCCAGAACTCCCGTGTTAGAACCAAGCAGGTTACGCTAGGGCGTTTTCTACACTGTTGAAGCATATGCAAATTCCTCCTACCCTTGATGTTGTAATACGATGGTATGTACTTCTGCACTCACCGTGTATCGTACGACGTTATTGTTTTTGAATGCCTGCTTCTGCTGTGTACAGAATTAAATACATTTTAAAAAGTAACAGCAACACCTGCTATTTACAAATGTCATACACTGTGGTCACAGGCGCTATATAAAAACACAGACTTTTTATTATGTGTATGGTACGGCCTCACATTTAAACATTGTGCCATGCTGTTCTATGGAGTAGACTGCTATGTGCCCCTCTAAGCTTCCAAACACTCATCTGAACAAGACTATGCCAGCTAATGGAGTGTTTATGAGCTGGGTGTTTTTTGTGACACGTATGCATTCTGCTAATTTTTGGCAAAATAAAAGAGCAGAACTCGGGGGAAACGGTGCAGTGCGTGTTTACTCAGGTGCCGAAAAGCCACAGTAAGCATGAATTTGAAGCAAGTGTCTCAATAGCCAGGACAGCAACGCTGCCTTTCACAGCAGATGCACTGGAGGTCGGAAAGAGTTCCGATTATCATGTTGGTCTTAACGCTGACACGTTGTGTGATCGTGGGCAAAGACCTTAACCTCGGATCCCTTATCTCTCACATCAGGAGGTTTAACTAGCCGTAGTACGTGGTAATACATCTATTGTATGTGCTCACTAGCAGTCACTTCTTCTGTACTCCGCGGACCCCTACTGAAGGCCAATGATAGCTCAGCGAGTTGAACATTCACTGCAGAGATGTGAAGGTCACCTGCTGGTGGACATTTCAAAGTCTGTCAGTCCCCTTTCAGCCACCCATCCTTCCACTGTTTATTTAAATGCCAAGATACCATTCAATTTGGTGTGTTCTGCATAAGTGGACACTTTTATCATTGTTATTTTGGTTTGCTATTATTCATGTGCGATGTAGGGTGAGGTGGGAATTCCCTTTTAATGCATACAGACTGAGCCCATAAACTTAATTTGTATCCTGGGCCAAAAGAGAAATATTAAACACTCTCCTCCCCCAACCTCCCTATAATTAGGATTATGCTCCTACTAGGTACGTTATAATTGAGGCCAAGGCCAATTAGCATTGCATCAATGAAGAAATGGCCCTAGAAAGCGTGAAATACTAAAATGGAGGGCGTTGTAGCGCCGGGCCTGTGTCACGTGAAGGCGAGCCCTTTTTTCATTTTATTTTTGTATCGCTTTTTTTATCGCTACCCGGTGCCTGCATTATAATGTATTTGTCAAATCCGCGGTTTAGCTCATGAATACTGCCTTGAGAAGGGATGCAGCCCACCTCGCCCATTGTTAAAGGTGAAGGACACCGTTATAGGACAGGGCCGGAGGTAGAGGATGTCATGGATCTCCCAGTCAATCAGGGAGGTCGGAAGGTGGGCTTTATCTACTTCTGTATTAATGTTTGTTGGGGGGGGAATGATAGCTCAGGAGGGCAACACGTTTGTTTTAGGAGAGGCACAGTGGCATATTGTTGAGAATACAGGGCCTTAAACCCTGGCACACTCTTATCTCAGCCTGGTGGACTGCTGCTCCTCGGGAAACCTCCGCTGACAAAACTGTTCTGAAGAGCATTTGAATGACGATTTTGACCATAGGAAGGAGGAACCCTCCCCAACACAAAATGGAGAAGCAAGCTGGATCTTGCCCAGACTGTAACTGCATGCACTCACAGTGCATTAACTGTTTGCAATATTCCCCTACATCCCCACTACTCACCTAGGATCCAGATGTGCACACACTACAACTTTGCACAATCCACAAAAGTCAGATTCCCAATGCACCTGAGGCTGACTTCATCTGCAGACTGCTGATCATGTTGGCCTGGTTTCTTTAAAAGGTCCCTTTTGCAAGGTGCTTGGTAGTCTTCCAGTTAATGTGAGGGCATAGCCTACTAGTTCCCAGGCCCAGGGGACCCTTGACCTAGGCTACATAGCTTAGGGCTACTTTTAACTTAAGGGTTTTAGGCCCAATGAAAGTCAAAGGGCGCTGAGGTATGTAAATAAATTATGACCCCAGAAAAGGCTGAAAACAGCTTTATTGTGTTCCGAATACATCGGGGTGTGGGCCGGGGGCGATTCCTTGGGGGCAGCAGACTGAATTGGACCTTGGTGTAATCCAGGACAGTCATCTTGCCCTCTGGAGCAGTACAGTCAAACTTGTAGTTCTGGCGGCAGACACTTACTCCTGAGACTGCAGCAGCAAGTGTGCGATGTCCCAGGAGAGCTCTGAGGATGCACTGTTTCCAGCAAGCAGGCTCAAAAAGGAATCAATTGTGCAGTTCAAAATAAACATTTATGAGGATATCTCTACCCACCAACTTTACGAGTTCTTTACAAACAATCTAGCACTGCAATCATCAGGTTTACTAATGCAGCATGACATATTCCTGCTGCTTCTAAGCACTCAAATAATAATTGTTATGTTAATAAGAAACGGTACCCCCATAGCCAACACATTACCAAATGATGTGGTATGCACATTTAAGGGTAGATAGCTGGTAAAATAGCTCAGTGGGTTAAGTGCTCACTGCTGGGGTACTTTGCTGCATGCTGCTTTGCCTCTTTTTTTGGTTAGATGCATGTTGCATTAGTTTAAGTGTAATTGTGCACCATGACCATGCGTTGCCATTTTCTTCTATGCCAGGTTTCTGCATCCTCTGGCACAGGACTGGTAGCAGGACGGCTGGAGCACACCAGCACCAAGCAGGAGCTGCTCCTATTGCCTTGTCCAGAACCTCGAGCTGACCGTAACTGCAGGCAAGCCAAGGTAAGTGTAAATGCTTACATTCACAATAATTTGGTAATATGGGCATATACACACTGATATTAATGCTGCATATGGTGATCCATTCTTGTATGAAATGTATATCATATTACAGTGATATAACCATATATTTCTTAGTGTACTGAGGAACAGTGTTAAGTGATGCCACTTCCTGTTTTGTCAAGGAGCGAAAGGTTGTCAAATGACATCACTTCCTGTGATGTCACCAGAGGTCACAGGTAATGTGATGTCACTTCCGCTACCCCTGGCATTTTGGTGAAATGACGTCCCTGGCAGGACGTTTGCTCTGTCATCGCCGCGGTTTCGAGGAAGCCCTCGAAACTTGGTATAATGCTTGCTCTGTGTCCACGGCACCCTCACACCGAATTTCGTGCACTTGGCATTGCCAGGTCTGAAGTGAGACGAGTGCGCCCGGAATGGAGTAAACGCAGTTACCGTGTTGCCCTGCTGTGGCAACGACCTGTGCAAGTTCGCTGCACTTGTGACCCTCTTGACCCTGAAGCCTGCTACCGCGGAAACTACATGGTGTCGAGACGTCCTGATTGTCGCATTCAAACCTGCCAGCGAAGTGGACTGAACTGGTGAAGTCTGGGTCTGCCTGCGTCAGGGATCGGTGAGTAGTCCATACCCCAACCTGTGGCCCCTAGCGCAGGAGCCCATTTCTTTTCTACCGCTGTTGCCAAATAGCGACTCTATCCCGCACTCACAACCTGCCTCTGCCCGCAAGTGGAGGTCCTGCTTGAATAGTGGGGACTTGTTCTTCATCGACCGCATCCACCTTCCTGAGCTGCTAGTGACCCTTGAAGAGACCCTATTTTGTCCAGTGGCACAAGCGTGTGCATATACTATTGAGCATAAGGCTCCTCTCTTCGTAGGGCTTGGACTGCCTCTTAGTTAGGTGTATTCTTGATGTGGAACTGGGTCTAAAGATTACTTGCACTGCGTGTGCTCATTGAGGTCTTTCAGTCACCCTCACCCCTCTTGAGACTTAGTCTTGACCGCCTGCCATAGCTACCCTGATTGGTCTGGCTTGTCCAGAGGTTACCCTGTTCCAAGAAACTAGGTTGGCATTCTGAACCTCTGCCCCTCCAGGTCAGAGTTCAGAAATCCATCTTAACAGTGCCCGAGGCGAAGGATGAGTTAACGAGCTTGGTGATGAAGGGTGAGACGTCTCTGGCAGCGTCTTTGATGATTCGTGCAGGTGAGGGGCCACCCTGGCAATTCGATGGTTTAAGGGTGAGGATAATTTTTTAAACCTCTAACATTGATACTTTGGAGAAACTGAAGCGGAGTGGGGGTTTGGGTGTGAGTTTTTGAGAGGGAGGGGGGGTGTTGGCTGCCTGGCCGGTGCAGAGTAGGGATTCTTTCTTATTGTTAATTTTGACTTGTAGACCTGTCACTTTATTAGACAGGGCATTTTGGATGCTAGTGCACCATTGTTTATCTTTCACACAAGTGTCTGGTACTGGGATGGGTGTTTCCAGCTCTTTGAGGATGGTAAAAGGTTATTTTATACTGGAGTTAGCTTGCGATATTCTTAGGTTATAGGTCTCTTGCTTGGCCAGTATGATTTCTTTTTTGTAGAGGGCGGTTATTTTGTTGAGGTTCGTCTTGTTGTTGTCCGAGGGAGATTGTCTCCATGCCTGTTAGCTTTTGCGTTTTTCGAGTCTACGAGAATTCAGGTAGGGGGGAACCATGTGTTGAGATGTCTTTTAGACTTGCTTTTTCTAAGTTTCAGCGGAGCGATGGAGTCCAGGGCTGATGTCATGATTTTGTTGTATTCATCTACAAGGGTGTAGGGATTGGAGGTTTCAGTAAGTGAATTCAGTGTCAGGATAATAAGGGCGATGGGTTTTTCTGCTGCAATGCTTTTCTTATTTCTCGTGGGGATTGCTGGGGCTAGTCAGTTGTTGATGATGGTCGGGATTGAGGCCTTCAGGGAGAAGGAGAGGCGATGGTGGTTAGACCAAGGTTGGGGGGAGATGGCTGTAATGGAGGCGAAACCATTGTAGTCCGACACCCAGTCAAGGGTGCTCCATTTGTTGTGGGTGGGAAAGGTCTCTCTTTGGACAAATCCTAACTCAGATAAGGTAGTGTCAATAAGTGTAGCTTGGGGGTCTTTAGGGTCATTATAGCCTAGGTTGAAATCGCCTAGAAGTAGGCTCTGAGTTGTATTTTTTAGGTTGCTGGTGAGGATAGTTGTTAGGTCCTCCTCAAATGAGCCTAGGGAGGCGGGGGGGGGGTTTGTAAAGGAGGTGCATGGTTAGGGTTTGAGAGTTGACAGTGGGCAGTTTAGCTGTTATAGATTCGCAGGAGTTGGAATTATCTGAGGGCGCGAGTCTCATGTTAAGGTGAGTCTTGGCCATAATGGCAAGGCCTCTGCCTCTGGATTAATTTCTGTCAGCTCTGAGGATAATGTGATCTTCCGGGATGGCTAACGTGAGTGCTGGGCCTGCGACTGCATGGAGCCAGGACTCAGTGATGGCTAAGAAGTCCAATTTCTCAAATAGTATAAGGTCTGCTATGCCTGTAGCATGGGCTACTATGGAGCGTGCGTTTATAAGGGCACCTCTAATGAGGGGGATTGTGGTCTTAGTAGGGGTTAGCATAGTGGCCAGATTGTCAGAATTAAGCTTGGCATAGGTGTTGATTGGGTTGTGTGTGGGCAGTATGGGAGTGCCTATGTGCTCAGGTGGGATCCAGTTGCTAGGTTTAGTGTGGGGGGAGTCCCTAGCACGGGGTTCGAAAATTTTTGGTAACCCGGCATGTAGTCTGAGGTTTCTAGTGGAGGGACTGCATGGCGTGGACATGTTAGGTCATTCGTAGGTAGGTTGTGAGGATGAGGGGGTGAGTGGTGTGGGCGGCTGGGTATAGGCCATAGTGTTAGGCGCTAGGGTATCTGCAGAAGCAGAGGTGAGGATTGGGCCAAACTGACTAGTCGAGTAGATGAGATGGAGAATTACTCTAAATAGGGTTGAGCAGAAACCAGGAATATACATTATAAATGTCGGTTATAGGTCAGAGGAATCAAGGGGCTGCGTGGGTTCAGTAAAGAGGCGAGAGCAGGTAGATTGGGCTTCACTAGCAGGTGCAGACAGAAGCTCCTCAGTAGAGCGAAAGCAAGGCAACAGAAATCAGGGAAGTTCAATTCTAGCGCTACAAAGCAGTGTTAAGACAACAATTTAGTGAGAGCGCTTCAGGACAACAGCAATCAGGGCAGTTCAATTCTAGAGCTTTTAGGTATCATCAAACAGAAACAGTTCAGTACTGATTCAACAGAGTGTTATCAAGCAAGGCAGTTCCGTTTTTAACGAATTAGCTCAACATGAGGCGAGTGTCAGTTAAACTCCTCAATAGGACGCGCATGTAGGCAAAGATACTAGGCTGGATCTATGGTACGAGATAGCACCGGGGCCAATCGGAATAGTTGAGTGCGCAGTGCTGCGGTGT
This sequence comes from Ambystoma mexicanum, assembly GCF_040938575.1. Classification (NCBI taxonomy): domain Eukaryota; kingdom Metazoa; phylum Chordata; class Amphibia; order Caudata; family Ambystomatidae; genus Ambystoma; species Ambystoma mexicanum. Next base: position 1,120,193,274 of record NC_090941.1, on the reverse strand, counting down.
ACGGTTTATGGTCATAATACCGAATTTAGAAATCTTGAGAAAAAAAAATCTCGAAAAAAAAGGCCGAAAAAAAAGTCGAATTTTTTTTTATGATGTTTTTTATTCGAAATGGGGGGTTACCCTCCAACCCCCCTTTATTATTTTTTTTTTTATTTTACCCCTTTTTTTTACTTACCTGACCCCAAAAACACATATAAATAAATAAATAAATAATTTGATATTTTTTTTCGAGATTTTTTTTCGAGATTTTTGTAATTCGATATTATTTTTTCGGCCTTTTGACTGACCACCGCGGTGTACCTCCATCAGGTCAAGTTAGTAGTGCAATCGGGTGATAGTCCACAGAGTGATATGCCACATTCACCAGGAGGCGAGGCAAAAGAAGTCAAGACAGGTAGCGTGGACGTAGCGAGAGGCTAGAACAGTTCGCAATGGCACCTAAATTCTGCAGACAAAGCTTTCAGATGTGGGTAGTCATGCAGGCATACAAGGTGGTGGTAGATATCAACATAATGCAGATTAAACGCCAATGTTCCAGCAGCAATAATAATAGCAATGCATAACAACAAGGTCGGTATTCAGCACGTAGTGAGATAGTAATTCAGGTGCGTGGGGCTTTGGTTGCGGCACGTTCTGGGAGATTTGTGCACGTGCAATTTAGTATGGCCGACAAAGCGCGGTGCAAATCAAGTCAGTGCAGTCGGCAAATGCATCTGGTTTGATCTAGGAAGTGTAGGGCTAAAGCAGAACAGAACGAATAATACTGCTGAAGGTGGCAAGCATAAATGCAGTGGGTAACCAGGGACCAGGGAACATTCATACACTTTCGTATGCAGGGGGCATTGCAGGCATGATGGATCGATCGGAGCACAATGGGTGTGGAGCAGCAACTAGCAGGAGTTGAAGGTAACGAGTTCGGGAATCGAGTGTTCGCTCAGCTGTGAAGCAGCATTGCTGTATGACCGCAAAAGGCCATGTGCACATCTTGTTAATGGGCAGGTATCGTCATGGAAACGCTGATGCAGGAGATGCGACGCGCAACCAGCGGAGTTACTGGAGTAGGCGTCTGGCAGTTCTGGGCAGGCTCAGGCCCCCCCCTGTCAATTTGCATATTCAAGTAACTTTGGGTCTCACCCTAAGGTACTAGGGGAATCCAGACGTGGACCCCTTGCTCACTATTCTTAGAGAGGCACAGCTCCTCCCTACTGATGAGGTCCAACAAGACCGAAACACGTGTCTGGGGTTGCTGTTGGTACTCTTGTTCAGAGGAGAATTGCTTAGCATTTCGGTGCTGGACTGCCCCAGGGCAGGACAAAGACTGATATGTTTGGGATATTTCTTCTCTGTGAAAGATAGTGAGTTAAATACTCTGGGTAAGTCTCTCGTAGCCAGGACTAATGTCTGGCAGAGGGACTCCCAGGACCCCCCCCCTGTCAGGGCAGGGGGAGCCTTCTTAGATGTGCCTTAGTAGGCGGGCCGGCTCCTCGCCAGCCGGCGAATCGGCAGGCAGTGAAGTAGGAGGCCCTGTCTTTGGTATATGGAAGTGATGAGTATATGTTAGAGGTTTCTATCTTGCTTTCTTTGTGTTTGCTTGAAACCAGTGAAACATCTAAAAATAAATAATAATAATGAATAGCAGGAACCGGGATCAATCACCCTGGGGCCTAACCTGCCATATGTCTCCCCGTTCCAACTCATGCTGTGTTGAACTGGTCACTATTCCTATCTGTACTATTATATTTCATAGACTGCTTTGTGCCCATTTCTGCCTGCTTTTAAGCACTGTTATAATTAATCTGTGCAGTCCTAGACCGAGGGTCGTACCAGGGGCTATGGGCCCTCAAAACCGAGTTCAAGCCCCAGCACAGAGAGGGCATTTAACAAGGTATGCAGGGCCATAATTCCAGGTACAGCCCGAGGGCAAGCTCTATAAACCTTTTACCTCCAGAATTTGGGATATGAAGAAGCAGGAACCATGGCCTGATGAAAGAGTTGTCTTTTTCAGGTGAATGAGGGAAATGACTGGGGCAAGGGATCACGTGTGTTCAGGTGGCGTAGTCAAGGCACCGGGTCGCGTAGGCCGCAGTGACCCGGGGTGGAGGTGAGAAGTAGCAGTGAGGCTTGAGCGGTATAATCTGCCAGGCGTGGTTGAAGAAGCGAGCGGGGCCAGCGGAGGGGCTGGTCAGGAAAGAAGTACGGGGATTTGTCTGCCAAGAGTGGCCAGGGTGCAGGTAGGGCAATGAGGCTCGTAACGGCACTCCCGATGCCCCGTCTGCGGTGGTAGATGCCACAGAGAGAATGTTAAGGGAGCATGATCTCCGGGCTCTACATGTTTGTATATCTCAGGGATTACACAATGGCAGGCTCCCCCAAGATTCTGAAGGATATTACTAAGCTTTATAGACCAAGGAAGCAGTCATTCTTGTGCGATAATGACCCATAATGCCACAGGCGAAGATGAGGTCTATATATTTGGTAAGGGCTATTATCCCAGGTAATATTGACACCTTGCAAGGTCTATAAGGCTGTTAGCACGTGGAGTTGTCAGGGACACACAAGTAAGTACCTGTAATGTTAATTTAATGAATGTGGAATTATTAACAAAACACTCTATACATTTTGTGTTTCGATGCTTTGTGATAATGAGTTAAATGTCTGAGCGCAGCAAAGATGTTTAACAAGAATGCATGGGTCCAAAACCCCCTGTAAGGACACAGGACAAGGTCTATAAAGTTATTATAAGCTGTGTCGCTCTTAACAGCATGAAATATACATTCATTTTCATGCATGCAACTAATTCATGCTTCACAACTTCATAAATAAAATAAATGGTAGCAAGCGCCCCTCTCTAGAAAGAACATGGCATGAGAACCTGTTTGGTGGTTTCCACCCACATTGAGAGTCCGCAGCCATCGCTTTTAGCTCACTGTACTTTTCACAAAGGAGGAATATCCATTTGCATGTCAGTATTTGTACCGTCCACAAGGGCAGTCCAGCACCGAAATGCCAGGCAACCCTCCTCTGAACAAGAGTACCAACAGCAAACCCATACACGTGTTTCAGCCTTGCTGGGCCTCATCAGTGAGGTGGAGCTGTGCCTCTCTAAGCACAGTGAGCAAGGGGTCCATGTCTGGGTTCCACCAGGTAACTCAGGGTGACCAACCCCAAGTTCCTTACAAAAATACAAAGATGGTAGCAGGCGCCCCTCTCTAGAAAGAACATGGCATGAGAACCTGTTCGGTAGTTTTTTCCCACTTTGAGAGTCCGCACCCAATCCTTTTCTTTTTTTTTCTTCACTTTATTTGTTATGGTGTATATACATCTTTACAAAACATAATAGATATTACAAACAAATAAACAATTTAACAATTCTATATAAAAAAATCATAAAATACAACAAACAAAAAACATTCACAAAATATACTTAAACATAAATCGCATAAAACACATCTTTCCTATAGTAGAGTTCATTTATCTCATAATAATCACAACACAAATTCATCATCATTTACTTTGCCATATGGAGTTACTAAAAAGTACATAAAACCGTACATAAAAGGGTCTATTCAAGTGCACAAACATTTTTAAGAAAAGCAACACTTCTCATTTTCAACACCATTGATGTACTATGAAACATTTCACACCACAATATTTCACAATTTACTTGCGAAGTATCAAATACAAATAGTTTGAAATATTCTATTCTTTTTGGTATTAATTTCATGCAGTTTAGTAGAAGATGATACAGCGTTTCCTTTTCCCCAAGAGTACAACAGTGCCTACAAAATTTGTATTCATCCAGTGTTGGAAAACAAATATTTCTAATTTCCGGAGTATTTAATACATTTGCTCTGAATCTCATTATGGAGTTCCTAATTGCTCGTTCAGGACATTTCAACATGTACATTTCAGCTTCAGGATACCATTTCCACAAGGACACAGACTGGGAATATAAGCTTGAATTCAGTACTATGGCATTATTGCCTACCCAATACAAAGCTTTTACCAGGACTTTAACTTTTAAGGGCTTTTCCAACAGCTTTTGTAATGAAACACTCATCAGCAATAGTGTACGCTCAACAGTTTACTTCAAACTTATCAGAAAATTCCCTTTTTTATCGTCTGCTAGGTAGTCATATAACTGTTTCCGGTTACCCAGCAAGCATTTCCTTAGTAAAGAAGCCTTTTTCCATTTCATATAACTTTCAAGAGAAGACAGTCCAAACTCATATCGTACTATTTCGAAGGGTACACATTTAGGCAGGAAGTACAGGACATTGCTCCATATAATACCTTCAATAGTCTTTAGACAAAGTATTAATGAATCCGGCAAAAAATTCAAAACCATAGCTGGTTCGTGGAATTATTTTCTTCCTATAGAATCCAATACAGCATAAAAGGAATATTTGCCGTATTTACTTTCAATGATTTTTAACTGTTTGGCAGCATCCATTGCTTTCAATTTCAAACAATTTTTAATACAATTCAGAGACGGGACACTTGAAAACACATAGCCCAAGATTTCTGCATTTTGATTCCAGTGCCGTTACAGTCCCATGAGTATCCTAGCGATTTTCTATTGCCTTGTCCCAAATTAATTATTACTGTTTTTGATGCATTTATTCCCAATTTTGAATCCTTTATGTACATCACAAATGCATTTATTAAACGATGCAGCCCAATTTTCGTGGTATCAAATAAAAGGAAATCATCCGCATAAGCACACCATTGAACTGTCAGGAGCCCCATTTTGGAGAAACTAGGCCTTTCCCATCCAAGAATGGCCCCATAGAGGCAACATAAAGATTAAATAATATGGCAGCCTGTGAATTTCCCTGCTTTAGACCGTTACTTGCTTTGAATGGCTTTGTCATGAGTCCCTCATTATTTAACCTAACACTGATCATGGTATCTGAGGACAAGCTGACCAAAATCGCAGGAAGTCTGCATTTATACCAAGATTCATCAATCTTCTCCATAGCGTGGGCCTATCCACCATATCAAAAGCTGCAGACAGGTCTATTGATGCAACATACGAAGGTCCTTTCGTATTTATCCGAGCATTCTTTTGTAACTGGGTAACTAGCATCCCTCCAGCATCGGTTCCTATGTTATTTCTAAAACCAATTTGTCTAACATCTAGTAGGTCATAATTCACAATCCACAGGAGCAGTCTATCTAATACAATGGATGTTAAAATCTTAGCCTCTATATTTATCAGGGAAATTGGGTGATAGCTTGAGGCACACATTCTATTACCCTTCTTGAATATTGGCAGTAAGTATCACAAGAGCCAAGCATTAGAGATATTCTCCTTTTCTATAACATCGCTATAGAGAATATGAAGTATTCTAGCCCACAAATCTACGTTATTTTTTAAGGTCATAAACAAAAGACTAATTGGTCCCAGTGTTTTGGACGCTTTGTCCTTGAGTATATAGCACTTAACACTCTCAATAGATACATCCAACTTCCATTTATGTTGATTGAACCTGTCCAATTTCGAAAGACCTTGAGGTTGATTCACTATAGATATTCATAAAGTGTTTAGACCAATCATCCGCACTAATTGGGTTCAAAGCCAATTGAAATTGGTTTTTTTTTCAGCATTGTTAATTAATGACCAAAAAGATCTTGAATTTGTGTTTTTATAGCTTGAAACAGCAGTTTGGCATCTTTCTGTTGTATACTTGCTCTATGATTTATGGACCAATTTTTATAGGCCTGTCTGAATTTTTTTATTCCGATCTTAGTTGACTCTATATCGCAATTTAGTTTCTTTATTAAACACATTTCTTTATTCAAAATTGCTTTTCTTTGTTTGATGGCCAAATCAAATGTATGCTTATGGGTGCATTTCCCATGTCCTGCTACACAATCCAAACACATATAGGGGGGTCCCCCAAATGAACCATTAGTCAAATAATTCAATGACCTAGTCTTTACTGCAACTGGGTCCTATTCCATAAGTTATTTAAATCACAACAAGGAACAGAACACACAGTGAATAGTATTTTTCTTTTTGTACAAACATTTTTTCATAATTGATTACATAGGCCATTGGTCCCATGGTTACAAGCTGAAGAAATCAACATAAATGCATATGTCAATGTGAAAAAATGCATGCACATATCCATTAACATTTTATGAATAAATCAGTGAAACCTATGGTAGCACGGTAAAGAAATCAATTGTGAGGAGAAAACTGGCAGATATACTACCTTACTGGCCCTGCCTGGCTAATAAGTCACAGACATCCTCAATTTACCAATGTCACCTATTTCATATTCTAAAAATAGTTATTCATGACCAAAAAACAAATCCCGGGTCTACGTCCTTGGAAACATTGTTATACCATACAGCATAACTCGAGAACACAGAGTGATACAGGGGACGTTTCGCAAAGGACGTCATTTACACTGCCTTCGTCAGGACCCCAAGGGAGATGGAGCTTAAGTGGGGTGAAAAAGTCCCCCAAGAAATTGTCACTGCAATGTTATCAGGAAGGTGTAAATATTCCAGAATTTCACATGTGGAACCACACTCAATGGTCTCACTGATTGGAAAATATGGACGTATTAATAAATGTCCTTCTAGTCTAGATGTCCCACAATGGAAACCAAATTCTTAAGTGGAGATTGTAAGAGGATTCAATTCAGCACTACAGCCAAGTCAACGCCTAGTCTAGAATACTGAATGAAAACCCTTATTGATATATCTTTATGTCCAGTTCATGCGTTCTGGATGACTACCCCTATATAACACCCCTCTCTTGGAATCCTCCTGACCCCACTGAGCAAAGAAGTAGTTCTGTTTTGCAAGTTTAAAGGTTTATTTGATAACTTAAACAATATATATTATATCACGCTTTATAATAAATTAATAATTGAATATCACACTTAATCGGATCAGTAATCAATAATGGATAGTCTGGCACTAGCACACTTCTTTATAATCAATGATGAGTGGTTATAGGATGGATAAGATAGCAACAATACTTTTATGGTTTCAAATGGATGCAATGTGGAATGAAATGCAGTACAGAAAATAACTTGATAGGATTTCAGCAAAACAATGTAATCACTTTTCTCTGGCTATTCACTCCCCCCTCTTTATGCAATGCAAGGAAATGGGAGGAAAGCACACAGTTCTCAGAAATGCAATCAATGTAATTCAGTTCAATCCCCCCCCCAAGCACGCTTAAAGAAAACAGATAGGAGTTTTGAAAACACAGGCAAAATGCTTTGATATGTGCTGGCAATTCAGTGAAAAGTATGCTAAAATGCTTAAATTCCCTCTAGGGGGTTCAGGGTGAGTGGTATCTAGTTAATATTAGTCCAGGCTCACACTAGCAATGATGCAGAGATGGTTTTTATGAGGCAAACACATTTTTTTCAGAGGAAAGCAAAAGCAGCTATCTTTTTGCAAGTGGAGAAATTTGCAAATCGCGGTAAAATTCGCGAATGCGCCGAGCGCTATTACAGAAGAACTACAAGGACTATCACTATCGTTTTGGGGTCCTAGGAAAGCCTAGGATCTCAGCTTCCAGATGAAAGTTACTGCAAGTCTCTAGCACAAACGGTCGCGGAGATATGAGCGATTAAATAAAGGTCGTTTTTCAGATTTTAAATTTTAAAGTTCAAAAAGACAAGTGCAGCTCGCAACTAGAAAATCACAGGTGACAGCTTTACAAATGACAGGTGACAGTTAGGAGACAGTTCTACTTAGATTAAACTAGATTGAATTATATTATTTTAACTAGGAGATTGGTTCTGCACAGTTTTCTAGGTACTCACACTATATTCTTGAGTGAAATGGGCCTCGCCATGGATCTGGTCAGGTTTTAGATGGGACTCTGGTCTCTGCACTTCACAGTGATCTGGGTCTGCTCCCTCTCTGGATTCTGAAGATTGAGGGATTTAAAGTCTGGATCTTTCTGCACAGCTTTCTCTGGAGATTGATGGAGGTAAAGTATGGATTTTCCCGGCAGAGCTTCCAGCTGCAAATGGATTTGAAAGTCCCTATCTGTCCTGTCTCTCTGTTTTTATGTGTTTTTAAAATGGGTGTGTGTGAGCATCACTAGACCCTACCCCTCTCTCAGCTTCTAATTGGTCAAACTTCCATTTCTCACTTGATTGGGGGAGCTAAGTTGTGTCAGAGTGATGTCATTTTACAGCCTGCAGAAAGTCCACTCCTCCTGTCAACTTACACACAAATCTAGATTTGAAACAAATACATATTTGCAGAGGTACATATTGTTTTAAAATCATATGCACCCCTCACATATCACAGGAGGTATCTCCTGTTCAAACTCTGCTCTTCCTGGGAGCTTGCATTCAGAAATGGCAATATTTTGCACTTTTTAACTGGTTTGCAATTCCGGACATTACCCCAAATTTACACACATGTGCGCAAGGAGTATGGACATTAATTGATGAAGTGTCAGATTTTTCACATGCACACATTTTGAGTAATATCCTCTTTTCCGCTAAACCCCCCTGAACATGCCACCGGTTCGAAAAACCTCTTAAATTGTGGGCAGAAAAATCACAAGAATTATGGTGTCATTTATAAAATTTTCACATGTCCGTACTATGAGTTATTCATCTTTTTCTAAAACCATATTCTGGCTATAGAGGTGTGTCTTTTCATGTCACATGGTACAGAAACCAGTCCTTCCAGTTTCTGGCAAGCTCAGAGACCCTCCTCCTCCCAGCTTCTGCCAAGAGGAAGCTCCATTTACGACTCCCGCCAATAAAACATTTGCCTGAGTCAGGACAGGGCTTTGTTCAATTTCCTGCAGAGCCCAGGTAATTCAATCAGGGAAGTGTCATATCCCTTTTGGTGTGAGCAGCAAAAGGGCAGCTAGGCCTGGGAACACAGCTGTGACTCAAGTTTCACTCCTGATGGGGGTAGTTGCCAGGCAGAATTCAGTTCCTTAAGCCAAGTTTCAGATAAAATGTCACTTTTTGTTTCCCAGTTTAAGTCAAGACAATTTTTTTTACATATGCAGCTAGAATGCTGATTCTAAGTTCAAAACTATGACATTTAAACAATTGCAACCTATGTGACACTCAAAGTAGGTCACTCATTTCTTTTAAACATTTAGATTTGTAGTGTCTTTCAGTGCAAATTTACTTAAATTGCTGAAATCCACAGCTCAACCAGTCTTGTTATAAACCTTCAAGTCACTTCAGAATATAACTTTACATTGTATCCACCTCTCAGTAAGTCTTTCTTCGGCTTGCTTTGGGTTCATCTATTCAGTTTTCTACAAAAAAGTAAAATCTGGTGGTTTTAAAACGCCGGCTTTTGGATAGTGGTGAGTACTGGTACTGCACCCCTTTTTGGGATTTAAGAAAATGAATTCTCCACAGTTATGGGTTTGCTTTTGGCAATCAGCATTGCCATTCCCAATGGTTTCAGACAACTGTGTGGGTAGTCCAATTGTGGTTTTAGGCAGTGTCCTTCTGTGCCCATAACATCGGCAAAAATGAGTGGCAGCCTATTCTTCATGCATTTCCCTGTGCATTTTCTGGGAAGCTCTGGCCATCATGATGTTTTCCATGTCAGTACTGCACAGTTTTGAGGTAGGGCTCGGATGCATGGGTAAATACATCCCACAAGCCCCCCTTCTTGCGGTGGCCATCTGATCCTTCACTGGTGGGAACCGCAAGATCTGGGATGTAGTTCTCATCTTCTTCCGGTGGATGGTCAGTTCAGCATCTCTTCCTCCATCCGGTACTGGTCGATCGGTTCTCCTCGCCGGTCCTGATGGGAATATTGGGCGGTACCCCAGGCCCCCTTGCATCATCTGGTCTCCGGGTCATCCTCCTTGGTCATTCTCCATGGTTTCATCTCTCCTAGGATGATAAAGCAAAAGCGGCAATACCTACTCATAGACGTTTTTCCACCACTGTTGAGATAGTGGGGCAGCATATGCATTTCATCATAACGAAACATTACATTCTTATTTTGAAAAAAAACAGTATAACTAAGAGACAGTTTCATGCAAATCACAATATTTTAGAGACTAGATGTGGTATGTTTTATGATTGGAACTGAATTAGTCGGAGACAGTACCCGCTAGGATTCCAGAGGATTCCTCCAGTTGTTGCAGAGTGTGCCTGGGATGGCAACATTTCAACTGGTTTATGTGGACCCACTTGTCTTCCCCCTCTGCCGAACCGCCTTTGGGGATGCGGATCTTGTAGGCCACAGGGGAGATCTTGTCGATGATCTCAAAGGGTCCTTTCCATGCAGGCAAAAATTTGCGCTGCTTGGCCTGGTTCCTTTGGAAGTTGTATAGATAGACCCGGTCTCCCACCTGATATTCCTTCCTGGAAGTTTTCAGGTCATAATGGGTCTTCATGCTATCAGCTGATCTTTCTAGATTCCGCTGAGCATAAGCAAAAGCATGTTGGAGGTGTTTCCTTAAATTCTCCACATACTCATGAGTAGTGGAGGCATTTATCAGTGTCTGCTCTTGGGTCCTGTAGAGCAAATGCTGAGGAAGCACCATCTTGCGCCCAGTCATCAACTCAAATGGTGACATTTTGGTTGCAGATGAAGGGGTAGATCTGATGGCCATTAGGACCAGAGGTAATCGGATAACCCAACTTGGCCCAGAATCTGCCACAAACGTCTTTAACATGCTCACAATTGTCCGGTTATATCTCTCTACTGCCCCAGAAGAAGCTGGTCTATAAGCAATATGCAGCTTTCTCTTGACCCCCAATATCTCCCACATCTTTGTCATTACTTCACTGGTGAAGTGGCTACCTCTGTCTGACTCAATCCTTTGAGGTAGACCAAAACGGGAAAAGATGTGGTTAATCATCAAGGCAGCTGCCGTTTCTGCCTTGCAGTTTGGGGCTGGGAGACATTCCACCCACTTGGTGAACAAGCATGTGACAGTCAACATGTACTTATTCCCCCTAGCAGAGCGAATCACGGGGCCTACAAAGTCGATTTGTAAATCTGACCATGGCAGTGTCATCCCCCGCTTTTGGAGAGGCGCGCGGTGCGCGAGGGATGATGGCTGAAATTGTGCACACACGAGACACCCCCTCAAGTATTGGTCAAGGTCCTGCCCCATGTGTGGCCAGTATGCAACCTCTCTTAAGATTTCCAGTGTTGTGTGAAACCCCCTATGACCGGCGGTGGCCGCATCATGGGCGTGACTTAACATCAGGCTTCGGAATGAGGTAGGAACCACCCACTGATCGTGGCCAGCTTTTGATTTCCTTACCAGCAAACCGTCTTGGATTCGGAACATTTTTGGACATTTCATCAACACTCTTAGGTCCTCTTTCCCAATGTAATCGGTATCCGTCAGGGGAAAGTTCTCAGGGTCCTCAAGGTGCTGGTAAAATTTACCAATTATTGGATCCCCCTTCTGAGCTGTAATCAAATCAGCATCAGGGGTCTCCTTACTCCATTGTACAATTGAAAGGTCGTTGTGAGCATTTGTCTGGGACCTAGTGATGGCAGTGACCTGGATTTCCCCCAACAGGGACTCAATCTCAATTAGATCCCCTTGGATGGCCCCGGTTTTGGCCAGCTGATCAGCTAAGTCATTTCCAGTTTTGTCTGGTCCCTCTACTTTGGAATGACCCTTGATCTTTTTCCAGTAGATGGTCATTCCTTTCGAGGTGACCAGATCATCAATGTTTTGGATCAACTTCCCATGTTTCAAGGGTTTGTTGTTAGCACATAACATGCCTCTGGTTTTCCAATTAACCAGGTGCTCCACGAACCCATTCCGTACATAATCCGAATCTGTGATTATGACTAGTTCGTGGAGTTGATGCTGGACAGCAGTGAGGATGGCCTGATGCACAGCCATCAATTCTGCCACCTGACTACTTCGGGGACCAATTTTGTATCCAGCGGAGGGTTCTGGGAACTCATTCACCCATGCATTCCCTACGCCGGCCACCAGTTCTTTCTCCACGTTGTTGTCAACATGGTAAGAGCATCCATCCACATAGACAGTGGGCATTCCCTCACACTTGTCTTCTTCAAAGACTTTGTGTGGGGAATTAAGGTATGCCTCCGTGTTGTTCTTGATTTTTAGACTTTCGTCCTCGAGGCAGTTTTCTCTGGCACAATCATGCAAGTCAGCCAGACCTTGCGCGAGGGGACTCTTCTTGTTTTGGCCATATCTGACCTCCACAGGAAAGCCTTGCATTGACAGAATCCAGGAAGTAATTCGGGAATTACTCACATTTCCGGCCCGGATTCTGTCACTTTGGAGATATTGCAGAGGCTGGTGTGGAGTCTCCACTATGATGTGTTCCCCCTGGATAAACGGGCGGTAATTCATCAATGCCCACACCGTTGCCAGGAGTGCCTTCTCACAATCGTTGAATTTTTCCTCCACAGAGGATAAAGTTTTGCTCGCATAGGAGATTACTTTATTGACCTTGTCATGCTTTTGGTATAATACTGCCGTCAAGCACGTATTAGAGAACCCTGTCTCCAGGAAGAACTCCTTGTTTCTGACAGGGTAAGCTAGGCAAGGTGCTTGTGAGAGGCTTCTTTTGAGTTGTTTTACCGCCTCGGCTTGTTCTGGACCCCATTCCCACTTGACCCCCCCCTTCAGGAGATGAATCAGGGGTCTGGTGATCTCTGCGTAGCCCTCAATGAACTTTCTGCTGTAATTAGTCAGTCCAAGGAGGCTCCTTAGTTCCCGCAGAGTTGTGGGGTCTTTCAGTTTCTGAAGTGCTTCCACTTTCTTTTCCTGGGGACAAAGGCCCTGAGGAGTAATCTCATGCCCCAAGAAATTAACACGGGTTCTACACCACTGTGCTTTCTGAAAGGAAAGTTTTGCTCCGGCGGCCCTCAACTGTGTCAGAACATAACGGATCTCCGCTATGTGTTCCTCCACAGATGAACTTTTGATGAGGACATCATCTACATAAGCCAGGTTACCCCTCGCACCCAGGTCGGGCATGGCCTTATGTAGGAAAATGTTGAATTCATTGCCGGAGTTGAGGTATCCGAAGGGAGTCCGGGTCCATGTGTACTGCTGGCCCCCAAAGGTAAAAGCCAGTTTGTATTGGTCCTCCCTGCTGACAGGCACGGTCCAGTATCCATTGGTCAGGTCTATTGCAGTGAATACCTGTGACCCCTGAATCTGGGCCAGACCTTGGTCAATGTAGGGCAGAGGCCATCGGGAAGTATGGACCCGTTTGTTGAGCTCCCTGAGGTCGGCGCAGAGTCTCCACTGGCCGTTTGGCTTCAATATTCCCAGCACCGGATTATTGAAGGTGCTGTGGACTGGACGGATTATTCCCCTGGACTCAAGGTTCTTAATTATTTCAGTAAGGGACTCCATTGATGCGAGAGGCAAGCGATATTGCTTCACAAACACAGGAGTCATGCCAGGGTCCGTGGGGATTGTTGTGGTGTGGATGTCGGTGCGACCACAGTCATATGAGTCTACCGCAAAGAGATCTTGGAAATCCAAGAAAACTTGTTTCAACTTTTGCTTTTGTTCCAGAGTCACACAGGCATCAGCTAGGTTGACTCTCTCTTCCACCATCTGCCTGAAGCCTGGAAAGACTTCTGGTTTGGCTATCTCTGCGGCCTCCTCCAGCTGGGTGGAGAAGTCCCTGGTCAGAGTGCTGATTTGGACCGGAGGCTTCAGGTGGGAAAGGCAGCCCTCATGGACCTGGAAAATCACCTCATCCCTCCTGAAGTCACAAGTCACATCTTCCTTACCATAAGGGCAAGAAGTGTACACCAGGAAGTTCCCCCCATGCCAGGTAAAAATCCTGTCTGGTGTTGTATTGTCCTCACTGTCACTGTCAAAACAATCCTTGGGGATTGGTCCTAACAGTTCATTTAATAAGTCGATGGAAAAATGTCGGTCATCAACCGCCATTCCAATAATGGTGCCTGCGGCTAGAGTAATACTCTTTAAGTCGCTGTTATCCACCTCTATTGGAATGGTGTCATGTTCTATGTTGACTAATGGAGTTGGGTTTACCCCCAACCCTTGCTGTTGGAGAGAAGCATTTAGATGTATGTAAGCATCAGGGTTTTTCAACTCTTGTCCCCTTTTAACTTTCACTTCCAGGGAGAATTGTCGGGTCCTTTCTGGGATGGTGACTTCCTCTTTGATCTGAATTTCAACTGCATAAGGTAGCAATTGAGCTGACCTAAATGCTTTTTCTGGATCATCAAAGCCCATGGGATTATCCGCTAATCGGGACCAAGCTTTGAAGTTTATTAGGTCCAAACTAATGGCAAAGCGATTGAGAATGTCACTGCCTAAGTAAAAGGCGGCAGGGACGTCTCGCACGACCCAACAATTGTGGACTATGCTCTTGTTGCCAATGGAGATTTTGAGCATACACCTGCTTGGCAGGAGATGTTTGGAATTAGGCGCTTCCAGGTCCCATCATTTAATTGAACAGGGATGAACAACTGCTCTCCAATTTGCTGAATATCAGCCAGGCTTTGAGCTGATTTCACATCTTCCTGGACTATAGGAGTGGGAGTTTCTGATTGTGGATTAGTATAGAATCTCAGAGTGTTTCCTTCCAGCGTGGAGTACCACTTTAGACTGGAAGGAAGGTTGATTTTCAGAAATAGAGAGGACCCTCCATCACCAGTCTGTTGTCCTACTGCTATTACTGTCACGTCTGGAATCTGGCTGTTCTGGAAGTGAAATTCTACTTGGTCAGATTTTTGTTCAACCATGTGGCAGGTGCCGTTGAAACTAACATGGTTGACACTCTGTTTTAATTTTATTGGTCGGCTAGTCTGGGTCCAGAGGACCTTGTTTACGCAATCTATTAGGGGTGACAACCTTCTCAGGAGGTCATTCCCTAGTAAACAAGGGGTGCCCTCTGGGGTCACAACTATGACCGGTTGTTTCAACTTATGTCGCCCAATTTTTATGTCCAAATCTGCCGTCCCCTCGACGGGAATTTCCTTCCCGTCAAAGTTCTGGAGTTGTCCAGGAAGTGAGGTGAGAGGAATTCGGTAATTCTCTCCCCTTCCTGCATTCAGTTCGTCAAAGGCCCTTCTGGACAGAAGGGTAGCTTGAGATCCAGTGTCCACCAGTGCCAAAATTGTACCCTGCCCCTGTACTTGTACCGGGGCATAATATCTTCCCTCCTTCTCCTCAAGGGGGCACAGATAATGTACATTTTTGGACAACTGGTGGGCTAATTTTCTGGTTTTGGACATCACTAGCGAAGAGATTTGGGCAGAATTCTGTGGAGAGCCTTGGGAATCTGAAAGAAAAATTTGGCAACTGGAGATCAGAGCCAGTGTGGGTTCCCCTGGCTCTGGTTCCGGGCCGCCCCCCCCTTTTTGGAGGCAGTCACCAGGATGGGTTTGAACCAGGGGATTTTCTTGCTGTTGGTTCTGGGATGAGATGGTGGGCGGCGGTAGCTCAGTCTCCACATCTCCCCAGTCTGGATTTGCATCCCTAGGGACCCATTTTTCTTTGGGAGGAGTTCCCCCCTCTCTGAAGGAGAAGATCCTTTTCCCAGGATCCTCTGAGGATCCCTCTCCCTCAAATTGGAAGATCTGTACCTCCTCCTCAAACTGAGTCTGTTTGGGTCTTTTGTTTCTCCTACCCCCCCTCTGCTCCTTAGGAGGCAGACTTTCAGGGGCAAGAGATTTTGTTTCCGGTTCCTGGGTTTCCAGGGGCTGTTCACGAGTGAGGAAGGAAGCTTCCTCCAAGGCTTTACACCCCCCTTCCCTTTGTGCCCACTCCCTGGGAACCGGTAAGTTATCGGGGTGCTGCCCCCGTCATTGTTCTGGAGCACCAGGTCCAGAGTTGGGTGCGTTCTGCGCCGGCACGCCCATCTGAGGGTTCTGCTGAGCCCTCAGTATGTGACCCGGATCCCGCGCCATGTTTTGAACCTGGCGCTCTAACTGGGAAACCCGCTCAGGCTGATACGGGGCCCTGTTTTCTCCCCTGGGCTGATCCCGGGAAGGGTAGCTGTCCCTCCTCTGGTAATACCCCGGGTTGGGAAGATTTGGGTACCCCTCCACCCTTGGCCTCCCCTCTCCTGGATTCAGTGGTCTGGGCTCAGGGAATTGGGGAAAGAAGGATGGATGGTTTTGGGGCTGAAAGTCGGGTGGATATCTGGGGAAAAAGTTCTGCCCTGGGTTTGGTAAATTTCTGCCCTCCTGTGGGAAGTTTGGAGGGAAGTTCCCTGGGTTAGGTGCTTGGCTGGATCCCCCCCCTTGGGCTGGAGGAGTCCACACATAACCCAGGATGGGTCGATTTCCCTTGTAACGGGGACTTACATAATCAGGAGAGCGAGGGACCCCATTTGTGGGGCTGCCTCCTTGGCTCCCTGTCTGTGACTGACCCGAGGACCTCCTGGGCCTAGCATTATTAGGTGCAGGTAGGTTTTTAGGCCCCCCCATCTCCAAATCCAAAACGGGGGTGACCTTTACCTCTGCCACCTTGGCAGCAGCAGGGGTGCTGTTGGCTTTGGGGTTTTTCTGGGCATTACTTTTGCTATCTACCGGTTTCTGCACCTCATAGATCCGGGTAGCCTGTTCAATGACCCAGTCTAAAGATCTTTTCTCGTGAAAATCCCTCACGAGCTGGGTCATGATATATTTGGGCAAGGCATGGAAAAACGTATTAATAAATTCTCTGCTATCCGTGCGCACCCTTCTTGTGGTCTGTGCAAAAGCACACTTTAACTCCTGCACAAATTCTTGTGGGGCCTGATCCTCCCCACATTGCAAATTGTAGGCTGCCTTGCGAGCCTCTTGAGGATTTCTGTGAACAGAAAAATGTTTCAAGATGGCCGCCTTATAGGTGGACCATCTTAAATGATTTTGGTCCTCCAGCCCCGCAAAGAAACTGGAGTATTCCGGGGAGAAGGTCCACTTTACATATTGAATACAGCTTTGGCTGTCCTTCAAATGGAAAGTCTCCATCATTTGTTCAAACAACTCTAAGTGCTCCCAAACAGAATACTTAGCGTTCTTATGGTAAGGCGTGATGACGCTCCTGATCGCCTTAATCTGCTTTAAGGGGTCCTTAAGCAAGGCCCTTTTTGCCTTATTGGCCTTTTTGGTTCGGGTAACCCTTGTCCATTCGTCCTCGGACTCAGAGGCACTGCTCCCAGAGGTTCCCGTCTGTTCTTCCAGGTTTTCCCGGATTCTGCGAGCCTGGGAATGGCTGGCAGAATGTGGGGACCTGGTCTCCTGTGTCCTGCGCAGTTCAGAGGAGTCTTCAGATTCCTCCTTGCTGCCAGGATTTGATGGGTACCCCCTCCACTGACCTAACTGGGCAGAGGTTTTCAGGATGCCCTTAATGGGCCTACTCTCCTGGGGTTCCCCACTAAATTGCACTGCGCTTGGGTGCCCATACCCGGATGCCCGCCCCTCCATACCTGGGTGGTACTGGCCTATGAGCCCCATACTTTTGCCTGGATAGTAGTCTGCCATCCCGGTGGCCCGGTGCTCATGTGCGCCGGGGAACATGGGGGTGGCAGAGTCCAGGGACTGAGAGGTATGAGGGCCTCTGATACTAGGGCTCCTGAGGTTATGCTCCGGAGTTTCCCTTTCCCAGCGAACCTCATCTCTATCCGCCCCTGCTCCCTGTTGCAATGCAAGAGCCTGCATTTGTGCCTTTAGTTCCTCAGTTAAGGCCTTACTGGACTCTATCAGTCTCCCCTGCATCGCTACCTGTTGTTGGAGCCTATCATTGTGTTGACAGAGGGCCTCATTTTCCCTATGTGCTTCCTGATTGGTCCTGGAGCACTGGGCCAGTCTTTGCTGCAGGAGGGTTACCTCCTGGGCAATGTCCCTATTGGCCTGCTCCTTTCTTGCCAGAGCATCTTCCACCCTTCTGGTGTGCTCTACCAAGTTCTGGTTTTCTTTTTGGAGGTCACCCAGCCCCTGGAGGGCCAGGTGATTTTCTTCAATTTCCTTTTTTAAGTGGCAGACTTCCTGGCCTAAAGTGTCTCTTTCCTGACTGAGAGCCTGCATCTGTGCTGCCAGGTCGTCCCTTTGCCTTTGGAAGGCACCAGCTTTCTGGCGCTCCTGATCAAACTCTGCCTGGGTATCCAGGTCTTTCAGAATTATTTTGTTGCTTTCTGCCTTTTCCCTATCTAGGTGGCCTTGCAGGGTGACTACCTGCTCAGCACATACCCTGTTGAAGTCCAGTTGTTGCTCCAGCTTTTTCTGGCTTTGCAGTAGGGAGTCCAAACCTTCTTGGTGTTCCTTCTGCAAGGCCAGAAATCTGGTATCCTGTTCTGACTTTTCCTTTTGCAGCACATCCATATCCTCCTTTATTTTAATGATGTACTGTCTGGTCTCATTTTCTGACTCCTGGCTTCTGTGCAGCCTTTGCTCAGAAGAGTCCAGATCAGAGTGGGCCTTCTCTAACGCCATCTGTTGCCTTTTTGCCAGATCATGGCCTTCAGCACATTTATTCTGTATGTCTCCCATATATAGGTACAGGTATGCTGCTATCCTGGCAATCTTATTGTGTTCATCTTTGGCTTTAGGAGCCATATATAGTTCACTCAGGGCCACATGTAATGGACCCTGATCTCTCCATAAGTCTGACCCTGTTTCAGTGGCCTGTCGCGTGATGGCCTGCAACCAGGCATCCTGGCCCTGCTCAGCCCATTCACCTCTCACAAATAGTTTATGTAAGAAGTGCTCTCTGGCTATTTTCATATCTACCAAGGTCGTCATTCTAGAGATTGGTCTCTGTCCTGACTTACAGAAGTTTGTATTTTATTTTTGCAGAACAGAACTTTTCTTGGAGTGTCCCTTTTGAGGAATGCTTCACAGCGTAATGCAGCGTGGTGATCCGACTGGATATGTGTATCTGGTCAGCTGGCACGCTGTATTAAGCTGCACAAGTGGTATTCTAACCCAAACGTCCGGCCCGAGCCCCCAATTTGTAAGAGGATTCAATTCAGCACTACAGCCAAGTCAACGCCTAGTCTAGAATACTGAATGAAAACCCTTATTGATATATCTTTATGTCCAGTTCATGCGTTCTGGATGACTACCCCTATATAACACCCCTCTCTTGGAATCCTCCTGACCCCACTGAGCCAAGAAGTAGTTCTGTTTTGCAAGTTTAAAGGTTTATTTGATAACTTAAACAATATATATTATATCACGCTTTATAATAAATTAATAATTGAATATCACACTTAATCGGATCAGTAATCAATAATGGATAGTCTGGCACTAGCACACTTCTTTATAATCAATGATGAGTGGTTATAGGATGGATAAGATAGCAACAATACTTTTATGGTTTCAAATGGATGCAATGTGGAATGAAATGCAGTACAGAAAATAACTTGATAGGATTTCAGCAAAACAATGTAATCACTTTTCTCTGGCTATTCACTCCCCCCCTCTTTATGCAATGCAAGGAAATGGGAGGAAAGCACACAGTTCTCAGAAATGCAATCAATGTAATTCAGTTCAATCCCCCCCCAAGCACGCTTAAAGAAAACAGATAGGAGTTTTGAAAACACAGGCAAAATGCTTTGATATGTGCTGGCAATTCAGTGAAAAGTATGCTAAAATGCTTAAATTCCCTCTAGGAGGTTCAGGGTGAGTGGTATCTAGTTAATATTAGTCCAGGCTCACACTAGCAATGATGCAGAGATGGTTTTTATGAGGCAAACGAATTTTTTTCAGAGGAAAGCAAAAGCAGCTATCTTTTTGCAAGTGGAGAAATTTGCAAATCGCGGTAAAATTCGCGAATGCGCCGAGCGCTATTACAGAAGAACTACAAGGACTATCACTATCGTTTTGGGGTCCTAGGAAAGCCTAGGATCTCAGCTTCCAGATGAAAGTTACTGCAAGTCTCTAGCACAAACGGTCGCGGAGATATGAGCGATTAAATAAAGGTAGTTTTTCAGATTTTAAATTTTAAAGTTCAAAAAGACAAGTGCAGCTTGCAACTAGAAAATCACAGGTGACAGCTTTACAAATGACAGGTGACAGTTAGGAGACAGTTCTACTTAGACTAAGCTAGATTGAATTATATTATTTTAACTAGGAGATTGGTTCTGCACAGTTTTCTAGGTACTCACACTATATTCTTGAGTGAAATGGGCCTCGCCATGGATCTGGTCAGGTTTTAGACGGGACTCTGGTCTCTGCACTTCACAGTGATCTGGGTCTGCTCCCTCTCTGGATTCTGAAGATTGAGGGATTTAAAGTCTGGATCTTTCTGCACAGCTTTCTCTGGAGATTGATGGAGGTAAAGTATGGATTTTCCCGGCAGAGCTTCCAGCTGCAAATGGATTTGAAAGTCCCTATCTGTCCTGTCTCTCTGTTTTTATGTGTTTTTAAAATGGGTGTGTGTGAGCATCACTAGACCCTACCCCTCTCTCAGCTTCTAATTGGTCAAACTTCCATTTCTCACTTGATTGGGGGAGCTAAGTTGTGTCAGAGTGATGTCATTTTACAGCCTGCAGAAAGTCCACTCCTCCTGTCAACTTACACACAAATCTAGATTTGAAACAAATACATATTTGCAGAGGTACATATTGTTTTAAAATCATATGCACCCCTCACATATCACAGGAGGTATCTCCTGTTCAAACTCTGCTCTTCCTGGGAGCTTGCATTCAGAAATGGCAATATTTTGCACTTTTTAACTGGTTTGCAATTCCGGACATTACCCCAAATTTACACACATGTGCGCAAGGAGTATGGACATTAATTGATGAAGTGTCAGATTTTTCACATGCACACATTTTGAGTAATATCCTCTTTTCCGCTAAACCCCCCTGAACATGCCACCGGTTCGAAAAACCTCTTAAATTGTGGGCAGAAAAATCACAAGAATTATGGTGTCATTTATAAAATTTTCACATGTCCGTACTATGAGTTATTCATCTTTTTCTAAAACCATATTCTGGCTATAGAGGTGTGTCTTTTCATGTCACATGGTACAGAAACCAGTCCTTCCAGTTTCTGGCAAGCTCAGAGACCCTCCTCCTCCCAGCTTCTGCCAAGAGGAAGCTCCATTTACGACTCCCGCCAATAAAACATTTGCCTGAGTCAGGACAGGGCTTTGTTCAATTTCCTGCAGAGCCCAGGTAATTCAATCAGGGAAGTGTCATATCCCTTTTGGTGTGAGCAGCAAAAGGGCAGCTAGGCCTGGGAACACAGCTGTGACTCAAGTTTCACTCCTGATGGGGGTAGTTGCCAGGCAGAATTCAGTTCCTTAAGCCAAGTTTCAGATAAAATGTCACTTTTTGTTTCCCAGTTTAAGTCAAGACAATTTTTTTTACATATGCAGCTAGAATGCTGATTCTAAGTTCAAAACTATGACATTTAAACAATTGCAACCTATGTGACACTCAAAGTAGGTCACTCATTTCTTTTAAACATTTAGATTTGTAGTGTCTTTCAGTGCAAATTTACTTAAATTGCTGAAATCCACAGCTCAACCAGTCTTGTTATAAACCTTCAAGTCACTTCAGAATATAACTTTACATTGTATCCACCTCTCAGTAAGTCTTTCTTCGGCTTGCTTTGGGTTCATCTATTCAGTTTTCTACAAAAAAGTAAAATCTGGTGGTTTTAAAACGCCGGCTTTTGGATAGTGGTGAGTACTGGTACTGCACCCCTTTTTGGGATTTAAGAAAATGAATTCTCCACAGTTATGGGTTTGCTTTTGGCAATCAGCATTGCCATTCCCAATGGTTTCAGACTACTGTGTGGGTAGTCCAATGGTGGTTTTAGGCAGTGTCCTTCTGTGCCCATAACATCGGCAAAAATGAGTGGCAGCCTATTCTTCATGCATTTCCCTGTGCATTTTCTGGGAAGCTCTGGCCATCATGATGTTTTCCATGTCAGTACTGCACAGTTTTGAGGTAGGGCTCGGATGCATGGGTAAATACATCCCACAAGCCCCCCTTCTTGCGGTGGCCATCTGATCCTTCACTGGTGGGAACCGCAAGATCTGGGATGTAGTTCTCATCTTCTTCCAGTGGATGGTCAGTTCAGCATCTCTTCCTCCATCCGGTACTGGTCGATCGGTTCTCCTCGCCGGTCCTGATGGGAATATTGGGCGGTACCCCAGGCCCCCTTGCATCATCTGGTCTCCGGGTCATCCTCCTTGGTCATTCTCCATGGTTTCATCTCTCCTAGGATGATAAAGCAAAAGCGGCAATACCTACTCATAGACGTTTTTCCACCACTGTTGAGATAGTGGGGCAGCATATGCATTTCATCATAACGAAACATTACATTCTTATTTTGAAAAAAAACAGTATAACTAAGAGACAGTTTCATGCAAATCACAATATTTTAGAGACTAGATGTGGTATGTTTTATGATTGGAACTGAATTAGTCGGAGACAGTACCCGCTAGGATTCCAGAGGATTCCTCCAGTTGTTGCAGAGTGTGCCTGGGATGGCAACATTTCAACTGGTTTATGTGGACCCACTTGTCTTCCCCCTCTGCCGAACCGCCTTTGGGGATGCGGATCTTGTAGGCCACAGGGGAGATCTTGTCGATGATCTCAAAGGGTCCTTTCCATGCAGGCAAAAATTTGCGCTGCGTGGCCTGGTTCCTTTGGAAGTTGTATAGATAGACCCGGTCTCCCACCTGATATTCCTTCCTGGAAGTTTTCAGGTCATAATGGGTCTTCATGCTATCAGCTGATCTTTCTAGATTCCGCTGAGCATAAGCAAAAGCATGTTGGAGGTGTTTCCTTAAATTCTCCACATACTCATGAGTAGTGGAGGCATTTATCAGTGTCTGCTCTTGGGTCCTGTAGAGCAAATGCTGAGGAAGCACCATCTTGCGCCCAGTCATCAACTCAAATGGTGACATTTTGGTTGCAGATGAAGGGGTAGATCTGATGGCCATTAGGACCAGAGGTAATCGGATAACCCAACTTGGCCCAGAATCTGCCACAAACTTCTCTAACATGCTCACAATTGTCCGGTTATATCTCTCTACTGCCCCAGAAGAAGCTGGTCTATAAGCAATATGCAGCTTTCTCTTGACCCCCAATATCTCCCACATCTTTGTCATTACTTCACTGGTGAAGTGGCTACCTCTGTCTGACTCAATCCTTTGAGGTAGACCAAAACGGGAAAAGATGTGGTTAATCATCAAGGCAGCTGCCGTTTCTGCCTTGCAGTTTGGGGCTGGGAGACATTCCACCCACTTGGTGAACAAGCATGTGACAGTCAACATGTACTTATTCCCCCTAGCAGAGCGAATCACGGGGCCTACAAAGTCGATTTGTAAATCTGACCATGGCAGTGTCATCCCCCGCTTTTGGAGAGGCGCGCGGTGCGCGAGGGATGATGGCTGAAATTGTGCACACACGAGACACCCCCTCAAGTATTGGTCGAGGTCCTGCCCCATGTGTGGCCAGTATGCAACCTCTCTTAAGATTTCCAGTGTTGTGTGAAACCCCCTATGACCGGCGGTGGCCGCATCATGGGCGTGACTTAACATCAGGCTTCGGAATGAGGTAGGAACCACCCACTGATCGTGGCCAGCTTTTGATTTCCTTACCAGCAAACCGTCTTGGATTCGGAACATTTTTGGACATTTCATCAACACTCTTAGGTCCTCTTTCCCAATGTAATCGGTATCCGTCAGGGGAAAGTTCTCAGGGTCCTCAAGGTGCTGGTAAAATTTACCAATTATTGGATCCCCCTTCTGAGCTGTAATCAAATCAGCATCAGGGGTCTCCTTACTCCATTGAAAGGTCGTTGTGAGCATTTGTCTGGGACCTAGTGATGGCAGTGACCTGGATTTCCCCCAACAGGGACTCAATCTCAATTAGATCCCCTTGGATGGCCCCGGTTTTGGCCAGCTGATCAGCTAAGTCATTTCCAGTTTTGTCTGGTCCCTCTACTTTGGAATGACCCTTGATCTTTTTCCAGTAGATGGTCATTCCTTTCGAGGTGACCAGATCATCAATGTTTTGGATCAACTTCCCATGTTTCAAGGGTTTGTTGTTAGCACATAACATGCCTCTGGTTTTCCAATTAACCAGGTGCTCCACGAACCCATTCCGTACATAATCCGAATCTGTGATTATGACTAGTTCGTGGAGTTGATGCTGGACAGCAGTGAGGATGGCCTGATGCACAGCCATCAATTCTGCCACCTGACTACTTCGGGGACCAATTTTGTATCCAGCGGAGGGTTCTGGGAACTCATTCACCCATGCATTCCCTACGCCGGCCACCACTTCTTTCTCCACGTTGTTGTCAACATGGTAAGAGCATCCATCCACATAGACAGTGGGCATTCCCTCACACTTATCTTCTTCAAAGACTTTGTGTGGGGAATTAAGGTATGCCTCCGTGTTGTTCTTGATTTTTAGACTTTCGTCCTCGAGACAGTTTTCTCTGGCACAATCATGCAAGTCAGCCAGACCTTGCGCGAGGGGACTCTTCTTGTTTTGGCCATATCTGACCTCCACAGGAAAGCCTTGCATTGACAGAATCCAGGAAGTAATTCGGGAATTACTCACATTTCCGGCCCGGATTCTGTCACTTTGGAGATATTGCAGAGGCTGGTGTGGAGTCTCCACTATGATGTGTTCCCCCTGGATAAACGGGCGGTAATTCTTCAATGCCCACACCGTTGCCAGGAGTGCCTTCTCACAATCGTTGAATTTTTCCTCCACAGAGGATAAAGTTTTGCTCGCATAGGAGATTACTTTATTGACCTTGTCATGCTTTTGGTATAATACTGCCGTCAAGCACGTATTAGAGAACCCTGTCTCCAGGAAGAACTCCTTGTTTCTGACAGGGTAAGCTAGGCAAGGCGCTTGTGAGAGGATTCTTTTGAGTTGTTTTACCGCCTCGGCTTGTTCTGGACCCCATTCCCACTTGACCCCCCCCTTCAGGAGATGAATCGGGGGTCTGGTGATCTCTGCGTAGCCCTCAATGAACTTTCTGCTGTAATTAGTCAGTCCAAGGAGGCTCCTTAGTTCCCGCAGAGTTGTGGGGTCTTTCAGTTTCTGAAGTGCTTCCACTTTCTTTTCCTGGGGACAGAGGCCCTGAGGAGTAATCTCATGCCCCAAGAAATTAACACGGGTTCTACACCACTGTGCTTTCTGAAAGGAAAGTTTTGCTCCGGCGGCCCTCAACTGTGTCAGAACATAACGGATCTCCGCTATGTGTTCCTCCACAGATGAACTTTTGATGAGGACATCATCTACATAAGCCAGGTTACCCCTCGCACCCAGGTCGGGCATGGCCTTATGTAGGAAAATGTTGAATTCATTGCCGGAGTTGAGGTATCCGAAGGGAGTCCGGGTCCATGTGTACTGCTGGCCCCCAAAGGTAAAAGCCAGTTTGTATTGGTCCTCCCTGCTGACAGGCACGGTCCAGTATCCATTGGTCAGGTCTATTGCAGTGAATACCTGTGACCCCTGAATCTGGGCCAGACCTTGGTCAATGTAGGGCAGAGGCCATCGGGAAGTATGGACCCGTTTGTTGAGCTCCCTGAGGTCGGCGCAGAGTCTCCACTGGCCGTTTGGCTTCAATATTCCCAGCACCGGATTATTGAAGGTGCTGTGGACTGGACGGATTATTCCCCTGGACTCAAGGTTCTTAATTATTTCAGTAAGGGACTCCATTGATGCGAGAGGCAAGCGATATTGCTTCACAAACACAGGAGTCATGCCAGGGTCCGTGGGGATTGTTGTGGTGTGGATGTCGGTGCGACCACAGTCATATGAGTCTACCGCAAAGAGATCTTGGAAATCCAAGAAAACTTGTTTCAACTTTTGCTTTTGTTCCAGAGTCACACAGGCATCAGCTAGGTTGACTCTCTCTTCCACCATCTGCCTGAAGCCTGGAAAGACTTCTGGTTTGGCTATCTCCGCGGCCTCCTCCAGCTGGGTGGAGAAGTCCCTGGTCAGAGTGCTGATTTGGACCGGAGGTTTCAGGTGGGAAAGGCAGCCCTCATGGACCTGGAAAATCACCTCATCCCTCCTGAAGTCACAAGTCACATCTTCCTTACCATAAGGGCAAGAAGTGTACACCAGGAAGTTCCCCCCATGCCAGGTAAAAATCCTGTCTGGTGTTGTATTGTCCTCACTGTCACTGTCAAAACAGTCCTTGGGGATTGGTCCTAACAGTTCATTTAATAAGTCGATGGAAAAATGTCGGTCATCAACCGCCATTCCAATAATGGTGCCTGCGGCTAGAGTAATACTCTTTAAGTCGCTGTTATCCACCTCTATTGGAATGGTGTCATGTTCTATGTTGACTAATGGAGTTGGGTTTACCCCCAACCCTTGCTGTTGGAGAGAAGCATTTAGATGTATGTAAGCATCAGGGTTTTTCAACTCTTGTCCCCTTTTAACTTTCACTTCCAGGGAGAATTGTCGGGTCCTTTCTGGGATGGTGACTTCCTCTTTGATCTGAATTTCAACTGCATAAGGTAGCAATTGAGCTGACCTAAATGCTTTTTCTGGATCATCAAAGCCCATGGGATTATCCGCTAATCGGGACCAAGCTTTGAAGTTTATTAGGTCCAAACTAATGGCAAAGCGATTGAGAATGTCACTGCCTAAGTAAAAGGCGGCAGGGACGTCTCGCACGACCCAACAATTGTGGACTATGCTCTTGTTGCCAATGGAGATTTTGAGCATACACCTGCTTGGCAGGAGATGTTTGGAATTAGGCGCTTCCAGGTCCATTTCCCATTTGTCTATCAGTTTGAATGTGGGAATGGCTGGATCTTTTGGGAGTTGGCGAAACATGGCTTCGCTGATGAAGCTCTTACCGTTGTTCACACACACTCGAGCGAGAACAGAGTACTTCCCATCATTTAATTGAACAGGGATGAACAACTGCTCTCCAATTTGCTGAATATCAGCCAGGCTTTGAGCTGATTTCACATCTTTCTGGACTATAGGAGTGGGAGTTTCTGATTGTGGATTAGTATAGAATCTCAGAGTGTTTCCTTCCAGCGTGGAGTACCACTTTAGACTGGAAGGAAGGTTGATTTTCAGAAATAGAGAGGACCCTCCATCACCAGTCTGTTGTCCTACTGCTATTACTGTCACGTCTGGAATCTGGCTGTTCTGGAAGTGAAATTCTACTTGGTCAGATTTTTGTTCAACCATGTGGCAGGTGCCGTTGAAACTAACATGGTTGACACTCTGTTTTAATTTTATTGGTCGGCTAGTCTGGGTCCAGAGGACCTTGTTTACGCAATCTATTAGGGGTGACAACCTTCTCAGGAGGTCATTCCCTAGTAAACAAGGGGTGCCCTCTGGGGTCACAACTATGACCGGGTGTTTCAACTTATGTCGCCCAATTTTTATGTCCAAATCTGCCGTCCCCTCGACGGGAATTTCCTTCCCGTCAAAGTTCTGGAGTTGTCCAGGAAGTGAGGTGAGAGGAATTCGGTAATTCTCTCCCCTTCCTGCATTCAGTTCGTCAAAGGCCCTTCTGGACAGAAGGGTAGCTTGAGATCCAGTGTCCACCAGTGCCAAAATTGTACCCTGCCCCTGTACTTGTACCGGGGCATAATATCTTCCCTCCTTCTCCTCAAGGGGGCACAGATAATGTACATTTTTGGACAACTGGTGGGCTAATTTTCTGGTTTTGGACATCACTAGCGAAGAGATTTGGGCAGAATTCTGTGGAGAGCCTTGGGAATCTGAAAGAAAAATTTGGCAACTGGAGATCAGAGCCAGTGTGGGTTCCCCTGGCTCTGGTTCCGGGCCGCCCCCCCCTTTTTGGAGGCAGTCACCAGGATGGGTTTGAACCAGGGGATTTTCTTGCTGTTGGTTCTGGGTTGAGATGGTGGGCGGCGGTAGCTCAGTCTCCACATCTCCCCAGTCTGGATTTGCATCCCTAGGGACCCATTTTTCTTTGGGAGGAGTTCCCCCCTCTCTGAAGGAGAAGATCCTTTTCCCAGGATCCTCTGAGGATCCCTCTCCCTCAAATTGGAAGATCTGTACCTCCTCCTCAAACTGAGTCTGTTTGGGTCTTTTGTTTCTCCTACCCCCCCTCTGCTCCTTAGGAGGCAGACTTTCAGGGGCAAGAGATTTTGTTTCCGGTTCCTGGGTTTCCAGGGGCTGTTCACGAGTGAGGAAGGAAGCTTCCTCCAAGGCTTTACACCCCCCTTCCCTTTGTGCCTCCTCCCTGGGAACCGGTGAGTTATCGGGGTGCTGCCCCCGTCATTGTTCTGGAGCACCAGGTCCAGAGTTGGGTGCGTTCTGCGCCGGCACGCCCATCTGAGGGTTCTGCTGAGCCCTCAGTATGTGACCCAGATCCCGCGCCATGTTTTGAACCTGGCGCTCTAACTGGGAAACCCGCTCAGGCTGATACGGGGCCCTGTTTTCTCCCCTGGGCTGATCCCGGGAAGGGTAGCTGTCCCTCCTCTGGTAATACCCCGGGTTGGGAAGATTTGGGTACCCCTCCACCCTTGGCCTCCCCTCTCCCGGATTCAGTGGTCTGGGCTCAGGGAATTGGGGAAAGAAGGATGGATGGTTTTGGGGCTGAAAGTCGGGTGGATATCTGGGGAAAAAGTTCTGCCCAGGGTTTGGTAAATTTCTGCCCTCCTGTGGGAAGTTTGGAGGGAAGTTCCCTGGGTTAGGTGCTTGGCTGGATCCCCCCCCTTGGGCTGGAGGAGTCCACACATAACCCAGGATGGGTCGATTTCCCTTGTAACGGGGACTTACATAATCAGGAGAGCGAGGGACCCCATTTGTGGGGCTGCCTCCTTGGCTCCCTGTCTGTGACTGACCCGAGGACCTCCTGGGCCTAGCATTATTAGGTGCAGGTAGGTTTTTAGGCCCCCCCATCTCCAAATCCAAAACGGGGGTGACCTTTACCTCTGCCACCTTGGCAGCAGCAGGGGTGCTGTTGGCTTTGGGGTTTTTCTGGGCATTACTTTTGCTATCTACCGGTTTCTGCACCTCATAGATCCGGGTAGCCTGTTCAATGACCCAGTCTAAAGATCTTTTCTCGTGAAAATCCCTCACGAGCTGGGTCATGATATATTTGGGCAAGGCATGGAAAAACGTATTAATAAATTCTCTGCTATCCGTGCGCACCCTTCTTGTGGTCTGTGCAAAAGCACGCTTTAACTCCTGCACAAATTCTTGTGGGGCCTGATCCTACCCACATTGCAAATTGTAGGCTGCCTTGCGAGCCTCTTGAGGATTTCTGTGAACAGAAAAATGTTTCAAGATGGCCGCCTTATAGGTGGACCATCTTAAATGATTTTGGTCCTCCAGCCCCGCAAAGAAACTGGAGTATTCCGGGGAGAAGGTCCACTTTACATATTGAATACAGCTTTGGCTGTCCTTCAAATGGAAAGTCTCCATCATTTGTTCAAACAACTCTAAGTGCTCCCAAACAGAATACTTAGCGTTCTTATGGTAAGGCGTGATGACGCTCCTGATCGCCTTAATCTGCTTTAAGGGGTCCTTAAGCAAGGCCCTTTTTGCCTTATTGGCCTGTTTGGTTCGGTTAACCCTTGTCCATTCGTCCTCGGACTCAGAGGCACTGCTCCCAGAGGTTCCCGTCTGTTCTTCCAGGTTTTCCCGGATTCTGCGAGCCTGGGAATGGCTGGCAGAATGTGGGGACCTGGTCTCCTGTGTCCTGCGCAGTTCAGAGGAGTCTTCAGATTCCTCCTTGCTGCCAGGATTTGATGGGTACCCCCTCCACTGACCTAACTGGGCAGAGGTTTTCAGGATGCCCTTAATGGGCCTACTCTCCTGGGGTTCCCCACTAAATTGCACTGCGCTTGGGTGCCCATACCCGGATGCCCGCCCCTCCATACCTGGGTGGTACTGGCCTATGAGCCCCATACTTTTGCCTGGATAGTAGTCTGCCATCCCGGTGGCCCGGTGCTCATGTGCGCCGGGGAACATGGGGGTGGCAGAGTCCAGGGACTGAGAGGTATGAGGGCCTCTGGTACTAGGGCTCCTGAGGTTATGCTCCGGAGTTTCCCTTTCCCAGCGAACCTCATCTCTATCCGCCCCTGCTCCCTGTTGCAATGCAAGAGCCTGCATTTGTGCCTTCAGTTCCTCAGTTAAGGCCTTACTGGACTCTATCAGTCTCCCCTGCATCGCTACCTGTTGTTGGAGCCTATCATTGTGTTGACAGAGGGCCTCATTTTCCCTCTGTGCTTCCTGATTGGTCCTGGAGCACTGGGCCAGTCTTTGCTGCAGGAGGGTTACCTCCTGGGCAATGTCCCTATTGGCCTGCTCCTTTCTTGCCAGAGCATCTTCCACCCTTCTGGTGTGCTCTACCAAGTTCTGGTTTTCTTTTTGGAGGTCACCCAGCCCCTGGAGGGCCAGGTGATTTTCTTCAATTTCCTTTTTTAAGTGGCAGACTTCCTGGCCTAAAGTGTCTCTTTCCTGACTGAGAGCCTGCATCTGTGCTGCCAGGTCGTCCCTTTGCCTTTGGAAGGCACCAGCTTTCTGGCGCTCCTGATCAAACTCTGCCTGGGTATCCAGGTCTTTCAGAATTATTTTGTTGCTTTCTGCCTTTTCCCTATCTAGGTGGCCTTGCAGGGTGACTACCTGCTCAGCACATACCCTGTTGAAGTCCAGTTGTTGCTCCAGCTTTTTCTGGCTTTGCAGTAGGGAGTCCAAACCTTCTTGGTGTTCCTTCTGCAAGGCCAGAAATCTGGTATCCTGTTCTGACTTTTCCTTTTGCAGCACATCCATATCCTCCTTTATTTTAGTGATGTACTGTCTGGTCTCATTTTCTGACTCCTGGCTTCTGTGCAGACTTTGCTCAGAAGAGTCCAGATCAGATTGGGCCTTCTCTAACGCCATCTGTTGCCTTTTTGCCAGATCATGGCCTTCAGCACATTTATTCTGTATGTCTCCCATATATAGGTACAGGTATGCTGCTATCCTGGCAATCTTATTGTGTTCATCTTTGGCTTTAGGAGCCATATATAGTTCACTCAGGGCCACATGTAATGGACCCTGATCTCTCCATAAGTCTGACCCTGTTTCAGTGGCCTGTCGCGTGATGGCCTGCAACCAGGCATCCTGGCCCTGCTCAGCCCATTCACCTCTCACAAATAGTTTATGTAAGAAGTGCTCTCTGGCTATTTTCATATCTACCAAGGTCGTCATTCTAGAGATTGGTCTCTGTCCTGACTTACAGAAGTTTGTATTTTATTTTTGCAGAACAGAACTTTTCTTGGAGTGTCCCTTTTGAGGAATGCTTCACAGCGTAATGCAGCGTGGTGATCCGACTGGATATGTGTATCTGGTCAGCTGGCACGCTGTATTAAGCTGCACAAGTGGTATTCTAACCCAAACGTCCGGCCCGAGCCCCCAATTTGTAAGAGGATTCAATTCAGCACTACAGCCAAGTCAACGCCTAGTCTAGAATACTGAATGAAAACCCTTATTGATATATCTTTATGTCCAGTTCATGCGTTCTGGATGACTACCCCTATATAACACCCCTCTCTTGGAATCCTCCTGACCCCACTGAGCCAAGAAGTAGTTCTGTTTTGCAAGTTTAAAGGTTTATTTGATAACTTAAACAATATATATTATATCACGCTTTATAATAAATTAATAATTGAATATCACACTTAATCGGATCAGTAATCAATAATGGATAGTCTGGCACTAGCACACTTCTTTATAATCAATGATGAGTGGTTATAGGATGGATAAGATAGCAACAATACTTTTATGGTTTCAAATGGATGCAATGTGGAATGAAATGCAGTACAGAAAATAACTTGATAGGATTTCAGCAAAACAATGTAATCACTTTTCTCTGGCTATTCACTCCCCCCCTCTTTATGCAATGCAAGGAAATGGGAGGAAAGCACACAGTTCTCAGAAATGCAATCAATGTAATTCAGTTCAATCCCCCCCCAAGCACGCTTAAAGAAAACAGATAGGAGTTTTGAAAACACAGGCAAAATGCTTTGATATGTGCTGGCAATTCAGTGAAAAGTATGCTAAAATGCTTAAATTCCCTCTAGGGGGTTCAGGGTGAGTGGTATCTAGTTAATATTAGTCCAGGCTCACACTAGCAATGATGCAGAGATGGTTTTTATGAGGCAAACGATTTTTTTTCAGAGGAAAGCAAAAGCAGCTATCTTTTTGCAAGTGGAGAAATTTGCAAATCGCGGTAAAATTCGCGAATGCGCCGAGCGCTATTACAGAAGAACTCCAAGGACTATCACTATCGTTTTGGGGTCAGCTTCCAGATGAAAGTTACTGCAAGTCTCTAGCACAAACGGTCGCGGAGATATGAGCGATTAAATAAAGGTCGTTTTTCAGATTTTAAATTTTAAAGTTCAAAAAGACAAGTGCAGCTTGCAACTAGAAAATCACAGGTGACAGCTTTACAAATGACAGGTGACAGTTAGGAGACAGTTCTACTTAGATTAAACTAGATTGAATTATATTATTTTAACTAGGAGATTGGTTCTGCACAGTTTTCTAGGTACTCACACTATATTCTTGAGTGAAATGGGCCTCGCCATGGATCTGGTCAGGTTTTAGACGGGACTCTGGTCTCTGCACTTCACAGTGATCTGGGTCTGCTCCCTCTCTGGATTCTGAAGATTGAGGGATTTAAAGTCTGGATCTTTCTGCACAGCTTTCTCTGGAGATTGATGGAGGTAAAGTATGGATTTTCCCGGCAGAGCTTCCAGCTGCAAATGGATTTGAAAGTCCCTATCTGTCCTGTCTCTCTGTTTTTATGTGTTTTTAAAATGGGTGTGTGTGAGCATCACTAGACCCTACCCCTCTCACAGCTTCTAATTGGTCAAACTTCCATTTCTCACTTGATTGGGGGAGCTAAGTTGTGTCAGAGTGATGTCAGTTTACAGCCTGCAGAAAGTCCACTCCTCCTGTCAACTTACACACAAATCTAGATTTGAAACAAATACATATTTGCAGAGGTACATATTGTTTTAAAATCATATGCACCCCTCACATATCACAGGAGGTATCTCCTGTTCAAACTCTGCTCTTCCTGGGAGCTTGCATTCAGAAATGGCAATATTTTGCACTTTTTAACTGGTTTGCAATTCCGGACATTACCCCAAATTTACACACATGTGCGCAAGGAGTATGGACATTAATTGATGAAGTGTCAGATTTTTCACATGCACACATTTTGAGTAATATCCTCTTTTCCGCTAAACCCCCCTGAACATGCCACCGGTTCGAAAAACCTCTTAAATTGTGGGCAGAAAAATCACAAGAATTATGGTGTCATTTATAAAATTTTCACATGTCCGTACTATGAGTTATTCATCTTTTTCTAAAACCATATTCTGGCTATAGAGGTGTGTCTTTTCATGTCACATGGTACAGAAACCAGTCTTTCCAGTTTCTGGCAAGCTCAGAGACCCTGCTCCTCCCAGCTTCTGCCAAGAGGAAGCTCCATTTACGACTCCCGCCAATAAAACATTTGCCTGAGTCAGGACAGGGCTTTGTTCAATTTCCTGCAGAGCCCAGGTAATTCAATCAGGGAAGTGTCATATCCCTTTTGGTGTGAGCAGCAAAAGGGCAGCTAGGCCTGGGAACACAGCTGTGACTCAAGTTTCACTCCTGATGGGGGTAGTTGCCAGGCAGAATTCAGTTCCTTAAGCCAAGTTTCAGATAAAATGTCACTTTTTGTTTCCCAGTTTAAGTCAAGACAATTTTTTTTACATATGCAGCTAGAATGCTGATTCTAAGTTCAAAACTATGACATTTAAACAATTGCAACCTATGTGACACTCAAAGTAGGTCACTCATTTCTTTTAAACATTTAGATTTGTAGTGTCTTTCAGTGCAAATTTACTTAAATTGCTGAAATCCACAGCTCAACCAGTCTTGTTATAAACCTTCAAGTCACTTCAGAATATAACTTTACATTGTATCCACCTCTCAGTAAGTCTTTCTTCGGCTTGCTTTGGGTTCATCTATTCAGTTTTCTACAAAAAAGTAAAATCTGGTGGTTTTAAAACGCCGGCTTTTGGATAGTGGTGAGTACTGGTACTGCACCCCTTTTTGGGATTTAAGAAAATGAATTCTCCACAGTTATGGGTTTGCTTTTGGCAATCAGCATTGCCATTCCCAATGGTTTCAGACTACTGTGTGGATAGTCCAATGGTGGTTTTAGGCAGTGTCCTTCTGTGCCCATAACATCGGCAAAAATGAGTGGCAGCCTATTCTTCATGCATTTCCCTGTGCATTTTCTGGGAAGCTCTGGCCATCATGATGTTTTCCATGTCAGTACTGCACAGTTTTGAGGTAGGGCTCGGATGCATGGGTAAATACATCCCACAAGCTGCTTGGAATGAGTGTAGAGTAGATCGTCACAGATAGCATGTCCCGAACTGAGCGGGCCCGTAACACACCCCGTGTGGAGCGCCGAAGCGTCAAAACAGCCAAGCATGCTACACAATCCTTCACGAAATGCTTCCCCAATACCTCTTCTAAGTGTTCCGAAAATAGCTCTACTGAATAAGTCCCTCTTTTTCCCTCCAGTGTTCTGGACTCATACTCCACTAACATTTGATCATTACATTTCTCAATTGTCCCTGGATTCCATTTAATTTTGGACCCCCTAACATTGATCTCAACAATCTTGCAAGTTCTAGTCAATTTATGATCATTTTTTTTGTCCATGGCAAGTTGCAAGTTAACATGGCATGATCACTTGCATTCGTCTGTATAACTTCCATGTTTCCCATACGTAGATATATGTCTGTACTTGCAAATATGTAGTCTATTGTTGAGGACTGACCTCTTGCATTCCATGTTGGTTTCTCATTATACAGGGCATTTAACCCCAGCTTTTTGCAAATACTTTCAACATACTTCCTCTGTATTTTTTCCATTTATCATTAGATTTACTGTCATCTTGTGAGGTCATTGCCCAAACCATGGAACTGTTAACTACATTCAAATCAGCATTTAAGTCCCCCGCCAAAACAATGGAGCCTCCCGGTCTTTGATCTAACCAGTCTTCTATTATTCTATCCAATTCCCTGATATGAATTTCAAGATCATTATCATTATACTCTATAGCGTTCCAATAAATATTTATCAACATCATATATACTGGACCTTTATCAGTGGTTATTCTACATTAACAACCATAATTGATGCTTGGACATATGATTGTGATTCAAGGTGTATAAATTCATCATTTCGCATGGCCAAAGCAAGACCTTCTTTCGGACGACCCTTACTCCCTGCCTTGGCTTTAATGCATTGAGTGTCGAAACCATCCCAGAAGATTGGCCCTGTGGCCCGTATTTCTTGCAGTAGTATTAAGTCATAACAGGCTAAGGACTGACAAACCTTGCTACTTGCTGCAAGGTGAGTACTACCCCTTGTATTCCATGATATTAGTCTAAAATTAACCTTTGAGCTAAAGGGGTTGGCCTAAAGCTTTCAACTGCATAATTGAATCCTTCTAAGAAAGCGCAAAGTCTCGCCATTCATTCAAGTATTGAAGTAGCCCCTCGTCGCTCTCTTTGTTTTTCAACAATTCTGTTCTAGGATTATCACACAAATCCTTTCTTTCCATTCCTTGTATACCTGTTTGTGCAGTTTGCATATTACTTTGAAATTTAAAAATATCGAAGCCTCTCCTTTGTAGTGTTCCTGCTTCTTTTAATAGCAAGGCCCTAACAAGAGGTGAGGGAATCAGCATTCTCACATAGTCGAATCTTTGTTCATGAATTAAATCAATCAATTTTATATCAGCCGATGTTATCAAGTTTAGCTCAGGTATATCCAAAAACAGGCTCAAAATGTATGGTCTATTTAGATACTGTGGGCCATCCCCTTCTAGGACATATTGCATAATCAGACCAGGCTCATTTGGATATATACCGTTTCCTTAAGTAACTTGTCTGATCATTGGAAGAATAGTAATCAACCTATTACTGGTAGGTCTATATCCTGGGCCTTCCCCCAATATGCCCCCACATAGCAAGGGTTTTGTTTGTGTACTTTCTCAAGAGTACTCAAGATTGACGGTTGAGTATTTCTATTTTCTATCTGGGGTTGCCCTTCAACTTTCTTTTTCATCAAAATGTCCTCAAAGATCTTGCTTACTTCCATCTCTGATAGCTGAGTTTCTTCTTCGGACCTGGTGTAATTGGATGGTGTATTCTTTACATTTGGGGCGTTACCCAATTCAGGCTTACTTTCCAAACCGCCAGCAACTCTACAGAATACTCCTAGAGGAGTTCCAGTCTTATTATTTCCATTACGTGCTGATGCGGAAACCTGCCCTGTTACTGCCTCCTTTAGGATTACTTCCGGTACTACAGAACATGCTGCATTAGCATTACACAGTGCTGGTTGCATATTATTACTCCAGCAAGCAGCTAGGGTAGAAAAATCAGGGCCCGCAGAGGTAGGCGTATTATAACGTGAAATAGCAGTCAGGTTCTTAAAGATGTCAAACATTTCCTGTACCCTCCTCTCAATTGATCTTAGGTTCTTGGTAATTCTACCCGACATCTCTTTATTCTTAAGTGCATCAGATAGGGTATTAGAGCTATCTACATATTCCGACTCAGTGGGCCTCATTACGAGTTTGGAGGTAGCCATGCCCTTGATAAGGGCATGGCTGCCCCCAAACCCGGGTCCGGGTCCCAAAAAGGGGACTTACCGGGCCATTCTAACCCATAGGGGGCTGCAGTGACGCGGCTCAGACAGGGGGCAGAGTTTTCTAATTAGCAGTTTTCGGTCCCAAGTAACATCTGCACGCCAACGGACGCCGTAGGTACCTTCTCCTTAGCACAAGAGCTCGAGCAGCATGCACAGCCAAAAAGCCCACTTGCGGGCCACTTCCGGGTGGGCGCGCGTGGTGCGCGTGCGTGACGAAGAAGTAGAGGGCTGCAGTGACGCGGCTCAGACAGGGGGCAGAGTTTTCTAATTAGCAAGTTTCGGTCCTAAGTAACTTCTGCATGCCGATGGACGCCGTCAGTACCTTCTCCTTAGCCCAAGAGCTCGACCAGCATGCGCAGCCAAACAGCCCACTTGTGGGCCACTTCTGGGTGTGTGTGTGCAGTGTGCATGCGCGACTCAGACATAGAGGGCTGCAGTGACGCAGCTCAGACAGGGGGCAGAGTTTTCTAATTAGCAAGTTTCGGTCCCAAGTAACTTCTGCACGCCGACGGATGCCGTCAGTACCTTTTCCTTAGCACAAGAGCTCGAGCTGCATGCACAGCCAAACAGCCCACTTGCAGGCCACTTACAGGTGCGCATACGTGGTGCACGTGTGCGACCCACAAGTTGGGGGCTGCAGTGATGGGGCCAGACAGGGGGCAGAGTTTTCTAATTAGCATGTTTCTGTCCCAAGTAACCTCCGCACGTCGACGGACGCCGTCAGTACCTTCTCCTTAGCACAAGAGCTCGAGCAGCATGCACAGCCAAAAACTCCACTTGCAGGCCATTTCCGGATGCGTGGTGCGCGTGCGTTACCCAGAATTAGAGGGCTGCAGTGACGCGGCTCAGACAAGGGCAGAGTTTTCTAATTAGCAAGTTTCGGTCCCAAGTGACTTCTGCACGCCGACGGATGCGTCAGTACCTTTTCCTTAGCACAAGACCTCGAGCAGCATGCACAGCCAAACAGCCCACTTGCGGGCCACTTCCGGGTGCGCGACCCAGAAGTAGAGGGCTGCAGTGATGTGAGTGGCCAGTCTCTATGGTGTGACCAGTCTCAATGGTGTGGCCAGTCTCAATGGTGTGGTCAGTCCTCTCCAGACTTCATTTGTTCACCATCGCTATTAAGGGTCTCCTTGAAGTACTTGGCACACCTGCAGAAGCACCCATAGACACACATCTCTATGGGCGGGCATACTTCAACACCATCTGAGTTGCAATCAGAACCACCCCAATGCTCCTGCTGTTTAGGAAAGACATACAACTCTGCTCTTGAGGGAATCCCTAGGCGTGTCTTAGGTAACTCTGACTTCGGTTCTACCCCCCATTCCAGAGCCAGTGTAAACAGGCACATGCGCATGTAACAATGCAAATGCTGGCTGGCCGTCACTGCCTTCCTGCATGGCCTTTTCATCATCATCATCAAAATCACTTTTATTCGGTATAAAACCATCAAAGGTTAACAATACACAATTCATCAGGAAGGCACAAGAACAGGGAGCAGAACACAAAACATTAAAAACATAACTAGTTAATCTAAAAAAAACTCAGTCATTAATTACTACATTCACAGTTTATAAACCATGTAAAAATATCGATAAAAAGCAATTGGATGAAAAATACAATCACAACGATAAAAAACAAAATCATCAGAGACAGATGATCAAGGGGAGAGACAACCTGCAGCCCCCCAGCAAATGCATTTAGGTTTATAATGATCCTCAAACATGACTTGAACATTAGCCCACACAGCAATTTAAAAAGCAAGCGCTCCTGACCTCGAGCAGGATCTTGACTAGATCTTAATAACCAAGCCCGGATTATGAATTTGGCTACCCTCATGACATTGTCCATATTTTCTGTTCTTTTGCCAAACTCCAATGCTTCCAACAATGAAAGGATTCCTTCCAACTGTTCTCAGGATAGGCTTTAAATGAAGCTCTCTCAGGGCTTTGAGCCGCGAGCAGAAAAAGAGAAGTGAATAATAGTCTCCTCATCAGACAGTTGCCTGACCCAGGAGGGCCCCATGTTTTGGTAAAAGAGGCCAACCTAAGATTATCCATCCTAGAGTCAATTGAAAAAGAGCCTGTGCAAATGGTGGATTAACATGATCAAGGTATGCTTCAAAAGCAAAGTCCAATTTACTCCTAAAATAGCTGGGGCACAGTTTTCAGACTGCCACAAGCTTCCTCCATCATCTTCCTGGAATAAACTGCCTTTTTATTCGTTTGATCGTGGCTTTGGCGATATCCGCAGGGCACAGCCACAAGTCATGCTCAGCCAAACCATAAAGAATGTTTCTGATATGTGTAACCCATGGAAGGCTCTATCCCCCATCCAAGCTCATCACAGGAGTCAATTCATCCTGGAATTTTATAAGGGCAGGGTTTGCCATAACCAGAGCCAATACCGGATTGGCTTCAGGGAGAGCACAACATCAATTGGCCACACGTCGTTTTCCAAATGGATTAACGCATTTGGTGCTCAGTGAGGCAGTAGTACCAGATTTTAAAACAAATTTCTACTTTGGCCAGCCGACTGGCAAAGACATATCCCCAAAGTTCAGCCCCAAAGATGGCGGAAGTAATTGCTTGATTCCTGTATATTTCCACTGCCGGTCTTACCACATCCCTGCCATGCTTGCTAAAAAAGGAACGAGTTGTACCACTATATTTTTCAAGGGTAATAAAGGCTTTATCCATTCGGGCTGACCATTGCCCGCTCTCATGAAGACGAATCCCAAGGTAGTCATAAAACTTGACTTTCTCGAGACTTTGACTCGCCACCTTAATATCCACGGCATGTTGTTTGACAAACTTGGGTTTGAAGACCAGGGACTTGGTTTTACCAATATTCAAACCCATGTTTAGCTCCCTGCACTTCTTCATGCAGAAAGCCACAGTACCTTTAAGTCCCTGGGGCGAAGTAGCCAATAACACAGCGTCGTCCACCTAGAGCTGGGTAGCTGTTTAAGCCCATTTATGGAGGATCTAGACAGTCCTGAAGAAGCGCTGTAAACATACTCCTGCCTCACTCCTTTGGTAACATTTAACTGGGGTGTAACTTCACCGGCTAGACCAAACCAAACCACAGCCTTAATATTAGTATAAAGTACTTCAAGATTAGAAATCAGGCTTGTGGCACATTCCTTTATTCTAAAACCTGACAGAGAAGGTCATGTGAACCCCATCAAATGCTGTCTTAAGATCGACAACGATGGCGTCTAATTTCATCTTCTGCAAGATGGTGTACTTCTGAACAAGCAAAAATAAACGGAAGTTTGAACTGTCGTGCCCTTGCCAGTTTGACTCCCTGCCTGGAGAGTACTAATAATTCTGTTTTCATCAACCCAGGACTGGATATATTTTAAATTCACTTTGGTAAAGACTTTTTCCGAACTGTCCAATAACGAAATTGTCCGTTAATTAGTCGGTTGATCTCTCCCCTGCCTTTTTGTAGATGG
This sequence comes from Ambystoma mexicanum, assembly GCF_040938575.1. Classification (NCBI taxonomy): domain Eukaryota; kingdom Metazoa; phylum Chordata; class Amphibia; order Caudata; family Ambystomatidae; genus Ambystoma; species Ambystoma mexicanum. The sequence goes on along the minus strand of NC_090941.1, from coordinate 1,120,153,212 downwards.
GCCCAATTTCTGCGTGGTACCAAGATTCCGGTACCATTTACATATTAACGCAGGCGGCGAAAGGCTTCCACAGAATCGGGTGCCGAATTAGTGGCTCATCTTTAAAGATGTCGATCAGAACCCTATCCGGACCCGATGGCCTATTCATAAATGCCTTCCCAGTCTATGGTTACTTCCTTTTTTGATATCCTTTATGAGACAATTGCCACTTTACCCTATATTTGTTCTTAAGACGGTATTATCATTGAAGTGCTGTGAAGAAATACAAATCTAATTATGTCAAAGGAAAAATCATATCTATCTGGGCACCTTGGTGAGCTCACCACACAAGACTCTAGCAACTCCTCCCCTCCAGGTTCAGAGAAGGCCTTAAACCCTTTCTAATTTGTTCTGGAATAGTTATGTGAGGGAATTTAGGGAGTGATATGCTGCCTTGATAGGGAATATATACCCAGTACAGTCAAGAATTTGGAATAGAGGTTGGGCATATACCCAGTGCACTCAAGTGATTGGAATATAGTATGGGCACATACCCATCGCAATCAAATGTTTAGAATATGGGATGGGCATATACCCAGAGTAGTCAAGTGATTGAAATATAGGATGGCCTTAGGCCCAGTGCAGTCAAGTGATTGGAATATAGGATGGGCATATACCCAGAGCGGTCAAAAGATTGGAATATAGGATGGGCTTATACCCAGCGCAGTCAAGTGATTGTAACACAGGATGGGCATATACCCAGAGCGGTCAAAAGATTGGAATATAGGATGGGCTTATACCCAGTGCAGTCAAGTGATTGGAATACAGGATGGGCATATACCCAGAGCAGTCAAGTTATTGGAATATAGGATGGGCTTATACCCAGTGCAGTCAAGTGATTGGAATATAGGATGGGTATATACCCAGAGCAGTCAAGTGATTGGAATATAGGATGGGCTTACACCCAGTGCAGTCAAGTGATTGGAATATAGGATGGGTATATACCCAGAGCAGTCAAGTGATTGGAATATAGGATGGGCTTACACCCAGTGCAGTCAAGTGATTGGAATATAGGATGGGCATATACCCAGAGCGGTCAAAAGATTGGAATATAGGATGGGCTTATACCCAGTGCAGTCAAGTGATTGGAATATAGGATGGGTATATACCCAGAGCAGTCAAGTTATTGGAATATAGGATGGGCTTATACCCAGTGCAGTCAAGTGATTGGAATATAGGATGGGCGTATACTCAGTGCAGTCAAGTGATTGGAATATAGGATTGTCATATACCCAGTGTAGTAGAGTGATTGGAATATAGGATGGGCCTATACTAGGCAATTAAGAGATTGGAATACAGGCTGGGCATGTACCCTATGCACTCAAGTGTTTGGAATATATGATGGGCATATACTAGGCAATCAAGTGATTGGAATATAGAATGGGCATATTCCCAGTGGACTAAAATAATTGGAATTTAGGATGGGCATGTCACCAGTGCAATCACATGTGTGGAACATAGGATGGGCATACACTAGGCAATCAAATGATTCGAAAATAGGATGGGCATATACCCAGTGCAGTCAACTGATTGGAATATAGGATGGGCAGGTCCCAGTGCAATCAAGTGTTTGGAACATAGGATGGGCACATACTAGGCAATCAAGTGATTTTAAAATAGGATGGGCATATACCCAGTGCAGTCAAGTGATTGGAATAAAGGATGGGCATATACTAGGCAATCAAGTGATTGGCATATAGGATGGGCATATGTCCAGCGCAGTCAAGTGATTGGAATATAGAATGGGCATATTCCCAGTGCAGTAAAATAATTGGAATATAGGATGGGCATATACCCAGTGCAGTCAAATGATTTGAATATAGGATGGGCATATACAAGGCAATCAAGTGATTGGAAAATTGGATGGGCATATACCCAGTGCAGTCAAGTGATTGGAATATAGGATGGGCATATACCCAGTGCAGTCAAGTGATTGGAATAAAGGATGGGCATATACCCAGTGCAGTCAAGTGATTGGAATAAAGGATGGGCATATACCCAGTGCAATCAAGTGATTGGAATATAGGATGTTGAAGGCATGTCCCGGAATGCTCACACCATAGATAATACAACTCGCTAGGAAAGAAAGGCCCAAGTCGATCTTGTAAGGATAACACGTTTTAATCTCACACACAGATGAGAGCAACAGCAATGAACTCTGCTCCTAAGAATATTCTGCCCAACGAGGGTACAAGCAGAGGCTTAAAAGGAGACACATCATCATAGTGATGCAATACATACAGTGAAAACACTGCAGGGCTGGTTGGTGTGCACCTATACAGGATCCTCCTGCCCCATAAGGGATGCCAGGTCATTGATTCCAGCCCAGTCCATCCGTCTTCCATCACGTGGGTGCTTTGGAGATCATCTTCTTCTCACCGATGAAGGTCAAAGAACAAATGAACTACACTCCTAACACAATGCTACTTTATCATTATACTGTGCACCTGGCAGGTTTTAAGACTGGCATAAAGGAGGCAGGTCTGGGACATTCTGACCTCCACACACACATTTCACTCGCTCCCTTCCATGCCATCTGGCTCCAAGGTCTCCACCCTTGTTTTGAACTATACTGTATCCCCCCAGCACCTCACAATACAAATCATATGATTGTAGCTCAAAGATGTGCAATGTTTGTCCTCTTTGAACATTTCAGGACTTGGCACTTTAGGGTTGGTAGTCAAAGGGCACCTGGTACCATGGAATTCAGGGATATTAAGGTTTAGTCAGTCAGTTATATGGGCTATAACTTGTGGTCGCCTGGAGATGGGCCGGGTCATGCTTTGGCAGTGTGAGATAATATGCACACTAGACGCCGGTCTATGATCGCGGCCTTGTAGGGCACACTCCTTGCGTATGGAAAAACATCTTTTCAACACTGTAAGAACAATGAATGAGCTTTGTGGCGGTCAGGGGTGTGGGTTGTCCTCATGGGAGCTCGGGCATGGCTGGTGATTTCCCTCATCTCGCAATTAGGGCTTAGTGCATGAAATGCAGCAATCGCTTGGCAGGCCTTGTCTCCGAACTATGGTTACTAACATCTACACAGAATGCACTAACATCTATACAAAATGGGCTACACTGTGTGGGTTGATTATATTGGGGTGGCGTCCTAGCACTGTCCCCCCTTGCCCCCTGGCCTATCATAGTGCTTCGAATGCTGCTCGCTTTACTCTAAATCGCTTAGTGGGATGGGACGGGGTGACCTCCTTCCCAACAATGGGCATATACCCAGTGCAGTCAAGTGAGTGGAATATAGGATGGGAATATACCTAGTGCAGTCAAGTGATTGGAATATAGGATGGGCATATACCCATTGCAGTCAAGTGATTGGAATATAGGATGGGCATATAACCAGTGCAATCAAGTGTTTGGATTATAAAATGGGCAGATACTAGGCAATCAAGTATTTGGAATATAGGATGGGCTTACACTAAGCAATCACGTGATTGGAATACAGTATGGGCATATACCCAGTGCAGTCAAGTGATTGGGATATAGGATAGGCATATACCCAGTGCAGCCAAGTGATTGGAATATAGGATGGGCATATGCTAGGCAATCAAGTGATTGGAATATAGGATGGGCATACACTAGGCAATCAAGTGATTGGAATATAGGATGGGCATACACTAGGCAATCAAGTGATTGGAATACAGGATGGGCATATACCCAGTGCAGCCAAGTGATTGGAATATAGGATGGGCATATACCCAGTGCAGCCAAGTGATTGGTGTTAAGACGGATTTCTGAACTCTGTCCTGGCGGCGCAGAAGTTCAGAAGGCCAACCTAATTACTTGGAACAGGGTATCCTCTGGACAAGCCAGACCAATCAGGGTAGCGATCGCGGCGGTCAAGACTAGGTCTCAAGAGGGGTGAGGGTGACTGAAAGCCCGCAATGAGCACACAAAGCAAGGACACCTACAAACTACTCCAAACAGGTGTTATATTAAAAATATATACACATTTATTCCAAGGCCTTTAAAACAATGACCGTAGCGAGAAATCACAATACAACTCTAGTAAACCAACACATACCAAACCAATACAATATATATACAAATACAAACAAGTCTAAAGCGTTAGATGCACGAAATGTGAAGTCCACCTAAAAGGGAAGGAAAACAGGCAGTGCGAAATAATGCTTAGACCCAGTCTGCCTTCAGAGGCACCTAACTAAAAGTAAGTCCAAGCCCTACGAAGAGTGGAGCCTTGTGCTCAAAAGTACCTGCACACGCTGGTGCCAACGGGCAAAAAGAGGAGTCTCTTCGAGGGAATCAGGCAGTTCAGTTTAGTGCACAAATGAAGAAGAACAGAGTTCCGCGACTCAAGCGCAGCCTCCACTGTGGGCAGAAGCAGAGCGCGAGTACGGAAAGGCGTGCTGTTTTGACACAGCGGCGAAAAGCTATGGGCTCCTGCAGGAGGGCGACCAGTTCCTAGCTATGCTACTCACCGGTCCCCGATGCAAGCAGACCCAGGCTTCTCTGCATCAGTTTCAGTGCTGGCAGGTTCAGGAGAGCAGGGGATGTCTCGTCGTCGTGTAGATTCTGCAGCAGCAGAGTTGAGTTAAAGATGTCCCAAACGAAGTGAACCCACACAGTTTGTTACCACAGTAGGGCAACGGAGCAGCCGTGTGTATCTCAGCCAAATGTACACTACTCACTTCAGACCTGGGAACGCTAAGTGTACGAATCGTGTGAGAGTGACAAGGACTAGAAATACAACACAACCTGGCGGCGATTACAGAGCAAGACTCCTGTGTAGGCTGGTCAGTCTGCTGGATGGCCCAGAGACACTTCCGAAGGCTTACAAGCAGGAGATGGTGAAGATGCCGAGAATAGCTGTTCCCGCTATTCCAAGGGTCGAAGTACCAGTACAGGCCTTCTGGTTCGATCAGAGGTAAAAAGGGTTTCACAAAGCGACAACAGTGCAGAGGAGCAGTCCTTCAGCGGGTCACCAGCGATTCCTCGGTTCAGTCTCGTGGTTGCAGGATACTTGGCTCCTGTATTCCTTCGTTCATGAGAACTCAGGAGATCGACATGGTAGTGGAGTTTCCAGCCCCCTCTTATCCACGGTTCCCTTCGCGCCAAAACGGAGGGGACCCAATGGGAGATCCGCTCATCAACACTCACACCATACGTGGACCTATCACGGACCACGGTGGTCCCAGGCATTCACACCACCCTAGACTCTGTGGCACCCAGGATGTGTATTGGGACCAGACATCCCAGCCCACATCCTGAAGCCACACACAAGGCCCGTAGAAGCCCGCGAAAGCATCAGTGTTTCGTGGGAAAGTACATGCCCAAATAAGGAAGGCCTCGGGTTGGCTCGACCTGGGGAAGATGAAGGGAGCAAGACGGTCAGCGGACAGGACAAAGGAGCCTCATGGTCTGGCCATTTTGGGAGCCAGGCCACCATTTTGGGCTAAGCACGAGAAACGCGCTTAAAATGCCAAAAGGAGCTCAAAACACAAGAAACGATCACTGCCACCATTCCCGTCCGTGATTCACTTGCACCGATCAGTTACAATCCAAAAAGAGTATCTAGGGCCTGCAGAAGGCTAGAGACCAAAGAGAGCAGTAACTTAGCTTACAGTGCCCTCTTGTGTCATGTTGCACGAAAGCCGCAACATGATAAAGAAACTACGGAAAACAGCGTTTCCCGGTACTGACTGTCTTAAGGGCATGTCAGTTTCCCCGTAAGAATGGAGCGAAAGCCCAGAGGAGTGCGGCAGAAGGCTGCACTTCTCTGGCAAAGTCTAGATCATGGTGAGAAACAACAGCAAAAAGTTTAGGGGTTGCCACATGGAAGGAAAATTACCCACAATTAAGAAATCTTTCCTAACAATTGGAATATAGGATGAGCATATACCCAGTGCAATCAAGTGTTTGGATTATAGGATGGGCATATACTAGGCAATCAAATGATTGGAATACATGATTGGCATATACCCAGTGCAGTCAAGTGATTGGGATATAGGATGGGCATATACTAGGCAATCGAGTGATTGGGATATAGGATGGGCATACACTAGGCAATCAAGTGATTGGAATCCAGGATGTACATATACCCAGTACAGCCAAGTGTTTGGAATATAGGATGGGCATATACCCAGTGCAGCCAAGTGTTTGGAATATAGGATGGGCATATATCCAGTGCAGCCAAGTGTTTGGACTATAGGATGGGCATATACCCAGTGCAGCCAAGTGTTTGGAATATAGGATGGGCATATACCCAGTGCAATCAAGTGTTTGGATTATACGATGGGTATATACTAGGCAATCAAGTGATTGGAATATAGGATGGACATACACTAGGCATTCAAGTGATTGGAATACAGGATGGGCATATACACATTGCAGCCAAGTGATTGGACTATAGGATGGGCATATACCCAGTGCAATCAAGGGTTTGGAATATAGGACGGGCTTATACCCAGTGCAGTCAATTGATTGGGATATAGGATGGGCATATACCCAGTGCAATCAAGTGTTTGGAATATAGGATTGGCATATACCCAGTGTAGTGGAGTGATTGGAATATAGGATGGGCATATACCCAGTGCAATCAAGTGTTTGGAATATAGGATTGGCATATACTCAGTGTAGTGGAGTGATTGGAATATAGACTGGGCCTTTACTAGGCAATTAAGAGATTGGTATATAGGATGGGCATATACCCAGTGCAATCAAGTGTTTGGAATATATGACGGGCCGATCCTGGGCAATTGAGTGATTGGAATATAGGCTGGGCATATACCCAGTGCACTCAAGTGCTTGGAATATAGGATGGGCATACACAAGGCAATTAAGTGATTGGCATATATGATGGGCATATATCCAGTGCAGTCAAGTGATTGGAATATAGGATTGGCATATACCCAGTGTAGTAGAGTGATTGGAATATAGGCTGGGCCTATACTAGGCAATTAAGAGATTGGTATATAGGATGGGCATATACCCAGTTTACTCAAGTGCTTGGAATATAGGATGGACATATACAAGGCAATCAAGTGATTGGCATATAGGATGGGCATATATCCAGTGCAGCCAAGTGATTGGAATGTAGGATGGGCATATACCCAGTGCAGCCAAGTGATTGGAATATAGGCTGGGCATATACCCAGTGCACTCAAGTTCTTGGAATATAGGATGGACATATACAAGGCAAATAACTGATTGGCATATATGATGGACATATATCCAGTGTAGTCAAGTGATTGGAATATAGAATGGGCATATGCCCAGTGCAGTAAAATGATTGGAATATAGGATGGGCATATACCCAGTGCAGTCAAGTGATTGGAATACAGGATGGGCATATACACAGTGCAGTCATGTGATTGGAATATAGGATGGGCATATACCCAGTGCAATCAAGTGTTTGGAATATATGATGGGCCGATACTGGGCAATTAAGTGATTGAAATATAGGATGGGCGTATACCCAGTGCAATCAAGTGTTTGGACTATATGATGGGCCGATACTGGGCAATTAACGGATTGGAATATAGGATGGGCATATACCCAGGACAATCAAGTCATTGGAATATAGGATTGGCACATACCCAGTGTAGTAGAGTGATTGGAATGTAGGCTGGGCCTATACTAGGCAATTAAGAGATTGGTATATAGGATGGGCATATACCCAGTGTACTCAAGGGCTTGGAATATAGGATGGACATATACAAGGCAATTAAGTGATTGGCATATAGGATGGGCATATATCCAGTGCAGTCAAGTGATTGGAATATAGAATGGGCATATGCCCAGTGCAATCAAGGGTTTGGAATTTAGGTTGGGCATATACTAGGCAATCAAGTGATTGGAATATAGGATGGGCATACACTAGGCAATCAAGTGATTGGAATATAGGATGGGCATATACCCAGTGCAGCCAAGTGATTGGTGTTAAGACGGATTTCTGAACTCTGTCCTGGCGGCGCAGAAGTTCAGAAGGCCAACCTAATTACTTGGAACAGGGTAACCTCTGGACAAGCCAGACCAATCAGGGTAGCGATTGCGGCGGTCAAAACTAGGTCTCAAGAGGGGTGAGGGTGACTGAAAGCCCGCAATGAGCACACAAAGCAAGGACACCTACAAACTACTCCAAACAGGTGTTATATTAAAAATATATACACATTTATTCCAACGCCTTTAAAACAATGACCATAGCAAGAAATCACAATACAACTCTAGTAAACCAACACATACCAAACCAATACAATATATATACAAATACAAACAAGTCTGAAGCGTTAGATGCACGAAATGTGTAGTCCACCTAAAAGGGAAGGAAAACAGGCAGTGCGAAATAATGCTTATACCCAGTCCGCCTTCAGAGGCACCTAACTAAAAGGAAGTCCAAGCCCTACGAAGAGTGGAGCCTTGTGCTCAAAAGTACCTGCACACGCTGGTGCCAACGGGCAAAAAGGTGAGTCTCTTCGAGGGAATCAGGCAGTTCAGTTTAGTGCACAAATGAAGAAGAACAGAGTTCCGCGACTCAAGAGCAGCCTCCACTGTGGGCAGAAGCAGAGCGCGAGTACGGAAAGGCGTGCTGTTTTGACACAGCAGGGAAAAGCTATGGGCTCCTGCAGGAGGGAGACCAGTTCCTAGCTATGCTACTCACCGGTCCCCGATGCAGGCAGACCCAGGCTTCTCCGCGTCAGTTTCAGTGCTGGCAGGTTCAGGAGAGCAGGGGACGTCTCGTCGTCGTGCAGATTCAGCAGCAGCAGAGTTGAGTTATAGATGTCCCAAACGAAGTAAACCCGCACAGTTTGTTAACACAGCAGGGCAACGGAGCGGCCGTGTGTATCTCAGCCAAATGTACACTACTCACTTCACACCTGGGAACGCCAAGTGTACGAATCGTGTGAGAGTGGCAAAGACTAGAAATACAACACAACCTGGCGGCGGTTACAGAGCAAGACTCCTGTGTAGGCTGGTCAGTCTGCTGGATGGCCCAGAGGCACTTCCAAAGGCTTACGAGCAGGAGATGGTGAAGATGCCGAGAATATAGCTGTTCCCGCTATTCCAAGGGTCGAAGTACCAGTACAGGCCTTCTGGTTCGATCAGAGGTAAAAGGGTTTTCACAAAGCGACAACAGTGCAGAGGAGCAGTCCTTCAGCGGGTCACCAGCGATTCCTGGGTTCAGCCTCGTGGTTGCAGGATACTTGGCTCCTGTATTCCTTCGTTCATGAGAACTCAGGAGATCGACATGGTAGTGGCGTTTCCAGCCCCCTCTTATCCACGGTTCCCTTCGCGCCAAAACGGAGGGGACCCAATGGGAGATCCGCTCATCAACACTCACACCATACGTGGACCTATCATGGACCACTGTGGTCCCAGGCATTCACACCACCCTAGGCTCTCTGGCACCCAGGATGTGTATTGGGACCAGACATCCCAGCCCACATCCTGGAGGCACACACAAGGCCCGTAGAAGCCCGCGAAAGCATCAGTGTTTCGCGGGAAAGTACATGCCCAAATAAGGAAGGCCCCGGGTCGGCTCGACCTGGGGAAGGTGAAGGGAGCAAGACGGTCAGCGGACAGGACAAAGGAGCCTCATGGTCTGGCCATTTTGGGAGCCAGGCCACCATTTTGGGCTAGGCGCGAGAAACGCGCTTAAAACGCCAAAAGGAGCTCAAAACACAAGAAACGATCACTGCCACCATTCCCGTCCGTGATTCACTTGCACGATCAGTTACAATCCAAAAAGAGTATCTAGGGCCTGCAGAAGGCTAGAGACCCAAGAGAGCAGTAACTTAGCTTACAGTGCCCTCTTGTGTCATGTTGCACGAAAGCCGCAACATGATAAAGAAACTACGGAAAACAGAGTTTCCCGGTACTGACTGTCTTAAGGGCATGTCAGTTTCCCCGTAAGAATGGAGAGAAAGCCCAGAGGAGTGCGGCAGAAGACTGCACTTCTCTGGCAAAGTCTAGATCATGGTGAGAAACAACAGCAAAAAGTTTAGGGGTTGCCACATGGAAGGAAAATTACCCACAATTAAGAAATCTTTCCTAACAATTGGAATATAGGATGAGCATATACCCAGTGCAATCAAGTGTTTGGATTATAGGATGGGCATATACTAGGCAATCAAATGATTGGAATACATGATTGGCATATACCCAGTGCAGTCAAGTGATTGGGATATAGGATGGGCATATACTAGACAGTCAAGTGATTGGAATATAGGATGGGCATACACTAGGCAATCAAGTGATTGGAATCCAGGATGTACATATACCCAGTACAGCCAAGTGTTTGGAATATAGGATGGGCATATACCCAGTGCAGCCAAGTGTTTGGAATATAGGATGGGCATATACCCAGTGCAGCCAAGTGTTTGGATTATACGATGGGCATATACTAGGCAATCAAGTGATTGGAATATAGGATGGACATACACTAGGCAATCAAGTGATTGGAATACAGGATGGGCATATACCCATTGCAGCCAAGTGATTGGACTATAGGATGGGCATATACCCAGTGCAAACAAGGGTTTGGAATATAGGATGGGCTTATACCCAGTGCAGTCAATTGATTGGGATATAGGATGGGCATATACCCAGTGCAATCAAGTGTTTGGAATATAGGATTGGCATATAACCAGTGTAGTGGAGTGATTGGAATATAGGATGGGCATATACCCAGTGCAATCAAGTGTTTTGAATATAGGATTGGCATATACCCAGTGTAGTGGAGTGATTGGAATATAGGCTGGGCCTTTACTAGGCAATTAAGAGATTGGTATAAAGGATGGGCATATACCCAGTGCAATCAAGTGTTTCGAATATATGACGGGCCGATACTAGGCAATTAAGTGATTGGAATATAGGCTGGGCATATACCCAGTGCACTCAAGTGCTTGGAATATAGGATGGACATATACAAGGCAATTAAGTGATTGGCATATATGATGGGCATATATCCAGTGCAGTCAAGTGATTGGAATATAGGAATGGCATATACCCAGTGTAGTAGAGTGATTGGAATATAGGCTGGGCCTATACTAGGCAATTAAGAGATTGGTATATAGGATGGGCATATACCCAGTGTACTCAAGTGCTTGGAATATAGGATGGGCATATACCCAGTGCAATCAAATCATTGGAATATAGAATGGGCATATACTAGGCAATCAACTGATTGGAATATAGGATGGGCATACACTAGGCAATCAAGTGATTGGAATACAGAATGGGCATATACCCAGTGCAGCCAAGTGATTGGAATATAGGATGGGCATATACCCAGTGCAGCCAAGTGATTGGAATATAGGCTGGGCATATACCCAGTGCACTCAAGTTCTTGGAATATAGGATGGACATATACAAGGCAAATAAGTGATTGGCATATATGATGGGCATATATCCAGTGTAGTCAAGTGTTTGGAATATATGATGGGCCGATACTGGGCAATTAACTGATTGGAATATAGGATGGGCATATATCCAGTGCAGTCAAGTCATTGGAATATAGGATTGGCATATACCCAGTGTAGTAGAGTGAATGGAATGTAGGCCGGGCCTATACTAGGCAATTAAGAGATTGGAATATAGGCTGGGCATATACCCAGTGCACTCAAGTGCTTGGAATATAGGATGGACATATACAAGGCAATTAAGTGATTGGCATATATGATGGGCATATATCCAGTGCAGTCAAGTGATTGGAATATAGGATTGGCATATACCCAGTGTAGTAGAGTGATTGGAATATAGGCTGGGCCTATACTGGGCAATTAAGAGATTGGTATATAGGATGGGCATATACCCAGTGTACTCAAGTGCTTGGAATATAGGATGGACATATACAAGGCAATCAAGTGATTGGCATATAGGATGGGCATATACCCAGCGCAGCCAAGTGATTGGAATATAGGATGGGCATATACCCAGTGCAGCCAGGTGATTGGAATATAGGATGGGCATATACCCAGTGCAGCCAAGTGATTGGAATATAGGATGGGCTTATACCCAGTGCAGCCAAGTGATTGGAATATAGGCTGGGCATATACCCAGTGCACTCAAGTTCTTGGAATATAGGATGGACATATACAAGGCAAATAAGTGATTGGCATATATGATGGGCATATATCCAGTGTAGTCAAGTGATTGGAATATAGAATGTGTCAGGGTAGCAGATGTGCCAGGCAGAAGTACAGACTTCCCAGCGTGCGAGGGAATAGTGTTTTGCCCTACAGAAGGCTTCTTCATCCTTTCCATAGGAAGAAACCTTCCAGGACCACATTTCCCAGCACACCCGGCGGCAGGAACTACACTTCTCAGGCCACATGGGGTGTGGCGAGCCGGCGCGCATGCGCGAAGCTCCGAGCACGGGGCTTGTGCTCAGAACTTCATTGTGAGCGGTCGCATCTTCCGGAGCTCCAGCCTGAGGGGACTACGCGAGGGGCCACGCCCCACGGATCTTTCAACCCGGCCCCTCGAGGCTCTCAGATAAGTGACGCATGCATGCCCAGCTGCGGGAGAGAGAGTTAATGGGGAATCACGCGCAGGGGGTTAACGCCCACACTCTTAAGCCCCCCTGCGCACGGCTAAGTTGAGTTCTGTGCACAGTTACACTGGATGACATTTAATCCAGGAGGCAACGTTACTTTTGAGTTTCACATTAACCCATGCGAGTGTGAACTAACAGCGCTAGCGGTTAATCATAGGCCACGTGCGGCTCCCGCATGTCACGCCCAGAACCCCAAAACAATGCCGGAGCGTCTTTAACCATGTGCGGTTCTTTTTAAACGCACGGATTGACGACCAGGAAACACAGCTGGCTCAAAACAGTACTAGTTGAGGCGTGAGGACTCTTCAGCCTTATGAGCCCCTATTCTGGTGTGAGAGTCGGAGGGGAACAAAGACACGGCAGGGGCCCCGCGTGGCTTACACACTAATCTCCGTGTTCTGAAGAATGGTACAATGTGCATGCATGAGTGAATAGTTGCTGTGTCGCTGTAATTCAGAGCTATAGGGAGCATTGCCTAATTCTTGCTCTTTTTACAGCGATCGATCGCTTCTGATACCGACCGGACCTGGAGTGCGCAGGCAGGTGGCCAGCACTCAAACCCAGAGCTAAGTGCCCTATTGTTTTGTTTGTTTGGAATCACTCCCCAAATGGCTGTGGCAATGCATGAGTGAATGTAATGTCATAACTTGGTTTTGAATGACTTTTTCCCTATTTTTCCCGTGTCCTATCCAATACTGTACCCTGCAACCTCAATACGGTATTCCTACTTCCCCGTACCCATCCAACCAGCGTTCCCTAACCCTCTTTCCCCGCTGGGGTTGTGGATGTCTGCGTAAGCCTTCGCTTGCAGGCGCCAAAACCTTGGAGGGGGTGGTTGGTTCGTGCCACTCCTGCGCCTGGACTCCTGGAGCCCTGATAGAATGGGCATATGCCCAGTGCAGTAAAATGATTGGAATATAGGATGGGCATATACCCAGTGCAGTCAAATGATTGGAATACAGGATGGGCATATACCCAGTGCAGTCATGTGATTGGAATATAGGATGGGCATATACCCAGTGCAGCCAAGTGTTTGGAATATATGATGGGCCGATACTGGGCAATTAAGTGATTGAAATATAGGATGGGCGTATACCCAGTGCAATCAAGTGTTTGAAATGTATGATGGGCCGATACTGGGCAATTAACTGATTGGAATATAGGATGGGCATATACCCAGGCCAGTCAAGTCATTGGAATATAGGATTGGCATATACCCAGTGTAGTAGAGTGATTGGAATGTAGGCTGGGCCTATACTAGGCAATTAAGAGATTGGTATATAGGATGGGCATATACCCAGTGTACTCAAGTGCTTGGAATATAGGATGGACATATACAAGGCAATTAAGTGATTGGCATATAGGATGGGCATATATCCAGTGCAGTCAAGTGATTGGAATATAGAATGGGCATATGCCCAGTGCAATCAAGGGTTTGGAATTTAGGTTGGGCATATACTAGGCAATCAAGTGATTGGAATATAGGATGGGCATACACTAGGCAATCAAGTGATTGGAATATAGGATGGGCATATACGCAGTGCAGCCAAGTGATTGGTGTTAAGACGGATTTCTGAACTCTGTCCTGGCGGCGCAGAATTTCAGAAGGCCACTCTAATTACTTGGAACAGGGTAACCTCTGGACAAGCCAGACCAATCAGGGTAGCGATCGCGGCGGTCAAGACTAGGTCTCAAGAGGGGTGAGGGTGACTGAAAGCCCGCAATGAGCACACAAAGCAAGGACACCTACAAACTACTCCAAACAGGTGTTATATTAAAAATATATACACATTTATTCCAAGGGCTTTACAAAAATGACCGTAGCGAGAAATCACAATACAACTCTAGTAAACCATCACATACCAAACCAATACAATATATATACAAATACAAACAAGTCTAAAGCGTTAGATGCACAAAATGTGTAGTCCACCTAAAAGGGAAGGAAAACAGGCAGTGCAAAATAATGCTTAGACCCAGTCCGCCTTCAGAGGCACCTAACTAAAAGGAAGTCCAAGTCCTACGAATAGTGGAGCCTTTTGCTCAAAAGTACCTGCACACGCTGGTGCCAACAGGCAAAAAGGTGAGTCTCTTCGAGGGAATCAGGCAGTTCAGTTTAGTGCACAAATGAAGAAGAACAGAGTTCCGCGACGCAAGAGCAGCCTCCACTGTGGGCAGAAGCAGAGCGCGAGTACGGAAAGGCGTGCTGTTTTGACACAGCAGGGAAAAGCTATGGGCTCCTGCAGGAGGGCGACCAGTTCCTAGCTATGCTACTCACCGGTCCCCGATGCAAGCAGACCCAGGCTTCTCCGCGTCAGTTTCAGTGCTGGCAGGTTCAGGAGAGCAGGGGACTTCTCGTCGTCGTGTAGATTCAGCAGCAGCAGAGTTGAGTTATAGATGTCCCAAACGAAGTGAACCCGCACAGTTTGTTACCACAGCAGGGCAACGGAGCGGCCGTGTGTATCTCAGCCAAATGTACACTACTCACTTCAGACCTGGGAACGCCAAGTGTACGAATCGTGTGAGAGTGACAAGGACTAGAAATACAACACAACCTGGCGGCGGTTACAGAGCAAGACTCCTGTGTAGGCTGGTCAGTCTGCTGGATGGCCCAGAGGCACTTCCGAAGGCTTACGAGCAGGAGATGGTGAAGATGCCGAGAATAGCTGTTCCCGCTATTCCAAGGGTCGAAGTACCAGTACAGGCCTTCTGGTTCGATCAGAGGTAAAAAGGGTTTCACAAAGCGACAACAGTGCAGAGGAGCAGTCCTTCAGCGGGTCACCAGCGATTCCTGGGTTCAGCCTCGTGGTTGCAGGATACTTGGCTCCTGTATTCCTTCGTTCATTAGAACTCAGGAGATCGACATGGTAGTGGCGTTTCCAGCCCCCCCTTATCCACGGTTCCCTTCGCGCCAAAACGGAGGGGACCCAATGGGAGATCCGCTCATCAACACTCACACCATACGTGGACCTATCACGGACCACGGTGGTCCCAGGCATTCACACCACCCTAGACTCTCTGGCACCCAGGATGAGTATTGGGACGAGACATCCCAGCCCACATCCTGGAGGCACACACAAGGTCCGTAGAAGCCCGCAAAAGCATTGGTGTTTCGTGGGAAAGTACATGCCCAAATAAGGAAGGCCCCGGGTCGGCTCGACCTGGGGAAGGTGAAGGGAGCAAGACGGTCATCGGACAGGACAAAGGAGCCTCATGGTCTGGCCATTTTGGGAGCCAGGCCACCATTTTGGGCTAAGCGTGAGAAACGCGCTTAAAACGCCAAAAGGAGCTCAAAACACAAGAAACGATCGCTGCCACCATTCCCGTCCGTGATTCACTTGCACCCATCAGTTACAATCCAAAAAGAGTATCTAGGGCCTGTAGAAGGCTAGAGACCCAAGAGAGCAGTAACTTAGCTTACAGTGCCCTCTTGTGTCATGTTGCACGAAAGCCGTAACATGATAAAGAAACTACGGAAAATAGCGTTTCCCGGTACTGACTGTCTTAAGGGCATGTCAGTTTCCCCGTAAGAATGGAGCGAAGGCCCAGAGGAGTGCGGCAGAAGGCTGCACTTCTCTGGCAAAGTCTAGATCATGGTGAGAAACAACAGCAAAAAGTTAAGGGGTTGCCACATGGAAGGAAAATTACCCACAATTAAGAAATCTTTCCTAACAATTGGAATATAGGATGAGCGTATTCCCAGTGCAATCAAGTGTTTGGATTATAGGATGGGCATTACTAGGCAATCAAATGATTGGAATACATGATGGGCATATACCCAGTGCAGTCAAGTGATTGGGATATAGGATGGGCATATACTAGGCAATCAAGTGATTGGAATATAGGATGGGCATACACTAGGCAATCAAGTGATTGGAATCCAGGATGTGGATATACCCAGTACAGCCAAGTGTTTGGAATATAGGATGGGCATATACCCAGTGCAGCCAAGTGTTTGGAATATAGGATGGGCATATACCCAGTGCAATCAAGTGTTTGGATTATACGATGGGCATATACTAGGCAATCAAGTGATTTGAATATAGGATGGACATACACTAGGCAATCAAGTGATTGGAATACAGGATGGGCATATACCCATTGCAGCCAAGTGATTGGACTATAGGATGGGCATATACCCAGTGCAAACAAGGGTTTGGAATATAGGATGGGCTTATACCCAGTGCAGTCAATTGATTGGGATATAGGATGGGCATATACCCAGTGCAATCAAGTGTTTGGAATATAGGATTGGCATATAACCAGTGTAGTGGGGTGATTGGAATATAGGATGGGCATATACCCAGTGCAATCAAGTGTTTTGAATATAGGATTGGCATATACCCAGTGTAGTGGAGTGATTGGAATATAGGCTGGGCCTTTACTAGGCAATTAAGAGATTGGTATAAAGGATGGGCATATACCCAGTGCAATCAAGTGTTTCGAATATATGACGGGCCGATACTAGGCAATTAAGTGATTGGAATATAGGCTGGGCATATACCCAGTGCACTCAAGTGCTTGGAATATAGGATGGACATATACAAGGCAATTAAGTGATTGGCATATATGATGGGCATATATCCAGTGCAGTCAAGTGATTGGAATATAGGATTGGCATATACCCAGTGTAGTAGAGTGATTGGAATATAGGCTGGGCCTATACTAGGCAATTAAGAGATTGGTATATAGGATGGGCAAATACCCAGTGTACTCAAGTGCTTGGAATATAGAATGGGCATATACTAGACAATCAAGTGATTGTAATATAGGATGGGCATACAGTAGGCAATCAAGTGATTGGAATACACAATGGGCATATACCCAGTGCAGTCAAGTGATTGGGATATAGGATAGGCATATACCCAGTGCAATCAAATCATTGGAATATAGAATGGGCATATACTAGGCAATCAACTGATTGGAATATAGGATGGGCATACACTAGGCAATCAAGTGATTGGAATACAGAATGGGCATATACCCAGTGCAGCCAAGTGATTGGAATATAGGATGGGCATATACCCAGTGCAGCCAAGTGATTGGAATATAGACTGGGCATATACCCAGTGCACTCAAGTTCTTGGAATATAGGATGGACATATACAAGGCAAATAAGTGATTGGCATATATGATGGGCATATATCCAGTGTAGTCACGTGTTTGGAATATATGATGGGCTGATACTGGGCAATTAAGTGATTGAAATATAGGATGGGCGTATACCCAGTGCAATCAAGTGTTTGGAATATATGATGGGCCGATACTGGGCAATTAACTGATTGGAATATAGGATGGGCATATATCCAGTGCAGTCAAGTCATTGGAATATAGGATTGGCATATACCCAGTGTAGTAGAGTGAATGGAATGTAGGCCGGGCCTATACTAGGCAATTAAGAGATTGGAATATAGGCTGGGCATATACCCAGTGCACTCAAGTGCTTGGAATATAGGATGGACATATACAAGGCAATTAAGTGATTGGCATATATGATGGGCATATATCCAGTGCAGTCAAGTGATTGGAATATAGGATTGGCATATACCCAGTGTAGTAGAGTGATTGGAATATAGGCTGGGCCTATACTGGGCAATTAAGAGATTGGTATATAGGATGGGCATATACCCAGTGTACTCAAGTGCTTGGAATATAGGATGGACATATACAAGGCAATCAAGTGATTGGCATATAGGATGGGCATATACCCAGCGCAGCCAAGTGATTGGAATATAGGATGGGCATATACCCAGTGCAGCCAGGTGATTGGAATATAGGATGGGCATATACCCAGTGCAGCCAAGTGATTGGAATATAGGATGGGCTTATACCCAGTGCAGCCAAGTGATTGGAATATAGGCTGGGCATATACCCAGTGCACTCAAGTTCTTGGAATATAGGATGGACATATACAAGGCAAATAAGTGATTGGCATATATGATGGGCATATATCCAGTGTAGTCAAGTGATTGGAATATAGAATGTGTCAGGGTACCAGATGTGCCAGGCAGAAGTACAGACTTCCCAGCATGCGAGGGAATAGTGTTTTGCCCTACAGAAGGCTTCTTCATCCTTTCCATAGGAAGAAACCTTCCAGGACCACATTTCCCAGCACACCCGGCGGCAGGAACTACACTTCTCAGGCCACATGGGGTGTGGCGAGCCGGCGCGCATGCGCGAAGCTCCGAGCACGGGGCTTGTGCTCAGAACTTCATTGTGAGCGTTCGCATCTTCCGGAGCTCCAGCCTGAGGGGACTACGCGAGGGGCCACGCCCCACGGATCTTTCAACCCGGCCCCTCGAGGCTCTCAGATAAGTGACGCATGCATGCCCAGCTGCGGGAGAGAGAGTTAATGGGGAATCACGCGCAGGGGGTTAACGCCCACACTCTTAAGCCCCCCTGCGCACGGCTAAGTTAAGTTCTGTGCACAGTTGCACTGGATGACATTTAATCCAGGAGGCAACGTTACTTTTGAGTTTCACATTAACCCATGCGCGTGTGAACTAACAGCGCTAGCGGTTAATCATAGGCCACGTGCGGCTCCCGCATGTCACGCCCAGAACCCCAAAACAATGCCGGAGCGTCTTTAACCATGTGCGGTTCTTTTTAAACGCACGGATTGACGACCAGGAAACACAGCTGGCTCAAAACAGTACTAGTTGAGGCGTGAGGACGCTTCAGCCTTATGAGCCCCTATTCTGGTGTGAGAGTCGGGGGGGAACAAAGACACGGCAGGGGCCCCGCGTGGCTTACACACTAATCTCTGTGTTCTGAAGAATGGTACAATGTGCATGCATGAGTGAATAGTTGCTGTGTCGCTGTAATTCAGAGCTATAGGGAGCATTGCCGAATTCTTGCTCTTTTTACAGCGATCGATCGCTTCTGATACCGACCGGACCTGGAGTGCGCAGGCAGGTGGCCAGCACTCAAACCCAGAGCTAAGTGCCCTATTGTTTTGTTTGTTTGGAATCACTCCCCAAATGGCTGTGGCAATGCATGAGTGAATGTAATGTCATAACTTGGTTTTGAATGACTTTTTCCCTATTTTTCCCGTGTCCTATCCAATACTGTACCCTGCAACCTCAATACGGTATTCCTACTTCCCCGTACCCATCCAACCAGCGTTCCCTAACCCTCTTTCCCCGCTGGGGTTGTGGATGTCTGCGTAAGCCTTCGCTTGCAGGCGCCAAAACCTTGGAGGGGGTGGTTGGTTCGTGCCACTCCTGCGCCTGGACTCCTGGAGCCCTGATAGAATGGGCATATGCCCAGTGCAGTAAAATGATTGGAATATAGGATGGGCATATACCCAGTGCAGTCAAGTGATTGGAATACAGGATGGGCATATACCCAGTGCAGTCATGTGATTGGAATATAGGATGGGCATATACCCAGTGCAGCCAAGTGTTTGGAATATATGATGGGCCGATACTGGGCAATTAAGTGATTGAAATATAGGATGGGCGTATACCCAGTGCAATCAAGTGTTTGAAATGTATGATGGGCCGATACTGGGCAATTAACTGATTGGAATATAGGATGGGCATATACCCAGGCCAGTCAAGTCATTGGAATATAGGATTGGCATATACCCAGTGTAGTAGAGTGATTGGAATGTAGGCTGGGCCTATACTAGGCAATTAAGAGATTGGTATATAGGATGGGCATATACCCAGTGTACTCAAGTGCTTGGAATATAGGATGGACATATACAAGGCAATTAAGTGATTGGCATATAGGATGGGCATATATCCAGTGCAGTCAAGTGATTGGAATATAGAATGGGCATATGCCCAGTGCAATCAAGGGTTTGGAATTTAGGTTGGGCATATACTAGGCAATCAAGTGATTGGAATATAGGATGGGCATACACTAGGCAATCAAGTGATTGGAATATAGGATGGGCATATACGCAGTGCAGCCAAGTGATTGGTGTTAAGACGGATTTCTGAACTCTGTCCTGGCGGCGCAGAATTTCAGAAGGCCACTCTAATTACTTGGAACAGGGTAACCTCTGGACAAGCCAGACCAATCAGGGTAGCGATCGCGGCGGTCAAGACTAGGTCTCAAGAGGGGTGAGGGTGACTGAAAGCCCGCAATGAGCACACAAAGCAAGGACACCTACAAACTACTCCAAACAGGTGTTATATTAAAAATATATACACATTTATTCCAAGGGCTTTACAACAATGACCGTAGCGAGAAATCACAATACAACTCTAGTAAACCATCACATACCAAACCAATACAATATATATACAAATACAAACAAGTCTAAAGCGTTAGATGCACAAAATGTGTAGTCCACCTAAAAGGGAAGGAAAACAGGCAGTGCAAAATAATTCTTAGACCCAGTCCGCCTTCAGAGGCACCTAACTAAAAGGAAGTCCAAGTCCTACGAATAGTGGAGCCTTTTGCTCAAAAGTACCTGCACACGCTGGTGCCAACGGGCAAAAAGGTGAGTCTCTTCGAGGGAATCAGGCAGTTCAGTTTAGTGCACAAATGAAGAAGAACAGAGTTCCGCGACGCAAGAGCAGCCTCCACTGTGGGCAGAAGCAGAGCGCGAGTACGGAAAGGCGTGCTGTTTTGACACAGCAGGGAAAAGCTATGGGCTCCTGCAGGAGGGCGACCAGTTCCTAGCTATGCTACTCACCGGTCCCCGATGCAAGCAGACCCAGGCTTCTCCGCATCAGTTTCAGTGCTGGCAGGTTCAGGAGAGCAGGGGACTTCTCGTCGTCGTGTAGATTCAGCAGCAGCAGAGTTGAGTTATAGATGTCCCAAACGAAGTGAACCCGCACAGTTTGTTACCACAGCAGGGCAACGGAGCGGCCGTGTGTATCTCAGCCAAATGTACACTACTCACTTCAGACCTGGGAACGCCAAGTGTACGAATCGTGTGAGAGTGACAAGGACTAGAAATACAACACAACCTGGCGGCGGTTACAGAGCAAGACTCCTGTGTAGGCTGGTCAGTCTGCTGGATGGCCCAGAGGCACTTCCGAAGGCTTACGAGCAGGAGATGGTGAAGATGCCGAGAATAGCTGTTCCCGCTATTCCAAGGGTCGAAGTACCAGTACAGGCCTTCTGGTTCGATCAGAGGTAAAAAGGGTTTCACAAAGCGACAACAGTGCAGAGGAGCAGTCCTTCAGCGGGTCACCAGCGATTCCTGGGTTCAGCCTCGTGGCTGCAGGATACTTGGCTCCTGTATTCCTTCGTTCATTAGAACTCAGGAGATCGACATGGTAGTGGCGTTTCCAGCCCCCCCTTATCCACGGTTCCCTTCGCGCCAAAACGGAGGGGACCCAATGGGAGATCCGCTCATCAACACTCACACCATACGTGGACCTATCACGGACCACGGTGGTCCCAGGCATTCACACCACCCTAGACTCTCTGGCACCCAGGATGTGTATTGGGACGAGACATCCCAGCCCACATCCTGGAGGCACACACAAGGTCCGTAGAAGCCCGCAAAAGCATTGGTGTTTCGTGGGAAAGTACATGCCCAAATAAGGAAGGCCCCGGGTCGGCTCGACCTGGGGAAGGTGAAGGGAGCAAGACGGTCATCGGACAGGACAAAGGAGCCTCATCGTCTGGCCATTTTGGGAGCCAGGCCACCATTTTGGGCTAAGCGTGAGAAACGCGCTTAAAACGCCAAAAGGAGCTCAAAACACAAGAAACGATCGCTGCCACCATTCCCGTCCGTGATTCACTTGCACCCATCAGTTACAATCCAAAAAGAGTATCTAGGGCCTGTAGAAGGCTAGAGACCCAAGAGAGCAGTAACTTAGCTTACAGTGCCCTCTTGTGTCATGTTGCACGAAAGCCGTAACATGATAAAGAAACTACGGAAAATAGCGTTTCCCGGTACTGACTGTCTTAAGGGCATGTCAGTTTCCCCGTAAGAATGGAGCGAAGGCCCAGAGGAGTGCGGCAGAAGGCTGCACTTCTCTGGCAAAGTCTAGATCATGGTGAGAAACAACAGCAAAAAGTTAAGGGGTTGCCACATGGAAGGAAAATTACCCACAATTAAGAAATCTTTCCTAACAATTGGAATATAGGATGAGCGTATTCCCAGTGCAATCAAGTGTTTGGATTATAGGATGGGCATTACTAGGCAATCAAATGATTGGAATACATGATGGGCATATACCCAGTGCAGTCAAGTGATTGGGATATAGGATGGGCATATACTAGGCAATCAAGTGATTGGAATATAGGATGGGCATACACTAGGCAATCAAGTGATTGGAATCCAGGATGTGGATATACCCAGTACAGCCAAGTGTTTGGAATATAGGATGGGCATATACCCAGTGCAGCCAAGTGTTTGGAATATAGGATGGGCATATACCCAGTGCAATCAAGTGTTTTGAATATAGGATTGGCATATACCCAGTGTAGTGGAGTGATTGGAATATAGGCTGGGCCTTTACTAGGCAATTAAGAGATTGGTATAAAGGATGGGCAAATACCCATTGCAATCAAGTGTTTGTAATATATGACGGGCCAATACTAGGCAATTAAGTGATTGGAATATAGGCTGGGCATATACCCAGTGCACTCAAGTGCTTGGAATATAGGATGGACATATACAAGGCAATTAAGTGATTGGCATATATGATGGGCATATATCCAGTGCAGTCAAGTGATTGGAATATAGGATTGGCATATACCCAGTGTAGTAGAGTGATTGGAATATAGGCTGGGCCTATACTAGGCAATTAAGAGATTGGTATATAGGATGGGCATATACCCAGTGTACTCAAGTGCTTGGAATATAGGATGGGCATATACTAGACAATCAAGTTATTGTAATATAGGATGGGCATACAGTAGGCAATCAAGTGATTGGAATACACAATGGGCATATACCCAGTGCAGTCAAGTGATTGGGATATAGGATAGGCATATACCCAGTGCAATCAAATCATTGGAATATAGAATGGGCATATACTAGGCAATCAACTGATTGGAATATAGGATGGGCATACACTAGGCAATCAAGTGATTGGAATACAGAATGGGCATATACCCAGTGCAGCCAAGTGATTGGAATATAGGCTGGGCATATACCCAGTGCACTCAAGTTCTTGGAATATAGGATGGACATATACAAGGCAAATAAGTGATTGGCATATATGATGGGCAGATATCCAGTGTAGTCAAGTGTTTGGAATATATGATGGGCCGATACTGGGCAATTAAGTGATTGAAATATAGGATGGGCGTATACCCAGTGCAATCAAGTGTTTGGAATATATGATGGGCCGATACTGGGCAATTAACTGATTGGAATATAGGATGGGCATATATCCAGTGCAGTCAAGTCATTGGAATATAGGATTGGCATATACCCAGTGTAGTAGAGTGATTGGAATGTAGGCCGGGCCTATACTAGGCAATTAAGAGATTGGAATATAGGCTGGGCATATACCCAGTGCACTCAAGTGCTTGGAATATAGGATGGACATATACAAGGCAATTAAGTGATTGGCATATAGGATGGGCATATATCCAGTGCAGTCAAGTGATTGGAATACAGGATGGGCATATACCCAGTGCAGTCAAGTGATTGGAATATAAAATGGGCATATACCCAGTGCAGTCAAGTGATTGGAATATTGGATGGGCATATACTCAGTGCAGTCAAGTGATTGGAATATTGGATGGGCATATACCCAGTGCAATCAAGGGTTTTGAATATAGGATGGGCATATACCCAGTGCAGTCAAGTGATTGGGATATAGGATGGGCATATACCCAGTGCAATCAAGTGTTTGGAATATATGATGGGCCGATACTAGGCAATTAAGTGATTGGAATATAGGATGGGCATATATAGAATGGGCATATGCCCAGTGCAGTAAAATGATTGGAATATCGCATGGGCATATACCCAGTGCAGTCAAGTGATTGGAATATAGGATGGGCATGTCTCCAGTGCAATCACGTGTTTGGAACATAGGATGGGCTATTACCCAGTGCAGTCAAGTGATTGGAATATAGGATGCACATACTCCCAGTGCAGTCAAGTGATTGGAATATAGGATGGGCATACTCCCAGTGCAGTCAAGTGATTGGAATATAGAATGGGCATATGCCCTGTGCAGTAAAATGATTGGAATATAGGATGGGTATATATCCAGTGAAGTCATGTGATTGGAATATAGGATGGGCATACTCCCAGTGCAGTCAAGTGATTGGAATATAGGATGGGCATGTCCCAGTGCAATCAAGTCTTTGGAACATAGGATTGGCAGGCATATACTAGGCATTCACATGATTTTAAAATAGGATGGGCATATACACAGTGCAGTCAGGTGATTGGAATACAGGATGGGCATATACCCAGTGCACTGAAGTGATTGGAATATAAAATGGCATATACCCAGTGCAGTCAAGTGATTGGAATATAGGATGGACATATTCCCAGCACAGTCAAGTGATTGGAATATTGGATGGGCATATACCCAGAGCAGTCAAGTGATTGGAATATAAGATGGGCTTATACCCAGTGCAATCAAGTGATTGGAATATAGGATGGACATATTCCCAGCACAGTCAAGTGATTGGAATACAGGATGGGCATATTCCCAGCACAGTCAAGTGATTGGAATATAAAATGGGCATATACCAAGTGCAGTCAAGTGATTGGAATATAGTATTGGCATATACCCAGTGTAGTAGAGTGATTGGAATATAGGCTGGGCCTATACTAGGCAATAAAGAGATTGGTATATAGGATGGGCATATACCCAGTGCACTCAAGTGCTTGAAATATAGGATGGACATATACAAGGCAATCAAGTGATTGGCATATAGGATGGGCATATATCCAGTGCAGTCAAGTGATTGGAATATAGGATGGGCGTATACTCAGTGCAGTCAAGTGATTGGAATATAGGATTGGCATATACCCAGTGTAGTAGAGTGATTGGAATATAGGATGGGCCTATACTAGGCAATTAAGAGATTGATATATAGGATGGGCATATACCCAGTGCAATCAAGTGTTTGGAATATATGATGGGTATATACTAGGCAATCAAGTGATTGGAATATAGAATGGGCATATTCCCAGTGGACTAAAATAATTGGAATTTAGGATGGGCATGTCACCAATGCAATCACATGTGTGGAACATAGGATGGGCATACACTAGGCAATCAAGGGATTCGAAAATAGGATGGGCATATACCCAATGCAGTCAACTGATTGGAATATAGGATGGGCAGGTCCCAGTGCAATCAAGTGTTTGGAACATAGGATGGGCACATACTAGGCAATCAAGTGATTTTAAAATAGGATGGGCATATAACCAGTGCAGTCAAGTGATTGGAATAAAGGATGGGCATATACTAGGCAATCATGTGATTGGCATATAGGATGGGCATATATCCAGCGCAGTCAAGTGATTGGAATATAGGATGGGCATAATCAAGGCAATCAAGTGATTCGAAAATTGGATGGGCATATACCCAGTGCAGTCAAGTGATTGGAATATAGGATGGGCATATTCCCAGTGCAGTAAAATAATTGAAATATTGGATGGGCATATACCCAGTGCAGTCAAATGATTGGAATATAGGATGGGCATAATCAAGGCAATCAAGTGATTCAAAAATTGGATGGGCATATACCCAGTGCAGTCAAGTGATTGGAATATAGGATGGGCATATACCCAGTGCAGTCAAGTGATTGGAATAAAGGATGGGCATATACCCAGTGCAGTCAAGTGATTGGAATAAAGGATGGGCATATACCCAGTGCAGTCAAGTGATTGGAATATAGAATGGGCATATGCCCAGTGCAGTAAAATGATTGGAATATAGGATGGGTATATATCCAGTGAAGTCACGTGATTGGAATATAGGATGGGCATACTCCCAGTGCAGTCAAGTGATTGGAATATAGGATGGGCATGTCCCAGTGCAATCAAGTGTTTGGAACATAGGATCGGCAGGCATATACTAGGCATTCACGTGATTTTAAAATAGGATGGGCATATACACAGTGCAGTCAGGTGATTGGAATACAGGATGGGCATATACCCAGTGCACTGAAGTGATTGGAATATAAAATGGCATATACCCAGTGCAGTCAAGTGATTGGAATATAGGATGGACATATTCCCAGCACAGTCAAGTGATTGGAATATTGGGTGGGCATATACCCAGAGCAGTCAAGTGATTGGAATATAAGATGGGCTTATACCCAGTGCAATCGAGTGATTGGAATATAGAATGGACATATTCCCAGCACAGTCAAGTGATTGGAATACAGGATGGGCATATTCCCAGCACAGTCAAGTGATTGGAATATAAAATGGGCATATACCAAGTGCAGTCAAGTGATTGGAATATAGGATTGGCATATACCCAGTGTAGTAGAGTGATTGGAATATAGGCTGGGCCTATACTAGGCAATTAAGAGATTGGTATATAGGATGGGCATATACCCAGTGCACTCAAGTGCTTGAAATATAGGATGGACACATACAAGGCAATCAAGTGATTGGCATATAGGATGGGCATATATCCAGTGCAGTCAAGTGATTGGAATATAGAATGGGCATATGCCCAGTGCAGTAAAATGATTGGAATATAGGATGGGCGTATACTCAGTGCAGTCAAGTGATTGGAATATAGGATTGGCATATACCCAGTGTAGTAGAGTGATTGGAATATAGGATGGGCCTATACTAGGCAATTAAGAGATTGATATATAGGATGGGCATATACCCAGTGCAATCAAGTCTTTGGAATATATGATGGGCCGATACTAGGCAATTAAGTGATTGGAATACAGGCTGGTCATGTACCCAGTGCACTCAAGTGTTTGGAATATATGATGGGTATATACTAGGCAATCAAGTGATTGGAATATAGAATGGGAATATTCCCAGTGGACTAAAATAATTGGAATTTAGGATGGGCATGTCACCAGTGCAATCACATGTGTGGAACATAGGATGGGCATAGACTAGGCAATCAAGTGATTCGAAAATAGGATGGGCATATACCCAGTGCAGTCAACTGATTGGAATATAGGATGGGCAGGTCCCAGTGCAATCAATTGTTTGGAACATAGGATGGGCACATACTAGCAATCAAGTGATTTTAAAATAGGATGGGCATATACCCAGTGCAGTCAAGTGATTGGAATAAAGGATGGGCATATACTAGGCAATCAAGTGATTGGCATATAGGATGGGCATATATCCAGCGCAGTAAAATAATTGGAATATAGGATGGGCATATACCCAGTGCAGTCAAATGATTGGAATATAGGATGGGCATATACAAGGCAATCAAGTGATTCGAAAATTGGATGGGCATATACCCAGTGCAGTCAAGTGATTGGAATATAGGATGGGCATATACCCAGTGCAGTCAAGTGATTGGAATAAAGGATGGGCATATACCCAGTGCAGTCAAGTGATTGGAATAAAGGATGGGCATATACCCAGTGCAATCAAGTGATTGGAATATAGGATTTTGAAGGCATGTCCCGGAACGCTCACACCATAGATAATACAACTCGCTAGGAAAGAAAGGCCCAAGTCGATCTTGTAAGGATAACACGTTTTAATCTCACACACAGATGAGAGCAACAGCAATGAACTCTGCTCCTAAGAATATTCTGCCCAATGAGGGTACAAGCAGAGGCTTAAAAGGAGACACATCATCATAGTGATGCAATACATACAGTGAAAACACTGCAGGGCTGGTTGGTGTGCACCTATACAGGATCCTACTGCCCCATAAGGGATGCCAGGTCATTGATTCCAGCCCAGTCCATCCGTCTTCCATCACGTGGGTGCTTTGGAGATCATCTTCTTCTCATCGATGAAGGTCAAAGAACAAATGAACTACACTCCTAACACAATGCTACTTTATCATTATACTGTGCACCTGGCAGGCTTTAAGACTGGCATAAAGGAGGCAGGTCTGGGACATTCTGACCTCCACACACACATTTCACTCGCTCCCTTCCATGCCATCTGGCTCCAAGTTCTCCACCCTCGTTTTGAACTATACTGTATCCTCCCAGCACCTCACAATACAAATCATATGATTGTAGCTCAAAGACGTGCAATGGTCGTCCTCTTTGAACATTTCAGGACTTGGTACTTTAGGGTTGGTAGTCAAAGGGCACCTGGTACCATGGAATTCAGGGATATTAAGGTTTAGTCAGTCAGTTATATGGGCTATAACTTGTGGTCGCCTGGAGATGGGCCGGGTCATGCTTTGGCAGTGTGAGATAATATGCACACTAGACGCCGGTCTATGATCGCGGCCTTGTAGGGCGCACTCCTTGCGGATGGAAAAACATCTTTGCAACACTGTCGAACTACACTCCTAACACAATGCTACTTTATCATTATACTGTGCACCTGGCAGGCTTTAAGACTGGCATAAAGGAGGCAGGTCTGGGACATTCTGACCTCCACACACACATTTCACTCGCTCCCTTCCATGCCATCTGGCTCCAAGTTCTCCACCCTCGTTTTGAACTACACTGTATCCTCCCAGCACCTCACAATACAAATCATATGATTGAAGCTGAAAGACGTGCAATGTTTGTCCTCTTTGAACATTTCAGGACTTGGTACTTTAGGGTTGGTAGTCAAAGGGCACCTGGTACCATAGAATTCAGGGATATTAAGGTTTAGTCAGTCAGTTATATGGGCTATAACTTGGGTCACCTGGAGATGGGCCGGGTCATGCTTTGGCCAGTGTGAGATAATATGCACACCAGTCGCAGGTCTATGATTGCGGCCTTGTGGGGCGCACTCCTTGCGGATGGAAAAACATCTTTTCAACACTGTTAGAACAATGAATGAGCTTTGTGGAGGTCAGGGGTGTGGGTTGTCCTCATGGGAGCTCGGGCATGGCTGGAGATTTCCCTCATCTCGCAATTAGGGCTTAGTGCATGAAATGCAGCAATCGCTCTGCAGGCCTTGTCTCCGAACTATGGTTACTAACATCTACACAGAATGCACTAACATCTATACAAAATGGGCTACACTGTGTGGGTTGATTATATAAGGGTGGGGTCTTAGCAAGGTCCACCCTTGCCTCCTGGCCTATCATAGTGCTTCGAACGCTGCTCGCTTTACTCTAAGTCGCTTAGTGGGATGGGACGGGGTGACCTCCTTCCCAACAATGGGCATATACCCAGTGCAGTCAAGTGAGTGGAATATAGGATGGGAATATACCTTGTGCAGTCAAGTGATTGGAATATAGGATGGGCATATACCCATTGCAGTCAAGTGATTGGAATATAGGATGGGCATATACCCAGTACAATCAAGTGTTTGGATTATAAAATGGGCATATACTAGGCAATCAAGTATTTGGAATATAGGATGGGCATACACTAAGAAATCACATGATTGGAATACAGTATGGGCATATACTGAGTGCAGTCAAGTGATTGGGATATAGGATAGGCATATACCCAGTGCAGCCAAGTGATTGGAATATAGGATGGGCATATACTAGGCAATCAAGTGATTGGAATATAGGATGGGCATACACTAGGCAATCAAGTGATTGGAATATAGGATGGGCATACACTAGGCAATCAAGTGATTGGAATACAGGATGGGCATATACCCAGTGCAGCCAAGTGATTGGAATATAGGATGGGCATATACCCAGTGCAGCCAAGTGATTGGTGTTAAGACGGATTTCTGAACTCTGTCCTGGCGGCTCAGAAGTTCAGAAGGCCAACCTAATTACTTGGAACAGGGTAACCTCTGGACAAGCCAGACCAATCAGGGTAGCGATCGCGGCGGTCAAGACTAGGTCTCAAGAGGGGTGAGGGTGACTGAAAGCCCGCAATGAGCACACAAAGCAAGGACACCTACAAACTACTCCAAACAGGTGTTATATTAAAAATATATACACATTTATTCCAAGGCCTTTAAAACAATGACCGTAGTGAGAAATCACAATACAACTCTAGTAAACCCACACATACCAAACCAATAAAATATATATACAAATACAAACAAGTCTAAAGCGTTAGATGCACGAAATGTGTAGTCCACCTAAAAGGGAAGGAAAACAGGCAGTATGAAATAATGCTTAGACCCAGTCCGCCTTCAGAGGCACCTAACTAAAAGGAAGTCCAAGCCCTACGAAGAGTGGAGCCTTGTGCTCAAAAGTACCTGCACATGCTGGTGCCAACGGGCAAAAAGGTGAGTCTCTTCGAGGGAATCAGGCAGTTAATTTAGTGCACAAATGAAGAAGAACAGAGTTCCGCGACTCAAGAGCAGCCTCCACTGTGGGCAGAAGCAGAGCGCGAGTACGGAAAGGCGTGCTGTTTTGACACAGCAGGGAAAAGCTATGGGCTCCTGCAGGAGGGCGACCAGTTCCTAGCTATGCTACTCACCGGTCCCCGATGCAAGCAGACCCAGGCTTCTCCGTGTCAGTTTCAGTGCTGGCAAGTTCAGGAGAGCAGGGGACTTCTCGTCGTCGTGTAGATTCAGCAGCAGCAGAGTTGAGTTATAGATGTCCCAAACAAAGTGAACCCGCACAGTTTGTTACCACAGCAGGGCAACGGAGCGGCCGTGTGTATCTCAGCCAAATGTACACTACTCACTTCAGACCTGGGAACGCCAAGTGTACGAATCGTGTGAGAGTGACAAGGACTAGAAATACAACACAACCTGGCGGCGGTTACAGAGCAAGACTCCTGTGTAGGCTGGTCAGTCTGCTGTATGGCCCAGAGGCACTTCCGAAGGTTTACGAGCCGGAGATGGTGAAGATGCAGAGAATAGCTGTTCCCGCTATTCCAAGGGTCGAAGTACCAGTACAGGCCTTCTGGTTCGATCAGAGGTAAAAAGGGTTTCACAAAGCGACAACAGTGCAGAGGAGCAGTCCTTCAGCGGGTCACCAGCGATTCCTGGGTTCAGCCTCGTGGTTGCAGGATACTTGGCTCCTGTATTCCTTTGTTCATGAGAACTCAGGAGATCGACATGGTAGTGGCGTTTCCAGAACCCTCTTATCTACGGTTCCCTTCGCGCCAAAACGGAGGGGACCCAATGGGAGATCCGCTCATCAACACTCACACCATACGTGGACCTATCACGGACCACGGTGGTCCCAGGCATTCACACCACCCTAGACTCTCTGGCACCCAGGATGTGTATTGGGACCAGACATCCCAGCCCACATACTGGAGGCACACACAAGGCCCGTAGAAGCCCGCGAAAGCATCGGTGTTTCGCGGGAAAGTACATGCCCAAATAAGGAAGGCCCCGGTTCGGCTCGACCTGGGGAAGGTGAAGGGAGCAAGACGGTCAGCGGACAGGACAAAGGAGCCTCATGGTCTGGCCATTTTGGGAGCCAGGCCACCATTTTGGGCTAAGCGCGAGAAACGCGCTTAAAATGCCAAAAGGAGCTCAAAACACAAGAAACGATCACTGCCACCATTCCCGTCCGTGATTCACTTGCACCGATCAGTTACAATCCAAAAAGAGTATCTAGGGCCTGCAGAAGGCTAGAGACCCAAGAGAGCAGTAACTTAGCTTACAGTGCCCTCTTGTGTCATGTTGCACGAAAGCCACAACATGATAAAGAAACTACGGAAAACAGCGTTTCCCGGTACTGACTGTCTTAAGGGCATGTCAGTTTCCCCGTAAGAATGGGGCGAAAGCCCAGAGGAGTGCGGCAGAAGGCTGCACTTCTCTGGCAAAGTCTAGATCATGGTGAGAAACAACAGCAAAAAGTTTAGGGGTTGCCACATGGAAGGAAAATTACCCACAATTAAGAAATCTTTCCTAACAATTGGAATATAGGATGAGCATATACCCAGTGCAATCAAGTGTTTGGATTATAGGATGGGCATATACCAGGCAATCAAATGATTGGAATACATGATTGGCATATACCCAGTGCAGTCAAGTGATTGGGATATAGGATGGGCATATACTAGGCAATCAACTGATTGGAATATAGGATGGGCATACACTAGGCAATCAAGTGATTGGAATCCAGAATGTACATATACCCAGTACAGCCAAGTGTTTGGAATATAGGATGGGCATATACCCAGTGCAGCCAAGTGTTTGGAATATAGGATGGGCATATACCCAGTGCAGCCAAGTGTTTGGACTATAGGATGGGCATCTACCCAGTGCAGCCAAGTGTTTGGAATATAGAATGGGCATATACCCAGTGCAATCAAGTGTTTGGATTATACGATGGGTATATACTAGGCAATCAAGTGATTGGAATATAGGATGGACGTACACTAGGCAATCAAGTGATTGGAATACAGGATGGGCATATACACATTGCAGCCAAGTGATTGGACTATAGGATGGGCATATACCCAGTGCAATCAAGGGTTTGGAATATAGGATGGGCTTATACCCAGTGCAGTCAATTGATTGGGATATAGGATGGGCAAATACCCAGTGCAATCAAGTGTTTGGAATATAGGATTGGCATATACCCAGTGTAGTGGAGTGATTGGAATATAGGATGGGCATATACCAAGTGCAATCAAGTGTTTGGAATATGGGATTGGCATATACTCAGTGTAGTGGAGTGATTGGAATATAGGCTGGGCCTTTACTAGGCAATTAAGAGATTGGTATACAGGATGGGCATATACCCAGTGCAATCAAGTGTTTGGAATATATGACGGGCCGATACTGGGCAATTGAGTGATTGGAATATAGGCTGGGCATATACCCAGTGCACTCAAGTGCTTGGAATATAGGATGGACATATACAAGGCAATTAAGTGATTGGCATATATGATGGGCATATATCCAGTGCAGTCAAGTGATTGGAATATAGGATTGGCATATACCCAGTGTAGTAGAGTGATTGGAATATAGACTGGGCCTATACTAGGCAATTAAGAGATTGGTATATAGGATGGGCATATACCCAGTGTACTCAAGTGCTTGGAATATAGGATGGACATATACAAGGCAATCAAGTGATTGGCATATAGGATGGGCATATACCCAGTGCAGCCAAGTGATTGGGATATAGGATGGGCATATACCCAGTGCAGCCAAGTGATTGGAATATAGGATGGGCATATACCCAGTGCAGCCAAGTGATTGGAATATAGGATGGGCATATACCCAGTGCAGCCAAGTGATTGGAATATAGGCTGGGCATATACCCAGTGCACTCAAGTTCTTGAAATATAGGATGGACATATACAAGGCAATCAAGTGATTGGCATATAGGATGGGCGTATATCCAGTGCAGTGAAGTGATTGGAATATAGAATGGGCATATGCCCAGTGCAGTAAAATGATTGGAATATAGGATGGGCATATACTCAGTGCAGTCAAGTGATTGGAATACAGGATGGGCATATACCCAGTGCAGTCATGTGATTGGAATATAGGATGGGCATATACCCAGTGCAATCAAGTGTTTGGAATATATGATGGGCCGATACTGGGCAATTAAGTGATTGAAATATAGAATGGGCGTATACCCAGTGCAATCAAGTGTTTGGAATATATGATGGGCCGATACTGGGCAATTAACTGATTGGAATACAGTATGGGCATATACCCAGTGCAGTCAAGTGATTAGGATATAGGATAGGCATATACCCACTGCAGCCAAGTGATTGGAATATAGGATGGGCATATACTAGGCAATCAAGTGATTGGAATATAGGATGGGCATACACTAGGCAATCAAGTGATTGGAATATAGGATGGGCATACACTAGGCAATCAAGTGATTGCAATACAGGATGGGCATATACCCAGTGCAGCCAAGTGATTGGAATATAGGATGGGCATATACCCAGTGCAGCCAAGTGATTGGTGTTAAGACGGATTTCTGAACTCTGTCCTGGCGGCTCAGAAGTTCAGAAGGCCAACCTAATTACTTGGAACAGGGTAACCTCTGGACAAGCCAGACCAATCAGGGTAGCGATCGCGGCGGTCAAGACTAGGTCTCAAGAGGGGTGAGGGTGACTGAAAGCCCGCAATGAGCACACAAAGCAAGGACACCTACAAACTACTCCAAACAGGTGTTATATTAAAAATATATACACATTTATTCCAAGGCCTTTAAAACAATGACCGTAGTGAGAAATCACAATACAACTCTAGTAAACCCACACATACCAAACCAATAAAATATATATACAAATACAAACAAGTCTAAAGCGTTAGATGCACGAAATGTGTAGTCCACCTAAAAGGGAAGGAAAACAGGCAGTGCGAAATAATGCTTAGACCCAGTCCGCCTTCAGAGGCACCTAACTAAAAGGAAGTCCAAGCCCTACGAAGAGTGGAGCCTTGTGCTCAAAAGTACCTGCACATGCTGGTGCCAACGGGCAAAAAGGTGAGTCTCTTCGAGGGAATCAGGCAGTTCATTTAGTGCACAAATGAAGAAGAACAGAGTTCCGCGACTCAAGAGCAGCCTCCACTGTGGGCAGAAGCAGAGCGCGAGTACGGAAAGGCGTGCTGTTTTGACACAGCAGGGAAAAGCTATGGGCTCCTGCAGGAGGGCGACCAGTTCCTAGCTATGCTACTCACCGGTCCCCGATGCAAGCAGACCCAGGCTTCTCCGCGTCAGTTTCAGTGCTGGCAGGTTCAGGAGAGCAGGGAACGTCTCGTCGTCGTGTAGATTCAGCAGCAGCAGAGTTGAGTTATAGATGTCCCAAACGAAGTGAACCCGCACAGTTTGTTACCACAGCAGGGCAACGGAGCGGCCGTGTGTATCTCAGCCAAATGTACACTACTCACTTCAGACCTGGGAACGCCAAGTGTACGAATCGTGTGAGAGTGACAAGGACTAGAAATACAACACAACCTGGCGGCGGTTACAGAGCAAAACTCCTGTGTAGGCTGGTCAGTCTGCTGGATGGCCCAGAGGCACTTCCGAAGGCTTACGAGCAGGAGATGGGGAAGATGCCGAGAATAGCTGTTCCCGCTATTCCAAGGGTCGAAGTACCAGTACAGGCCTTCTGGTTCGTTCAGAGGTAAAAAGGGTTTCACAAAGCGACAACAGTGCAGAGGAGCAGTCCTTCAGCGGGTCACCAGCGATTCCTGGGTTGAGCCTCGTGGTTGCAGGATACTTGGCTCCTGTATTCCTTCGTTCATGAGAACTCAGGAGATCGACATGGTAGTGGCGTTTCCAGGCCCCTCTTATCCACGGTTCCCTTCGCGCCAAAACGGAGGGGACCCAATGGGAGATCCGCTCATCAACACTCACACCATACGTGGACCTATCACGGACCACGGTGGTCCCAGGCATTCACACCACCCTAGACTCTCTGGCACCCAGGATGTGTATTGGGACCAGACATCCCAGCCCACATCCTGGAGGCACACACAAGGTCCGTAGAAGCCCGCAAAAGCATCGGTGTTTTGTGGGAAAGTACATGCCCAAATAAGGAAGGCGCCGGGTCGTCTCGACCAGGGGAAGGTGAAGGGAGCAACACGGTCAGCGGACAGGACAAAGGAGCCTCATGGTCTGGCCATTTTGGGAGCCAGGCCACCATTTTGGGCTAAGCGTGAGAAACGCGCTTAAAATGCCAAAAGGAGCTCAAAACACAAGAAACGATCGCTGCCACCATTCCCGTCCGTGATTCACTTGCACCGATCAGTTACAATCCAAAAAGAGTATCTAGGGCCTGTAGAAGGCTAGAGACCCAAGAGAGAAGTAACTTAGCTTACAGTGCCCTCTTGTGTCATGTTGCACGAAAGCCGTAACATGATAAAGAAACTACGGAAAACAGCGTTTCCCGGTACTGACTGTCTTAAGGGCATGTCAGTTTCCCCGTAAGAATGGAGCGAAAGCCCAGAGGAGTGCGGCTGAAGGCTGCACTTCTCTGGCAAAGTCTAGATCATGGTGAGAAACAATAGCAAAAAGTTAAGGGGTTGCCACATGGAAGGAAAATTACCCTCAATTAAGAAATCTTTCCTAACAATTGGAATATAGGATGAGCGTATTCCCAGTGCAATCAAGTGTTTGGATTATAGGATGGGCATATACTAGGCAATCAAATGATTGGAATACACGATGGGCATATACCCAGTGCAGTCAAGTTATTGGGATATAGGATGGGCATATACTAGGCAATCATGTGATTGGAATATAGGATGGGCATACACTAGGCAATCAAGTGATTGGAATCCAGGATGTGCATATACCCAGTACAGCCAAGTGTTTGGAATATAGGATGGGCATATACCCAGTGCAGCCAAGTGTTTGGAATATAGGATGGGCATATACCCAGTGCAATCAAGTGTTTGGATTATACGATGGGCATATACTAGGCAATCAAGTGATTGGAATATAGGATGGACATACACTAGGCAATCAAGTGATTGGAATACAGGATGGGCATATACCCATTGCAGCCAAGTGATTGGACTATAGGATGGGCATATACCCAGTGCAATCAAGGGTTTGGAATATAGGATGGGCTTATACCCAGTGCAGTCAATTGATTGGGATATAGGATGGGCATATACCCAGTGCAATCAAGTGTTTGGAATATAGGATTGGCATATAACCAGTGTAGTGGAGTGATTGGAATATAGGATGGGCATATACCCAGTGCAATCAAGTGTTTTGAATATAGGATTGGCATATACCCAGTGTAGTGGAGTGATTGGAATATAGGCTGGGCCTTTACTAGGCAATTAAGAGATTGGTATAAAGGATGGGCATATACCCAGTGCAATCAAGTGTTTGGAATATATGACGAGCCGATACTAGGCAATTAAGTGATTGGAATATAGGCTGGACATAAACCCAGTGCACTCAAGTGCTTGGAATATAGGATGGACATATACAAGGCAATTAAGTGATTGGCATATATGATGGGCATATATCCAGTGCAGTCAAGTGATTGGAATATAGGATTGGCATATACCCAGTGTAGTACAGTGATTGGAATATAGGCTGGGCCTATACTAGGCAATTAAGAGATTGGTATATAGGATGGGCATATACCCAGTGTACTCAAGTGCTTGGAATATAGGATGGGCATATACTAGGCAATCAAGTGATTGTAATATAGGATGGGCATATAGTAGGCAATCAAGTGATTGGAATACACAATGGGCATATACCCAGTGCAGTGAAATGATTGGGATATAGGATAGGCTTATACCCTGTGCAATCAAATCATTGGAATATAGAATGGGCATATACTAGGCAATCAACTGATTGGAATATAGGATGGGCTTTCACTAGGCAATCAAGTGATTGGAATGCAGGATGGGCATATACCCAGTGCACTCAAGTGCTTGGAATATAGGGTGGGCATATACTAGACAATCAACTGATTGGCATATAGGATGGGCATATATAGAATGGGCATATGCCCAGTGCAGTAAAGTGATTGGAATATCGGATGGGCATATACCCAGTGCAGTCAAGTGATTGGAATATAGGATGGGCATGTCTCCAGTGCAATCACGTGTTTGGAACATAGGATGGGCATATACCCAGTGCAGTCAAGTGATTGGAATATAGGATGGGCATACTCCCAGTGCAGTCAAGTGATTGGAATATAGGATGGGCATACTCCCAGTGCAGTCAAGTGATTGGAATATAGAATGGGCATATGCCCAGTGCAGTAAAATGATTGGAATATAGGATGGGTATATATCCAGTGAAGTCACGTGATTGGAATATAGGATGGGCATACTCCCAGTGCAGTCAAGTGATTGGAATATAGGATGGGCATGTCCCAGTGCAATCAAGTGTTTGGAACATAGGATCGGCAGGCATATACTAGGCAATCACGTGATTTTAAAATAGGATGGGCATATACACAGTGCTGTCAGGTGATTGGAATACAGGATGGGCATATACCTAGTGCACTGAAGTGATTGGAATATAAAATGGCATATACCCAGTGCAGTCAAGTGATTGGAATATAGGATGGACATATTCCCAGCACAGTCAAGTGATTGGAATACAGGATGGGCATATTCCCAGCACAGTCAAGTGATTGGAATATAAAATGGGCATATACCAAGTGCAGTCAAGTGATTGGAATATAGGATTGGCATATACCCAGTGTAGTAGAGTGATTGGAATATAGGCTGGGCCTATACTAGGCAATTAAGAGATTGGTATATAGGATGGGCATATACCCAGTGCACTCAAGTGCTTGAAATATAGGATGGAAATATACAAGGCAATCAAGTGATTGGCATATAGGATGGGCATATATCCAGTGCAGTGAAGTGATTGGAATATAGAATGGGCATATGCCCAGTGCAGTAAAATGATTGGAATATAGGATGGGCATATACCCAGTGCAGCCAAGTGATTGGACTACAGGATGGGCATATACCCAGTGCAATCAAGTGATTGGAATATAGGATGTTGAAGGCATGTCCCAGAACGCTCACACCATAGATAATACAACACACTAGGAAAGAAAGGCTAACGTCGATCTTGTAAGGATAACACGTTTTAATCTCACACACAGATGAGAGCAACAGCAATGAACTCTGCTCCTAAGAATATTCTGCCCAACGAGGGTACAAGCAGAGGCTTAAAAGGAGACACATCATCATAGTGATGCAATACATACAGTGAAAACACTGCACGGCTGGTTGGTGTGCACCTATACAGGATCCTACTGCCCCATAAGGGATGCCAGGTCATTGATTCCAGCCCAGTCCATCCGTCTTCCATCACGTGGGTGCTTTGGAGATCATCTTCTTCTCACCGATGAAGGTCAAACAACAAATGAACTACACTCCTAACACAATGCTACTTTATCATTATACTGTGCACCTGGCAGGTTTTAAGACTGGCATAAAGGAGGCAGGTCTGGGACATTCTGACCTCCACACACACATTTCACTCGCTCCCTTCCATGCCATCTGGCTCCAAGTTCTCCACCCTCGTTTTGAACTATACTGTATCCTCCCAGCACCTCACAATACAAATCATATGATTGTAGCTCAAAGACGTGCAATGGTCGTCCTCTTTGAACATTTCAGGACTTGGTACTTTAGGGTTGGTAGTCAAAGGGCACCTGGTACCATGGAATTCAGGGATATTAAGGTTTAGTCAGTCAGTTATATGGGCTATAACTTGTGGTCGCCTGGAGATGGGCCGGGTCATGCTTTGGCAGTGTGAGATAATATGCACACTAGACGCCGGTCTATGATCGCGGCCTTGTAGGGCACACTCCTTGCGGATGGAAAAACATCTTTGCAACACTGTTAGAACAATGAATGAGATTTGTGGCGGTTGGGGGTGTGGGTTGTCCTCATGGGAGCTCGTGCATGGCTGGAGATTTCCCTCATCTCGCAATTAGGGCTTAGTGCATGAAATGCAGCAATCGCTGTGCAGGCCTTGTCTCCGAACTATGGTTACTAACATCTACACAGAATGCACTAACATCTATACAAAATGGGCTACACTGTGTGGGTTGATTATATTGGGGTGGCGTCCTAGCACTGTCCCCCCTTGCCCCCTAGCCTATCATAGTGCTTCGAATGCTGCTCACTTTACTCTAAACTGCTTAGCGGGTGGGACGGGGCCCCTCCATCCCATTAATGGGCATATACCCAGTGCAGTCAAGTGATTGGAATATAGGATGGGAATATACCTAGTGCAGTCAAGTGATTGGAAGATAGGATGGGCATATACCCAGTGCAGTCAAGTGATTGGAATATAGGATGGGCATACACTAGGCAATCAAGTGATTGGAATACAGGATGGGCATATACCCAGTGCAGCCAAGTGATTGGAATATAGGATGGGCATATACCCAGTGCAGACAAGTGATTGGAATATAGGATGGGCATATACCCAGTGCAATCAAGTGTTTGGATTATAGGATGGGCATATACTAGGCAATCAACTGATTGGAATATAGGATGGGCATACACTAGGCAATCAAGTGATTGGAATACAGGAAGGGCATATACCCAGGGCAATCAAGTGTTTGGATTATAGGATGGGCAAATTCTAGGTAATCAAGTGTTCGGAATATAGGATGGGCAGGCATAAACCCAGTGCAGTCAAGTGATTGGAGTACAGGATGGGCAAGTGCCCAGTGGGATCGAATTTTTAGAATATAGGATGGGCATATACTAGTTAGTCAAGTGATTGGAATATAGGATGGGCATTTACCCAGATTAATCAGGTTTTTGGAATATAGGATGGGCACATACTAGGTAACTAGGTAGCCGGTCCGATAGCACAGCGAGTAGAGCGCTGCTTTGACATCTGTGCAAAGCCTGCTGACGCAGGTTCAAATCCCGGCATGGACAAACTCATCTTTTCATCCTCCAAGGTCTATAAATGAGCACCACACACCGTGGGTAATAAGCAGCATTGCTCCGATGCTTGATGGTGCGTAGCGCTACATAAATGCTAAATTATTATTATTATTATCAAGTGACTGGAATATAGGATGGGCATATACCCAGTGCAGCCAAGTGATTGGAATATAGGATAGGAATATATCCAGTGCAATGAATTGATTGGAATATAGGATGGACATATCGTCAGAACAATTATGTGACTTGACAATAGCATGGGGACATGGCCATTGACTGTATAGTGGACTGCCTATGAGTGCAGCCAAGTCATTTGAATATAGCATGGGCACATATACATTGCCAGCAAGTGAGTGACTGGAATAGGATATCGCCTGAACATATATTCAGTGTGATTGTGTCTTTGGAATATAGCATGGACATAGACACAGTATAATCAAGTCATTTGAATATCGCATGGACACATATCCAGTGGAGCCAAGTGATTGGAATATAGTATGGGCATATATCCAGTGTCATCAAATGAGTGACTTGAATGGAATATAGCCTGCACATATATCCAGTGTAATAACGTATTTGGAATATAGCATGGCCATATACCCAGTGCAATCAAGTCATTGGAATATAGCATGTACATATATTCAGTGCAGTCAATTGATTGGAATATAGCATGGGGAATATATTTATTTATTTATTTCATTTATATAGCGCACTTGCAGCACGGGGCATCGAAGCGCTATTACAAGAATTTGTTGGACTTTTGATTCAGAGCTTAGACAAGTGACCAGAGGTCTCTTAATTACACAGATACAAGAATTGTTACATAAAGATGCAAGTTATGTGTTTTACAGTTACAGACTAATATAATGTATATTTCATACAAAAAGCTTGGTTTTAATGGCTTTGCAGAAAGCTTGGTGGGATTCAATCATTCTTACGTGAGGTGGCAATGTGTTCCAGTGGGTGGCGGCCTGGGTGGGAAAACTGGAGCCACCGACACGCATCTTGCGCGTTTTAGGCATGACAATCATGTTGGAGTAGCACTTCCTTAAGGGTCTTGTGGCAGTATGCTTGGTGATTCTTTGGGTCAGGTAGGGTGGAGCAACTTTATGGAGACATTTGTGGGTGAGGGCGAGTGTTTAGAAGACAATTCTCTCTTTGAGCGTGAGCCAGTGGGCCTGTCCTCTAACATCGGAGATGTGGTCTTTTCTCGCGGTACCTGTGGCCGCCCTTAGTGCGTTGTTTTGGACTATATATCCAGTGCCATCAAGTGAGTGACTGGAACAGACTATAGCCTGTATAGCCTGGACATATATTCAGTGTAATAACATCTTTGGAATATAGCATGGACATATATTTAGTGTAGTCAAGCGATCAAGTGATTGGAAAATAGCATGGGCATATACCCAGTGCAGTTAAGACATTGAAATACAGCATGCACATATATCTATTGCCATCAAGTGAGCAACTGGAATATTGCCTGGACATATATACCCAGTGTAATGAAGTTATTGGAATATGGCATGGGCATATAGCTAGTAGTACCAAGTGACTGGAATATAGTCATGACATATACCCAGTCCAATCATGTGACTGGAATATAGCATGAGCATATATCCTAGGTAATCAAGTAACTGGAATATAGCCAGGACATATACCCAGTCCAATCAAGTGACTAGAATATAGCATGAGCAAATATCCTAGGCAATCAAGTGACTAGAATATAGCCAGTACATATACCAAGTCCAATCAAGTGACTGCAATATAGCATAGGCATACATCCTAGGCAATCAAGTGACTGGAATATAGCCAGGACATATACCCAGTCCAATCAAGTGACTGGAATATAGCATAGGCATATATCCTAGGTAATCAAGTGACTGGAATATTGCCAGGACATATACCCTGTCCAATCAAGTGACC
This sequence comes from Ambystoma mexicanum, assembly GCF_040938575.1. NCBI lineage: Eukaryota > Metazoa > Chordata > Amphibia > Caudata > Ambystomatidae > Ambystoma > Ambystoma mexicanum. The sequence continues at coordinate 1,120,110,451 of NC_090941.1, read as the reverse complement.
AGAATATAGCATGAGCAAATATCCTAGGCAATCAAGTGACTAGAATATAGCCAGTAAATATACCCAGTCCAATCAAGTGACTGGAATATAGCATAGGCATATATGTAGGCAATCAAGTGACTGGAATATAGCATAGGCATACATCCTAGGCAATCAAGTGACTGGAATATAGCCAGGACATATACCCAGTCCAATAAAGTGACTGGAACATAGCATAGGCATATATCCTAGGTAATCAAGTGGCTGGAATATAGCCAGGACATATACCCAGTCCAATCAAGTGACTGGAACATAGCATGAGCAAATATCCTAGGCAATCAAGTGACTGGAATATAGCCAGTACATATACCCAGTCCAATCAAGTGACTGGAAAGTAGCATAGGCATATATCCTAGGTAATCAAGTGACTGGAATATAGCCAGTACATATACCCAGTCCAATCAAGTGACTGGAACATGGCATAGGAATATATCCTAGGTAATCAAGTGACTGGAATATAGCCAGGACATATACCCAGTCCAATCAAGTGACTGGAACATAGCATGAGCATATATCCTAGGTAATCAAGTGACTGGAATATAGCCAGGACATATACCCAGTCCAATCAAGTGACTAGAATATAGCACAGGCATACACTCGTTCCAATCAACTGACTGGAAGATGTTCACTCTCGACTATAAGGAATTCCATACAACTGTTGCAATTGAAGCTGAGGCTGAATTTCGACTGTGTTCTGAGAATGTACAGGTTACTTTGGGTGAGAGCATGGAGGCTTCAGTGATAAGCAACAAAGTGTACGTGACCATGAGGGTAATGTCCAGCATATCAGACAAATATTGGTACTGAGCAGAGTAGGCTCAATAGTGTTTATCTAAGAAATTCGTATTACCATCCTAAAGAGGGTACAGCAGGTCAACCATGTTGAGAGGTATGTGGCCCACAATTGCCAGTGAAACGTTACAGCGCAGTGTGTCTGGCACACATCTCGGTGGACTCTTATTGGAACAGTTGGAAGGGTGAAATATTCTTGCTTTACGTCTTCACAGTCTTGTTGTGACACAGAGGTGGTTTAATGAGTCCACAGGGAAAGCCTGCAAAGATCCAGGTAATTGGGCCATTGGGGCGTGAGGCTTGGGGCGCGCGACCAGCTAATGCGGTAATTGCAGCCTTGCCACTGGACCTACCCAAAGAAAGCCTACTGTGTACACCGTTGTGGCCAGGTTGTCTGACTTGTTGATTGAAGAAACACTGGCTAATTACTTGAAGCTAACTGCTTGCTTTGTGTGACCTGTGGGCTCCAACAATGGAATACAAACATACAAACATTTACAATTAAGACATCTCAACACACACGATTCCAAAAAGGGACTGCGCGTACACTTAGCATTACTCCCACCGCTTCATTCTGGTTCCAATGGGACCAGGCCTTAAGTTCTGCATGCGTGTCTAGCAAATTGGCCCTTCCGGCAGCCTAGCCAGTAATGTGCAAGACCTATAATGCTTAATTATGAAATACGTTACTAGAACTATGGGATTTCCTTTGGGTAGGAGGTGGCAGAGTGACGTGAGCAGCCCAGCATTTACCAAACGTACCTCTGAAAGGCATAGCCCCTTTGATTTGAACTCCAATTGGCCTGATGTGGTGTTGGGAGGTGTGATGTGGTGTGGTGTTGGGAGGTGTGATGTGGTGTTGGGAGGTGTGATGCGGTGTGGTGTTAGGAGGTCTGGTGTGGTGTTGGGAGGTGTGATGTGGTGTGGTGTTGGGAGGTGTGATGTGGTGTGGTGTTAGGACGTGTGATGTGGTGTGGTGTTGAAGGCGAGACCACTGACTCCTCGTAAAGGATATACAGTAAAATGCACATTTTATAAAACACACTTTAAATATAAACAGGCTTGCAGGTTAAGCCGTTGATCCAATCATCTAAAAATGTCATATGTAAGGAGGGGCTGGGGCGGGGCTGTTTGAAGGGTCGAAATAATAACATCACGCTTTCGATAATTAAGAAGAAGGGATCGCATCATTCTGACGCTGGCCCGAGGATTCAATCCCCACGCAGTGTGGCCAGTCAGGAACGTGGGGCAATGCCTGTGAAGGAATGGGACAAAGCCGGCGGCCATGTTTGATATTGGCACCGACACTGCAGACCATGCATGTTATGAGTTTCTGATCCATTTCCCTTATGTCGTCTCTTCATCGTCCCAGTCCTCAACATGTGAAGGCAGCCTGCCTTCCCCCTCAAGACATTCGCCCAAAGAATTCCCTTCAAGTATCAGTTTATTTGCAGGCCACCCATTCTCATAGGGAATAAGAGGCTGGGCCTACACACATTCCTCCCGTTTTGTTTGCTGTCCAGTTTTCCAGAGGGAAGCGTGCTGGGTGTTTCTTTCTTCTTCTTCCAGGTTCTCTCTCCGTTCTCTCTCCTCTGGGTCTTGTTTGGCTTGGGTGAAGTTGAGGTTGGTGGCACACGAACCTTGTTTTGTCAGTGTGTCCCCTTTGACCTCAAGCTGGGTGTAAGGCTCTGAAGGGCTCTGAAGGGTCAGGTTGGCAAGGCTCTGCTGTTTTACCTGTCTCTCTAGTTTTCCGGTCCCACCTCACCTCTCCTCTGCTCATCTATGCACAGGGCCAGTGGTGGTGTTTCTGACACTGGATGAAGGTAAGTGAGATGAGGCCATCTGGTCCCGCTCCCCACTCGGGTCACAGAGGTTGGTGGGGGGTGGTTTTCATGAACTAGATCCAGTTGGAGGCTGCCAAGCACAGTTGCAGTTCAGTTTCCCCATGCACCCGGTCGCAATTTCCAGGCAGAGATGTGGGTTGGTATTTTCACTGCCGCGCATGTGTCAGGCATTGAAGCCAGTTGCACATCTTTTGAAAACAATGGTTACTTTTAGCAGGGTTCACTCTTTCAGCCTGGCCTCACGGTGCAGGCCTAGCAAGTGCTGTTGGGTTTTCCCGAATCATGGAGAAGCATACAGAAAAGAGGAAGCGTGTGACACAGTCCTCTTCTGACTACTACAGCTCCTCCCCATGCATATAGACTGGCAAAAGACAGAGGGTCATCTCTTCTCATAAAGCATAGTGCTCATGAGAAAGCCCAGGCAGGAGTGGCAGAAGGCCAAAAGTAGGGTCGAAAGGAGGAGACACGGATCCAGGTGTTCCCCCTGGTTGTCCTCCTTCTCTTCTCCCGCCTCTTCCTATTCATCATCCCTTCCTTCCTCAGACAAGAGTTTCCTAGGAGTTAATATTTAGACCACAAGGCTGTGGGTCAGGTCCTAGACCACACGGCCAGCGCATGCAATTCACAGGTGAGGACTTGCCAAATCCAAATGCAAGACCTACGGGGAGGCAATTCAAGTGTACAGTAAAGAAAGGATGCCCCTCATTCTTGATGCCTCAGACAAAATCTGGTGGGAATTGAGTGAGCCAGAATGTCACTTTGATCCCAAGGTTCACGGGTAAGTGTAGTCTCAAGCTCCATGGTCCTCCCTCACATCACTCGTTCATGTGCGGGTCTGAGTACGTTGCAGGGTTCTTGCGCATGGCAGCTTGGGTATACTGATTCTGTTTGTCTGCACCCAAATCACTAACCAACTCCTTTAACCCCTGGAGGGGAGGAAGCGAACAAGGCTTTTTCCCCTGGTAATGGGCTACCTCCCTGCTTCCTCCGGCCCAGCCTCAGCCCACTGTGGAAGTGGACTGGGCCCTCCGGAAGAACTGTGCAGGGGCTCACGTTTCCTATATTCCTCGCACTATGCTTTTCATACGTTGCATATCCTCATGGACTATTCTGGGACCTGTACTCTTGCATGGGTGGATGGACAGGCTTTTGAGTGTTCCTGGGCTCCTCGCGCATGGAAGCAGAATTTCTTTCTGACCAGGCTTTTGATGGCATGCGACCAGCCTCTGTCACCATCTTTTCTAGCCAAGAGCCATAACATGTGAGGAACTGGCAGATGGAGACGCCCAGAAATCAGTTCCCCTTCATCTTCCTTTTCATTGGGTGAACCTCTTTGGAGAACAGGTGGAAGAAAAGGTCCACCATATCCATAAAGGGGAGAAGCATTCAGGCTTACGAACAGGAAGGCCTCCTGACATTCTGTGGCAAAAATGCTTCTTCAGGCTGCAACAGGTCTCGGCCAACAGCCATTCATGGTTCCAAAGGGTTCTGAGGTAAACAAAAAGCCCCCTTCAAAAAAGCAGAGCCGCTTCTCCATCCAAATTGTTGCCCTCCTAACTAGGCCAGGACCCCCCTGATGCGCCAAGTTGGATGCAGCCATGGACTGTATTCGCACTTTTAGTTCTACTCCACATCCGACTCCTGGCTCCAGGACTGTATATAAAGGGCGTCTGTACTGGTGGGGCGGTTTACAGTCAAATTGGGGGAGATGGGTGTGGGAGGGCACAATACAAATACTTTGTAAATTTGATTTATGGCCTTTAACCCACCCCTTACCTGTCTCTGGTGCCCCCGCTTTACCCGAGTGTTCCATGCAGGAAAAAGGATAGGTCAGAAAGGGAAGATGAATGAGCTAACATTACGTTAGATTAAACACAAAGCAACGCGCAGATAGGTGGGTAAAGGTATTCTGGGGTACCGGTCCCTTTAGTAATCATGTGTTTTATATATATATATTTATATATATACTGTTAGTCCCCAGTATACCAGCAGTTTTGGTGTTTTATATAAAAAAAAAGTGGGTAAACACATAAGATTTGCACACCACTATTAAAACCTATCCCTAAGCATCTGCGTAAAAAGAAAGAAGATAAGAAGAGACTTTAAAATACATATTCACGGGGGGCGTGGCATGGAGCGCCAGCGATGAGGCAGCTCCTCTGATGGCCTCCGCACGGATCCGTGGCTCAGCGTTAATTTTACCCGTTTCCAGCTAAGTTCGTTGGTCGTGATGGGGAGCTTTCACCTTCTGTGGTCCTGGGCGGTGGATGGCAGCGTTTTGAGGGCATAATGCCTTCGCTAACGGCGAAAATGCGACGGGGAGCGCGAAGGCCTGCTCACGTAACACGACCTAAAATGGCCGTCACATCCTCCCGACCCGCTCCAGGCTGGCTGCCATCGTCTGCCCATGAGACGCGTATGAGGCTCATCCCGCCCGACACCCTGCACCGGAGCGTCTCCCCCCCTGTGCCTGGTCCTCGACGGTGTGAGGCCTGCCGCCGGGACCCCTGTGATCACGCCTCGCTGGGATTGCTCTCTCTGCGGACCCTCCACCCTCGTCTTCCTGGAGCGCCCCTGCCCACTTTCTGCCTGCTGCCTCTCCCGGCTACCACCGGAGGCCCCCTGTGATCCCGGCCCGAGTGAGAGCCACACACATCGCCTGGCTGAGATTGGCGGCCCCTCAGCTCCACCTCAGCACCCTCTTCGATTCCTGGGGTGCCCCTGCCTCCCCCGGCTACCATCGAAGGCCTACTTGCTGCAGCGTGGCCCCGGCTCGGTGGTCGGCCACGCACAGGTGAGGTGGGCTGCCCCCCAGCCCTGCACCAGCAACCCCCCCCCCGGCCAGCCTTCACTCCGAAGGCCCTCCATCTCCAGCTACAGCGTGGCCCCGATTTCAGCAACACACACCGCCCTGGGACGACTTCGTGTCTTCTGGCCCCTCTGCTACCTGCTCTCTGCCCCTCTACCCTGAGGCCTACCACAACACCCCCTCCGGGCGCCTAATATCCCCGCAGGGAGGGCCCTCGAGCTCCACCTACTCTGACCCCACACAAAGTGTGTCCCCCCTGCGACTTCCTTGGTCACCCCTGCCCACATCTGCTTACCACCGGCCGGAGATGCCGACCGCCACCTTCCTAGGCGGACGCCCAGCTCGCTGGACTGCCCAACTTTGAGGAACTGTTCTATTTCACGAGAAGCTGGAATCTTCACCTGTTCGCTCCACCCCCTAGGATCCTCGGGCTTTGCCCACCCCGCACATCTATTCGGCCACCCCCTCAACCCCTTGCAAAACGTGAACTCGGGAGTCACCCTCAAGGGACGCCCCCTTCCCGCGGAACGATGGCCAAAGCACTAAAGCCTCCTAAATCAGCCAACATCTCTGCTATGCTGCAGGCCTCGGGGAAGGATGGGAAGGTGGACCCCCTCAAGCTCACCCCCCAGAAAACGTCTGAGGGCGGCGGAACGCTCGCAACTAAGGAGGATCTTCAGGCTTTCATGAGCGATATTAAATCTGAATTCAGAGCCTGCATGTCGGAACTCACCGCCAAATTGGAACAGACCGAACAAAGAGTCGCCGGCATCGAACTGAGGGTTGGCGAGGTCGAGGATCTGACCATGGACCACTCCGCTTCACTGATGGAAATTCAACACACCGTCCAATCGCTGGTGGCAAGAACCGAAATCCTTGAACATAAACAGGAGGACTTGGAGAACTGCTCCCGCCGCAACAACCTACATCATTCGCGGGGTGCCCGCTTCGATCTCTGATCGGGAGCTCCCGGAATACATTAGCACCTTCTTCCAGTCCCTCCTGCCAGACCTGAACGAGACTCAACTGCTGCTGGATCCTGCTGCTGGATCGGACCCACAGACTGCGCCCTCGCCGAGGGGTCGATACGGACCAACCCCGGACGTGATCACTAGGGTCCACTTCTACACCACTAAGGAGGCCATAGCAGCTATTGGCCGCTCTAAGGACGAGCTCTCATTTCAGGGAATCCCGATACAGATCTTCCAGGACCTCTCCCCACTGACTCTTCAAAAGCGCAGAATGCTACGGCCTCTGTTACTCTTTCTTCGGGATCAGCAGATCCGTTATCGATGGCTCTTTCCTACGGCCCTACAGTTTTCGTACAAGGGCACTCAGCGCACCATCAGCCACCTCGATGATGCGACCTCAATCCTCTGCCCAGACTCCCCAGAGACTTTAGACCTCTCCGCTCCGGGCCGATCAAGCCCAGCCTCAGAAGCAACCTCCCCAAAACCGAAACGGGCCCTATGGTCCAGAGTGCAGAGAAATCGCAAACCCAAATGACACGCCTTAACGCCTGCACTGGAACCATGACGCTGGAACGACCCTAAGCTTCACATCTTGCCGCAGATCCAACGTGGTCCATAACCCCCTCCAAGGCGGATGACACCACTTTACCCTTGGAGAGACTTTCAAACATGTTGGTGCTGTCGAATGACAGCCTGGGTGCCTAGGGGACATGTCGATAGTTCTAAATCGACCCCCCTAGCCGCACTTTGGTCCTCCCATTGGAGGTCACTTTTGAATATGTTTTCTCCCTTTGGAGACCAGTTAGACCAGTTTAAAAAACCCTCGACCACAGGAGACTCCAACCCGATCATGCTCTCACGTCTATGGCTGACCTAACCCCCCCACGACCCCCTTCTCTCCAGTAAGAGGATCGCCCGGACCAACCCCCTCAATTGAAACTCAAGTTCACCTCCTTGAACGTTAGGGGCCTGAACGCCCCCCCCGAAGAGGAAATCCATCCTACAGAGACTACAAGACAACGGGTCGTCGATCGCTTTTTTGCAAGAGACGCACATGATCCCGGCGGACTTTTCACGCCTGCAAAGCAAACTCTTCCCACTACAATTCATCGCCTCTAACGGCACTAAGAAGGGGGCACCGCTATTTTATTCGCAAAGGACCTGAAGCATCAGATCCTTGACTCACTACAGTGCCAGGAGGGTCGCTTTATTGCAGTCAAATGCTCCATACATGGCCAGCTCTACACCTTCATCTCAGTGTACGCCCCGAACGAATATCAGGAAATCTTATACCAGGATCTGGAGGTCTCTCTCATCACATTCATCGAGGGGCATGTCGTCATGGGAGGAGACTTTAACAGGCTCAGGACCCTCTCAAGGACAGATCTCACCCCACGTCTTCTAGAGATTGTAAGTTGGCCGCTGGCTTGCTCCACCTGTTTCGCACACTAAACATTGTGGACTCTTGGAGGGTTCTGTCCCCGGACGAATGGGACTTTACCTTCATTCATATGGGCACCGTACCTTCTCCAGAGTTGACCTAATCCAGACCTCCCCACAGATCCTGTCCTTCACTGATGATGTGATAATTGGTCCCCGGATCCTTTCGGACCATGCTCCAGTTACTCTGACCCTGCGGTCTCATGACCCAGACCCCCCTCCGCGCCGCCGGTGGTGCCTCTATGACCCTATCCTGGGAGACTTGGCAGTGAGGGACTCAATCGCCAACTCCATTAGGAACTTTTTCGTTGAAAACCGGGACGAGGACACTTCCCCGGCTAACACCTGGGACGCCATGAAGGCGGTCCTCAGAGGCGAGCTGATTGCCCAGGGAGCCGCATACCACAAAAGGAAGAGGGAGTCGTGCAACGCTTTGGAAGCAGCAGTCCGAGAGGCTGAGGCTACACATAAAAGGAAGGGCTGGGCCCCTAAATCCTACAGGATCCTGCAAATGGCCAGGAAACGGCTGGAAGCCCACTACGCTGAGGCTACGGCGAATCTGCTAACCAAGTCTAAGCAATGGTACTACGCTCACAACAACAAGGCCAACAAGCTTCTGGTTAGCAAACTGGCAAAGGCGAAGAGCAGGAATACTATCTTAGGCCTCCGTGATCCGCAGGGGGTGATCCACTACGCTGACCATGAGAAAATACGCTTGGCAACAGCCCACCACCTGGAAATAATGACAGCAGCCCCGAGAGATCCAATTAAGCAGCACTCATACATCCAAGAGGCGACCCTACCACACCTAACCCAGACGGCCAGGGAAGACCTGGAGGCCCCGATTACAATCGAGGAGGTGGAGGCGGCCATTAAGAGCTTAAAACCCAGAGCCCCGGGCCCGGATGGATTTTCCACTCGCTTCTACAAAAGCTTCCGGCCCCAACTAGCGGCCCCCCTGGCCCGCCTCTTCAACTCATTCGTGGCCACTGCACCATCACCCCAACGATGCAAGAATCTATTACAGAACTTATCCTCAAGCCCGGGAAAGACCCTCACGATATTGGCTCATATAGACCCGTTGCGTTGCTAAATTTGGACGCCAACATATACTCTAAAGTCTTGGCCAACCGTCTGGCACCTATCCTCCCTAATATCATAGACCTGGATCAAACAGGCTTTATAAACCACAGGTCGACGAAAGACAACATCCGCAGGGCCCTGGATCTGATTGAAATCGCCACTCGGGATTCCCAACAGCTGGCCCTATTGGCATTGGACGCAACTAAAGCGTTCGACAAGGTGGACTGGTCTTATCTGCGCCTCACTCTGGGGGCCTTTGGCTTCGGTCCGACCTTTCAGAAGATGATCCTGGCAAACTACCAGTCCCCCAGGACGAGGCTGAGAGTCAACGGCCGCTTGTCGGACCCAATCTCCCTCATGTGCGGAACGAGACAGGGATGTCCTCTATCCCCTCTGCTTTTCGCTTTGGCCATGGAGCCGCTGGTTCAACGAGTCCGGAAGAACCCCTGAATCAGTGGCCTGTGCACCGGCTCTGCGCAACATAAAGAGGCCCTCTATGCGGATGATGTTTTGCTTACGATTGAAGGCAAGCGTCCCCAACCAGCACGATCCTCCCCGCAATGAGAGACAATGATGTACTCTCCCAGAATGGGAATAAGGCCAAGAAAAAGTGCGGGTGAGCGTAAATGGGAGTTTATCAATCAGAATAGGGCATGCAAAGAACTCTGCAAACTCCGAGAGCGCTTTGTCTGACAATAGCAAAGACAGGCGTATATATTTTCAAAAAACGTCATCAAAAACCTACACACTATAGGGGGCACAAGTTCAATGGGATTGGGTGGCGACGACTAGCTATAGGTGTTGCTGTGATGTGGTTGGTCTTGGCTGGAGGACGTCACTGGTCAGCCTCGTGGGTTGGGCTGGGCCTGGCGGGTCAGCTGGGTTCATCCGGGCGGTGTCGTTGCACGTTGGCCTGTGTCAGAGATGTATGTCTTTTCCTGACTTCTTTGCCCTAGGCCATGCACACCGCAGTCATTCAGTTATTGCAATATTATCTTCTTTAGTAAATCTTCCAATAGGTTATTCTACAGGTTAATGCAACACAGGAGGAATGCACCTTGAGAGGGGTTTGATGGCGATTCATCAGTACATGGTTACCAGTGTCCTGTTGACCGGGTACCATAGGTCATGGGGCTGGGTCTAAGGGCATGGGACAGGCGATACATGTCTTCCTGTCTTGTTAGAAGTCATTATGAATGTGTTGCTGTAATGTTGCCATAATATTGGGTGTCCTAATCTTACAGGGGCCATTACTCTAAGGTGATCCGGTGGGTTGTGGGGCTTGAGAGAGGGCGCATCTGGATTTGTGTTTTTAGGCGGAGGTTTACTGCTGGGCTGTAAATAATACAGGTGGCGGGCCGTGGCCTTGGGTACTGCAGAGGGAACTACAAATCTTTGAAGCGGCTCCAGCCTGGTTGGGGGAGGTGGAGCAGCGCGGCGCGGGCCTCTGCTCTCTCGTCAGGCAGGCGTTGCAGGGAGGGAGGGGGAACGGCCTTGCATATACTCACAAAGGTATCTTCCTCGTGTGATGCCGATTTTAGGTGAAAGCATCATAAACATTCACATAACATACAATACTAAATTGAGTCATTCCAAGGCCCACATTTTGACTTGGCTAATGCCCCTCAAATATAGCTAGTCCGAGCACATTATTTGTACACTATGTTTTAACAACTACAACATTTTGTTCTATGCATATACAATTGCAGTAAGTGAGGTAGTAGTGAGGTCGGTGGAGCGCATAGGAACCACTCGCCATCGTACGTGACGGTAGTGGCACATAAGGGGCTTGGACATACACACATGAAGGGTGCATTCTCGCGCACCCTTTACATGAGCCCTCAATATGGTTGCATTTGTCTTCCTCTGCACTCTAGCAGCATTAGTTCGGTTATGGCGCGGGACCGTGGGGTGTAAAGGTTTCAATGATATGCATAACAAATAATCCCCCGGGTCGTTTTCACTATTTGTACATAACTGCAGTGGTGTGGGTGCTTCATTGCTAATGCCATATGAACACGCATTCTGCCATATCTATACATTTTACAGGTTTTTTAATCGAAGAGATTTGTGGAGAAAATGCGTCCATCGCAGGTATTTTTGTCATTAGTGTTTGGTAACTTTTGCTTTTATCTGAGGGCCATTTTACAGTTCTCTTCCCACCCAGGCTCTGCTGGCCGGGTCATGCTGGGAGCAGCGATACACTGCGGAAGGTGAAATGTTACAGTGTTGGTATCTTACACTAGCTCATGTCCGTCTAGTTCGTGGGAACGGGCTCACAGCAGATCTGCGAGGGAGCTGCGGCCACAGGGATAATTGAAACTCTCCAAAGGTGGGGGCCGCGCTGCAGTGCGCCAAGCTCACACCATCTTTATTAGACTAAATGGTTTCTGAGGCCTAGCTAAATTCAATATGTGTGGGCAATGTTTTCAGCAGGTGAGCCATCCACCACCTGGCCCTGGTGGTAAGGAGGGGACGCCTGATGAGCCATGGCCCTCACCGGGGGAGGGGATGTAGGCGAGGGGGTTCTTTTGGACCAATCCTCCCCTACACCATCACAAACATTGAGAGATCCATGAGCGAGGCCTTAACTGAAATCCACAACTTTGGGATGGTCTCGGGATTCGCGATTAACTATCAAAAGTCGGCGGCGCTGGGAGTGGGCATGACGCCAGCTGAACGGGAGGCCCTGGTGAAGAGAGGTCCGTTTCAATGGAGCATCAAATCGATCCCCTACTTGGGGGTTCATATCCCCGCACGCCCAACGGAAGTTTACCGAGCTAACTTCCCGCCACTCTTCGAGGAACTAGAAAAGGATCTGACCCACTGGCAACCCCAAGAGATCTCCCTCCTAGGCCGTATCACGGCGTGCAAAATGAACCTACTCCCGCGCTTCCTCTATGCCTGTGCCGCCCTCCCGATCACCATTTCGCTTCCCCCCTTGCAGCGGCTCCAAAGGAAGATGGTGAACTTTATCTGGAAAGGGAAGAAACCGCGCATCCCGCGGAGAACAATGATGGCCAGCACGAGATTGGGAGGCCTGGGGGTCCCCGACCTCCGCAAATACCATATGGCGGCACAGCTGGCCCACCTCCAGGCATGGGGACTTGCTACGGGTCGACCGAAATGGGTGGAGATCGAACAATCCTGCCTCTCTCTTCCCCTTCGCTTCCTCCCGTTCTTACCCACAGCTTTACGCCGCAGCTGGCCGGGCACTCTCATAGCTACAAAACAAACAATTAGGGCTTGGGAGTGGGCTCGCAGACACCGGGGCGTCCCAGGAGACTTGAGTGCACTCTCCCGAATCTTCCTCAACCCAGCTTTCTCCCCTGGGGCCCGTCCCCAAAATTTCAGAAACTGGGTCGCAGGGGGCCTCGCCACTTTAGGACAACTTTTTGAAGGGGACTCCCCCCTAACCTTTGAACGCTGCAAGATGACTTTTCACTTAGCGGAAACGGATAGGTACTCCTACGCTCAGCTCAGACACTGGTGCTCTCACCCACAGACCCGAGCGGCGGCCACAAGACCCCTTACCTCACTGGAACTGACGGTGAGCGACCTACCGGCCCAGGGGAAATTATCGACCTGTATAGGCTGCTACAGGAGGACCCCCTCCGGTCCAGGCCTTCCTACATGTCCCAATGGGAAACAGACCTCGGACACGCTATTGAGGACCATACATGGGTAGACATTTGGACAAGAACGCGGACGTCTTCCCGCTGTATAACCAACAGGGAGTGTGCCCATAAACTACTCATGTGCTGGTATTACCCCCCTCTACGCCTTCATCACTTCGAACCAGCACTAAACCCTCTCTGTTGGCGACTTTGCGGCCTCCCAGGATCCTACTTCCACATGTGGTGGACCTGCCCCCGGGTGCAGAAGTTTTGGTCTCTGTCTAGCCACCATTAAAGACGTCACCCAGGCGATCATTCCACTCACACCCGAACAGGTCCTTTTAGGGATTCCATTGTCAGGCTCATACCCGCGGTCGGGGAGAAGAGCGGCCCTGATATCCCAGTTCCTATTAGCGGATAAGATCACGGTGGCCCGCACCTGGAAGTCTGCAGACGGACCCTTGATGGCCCTTTGCTGGGTCAAACTTTGGGATATTTTAATAGCTGAGAAAGTCACGGCAGCCAGGGCGGGACTGCTTCATCGTTTTCGGGATATCTGGGAACCAGTGCTAGACTATGACCGGAATAACCCGGCCCTGACCTACAAACCGCCCCTGATCGCAAGGGCCCTTCACGCTATGGAGGACCCACCAGTGCCGCCGAGCCAGTCTGACTAAGGCCGAGAACTATGCTTGCCGGGGAACGTACGGGGTGGGTGGCGGGGACTCTGGGTTACATGACCTGAGATGCTATATGTAATGTCCTTGTATAATCTCTCCTGTGTGTCGATTGATAAATAAACAAATTTAAAAAAATACATATTCACAATCTATATAAAGTGCACACTTGAAATATATACAATTGTGCCATTACTTTACATTTACAGGCAGCCTGGTAAAGTCTGCCTCGACAGCCACTCTGCAGAGGCTGTGCTTAAAACTACTCAGGATGCACAGGACAAGAGTCTGGCACGCTGGAAGATGAAATGTAAGACGTACATTGAAAGCCGCGATATTCAACCGGACCTACTTAGATCAAATCCAAGTAAGGTAAAAAAAAAAAGCTGCAAAGCATGGACTGGATAGAAACGTTGGAAGCAAGGAGTAAGGATAAACTGAGGCCCACTCTAAATTTGGAGCACAAAGGACTAAATCAACCACCACGGTACCTCCAAAAAGTTCCATCGGCCCACTACAGAGACCTCTTGATGTGATGCCGGCTGAACATCTTGGAGACCAGCGATGTACAATTGGCCAGGAAACAAATATTGAAATTGAACTCGTACTGTAGATACTGTGGAGATACCAGCGAGGTAGAAACACTTTTAGTACTGTAGATACTGTGGAGACCAGCGAGGTAGAAACACTTTTAGTACTGTAGATACTGTGGAGATACCAGCGAGGTAGAAACACTTTTAGTACTGTAGATACTGTGGAGATACCAGCGAGGTAGAAACACTTTTAGTACTGTAGATACTGTGGAGATACCAGCGAGGTAGAAACACTTTTAGTACTGTAGATACTGTGGAGATACCAGCGAGGTAGAAACACTTTTAGTACTGTAGATACTGTGGAGATACCAGCGAGGTAGAAACACTTTTAGTACTGTAGATACTGTGGAGACCAGCGAGGTAGAAACACTTTTAGTACTGTAGATACTGTGGAGATACCAGCGAGGTAGAAACACTTTTAGTACTGTAGATACTGTGGAGATACCAGCGAGGTAGAAACACTTTTAGTACTGTAGATACTGTGGAGATACCAGCGAGGTAGAAACACTTTTAGTACTGTAGATACTGTGGAGATACCAGCGAGGTGGAAACACTTTTAGTACTGTAGATACTGTGGAGATACCAGCGAGGTAGAAACACTTTTAGTACTGTAGATACTGTGGAGACCAGCGAGGTAGAAACACTTTTAGTACTGTAGATACTGTGGAGATACCAGCGAGGTAGAAACACTTTTAGTACTGTAGATACTGTGGAGATACCAGCGAGGTAGAAACACTTTTAGTACTGTAGATACTGTGGAGACCAGCGAGGTAGAAACACTTTTAGTACTGTAGATACTGTGGAGATACCAGCGAGGTAGAAACACTTTTAGTACTGTAGATACTGTGGAGATACCAGCGAGGTAGAAACACTTTTAGTACTGTAGATACTGTGGAGATACCAGCGAGGTAGAAACACTTTTAGTACTGTAGATACTGTGGAGATACCAGCGAGGTAGAAACACTTTTAGTACTGTAGATACTGTGGAGATACCAGCGAGGTAGAAACACTTTTAGTACTGTAGATACTGTGGAGATACCAGCGAGGTAGAAACACTTTTAGTACTGTAGATACTGTGGAGATACCAGCGAGAGGTAGAAACACTTTACCACCTAATGACACTGTGAAAGGCCCTGACGGGGGCAAGAACGAGATTCCTGGGGACCCATGTAAAACAAACACTTTCAGTGACTGCAGAAGAATGGTGGGAGAGGGTCCTGATTGGGGGCAAAGTTGGCCTGGTCCTGGCTGCTATGAGGTTTGTGGAACATAGAGTGAAAAAAAAGGACCAACTAATTAACTAAGTAACTCGCCTACTGAGGAATTGAGTAATGTATGAATGAAGAAAAGAGGAGGAAGATTTTAATTGACGAGTGACGGAGAACATGGGAAATTGCCTTTCTTTTAAATGTGATTAAAATTGGAAGATTGTTAAAAGTTTAAACTCTAAATAACCAATAAACAAAACAAGGGAAAACAGCTCCTTTGCGTGTTAAAGGATCGACTGCCTGGGCCAAGCGTGCTGGCCCCAAGAATCCTTGCCCAGGCTACATCTGTCAGGTGCAGCACAGGATTCTCCTGATGGCATGGCGGGACCTGGAGCTCTTCCTCGCCGGACCTTCAGCAGAAGCAGGAGCCCAGGCGTGTGTCCTTGCCAGGACACAGATGCTAGGAGGGCCCATAACTTGTGGCTGCAGCAGGGGGCATTACAAGGGTGTCCTTATACCTGGGCAGCATGTCCTGAGTGGCCCGGGGAAAGCAAGCAGGCCATCCTATGACAGGGCGGTACCAGTAGCACTGCTATGACATTCCACTTCCTGATGGGGATTGCCACGTGATAAAACAGTGCGACGAGCGCGGCGGTGGTGAAACGATGCCTTGTGTCCCTCCTGGCAACAGATACAGAGCTATTAAAGGCCAGGCTCTGGCAGTGTCACGGTGCGCGGCACCCCTCCGGGCAATGCTGAGCCATCTTAAATAGACAATGTGGGCTGCAGTGGAGAAAGGAGCGATGCAGTGCCCCTTCTGACAACGGGACGCCACAATCAGAACCTCAGGTAGCCTCAACCAGGTAGTGTTCAGGGTGCTGGGTAAAGCGCCAGCCCTGTCCTCCCAAGTGAGAACCAGATTATCTCTATCATAACAATGCTGTGCTCGCGCCGGTATGTTTTTGTTTTAATGGGTCCCTCGGATGGCATCTGCACGGGGCGGTCCTTCAACTGAAGGTGCAGCACAGGGGGAAACCTGGGAATAAAACTTAATTTTGTTGAAAGAAAAACTTGCCTCACAAAGCCCCAGCAAGTGGAACAACAGAGAGATTTCCTCCTGCACCGCCCGTTGGTCCTCTGGCGCGTCACGATCCCCTTCCAGCAGCGGAGGCAAGAGTAAGGCATCCGCTGCCACGGCCTGCATACCAGGGGCGATGGTAGCAGGCTCAAGATAACCCTCATTAGCAACAGCCAGAGCTTGGGGATCAGGTTCTCTAGGAGTTTGGTCTGGACCAGTGGGTAGAAGAACTCAGACTTGTGACAGAGTGAGAATGGGATCACTCTCAGCCTCTGCATCTTTACTGGCTTCCGGGTGGCCTTCACTGGTCTTGCTGTCTTTGTAGCTGGAAGACCCTCAAGGGATTGAGCCAACAAAGGGTCTTCATCGTGTGGCCATTCAGTGCAGAGTTGCTGCTGTCGTGTCATGGGCCCCTTGGGCGATGCATCTTACCTATCTGCCAGTATAAGCGTGACCTCATCCCCACTATGAGTGGGTGGTTCCGGTGCATGGTCTTGATATTCCTTGGCCGTACTTCCTCTCAGAGTCGCTGAACAGTGAGCTCTCTCAGTTGATGCTCTATGATTAATGGTTGAAACTCCCACCTATCACCCAGTTCGCTCGGTCCTCTCCTTCCCAGACAGCCGATCAACACGCAATTCCCAGGTGAAGAACGTGAAACCTTAGCTGGCATCGTAGCAGTGTTTGTTGCTCTCCGAAGCCTTCTCTGCAGCAGCCTGTGTGAACTGATGGCCTTGCTCTAACTGATGTTTGAGCTGCTTCACATAGTTGGCATAGCTCTGGCTGGCCGTTCCACTTGCAGACACTACAAAACACAGGTCTACAGGCACCAGGCGTCCCTTCCGAACATCAAGTAGTATGGCGTAAATCTGGTGGAAAATTCTTCTTCGTACAGTTGAAAGCAAGGACCAGGGTAGCCACCGGGTCTTTCCCTCTGGCCTCAGGGTGCCCAGCATTGCTAAGAGAGTGTGATTAAACCTCCCCACATAGGAATACCCAGGGGGTGATCCAGAGTTGTACGGGTGTTCTTGGTGCTAGCCAGCTTCAGCATTGCTTTAGGAGTGGCGACTTAACATCTGGTTCCTGGTTGGAATGAATCCTGTCTGGGCAGACGTAGTGCACAAAGTATTTATCGGCATGCGAGCAACTGTGGTGGCGCACTGATCTTTGGTGGGAAATGCTTGCGCATACTAAGTAAAGTGGTATGTCACCACCAAGAGGTTCTGCACACATTGCTGATCCATCGTCAAACTGAGGAATTTGATGCAGACGAGGCCCGTGGGCTCCGAGCTCTGCATGGGATGTAACCGGGATGCAAGACAAGGTGTGGTCTTCCCGGTGACACATCTGATGCAGAGCTGGCAATAATACTATTCAACATATAACTTTAGGCATAAAAGTACATATACACAAAGACACATTGCATCAGGGCGGCCATTAAGGGCCATAGAAAATACCTCACATGATACATACAACGTTTAAAAACTGGTAAAAGCAGGTAAGACTCAGAATTGAATGAATAGAATTCATCGTGTTCATCTGATTGCATTTAAATCATAAACACCTTTTGAGGGGGAGAGAAGTAATAAAGCTTAGTTAAATGTACCATTGTATGATCACACAATAACAACATTTGCAGTTTGGGGTAGGGTTACCAATATGCAACATTTTCTATTTTGTGACATCACAATAACAGCATTTACGTTTTGGAATATGCACCGTACTACACGTTGGGCCTCAGTAGCCAAGAGTGCTGTGTGAATTTTGCCACTCTATATCCCTGTTCTGAATCATCCGATCTCTTACAAAGCTCCAGGGCCTTGGCAGGTGTGCAGGTGCCCGAGGCTCTAAGGAGACATAAGTCTCTCAACCTCCTTGCTTTGGGGCAAAGGAACATCAAATGAATGACTGACTCTTCGCTAATATTACAGAGGAGACATGGGTCCCGGTTCCCTGGCCTCCATGACATAGTGAACTTAGCCACCTTCAATATACTTAGGGCCTCATTACACGGATGGCGGTGAACCATGGCGCTGTTAGCACCATGGTTTATGCCGGTAAGATACCAGCACCGCATTGGTGGAAAGGGGAATTACCGCCCTATTCCAAGGTTGGCGGGGCGGTAATTCCCTCTTCCACCATTGCCCTTCCCCATTCCCATTTTTGCTCCATAGGGTTCTATGGGAATGGGGAAGGCGGTAATTACGGTACCGCAAATTGCGGTACCGTAATTAGCTCCCTGGTCCCTTTGCGGGTTGGTTTTTACCGCCTGCAAAAAGCAGGCGTTAAATTCCCCAACCCGCAAAGGGACCTCGTAGTAAGGCGTAAGGATTTACCGGTACTGGTAAAATACCGGTACCGGTAAACCCTTACCGCCATCCGTGTAATGAGGCCCTTAGTCTGAAATTAACATACAGTGTTACGAGCAAAAGGAGGATTTGTTTGATCTAAATATTTGTCAAACCCCAACTCAGATTTTATTCTAACCTGATTGCCCGCCGTCTTTAAATTGCTGCATGCAACCATCATTCTCTCCTTGAGAAATTCATTTTGTACTTTATCCTTTATCCTCATGCACTTTGAGGGGAGTATAGCTCAGTAGCAAAGCGCTCGTCTTGGAAGCCACACGATGCAGAGCAGCACAGGTTTGAATCCTGGGCCCGCACTTAGAAACCTCTTCGGTATTAAGCATGTTATAAAAAAAACAATTATAATTGTAGTATAATTATCAATCAGTGTGGGATGAAGCCAAGAGACTCACTCATTCAGGTTGGATAGGCCCTACCTGACATGTGCCACCAATGGCTGGCTCAAGGCTGGACAAGTGGGTTAAATCGTCCCTAAAGGTCACAAGTTCTGGTGTCTGCTGCAGCCAGTACATGATAGGCCCTGAAGCGGCTCTCACATCTATGGGGCACAAACCACGTTCAAGATGTAACAAAGCATCGAGAGGACCTTGTGAAAGTCACAAAATGCTTTTAAGAAATGTTTTCTCAACTACAGTTAGTGGTTTTAAATTCGCATACCCTCAGAGCTCTGCCCCAGAAATGGACGCCGCGGTGGCCCGTTTCTTATACAGGTCTAGGTCATTGAGATATACTACCTCTCCAGTGCCTAGTAAAAAAAAAACACGTGTCTGGCCCGTTATTACCTCCTTCTTCCCCTCGGAAAACATGCCTGGTTTTACCAGGTGTCTGATCCGGGTCCCGCAAAGGGAAGCTCGTAATCGGCGCTCCCGTAATGAAGGGTGCTGGTCCCGTACTGGTCCCCTTCATTACGGGAGCACCAGCATTATAATGAGGCCCATAGTCTCACACAGCATGACCGAGGTCACAGGTACTTATCGACCTCTGGAGTTGGGGCACAGACCGTTGGAACGGGACAGCGGGCATCTCTGAGGAACCTGGCTCTGACATGTCAGGACATAGGGATACCATGGATTTCATGGATTTGGCATTGCCTAAAGCTCCCAGACACCTTTAATTCTGTCAAAGCCCCGCAAATTGCTGTGTCAAATCCAGCCACATTGCCATCTGTGTCAATCCTAATCAACGTGGGGGAGGGGACTTGAAGTGTAGGTCCCAGCCACCATGGGACTGGGACTGACCCCCTGGCCATGTTCAATTCTACCGAAGCAAAGACAAATACAAGGCATAGCTCTGCTGGACAATGGCCCTAACTGAGCCAAAACGGTCCCGCGTGTTATTCTGCACAGCACACTAATAGGATGTACAATCCTCCTTTCCCCTCGAACCCCAATAGCCCTAGTTCAAACAAGGTAAATGGGGGTGGGGAACCTGATGGTGGTAATGTGCGCAAGGGGCACACCACGTGTGCTGAGAGCAGTTCACTGGCTCCTGACAGCAGTCCTTTCTGCCTACCATCTACCCAAGATGCACCCTTTGTGAAAATGCATCACTTTTGTGTCACTTTGAGTTAGCCTAGGCACACACATTGAACTATAGTCTCCAGACTCCATTTTGGTTTCTTTGCTCACAAACTGGGTTTTCATGTCACAAGCAGAAAATGATTGCAAGGGCTGCAGGGCTGGTGAACGTGTTCCTGTAAAGGAATGCTTAGTTAAAGGAATTTACCAGCTTCAAGCCTTGACTGGACAGACACAGAACGCAGATACAAGGTTGTTTATGAGTCTTCCTGTCTCCTGCTTTCTGAAGCTCATTATGAGGCCAAATGTTTAGGAAACCTGATGTACCATGCACATTTTAGGAAAGGCAACATAATTAGACAACCGAGCAGAAAGGCGATGTGCCCTTTTGGCACAAGGAAAACCCACAGATAAACATACGCCAGGAATGTCTCCTTGCACTGTGAACAGTGTGAACCTTTTTGCTCTAACAACAGTAAATTGTACAGACATGACGCTGAGTGAGGATGCATGTGTTGCCATGGATAAAGCCCGCATTACTATTTGTAATTGCTACAACCGATAGCGCTCTTAACTGTATAAAGAGGCTAACTGGCCGCCCTGTAAATAGCTCAATTTCTCTATGACTGCCTGCCAGACAAAGACAAACCTGAGAACTTTTAAGCAAAATACACTCTTGTCATATATTTGTTTTGTGACTGGTGTGTTCTTCATTGATTTGCAGTATCCCATATTTGGAACTAACACCCTGTTTCATCCCCTCGAACACAAGAGGGCAGCCGCTATTGGCAGCTGTCAGTGTGCCACGGTCTCGGCAGAACTTGCCGATGTAAAGAAACTACTAGTTACCCTCATAGAACTTCAAGGTGGGGGGGAACCACAAACAGGGAGGGAGCTATGGAGGGCCCATTAATGCTGGACGCACCGGTCAGCTCGAGTCCTGGTGTTGAAATTAAACTAGCCATATCAACATGTCCAAACCAGGACCCACCAGGGGAAACGGTGAGAGAAGTGGGCTAAAAGATAACCAGCCGGAAAACGGACACTTGATCCCAACCACTGCAGGTTCCCCTGCACACCCTACACAGAATTCAAGCATAGAGACACCCTCTTTACCCCCTTCCTCACAGAAGTCTACTTGGCGGGCAGAAGCTGAGGCAAGCGCAGTCTGTGGGGCTCGGAAGTTAGCTCTTGGGGACGGCTGTGCCAAACCTAATCAGTATACACATGGTCCGGTCGGAACTGTCCAACCAAGCCCGTACCCAGGAAAGGATAAGGAGCTCGGTAAGGGGCCTGGGGGCTGCATGGGGAGGCTAATTCTAGATAACGTACCCAAATTGCCCAAAATAACTACAAAACTAGAGAGGCCCTCATCAATACATGCATCCACTGTCCCTGCACCGATGCATGGATGCATTTCTGTAGCCCAGGATGGCATTGGAAGCTGTACTAGGATCCATAATCAGGGAGTAACCAACACAGACTCAATATTATTGAACTTAGGGAGTCGAGGGAGGCCAGTAGCATCCTGGGGATGGGCAAGAGATCTAAGCGCCCACAATACTCCGCAAAACGTCGCGCTCTGAAACACTTGTGTACGAGCGCGATATAAATAAAATATCAAATTATTTTTTTACAAAACCCAACATTAAGTACTTAACTAATGCTGGGTTTTATACAAAAAAGTTTTGTAATAAACTGAAACAAATAAAAATAAATAAATAAAATATCATAATAGAAATTAAAGCACACTTGTCAATTCATTGTGAAAGCACCCTGGAAATTAACCTTGTACTCTCCGGCCCAAATATACTCCCCTTGGGAAAAGGGACAGTGGGTAAGTCTGTTTGGTCCACGATGCCATGGAGAAGACCTGCACATGATGACTGGGGTCTTGGGTGTGATCGTTCTTATGGGAGGACCCCAGTCTTATGGAGATTAAGACTATAAAGGCTGCTTCACCAGATGATGGTCCATAGCAGGGTTTGCGCAATATACGGCTTGGGGGTGTTTGACCATATGAAAAGTGACCGCGGCAAACGGACTGAAAGAAAACTGGTCACTTTTCATATGATAAAACACCTCCACCCACACCCCTCCCACTCCAACCCCCCTTCCCTACTTACCTGCTCGCTCGTCGCCTGATCCGCTTCAACCCTGCGGCGTCTGATCTGTCCCTCTAACGCGGGTGGAATACGATGCCGCAGGGCCCCTCTTTTTTATTTGTCCCCCGCCGCCAATTTCTAGGAAGCGGGGGATACCCCTGCAGCCCCGCAGGCCAACACACACCGAACATGGCTCCGCAACCCCCGCTCCACATGTTTGGTATGGATTAGCGAATGTGTTCGAATATATTCGGTCGAATGGTACAGGCCAAATTCGGTCAAAGGTACCATTCGGCCAAATATATTCAAACAAACCTATTAATACCCAATACACCAGGTAGCTTAATATAGTAGCTAATAAGTGAACCATGTATGCTGATGGGGCTATTGAAGAGATGCTCATTTGCACTGCAAGAGACTTGAACTGGGCAGAGAGCCCACAGGATAATTAGTGGTCATTTCAGTATGGATGTGGACGGGCAGTATATCTGATATAATTGTTGAATTGTTGTTATACTTGTGATGTTGTTCTTCAGTTATGGAGGTTACCTTTCTCATTATTATGATGACACTTATTAGAACAGTGCTGTGAAGCAGGAGGAACATGTCATGGCCCACTAGCAAATGTGCTAATACTATTATATATTTTTTAAGGAATGGCAGGGACAGGATAGGGTAGTGAGTAGTTATCCCAATCAATTCTTTCTAACTGCACAGTTGATTAAACAGCATATCTGTGTTACATTTGGATAGCTCAGTGAGTTATAACCTCAGCTCTGGCATATGCTAGTCTCTCCTTTACAAATTCATATTTCATCAGGATTGAATCAGCCATTTGTCTTTCTGAGTCTCATAAAATAACATTTGGTACTAACACCTATTTTTGCTGCGCTTAGAAGCAGGAGAGGTCACACATGAAGCACTGTACACACAAATATGATATAACTAACATATCTGGACACTGAAACATCAAAACATGGAATATCTTTGCAGAAAATGATAGGCCTCAGAAATATATATCAATCAAGTTGACTCTATATGATATGCAGTTTATAACATGCCTGTACACAAATGTTTCTAAGTGTAACAAGACAAGGATGGGGGAAACAAAGGGAAGACAAAACAACGATCTTACTAGGCCTTGTGTCAATCAGATTGAGCAAGCACAGAGAGGGGGGAGGGGAGAAGTACAAAAGGGATATGAAACTCTGGGTTTGGGGCATCCTGTTTAAGTGGCATATATAGACAAACACTATTCTCCAGTTCTACCTTTGCAAGAATAGCACATCACAGAAAGCCCAACAGACAAGTTTAGTAAGGTTTCTGGCACCACAGGGTATTATGATGGCAATATCATATTGCAACTCAAATTAGCAGCAATGAGCACAGAGTGTATCTGACTAGAGTGCACAAGATAGGGTCATGGTTCATGACCTTACATACTGGTGGAAGATAGCACATGTTGGGTGACCATGGCATGATCTTTGCAAGCCAGATTGTCAGTGTGTTCAGTCTCCAGATTTACCCTACACATCTTTTTGATGGTGAGTGCAATGGACAAACAGCAAGATTGCAGCTTAGCCTGGCTGCACCAAGAGGGCCTTATCAGCAAATCTGTGGCCTCCACACACAAACGCATAGGGAGAGCTTTTATGTCTGCTATTCGCTGTGCCGCTGGCACAGTGAATGATATAGCAACGGGGCTTCTCCACACTTTTTTGACCTTGGCCTCACGAAGCCTTGTGATAGCCCTGCATGCACGTCTAGGTGATTTCCTATGCAATGGCGTGACGTCACATCTAGGTTGCAGGTGGTCTTGTGTACGACTACGCATAGTGCTGCGTTTCCATGAAGGCCCATGTCCTCAGTCCAATTGGTGTCTTATGCAGATTGTAGTGATATCTTAGCACCAGGCCATACCAAAGTAGGAGACCCTGCTGTGGTAGACCCGCTCCGGCCGTCTCCATCTCCTCTGTGGTGGGCCAGGATATGCATGCAGGTGTGCAGCATCGCTGTATGGATTGAGCTATTCCTAGTTGTGTTGGATGCTCTGCACCGGTGGGTGTGGTGTTCAGGTGTGAATTGGTTGGTTGCGTCCTGTTGGAGTTTTGCATGGGGTTGTTGGTCCTGTTACTGTTACTGTGTGTTCCACATGTGAAGTTGCACTATGTGTCTCTGTTGTGTTATATGGTGTCATACAGGAGGGATGTTGTCTTTTGGCATTCCATCATCCTCTTTGGTGGCTTACAGGTGATTATGGTGGATGGTAATATTTTTTCAGATTTATCTTAGCTGAGATATGCATTTTTCCATTAATTGGTGTTGAACACTTATATTCTGATTGGCATACATTCCCGACTCTGCGGGAAAGTCCACAATAACTTACGCTTGGTTTATTGACTTACGCCTTCCCTTGTAGTGTCTGCAAGTCCTTTTCATAAATCAGTAATTCTTCCCAAATGCCTACGTCGCACCATTTTGGGGCGTAAATCATACTTAGACCTTTTTCTTTTTTTTGGATCAGTAAATTGGCCCCATATATATATAAACAGCCCACACACAGGGGGACAGATAAATCCAGTAGTGGGTTGGAGATGTTCTCCTGCCACCAGACAGGCTTTGGTCACAAATAATGCATGAAAATCTTAAACGTTATTTATATGTAAATGAACAGTAGCATTCTCTATAGCAGAGTGGCAGCATAAACGTGAGCTTATAAAAGTATTTGAAATCACAGGATTTTATGTTACAGCCTTTTGTGAGGATTATGAGTAAGAAGAAGTACAACTTTTCTGAGGACAAGAGCTAGTTTACACCAAGGTATAATAGTAACAATCACATCTATACTTTGATGCTTTGATAAACACACAACAGTATAAAATGATAGCAAGTAGCATTCTCAGCGGTCCCGCAACAGGCTACCATTGCCCCAGGAATCCAAAGAAAAGAACAGGCAAAGTAGCTGGCCGCACTTGCACAGCTCAACCAAGTGACCACCAGCCCATGCCCCATGCATTTCTGTGCCAATGCCTTTCTGTGTCTGTGTTCCCCTGCTTTTATGTGTCTAAGCCTCCTGCATTTCTGAGCCACTGCCTTTCTGTGTCTATGCCTTTGTGTGTTTATTTACCCCTGCGTTTCTGTGTCTATGCCCCCTGCATGTCTGTGCCACTGTCTTTCATTGTCTATGGGCCTCATTCCGAGTACGGCGCTAACCAATGGCGCTATTACCGCCTTGGTTGACGCCGTACCCGGACCGGCAGCGCCTTGGTGGTTGGCGGAATTACCGCCCCATTCCAAGGTTGGCGGGGCGGTAATTCCCCAATCCCCATTTACCCTTCCCCATTCCCATTCTTGCCCCATAGGGCATAATGGGAGTGGGGAAGGCGTCAATTACGCCACCGTAAATTACGGTGGCGTAATTAACATCAAGGTCCCTTAGCGCCATGGTTTTTAACGCCTGCTAAAAGCAGGTGTTAAAACCACCATGGCGCTAAGGGAACTCGGAGTATGGCGGTAAGGGATTACCGCCACCGCTCTCGTTAGCGGTGGCCGCTATCCCTTACCGCCATACTCGGAATGAGGCCCTATGTGTCCCTGCCTGTTATGTACCCCTGCATTTCTGTGTGTATGTATTCCTGCATTTCTGTGTTGATGTACCCATGCATTTCTGTGTTTTTGTACTTCTGCATTTCTGTGCCACCACCTTTCTGTGCCTATGCCTTTGTGTGTTTATGTACTCCTGCATTTCTGTGTTGATGTACCCATGCATTTCTGTGTTTTTCTACTTCTGCATTTCTGTGCCACTGCCTTTCTGTGCCTATGCATTTGTGTGTTTATGTACCCCTGCATTTCTCTGTCTATGCCACCCTGCATTTCTGTGCCACTACCTTTCTGTGCCTATGCCTTTGTGTGTTTATTTACCCATGTATTTCTGTGTTTATGCACTCCTGCATTTCTGTGCCACTAATTTTCTGTGCCTATGCCTTTGTGTTTTTATTTACCCCTGCATTTCTGTGTTTATGCACTCCTGCATTTTTGTGGCACTACCTTTCTATGCCTATCCCTTTGTGTGTGTATTTACCCCTGCATTTCTGTGTCTATGCCCCCCTGCATTTCTGTGCCACTGTCTTTCATTGTCTCATGTGTCCCTGCCGGTTATGTACCCCTGCATTACTGTGTTTATGTACTCCTGCATTTCTGTGTTGATGTACCCATGCATTACTGTGTTTATGTACTCCTGCATTTCTGTGTTGATGTACCATGCATTACTGTGTTTATGTACTCCTGCATTTCTGTGCCACTGCCTTTCTGTGTTTAAGCCCACCCGCACTTATGTGCCACTGTCTTTCTGTGCCTATGCCTTTGTCTGTTTATGTACCCCTGCATTTCTCTGTCTAGGCCCACCTGCATTTCTGTGGCACTCTTTTTGTGTGTCTATGCCCCCTGCATGTTTGTGCCACTGCATTTGTGTGTTTATGCACTCCTGCATTTCTGTGTTTATGGATCACAGCATTTCTGTGTTTATGTACTTCAATTCTGTGCCACTGCCTTTCTGTGTCTCTGCCCCCCCCTGCATTTCTGAGCCACTGTCTTTCAGTGCCTATGCCTTTGTGTGCTTATGTACCCCTGCATTTCTGTGTCTATGCCCCCTGAATTTATGTGCCACTGTCTTCCATTGTCTATATGTCCATGCCTGTTACGTACCCCCGCAGTTCTGTGTTTATGTACTCCTGCATTTCTGTGTTGATGTACCCCTGAATTTCTGTGTTTATGTACCCCTGCATTTCTGTGCCACTGCCTTTCTGTTTCTATGCCCTCTGCATTTCTGTGTCTATGCCCCCAGCATTTCTGTGCCTATGCCCCACCTGCATTTCTGTACCACTGTCTTTCATAGTCTATGTGTCCCTGCCAGTTATGAACCCCTGCATTTCTGTGTCTATGGCCCCTTGCATTTCTGTGCCACTGTCTTTCATAGTCTATGTGTCCCTGCCAGTTATGAACCCCTGCATTTCTGTGTCTATGCCCCCTGCATTTCTGTGCCACTGTCTTTCATAGTCTATGTGTCCCTGCCAGTTATGAACCCCTGCATTTCTGTGCCACTATTTGTGTGTGTTTATGGCCCCTGCATGTTTGTGCCATTGCTTTTTTGTGTCTATGCCCCCTGCCTTTCCGTGTCTATGTACCCATGCATGTCTGTGTTTATGCACTCCTGCATTTATGTGTTTATGGACCCCTGCATTTCTGTGTATATGCCCCCCTGCAATTCTGAGCCACTGTCTTTCATTGTCTGTGTCCCTGCCTGTTATATACCCCTGCATTTCTGTGTTTATGTATTCCTGCATTTCTGTGCCACAGCATTTCTGTTTCTATGCCCCCTGCATGTCTGTGTCTATGTCCAGGGCATTTCTGTGTCTATGCCCCCTGCATTTCTGTGCCACTATCTTTCATTGTCTATGTGTCCCTGCCTGTTATGTACCCCTGCATTTCTGTGTCTATTCCCTCCTGCTTTTCTGTGTCACTCTTTTTGTGAGTCTATGACCCCCTGCATGTTTGTGCCACTGCTTTTGTGTGTGTCTGCCCCCTGCCTTTCTGTGTTTATGTACCCCATGCATGTCTGTGTTTATGCACTCCTGCATTTCTGTGTTTATGGACCCCTGCATTTCTGTGTGTATGTACTCCTGCATTTTTGTGCCACTGCCTTCATTGTGTATGTGCCCCAGCCCTTCTATTTCTATGCCCCCTGTATTTCTGTGTCTATGTGCCCTCACCTCGCCCTCGCATGGTACAGACACACACAAACCGTTGTCTGTCTCACCAACATGAACAGTCACATGGCCTCTGAGAAACTACTGAAGACATCCTGATTCTGGCTAGAGACACCCTGTCTGCAATGTGTGTCTGTTTCATATTTCCAGTGTGAATCGTGGCCCCCATATTCGACCACTTCCATGTACCAGTGCCACGGTGCCTGAGGTGGGTGTAAAGGTACCCCCTACGATAACATAATGAAAAGGCCACATTTTTAAATCTTTCCTGAAATGATTGAAGTAGAGATTTGGGTAAAGACAGACTGCCTCATAACGAGTTTGGCGGTAACCCCTAAATGTTGCGGTAATGCTATTACCGCCACATTTAAGGGTCCGCCAAATCACAGGTTTGGCAGAATTTACCCCCAGCTCTGAGCTGGAGGTAAATCTGCTGCAAATTTGCTGATTTGTGGCACTGTTACTGAGCGGAAATACCGCCAAGGGTAGTAGCGCCTAAAATTTACCATAGTGCCCAATGGGAAATGGGCAATTCCCAAATGCGCCCAATGGGGAATTACCGTTCCGCCAAACCTGTGATCCGGCGCTAATAGCGCCGGGGGGTTTAGCAGTAATGCTAATAGCCCCGGCGGTATCCCGGCGGTATTACCGCCCCAAGTCTTGATGAGGCTTAGAGTGCCATGATATGGTGGCCTGCTGAGTCCTTCTGCCTCTGCCCTTTCTTTTTGTGTACCCACTTCACTGTGTACCCATGGCACTCTGTGCTCATTACAGTCCGACATTCTATTTTCGTGCCTCATCCAGTGCACTCTTTTTTGTTTTTACCCCATCACTCTGTGCCTCCACCTATCCGTGTGATCCCTCGCTAACTTTTCCTGCCTCAGGGCACCTTGTGGCTTGTTGTGCTTGCCTCTCTCTATGCCTCCAGTTCATCTCCCTGCCTCCTAAGCGTCAATGCCTCGGTGCACCTCTCTCTCTGTGCCCCTGTCTTTCAATGTCCACACACCTCTGTGCCCCTTCCTCCTTAACACGTCGCTTTTCTGCATCCTTCCTATCTGCGCCCTCTGACTATAGGTGCCACAGCTTATTATCAACAGGGTGTCCCTTCCAATCCCCCTAATGGTCCCTGCTTATCATTCCCTCCTCTCCAAACTTCTCCCAGAACCGAGGAAACAAAAGCATTTGATCTTTTGAAAATAAGCTCTATCCGTGCATTTGCCTGGACTGCACGTCACCAGGATTAACATCATGCACGTCTTTTAGGATGGGCTCAAGCCACCTAGTGAGACAAACATATTAGTGTAGACTGGAGTGAAGAAAGAGAGAGAGGGAGAGAGAGAGGGAGAGAGAGAGAGGGAGGGAGAGAGAGAGAGAGAGAGAGAGAGAGAGATATGACATGAGAGGGCACTTTATTTCAGCTCATAGATTGGCCTTTGGCACCTCAATTGCTTTTTACTCCTGGGTAGCACTTAACGACACAGTTGGCTTAGCAAACAAAATAGTTTTGCCTCATAGGTGAAGTTTAAGCAACACAATTTATTTTGGCTTATAGATGGTGCTTTAACTCCACCATTGTTGTGAGATCACAGGTGACGCTTACGCTCCACGCATAGTTTCGGCTCCTCATAGTTGCTGCTTTGGGACCCCAAATGATTATTACTTATAGATGGGCTTTAGCTCCCCAATCGCAGGTCGGGCTTTCTGATCACAATTCGTTTTTGCTCGCCGGTCGTGCTTTATGATCACAATTCGTTTTTACTCGCCGGGCGTGCTTTCTGATCACAATTCGTTTTTGCTCGCCGGTCGTGCTTTCTGATCACAATTCGTTTTTGCTCGCCGGTCGTGCTTTCTGATCACAATTCGTTTTTGCTCGCCGGTCGTGCTTTCTGATCACAATTCGTTTTTGCTCGTAGGTCGTGATTTCTGATCACAATTCGTTTTTGCTCGGAGGTCGTGCTTTCTGATCACAATTCGTTTTTGCTCGCCGGTCGTGCTTTCTGATCACAATTCGTTTTTACTCGCCGGTTGTGCTTTCTGATCACAGTTCGTTTTTTCTCGTAGGTCGTGCTTTCTGATCACAATTCGTTTTTGCTCGCTGGTCGTGCTTTCTGATCACAATTCATTTTTACTCGCCGGTCGTGCTTTCTAATCACAATTCGTTTTTGCTCGTAGGTCGTGATTTCTGATCACAATCGTTTTTGCTCGCGGTCGTGCTTTCTGATCACAGTTTGTTTTTGCTCGTAGGTCGTGCTTTCTGATCACAATTCGTTTTTGCTCGCAGGTCGTGCTTTCTGATCACAATTCGTTTTTGCTCGCAGGTCGTGCTTTGTACCTACAATTAGTTTTTGCTCATAGGTCGTGCTTTCTGATCACAATTGGTTTTTACTTGTAGGTCGTGCTTTGTAAGAACAATTCGTTTTTGCTCGCAGGTCGTGATTTCTGATCACAATCGTTTTTGCTCGCGGTCGTGCTTTCTGATCACAGTTTGTTTTTGCTCGTAGGTCGTGCTTTCTGATCACAATTCGTTTTTGCTCGCAGGTCGTGCTTTCTGATCACAATTCGTTTTTGCTCGCAGGTCGTGCTTTGTACCTACAATTAGTTTTTGCTCATAGGTCGTGCTTTCTGATCACAATTGGTTTTTACTTGTAGGTCGTGCTTTATGACCACAACTAGTTTTTGCTCGTAGGTCATGCTTTGTAAGAACAATTAGTTTTTGATCGTGGGTCGTGCTTTCTGATCACAATTCGTTTTTGCTCGCAGGTCGTGCTTTCTGATCACAATTCGTTTTTGCTCGCAGGTCGTGCTTTGTACCTACAATTAGTTTTTGCTCATAGGTCGTGCTTTCTGATCACAATTGGTTTTTACTTGTAGGTCGTGCTTTGTAAGAACAATTCGTTTTTGCTCGCAGGTCGTGCTTTCTGATCACAATTCGTTTTTGCTCGCAGGTCGTGCTTTCTGATCACAATTGGTTTTTGCTCGTAGGTCGTGCTTTCTGATCACAATTCGTTTTTGCTCGCAGGTCGTGCTTTCTGATCACAATTCGTTTTTGCTCGCAGGTCGTGCTTTCTGATCACAATTCGTTTTTGCTCGCAGGTCGTGCTCTATGGCCACAATTAGTTTTTGATCGTGGGTCGAGCTCTGTGATCACAATTACCTTTGGTTTATAGATACTCTTTAGCACAGCAGTTGGTTTTGGCTTATAAATGGCACTTTCTCTCCACCATTAGTTCCAGATCACGGGTAGTGGTTTTGCTCCACAGTTAATGTCTGCTCATAGCTGGCACTTTGGGGACACAGTTAGTTTTGGTCAATGGTATAATTTAGTGCCACAATCAGTTTTGCCTCATACGTGACACATTAGCTCCGCCTACATCGACAAAATCAATTGGCACATATACGGCACTTCAGCACCACCATTAGTTTTGTCACCTGGGGTGCACCACTGCAGGGTGACACAATATTAGTGTGGATTCATGGTATGTGGCAGCAAGAGAGCATGCACACTAAAAATCACTATAAAGGTGGGAGGAGCCTGGGAAGTGCGAGGAACCTGCACTCGTCTCGAGAGGCGTTGCTGGGGGTGCTGGGGTGCGGGGGGCGAGGGGGCTATAGCCCCGGGTCTTTTGGTTGTACCCCCGGATAGAAGCTCAGGTGCTACAAACAAGAAGCTAGCTAGCCCCAGGTCACGACTGACCCAACCTTATCATAGCCCCGGATCTATTCCAGACCTAGTGACACCCCTGCTCGTCTCCCATGGCGCTGCTCCGTTAGCCAATCGGGCTGCCTTCCTATTCGCTGCCTTGGACATGCAAGGCAGTCTGAGCACCAAAAGCATCCATTTAGCAAACCAATCCTGTCACCTTTGCAAATGCAGGCTTTATCTATAAGAAATGATACAAAAGGGAGCGCCAGTGTACAATCAGTGTATGGTATGCATGTTAAAAGGCCGGTTCTGCACACGTGAGGCCACTTGAGACAAGGGCAGATGGAATGCATAGAAGAGATAGCATTTTGGAAATGTGTGTTTTGTGCTCTACTAGCAAAGCTTGAAGATGCAAACGATGAGTAAGACGGAAGCCGGGCGAGTCTGCACATATTATCCGGTCTAACACTTTAAAGGGAAGGGGAGAGATGTGTCTGAGAAGGGGGGGCATACATGAGAGGCATACGGAAGAGAGGGGGCACCTCTTGCACATTACATGGCTGCGTGGGAGGCACAGCGTTTGTCTTTTGGTGACTCCATCCTGTGCTCACCACTGGAGGGTGGGAGAGCAAGGGAGGCATTGCTTGGTTCCCGCATTACCCCGCATTACCCTGTGAGCAACACTTCCCTTCTCACTCCTTTACTGTATTTTTTCCCAGCCACCCAACAGCTGAAGTGCTTCGCCAACTGCGCCTCTGGCGAAAAACCTGCGGTTTGCCGCTCTTCGGCGCCTACCACTAGGCCCTCAAACTCCACACTCTGCACTGTCCCAGGACTCCATCACATCACTCTAGTATGCTAAACGCATCCCCTCCCTCTGTTTCCATTCCCGCAGGTGGTCTATGAGACCCTTCATGCCATGCTTACCTCACCCGCCATTCACCTGTTCCACCAAACTCTCTGCCAGCCGCCCGACATGCACCTGTTCCGCCACACTCTCTGCCAGCCGCCCACCATGCACCTGTTCCGCCACACTCTCTGCCAGCCGCCCGCCATGCACCTGTTCTGCCACACTCGCTGCAAGCAACTTTGCCTTCTACTTCTACTTCCAGAGCTCCAAGAACATGGCACCCTGGGACCCCTCCTCTAACTTCTTCAGGTGGTCATAAGAGGTGATCGAGCGGCTTGGCTGCACAGGGGCACAAGACATAAAGGATGCACCGCGGCCATCACCCCATGTGCTATTACTTGACTAAACTGACATTTTGGAGCAGCCAGTCTAGCCCTTTCTTACTGTGGCATGACTTGTTTTGTAGGCATCTGTGATAAATCAAGCATGATATGTATTATTACGTGGCTAGACTGGCCTTTTAATGCTGCCAGTACGGCTGTTTATTGTGGCATGGCATTTTATTCTGGGCCTACTATGTGCACACAGGCCAGAATGATGTATGGAGGAGCGTATCCAATAATCTCGCACAGGGGTTTGGGAGACCTGGGGCCGGCCCTGATCTTCCACCTTAGCCAGTGGAGTAACTTTGCTGAAAATGATGGGCGGGACATGACATCTGAAGAATAGGTGCCCCAGCCAAATTAATGGGGACAAAATAATGTGCCATAAAAGTTGGGGGGGACAAACACCCTTGTCCCTACCTAAAAGTACACCCATGACCTTAGCCTCCATCTCACAAGTGCACCCATCCTCACTCCCTCCCTTTTATCATACTTCTCTATCACCCCCAAACTGAACTGGCACCAATCCCTTGTGTGTCCTCCTAGACCCAAACAGAAGTAAACAAAACTGGCACCCATGACCTGCTCCCACCTGTATCCACTGTTTTCTACAGGCTCCTTCCATGCGTGTTTTGAGAAAGCTTCTGCCCTACTCACCTCTAAAAGAAAAACGACTGCTGCCCCTACAACCTGGCCTGTGGCCCATAATTCTCCTTCATCGCCATCGTTTGAGAATCCTGTATCATGTGATTTTCAACTGCAAATCTGGAAGCTGTTGGACTCAGTGCCCCTCCACAACATTCTCACAAAGGCTTCCCACTGCCACCTCTCCTCCACCCTTCCCTGCTTGGACTCAGTGACCCTCCACTCATGCATGTCTCTGACAGTCTCACAAAAGCTCCCCACTGTCCCTCCCCTCCACCCTCACCCTGCTTGGACTCAGTGACCCTCCACTGATGCATGTGTCCAACATTCTTACAAAGGCTCCCCACTGTCACCTCTCCTCCACCCTCGCCCTGCTTGGACTCAGTGACCCTTCACTGATGCATGTGTCCAACATTCTTACAAAGGCTCCCCACTGTCACCTCTCCTCCACCCTCGCCCTGCTTGGACTCAGTGACCCTCCACTCACGCATGTCTCCGATATTCTTAAAAAAGCTCCCCACTGCCACCTCTCCTCCACCGTCCCCTGCTTGGACTCAGTGACCCTCCACTGATGCATGTCTCTGACATTCCCCCAAAGGCTCCCCACTGCCACCTCTCCTCCACCCTTCCCTGCTTGGACTCAGTGACCCTCCACTGATGCATGTGTCCAACATTCTTACAAAGGCTCCCCACTGCCACCTCTCCTCCACCGTCCCCTGCTTGGACTCAGTGACCCTCCACTGATGCATGTGTCCAACATTCTTACAAAGGCTCCCCACTGCCACCTCTCCTCCACCCTCGCCCTGCTTGGACTCAGTGACCCTCCACTCACGCATGTCTCCGATATTCTTAAAAAAGCTCCCCACTGCCACCTCTCCTCCACCGTCCCCTGCTTGGACTCAGTGACCCTCCACTCACGCATGTCTCCGATATTCTTAAAAAGGCTCCCCACTGCCACCTCTCCTCCACCGTCCCCTGCTTGGACTCAGTGACCCTCCACTGATGCATGTGTCCAACATTCTTACAAAGGCTCCCCACTGTCACCTCTCCTCCACCCTCCCCTGCTTGGACTCAGTGATCCTCCACCGACATATGTCTCGACATTCTCACAAAGGTTCCCCACTGCCACCTCCCCTCCACCCTCGCCCTGCTTGGAATGAGTGAGCCTCCACTCACGCATGTCTCTGACATTCTCACACCCTCGCCCTGCTTGGTCTTTGTGTTCCCTTTGATACTGTGACCATCCCTCGCTCCATCAAAGGTTCTGCCACCTTGGCTTCCAGCACTCCACACTCACCCCTGGCTTGTGAACTGCACCTTCTCCACCTCCTGGAACCCCACACCTCTTCTGTCACCCCCTATCAGTCACAGTTCCTCAAGCGTCAATCCTTGCTCCTTTGCTCGTCACATTTTACACCCCCTCTAGCAGAAAGATCAAGTACGGCTTCAGCTTTTCCAATCACTCACAGCTTCTCCACATTCCCCTCCTTCACTCCACAGCCATTCTCTCGTATCAGCAACTGCCTTTCCAGGATTCGCCACTGGGTGGTGCTATGGCCCCAGATCATTAACTCCAAAAATGATCCACCTCCCAGGGCCACTGCCGCCTCGGTGACTCTGTTATGCAATATCCTGCCCACGTGAAGTCCTTCCCTTTCCAGTGGCGTCGCCAGGAATCGAATTTAGGAGGGGCACAGAGGGGGCCACAGACAAAAGTAGGGGGGCCGCCAATGAAATGTAATGTGTGACGTCACAAGCACTCCTGCAGAGAGGCTTTTGTGCACACCAACTACCCACACCCCACTGCACCCCCCCCCCCCATCAGAATGCAGGCAGGAAACCATTCAGTGACTAATGGCCCATCATCAGCAGTTTCGTGCCTACATTCTGATGGGAGGGGCTATAAGCTGCTCTGCACACTACGGAGGTCGCTGTGCAGAAGCCGGGCAGGAACACCTGAGAAGTGGCTCGTGCTCATGTTCATACCGATGCTAGAATGCATACCAAGATCACTGCTCGCTTTGAGACAAGGGGGGAGTATTTGCTGTGTGATATGCAGACATTTGCCTCAGTGAGTGTCACAAATAACACCATGAGCAGAGAAAATGGTCACTGGTGGCCTTAGGTAGGGGGGAACAAGGCGCTCCTGGGATTTCAGAGGGGGGCACAGCCCCCCCAACCCCACTGCCCTGCCTAGCGATCAGTGGAGTAACTTTGCAGAAAATGTTGGGGGGGACATGACATCTAAAGAAAAGGTGCCCAAGCCAAATGTATGGGGACAAAATGGTGTGCCATGACAGTTGGGGGGACAAACACCCCCGTACCCCACGAAAATGACACCCATGCTAGCGATGCCACCGTCCCTTTCACCTATGACTTGCAAGAGGGGGGTCCCATTTGACAGTGCCCCACCCCCTTTCCGGGCAGTAATCACTGCTTCTGGTTTGGTTGGCATGCTTTCTTCTCCTCGTTCTCTTTTACATGTGCTCTGCTGATGTGGGCTGTCTCGCTATGCATCCATGTTTTCCACGCCTGACGGTGCAGTGTGTCCGCCTTTGCCACTTCCTGTTCATTTTCACCCACAGGAAGTTGCGATGAGTAACTGGAAGGTCTGCCCCCTGGTGGCAGCGTTCTCTCATTCTTGCACACACGGCTTAAAGTCCTGCAATGCGTCACAGTTACAGCCGCAGCTGGGTGGTAAATTCCCTGCAGTGCATTTACTCTGCAGGGGAGGAATGTATATATGTACATTAGGGAGTAAAGGCTATAAAGATGAGTTGGGAGGGTGGTGGGTGTTGGGAAATGGGCCATGACTGTCTCCTAAACTGTAAACGAACCAGGCACTAGGACCACGGGGAGATCCAGGAAATGGTTACTGTGACACCCCTAGTTAGATGCCCCAGCCTGAGAGGTTGAGGGGTGCTCGCGTTTTCTATTGACGCCTGTCTTGCAATTCACAGAGTCAAATCCTGCCTGTGTGGGCTCAGCTTTTCATCCTTCTGAGATCACTTCAATGAGTATCATTGATTTGCAGTGATGTTAGCACCTGTTACAGCGCTATGAAACTACAACATCGTGATAGCAAGCACTATGTAAATTACATAATGTTTATGATATTTGTTTTTCATCCAATTGGAGGACCTACTGTACCACACTCCACCCCCACCCCATTTCTCTCTAGTTTGTGGCAAACACATTCGTGGCTACATCACTGCCAGGTGAAAAGTAACCTATGTGTCCCAGAATGCAAAGCGATCTGGCAGGGGGCCGCATCACGCAAGCACCCACTTCACTGCCATGTGAACTGTATGTACAGGGAGCACTGCCATCACAAAGGGGGACATTAAAATGTCAGGAACAGACACAATTCAGAAAACAAAATACTGAACACAGTAAATGCAGTCAAACTA
Organism: Ambystoma mexicanum; assembly: GCF_040938575.1. Classification (NCBI taxonomy): domain Eukaryota; kingdom Metazoa; phylum Chordata; class Amphibia; order Caudata; family Ambystomatidae; genus Ambystoma; species Ambystoma mexicanum. The sequence goes on along the minus strand of NC_090941.1, from coordinate 1,120,073,613 downwards.
ACTCAAAACCATGAAGGACAAATGTGCCCAAAACAGCCACACGGTGAAGCAGCAACGCTTATCGTGGTGTAAAACAGTGCCTCGAGGGGGTCTCTGCTTGGAGGTCCATGAAACTTCCTAATGATTACATCAATGGAAGCAAGTTACTAAAATGCTCACATGGACCCTCTGAAACGTATGAAGCCCCCCACATTCCGGTTCCGTTACATGATCTGAGGGAACATGCTTGGCTCACAGTGGCTGGCGCGCTACGTCGGCCCATGCCAGGTTTTATATGTTACTCACTCTGGCTAGAAGACAAGTTGGCATATGAATATATTACGCACATGCACATACAACAAATGTAAAATAACCTTCTTTGTGCAATTCTCCTTTTTCTTCTCCAACAGAAACAAATGCATTGGCAAAGCCAACAGTTTTGGCTTTTGTGTAGGCATGCGATAGGCATATGAATGACATCACGACCTGGCAAATGCCTATCTAATACTTATCCAGAAGCCATCACTGTTGGGTTATGCAATTATTGATGTTAACAGGACTTTGGTGCAATGAACAGATAAAAATCAAGTGCCGGAAGACACACTTAGATAAGCCATTTGTATTACACCTGTAGCACATTTACAGCAATTCAACCATTATCTCTCAGCAGAAAGTTCTGAGTCACACAGGCCATTGTTTGATTTTACTGGTTGATAGAGCTAGTGCAAAGAGATCCATGGATGATGTGTTTTTTTCGGGCGGGCGGGGGGTGCGAGGAGGAGGGGGGATGCGAGGAGGGGCAGGTGATGAGTGCAAGGCTATGGGCAGTCAGTGACTAGGGAAATAAACAAACAATAATAAACACATAATCTGCATCCAAGCTGTACTGTAAAGCAATAGTTTCACCCTAAAGGTGGTGCTTAAGCTCCCCCCAATGTCTAAAACTAAAAAAAAAGAAAAACTGCTGGCTTCGGGTGCATGAGTCTCAGTAATGTGCCAAGAAAGCCGCTTGAAGTTTACAATATAGCCACATGATGGCAGCAATGCCAAAGAAATGACTGCATAAAATCGGTCGATGGTGCGTGTTCATCGCAGTGCGGCATAGTTGAGTATCCAGATATATAGGAAACCCGAAACAGGAATTGCTGATAATTTTTGACTCGCATGAAGGATTTAGCTGGGATTTTGCAAACAAAATATTTGTTACAGCCCTCCCACACCCCAGACTGAACATTTTGGGAAGGATCTGTTAAAAAAGCAAAAAAGTTATTACGAAAGCTAAAAAACTGGATGTCTTCCCGCTTTCTCTCCCTCAACACTGACAAGACTGAAGTCGTATTGTTCCCCTCCAACTCTCTTCCCCCTCCCTCACCTCCACCTTTCATTCGCTTCCCTCCCACTAATCTCCCTATGTCTGTCCACGCTCGCAACCCAGGCATTCACTTTGACTCCTCTCTCTCTTTTTCCCCACTATATCTCTCTCACCTCTCGTGCCTGTTGCTACCACTCTTCAATATTCGCAAAGTCCGCCCCTCTCTCACTTTCCATGCTACTAAACTTTTAATCTCCTCCCTTTTCTTATCTCTCCTCTTCTACTGCTCCTCGTTACTCTTTGGACTACCTACTTCTCATCTCGTCCCCCTCAAATCTATCTTCCACTCTGCCGTCCATACCCTCTGTCTCCTTACCTCCCGTGACTCCATCTCTGCTTCCCTTTCCTCCCTTTGCTGGCTCCCCTTTCACTCCCAACTTAAATTTCATTTTCTCTGCTTAGTCTTTAAATCTCTCCATGGTCTTGCTCCCCCTTATCTCTCCTCCCTCCTCTCTTTCTACACTCCATCCCGCTCCCTTCGTTCAGCTGATCACTTCCTTCTTACTGTTCCTCCATCCCTGTGTGCCCCCTCCCGTTTCTGCTCCTTCCAGCTCTCTCAATCCGCGCTATTCCTACCTTCTCCTCATTCCGCACTTCCCATAAATCTCTCCTTCTCCATTCCCCGCCTTGAAACCCCTTCGCCCTTCTTTCTTCCCCTCCTTCCTTTATCTTTTTCCATTTGATCATCTCCCTCCCCTCCCCCACCACCCCCTCTCACCCTTTCCCCTTCCGTTCCCTCCTCCTTCTCCTCCTCACCCCTCCCCCTCCCTCTCCCTCACTCTCCCTCTTCCCTTCAGTTTAATTGCTCTTCTTACTGTTTTGTTGACCTGATTCATAATTGTAATTTGCTTCTACTGTTATAATGTTATATGTGTCAAGTTGTTAAAATGTTCAGCGTTTTGGAGTAAAGCGCTATATAAACAAAATAAAAATAAAAACAAATACAAAAACATTGTTTCGGTCTAGTCCCCATTCATATTCCCATAGAGAAAGTGTCAAGATGTTGCTCCAGCGCACAGCCAAAACCACTGGACGGAATCGGACCAGGAACACAACAACTTGCGCAAGAAGTGTTGAATCGATTTCCAGGGAGGGTCTGGGGTTATTGCGTCCAGTAGTTTTAAAAATATTCGATGGAGAAGGGCATGCCCCTTTCTCCCGAAATTATAGCTGTAGCTCCCATAGTGCTTTGCAGCAGAGAGGCTTTTCAGAAATGAAAAATCTGCCTTTTTTTTTGTTTGTTGCAAGAAATGTTTGCTAGCAAAAAATTGAAAAAATGCCTTCTGGAAGAGGAAAAAGGATGAAATGGCATCAGGCTAGAGGTGGGGAGGGGGGAGAGGACACCGTGTGAAATTGGGGAGTTGGAGGGCTGGGGACCAAGTTCAGAGCTCCAATGCTTTTGCATATATGTCATTTTTTCCCCATATTCAGGGTTAGTGCGTCACACGTATAATAACCGCTAATATTTTAAAAATATTCAGGGTTATTTGTAGACCATTGATGATATAACTGGTTTTATAAAAAATATTTTTTTAAAAGAGAGTTTAAAAAAATAAGATGAATAAGTGGAATTTTAGTGCTGCATTTGCTGTTTGGGGTAACCTATTGGGGGAACATGTCAAGATGTGCAATATGGCCCTGGCCAGTGGCACGAAAGCTGTGCTCACTGGTAAGAGCACCAGGCAATGGCTAGTGGGCCTGAAAGACATGTATTGTGGCCACAGATTAATGCTGTGGCCATCTAGGGGATCCAAAAGAAACATATTGGGGGGACATGGCTAGTGGCTCGGTAGTCAATAGTGAACCTGAAAGACATGTATCGTTCCGTTCTGTGCCACTGTATTTCTGTGTCCTATGTGCCCTGCATTTCTATGCCACTGTCTTTCTGTGTTTATGTGCCTACTCTGACTCTGGCAATGTGTATTGGTGCTGTTTCCTTGCCTTTCCCAGCTTTTCTTTGTCTATGTGCCCTGCCTTTTATGTCTATCCCCCCTGCATTTCTGTTTCAATGTTTTCCTGCATTTCTGTATCTATGTTCCCCAGCCTGTCTAGGTCTATGCCCTCCTCCCTTTCTGTATGTATGGCCAGCCTGCAGTTCTGTGTTTATGTTCCCCTGCCTTTCTCAGCCACTGTCTTTCGTTGTCTATGTTCCCCTGTCTTTATATTTCTATGCCCCCTGCATTTCTGTGTGTATGGACCCCTGCATTTCTGTGTTTATGGACCCCACATTTCTGTGTTTATGTACTCCCTGCATTTCTGTGTTTATGGACCCCACATTTCTGTGTTTATGTACTCCCTGCATTTCTGTGTTTATGGACCCCACATTTCTGTGTTTATGTACTCCCTGCATTTCTGTGTTTATGGACCCCACATTTCTGTGTTTATGTACTCCCTGCATTTCTGTGTTTATGGACCCCACATTTCTGTGCCACTGTCTTTCATTCTCTAAATGCCCTTGCCTTTCTTTTTCTTGCCGCAGCATGTCTGTGCCTCTGTCTTTACTTCTTTATGTACCCGCTTCACTGTGCACTCATTTCTCCCTGTGACTCTGTGCCCATCATGGTCCGACTCTCTATGCTCGTGCCTCGCTTGGTGCACTCGTTTCTCTATTTGCCCCCATCGCTCTGTCCCTCCGTCTACCCATGTGTTCCCTCACTCACTCTTCCTGCCTCAGGGCACCTTGTGGCTTTTTGTGCTTGCCTTTCTCTATGTCACCAGTTTATCTCTGTGACTCCTAAGCGTCAATGCCTCGGTGCCCCTCTCTCTTTGTGCCCCTGCCTTTCAATGTCCCCTTCCTCCTTAACACGTTGCTTTTTCTGCATCCTTCCTATCTACACCCTCTGAGTATCGGTGCCACAGCTTATTATCAATAGGAGCTCCCTTCCAATCCCCCTAATGGTCCCTGCTTATCATTTCCTCCTCTGCAAATATCTCCTAGAACCGAGGAAACAAAAGCATTTGATCTTTTGAAAATAAGCTCTATCCGTGCATTTGCCTGGACTGCACGTCACCAGGATTTACATCATGCACGTCTTTTTAGTTTTGGCTCAAGCCACCTAGTGAGACAAACATATTAGTTTAGACTATATAATGCTAGAGGCGTAACTTGCTTTCCAGTGCTATCCTGTCTCTAAATTGCCTCAGTGTGGGATAGAGAACATCCCTGTTTCTCCATAACTCTTTTTCTTCCTGTGATGCTCGTCCTTGTATTTCAATTAACTGCATAATGAACGTCATATTAAATCCTTCCTTAACCAGCACGCAACCCCGTGTTGCCTGCCTTATATTTTTTACTTCACTTTCAAAGGTGGTTGAGTAATAGGCTGCTTTTATGGCCTCTAAATCTTCTGCTTCGTTTCTGTGAGAGATTAAATCTGTTCTATTTGAATGGCCTGCTCATGTTACGATTGCTATTGTCTCTGGAAAACTCAATGCTTCAATAAGGTTTTCTAATAAACTTGCATGTTGCACTGGAGTGCTGTTTGTACGAAGGAAACCCCTCCCTTTCCAAAGTGACAAGCCAGCATTTTCAGTTGATGTCACGTAAGCTGAGTCAGAGTACATCATCACTTCCTCATCCTCAAAGCTTTGCAGAGCGTCAATAAGAGCTGCTAATTCTCCAGCCTGTGCTGAGTAATTTGGGGACAATCTCCTACTAATCATTACCTCAAATGTACCCTCTCGGTTCAGTTTTGCCACTACAGATCGCGTATGTGTCACCTCCGTCTTTTCATCAATTCTCGATGAGCCCACAATGAAAACCACTTCCCCCATTCCTACAGCATTTTCTCTAACTCAGAGAATATCATAAAAACATTCAGAATACGTTGCACAGTCGTGCACATCATCGTCTTCTCCCACTGGTTCAGCTATAAACATTGCTGGATTCACTGTGTTACACTTAACAATTTTGATTGCAGTGTTTGAGATAATTACCCCATACCCTGACGTGCTTTGTGTGGTTAATGTACTTTTAGGTTTCTCCGATATTTCAAATAGTACATGCTCTACGAGCAATGTTACTGGACACCCCATGGTTATACTGGAGGCCTTTCCAATCGTAAATGTAGCTGCTGCTAAAGATTGCTCACAAGGATAATGTCTTTTTGTGACTTGATCTAAGATCCCACTATAATAAGCTAATGGTTTATTACCATGGCCTAGTGTTGTTAGCTGTGTAAGCACTGCTGTCATGACTTCTCCATTTTAATGAGACAATAAGTAAAACTCTTCACTTTAGTGTGAACTCCCTAACACAGGGGCTGTGCTGATCACCTTTTTAAATTCATGAAATCCTTCCGTCATCTCTTAGTCCATATTAGTTTCTTTTTAGCCATCTGTGCATCTTTGGGTCCGTTTAACATTGGACTAATATACATACAATATTCAAAGCCCCCGGCCCTGCAATAATAGGCCTAGAAATTGTTGCATTTGTCTCACTATGTTTGGCCGATCAGTCCTCATAATAGCTTCTGCCCTTTCAGGTGTCACTTTTCTACCTTCGTGTGGGATCCACTGTTACATATACAGTACTTCTTCTTCTTGACAATATTGCAATTTATCCTTATCTACTTTGTACCCTTTCTCTGCCAGTATAGTCATACATTTCACATAGTCTTCTCTGCATCGTTCTTCTGTCTCATTGCACACTAAAATGTCATCAACATATTGAATTATGGTATTTTCAAATTGAACATTACCCAAGTTCATCTGAAGGACTATATTAAAAATTGATGGGGACTCACAGTACCCCTGGGGAAAACGAGTATGTTTCAGGCGGGTTGTTCTATATTAAAAGGAAGTCAAATCTTGTGAGTCTTCATGAAAGGGTATGAGAAAAATGTGTTTTTTAAATCGACAACAGTGAAATACTTTGCTTTCAATGGGATATTGCACAATATTGTCGCAGGATTTGGAATTAAGGGAAACTCTGCTTCTACTATATTGTTCCGAGGGCGAAGGTCCTGAATAAATCCCCACGACCCCCCCTGTTGATATTTTGACAGGGTATACAGTTGTGTGACACTGAGAATCAGATGGTACCGAAATGCCTTGCTTCATTAAAGCAGATATGGTTTTGCTTATACCTTGATCCGTTTCTCTAGACATTGGATACTGTTTAACTGCTCCCATTCCTTTCAATAGGTCCACGTTATATCGACTTGTAGTCCAAAGAAACCTGGCACTCATCCTGAAAAAATAGCTGTTTTTTTTTTTTTACCAATGCCATTCTCTGTGGTATTTCTACATTTTCTACTTTGATCCAATGAGTGAGATTTATGAAAAATACTAACTCATCATTTTAATAGTCACCCCTAAATAGCTCCTTGTCTGTCAAATCTGTCAACCTACAGCCTTCATTGAGGGCTATCACTGTTCTCCATCCCCTTCGCTCATCCTCTGTCCCATGAAGCATCACCCTTTCTTCTCTGACTATTGCTCCTTCTAGTTCTAAAGGGATAATTTGCCCTTCCTCATCATCCATAGGAATCTCTGGCCGGAACAAAAACTTATTAGCTATTCTAAATAACTTGCCAATTAATTTAGGTAACCATTGTAATTCGACAGTCTCTCCATACAAAAACAGTTCCTTGCCTAGAGGTACTTCTCGTAAAGCTTTCTTTCCTGTTAATGCTAATATCGGCTCCCTCACATTTACATAATGTAGCCCTGTAGTTAAACACACTATTCCTTCATCAGTAAAAGATATAGGGGGTCATTCCGAGTTTGGAGGTAAGTAACGTTCCTTGCAGGCATGGCGTAAATAGCGTGTCCGTGCTGTCACCAGTCCGCTAATAGAGGACTGTTACGACTTTGTGGGCACCATGCCAGTAAGGTATTTTGCGCCATGCCGTTAAAGGCACCCAAAATGCCCTTAGCGGCATCAAGCATAGCGCAGATAACACTACCGGCATTGTTCAATGCGGCATTAGCGGTCACCGTAATAAGCAGAACCGGAAGTAGCGTTATCGCACAGGAACGGGAAGGAGCATGGCGGCCATCTTTAAAAACACAATCCATTCCCATCCTCACCACACAGTACCCCTGGGACTCTGCTGATTTTTGCAAAACATTCACCTCCAACACCACTATGCATAAGGCCCTGAAGAAGGGAGCTGCCCGCCTGAGAAAAGTACGGTTCAATGAGGATGAGCTGAAGATGCTGGTAGACACACTGCAGGAGCATGCTGCCATAGTGTTCTCTAGCAACATGAAGAGAGAGGCAGTGCTAAAGAAAAAAGAGTCCTGGGCACTTGTTGCCCAGAAGGTCAGTCCCATGGGGAACACCCCACGCACAACATCCCCAGATGACCTGCGACTAAGGGTACGCAACATCCTCTCTGTGAACCGCAGCCAGGCCATGGGAACAGGAGGAGGTCCCAGTTCCCCGATAAAGCTCACCCGAGGGGAGGACATCTGCGCCAGCATGATAGGAGTGGAAGGCATTGAAGGGGTTGGCGAGATGGAGTGTGGCGCCACTACATCGGGCGATGGAGGTGAGTGTACAAAGTAAACATTGCTATGCCAATTCTGATGAAAGTCAACCAATATGGCAGTTCAAAGAGTCAAGCCATGGTCTCCCAAACACACACACACTGCCACCAAAGTAGGCTGATGCATCACAGACACATGCAGATGCCTGGTGCAAGGCAATAACGTACATGATACATACCACACAAAGTTGGAAATGCCACGATTCACACAGCGTGCATGGCCAAAATACTATGCATGTCAGATAGCACTGCTCCTGGGCAACATGAGTGATGCCGACGTATGCTTGCATTAACCACCCATGTATCAAAGAATGTGCTTATCCAAACACAAATGCCTATTACCCTCAATTGTGTGGATGAGCAATTGTCCTAATGTATGTATGATGTCTATCAAAACATCACTCATGCCGTCCCTCTCTTCGACCCCACAGGCACTGACCATGACAGTGATGGCCAGGACGCAACCCCTGCACATGCCACACCCCGGAAGAGGTCCCGGGATGACAGCAACCACCCTTCAACCTCGAGGGGCCAACCCAGGGGGTGCCATGTACCAACATTCAAGCCACCCCATGTACCCATTGCACCGGTGCCACCAAGGCCCGTGGAGGGCGAAGCCCCACCACCTCCTCCACCCATTGCTCAGCCTGATGACACATGCAAGGCACCACATTCAGAGGAGTTGAGTATGGCTGCGGAGGTGGCAGCCACGGCACTCCTGACTGTGGAGGACACACAGGAGGACATCTGGGTCCCCATGGAGGACGATCTTTCAGATGTGGTCCATACCCCAACTCCACCGGCATCCCCCCAAGTATCGTCACTCGATGCAGAGCAGGCCACCACCCTGGAGCAGTCTGGGCATGACCAGACGGAGGGACACTTCAGTCCAATATTCCGGGCTAGGGAGGCTGAGCAGGCTGGGCAGGACAGCCAGGGGCCGACTACCTCCACAGATGCCCCTGCAGGGCCACAGCGGGCTGACCTGCTTACTGCCCTTGTGCGGGAGTTCGTCCAGGACAACCGACTGGCCAGGGAGGAGTGGTGTCAGGACTTAGACGCACTAGGCAGGTCCATCACGGACAACACTGCCTTCTTGGTGAAATCATTCACTGAGAACACCAGCCGCCTCTGCGAGGAGGTCTCGGCCCTCCGGCAGGTGTTAGGCTGCATAGCGGATGCCATGGAGGCAGGGCAACCCGCTACACAACGACAGGAGGCAGCCACACTGTTTTCCTCTAGTTCAATGCAAACAAGCCCGCTCCGCAGGTCAGCCCGTACCCTGCGCCGGCAAGACATGCCACCCCCTGGACCAGGGAGTGTCAATTGATTGTCAGGGCAGTCTCATGTGGGCTCTGAGGACTGTATGGGACTTGTGTGGGGGAGTTGTGGGGGGAGTGTGAGGGGAGTGAGGGTGTGTGGGGGAGTTGTGGGGTGAGGGAGAGGGGGATGAGGGTGGTGGAGGGTTTTTTCACTTAAGTTTACATTGTTACATTTAATAGACCAGTTGTGTGAAAAACAAGACCTGAGTGGACATTCATCATTGTGCATGTGTCATTTATTCAGTTACAGTGCATAGTGTAGATGTACCTCTACACCCAATGCCTTCTGTCCAACCATCATGTCACCCTCTGCTGCCATGTGTGTCACTAATATTGTGCAATCACTGACTTGCGCACAGCACGGCCCTCCTGTGCATCGCCACCGCGATGATGTCCAGCCACATCTTCTTCTTCCCCTTCATCATCACCAGGTGGTGGCAGTTCAATGTCAGGGGGCAGGGGCACGTTCCGGCAGATGCACATATCGTGCAGCTTGACGCATGCCATGATGATCTTGGCCACCTTCTCATGCCTGTAGAGGAGTGCCCCACCCGACCGGCTGAGGCAGCGAAACCATGCCTTCAACAGGCCAAAGGTCTGCTTGATGTCCACACGGGTACGGGTATGGGAACGATTGTAGTCCTCCTCGCGCCTGTTCTGTGGGTTTCGGACAGGGGTGAGGAGCCACGGCTTCAAGGGATAGCCACTATCACCTGCAAGAGAGGCAATTAAAGGTAAATGTCATGCGAATAATGATGGACAGCTGTACTAGTCACACATGCCGGCAGATTATGGTTGGTCACATGCACATGTCCCTGGTTGTATGCAAGCCATTTTTAGGCCCTCAATGTGTCCCGTGCCATGGAATAATGGTGTGGGTTGCATCTTCAAGATGATATACGGTGTGCTCTGCCGTATTGTAGCTCATGCATGGTGTACACATAGTGCTGTGTTTGTGTGAATTTAGTGATTTGTTGTGTTGTGTAGGATTTTCTGATGGTGAGCGTTGGCAGTAGGCTCTGCAATTTTTGGCATTCTGCGCTGATTTTTCCCATGGTGACGTGCAGCATTCCTGTGGTTGATCCGGGATAATGTGTGAAGATCTTGCTTGCGTCACCTACCATCTGCACCTGTTTGTAGTGGTATACTTTGTGATTGCGGTAAACCACCTCCATGGCATGGAGGCCACGTTTTGTTTCTAGTATCTCCTGGGGAGTCAGTGGTAGAGATATGTATTCCGTTGTGTGCTTGAGGTGGGCATCACCTTGAGGTGGGCTTCAGGATGCAAGTGAATGAGGGTGGGGATATGCCATGCATGTGCCACACTGTGTGCTGGTAGGTGGCTGTGGAAAGGAGGTGGAGCACCGACAATACCTTCAGTGGAGGGGGGATGGCAGTGCATATTTCAATGAGGCTGACAGTCGTGTATCATGTCCACAATGGTGTTGATGGTGTCCCGGTCCAGACGGTACAGGGTGTGGTTGTGCTGCGGGGTTGGGTTGGAGGGACTGGCCCTGATGTTTGGGATTGGGGGCTGCATGCGTGGTTACGCTGGCTGCACTGGTGGGGCATGCAGGGCCTGTCTCACCCTCCTTCTCCTGCTGCGTCTCCTCTGTGGTGCCTGGTGTTGTTGTTGGTGTTGTTGCTGGTGTTGCAATGCATGCATGTCCGCCAGCTGAAGTGTTGATGCTGCTATTGGATTGATCTGTGTGGTAAGGGGTGTGGTGTGTCGTGTGCTCCTTTTGTAGTGGGCCAGACTCCATTGCTTCCACCTGTACTGATTGTGTGCACCTGTGGCAGTTGGGATCACTGCACATGGCATTTTCCGGTAGGTCTTCGATGCCGGTATTTACGGCATGCCGGTAACCACTTTTAGCACCTTCAAGAAGCCGTTATTTGCATGTCCGCTTAGCTTGTGATCTCCTCCAGTTTACGGCATGCCGCTATTGCCGGCATGGTGGGTCGCGTGCCCGTGCCCAGACCGCTATTAACGGCACCGTACTTTACAATGCTGCTAATAGCGGTCGGGCTGGTCAGAATAGCCCGTAGCGGTAATCGATGCCGGTATTCCTTTACCAGCATCGTTGTTCCCTTAGCACCAACCTCGGAATGACCCCCAACGCCATGTTAACTTTCGTCATTAAGTCACCCCTAAGAATGCTTACTGGCGTTTGTTAAGAGTATAATAATGGCATAAACATGTCGTGTTCACCCACAGAAAATTGTATTTTGACTATAAATGGAACTAAATTCATTGCCCCAGAAAGTCTCTGTGCATTTATGGTATTCCCTGACATTGGATGTTTTCTCTCATGGACACAGGAGCAAGTTGCTCCAGTGTCTACAAGAAATGAAAATGTCGGGCCTCCTATCGTCACCTTGACCCTTGGTTCCTCCTGGCGGTCCGGTGTTACGCATAGTATTGAACACATCAGGTCCTTCTGTGGGCTGTCCTATTGTGTATATAAAATCATCCCCGTACCTGTGAAAGGATTTCCTCCCACCACAGTCACAGTCCCCGATTTGGGTGTGTTTATTTGCATGGTTCCCAAAATGTGCCACTGTGATGCACCTGCCTGTTGCATTGGAATATATTGTGCTTGTTGTGTAGGTGCCTGTTGCAGTTTAAGCAAGTGAAGTGTAAGCAACACAATTCATTTTGGCTTGTAGATGGCGCTTTGTGCTCCACAATGAGTTTGGATTTATAGATAGGATTTAGCTCCCCAATAAGTTTTTGTTCGTAGGTCATCCTTTCTGATCACAATTAGTTTTTGCTCGTAGGTCATGCTTTCTGGCCGCAATTACTTTTGGTTTATAGATACTCCTTAGCACAGCAGTTGGTTTTGGCTTATAAATGGCACTTTCTCTCCACCATTAGTTCCAGATCACGGGTAGTGGTTTTGCTCCACAGTTAATGTCTGCTCATTGCTGGCACTTTAGGGACACAATTAGTATTGGGCATTTGCTGTGATTTAATGCCACGATTAGTTTTGCCTCTTAGGTGGCACATTAGCTCCGCCTACATCGACAAAATAATTTGGCACATATACAGCACTTTAGCACCACCATTGTATGCCCAATGGCACTAAAGCATCGGTGAATACCGTTTCACCTGAGGCAACAGATGGAAAAGGAACTACAAAACCTGGTAAACATGGATATCATAGAAACGGTGGAGGGCCCCATACCATGGGTGTCCCCCATTGCCGTGGTTGTCAAGCCAAAGCAACCCGGATCCGTCTGGATCTGTGTAGATATGAGGTTGCCCAACCTTGCAATCAAGCGTGAGAGACACATCACGCCTACACTGGATGACATGGTGGGAGAACTGCAAAGGGCAAGAGATTTTTCAAAATTAGACCTTCGGTCCAGGTACCATCAGCTGGAGCCACACCCGGACTCACGTAGCATCACGACCTTCACGACCCACCATGGGTTGTGCCAGTATCAACGCCTAAGCTTTGTTGTCTCCTCTGCAGCCGAAGTCTTTCAAAACGTCAGCCGGAGGGCTTTGGCTGGCCTTGAAGGAATGATAAACCTAAGTGATGACATCTTGGTCTACGCCACGTCAGAAACTGAACACATGGTTCGCCTTGAGAAAGTACTGGAAAGGATTCAGAGCCTTGGACTTACTCTGCACTGTGAAAAGTGTGAGTTCCTAAAGGACAGCATTGAGTTATTTGGTTTTGTTTTTCACGCAAAAGGAATCTTCTCAGACCTGCAAAAGGTCAGAGACATCCAGGAGGCAAAACCACCAGAGTACCTGTCAGATGTGCGGAGCTTCCTAGGGATGGTGACCTACTGCTGTAAGTTCATACCCAATCTGGCGACCCTCTCAGAATCCCTCCAGATGCTGAAAAGGAAAGTCAAGGCATGGGTGTGCTCTGACAATGAACGAAAAGCCTTTGATGCCATCAAAAAGGCACTCACAGGGGAGAAATCAATGGCTTTCTTTGACCCGAAGAAAGAATCGGGAATTATCGTAGACGCCAGTCCGGTCGGACTAGGACTGGTACTCTCACAGCCAGATACCCAACGACGGTGTAGCCAATTGCCTATGCCAGCAAGTCATTCACCAGCATGGAACAATGATATTCCCAGATATAGAGGGAAGAGCTGGCGGTATTATGGGAATGCCAGCATTTTTCGCATATATATACTGGGAAACCTGTCACAGTGATAACTGATCACAAACCGCTAATCCCTATCATGGCGGGGTCATCGTCTAAGCCACCCCCCAGGATCGAACGTTGGATGCTGGCCCTAATTAAGTATGGGGTTGTGCTGACCTACAGACCGGGAGTCCACAATCCCGCAGACTACTTATCGCGACACCCCAGGAGCGATGGGGAACAAGAGGAAACAGCACCTGTGGCCATTGAAGAGCAGGTTTGTTTGGTGGTGGGAGCAGCAAAGCCTGTGGCTTTTACCCATGAGGAAGTGGCAGATGCCTCGAAACAGGATGAGTGTTTTCAATTAATCCGGAGGCCATGGTCAGTGGTGAGTGGAGGACTGTACTATTCAATACCGCTCGCAGAAACCGATAGATGCAGCAAGATCTGGAAGAGCTGTGATGAGTCTGGCATGAACCGTCAGCGACAGATGACGGGTTACTATTACAGGGCCACCAGATAGTGATTCCACAGGCACTGGTAGAAAGAGTAGTGGAGTTGGCACACTGCGGCCACCAGGGAAATGCAAAAACCAAAGCAAGACTACGACCAGAGTTCTGGTTCCTTGGCATGGAAGCAAAAAGTAGACGGCCACGTTGCCAAATGCGTCTGGTGCCACATGACCGCCCCAGCCAACAGAATTGAATCCATGCTCAGGAGTAATGAACCATGGGGTAGAGTCCACCTCACATGAGCACATCTTACAGGTCATGGAGAAAATATTTGCTACACACAGCTTCCCCAAAATTATCTGCTCGGACAATGGACTGCTGTTTCATGGGGGAGACTTTGCAGAATTCATGGTGGACTGTGGCACTGCACACAGGAGGGTTACACCAGGATGGCCTTGGGCCAATGGAGAGGCTGAACGCTTCATGAGGAAGCTAAATAAAGTGTTCTGCATAGTGCAAGGCCAGTGAAACGAGCTGAGGAGAACTCTTTACGAGTTTCTAAGGGAGTACAGAACCACCCCTCACCAAACTAAGGTGGTGCCGCCAGCTGAAGCATTGTTCAGGAAATTCCCAAGGGGTCTTTTCCCAGAGCCGTAAGGATGGCCGCCAAGCACCATTGATGAAAACAAGACGTTGGAAGGCAGAAGAGCTCATAATGACGGAGAAAACATCCGACAACATCTTAAACCACTGGCCTTTGCGCGTATGTTTAAATAAAGGAGGTGGTCCCGCGACACAGCAGTGTGCGCTGGGAGCCCGATGTGAAGAGCCCTATGTCTGTGTATCTTATTTGACGTACTGGGGCAAGGACTTACCACAGGGGTCCAGGAGGCTAGTCAATTCATCATCCCCCCCTTGCCCTGCTTGGTCTTTCTGTTCCCTTTGATACTGTGACCATCCCTCGCTCCATCAAAGGTTCTGCCACCTTGGCTTCCAGCACTCCACACTCACCCCTGGTGGGTCAACCGCACCTTCTGCACCTCCTGGAACCCCACACCTCTTCTGTCACCCCCCTATCAGTCACAGTCCCTCAAGGTCAGTCTTTGCTCCTTTGCTCATCACATTTCACACCTCCTCTAGCAGAAAGCTCAAGTAGTGCCTTTCCAGGATTCGCCACTGGGTGGTGCTATGTTTCCTGATCTTTAACTCCTCAAACTCCAAAATGATCCACCTCCCAGTACCACTGCCACCTCCTTCACTCGTGTATCCAATATCCTTTCCACCTGAAGTCCTTCCCCTTCACCTATGACTTGCAACATGGAGACCCCTTTGACAGTGTCCCACCCCTTTTTCAGACAGTAATCACCTCCGCTGGTTTGGGTGGCACACGTTCTTCTCCTCGTTCCCTTTTATACATAGTCGGCTGATGCGGACCATCTCGCTATGCATACATTCCTTTTCACGCCAGGTGTAGTGCGTCCGCCTTTGCCACTTCCTGTCCATTTTCACCCACCTGGGTGATGAGTTGAGATGAGTTACTGGAAGGGCGTCCTCCTTGTGGTGGATGATTTTGCTCATTCCTACACACACAGCTTCACTTCCAGCAAGGTATCACAGTTACAGCCACAGCTGGGTGGTAATTCATTTACTTTGCAGGGGAGTCATTTATATATGTATATTTGGGGGTAAAGAGTATAAAGATGAGGTGGGTGTTGGGCAGGGGGGCATGGCAGAATGCCCCATTATAAAAAACAAGAAAATCAAAGTAAATGCATCAAAGCGAATTACCACAAAGTAATTCATTTAGATGAAACAACATAGAACCTGCGTGCCTCCCACACCTCTCGCCGGTGGTTTCAAATGGAGCGGCTATCTATACCAAACCACTCCCTCAACAAATCTATTTCAGGGAAGGAACCCCATCCCCAGCCCAAACCTGGCTCACTCTGTCTCCCGCCATTCCCCACAGCCTGTGTCCTTCACTCCCAGGCTTTCCTCAAAGTCTAACTGTCCCTCATCAATCCTGCACCACCCCCACTTTCACTCATCCCCAATGAAGTTATGAGTCACTAATGCCACTAACACTATCATCCCTTTTATGTTACAGGGGTTAGAGCCCTCACAGATGGTACTGTGGCCTGCGGTAAGTTAGGTAAGGCCTTTACTGAGGTTTAAGTTTCACTAGATCAGGATTACAGGTATCAGGAAGAACCTAAGGTAGGAAACACAAAGAGACATCCACCAGCACCCTCACAGCTGGCACTCAGGGAACGCTCAAACACTGACTCAACATTCCAGGATCAGGCATTCTACAGGGATTCCAAGCACACAGCTTGCAGCTCAGAGGACAGGAGAGAAGCAAGACATAAGACATCTCCCTCCTTATAACTAAACAAGAGAAAGGGAACAGAGAAAGATCACAGACCATCCTAAATCCAACCCAAGACTCTAAATAGACTGGAACCGTGAAGGTCCCTAATCCAATCACTCCATTCCTACACTGAACACAGAGAAAAACTCCAACTCAACCCATCCCCTCACCGTCCTTGACATGAAATGAACAGGACAATATCACTCCAACCCAACGCACAGACAACGCTTGTGCACCCAAAAGCAGGTCAATACAACTAGGTGACCAGCCTCAAACCCTCTGAACTCCTAAGGTGCTTCCCATCACATAACAACATGATCATCTAACTTCGCTCACAGAATCAACACAGTACAGCGAGTTACCTCTGCAAGGGTACTGGGCGCCCACCACCAAAATACAAATGGGGTGGAAGGAGAACCCCCACAAGTGTAATGGGTGTCCAGCCACACCCACCACATGTGCTGGTAAATACTCCAAACAAAAACATTTCAACAAATGTCCGAACCCCTGCCACACAACCATAACCACCATGGGTGTCCGACACCCCAACACCTATAGATGTCCAACACCCTGGAACAGCCCATAGTCAGGTCACTGGCCACCCTCAAAACCCAAATGGTGGTTCTCTAGGCCACCAGCCAGGTTTACATGACAAGACAGACACACATGTAACCTCACCAACACAATATGCAGTAAATGAGTACTTATGGAGTCCCGCAGCGTTCCATCCTTCCCCAGTGATCTTCAATCTGTACATGGCCACTGGGAGCCCTCCTAGCAACATACAACATCCATATCCACCAATATGCCGCCGACACACAGTTATACCTCAAGGACACCCATCGGCTAGAAGTCTGCCTCTCGCTGATCCAGTCTTGGATGTCCAGTGCATACTTGAAGCTCAACCCCTCCAAGACCGAATTCCTACTCCTCACCAACACCACCAAACACCCAAACATGCTGAACTGGCTATCAACCACAAACTCTGAGGGCTGCACACCCGAGCTCACCTCCTGCGCCAAGTGCCTTGGGTTCCACATCGACAAATAACTCTCCCTCAAGATACACATAGCTACGAAAACAGAGACAGCTTGATATCAGCTCGCTCTCTTGTAGAAGGTTAAACCCTTCCTCCCTCCAGACAGCTTTAGATCCACCGTTCAAGCACTGGTCCTACAATGCTCTCATCGAAGCACTCCCATTGTCTTCGCTTGTGCCCCTCAGAAATGTCCTACACACGGCCGCACACCTCATCAAGGGTCTACGCAGATACGACCACATCACCCCAGCCCTCATCAAACTTCACTGGCTCCCATTGCATGCACCAATCAACCTTCAAGTCTTGCTGCATCATCTACAAGGCAGTCGCCCTAAAGTAACCTAGCTAAATTGCAGAGAAACTCTGCATCTCCACCGGATAGCACACCACCAGGACACCTGCAGACTTGAAATCCGCCGCTGCAAAAAGGAAAAGACCAGAAAACAAGCCTTCTCTGTCTTCACCCCAATACTATGGAACCTCCTCCCTGTCAACATCAGACTCGTCCCCACGCTCCTACAATTCAGAAAACAACACAAGACCCACCTCTTTAAGGAGTTTCTCCTCCTCAACAGCTAGGCCATCGCATTGCCCCCAAGCCACCTGACTCGCTAGATGCCATCTGCCCCACTCCAGCCCGCCACCCTCTACAGCTGTACCCCTCCTCTGTGCCCCTCTGTATCCTGTACTGTTGTTTCTTCTGAAACGTGCTCCGTTATGCATCTGTACTGTCTTATGCCTCTGTAAAGTGCTCTGTTATGCATCTGTAATGCTGTTCACCGCTGTAAAGCTCTCTGTTGCTTCTCAAAGCTAGGTCCACGCTCAATGAATACAATAATAATAAGGAGAAATGGCAAATGACATTCCCTAGTCTTTATCGGTCCAAGTCCTGGGCTAACAAAGTCTGAAATAATGCTGGTCCTGTGGAGGCAAATGTTAAACCTAAAACACACTGCTGTTAAAATGTAGCCAACAAAATTGCTGTTGCACATCCTGTCTACACAATGGCCACATCATGCAGATCGAAATACATGGTGTATGCGATTGTTTGTATTTGTAAAAAAGTGTACATTGGTAGCACCATTCGGGAATTACCTGTTCGCGTTCGGGAGCACTTATCCAGTCTCAATAGTCAAGACCCAAAACTGCCATTAGCCAACCATTGGCAGGAAGAACATCAGATGGGGAATAAGGCAGGGATACAATGTATTGGAATTCAAAAAGCACAAAGCAATAAAAGAGGAGGAGATCTACGACATCGTCTGGGGCAATGGGAATCCAAGATGATCTGCGGGCTTCGATGTACCACGCGGGGCCTCAACAAGGAACATGACATGAATGCATTCTTATTTCCTATAACAGCAAGTGAATATGTATTAATAACTGGTTGTAATTAACACTTGTGCTGCCATTGATTGAAATATTATGGATACATTGAACGATATCGAGGTCAGTGATAAGATAATTTTAGACTTGGTCTTGTTTTTCAAATTCTGACTACCCTATGCGCATGAGTAGGAGCAGTAGTTTTCCTCTGGAATATACCTCAGGAAAGATGGTGATAGAAGTGGATTATCCTTTGAGGTTCTGAATACTAGAATAACAAATCATTACCAATTGCAAAGTGTTTTGTGTTAGACTAATTAGAGAGGGCACTCAGGTGGGGACAGCGCTGCTGCTTGAAAGCAGGATTTAGCCGTAACGACACTGGTTCTGGTTACAAGTGAAACTTTTCAATGAAAGAATTTCGATGGATTAAACGAATGGTTAGTATCGTTAATTTAAAAGATATCGGCGCCCTGCGACTGGAAAATATTGATGATACAATGGACCATGGTGCAACTGGTGCAACATACGTACGCTCATTTTGAGCCTGGAAATGATGTCGCACGCGACGCATGCTTGATGCCTTTACTAGCAATTGAAGTGATACCAAAGGGTGCTACTATCGCAACAATTAACAATATGTCACATTTAACTTTATAATATTATGACAATGTACTAGGGTCTTTAACTAACAAAACAATTCTTATTTGCTAACTAATAATGGGTTGCTTAAGATCCCATGAGATCTACTGATATAATACATTGATGATACTAACAGAGTTAGATGTCTGACTAACATATTTCGGTCTATTTTCATCTCTAATGTGACACTGCACGTCACGTGCGTGTAACGTCACTGTTACGATATTAATAACAATTAAAATGGCACAAAAAGACTTAGGCCCCTGCTTTATTAAACAATAACTGTTCAAGTTATATAGGTTACCTAACAATGGGCCTCATTCCGAGTACGGCGCTAACCAATGGCGCTATTAAATCCTTGGTTGACCCCGTACCCGGACCGGCAGCGCCTTGGTGGATGGCGGAATTACCGCCCCATTCCAAGGTTGGCGGGGCGGTAATTCCCCAATCCCCATTTACCCTTCCCCATTCCCATTCTTGCCCCATAGGGCATAATGGGAGTGGGGAAGGCGTTAATTACGCCACCGTAAATTACGGTGGCGTAATTAACATCAAGGTCCCTTAGCGCCATGGTTTTTAACACCTGCTAAGAGCAGGTGTTAAAACCTCCATGGCGCAAAGGGAACTCGGAGTATGGCGGTAAGGGATTACCGCCACTGCTCTCGTTAGCGGTGGCCGCTATCCCTTACCGCCATACTCGGAATGAGGCCCAATGGTTTCAATTCAGCTCCAAGTGATTTGCTGGTATAATATATTAATGATACTGACGGAGTCAATTGGTTGATAGAACTTCGGTCTACTTTCATTTCTATTGTGACGTTGCACGTTACGTGTTCGTAACGTCATTGTTATTATATTAATAGCAATCAAAATGGCACCCGCGAGCGAAAGCACGTGGACGCCAGATGGAGGCCGGGTCCTTAGGCACAAGGAACCCAAAGGACTTTGAAGTTCACATAATAGAGAGGTAGAATTCTGAGCAATTGGATTGTGAACCTGGGAACGATGCCCAATTAAATCTACTAAGAAAAGGGATCTGTTTGATTACATGGGAATATGAGCGGTTCTGAAATAAAAAATATGTTTTTAATCATTGTAGTGGATTCACATCTGAGATCAGCATTGATTAGGAAACAGGGTAAGCCATATGAATTGTTCCAGGTGTACTAGGGATATTGGCAATGACTTGATATCGGTTCCTGATATTTCTCTTTATCATTTATAGACTGCATGGAATTAGCAATTTATTGTTAGCCTACACGTAATTGAAGTGGGACATTTGAGAGAATATTTGGGTGACTAGCATAAGACAAATGATCTAGCAGACGACATGAAATCTAATTGTGCGACAACGCCAGTTAATATGATTAAGTGACGTATCCTGCTTTCAAACATAACGGCTGTCACCTAGGCACCAATTCCGGTGACTTGCAAATGTATGGTGATTGGTAGGATGTTTGCCAAAGAAAAAACGAAAGGAAACTTGAGAAAGGGCATATTGCCAAATTGACTTCTAAAGCAATCATTGTTTTTTTAATTGAAATGATGTCTGGGGTTCTTCTTTTCTTCCCTTTTACAACTAAACTTTAGTTGCTAACCCAATGAGGAGCATACTGATTTTTTGTTGTTGTACCTTCTGATTATTAAATATGTTTTCTGCCCCCCCCAATTCTCTTTTTTTTCGCCTCTTCGCTGCTTGATATACAGCTTGTCTCGGGAAGATAGCTCAGGGGCAATGTGCTCCCCTTGGAAGCAAGACTTCACGGGGCAACACAGGTTCGATCCCCGGGTCCGTACTTAGAAACCTCTGCGTTATAAATAACCTATCATATCATAACTGGATAATAATGAATTCTTGTCATGTTAAATGCCATCTATTTGGCAACATGTTTTTATGTACCTTTTTATTGGAATGTGACTGAAACATGGATCACGGTTGTTGAATAGGGTTTTGCCTTGAAAAGGACCATGTTGGTCGAAACACGTGTTGGAAATGTGGCAAAGTATAGCGACTGATGACTGGGAATGTTGAGCAACTGAAAAACTGTTTATTAAAACAGACAAAATATGCAAGTGATTTGGTGTATTGTGTGCTTTGATAACTCTACTATTGAATGCTGGTCTTGCATACTTTGAAGACGTGCATTAGATGAAGGCACAATTTTGTTAAACATCATCACACGCCACTTTAACTCGCCAACACACTCACCCAAGAGCATTACAGAACTTATTTACGCATATTCTACAGGCCTCGCGTCACAGCTAATAGGATATAATCCAATTTGGGAACAACCGAAAATTATTAACTCAAACCCCATCACAACTGCTCCCTCAGTCAAAGCTTGTCTGGGCTCCAAAGCACGTCCCTCAAGGCACATGTCCGGAGAAGCACCTTAAGACACCAGGGGCATTCCAACCTGTCTCCTCCTAACAGTGCCTTGCCTTGACTGCTCCTCACTACCAATGCCTCCTCTCAGCTCCACTCCTCGTCTCCTGACCACTGCTGGACCGATGACCTGGGACGGCTCTAACCGCCCCACAAACCAAGGTTCTGTCCTCAGACTCGAACGCACAGAGAACAGGACCCAGCACCGCTGGCGTGTGGTCATCGTGCTCCAAGCTCAGAGGACAGAGGACAGGAGTGAAGCAAACCATACCAAATTCCCTCAAGAATCACCTTCTCTCCCTTGGGCAAGCTGCTGACTTTGCTTCTGCAAACTAGAGACCAGCTGGAGGCAAATAGCGCCATGATTACCTCCAATCTCGGAATGAGGCCCATAATGTTTATGATATGTGCTTTTCATCACATTGGAGGACCTACTGTACCACACTCCACCCCCTCCCTATTTCTCTCCAGTTTGTGGCAAAACCCATCGTGGCTACATCACTGTGAAAAGTGACCTATGGGTCCCAGAATGCAAAGCGATCCGGCAGGACGGCATCACGCAAGCACCCACTTCACTGACATGCGAACTGTATGTACAGGGAGCACTGCCTTCACAAAGGGAACATTAAAATGTCAGGAACAGACACAATTCACAAAACAAAATACTGAGCACAGTAAATGCACTCACACAAGCTCAAAACCATGAAAGACAAATGTGCCCAAAACACATTGGGCCTCATTCTGACTTGGGTGGTAAGGGTTAACGGTCACCGGTAATGATGCCGGTGCCGGAAAACCCTTAGTGCCCAATTCCGAGGTCCCTAAGCGGGACCCGCAAAAGAAGTGTGGTCTGACCACACGTTCTCTGCGGTTCCCGTTAAGGGACCTTGGAGCTAATAACGGTACCTCAATTTGCGGTACCGTTATTAGCGCCTTCACCATTCCCATTGAGCCCTATTGGGAATAGTCTACAGAATTGGGATTTACCGGGTCCTCCAGGGTCGGAATGACCCGGTAAGTCCCCATTCTGCCAGACCGGACCCGGGTTGGGAGGCAGCCATGGTGCTAATAGCACCATGGCTACCGCCCAACTCGGAATGACCCCCATTTTCTTGGTGTGAAACAATGCTTCGAGGGGGTCTCTTCTTGGGGGTCCATAAAAGTTCCTAATGAATACATCAATGGAAGCAAGGTAGACTAAAATGCTCACATGGACCCTCTGAAAACGTATGAAGCCCCCACATTCCGGTTCCGTTACATCTGAGGGCCTATGGTTGGCTCACAGTGGCTGGCGCGCTATGTCAGCCCATGCCAGGGCTTACATGTGACTCACTCTGGCTGGAAATATGAGGAAAACACAAGGCTGCATATCCATATAGTCGCACAAGCACATACTTCAAAGCTGAGTGTGACGCTGGAAATGCCTCCTTGTCCTGTCACTTCTCTGCTGGTGTTTTCTGTGTGTTTTTATGCACAGGAGTCCAGTTTGGACCCCTGGCAGTCCAGCTTTTCATTGTTACCTCTGGCATTCCCTTATGGCACCCATGGGTGAGGGTACACCCTTATGCCCCTGGTGTATGTTTTGGGCACAAGTGTGATGCCCAGAGAGCAGGGTATAGGCTGGTGGCAGCTACATGCTGATGTGGCAGTGGCTCTAGTACCCTCAATTTGTGGGATACCTCAACCCTGCCATAGGAATCAGTAGATTTCTACACAAAGGCAAGATGGCCACTGGTGGCCTCTTGGTTTCCTTTGTCTTACCCCCTTGTTTCTCAAAGTCCTGAGTAGCCCTGGCTCTGTTCCCTTCCCCCGAACGGCTGCTGGGTGGAAGGACCACGTATGGCTCTAGGGCTGCCTCCTGCAAGACTGGCTGGAGCCTTCCCAGTGACTGTGATGTGGGTACACCCTTGGGATGGGGCCTGTATAAATGGAATCTGGAGTCAACTCACATTCTGTGCTGTGGGTGTCTGGGTGTGGTTGTGTGACATAATGCCTGGGCCAGCCCTGACTGAAGCTGGAATGAATGCAGTGTAGTGCTATGAGAGGCTGGCTGCTTACTCCAATCCACATTCTGTGTTATGTCTGCACTTACCTTTGCACTTGCCACCTGCTGGCCGTTACTTATTTTTGGGATTACTTATTCCCTTGTACTGCACTGTCCCTTTCCCTACCCCCTGCACTTTTCCTTCCCCCATCCCATGCACGTGCATGATCTGAATGACACCTGGCCTAGCAGGATTGCTGTCCTCCCTTTGTTCCCAATCCTGTGCCTCGTCGCGCCTTGAAACACTTGTGTATGGGCGCGTTATAAATGCCATGCCATATCATATCATATGGGTTTCTGGTTCTGGGTGAATGGCGTAAATGCCTGTGACCCTGATTGGTTGCCTGCCTTCGTGAATGCACTTGTGTGTGATTTGCTGGCTGAGTCTAATGGGGAACATGTCTGCATAACTAGGGACCCCTCACTCACCAATTTGTTCTAAAGCTGAAGTCCTAGGTCCAGTTGGAGGAAGGAGTCCGCGGCTGCAACTCTTCATCAGATCCGAAGACCGCTGAGCTGATCCAAGTATGGAAGTGAGAGAGGACCTTGAGAGGCAACCTCTTCCTGAAGCTATGAGGGAACATCGTGCAACTGCTGTTCTTTACCTGAAGTGTTCCGGAAGCAAGTCCTGTGTGCCTGCCGTCCAGAGAAGGGATCTTCGTGGGTCCAGAAGAAGAGTGTCTGGACATCTTGATCCCATGAAGTCCATCTGTGTCACCCAGGGTCGCGAGGAGAGTTTGGGACCGCTGGAAGCCAAGCTACTGAGTATCGACAAGAAAAGGCGGTCCCTGGCATAGTGCTGCCTGACACCTGGAGCTGCGAAATTTCCAAATCACTAAAGAATCACCCTCCAAGGAGCACTGCTGCCATGACATTTATCCACGTTTCCAGGGTCGCTATCTGCAGAGGTGTGTCTACTAGTCGGTTTCCCGCCACCAAAATCCAAAGAAAACATCCAGAGGGTCCAGACTCGTTTGAGGGTCCACAGTCCAGTCCAGTGGTCGAGTCCAGGGCACCAGAAGCCCTCCTGAGGTTGCAGCCCTGAAGAACCGAAAGGCAGTGAACTGCAAAATCCCCAAACCTGACACCTACTTCTGTCACTGCACCCATCACCACCAAAAGTCATCCTCGCCAACCAAGGGTCTTATCTTCTTCTGCCAGGCCTTGTCGAGCTCCACAGCAACTTTCACCTTCGTGGGACATCCACAGCCAGTGTAGGAACCCGACATCAGAGACCACAGTGAAAGGTCCTGCATTGCTGCCTTTCCAACACTACTTGGTTCCCTTCTTCTTCTCGACACCGACATCCCAGTGACTCCTTCTTCCAAGGAGGGCCCATCCTTGAGGGGTCTTGTCGAGGAAAGCCAAGAAACTCTGCCACTTCGCCTGCCAAGGCACCAAAGGTACTGTGACGAGGAAGAGCATCTTTCAGCCTCAGGATTCATCCAGGGGTCCCAGATTCGTCTTGGATCCGGTTCTCCTGTGGCAGATCAGGTGCTCTGTGGAAGTGGTATCCATAGAAAGAAAAGTAGAGCATTATCAAACATGTATGGACTGGGCTATAATAGACAATTTAAAGGACACCTTAACCTTTTCTTACAAGTTGCCCAGGTGGGGGGGATCCTCACACAGTATTGCATTTATATTATGAGGTGAGCTTTCTGCCAATGTTCTAAGGAGTTGCTGTTGAGTCGCTGCAGTCCTTGGCATTCTCGTGGCAGGTGAGTGGAGGCGTGCAAGAACAGAATACAAACCACTTCAAAATAGTTAGTGTAGCACCTGCTCAGTGTTTTGAGCAAGACTGTGAGCAAGACTGAGACTGGGAGACAGATTGCAGGGCTATAAGACTGTGTTTGCCTGACATCTTACGCTACGAGCTATGAGCGGTCTTTCCCTCTATTTTGTTTGGTTGGTTTGATAATTGGAGAGAGCTGAACGCAGAACCCTGAAACTGTGCTGAAACTGTAGTTGATCCATCTCTTCGTCTTCCCCTGTCTGCGGTGCACGCCACCTCCTCCCTCTTATGAAATGTATGATCTGCGGAGCGGACAGAACCCAACCAAATCACTGATTGTGATATCCAACCAGCTGCCACATTTAGTGTCAGTGAGTGCGGCCGCAAATTCTGTACTATTGCAGGTCAATGAATGGCATGGGGGAATAGCAGAGATAATATCGGGTGGCCACCCAGCGATTTCCCGGATGCCCTAGAGACCGCTATCCAATGTTGTGGCGACTTCAACCCCGACCTCGGCTCGGGCTGTTGAAGTTAATTTCTTGGGAAAAGAATGCACATTGGAAATGCCGGTAGTGAATATAGAGAATGTGAAAGTGCAAGGTGGTATTGTAGCTACGGCGGAACTAACGGATCAGCCTACAGTTATGCGTAGCTTGGTTCCCTCTCCAAAATCAACTCGCCACCCGGTACAACCTTCCTTTGGTGAAATCGACTTAACAAAAAAGCATGACTGCCAGTACAAGCACAAACATTCCCCGTAAATGCACACCAGTGTGATGATCCGGCAGATCTTTTCTTAAATGATGGGAGTTTTCTGGAGGCAGCAACGCTAATTGAGGTCGGGTGGTGTCTCTTTTCTATTTCGTCCTTGGGCTCAAACGTGTTTGCAGTTGGGAGAAGAGTCCATCCAGGAAGAGCCTTGAGAAAACTTAGATGATATCCCATTTGTTCAAAGCGGGCACTTGTCCCTGAGTTCTATTGCATCTCCTGGCCAGGAGTTGAGCCACGGTCTGCATTGTACATGGCGGGAGATGGATCAGAGGGTGAAACTTACAGCGCCCTCTTTCTCGGCTTTAAAGTTGGTCCTGAAAAACATAAAGGAAAACTACTTATCCACTAACACCTTGCAAATAAGTAAGATTAAGATTGCTATGTTTATGTTAAAGGAATCCATGAAGAAAAAAAGATAGGGAGAAAGGGAGAAATGAGGATAAAATACAGATCTTGAATACTCTATCCAAAGAAGAAGGTCAGTCAGAAGTGCCTAAGAAATCTCCCAATGAGACATGTGAAGTGGTAATAGTCGCTGAGGACTGTTCAGAGGAAGTGCCTAGCACCTCCACATTTGTAGGGGTGCAGGTGCAAACGGAACTACCTGTCTGCAAAATGCAAACACCTGGAGTAAGATTGGAGGTTTCTCTGGTCCAAGAAAAGAGACAACGTAGCCAGGACAGTGCTTATCCAGCCCCTCAATCAGGTATCCCTAGAAGAGCAGCAAAATAATTGAAGAGCGGGAGGAACAATTCAAAGAAAAATGGCCCAAAATTCCTGAGAAATCTGAATTTACCTAATTAATCGGCTGAAGCCGTAAGGCAGACTCAAGATGACTCAGGGAAAAGGACCACAGTTGACCGTATGGTTACTAATGAATGCTTAAACTTGCAGCGAGGAAGAAGAGATGGGAGCACACAAACTCAGGATACCACCGAGAGTGTAAATAGTTTGGATGTGTGCTCTAAAAACGGTAATCCTGTCTGACTCTCTGGCTGCCAATCATTTTTTTCCCCATCGAAATGTGCAATGTTCAGAACAGACTGTGATAAAGAAAAAACAGAGAGTGGCAGTGCAGGAATGTTACGGATGTGATCCCTTTTAATAGCGGACTGGTTCAAGGGTGAAATACTTTGCCCCCACAGTCAGAGGATATCATTAATAAAGGTCACATGGATTGCTCTCAAAATGGCAGAATGCCTGTTCCTGAGAGATAGGAGCCAATTTTGTATTTCGGGAAGAGAGCCCTTGAGCCTAATCCCGTAAAGAAAACAATGGCCACTGGGTGTTCACAAACTGAGGGTTTTAATCTAGAAATACCCTCACATTTAGAGCAATGTACAGAGAACAGAGTAAGTCAATCTTCTTCTGCTGCAGGTCAATCTAAGGTTCCCGGTATATTACCAGCACACCCTTGGGAATGTCAGTTGGCCAATTAAAAAAGCAGAGGCCAGCTGGTACTGGCCCCCCACTGGATGGAGCAAGTGTTCCTGTCTCAGTAAGAAATGGTGTTGAATAGAAGTGCGATTTTACAACTGACGAAAGAGATCCCTGAGCTGCACCTTTTATCAACCCACGGTATTGATTACACCCACTTCCGCACAAACATTGTAGAAGTTGGTCTTAATCTAAAATGGGGGCCAGTGCCCTATTGGAAGTATCTGAGCAGTTTCAAAGACTTCATAATGCAATTTCCAATCATGCTCCTGAGAAAAGGGGAGGCATTTAAATAGGACTATGGGGATGAGGTGGAATGAACCACTGGAGGCCAGTTCCAAACCGTGGAACACTTGGCAAGAGTAAATGTGTAGGGAGGGTCAAATCCACAATCTGCTCAGCAAGGTTCTAAGAGTGATTTGGGGCCCTTGCTTCCTGATATCAAAACATTGCTGGCACTCTATCTAAAAAGTGTTTGTTGTTGAGAAGTTGGAACACAAGGGGTTTCAGGAGCTTCACGAATAATGTGTAAAAGGTCCATATATTTGGCAATGTTTACTTACTTATGTTGCAGGAGACCTGGCTGACTACTGGAATAAAAATAGATGGATCTTCAGTATTAAACCAAATGGCCTCCCATGTCAGTGGTGGCCGTCCATCCGGGGGCTTACCTATTGCCACCCGAAACTCAATAATAAAGAAGTTAGAAGTCATACCACCTAATTGCCACGGTATCCAAGCAGCTTGACTAAATTTGCAGGGGGATTGGAATCCGCACTGTTTCACATTAGTTCATCTCTACTGGAAACCTGCATGTCCTAACCTGGACGACTTTCTTGCGTACATGTCGGACATAGTGTTGAATGGTATGTCCATGCAGGGCTCACGGGCGCTAGTGATGGCAGGTGATCTAAACTCATATTGTTTGCTTCCTCCTGCTTCTATGTACAAAATTCTTTTGGTTATGATAATGGGTTAAAATGGTTTAGTAACTTTGAGGACTGGGAATTTCCCTTAGCTAACAGAGTATTAATGGGGAGCTCCACCCAGCAGCCACATGGAAAAGGGGAACCTCTAGTTCAATCATTGATTATCTTGTCTTCTCCAGGGACAGGTTTGATCGCTGCGCTGGAATATAAATTCAGGAGACTCAGTACAGCGACCATAACATGTTTATCGATGGATGTTGAGAAGGCCAAATTGATGTCCCAGGAAATGCTGGTGATAAATAAGTAATAGAAACTCCAAATTTCAAGGGGAGGCTCCCGCCGTATAATAAGGCTAATAAACTTCACAGAAAGAATGCCCGATATGAGAGGGCGTGTTCTGACACCAATTTCCTGTAGTTTTAATGGGAGCAGGATCCGCCCTTGCATACTGGTGTAAATCCAAATGCTAATCATAAGCATGGATTTGACCAAGAAATCTGGGAGCATAAAAAGAGAACTGAGAAAAAAAACATCCAGGCGTTGAAGAACTTAAATTGAAAGCAAGTAGAGTGTCAAAGTGAAAACTTAGACTGGAATACAAGATCTGGTCCAGAGCTCATCGCTTTCTCTTGACTGAAAGAGAGGGAGAACTGATGCTTGGAAAATTGGCATCAAATGATGAGCAGAACTTCAGGTGCTTGGTGAATCCGGACTGGAAGCCGCAGTGTTCCATGCAAA
Source organism: Ambystoma mexicanum (assembly GCF_040938575.1). Taxonomy (NCBI): domain Eukaryota; kingdom Metazoa; phylum Chordata; class Amphibia; order Caudata; family Ambystomatidae; genus Ambystoma; species Ambystoma mexicanum. The sequence continues at coordinate 1,120,044,461 of NC_090941.1, read as the reverse complement.
GCAATTTTGTGACCGAAAGTGCATGGAGAGAACACTTTATAGAACTATATAAGGAACACCTGGGGATATCAGGGCATGGAAAGAGCTTCTATCATGGGAGTTGCACCTTACCATCAATGACATAGCCTTACAGATCTCTACATCTTCATCTTCGAGATCTTACCAATTCCAGCTTTAAATCTGATATTGATCTTTGTTCAAGAACACCTCTGGCCGTGTTTGACAGTGTGATTCATAACAGGCAGTGCCCTCTGATTTGAAAGACTGTGATTATTATACCCATTTATAAGAATGGTGCCGGGCTGATCCAGTTAACTAACACCCGATCACCCTTCTCGATGCAGATAGTACAGTGTTTGCTGGGGAAGTCTTGCGGGAATTGCAAACATGGGCATGTAATACGGGCATCCTTACTAACTTCCAAACAGGATTTAGAAAGGCCATGTATTCTTCCCTAAATGGCCTTTGCTTAACATCATGCATGGTATTGCCTGGACTATAGGCCTGGATTATATGGAGCTTTGGTATACCTCTCTAAGGCATTTACCACCAACAGGGAGCGCCTCTGGTGGAAGATCAAATGATGAGGTCTCCCATTGAACCTGTTGTCAATCATAGTGCCCATACATCAGAACACACATCTGCAAATCAGACTAGATGGACAAGGTTATTTAACTAGTCCAATTAGCATTGTTGCCCCCTTCCTCTTTAACCCATACCTGGCTGATTTGGATGAGGCTCTGCATCCATGCCCTATGCTTTTGTTACCCCTAAGTTTGTTAATCAAACAGTTACCTAGATCGTCTTTGCAGATGATATTGTGTTGCTTGATGACACTCCGACAGGTCTCCAGCGTATGTTGAATGCATTGGGGGAATACTGCTTAGAGAATAATTTGCTGATCAATCCATCAAAATGCAACATAATTCATTTTTGTAGATCAGCAAAAAGGAGTACTGGCTTTAAATAGTTGCTCAATGATCAAGAGATTACTTTGACACAAGAAGACATGTATCTGGGTTTTAAAATTACATCACACCCAAATATGGCCTTTGTGGAGGCACAATTAGAGGGATGGATTGGCCAATTTGTTTGCCAAATGAACAGACGCTTGGGTAAATGTCGGTTCACCATTATCGCTTTCATTAGCTTTTACAACATTAAATTAATTTCAACCTTGATATATCGAATGAATGTAGAGACTCGGTCATGGGTTCTGGATTGGGTTCGACTTGAAGGAAGGTTGTGCAAGAAAGCTGGAAACCTTTCACTATCGCTCCCCATGGCTAGTCTACGCTGCCAATCTGGTGTAAATTCATTGAGGGACAGTCTAGATTGGAGGCTGGTGTCACTGTATGGACTGATAATGATTCCTCATCAGGAATCCTTATACAAGGATGTTAGAGTTGTATTAATGGAGGGGTAACATCTTACTTTGTGTAAACTAGAGGGTGTGGTTGTTTCCATCTTGGAAAATTGTTCCTGTATGGTTAAGGATCTTTCCCAAAATCAAACGGGCGTGAAACTGGCCATCATCAGGATAGACTGGATTAACACAATACATATGATGTGCAGCTACAGCTTGCACCAATCATTATCCAGTCTAGACAAGCCTTCAGGCATTTAACCAGCTTATCTGATATGATATGATAGGTTATTTATAACGCGCTTAATATCCAGAGGTTTCTAAGCGCGGACCCGGGAATCGAACTCCGTCTCGTCTTTCTTCCGAGGCAAGCACGTTGCTGCTGAGCTATCCTCTTGAGACTCGGGAGGATATCTACAACGATTTCCAAACGCCTGTGGGCCAGGTCAATTTTTGAGATTCGTCCATACTTGCTATCAACCGGCAAAGTTACGGAAGCTCGTGCTAAGTGGCAGAGGCTTGATGGCCAGTATTAGTTCTGTAAGGAAACATTGAAGCAAACTTTGAAGCATATTCAAATCCTATGTCCAACACTACAAGATCAGCGAGAATTATATTTCAATCATTTTGTAATTAATACTAGGTGGGTGAATATAGATGAATTCTGGGAACGATTATCCTCGGGTCATGAATCATGGAAGTTTTCAGAATGCTGACTAATGTTTGTCTTTGATAGTGCATTTTTTGACTCGCTGCAGGATTTCGCCACATACGAGAAGCGAGCTTAAGCCCCACCGATGTCGATTGAAAACAAGTCCGACACATAGAATAATAGCTTAGAAAACCACGTGAGGCTGCCTACCTTACACCTGCTGTGGTGGCCAAACCAACTAGGAACCAGCATTGTCAATAACTTTAATCTGGGGATAAGTCCCTCCACTGGACAGAGACCACGAGGGGCCGGGCTAACCAGGGTTGTTTGATAACCATATGCTTAGCAGACCATCACTGAAGTAGTGCTCTACAGAGTCTATTCCACCAGATATGGGAAGGGAGATCATCCTGTCCACTTTGAGGACCGAGATCTAAATCGAGGGAATTCTGACTAGCCCTTTTCTGCTTAGACCACTCCCACGCATATGCGAGTGATCATATGTTATAAGCATCTTTGAATGTGCTTGCTGATAAGACCACCCATTGTTCTTTCATAAAGTTGAAGTGACCAAATCATCATCCTCCTGAAGAAAGTTCCTAATGCAAATTGAGAACTGAAACATGTCGAGTGTTAGATCTAGCAACTGTGTATACTACATTTTTATCTTGATCCTTTATAGATCTGACTTCAGTTGAATTAGCTCCTGTGTGAGCGTTTTCTGTAGTACACTGATGTGACTTTTGCACCAGTATTGACTTCTTCCATGCACTAAAGTTTCTTGAGTGTCACTAATACTTTATTTTTAATATGTGGTTTTATATTATGCGTCATAGTTTGTTTCATTTGTGATCAATTGTGTGTTTTTTTGTCTAATAAACTGGAAATGCTTCTGAATTTAATGTGTTTGGAGTTTGGATTTGCTGTTGTGTATTTATCTACCTTTTGTTGTATTATACTCTGTCTTTGAGAGTGATCCTTTTTAATGAGTTTTGGTTTGCCACTTATGAATTGATGCATTTATGATTTGAATGAAATTTTATGTAAGTGTATAATTTATTACATGTGAAAAGTCATATTGTTGACTATACCACATTAAAAATAAAAAATACAAATTCTGCCAATGTTCTAACATATCACTGCTTTTCTAATTGAATATCTATGAAGCTACACGCTGCTTAGTAATTCTTATGCTTTTTAATAACTGTCAGCAGTTGGTGCGTTTCAACTGGATGTAAGTATGTTGCAGTACCACATAGATGTGTACATATGTAGCATTGTTAGGATAGTGTTGCCTGACTATAGTGATTTATTTATTTGCATATATTCATTTGAACCTGACTTATTTAAACCTATGTTAGTTAATAAAAGATCTAGGGTAGAACCCAACACATTGTATGGACATTCCTTTGTGGGGGTTTGGGGTTCACTGTGCTTAAGGACCAGCCTGCATTTATTTATCGAGCATCTGTTAGGCGCCTATACAACAGGTATGTTTTTCAATGCGCCACTACCCTCCCTTAAGCCTCAGCCTTTGGTTGCTTTTCCATTAAATCATCGGAGGACCTTTGCTGCGGTGCTCTGTACCTCAACCCCAACCATATAGCGGCCAGAAGTACAGATACCACAGATACCACCCTTCAGTCTTTACATTAACATAACCTTGCCTTTGTGCAATTGTTCTTTTTCTTATGCAATAGGAAAAAATGCTTTGGCAAACCCAACAGCAGAACCACCTTGCTCCTTGTGTGTGCCTCATACTCATTTGTTGGGAAGCACAGGAGGAGTTGGAGCCTCCCATCCTGGAGGTCCGCGGACGGCTCAGCCGACCCCGGGATAATCACCCCGACAAGATGCACTGGCAAACCCAACAGTTTTGGCTTTTGTGTAAACATGGGATAGTCATGGATCTATGGCATTACGGCATTCAAAATGCCTATCTAATACTTATACAGACGCCAACGCTGGAATACGCCAACGCTTGGGTTTTGCAATTATTGATGTTAATAGCACTTTGGTGCAATGAACACATATAAATCAAGTGCCTGAAGGCGCACTTGGCTAAGACATTTATATTACACCTGTAGTGCATTTACAGCAATTAAACCATTAACTCTCAAGAGAATGCTCGGAAATCACACAGGCAAGCAAATGTTTGATTTTACTGGTTGATAGAGCTTGTGTAAAGAGATCCAAGGAGGATGTGTTGTTTTTGTGGGGGGGTTAGGGGGGGCAGGTAGGGGATGTGACAGCCAAAGGAGTAGTCAGTGGGTGAATGGCTATGGGCAGTCAGGGGATATAGGTAAATAACCAAACAACACCCATGTAATCTGCATCCAAGCTGTGCTGTAGTACAATAGTTTTGACATATAGGTGGTGCTTAAGCGCCCTCCAATAATTAAAACTAAAAAAAAAAAACCAGCCTGCTGACTTCAGGTGCGTCTCTGCAGCGTGCTAAGAAAGGTGCTTGAAGTTCATAATATACCCACTAGATGGCAGCAAATCCAGAGGAACTTACTGCATTAAAATGTGTTGAGGATGCCTCTTTTTTGACCCCCCTTGAATACATATTATAGTGCGGCGCTTGCAGCACTCTAGCCGAGTATCAAAGTACATAGGAAAACCATTAAATGAATTGCTAATAACATTTGGCTCGCGTGACGGATTTGGCTGAAGTTTGGGAAAGGTCTGTTAAGAAAGAAAAATGTTATTAAGAAAGTTAAAATAAACACTGTTTCGACCTAGTTCCCATTCCTTTTGCCAGAGAAAAAAATCAAAATGTTTCTCTAGCACACAGCCAAACCCGCTGGATGGAATTGGACCAGGTAAACACAACTTGGTCCCGAAACGTTGAATTGAATTCCGGGGGTGTGTGGGGTTATTGCGTCCAGTAGTTTTAAAAAATATTTAACTGAGTAGTGAGTGCTCTATCTCCTACGGTGCTTTGCAGTAGAGAAACTTTTCAGAAATAAAAAATCCACCATTTCTTTTGTTCGGTGCAAATAATGTCCGCTAACCATTTTAGAAATATTCACGAATATCCAAAATCGAAAAAAGTTCACAAAATGCCTTCTGGAAGAAGAAAAAGGGTGAAATGGCACCAGGCGAGAGGTGGGGAGAGGGAAAGATTATGCCATGAGAAATCGCAGAGTTGGGAAGGGGGAACTAGTGACCAAGTTCAAAGCTCAAAAGTGCTTGCATACTCGTGGTTATTTTCCCATATTCGTTTTCTTTGCATATTTGGGGTTAGTGCGTCACACGTTCAATAACCACTATTATTTTAGAAATATTCAGGGTTATTTGTAGTCCATTTATGATATAGTCGCGGTTATATAAAAAAAACCTTTATTTTAAACGAGAGAGTTAAAAAAAGAGATGAATACAAAAAAGTGGAATTGTAATGCCACAGTGAGGTGTGGGGTAACCTATTGAGGGAACATATCAAGGGGTGCAATACGGCCCTGGACAGTGAGCACGAAGGCTGTGTTCACTGGCAAAGGCCCCAGGCAGTGGCAAGTGGGGCTGAAAGACATGTATAGTGGCCACGGATGGAGGCTGTGGCCACCAAGGGGGTCCAAAAGAAACATATAGCGGCAACATGTACAGTGGATACGGCCAAAGGCAAGAGGTACAAGTAAGGAAAAAGAGAGAGAGTGAAAAGAGGCACAGTGAGGAGGAATAAAGATTCTGAGTGAAGTGAGCGAGAAGGAGAGTAGAAAGATATGGGTGAAGAAGGATTTGGAGTAGCAAGATTATGAAATGATTTATAGAACAATACAGATGAAAAGCAAGAGCAAACGAGAGTGAAAGGGAAGCGAGTGAAGTGATGCTGGATCAGGAGTAATAGATTCCCAAAAGGGGAGAGAAAAGAGAAGGCGTATCGAGGACTTGTAGATGGAACAGAGGGGAGCAAGATGAGAAGCCAGAAGGCCAAGAAGAAGAGTGGAACAGTAAAAAGGCGTGAAAAGATAAGAGAAGAGACAAGTAGTTTAGTAGCAGACAGAGAGAGAAAAGGCCTGAGAGACTAAAGAGGTGAAATTGACATGAACGAGAAAGTGAGCAGAAAAGCAAAGAATCAATGTGTACACCACGGTTGCGAGCAGAGTGTGCAATAGGGAGAGAGTTAGGAGGGAAAGAGATGAACGCAGGAGGAAGAGGAGGAGGAATGGAGGAAGCAGCAAAGAAGAGAAATGCAGTCTTGGAAGAGTTAAGAGAAAGGAAATGGTTAGACATCCTGGACTGAAAGGCAAGAAGCCAGGATGAGATAGCCTTACGAATAGCAGGTGTGAAAGACGAGAAAGAAAGAAAAGTTGTGTATCATCACCGTAGAAGTGGTGTGATAGACTGAGTAAGGTTATAATAGAAGCAAGTGGGATAGTATACAAGAAAAGGGAACGGGGCCCGGGCAGAACCTTGAGGTACACCATGTTGAAGGGGGAAGGTAGAGGAAATGTCACCAGCCCAAGAGACAGAATAGGTATAATTATAAAGATAGGAGCAGAACCAGTCAAGAACAGAGGTTTCAAAACCAAGAGACGCAAGCAATGCAAGTAGAAGAGAGTGGTCAGCAGAATCAAAGGCATGAACTCATTTGTGACTCACTCTGGCTGGCAACTTGAGGAAAACACAATGTTGCATATTAATATATTACGCACACACACACACATAACAAATGTAACATCTTTGCGCAATTCTCCCTTTCCTTCTGTATGGGAGGAAACATCTTTGAGCCCCCCCCCCTCCATTCCAACCAACTTGCAGAGTATGATTCATTCGGCAGCCACCCATGTGCCTGTGGCCAGGGATGCGGGATGGCTGCGGGACGACCCATGTGGATGCAAAACTCGGTCAGAAGACTGATCTTAGACTCCATTTTGTGCCACACTCAGACTCCATTTTGTACATGCCAGGCTAGGCCACATGGGCAGGCTGCCTGCAGAACTGCAGCGCTCCCCTCAAGATCGCGCACAACAGGCCAGCCACTTCCCCCACCCGCCTCCCCTCTGTGCCACTGCGGCGGGCCTGTTCTCATGGGAGACTAGGCACGAACAAGCTACAAGACAAACACTGTATCGTTCACCTTCCGCAGTTCATCGCTGACCTACGAATGACCGGGTAAAGGCTTGGGTTTGAGGAAAACAATTCATCTCCACAAACATGTCGTGGCCCCTTGCAGACCCCACATTTATGACATACGTTGTGGATAACCCCCCACCTTTGCTCTCCTTTTGAAACACCAGATACATACCCCACGCCTGTATGACACTCTGTTTCACCCACACTGCTAATCCCTCTGTAAAGGTTATAAATCCTCTCCTGAAGTTGTGTGTTAAGGGGCTGATTCTCTGAAACAAAACAAGAAGATCTTTACCTATTTTTACTAGGCATAAAGTTATCAGTTATATGTCTAGGTCCCAGCCTGTTGGGCAAATCTTATTCTCAGCCAGACACTCACACTGATGTATGATATGTTAATGTACTTGTTCGGTATGATGCAAGGTACACGATCCAGATGCTCACTGGTTTTCCAATATATGTATGTTCACAAACATGTTCAACTATCATAAAATGTGTGTAATGCAAAACGGTAAAGCCACAAGGCTATTGGCTATTATAGATAGAGTTTATTTTGTGACATGAAACTCATGATTGACATAAACGTGTAACCTATGTTATAATGAAAGCTTGCATATTATTCAATGTACCTGTAACCACACTGGCCTAGTTCTACCTCGCATCCTAATGATTCGTATGCAACTCTGCAACAAGGACAGGCAGCAGGCCACAGGGCCTTCTCTCCCCTCTCCTGCAACGCCGCGCGCTCAGCCCCTACCGCCCTCCCCCCTCATGCTGGGCTGTTGGCTGAAGGCCCTTGTTCCCACTGATGCCTCTGATGCTACAAATGTATCCTCTCACCCTTCTGCTGAGCTTGCACCAAGCATCCACCCTCCCCTCAGCCTCCTGCCTCATGATGTCACTATGAACTTACCGTGCACCCCCAGAGAAATATGGCCACCAAGACCCTCACCTCAATGCCTCTTGAAGTAACCTCACAGGCCCCCTCAGCCGTGTAGCACCCCAGCTCACCCCAGGCCCATGTCCCCCTGTGTGGCAATATATTTCTCTCATGATAACAAACAATAAATAATTGTCTTAGGAGATGTAAGAGAATGGTAGATAAGTGTGACAACATAATCTCATGAATAGGTTTGCCACCTGGACCTATGTATTCTTACTTTTATTGGTCAGGTCAAATGGTTAGCAATATATCTCTCATGTGTTAAACTAGATAGATGATGGTCAAAGTATGTATGGCCACAAGGGCAAATGTTAAGTAGGGTAAATTGTAACAGTCCGAGTGTCATCTGACCCTGCGCTCTGACCCGAAGAGCCCAGCTGATCCGTGCACCCCGCACTGGCACCACATGGGACTTCCACCAATCCTGGAGAAGCGTCCTTAAACATTGTATGGTGTCTAGTCATTGCCACCCAATCCCAACAACTTATGTGCCCCCTATAGCTTACCTCAGTGATGACGATATTCTGTAATAAATATGAATGTTTTTCTGTTGTCTGGCAGAGCGCTCTCAGAGTTTGCAGAGTTCTCTGCTTGCCCTATTTGGTTTTAGGTTAACTTTATTTTTATCTTCACCCGCACTTGGCCCTGGTCTCATTCCCTCCTGGGGTGTGCCCATTCCTGACTCTCATTGGGGAGTTCTTATTGCATTGGGGGGGATGCTCACTTTCACTTCTACAACAGAAGAAAACATTGAAGTGGGAGAATGGGAGAACAAGCTCCCCCCAATCTCATTGCGGCCATGGCCTACAGGATCGCGGCCCAGGCACCCACCACGAGATGAGTTTGCCTATCTACCAGATGACAAAATACCCTGGTTCAAGAACATAAGGATATGCCCACCAGCCTGTCCCACTCAAGCCGACACCTGCGGCATGGATGAACTCGACTAAGACATATGCAGCAAGCACCAGTATCGTTAGAGATGCCACAACGACCTAGCCAACTGCCAAGAACACATGTGCCACCATGCACACTGGTCACTCACGCACCAGCCGACACAAAGAACATATTCAGTGCTATGACGTAGGTGACGGATACACCCACTGACGCGCATCTTTGTTATTTTTCACATAGGCCTCTTTATAGTAATGCAGGAACACAAGACGCCTGAAGGACTCGCATATACACTTGCTGACGCTTCTCCCACCTCTCGCATCATGATGAGAATATAATGTAGACATAATATTGCTTATGACGCCATGTCAAACCGCGACATAGGTACCATGGATTATGCATCCCCACCATGAACCAGGCCCAAGTAGGCCGCAAGCAAAAGCCGCCACAAATGGTGTATGAGCAAGAGTACAAGTGCTGATCACGCAGAACGATCCCAGCGAGAGCTCGCAGCCAAGGGCGCGATGTTGCAACTCGTATGCTACCAGCCGGCGCCAAGGTCACACCTGTAAGCAAAGCCAAGCACGCAGAAGCAAAATATAACTTTAAATGTGCAGAATTCCGCTCCAGCTGCGGTCTCTCCACACGTGACCAAGCCGATCTGACAAAGTGCCAGACCCACGAGACAGAAGTCGCCTGAGTCCCACGTCTGGGACACAGGTTGCAACAGTGAAATGGCAAGATGGACACCTACGGCGATGGGAATGGCCTGCTCTCAAGCCTATGAGCAAACCCGCACACTGTCTGCACAAACACATAGTTATACATTGTTGCTAGTGACAGGTACGCCGCGAGCTGGGAACGACGATGGTCCCAGACTTGGGGGCTCGCGAGAGGACCAATCAGAACACAGGGGGACTCATCACTGATGCCACTAACATTAGCCAATCATCAGGGGTCTTTGTGTAACAATTCTCAAGTATCTAATAGAAGGAACAGCCCAAGTATACCACCTGACTCATCCTTAACCACTAATATTCTTCTCTATATGTATCCTATACTAACCCTACCACTCGGGGAACCAATCCGAAGTGGCAATAGGTTTTTCGCTAACTTTCCCAGGTGACGCAAGTAGCGCGTCATACTGCTGTAAAAAGGGCCTGCGAGCCCCACTAAGGTCGAGAGTCTGGACGGACGCATACGATCCTAGACCCATCCCTGCCATTGTTATAATAAACAGCAGAACCACCTTGCTCCTTGTGTGTGCCTCATACTCATTTGTTGGGAAGCACAGGAGGAGTTGGAGCCTCCCATCCCGGAGGTCCGCGGACGGCTCAGTCGACCCCGGGATAATCACCCCGACAAGATGCACTGACAAAGACAACAGTTTTGGCTTTTGTGGAGGCCTGGCACAGGCATGTGTCAGTAATTGCCCTAATAGTACTACCTGTCCATATGCTGGCAACTTGTGGAAAATGGTGAGATTATATGGGCATAAAATATCATGGTCAGCAATTGTCTATCTAACACTAATACACAAGCCATCACTGTTGTGTTTGTGAACTCTTGATGCTAATAAAACATTGGTGCAAAGAACAGCTATACATTCAAGTGCCAGAAGGCACACTTGGCTACGCCATTTTTATGACTCCAGTGGCACATTTACGGCTACAATGAAGCCACTAGAATTAAGCTGTGGGAAATAGCATAGCCATGGGCAGTCAGTGGATAGGTAAATAACCAAACAACACCCATGCCATCACCCTTCAAGATGTACTGTAATGCAATAGGAAAATAGGAAATCAAGAGCGTGTTGGGGTGGCAAATTCTCCTTTGAAAAAGTCATTGTCTGTGGAGTCCCCCAAGGAGCTAGAGTGTCACCTTTACTCTTTAGTCTCTATTTCAGGTTCCTGTGCCTAGTCCTCGACTATGTTAACATCTTTTTCACCAACTATGCTGATGACACTCAGCTGGTGGTGGAGTTAAGTAGGGACTATAAGAAGGACAGTGAAACCTTAACAACCTTATACAACACAGTCGAATCCTGGATGGACCACAACTGGATGTGTCTGAACAGCAAGAAAACCGAGCAGATGGGGTTCGGATCCCATCAAGCCAGGGCTAAACTTTCCTCGAACTACGAGTCCTTCCTGATCAAGGATACTCGCATCCAGGTACTGAGCAAAGTTAAAACTCTTGTGATGATACTGGAAGCCCCCATGAGCGCTGACGCTCAAGCTCTGTACATTAGCAAAAATTGTTCCTATTACCTCAGATTGTTGAAAGCTATCAAACCCTATCTGAGTGAGGATAACTGCGCCATTATAGCAAGAGCGATCATCTTATCACGTCTGGATTATGGTAACCCACTCTTACTGGGAGCCAATAAACAATGTGTTGACAGATACCAACATATTCAGAACAATGCTGTCCGGATAATTAAATAAAAATCCAAAACCGTGCACATCAGCAGCACCAGAAGAGAGCTACACTGGCTGAGAGTAGAGGACAGAGTACAGTTCAAGGCTCTAACGTTGGTACATAAATGTCTCAATGGCAAAGCGTCAGCATATCTTAAATCTAAGATCAATCTCTACGTACCAGTCCGAGCATTAAGATCAGCCGCACTGGCTACGGTGGCCATTGCACCTCACAAGCGTTCCCACGGTTTGGGGAAAGCCTTCCCTACAGTTGCAGCTGCCAAATGGAATAAACTGCCAGTAAATCTGAGACTAGAACCAAAATACTTAATATTTCGCAAAAAAATGAAAACCCATTTGTTTAAGTGATCATAACCTTCATTTTCTAGCTAGACAGATCCTCGTTTTCAGTGTGATGTCACCACTAGTCTTGTGTACTTGTTGTGTGCCCTGTGTGTTGTAATGTGTACATGTAAATGCGTCCGATGCTCGCGAGCTTTCGGCGCTATACAAATATATATATTTTTTTTTAAGTAGTGTTGGCATAAATGGGCAAAACGAAAAATAACAGCCTTGTAACTTCAGGTGCATGTGACGCTGTGAGGTGCCAAGAAGGACCTCAGGCCAGTCAGATAGCACAGTGAGCAAAGCGCTTGCCCCTGATATTTGTGTGCCACCTGCTGTGGCGGGTTTGAATCCCGGCAGGGTCAACTCAGTCTTTTATCCTTCTGAGGCCGATATATTGAGTACCACTCTGTGGGATAATAATGTCTTCCTTTATTTGAGCGTTATGGGTGTGTAGCGCTATATAATAAATACATGATATTATTATTATTGAAGTTCACAATATAACCACTAAATGGCAGCAAAAACCGGCTGATGATGTGTGTTCTTTGGCCTATTTTTAATATGTATATGATTATTTTTCGATTGCAATACTTTAAGGAAAACTCACTGCACACCAGCACACAATCCCTTCATGTAAAAAAGGCATGTAATATATAAAACATAAACGTACAATTCATAAATCGACGCTGACGTGCTCACTGACGTTTGTATTGCAGCATAAAAGCAGCCACTTCTGTAGTATCCCAACACCCTGGTACTCGACTTTAGAGAATGCAAACCACTTATAACATGTAATGAGAGTTGCCTAACCTCTTCCAGACATTGGGGCTCATTACGAGTTGGGCACTAATCCAGCGGTACTGTTACGCTGTGGTGTCGGATGGATTCACTGCAGTATTACAACTTGGCGGGAGCGTGCAGTCACCATCGGCAGAAACTGTAATTCCGTACGGCGAATTACCGGTGAAAACTGGCTCCATGATGGGAATCCCACCCATATTCGGCAGAATTACCGTTACTGCTGTATATTCAACGGTAATTCCGCCGATGGAACTACCGTCGCCTGAAATAGCGTCATCGCCAGAAAGGGATGCACGTGGTGGCCATTTTGTAAAACTCAAACCGGTCTGAATGTAACACGTCATGTAGCCACAGGAGAGTGACAATATGTCTCAGGACAAGTCAAAGGGGAAGGTGCCACAGGCTTAGGAAGCAACGGTTCAGACAGGTGGAGCTGCAGTTCCTCGTTGATGAGGTGCTGGGCCATGCATAGGATCTCTATGGCTCCCAGCACCACGAGACATCAGTGCAGCAGAAGGCTGCCATTTGGGCAGCCATCAGTGACAAGGTTACAGCTGTGGGCACAGTCCCACGGTGTGGAGAGGACTACAGGAAGGGGTGGAATGACCTGCAGGCCAGGGTCCTCCTCCTCCTGGACAGACATCGACAGGAGTCATTGTCCACAGGGGCAGCACTGTGGACCCCCTAGTCCTGACCCAGTAGGAGGAGAAGGCCAGCCCTATCCTCCACATGGAGGGGATCAAGGGAGTTGGTGGTGCTGAGGCCAGAGCCAGCAGTCAAGTTCCATCTTGTGAGTTTGAATGTCCCCACTCCTCCCCTGACAATGCATTGGTCAAATGACCATCCCAAGCATGTCTCCCTCAGAATAGATGGGCCAATTGAACAGGGCTAGATTCCACCACATGCCATGGGTTGTACATCCTCAGCTAACACTACCCCCACCTTGCAGTGGCCATATGCATAGGCCTGCAATCGACCATGCCCATCAGTCCACTTGTGTAGGATGTCCCGCCACCATGTAACATGTGTTTAGTTTAGTTTAGTTTATTATTTGATAATGCGCTCCAAACCCAGGGGTAGCCGGGCTCAGCAGTTACAAGAATACTTGAGCTTAGTTACATACAATAATGCATAAAGAAGATACAGTACAAGTGTTGTTAACAATTTAACAAGCAGGTAAGAAGGTACAGGCTGAGAGGGGCTCCTATGCAGCGAGGGAGTCGGATCAGGGGTCAAAAATATCATAGTAGTTATTCACAGTGGTTAGTCAATGGTAAATCCAGGCCAAGAGAACGTGTGACTAGCAAACCAACATACAAGTATGCATGACGAGTAACAGCATGCCATTGTTTGCCCAACAGGTCCACAGGTGACGCAGAAGGAGGAGGAGGAGGAGGATGCCAGCCCATCCACACCCCATAGCCAGGCCTCCAAGGCGACACCAATAGCCACCACCTCTTGACCATCCAGTGAGGGGAATAGAAAGAGGAAAGGCAGGATCGGGACACCAGGGACCAGCAGTGCCACACATGCCAGCACTGGCACTGCACCTGATGACACACCTGCAGGTACTGCACCCCCAGCTCCTGCAACCACCCCAACAGCAGGCCACTGTGGTTGTGAGAGAGGAGCCAGATGCTGGCAGGCACTCATAAGACACTGTGCACACACCCACCCATCCCATGATAACCCCGTCACCCAAGCTGGACACCCAGCCACTTAGTCAGTGTGGCCAGGAGTCAGGTCACATGGCTCACTCTGCTTCAGCCATAGCCCTCCCCATGGCCCACAACCCATAATCCATTTATTTATTTAAATTTGTAAAGCGCCCACTGGCCTCGGGCATCGTGGCGCTGTTAAGAAGGATTACTTAGTTACATAAGTGCATTAGCAGGCAAACTTACCTACATGTTACTTCAAGCAATTCCAATAAGTGCATAACAATGGGTACATGGATTGGTGGGCAAGTATATGTGCCAGCCACATCTTACACGGCGGCAGCTACATACAGTTGCGAGGTCAGAATAGATGGTCAAGAGCATGGTGCCAGCCACATGTTGCATGGGAGCAGCTACAGTGCAATTGCGTGGTCAAAGTTAATATGCATAAAATAGGTGCAACCCAAAAGTTGTAAGGCGGCAACAGCACATCTATGCGTGGTCAAGGTCAATGGGCAAATGCATAGTGCCCGGAACAGAAAACAGGGGCGATAGGCTACATATGGGTGCATGGTCAATGTCAGAATAGAATAGCATGGGGCCAGTGCCGTATTGGACAGTGGCAGGTGCATACTAGAATATGGGCTACAATTAACGAGCACAAACCTGGAGCAAATCTCAACTATGGCGGGCAGCTAGAGACACTTACTAGGGTGGGGGGAGAGGGGTGGAATAAGTGACTAGGGGGTGTTGGGGGGAGTATGGATAAACAGGGGCGAAGCGGGGGGTAGGGGGTTGGGACATGCAACAGGAAGTGGAGGGGTAGAGGGGCATTAGCTCATACTGGCGACCAGGGGGTGCATACGCTCACAGTGGCCACCAAGGGGGGGGAGGGGTGGGATGCATACATTCACACTGGTGACCAAGGGGAGGGGGTGGGATGCATACATTCACACTGGTGACCAAGGGGAGGGGGTGGGATGCATACACTCACACTGGAGACCAAGGGGAGGGGTTGGGATGCATACATTCACACTGGTGACCAAGGGGAGGGGGTGGGATGCATAAATTCACACTGGCGACCAAGGGGAGGGGCTGGGATGCATACATTCACACTGGCGACCAAGGGGAGGTGGTGGTATGCATACATTCACGCGGGTCTGTGGCGTACTGTGGTGGACAGGGGTAGACAGGGCCTTAGGAGTGGGCCTTGTGAGGTGGGCCAGCCAAGCCTGCCGGCATCCTCATTGGACCAGATGAAGTGGGCCAGGACCAATCCCAGGCCCCAGGAAAAACGAGAGAAGGGCACATCAGTGCTTGGACAAAGGAGGAGGCCATCTTAGAAGGGCCTAGCCTCCTGTAGCACAGATGAGGCAACATCGTGAGACAAAAAGTAGATCACGCATCCGCTAAAATAAGTACAAAATTGCGTGCAGCAGATTTTAAGAGTCACTAGAAACAATTTTGCAGCAAATGGGTCAGTCTGCTGTTGTAAAATGCAGGATTGCAGTGCAGGGACTCTGGGTGGTGGAGAGGAGGCCTCTGTGTCTCCGAGCATCATGGAGGATAGTGAGGGCCATGGAGTGGCACCGACAGCAGTCAGCTACATCTGCCACCCTGACTGTTATCAGGCCGAGGATGATGGAGATGACTGAGAGCATCTCAGCCCTTTCCGAGGCAATGCAGTCCACAATGCTACTGACACTGCAATGCATCCGGGGGCCTGATTCAGACCAATCCACCTCTGTCACCACCGCCCACAGAGGGATCTCTACTCAGGCTGCTCAGCTATGGAACTCCCTCCCTCTGGTCACTCGACAAGAATCGAACTTTAAGCTCTTCCGTAAATCCCTAAAAACACTCCTTTTCAGCTAAACCTGACGGCTAAGGATTGCTTGGTCCTTTCTGCATTTGTTCCGTCATCTCTGTTCGTTTTATTGTGCAAGTGTGCAACTAGATGCCTGTGGATTTTTGGCACCATAAGAATACATAATAAATAAATAAATAAAATCACTGCCCCGCGCCCCAAGATGCTGCTCCACACACAATCAGTCTGCAAAGGTGCTGGAGGACACTATTAAGGGCAAGAGGTCACGCAAGTGACAGTGCATATCTATATAGGCACATTGGTGTTGGGGTGTAGGGGGTGTTTAGGAGATGGTGCTTTGGGTAAGTTTTTGGTGGGGTGTGTTGGGGATGGTTTTGTGGGGAGGAAGGGGGATGTTGGGGTTAGTGTTGTGGGGAGGGGGACGGGTGTTTGTGTTGGGGATGGTGTTGTGGGTATAGGGGGTGCTTAGGAGATGGTGCTTTGGGTAAGGTTTTGGTGGGGTGTGTTGGGGATGGTTTTGTGGGGAGGAAGGGGGATGTTGGGGTTGGTGTTGTGGGGAGGGGGACGGGTGTTTGTGTTGGGGATGGTGTTGTGGGTATAGGGGGTGTTTAGGAGATGGTGCTTTGGGTAAGGTTTTGGTGGGGTGTGTTGGGGATGGTTTTGTGGGGAGGGGGACGGGTGTTTGTGTTGGGGATGGTGTTGTGGGGACGGGGGGTGTTTAGGAGATGGTGCTTTGGGTAAGGTTTTGGTGGGGTGTATTGGGATGGTTTTGTGGGGAGGAAGGGGGATGTTGGGGTTGGTGTTGTGGGGAGGGGGACGGGTGTTTGTGTTGGGGATGGTGTTGTGGGGACGGGGGGTGTTTAGGAGATGGTGCTTTGGGTAAGGTTTTGGTGGGGTGTATTGGGATGGTTTTGTGGGGAGGAAGGGGGATGTTGGGGTTGGTGTTGTGGGGAGGGGGGCGGGTGTTTGTGTTGGGGATGGTGTTGTGGGTATAGGGGGTGCTTAGGAGATGGTGATTTGGGTAAGGTTTTGGTGGGGTGTGTTGGGGATGGTTTTGTGGGGAGGAAGGGGGATGTTGGGGTTGGTGTTGTGGGGAGGGGGGCGTGTGTTTGTGTTGGGGATGGTGTTGTGGGTATAGGGGGTGTTTAGGAGATGGTGCTTTGGGTAAGGTTTTGGTGGGGTGTGTTGGGGATGGTTTTGTGGGGAGGAAGGGGGATGTTGGGGTTGGTGTTGTGGGGAGGGGGATGGGTGTTTGTGTTGGGGATGGTGTTGTGGGTATAGGGGGTGTTTAGGAGATGGTGCTTTGGGTAAGGTTTTGGTGGGGTGTGTTGGGGATGGTTTTGTGGGGAGGAAGGGGGATGTTGGGGTTGGTGTTGTGGGGAGGGGGATGGGTGTTTGTGTTGGGGATGGTGTTGTGGGTATAGGGGGTGCTTAGGAGATGGTGCTTTGGGTAAGGTTTTGGTGGGGTGTGTTGGGGATGGTTTTGTGGGGAGGAAGGGGGATGTTGTGGTTGGTGTTGTGGGAAGGGGGACGGGTGTTTGTGTTGGGGATGGTGTTGTGGGTATAGGGGGTGTTTAGGAGATGGTGCTTTGGGTAAGGTTTTGGTGGGGTGTGTTGGGGATGGTTTTGTGGGGAGGAAGGGGGATGTTGGGGTTGGTGTTGTGGGAGGGTGACGGGTGTTTGTGTTGGGGATGGTGTTGTGGGTATAGGGGGTGCTTAGGAGATGGTGCTTTGGGTAAGGTTTTGGTGGGGTGTGTTGGGGATGGTTTTGTGGGGAGGAAGGGGGATGTTGGGGTTGGTGTTGTGGGGAGGGGGGTGGGTGTTTGTGTTGGGGATGGTGTTGTGGGTATAGGGGGTGCTTAGGAGATGGTGCTTTGGGTAAGGTTTTTGTGGGGTGTGTTGGGGATGGTTTTGTGGGGAGGAAGGGGGATGTTGTGGTTGGCGTTGTGGGGAGGGGGATGGGTGTTTGTGTTGGGGATGGTGTTGTGGGTATAGGGGGTGCTTAGGAGATGGTGCTTTGGGTAAGGTTTTGGTGGGGTGTGTTGGGGATGGTTTTGTGGGGAGGAAGGGGGATGTTGTGGTTGGCGTTGTGGGGAGGGGGATGGGTGTTTGTGTTGGGGATGGTGTTGTGGGTATAGGGGGTGCTTAGGAGATGGTGCTTTGGGTAAGGTTTTGGTGGGTGTGTTGGGGATGGTTTTGTGGGGAGGAAGGGGGATGTTGTGGTTGGTGTTGTGGGGAGGGGGACGGGTGTTTGTGTTGGGGATGGTGTTGTGGGTTTAGGGGGTGTTTAGGAGATGGTGCTTTGGGTAATGTTTTGGTGGGGTGTGTTGGGGATGGTTTTGTGGGGAGGAAGGGGGATGTTGGGGTTGGCGTTGTGGGGAGGGGGATGGGTGTTTGTGTTGGGGATGGTGTTGTGGGTATAGGGGGTGCTTAGGAGATGGTGCTTTGGGTAAGGTTTTGGTGGGGTGTGTTGGGGATGGTTTTGTGGGGAGGAAGGGGGATGTTGTGGTTGGCGTTGTGGGGAGGGGGATGGGTGTTTGTGTTGGGGATGGTGTTGTGGGTATAGGGGGTGCTTAGGAGATGGTGCTTTGGGTAAGGTTTTGGTGGGGTGTGTTGGGGATGGTTTTGTGGGGAGGAAGGGGGATGTTGTGGTTGGCGTTGTGGGGAGGGGGATGGGTGTTTGTGTTGGGGATGGTGTTGTGGGTATAGGGGGTGCTTAGGAGATGGTGCTTTGGGTAAGGTTTTGGTGGGGTGTGTTGGGGATGGTTTTGTGGGGAGGAAGGGGGATGTTGGGGTTGGTGTTGTGGGGAGGGGGATGGGTGTTTGTGTTGGGGATGGTGTTGTGGGTATAGGGGGTGTTTAGGAGATGGTGCTTTGGGTAAGGTTTTGGTGGGGTGTGTTGGGGATGGTTTTGTGGGGAGGAAGGGGGATGTTGGGGTTGGTGTTGTGGGGAGGGGGATGGGTGTTTGTGTTGGGGATGGTGTTGTGGGTATAGGGGGTGTTTAGGAGATGGTGCTTTGGGTAAGGTTTTGGTGGGGTGTGTTGGGGATGGTTTTGTGGGGAGGAAGGGGGATGTTGGGGTTGGTGTTGTGGGGAGGGGGACGGGTGTTAGTGTTGGGGATGGTGTTGTGGGTATATGGGGTGTTTAGTAGATGGTGCTTTGGGTAAGGTTTTGGTGGGGTGTGTTGGGGATGGTTTTGTGGGGAGGAAGGGGGATGTTGGGGTTGGTGTTGTGGGGAGGGGGACGGGTGTTTGTGTTGGGGATGGTGTTGTGGGTATAGGGGGTGTTTAGGAGATGGTGCTTTGGGTAAGGTTTTGGTGGGGTGTGTTGGGGATGGTTTTGTGGGGAGGAAGGGGGATGTTGTGGTTGGTGTTGTGGGGAGGGGGACGGGTGTTTGTGTTGGGGATGGTCTTGTGGGTATAGGGGGTGTTTAGGAGATGGTGCTTTGGGTAAGGTTTTGGTGGGGTGTGTTGGGGATGGTTTTGTGGGGAGGAAGGGGGATGTTGTGGTTGGTGTTGTGGGGAGGGGGATGGGTGTTTGTGTTGGGGATGGTTTTGTGGGTATAGGGGGTGTTTAGGAGATGGTGCTTTGGGTAAGGTTTTGGTGGGGTGTGTTGGGGATGGTTTTGTGGGGAGGAAGGGGGATGTTGGGGTTGGTGTTGTGGGGAGGGGGATGGGTGTTTGTGTTGGGGATGGTGTTGTGGGTATAGGGGGTGCTTAGGAGATGGTGCTTTGGGTAAGGTTTTGGTGGGGTGTGTTGGGGATGGTTTTGTGGGGAGGAAGGGGGATGTTGGGGTTGGTGTTGTGGGGAGGGGGACGGGTGTTTGTGTTGGGGATGGTGTTGTGGGTATAGGGGGTGTTTAGTAGATGGTGCTTTGGGTAAGGTTTTGGTGGGGTGTGTTGGGGATGGTTTTGTGGGGAGGAAGGGGGATGTTGGGGTTGGTGTTGTGGGGAGGGGGACGGGTGTTTGTGTTGGGGATGGTGTTGTGGGTATAGGGGGTGTTTAGGAGATGGTGCTTTGGGTAAGGTTTTGGTGGGGTGTGTTGGGGATGGTTTTGTGGGGAGGAAGGGGGATGTTGTGGTTGGTGTTGTGGGGAGGGGGACGGGTGTTTGTGTTGGGGATGGTGTTGTGGGTATAGGGGGTGTTTAGGAGATGGTGCTTTGGGTAAGGTTTTGGTGGGGTGTGTTGGGGATGGTTTTGTGGGGAGGAAGGGGGATGTTGTGGTTGGTGTTGTGGGGAGGGGGATGGGTGTTTGTGTTGGGGATGGTGTTGTGGGTATAGGGGGTGTTTAGGAGATGGTGCTTTGGGTAAGGTTTTGGTGGGGTGTGTTGGGGATGGTTTTGTGGGGAGGAAGGGGGATGTTGGGGTTGGTGTTGTGGGGAGGGGGATGGGTGTTTGTGTTGGGGATGGTGTTGTGGGTATAGGGGGTGCTTAGGAGATGGTGCTTTGGGTAAGGTTTTGGTGGGGTGTGTTGGGGATGGTTTTGTGGGGAGGAAGGGGGATGTTGGGGTTGGTGTTGTGGGGAGGGGGACGGGTGTTTGTGTTGGGGATGGTGTTGTGGGTATAGGGGTGTTTAGTAGATGGTGCTTTGGGTAAGGTTTTTGTGGGGTGTGTTGGGGATGGTTTTGTGGGGAGGAAGGGGGATGTTGGGGTTGGTGTTGTGGGGAGGGGGACGGGTGTTTGTGTTGGGGATGGTGTTGTGGGTATAGGGGGTGTTTAGGAGATGGTGCTTTGGGTAAGGTTTTGGTGGGGTGTGTTGGGGATGGTTTTGTGGGGAGGAAGGGGGATGTTGGGGTTGGTGTTGTGGGGAGGGGGATGGGTGTTTGTGTTGGGGATGGTGTTGTGGGTATAGGGGGTGCTTAGGAGATGGTGCTTTGGGTAAGGTTTTGGTGGGGTGTGTTGGGGATGGTTTTGTGGGGAGGAAGGGGGATGTTGGGGTTGGTGTTGTGGGGAGGGGGACGGGTGTTTGTGTTGGGGATGGTGTTGTGGGTATAAGGGGTGTTTAGTAGATGGTACTTTGGGTAAGGTTTTTGTGGGGTGTGTTGGGGATGGTTTTGTGGGGAGGAAGGGGGATGTTGGGGTTGGTGTTGTGGGGAGGGGGACGGGTGTTTGTGTTGGGGATGGTGTTGTGGGTATAGGGGGTGTTTAGGAGATGGTGCTTTGGGTAAGGTTTTGGTGGGGTGTGTTGGGGATGGTTTTGTGGGGAGGAAGGAGGATGTTGTGGTTGGTGTTGTGGGGAGGGGGACGGGTGTTTGTGTTGGGGATGGTGTTGTGGGTATAGGGGGTGCTTAGGAGATGGTGCTTTGGGTAAGGTTTTGGTGGGGTGTGTTGGGGATGGTTTTGTGGGGAGGAAGGGGGATGTTGTGGTTGGTGTTGTGGGGAGGGGGACGGGTGTTTGTGTTGGGGTTGGTGTTGTGGGTTTAGGGGGTGTTTAGGAGATGGTGCTTTGGGTAAGGTTTTGGTGGGGTGTGTTGGGGATGGTTTTGTGGGGAGGAAGGGGGATGTTGGGGTTGGTGTTGTGGGGAGGGGGATGGGTGTTTGTGTTGGGGATGGTGTTGTGGGTATAGGGGGTGCTTAGGAGATGGTGCTTTGGGTAAGGTTTTGGTGGGGTGTGTTGGGGATGGTTTTGTGGGGAGGAAGGGGGATGTTGTGGTTGGTGTTGTGGGGAGGGGGACGGGTGTTTGTGTTGGGGATGGTGTTGTGGGTATAGGGGGTGCTTAGGAGATGGTGCTTTGGGTAAGGTTTTGGTGGGGTGTGTTGGGGATGGTTTTGTGGGGAGGAAGGGGGATGTTGTGGTTGGTGTTGTGGGGAGGGGGACGGTGTTTGTGTTGGGGATGGTGTTGTGGGTATAGGGGGTGCTTAGGAGATGGTGCTTTGGGTAAGGTTTTGGTGGGGTGTGTTGGGGATTGTTTTGTGGGGAGGAAGGGGGATGTTGTGGTTGGTGTTGTGGGGAGGGGGACGGGTGTTTGTGTTGGGGATGGTGTTGTGGGTATAGGGGGTGTTTAGGAGATGGTGCTTTGGGTAAGGTTTTGGTGGGGTGTGTTGGGGATGGTTTTGTGGGGAGGAAGGGGGATGTTGGGGTTGGTGTTGTGGGGAGGGGGATGGGTGTTTGTGTTGGGGATGGTGTTGTGGGTATAGGGGGTGTTTAGGAGATGGTGCTTTAGGTAAGGTTTTGGTGGGGTGTGTTGGGGATGGTTTTGTGGGGAGGAAGGGGGATGTTGGGGTTGGTGTTGTGGGGAGGGGGATGGGTGTTTGTGTTGGGGATGGTGTTGTGGGTATAGGGGGTGTTTAGGAGATGGTGCTTTGGGTAAGGTTTTGGTGGGGTGTGTTGGGGATGGTTTTGTGGGGGGGAAGGGGGATGTTGGGGTTGGTGTTGTGGGGAGGGGGACGGGTGTTTGTGTTGGGGATGGTGTTGTGGGTATAGGGGGTGCTTAGGAGATGGTGCTTTGGGTAAGGTTTTGGTGGGGTGTGTTGGGGATGGTTTTGTGGGGAGGAAGGGGGATGTTGGGGTTGGTGTTGTGGGGAGGGGGGTGGGTGTTTGTGTTGGGGATGGTGTTGTGGGTATAGGGGGTGCTTAGGAGATGGTGCTTTGGGTAAGGTTTTGGTGGGGTGTGTTGGGGATGGTTTTGTGGGGAGGAAGGGGGATGTTGGGGTTGGTGTTGTGGGGAGGGGGACGGGTGTTTGTGTTGGGGATGGTGTTGTGGGTATAGGGGGTGTTTAGTAGATGGTGCTTTGGGTAAGGTTTTGGTGGGGTGTGTTGGGGATGGTTTTGTGGGGAGGAAGGGGGATGTTGGGGTTGGTGTTGTGGGGAGGGGGACGGGTGTTTGTGTTGGGGATGGTGTTGTGGGTATAGGGGGTGTTTAGGAGATGGTGCTTTGGGTAAGGTTTTGGTGGGGTGTGTTGGGGATGGTTTTGTGGGGAGGAAGGGGGATGTTGTGGTTGGTGTTGTGGGGAGGGGGACGGGTGTTTGTGTTGGGGATGGTGTTGTGGGTATAGGGGGTGTTTAGGAGATGGTGCTTTGGGTAAGGTTTTGGTGGGGTGTGTTGGGGATGGTTTTGTGGGGAGGAAGGGGGATGTTGTGGTTGGTGTTGTGGGGAGGGGGATGGGTGTTTGTGTTGGGGATGGTGTTGTGGGTATAGGGGGTGTTTAGGAGATGGTGCTTTGGGTAAGGTTTTGGTGGGGTGTGTTGGGGATGGTTTTGTGGGGAGGAAGGGGGATGTTGGGGTTGGTGTTGTGGGGAGGGGGATGGGTGTTTGTGTTGGGGATGGTGTTGTGGGTATAGGGGGTGCTTAGGAGATGGTGCTTTGGGTAAGGTTTTGGTGGGGTGTGTTGGGGATGGTTTTGTGGGGAGGAAGGGGGATGTTGGGGTTGGTGTTGTGGGGAGGGGGACGGGTGTTTGTGTTGGGGATGGTGTTGTGGGTATAGGGGGTGTTTAGTAGATGGTGCTTTGGGTAAGGTTTTTGTAGGGTGTGTTGGGGATGGTTTTGTGGGGAGGAAGGGGGATGTTGGGGTTGGTGTTGTGGGGAGGGGGACGGGTGTTTGTGTTGGGGATGGTGTTGTGGGTATAGGGGGTGTTTAGGAGATGGTGCTTTGGGTAAGGTTTTGGTGGGGTGTGTTGGGGATGGTTTTGTGGGGAGGAAGGGGGATGTTGGGGTTGGTGTTGTGGGGAGGGGGATGGGTGTTTGTGTTGGGGATGGTGTTGTGGGTATAGGGGGTGCTTAGGAGATGGTGCTTTGGGTAAGGTTTTGGTGGGGTGTGTTGGGGATGGTTTTGTGGGGAGGAAGGGGGATGTTGGGGTTGGTGTTGTGGGGAGGGGGACGGGTGTTTGTGTTGGGGATGGTGTTGTGGGTATAGGGGGTGTTTAGTAGATGGTGCTTTGGGTAAGGTTTTTGTGGGGTGTGTTGGGGATGGTTTTGTGGGGAGGAAGGGGGATGTTGGGGTTGGTGTTGTGGGGAGGGGGACGGGTGTTTGTGTTGGGGATGGTGTTGTGGGTATAGGGGGTGTTTAGGAGATGGTGCTTTGGGTAAGGTTTTGGTGGGGTGTGTTGGGGATGGTTTTGTGGGGAGGAAGGGGGATGTTGTGGTTGGTGTTGTGGGGAGGGGGACGGGTGTTTGTGTTGGGGATGGTGTTGTGGGTATAGGGGGTGCTTAGGAGATGGTGCTTTGGGTAAGGTTTTGGTGGGGTGTGTTGGGGATGGTTTTGTGGGGAGGAAGGGGGATGTTGTGGTTGGTGTTGTGGGGAGGGGGACGGGTGTTTGTGTTGGGGATGGTGTTGTGGGTTTAGGGGGTGTTTAGGAGATGGTGCTTTGGGTAAGGTTTTGGTGGGGTGTGTTGGGGATGGTTTTGTGGGGAGGAAGGGGGATGTTGGGGTTGGTGTTGTGGGGAGGGGGATGGGTGTTTGTGTTGGGGATGGTGTTGTGGGTATAGGGGGTGCTTAGGAGATGGTGCTTTGGGTAAGGTTTTGGTGGGGTGTGTTGGGGATGGTTTTGTGGGGAGGAAGGGGGATGTTGTGGTTGGTGTTGTGGGGAGGGGGACGGGTGTTTGTGTTGGGGATGGTGTTGTGGGTATAGGGGGTGCTTAGGAGATGGTGCTTTGGGTAAGGTTTTGGTGGGGTGTGTTGGGGATGGTTTTGTGGGGAGGAAGGGGGATGTTGTGGTTGGTGTTGTGGGGAGGGGGACGGTGTTTGTGTTGGGGATGGTGTTGTGGGTATAGGGGGTGCTTAGGAGATGGTGCTTTGGGTAAGGTTTTGGTGGGGTGTGTTGGGGATTGTTTTGTGGGGAGGAAGGGGGATGTTGTGGTTGGTGTTGTGGGGAGGGGGACGGGTGTTTGTGTTGGGGATGGTGTTGTGGGTATAGGGGGTGTTTAGGAGATGGTGCTTTGGGTAAGGTTTTGGTGGGGTGTGTTGGGGATGGTTTTGTGGGGAGGAAGGGGGATGTTGGGGTTGGTGTTGTGGGGAGGGGGATGGGTGTTTGTGTTGGGGATGGTGTTGTGGGTATAGGGGGTGTTTAGGAGATGGTGCTTTGGGTAAGGTTTTGGTGGGGTGTGTTGGGGATGGTTTTGTGGGGAGGAAGGGGGATGTTGGGGTTGGTGTTGTGGGGAGGGGGATGGGTGTTTGTGTTGGGGATGGTGTTGTGGGTATAGGGGGTGTTTAGGAGATGGTGCTTTGGGTAAGGTTTTGGTGGGGTGTGTTGGGGATGGTTTTGTGGGGGGGAAGGGGGATGTTGGGGTTGGTGTTGTGGGGAGGGGGACGGGTGTTTGTGTTGGGGATGGTGTTGTGGGTATAGGGGGTGCTTAGGAGATGGTGCTTTGGGTAAGGTTTTGGTGGGGTGTGTTGGGGATGGTTTTGTGGGGAGGAAGGGGGATGTTGGGGTTGGTGTTGTGGGGAGGGGGACGGGTGTTTGTGTTGGGGATGGTGTTGTGGGAATAGGGGGTGCTTAGGAGATGGTGCTTTGGGTAAGGTTTTGGTGGGGTGTGTTGGGGATGGTTTTGTGGGGGGGAAGGGGGATGTTGGGGTTGGTGTTGTGGGGAGGGGGACGGGTGTTTGTGTTGGGGATGGTGTTGTGGGTATAGGGGGTGCTTAGGAGATGGTGCTTTGGGTAAGGTTTTGGTGGGGTGTGTTGGGGATGGTTTTGTGGGGAGGAAGGGGGATGTTGTGGTTGGGGTTGTGGGGAGGGGGACGGGTGTTTGTGTTGGGGATGGTGTTGTGGGTATAGGGGGTGCTTAGGAGATGGTGCTTTGGGTAAGGTTCTGGTGGGGTGTGTTGGGGATGGTTTTGTGGGGAGGAAGGGGGATGTTGTGGTTGGTGTTGTGGGGAGGGGGACGGGTGTTTGTGTTGGGGATGGTGTTGTGGGGAGGGTGTTTGCACATAACATTAAATAACAGTTCACTTGAAGCAATGCTTGGAGATTCCTCTTTCAGTATATTATTGGCATGAATATATTTACAGTGGTGAGTAGCAGATCTACTTTAAGAAAACAAATACAAAAATCTCGAATTACAAAATTGTGAAGGCCACTTGTTGCATTTTGTAATTCGAGTTTTTGGGATTTCCGTTGTGTGTCCCTCGCTGGGCATCTGATGTATGTGGGGAACACCGCTGCAACCCCTGTAGCTCATAATACCGAACTAGGGGAGTGGGGGATACCCCCACAACCCCTGCTCCCCTTGTTCAGTATTATGGGATTCCATCATTTGTACCAGGTGGAATGCACACTAATTGTGCATTCGGTCTTTTTTCACAATATGTAGGCTTAGCCCATGCATAGCATGTGGATATCAATATGCTGAGAAATAATTGTTCATGAGTTCTTGCCGAAAGATACGCCCATTCCTGCCTTCTTCCCACCCACTGTGTGGCAGTACATCACCCACAGGCAGTGAGTCCTTCTCGTCTGGGGGTGGCATGTCCACATCAGGGGGTAGGGGGACATTCCGCCTGAGGCATATGTTGTTCAGCATGGCACAGGCAAGCACAATTTGTCCAACCTTTTCTAACCTGTACATCAAAGCCCCTCCAGTCAGGTGTAGGCATCGGAAACGAGCCTTCAACAGGCCGAAGATGCACTCAATGCACAGTCTGGGCCGGACGTGTGCCTTGTTGTAGGACACCTTCTGTGGCGTCTGTGGATCCTGCATGGGTGTCATTAGCCATGATAGCTGGGGCTATCCGGAGTCACCTGTCAGGGCAAAGGGCAAAGGTGTCAGTCACAGAGCATTGTGGGTGTGTTGCCTTTTGCAGCGGCATGTTGATTGACTTTCTGGGCTTGCATTCCACTAGTATTGCTGCACTACAGCTCTTACAATCACAGTAATTGCAATTGTAATTGCTTATTTATAAGGTGCTTAATACCCTGAGGTTTCTAAGCGCAGACCCGGCGATCAAACCTGTGTTGCTTTGTGTCGTCTTGCTTCCAAGGCGAGCACGTTGACCCTGAGCTATCCTCCAATTGCATGTGGAATCATTCAGTGTTTGCATTGTAGTGTAACACCATGCACCCAGCCAATGGCCAGCATTTGTCATTCTCGGTCTGTGATTGTCATGGCAGGATGGCATGGTGCCCGTTTTGGGTCTATGTCGGTAAGGATTTACCGGTACTGGTAAAATAACGGTACCGCTAAATCCTTACCGCCTTACTACGAGGTCCCTTTGCCGGTTGGGGGATTTAACGCCTGCTTTTTGCAGGCGTTAAAAACCAACCCGCAAAGGGACCCATGGAGCTAATTACATTACCGCAATTTGCGGTACCGTAATTAGCGCCTTCCCCATTCCCATTATGCCCTATGGGGCAAAAATGGGGAAGGGCAATGGCGGAAGGGGGAATTACCGCCCCGCCAACCTTGGAATGGGGCGGTAATTCCCCTTTCCGCCAAGGCGGTGCCGGTACCGGCATGAACCATGGCGCTAATAGCACCATGGTTCTCCGCCATCCGTGTAATGAGGCCCTATGTGTTGCTCTCATGCATGTGACCTGATGGTTGGTTGTATCTCTGCACGTTTGTGCTGTCTGCGTCTATTCCATGAGGCCTTCATATAGTCAGGTACATGGGATTACTTTTGCAAGTGTTATTTCCCTTTGGTGCAGTATTGTACATTGTCGTTCATCAATAGGGATGACTATGGATACATATTGTGGTACCTGTAGTCATATGTGTGTTGGTAGCCTGTTGGGGCAATGTGCATTGGCAACTTCGTGCAGCATTGTCCATCATGTCCAAGTCCTGTGCGTTGTAGTCTGTCATGTGTGCAGTGAGAGGGCAGGTCCTGCATGTGCAGGGCTTTGGCAGGGCATGCATTGTTATGTTGTGGGTATGTACTCCCCAAGCCCCTCTTCACATTGCAGTTCTGTAGTGCTGTAAGATACATTCTTGTGATGGCACTTGTACTCACCCACGATCCACGTCCGTTGGCCTCTGTGCCTCTCTGTGTGTCCAGGCAGTGTGCTGTTCCACAGGACCATGGCATAGTGGGTGGAGCCAGGGAAGCAGGTAGAGCAGTGTCTGATAAAGAGGTCAGGATCGCAGGTGACCTGTACATTGAGGGAGTGATACTGCTTCCTGTTGCATTATACCTCTTCTGGTCCCAGGAGGGGCCAGCAACGGCATGTGGCTGCAGTCCAAGCCAGCAATGATGTTGGGATTTTGGGCTACTTCTTGGCATGCCCCTGTGTACGGCTGGTGGGCAGGAAGATGTAGTGGAACACATGGCACAGGAGGGCTTCCAGCACCTGCATGAGCATGTTCGAAAATGTGGGCTGGGACATTCCGTGCAGCGTGGCCACAGAGTGCTGGAAGGTGCCAGTTGCCAGGAATTGTAGGACAGACACAAGCTTGTGGTGGTACGGCTGTTCTTGTGTTTATCCTGTTTATCCTGTTCTCTAGGCCATCCTGGATTACGGTGAGTAGCTTAGCTATGGTCTCCCTGTTCAGCCGGTACAGGGTGACCAGCTGGTTGTCAGCCAAGGTACCCGGTGAGGACCTGACACAGGGTATGGATGCTCACCTTACATGGTGTCTCCTCCTCCTCCTTTTGGCACCCTGCACTGTTCTTTCTGCCTCTCTATGTCAATGTGGAGCAAGGGCAGTTGCAGGTCCCAAGTCGCAATGGCTAGTGGCAGCATGGTGTTGAAAAGTGTTTTGGGGAAAGTGTGTGCCTTATGTATCCTTGGATTGTGTGCACCTGCGGCTTCATTTCCAGCACCTGTATGCATTTACCTCCACCTAAAAGGGGGAGGTTGCTGCACTGTGTTTTCAGTGTATTTCATGCCCATTTTCGGTGGTGGTTTTGCTTGTAACACAGCTGAAATTCCGTTTTAGGTTTGGGCAGTAAAGGGCCAGGGCTGAAACCACCATGTGTTGGTGGCAATTCCACCGGGGCTATTTCCATCAGGTCTAATTCCACCAGCGAAATTACTGCCGACTCATAATTCAATGGTGTGGTCATTCCGTTACCGCCACTTTTACCGTATACTGCTCAACTCGTAATGAGCCCCATTCTCCGGGTCTCTGGGAGACAGGCAGTTGGTTATCTCTGGGATTCCTGTGTTGCAGAAAAACGTTTTGCGTTTGACGGGAATCAATTGTGTTTGAATGGCTCCAAACCTATCTCCTCCTGGACACCATGGGCCTCATTACGAGGTGGGCAGTAAGGGATTACCAGCACCGGTAAGGACACCGGTGCCGGTAATCCCTTACCGCCCTACTACGAGTTCCCTTTGCGGGTCCTTCCTTAACGCCTGGTTTTTGCAGGCGTTAAGGAGGGGACCCACAAAGGGACACCGGGGTCAATAATGTTACCGCAATTTGTGGTACCGTTATTGCCGCCTTCCCATTGAGCCCTATGGGGCTCAAATGGGAATGTGGAATGGCCCTGGTGAATGGGGAATTACCAGTCCCGCCGACCTCGGAATGGACCGGTAATTGCTCCATTCACCAGGCCAGAGTCGGACCGATTTTGGAGGCAGCCATGCCGCAAATAGCGGCATGGTTACCTCCAAACTCGTAATGAGGCCCCAAGACGTTAAAGAGCACACAGCTCAGTGTGCTATCTTTCAAGTATAGAGTTGTCTGACCTGACCAATAATCCCTTCACTGCCACAACATTATACACTTTTTCCGCATATATTTTAACACAGGTTTATGCTCTTGTCAAGTTGGTATATCATGATTTATGGTGTTTACACGAAATCCCGTTAAAACAGAGCATTCTTGAAATCCACTCATTAAACACGTTTGTACCAATTCGACCTGAGAAAATATGGTATTAAGTCCTTGAGTTTGAGACTGGTTTCAAGTGTGTGACCCTGGGCAACTAGTATATCCTTCTGCGCCGTATCCACAGGGTATTCCAATATAAACAACATATCCCGTGTGGTTTTTTGCACTAAATCGTGGATGATATAATAAACACGCCTTTGTTTTTTTAATTATGAAATGATTAACTATGTGCCATATTTAGGTTCGTCCAGATGGAAATGAACGAAATATGCTGATTTTATAGGTTATTTATAACCGGACCCGGGGATCGAACCTGTGCTGCACTGTGTCATCTTGCTTCCAAGGCGAGCATGTTGCCCCTGAGCTATCCTCCCAAGACATATACGCATATACAAATATTTACCACGTCGGGGTGAGGCAGTGGTAGAGGTTTGAATACTAAAGGACGGTGTTAGGAGTGCACTGCAAACAACTGAAATCGTAGGGTTTTTGATTTACAATGTAGGCAGGTCTGGACAATCCTCATGAGCACCCTATGTTGGCAGTGCCCGGTGACACCCAGCTGGCATCTAGTTCGGAGATGCCAATGTGGGGTATTCTGCCCAGGCTGAAGTGTTGACTGTCCCTGGACAATGGGGTACGGGATGCTTCCCTCAAGTGGTGGTCACTCTTACACACCTTGGTGCCATGTTCATGCCTAGTAATAAAAGGCAAGAAAATAAAGCATTCGACCACAACTGTTACTAGAGACCCCCTGCCTCCAGGGAGGCAACCGTTCTAGGATTTAGGAACAGCCCACCTTCTCCATGGCAGCTGGCAGACTTAGGGGCAAAACCTTATTGCAAACCTCTGTCAGATGTGGCCCCATCAATCGAGAAATAGCCTGTGTTCCCTCTGTTATTCAAATGATGTCGGTATCCAGTCATTTTACCGAAGTAAAAAATGCCTAAATATTTAAAATAAATCTGTATATTGTAGTGGGGCAAGGGGTTAAAATGGGGCAGGATGTGGTTGGGGTGGGGTTATAATAATAGAAATATATGGGTTTGGGGGGCGGGCCCAAATTAAAAAGAAAACAAAGGAAATTCGGTATTTTGGTTGCAGTGAAATGTACTACTCTGAAATCCGCTTCGGTAATATCACATATAACCAATGATGTCTTATGAAACCCAGAACCCTGTGCCCCATGAATTTTCCAAAGGGATTTTAACCATGCACTTTGACTTGTGTAACTACCCCGTAACATTTAGATCTGTTCATAGATATTATGTGTGTTGGAAACCTCACTTATTCTAGACAAGCTAGGCTGATTCGCATCTGCCACTGGGGACCGATCTTTCACAGCAAGATCTCTGGAGCTGGAAGCATCTCACAATACTTACCATCAACATGTGTAATGTTGACTGACACGCACTGGGCGATTAGTCGCAATACAATACCCTGCGTCTCTGTAAACAGCTTCTCACACATGTATGATTTTCCCAACAGGACAGATGGGCCTGAAGGAAAACTAACTACACCTCTCCACACTATCCACGGGGTGGCACTACACACAAACCGCACTGACCGTGCACCCGTTTCCAGCCATGCCCAGCCTGCTGTATTATCTACTGTCCTGCAGGCTGGACACGGAATACCACCCACAAGATGGTGAGAGGTGCCGAGTAGGATAACATTCTGAGCTGAAGCTCCATGCCTTTCATGAGCACTGCATTGGAAGTGTCAACAGTTGAAACCATAACTTGAAAAAGTGGCAGCTGGGTTTGAAACTCTGCATCAATGCTTTTCTTGGGAAACAGTTGTGACCTGATGTGAGCGTGTTTGTGAAACAGCCTCTCTGAAAGTTCTCGGCTATTTATTGATAGTGTTTTTAATGTGCCACAGAGGAGCAACCAAAGGAGCTGGGCTTATCCCGCTCCACCAGTTCCCTCCTGTTTTCTATTCGTAAGCTTCAGCTCCAAGTCATGAGCGATTGGTCAGTGTGACAACATCAATGACATTTGTGATGTCATCTTTGATGTCCTGGGTGTTAGTCTTAGCAGTGCACAGTGGTGGCGCGAGTTATGGTTGCTTAGCTTACCATAACTGGCGTATTTCAGGGGTTTTTCGGTTTTACTTGGAACCATAACGTCCCTTTAACAACGTTTTTTTACTGAATTTCATGGGTTTTTAGTAGCACACCTTAACCATAGCCTCCCTTTATCAAACTTTTTTTTACTGAATATGCATTTTCATAGTGTGAATTTGGTAGATGTTTACTAGGATTCCCTTATTTTATATACATGCAACATAGAACATACTGAACCTCCTGCTAATGATTTTGATGTCCGCGGACTGTGCGTATTTACGCAAATGGACGTGGACAACATCAACACTACCCAAACACTCAGGGGGTATCTTAAATTGTTCTCATGCCATATAAACACTGTACAAGTTCAAAAAGCATTAACCTACTTCAAAGTGAATGGTAATGCAGTGAGGTTTTAAATGGGCGATCTATGAACACATGGGATGTAAAGGCCAAATTGTCCTGATTATCGAGGCAGCAAACCCTGATTGCTGGACTCTACATGGTTTTCTTTGGAACAACAAAACGTAAGACTTTGAAGTGCCCGGTGAGACCCTC
Source organism: Ambystoma mexicanum (assembly GCF_040938575.1). Classification (NCBI taxonomy): domain Eukaryota; kingdom Metazoa; phylum Chordata; class Amphibia; order Caudata; family Ambystomatidae; genus Ambystoma; species Ambystoma mexicanum. The sequence goes on along the minus strand of NC_090941.1, from coordinate 1,120,012,136 downwards.
CTTCTACCCATTCGGGCTTTAAAGGATCCCTTTGAAGAGCACTTTCTTTGTGCATTTCAGCTTGTGAGCTACATCACTGTTACTCACCGCTCGTAGGCAGGTCACTGTATCTGGGTAAAGGACCTTGGAGACGGATGTTATGCAAGGACTCGTGATTCAGCCTCAATTCCAGCTCCCCTGAATTCCATGATTCAGGCTTTCTCGAAAGAGGGGCTCTTCTCTATGAGGTGCTTCTCTGCTGTTTCAACCTGAACAGGCAGAGTTGCCAATCGCCTAAAAGAGCGGGGAGAACGCACACTGCAAAACCAGTGCTGAGGATTAGATATGCAAAATTGAGGAAGAAAGGAAAAATGATCACAACTAAAGGAATACCTGGGCAAAGAAGGGATCGGTTCACTATGGGGAAGAACCTACAAGAAAAGAAAAACTCTATTACCATAAACAATAATGCAACCTAATAGATGCTCTCAGTGGAACAATAACCCAAAATTCAGACCCGAATGGAGTATCTCCTGAGGATTAATGATGTCCAATTTACAAGGTAACAACGACAGAAAAAATAACAAAAGGGGTAGATTAGTTCAGGAAGGTAGACCCGGGCTGCACGAGGGTCGCACTAGTGACGGGTTGGTGCAAACAGGTAAGCGTCAATAATGCACTTGGAGAGCTGTTTTCAGAAGGCTGTTGTAGTCCCAAAATAAAGTACCAGTAGGTTCACACAGAAAGGAAAACAAGGAAGCAGCAGCGTACAGCAGTGTAGAAAATGCCTATGGAGTTCAGCGGAGGTTGTGGAAAATTCCCAACTGAAGCAACTAGAATTGGATTACCTTACAACCTCGTACCGGACGTTGAACGGCTGAATGAGTGCTGAACGAGGTAAGGCGATGAGCTGCAAGGAGGCATCAGGCGCGGGCAGGAGCAACCCAGAAGCCGGAGATGCAGGAAACTCACAGGAAGTAATGCAGGCAGTCCAGGGACAGTCCGGGTCGGAATCGTAACGGGCTCAAAACACGCCAGAGGCAGTAAGCAAAAGGCAGTCCAGGAAGACGTTCTGGGGTTGGTAACCAGGAAATCAAATAGAGTTTCTAAACAGGAGAGCACAAGGGGTACGGGACGAAACCGTAAGAGCGTAGTACCGCAATTAGCAGCAATGAGCCGGCAGGAGAACGGTACTTTTAAGCTGTAGGAGGGCGTGGCTTCAATACGCGTTGCTTGCGCACGGAACATGTCAGCTGACATGAGTTCCTCTGACGTGTGCCCAGGGGCCATGGCAACCTGTATCTGCTCCACAAGGGAGCTTGCGAATACATTTTCCTCAGCAGGGAAGCCGTGGGGTAGGGAAACACGGCTTTCCTTGGCCTGTATGTAACAATCACCCTCCTGTTCTCTCCAGTTATCTGGTACAGTACAATACTTTTTTTTATTTTTATTTTTTATTTATTTGTTTCAATCAAATAAATGATTTTTACAAAGTTTTCCATTCGCGTTTCAATTTCTCTTTTAAGTTAACCTCTTCAGCCGGCCTCCGGCCCTTTGATTTGGTTCTTATTCCTGACTGGTTTCAAGTTTACTCAGGGCATATTGGAGTAGTTTCGTTGTCGCCATTAGCCAGGTTGGTCTATCGCCACTGATCAGCCTTGACCACCAGCATACTTCTGGTTCCAGCGATAGGTCAGATGCGAAATGTCTCATAAAACTGAACCTCACTTTCCCAATTTCCGTGCATCTAAGAAGTAGGTGCCGTATCGTTTCCTTTTCATTCTGGTTATGGCAAAGTCTGCAGTTACTGGTGTCAGAGAGGCCTCTTATGAATTTAATTTCATTCGTTGGCAACAAATTCAATCTTGCTCTTAGCAGGCAATTTCTCGCTTGTTTATTCGGGAATTGTTTTATATATCCCTGTAGTTCGTTCAGCCCTTTTGTGTTCGGTGGTAAGTGGGACGTCAATTTATTTTCGGATGCTTCATCCAACGTCTGTATCCAGTCTAGGTCTTTTATTTTTATTTGCATCTTTGATGAATTAAGTAACAATTCTTCTTCTTTACTCTCGATGGAACTAAGCAATAACAGCATGTTTTCCGTCCAAGTCTGTAATATCTTGTTGGAGCCAGTGTCCAACTCCAATTTGATTAATTTAAACAGGATAGGGCTATCTGGAGCGAGACATTTCCTGTATAAATTTAGAGAGTGGCAGTTTACTGACCCTTGAAGTGACAGCAAGCTCAATTCTCTACGAATAGAGGCGATCGGTGTAGAAGACGGTAGGCCAAGGACATTTCTCCAATAATATGCTTCCAGTTTAGGCCAAATGGAGGAGGGTAGCTGTAGCATGCCTTCTGCTCCATTATCTGGTACAGTACAATACTTAAAATCATCGTCCATGGGCAGACCGCCAAGCTGAGGGAACTTTTTCGCTGCTGGGTATACCATTAAAAATAACCAGCAATTGCCATTTCCCTCATTTGGTCTGCTATCTATGACCATACTGCGGGAGTGCACACTCACCGAAGAGGATAAATGTGCATTTCAGGAAAAGGTAGTAATGTGGTATGTTTTAAACTGTAGGAGGCAGTTGGTGGATTCTCTACTACACTGTGTTGTACTGTATATTATGACGAATCACTAGATGTCGTCACTTCTCCCCAAGGCCAAGACTTTTCCCATGATGCCAGGGATTGAGGCCATTACACGATAGTCCCTCTAGGGTTGTTATAATATGGGAGGATCTCATAGGGAGGGCCTCCCCCTCTGGGGATAAGGACGACCATCTAGGGTACAGCACATATTAGAACATCACCCCCCCACATACTCTAACTTCTCCTTCCTCTGATAACCTCTTTGTAGACAAAAGTACTGTTATAAGGCAGAGTACCTCCGGGTACGTGAGACCAAGACTAACAGCGGGAACGTAGTTAATAAAAGTACTGGCACGAGTTGGCCCCACAGAGCAATGAAGATTAAACCTGTGAAATAGAATAAGTACTTATACAATGGGCCTAGACACCGCAGGCAACATTGTATAAAAATCAACAATGGACTAAACACTTGGTCTCTGGCAGCCGGGGAAGACTGCAGGTGTGCTGAACACCGAAGGCGGGAGATACAATCCTGCGTCGCTGATCTGGAGGGAGAGAGCTCCAAGGACGCTGGCAATCTACTGGGTCTGATGATAGGAAGGTCTTCAGAAGCATACCAGTGCCCAGCAGTGTCGAGAGGAGGCCAAAATGCTGACGGCAGCATGGAACACCATCGCGCAGCCAGAGGGAAAGCAAGATGCGGGAGAATCTGAACTGAGGCCCCAACGACATGCAAAACCCCCATCAGGGTAAAGAGTGGCATGGGAGACCCAGAGGGGACGCAGAGCGGCTTACCAAGAGGGTGCATGTTGTTGTCCCTAGGACCTTTTGCAACCAGGTCAACGAAGACGAGAAGCAAGACAGTGATAGGAGTCATCTTCCTCATGGCAGTACTTGTCAGGAAAGTGAACCAAGTGGGCCAGGTCAACGAAGACAAGAAGCAAGAAAGTGATATGAGTCATCTTCCTTGTGGCATTATTTGGCAGGGGAGTGAACCAAGTGGGCCAGGTCTGCGAAGACGAGAAGCAAGAAAGTGGTATGAGTCATCTTCCTCTTGGCAGTACTTGGCAGGGGAGTGAACCAAGTGGGCCAGGTCAATGAAGACGAGAAGCAAGAAAGTTATATGAGTCATCTTCCTCGTGGCAGTACTTGGCAGGGGAGTGAACCAAGTGGGCCAGGTCAACGAAGACAAGAAGCAAGAAAGTGATACGAGTCATCTTCTTCGTGGCAGTACTTGGCAGGGACGTAAACCAATTGGGCCAGTTCAAAGAAGTGGCGCCCGGATCGCAGACTCTCCTAACACTAAGAATTGGTTGTTGTAGGTGTGAAGTCTAATGAAAAGAAGTCCAGGGGAAGGGTGTCACTCCCCCTGGTTGTAAGGAACTGGTAACAAGATACCAGGAGAAGGGAGTCATTCTCCTGGTAACCCGGACCGGAAGTAAGGTCCAATAAGGCCTGGGGAAGAGTGTCATTCCCCTGGGCGATCTGAGACGGGACGTCGGGAGCAGGGAGACATTCTGCTGGCCCACCAAGAAAGTATTGTTGAACTTTACTATCAGGGGAAACACTGCTTAATTTGTGCCAGTGTTTGGCGGTGCCCAGGCCTCCAACATATCCTGGAGGTGGGTCTGAGCACCGGTGCTTCCTACAGTCAGTGTTGTCATAAATAAAATAAAAAATCTCTCTAACTGGCTACTTGGTGCAGAACTCTTGATTAACTACAACGCGTGTGCCTAAATGTTAATTGAAATTAAGGTGACCACCCGCCATATACGGCTCACAGCATGCTATAGATACAGAATCCCTCTGTCGCACGGCCTGCACTCTCCTCGGAGCCGTGCCCCGCTTCAAAGAGCAGACAGGACTTCTGTGAAACCGGCTGCTTGTGCAATGATTTACACTTTACTTTCCAAAACTGCTTTGCGTTTCAAGCGCACACAGAGCCGTTTTGCAAAAGTAAACTGTAGCAAAGGTCACTTGAAGTGAGAAGGGCGCCAGACGGAAAGTAGGCAGTGTTCACATGTAGCCATATTATTGCATCTGTGAAAGGCACCAGCCTTCCCCGGCCGTCCCTTTTGCAATAAACACCTGTGAACGGGTTTGTTTGCTGGCTGTGATGCACGAGAAGCTTGCCCCAGGGCAGATGGCATGGCAATGACAGAAGCTTCAGCAATTGCCCGACTCAAGCCCCCAGGATCTGGATTCCCTTGCAGGCCATCTCCATGTCAAACTTCAGGAACAAATATCTACAATGTATCAATGTTTTAGAGGAAGAGAGAGGGACATGGAACACCAGGGAGATAGAATATTCCCCTGATTGCTCTCTGTGCAGAGTATTGTACAGGTTAAGGTTAAAAAATAATATTGCATTCAGTGTAATTCAATGAGGGCTTCGATTGCTTATGTCATAAACACTTCTTCAACGCCTTGCAGCACCTGAGGGGCACTTTACGTGCAGCATACACTAGAAAGGAAAGCAAAGTCCAGGCACCACTTCCATGATTCCATTTTTATTCCACACTTATAAATATAACTCTCATGCACTTCAGCAGTAAGGCCTCCCCTTTGCATAGCCTTCATTCAGCCAAACACCTGCAGGCCTCCTGGGAGGCTTGTCTGGCAGACACACACTGCAGAAGGGCTTGATTGAAGCCAAGCATTTTGCAAATGTTCAGTCATGTGCAATACTCAAAATGTGTAAACTCATGTATGATGGGCTAGCGTCCCCGCCCAAAATATGCAAAAGCAGAAAGTAGGGTTATATCGAGTGCAAAAAGGGATGACATTGCTGGGCGGACTACTTATGCAGTGTCGGGTGATGAATCATTTGGTGCATTTCGGCTGGAGTATTTGCAAAGACAACTATCGGGCAATTTGCCATGTTGTGTTTTTAAAACTGGTTGCTATGTGGAACATTGCCTATGGAGCTGCATGTCGACAACCCCCTTGTGCTTTGGCTTTATGCCACATGCTTGGGGTGCAATATTTTAAAAGTTGCAAATGCCATGTGATCAAGCCTTTCAAACTCAATTCTATGTGGCTCACTTTTCAGTGTGCCAGTGCCCAGTGTAGGGAAGGCATGGTATTACAAGTATTGGCACTGACACAATGGATACAATTAGTAAAAACCTTTATTTAAAATGTTGGGGTTGGAGAAACTCCTATTTTTCCCTATACCTAAGATAATGGTAGTCTCGACCATCAAACGATAATCAAAACAGTCCTAGTGGATTCTGTCAAATCACAATGACCTATGCTAACAAAACCTAATCCCTGCCCTATCTCTTATACAAAAGTGTAAAAAGAAGAAATTAATGCAAAAGGACAAATCAGTGTTTAAATGATAATGTGGCTGAATCAGCTCTCCTCCCCGTGTTAGTCCTTACTGAGTAAGGCCGTCCTCGTAGGCAGGATGACACACTCTAGCTCGGTTTCCTATACAGTACACAGTTCAAAACCGTGGATCGAGGCTCACCTGACCTTCAACGTTAAAGTCTCTTTCTTTGACTTTGAAATTAAAGTTTCAACCAAAACGTTCATAAAGGTCCTCCTCTGCTGGGCTCAGACCTTTCACCACATCATTTTCATAGCTCCCCATCTGCAGGGTTCAGATCTAAAATTATAAAGTTCAACACAAAGTTGCAAGGGGGGCTCCCTTCCCAAGCTTAGTATACTTCAGGTCTCCCTCAAATGGACTCGGACCCCTTTTGAATGTCGAAGTCTTTCGAATGTGCCTGGCTTTCTTACATCCCCAAGGCTCCTGTCTCTCCCCCACCCTATACAACATCTTCACACGACCCCTCTTCCTCATCCTCGACGCTATGGGCATATCCTACACCAACTACGCCGACGACATGCATATCCTCCTCACTCTCACAGGGAACTATGACACTGACTCCCTGACCCTCAACAACCTCTACAACACCATCCATGCCTGGATGGCAGACAACGGTCTATGCCTCAACTCTGACAAGACAGAACTCCTCCTGGTAGGTTCCCCCGACACACTAAAAAATCTAGATGCCCAATTCAGCCACTTCACCATTGACTCCATTAAAATACAGGTCTCCGACTCTGTCAAAACTCTGGGAGTCTACCTGGACTCCAGCCTATCCATGGATAGACAAGTCAGCGCAATAGCCTCAGCAGCTGCATTTCATGCCAAACTTATCAACGCAGTCAGACCCTTTCTCTCCAAAGAGAACTGCACCAACATAGCCAGAGCCATCACCGGCTCTAGGCTAGACTACTGCAACGTACTCTTTCTAGGAACCTCCAACAAAAACTTAGAGACACTACAAGTAATACAGAACAATGCTCTCCAGGCAGCCCAAGGCATTGCTAAAAGAGAACACATCTCTGAAGCCAGAAAACTAGCCCACTGGCTCCCAATAAAGGAAAGGATCGTATTCAAAGCCCTGACACTGACCCACAAGTGCATTCACCTCACTGCTCCAGCATACCTCTCTCAAAGGATCCACCCCGTCTCCACTACCAGGCCAACCAGATCACCGTACACCAACATGCTCTCGGTGCCACTAGTAAAAAGAGTAAAAGCAGGTGGATCCAGCTTCCCCTATCTAGCGCCCACTCACTGGAATGCCCTACCTCCCACTATCCGAGGGGAGGCCTCCCTCACCACCTTCCGCAAAACTCTGAAAACTACCCTCTTCACATAAGGCCCGACACACCAGCACGAATACTTATCATATAAGTTGTAATATACGTCCCAATGCAATATCTGTAACAACAGTATGATATCTTGTAGTATTCATAATGTGTTAACAATCGCTTTCATGCCTGTACCATGTAACTAAGTTATTGCAAGTAACAGCGCCTCAATGCCCCTGGGCTTCTTGCGCACTATATAAATATAAATAAATAAATCCCTCTGCAGGACCACTTCGATGCAACGTTCACTATCTTAGTTTCACTCTTGCTGTTTATTTGCCTTTTAGCTTCAAACAATGTACCTTTCATGGAGACTTTCAAATTGACTACTTCCTTTCACCGGACCACTCCGTTACTTAGAATCGCTGATCTTACAGCTGCATTTTACTTTATGGTTCATTCACGGGTTCGTCTTTCTTCACGTCTCATCCACATGCATACAGACTTCGCTTGTGGTATGATGTTGCTACTTCATTCACGTTACACACTACAGTCTTTCAGGTCGCTTACCAACTCACTGGCTGTGTGCGCTTCTTTCTTGTTTAGCGGTTTTCCAATTTTTGAGTCAAGGTTAGTACCACAGGATTGGCCCACCTCCCCAACTCTTCGTTCACCCGGGAGGGTCGCTGGTGTCCTTGAAACACAATGCAATCTTCACTTATGGGATCTGGCCTTCTCCAGGTGTCTTTTGCACTCTGTCGGAGACAACAACCTCCAATAGTGAAGCCTTGGGAGTTTTGGCCCGCTGCTCTCGTTCCTTGGTCCGTAGATCTTCTCCAGTAGGTGTGCCTTTGTCCCAGAAGTTCTGCTCGTTCTCGTGTTCCGCCTTGCTCAGAGTGTGTCTTTAGGTGTTGCCTTTTATGCGTGTGAGGAGAGCTAACTGGTATCAGGTGTATGCACTTAGGGTAAAGTGCCTGACTTTGCCTAACGCGATTAACGGGACATGTCCGGTACGATGTGAGAGAGTTAGTCTGGTTACTCTCAGTCACCCTCTTCCTCGGCCCAGTGTTTGTGTAAAAAAGGGGGGGTTGGAACTTCAGAAAATACTAGAAAATAGGATGGAGTGGAACAAAAGAGGGGGGAATACTCTATCTCACCATTGGCTATCTCACCCCCACTCCCTGAAGACCCCTCACCCAGGTGATCCTCCCGCACTGGTCCACCCTAAGGGTCTGGAACCAAAGGCGATGGCCGTGCCCTGGCTACCTGAAAGAGAGATCTCCATGGACTAGCAGGTGAGATACCCTCTGGTTTCTCACACCAGTTAAAAGAATCACAACACAATACCACAAGCATACATCATGTTATCATGGACCATCATTCGCTTGGGGTGTTTCAATCCGCTTTATTTTGTATGGTCACTATGTACACATTTATGGTAAAAATGCCAGTTGTTTTAAGCGTCCTCTGGTTTTGATATTTTTCTGCATAATACAATTCCTGACTCACCCAAATTCATCTGCCCAACAGAGCTCTGATCTGGAGAAATAAGGTTGCATGTGGTGGTTGGGTTTGCCGGTCGTATTGAGGTTCACCAGCAGTAACAATGGGTGGTGCGAGAGGCAATGGTTGGCAGCCTCACAATCAGCATTATGTGCCCTAGCACTTATTGTGTTACAAATTAAGCACTGAGGGGAATGGGACCATCTGACAACGTGTGAGAAAGGATTGTTTGGAACTTTACTATCAGGGGAAGGGAGCCATTCCCCCTGACAATGGATTGTTTGGAACTTTACTATCAGGGGTAAGGAACCATTCCCCCTGACAATGGATTGTTTGGAACTTTACTATCAGGGGAAGGGAGCCATTCCCCCTGACAATGGATTGTTTGGAACTTTACTATCAGGAGTAGGGAACCATTCCCCCTGACAATGGATTGTTTGGAACTTTACTATCAGGGGAAGGGAGCCATTCCCCCTGACAATGGATTGTTTGGAACTTTACTATCAGGGGAAGGGAGCCATTTGGAACTTTACTATCAGGGGAAGGGAGCCATTCCCCCTGACAATGGATTGTTTGGAACTTTACTATCAGGGGAAGGGAGCCATTCCCCCTGACAATGGATTGTTTGGAACTTTACTATCAGGGGAAGGGAGCCATTTGGAACTTTACTATCAGGGGAAGGGAGTCATTCCCCCTGACAACGCGTGAGAAAGGATTGTTTGCAAACAGAGCCATTCCCCCTGACAACACGTGAGAAAAGATTGTTTGCAACTTTACTATCAGGGGAAGGAAGTCATTCCCCCTGAGACACAAGACTGTTCTAAGATCTAGGAACTGTTTCGACAAACCAGGAACTATAGCCCAGGAGAAGGGAGTCATTCTCCAGGGACCAGAACAGTACTGCCTTATTCTTTAGTTTCTAATGTAGGGGACAGAAGTAAGATTTTCTTGACAGAGGACGGTGGACACTTTTGAGTTGACAGACACCCTGACCGACACCTTATTTATAGTTGAGGCAGGGAAACCCCTCTGGCTTAATAAAAGTCTTTAACCCCAAACATGCCACCTTTGTGTCAGCCTCCTTCTGCACCCTTACAGCATGTATATAAGAAATCAAATGTGCTGCATGGCTCTGAACACTTACATGTTCCCTCACATCCCAAAATCTATAGGATGCTGATGGAACTGGGTCACGGCTCAAGTCACCACTGCTCCCCAATAAACGGGATAGATGTAATATTCTAGGCTTGGAGAGCTCTGCATTGGAAAAGGCACACTGCGATTTACGTCAGAAAGTACTGCGCTTTGGTGTGAGCCATTACAAATGTCAGAGTAGACTTAACCTGAGAAGGGGTGTTTTCATGTACAGTGCAGTCACAGAGTTCTACTGGAAAGTGTGACGAATACCAGGGCATTGAGACTGCTCCCCTGGGGGAAGCCACTTCCCATGAGGTCACGTAGGTGAGTCCGCTTCCCAATAGCCCCTCTGGGGGTGGCACACAGCGGGTATATCTCATGAAGTGGGAAGCCCTCCATGAGATCAGTGATGACTATCCTGGGAGAACATTGTATGCACCTCCTGCTTCTCTGTCCCCTCTGTCCACTCAACCCACTCCCCCTTCTATAATTCCCCACAAGTCTATGTATTGCTGCAAGATAGGCGACCCCATCCACTTTGACCACACTGTGTCAAGGAAGAGGAAGAGCTACCCAGTTGGAGTCCCTCTTACTTATGACACAAAGAAGATTGGGCAAGGAGGGAAAAGCCCACCTAGTATCCAACATACACGGTATAGTCAATCAAACTCAATCTCACTTATAAAAGAACGACTGTATGCAAGGACAGATCCTCACTGGAGGAACCGAGAGAAGGTGAGCGGTTTACAGCAGAGAACAGGGGACAAAGCCTTGTTGAACACAGTGTTTCGATCGATCCTGGCTAGAGAATCACACGTCTGAGAAAAACAGGGAGCCGTACCATGCGACCAAGGCAAGAAACGCCAGCCGAGAGGACCAGACGTTGAAGCACGGCAAGGAGACGCTGAGAGACCTGGAAGGTGTGCAGAAGCCAACAGCAAGCAGAGGTGGTCCCATGAAGTCTCCAAAATTAGATGGTAACACCACGAAAGGTACCTGGGTTACCGTAGCGTGTGGCAGGATCACAAAGAACAAAGGAGGCAGTTGGGGAAAGCTGAGGATCCCCATCTCCCTCATTCCCAGCCTACAAATACAAAGCGGACATATGAGAAACAGTGCCTGGTAGGTTAGTGAACAAGGCCTGACCAAAAGTGACACAAAGTCAGTGAAGTCCAGAGAAAGCCTAAAAGGGTCAGAGACTCACCTGAAAGAAAGAGAAGACAAAACAAATTGGGAACCCCAGAGATGTCCCAGAGGGGTATGGGACCCATACAACATTAAGAGGATGAATTAAGGATAAAGGGGTGAGGGACCATTGTTAAACATACTTTCTGGAACAATAAAAACTAAAATCAAGTCTGGCAGAGTAGTAAACCAACTTGAGGCTATACTTTGTGAACTTTGATTTTGATTATTGTTTTCTTGTGAGACACAGCTGCAGGTGAAGAAAGTCAAATCTGGTAGGAGAGTGAAGTATGGGGCATAGACTGGAAAGTGAATTAATGTCTTTAATAAAGTGATAAATAAGTATTACACGTTCACATAATTTTATAACTTCAACTACATAAGGAAACTAAGTAAAGTGGGCAGAGGGTACATGAGCGCCGTGTAGCCTCTCCAGTCTCTTCTCCAACCGCCTCTCATGCTCCGTGCACCGCGCTCCAGGTACCACTCACATGCGCTCCTGCTGCATTCCACATTCCACCAGCACCATCTCCTAAAGTCGATGCTACACATCCCTTCTCTTTCATAAAGAACGCTCCCATTTTAAAACTCCACATAGTCCAATAAATGTCTTGGTCTGTTGTAACTCCTGCTAGCTCGTGATGACTTCCGTGACGCCTCTCTTGAAGTCTCCCGCTGCATATCTGTATTCTCTGCCAAGGAAAACATTCTCATGGAATCACCCCTTCCAGAACCACAACCAGAACCACAACCAACATCCACTCTGCTCTGCACATCTCTTCTTACCTCTCTCTCCAAGACCATTACTCTCTCATTGTTCCATACTCTTCCATCACTGGTTCTTACCGCATGCTTAAACACTTCCACAACTTCCACTGGTTTCGACCATCAACAACCATTCTCCCTCAGCACCACTGGAAGTTTGATTTTAACCAAACTTCCCACACCTGGTAACATCCCTCTCCTGTATCTCTTATTGTCATACTGTTCCTTGTTGATCAACTGCCTTCGCCAAATGTTCTTTTTTAAATCATCCAAATCAACACATCTACCAGCCACTGCATTCCTCCATCCCGAAAATAACTTTGTATTGGCCTTTCTTCCTCTGCTTAACTCGAATGGAGAGACACAGTGCAGTGCAGTGTGAATCTATGAGCCATTACGGTCTCTTTCACTTCTGCTCTCCAATCTCTCCCATTGGACCATGGAAACTTAATGGCATCCTTGATTATTCTGTTGTACCTCTCAACTACACCATTAGACTGGGGATGATAAATGGCACTGACCTTATGAACAATCGATCTTTCTTTTAAATATTCCTCCATTTCTCTAGATTTGAACTGGGAGCCATTGTCAGTCACGACCTCCTCAGGATACCCCTCACGCTCACACTTCTTCCATAAACTCAATCACTTTCTGAGACGTGACCTGAGGCACCATGGTCAACTCTGCCCATCTCGTCAACATATCAATCATTACAATAAAGTACGTAGAACCTCCTTCATTCCAAATCGGACCCAACACATCAATTGCAATCTTCTTCCAGGGCCCCTTCGGTATGTCTCTCAACACCATGAGATATTTTGCTCCCACACACACTTTATCACTCTTCAAACAAAGGATACAGTTTTTGATTCTTCTTTCCACTTGTAGGTCACATCCAGGCCACCAATACGTATTCCTTATCCTTTGCTTCGTTTTCATCATGCCTTGATGGCCTTCATAACACAACTGGATGATCTTTTCTCTGAGACCCTCCGGCGGTACCAGCTTGTCACGTCTCATCAGGCACCCACTCTGGATATATAGTTCTGGTCTGACATTCCAAAATGCAATGGCACCAGCTTCTGTCATTTTAGCTTTGTTCCAACTTGTTTCCTCTATGCTCTTTATTACTTCCAACAAAACATTGTCTTTCGTCATTTCCTCATCCCATTCCTGTCTAGATATTGCTGCATTCGATACTTCACAAATCATGTCATGTTCATCGAGTTCCTCATTCATGTCGTCATAACTGGTCAATCATGATAAACAATCTGCCGCACGGTTCTTGACACCAGGAATATAAACCATGATGAAACTGAATTATTGCAATCTGGACACCCATCTGCAAATTCTGCTTGAAGCTTTGTCCAAGCCTTTCGTGGCAAACACTTCCACAAGAGGTTTGTGGTCTATGTGAATTTCAAACTTAACACCCCAAATAAAACTCCTAAATTTCTCAGTAGCCCATCTGATGGCAAGAGCCTCTTTCTCTATAGTAGCATAAGCCTTTTCCACTCCTTTAAGTAGATGTGAAGCAAATGCTATCACCAACTCCTTTCCTTCATGAAATTGCACCAGAGTTGCTCCCAGCCCCACATTGCCTGCATCCATGGTGACCACTGTTCTTCTTCCTCTCACATAATTTTGGAGCGTTGGGGCCTCCACCAATGCTTCTTTTATGAAGTTAAATTCACTCTCTCATTTTTCATCCTAAACAAATTTCTTGTTGGCCTTCAGCATGCTTCTCAGAATGACTGTGTGATCTGAAAATCCCTTAATGAATTTAGCATAGTACTCTGCCATACCTGAAAAGGTTCTGAGTTTTTCCTTACTTTCAGTTGTTATCATGGATTTTATTGAGTCCGTGTAAACATGTATTACATATGGCAAATAAATACGCCAAGACTGAAGTTTAGTGTTTGTCTGCTCCAGAAGCAACTTTTATTTTAATGTAACTTTCCTTTCTTAAAAGGTAAAAGGATACGTTTTCAACTTGGTTGACGTCTTCAACTGTAGGGAATAGCTTCCTGCAGCGGAACTGGACTCTTCAATTAATTCTTTAAGGAAAGTATTTTGCTTTATATCGCCTTGAAATATACAGTCTCTGTTTCTCACATTCAGTACTGGTGCCTTTCTTTCTCCTTCCTTGTTGCTGTCCGCAGTGTCTTTGGCTCCTTGCTTGTTAATTTCTACAGTCCTTAACTTCCCTTAACAGTTTATAGTTCTTTTCCTCTAGGTTCTCTTATCACTTCAGGAATTACGTTCTTTCTTGAGTTAATCAAGCATTCAAGCACTGTGGCTCCTGTCTCTCGTTCTCTCTCTCTCTGATTCGTTCTCTCCGCCGGGGCTTGGGAAGCTGTGTTCCCTCTTAAATGTGCTTTCTAGCGTATCTGATGTCAGATTCTCCTCACCTTCATACGCCGGTCATTCGTATGAAGCCTGACTGTCTTTATTCCTCTGGGCCGCTCATAACACTGTAGCGTTGTTCAAAGCTCTACTCCCAGCTGTGCTGACATGGACGAATTTGGCGACCCTTGTACGTTTTCCTTCAGCGACAGTGCTGTATGTAACTCGGCATCTCCGAGTTTACTCCGCCCTTTTCTGTTTTGCTTTCCCCAGCCTTAAGCGGCACATTTTTGCTCTCCCGCTGCCGTTACAACGATCTTCGGATCGAGTGCGTTGGGAGGGGTTTTATTCCCACTATAACTGCAGCCACAAGTGGGTCGCTTCTCGGTCTCTCCCCCCTCCTTTATCCCGGGAACGGTTTTCACCTCTCACCTCGTAGGTGGCCGCTTTTCTTTGCAGGGCACAGCCCTCGGTCGCCGCTTGCTTCACTCGGCAGATCGCTTCATAACTTTCACGCAAATAACTTGTTAAAGCGCAACGGCGCAACTCTTTTCCTTATTTTAAATAAACTACAGGTTTCTTCGCTCCCTCAGGAGCTTTTAATAAGTCCAACTGTAACTGTCTTCCTCATTCTCCTCCAACTCCGTATCCTGGCAACCAGCAAAACAAAAGAGAGGAGACAACAGCTTGAGACCTTGACTTGATTGGCTTTCAGCCCTGTCAGTTATCCCCTCCCAGCGGACAAGAATAGTTAACCCTTTGTCACCCTAACCTTTCGGTGCCCTGTTTAGCCTGGTATTGCCAGAGACAGCGTTGATGGGAGTTTCTCCTAGGCACTTCAGCGTGGATTCCTCACAGTCCGCCAATTCCTTCTTAGGTGAAATTCCATCTCCAGAAATCACATGCCCTAGATATTCAATTTCTTTCCTATTGATTTTCGATATTTCCTTACTCAGTGCCATTCCTGCTTCATACAGTTTTCTAAACACTCTCTCCAACCTTTTGTTGTGCTCTTCCTCCTTGTTTGCATATACCTAGAAATCATCTTGAAAGAGAATCACTCCACTTTCTCCATCTAGAATCCTGTACATGATCTTCTGAAAGACAAAGTCTGCTGAGATAAATCCAAATGGCATTCTCCAAAAGTGGTCTAACCCCTCTGGGGTAATGAACGCTGTTAAATGTTTGTATTGCCTGTGTAATTTCACCTGATGGTACGCTGCAGTCAAATCCAACGTAGAAAATATATTTGCCGAACCCATCGTAGAAATTAATTCCTGAATGTTCGTTAATGGGTGCCTCTCTGGGAATAATACACTTGTTTAACTCTCTCATATGAATGCACAGCTTAATTTTTCCTGAACTTTTCCTGACCACCACCATTGGCGATACCCATTCAGACGCATCAATGCTCTCAATGATCCCCTGATCTTCTAACTTCTTCAGCTCAAGTTTTACTTCTTCTCTGAGTGACAACGGTACATTACGTAGCTTTTGAACTACCGGTTTGGTGCCTGATTTGAGTAAGATGCGATGGGCAACCCCTTTTACGCATCCAATGGTATTTTCTTTGAAAATGCCTTTTCGTATTTTCTCCATATTTGTTTCTGTTCCTTCTACGAGCAGCACTGAATCACTTGCATTGGGGTCCAATCAAACTTTTAACAGCTTCTGGTGTGTCAAACTCAACAAAGAGGATGCTCCATTTTTAAAAACATAAATGCGACCTTCTGCTTGCCTTTCCTTGAATGTCAGAATGACACTAAACCAACCAATTGACTCAATCTTGGCTCTGCCATACATACGCTCTTGGTCTAACATCCACCTCATGCAGAAATTCTGGTCCACAACTCTTCCATACTCTCTCCGGAATAAGTGTATATCTGGCTCCTGAATCCACCATCATAACAATGGGATGTCCATTTACTGCAATGGTTGTTCTTGGACTATCAATCTCTCACCCTCATCTGACACCATGAAGACACATTCTTCTCCTTAATCATAGTCATCACTAATCCAATTAATATTTGATGTCTCTCGTCTGCCTCTACAACACCTGGCAAAATGACCTCTACCATTGCAATTCCTGCATATAATCTTCAAAGCGGGACACGTAGTGCTGCTTGCCCATTGTGATGGGCTCCCACATCTGTAACATGTTCTCAGCATTGCTCTCCCTCTTCCTCTTTGAGCACTTCCACCTCAGTTCTGGTGCTCCAGTTCTTTTCTTCTGATCCTATATCTCCCATCTTGGATGTCTCTCCTTTCAGCATTATGTCTACCTTCATTCGTTATTCTCCCATCCGTTTGATGATTGGTATTTGTTCTCCTAGCTTCATTTCCAACCACCGCAAGCATTTCCTCCGACTCTGGTTGCACAACACTGACCGATGTCTTGATCGACACTTCCTTTATTCTGCTCTCCAAAGTTCTCACACACTTTTCAGTGTGTTCTACTTCCTTGGGCATTTTCAGTACTGCATCCAATGAAGGATAATCTTCAGCCCAATGTTTCTCCCTGACTTTGCTACTGCTACATTCTAACATAAACTGATCCCTTATTCTCTCTTCCAATTGTTGGTTAAATTTACATGTCCTTGCCAACTTACTCAATGCCGTGACATATTGCTCCACTGTTTCACCCTCTTTTTGGACTCTCTTCCAAAACTTGTATCTTTCCAAAATCGTGCTAATCTTCTTCTCATAATGTTTGTTCAATTTTTGAATTGCTTCTTCATACTCATTCATGTCCCCACTTTCACCCACTAGAAGATCTGGTAAATCCTCATATTTCTCCTGACCAGCTGGTCCCAGACAGTGTAGCAGTAAGGATTTTTTTCTTTCTACGCTGTAGTTGGTTCCACACACCACACTAGCATAGTTCTTAAACACCTTGAGCCACCTCTTCCATGGTAGTATGGGGTCCCCTATGTCTGGCTTGAACATCTGGGGGCTGGTACACTGTGCATAGACATATCACCACCACCTATGTGAGCCGTGGTGTCTAGAAAGTTGCTTGACGTCTAGAATGCATACAGCTGTTGGTATGTTGGTATTTGGCTCACTCTTTCGTGTCCAGGTGAGTGGTTAATGCTTTTTTTTTTTACTATGTTCCCACTATTCGCTATGGTATCTCTGGTTGACTGGTTGGCTATCTCTCTTTACAGCAATTGAATCTTTGTGATTGAATATTTGAGTAATCCTAAAAAATACTGTGACGAGGGAGAAGATGAACAGATGAAGATTACTGAAAAAAAATACAGTGATGAGGAAGAAGACGATCGGATGAGGATTACCGATCAATGCCTGACTTCAAAGATGTCCTAAAAATATACTGCTCCGAAGAAGACGACGATCAAATGATGATTACTGATTTGTGCCTCACCTTGTAATGGCTGGTGGATTGTCGCGTAATCTTCTATTTCTGCCAATTCACTCTGACATTGAAACACTGTACGCACATGCGCACGATTCTCTTCTCCCTTCTTCTTTTAATACCAAGGATTACACTTTCTCGGATGTGAGTTTGTCGCCGTGACGCCCCTACCTGCAACCGGCCCGAGATCCTTCTCAACGGTCGTGGGTGAATGTCCTTGTCACCACTGTAGTATGAGGCGTAGACTGGAAGGTGAATTAATGTATTTAATAAAGTGATAAATAAGTATTACACTTTCATATAATTGTTTAACTTCAACTACATTAGGAAACTAAGTAAAGTGGGAAGAGGGGACATGAGTGTCGTGTAGCTTCTCCAGTCTCTTCTCCAACCGTCTCTCACGCTCCGTGCTCCGCGCTCCAGGTTCCACTCACGAGCGCTCCTGCTGCATTCCACATTCCACCGGCACCATCTCCTAAGCTCGATGCTACAGAGAGTGAACCAGATTTTCTGTGTGGTGTTTGTTTTGCGGAAGTGCAACTATCTAAAACAAGAGGATTTGCAAATCAAGTCTGGTAGGATAGTGAACCAGAATGTATAAGACATTTGTAGAGTGAGCAAGAAGAAGAGGGTAAGGGAGTCCCCCCTGATATTTGAGAATTGTGTTTTATTGTCAAGATTTGTACATTAAGAATTGAACATTTTAGTTGGAGTCCCGAACAGGAGGAGCCTTCTTCTGGACCCAGAAGGTCTGTTTTCTTAGTGTGAAAGGGATGGAAATAGGTTTGAACACAGAGCAGTGGGGGGACATTTTACATTTCCTTCCTTCCTGCCATGGTCCTTAGTCTTTTTGTTGAGGTAGGGAAACCCCTGTTGGAAATAGGGCTAGATAGGTTTTTACTTTCTTTTATCTTTAAAGTATCTGTCAACAAATATGCCACCTCTGTGTGAGCCTCATACTTCTGCACACTTACAGAAGTCATAGGGCCTCATCACGAGCTGTGTGGTAAGCCCTAAAAGTGGCGGTTATGGAATTAGTGGATCTGCAGGATCCTACGTCAGTGCTAATTTCACCGACCGTAAATTCAGCCAGCGCTTTTACAGGCAGAGCTATTACAGCCGGCTGAATCTGCGCGATAACATGGAGCACAATCACCGCCAGATCACAAGTTCATGCGTGGTGTTAGGGCTGAAATCTCGCGCTAACAGCCTCTGCCTGGAGCTGGAGCTGGGACATGCAGCTGCTCATGCTGTGCTTGGAAGTAGAGATGCAAGACAACCAGCCCAGGGCACAGTGAGCATGAGGGCTGGGGGGGGTGTACAAGCAAGGCGTCCACTGATCCTCTGGGTCAGGCCCTCACCCTGACCCTCAATGACAGCCAGTTGGTGACCCTGTACCGGCTCAACAGGAAGACCATAGCTGATCTTCT